>NC_140129.1:7605446-8805446 GCF_964035555.1 Netta rufina
CAAATCTGAGGCTGGCTTCGAGGAGAAAAAAGGTTTGTTGGCACAACAAAGCTTTTGTATTCTCGGGGCTTGTGAAGTGGCGCTTGATTTTATGTTTTCATTTGCATAGACTGTGTTAAAAAGCAGGGGGCCATGGAGTCACGTGGCTTTGAATCATTTCTGAGATGCTTCTGGCCTTCAGGTTTCAATATGACAAATGTGAGAAGCAAAGATCTGAAATTTTACAAAACACTGCCATGACTGAAACCAAATAAGAGCATTGCAAGTTTTCTAAAAAGGAGGATCCCTTATTTGAAACTGTAACTCAGTGGAATGCTGTTAGAAGCATCATTATTTGATTCACTTTAAAAATAAAGATCAAAGGTGGTTTTGTTTCTTATTCTGATTACATTTTTATTATTATTAATTTGGGGAAAATCACAGATAGGAGAGAAGATTGGGATCTTTCTGTGAAAATCTGTACTGGTTTGAAAGTCATGGCATCTCAGAATTAGTGGGTGATCACTTGATCTCTTAAATTCTTTGCTACCACATGACAAACACACACTTATGTGGCTTTTGATGGCTAGCAGATTAATGTTACCAACATACTGTATACTGTACAAGCAAACCTCAAGCTCACTGTGTTTGCTGAGAACAGCAGATTGTTTCCATTTTTAAGCCATCTCATGCAAAACTCACATACTATCTGATGGTACAAGTGTTGCAATACAATATACAGTCATTGTTCATATTTGCAATTAGAGGCTAAACTGCCAGATAGTTACCTGTACACGATTCTCCCTCTAACATGTTTTCTAGAACTGTTTAAATCCTGTATTGTAATAGCTGGATGAAGATGCAGATGTTTGAATAATAATTTTAATGATTGTTTTAAAAGGATAAATGTCTTATGATTGTTTGAAAAGAATGAATTCTGTGGCTGGTTATCCTTCAGGAACTGTAATGTGTGTTGATGATTCAGAGGGCTTTGGATAAAGCCTGTGTTGTCTTCAGCTTTGATCCTGCCACAATTACTGGAGAAAGTGTTAGAAACATTTCCAAAATTCATGTGGTGTAAAACTGCTTCCAGATTTGTGTGTCAGGTGGGATGGTTACTTCTGTGAAGACAGCTAGGTGTCCACTTAAGAAAGGTCAAGTAGATTAAATTCACACTCGACCTAATGTTTTGTACTCCTGGTATATTGGCAGCTCAGAGAAGCAAACAGCCCTATGATCTGTCTCATAGTCTAAGATCCATGGGATAAGATGTCTCCAGCTATTTAGATGAGAAAAAGTTCCTTCATTCATTCCTTCTTTATTTGAAGATAGCTATTAACTACCACTTTTCAGCCTCTCAGGCAGCAGTCCCATCCACTGGGGCATTACCTGAGTGGCAGAAAGCCTACAAGCATGTGGTGCTGCTGGAAAATTTTAACTGTCCCATTCTTAGAGACCGTGCTGACTGAGGCGTGCCTCCACGTGCTAATGTGCTGCAGGCATAATGCAGACTTGAGTTATTTTTGCAAAGACAGTATTAACTTTCTGCATCCTTGACTCTGTTTAACTCATTTTCCCTGCAGTTTTAGTTGTTTGTTTTTATCCCATTCTCCCTTCTTCCTAATCTGTCACTTAGTATTCCTTTGCTAAAGCTGCTTGTTTACTACATTTTAGAGATGGGCAAAGTGACTATAGTAAGAAGGCTGACTCCTAAATATGTGAGAGCAAAAAAATGAGTTTGAAGTATTTTGGAATCTAAATAAATGCAAGATAATGTTTTAGTTAAAAATTACAATAATTACATTATTTTCTCTGGCCACAGCGTATTCTTCAGGGGATCTACCTGGGCCAAACATAACAGATGCAGAGGCATCTTCTGTAATTTATTCTTTCCTAGATAAGAAAATGTTGTTGTGTGACTGTAACTAAATTTTTCTTGCCTGCAGTGGCAGGTCTCTTTATCTCAACCTATTTGATGAGTACTAATCTGTTTCCTTTCATTTCTCTCTGAGTGTTAAAAACTTTGCTGTCATTGTTCACCCCAGGCGTGGCTTAACAGCTATCCAAAAGCTTCGGGTTTACTGTCTAGAATCTGCTCCAGGTAGGTCTGAAATATAGACACTAAATCTAGGTAGATGCAGGCTCTCAGAGGATCATACATACTATTTGGGTGCTAACGTGGGATTCTACAAACGTCGTGAAATAACAGTTACAAGACCTAAAATAGTTTGGCTTTCGGGTGAACTGAGCAGCTGTATAGAGGTTGATCTGAGCAGAATCCAACCAGTAGTGATTGCTAAGGAACTCAGCATGGCCACTTGGAGGGAGTTTCTCAGATCACTCGGCAGTGATTTGCCCAGCTGGTTCATGAGGAGTGAGGAGTATCTCTCAAAACCTATCCAGCTTTCTTCAGCCAGAGTGTTAGTCACTGGAAGTGGAGTGGGAATTGGGTTGAGGAGGAATTAGGGGCACTCCCAGGAGTAAAGGTGCGTTTGACTTATCCAGAAGCCAAAATGCAATTCTATTGAAATACTTTCTTACCCATGATATCCAAAAAGCTGTATCCTGTTCATTCTCAACAAGATGCCAAAAGGTGATCAATCACACATGGCCTTGCCTGATTAGATCTGCAGTGAAATGACTGGGTGTTGCAACATTTGGACTGACATGCTGCCATGTACTGCCTTTGAACTAAGAGGAGAATGAAAGTGCAAACAGTTGGTGCTTTGAACATTGAACCATTTCATGTCTGTGCTCATCAAAAATGCAGAGTGTCAATGGATGTTGTTAATGCCTGAAAGCTGCTGATTTGTCTGAAGGAGAGGATCTACGTGCTCCCGTTTCCTCTAAAGCATTCTAATGATGAAGAGTAACATGCAGAGAAATGGATTTATGCAAATCTTACTTCAAAGAAGTCATGTGTGCCAGCCTCATGAAGCAGACTACCCTTCTGCAGTCACACGTGCTGTATGAATAAATAGTTGATCCTACTGCAGAGCTCAGTGGGGTTTACAGAACCCAGGCCTACAAGAAAATAGGTTTGTCCATGGTGCCTTGTTCATGATTGGGATTCAGC
Organism: Netta rufina; assembly: GCF_964035555.1. NCBI lineage: Eukaryota > Metazoa > Chordata > Aves > Anseriformes > Anatidae > Netta > Netta rufina. The sequence continues at coordinate 7,608,502 of NC_140129.1, forward strand.
CATCTATCCCTAGCAAGAGGTGATTCTGCACTAATGAAAACCCCAGAAGCTGACAAAGGAAACTGCAATTTACATCCATTGGGTGGATTCTGTTTCCTGGCAGGAATTGATTCAAAGTGGTGTGAATCGTAGTTTTTCCTTGTCCACTTTTTGGGTTTCTGTTAGAGCAGCTGACTCTACTTGCTGGTGGTTGAAGAAGGGCTAATTCCAAATACAGACAAGGCCTGAGGTGAGGTACCAGGTCTCCAGGAAAAGAGGTGCAGAACACATTTCCGTAAAGCATCTTTACTGCCTGATTGACAGAGCTGCATTGGCGGTGGCTTTGGAGGGAGCCTCTGGCCCCACATTCCCTGGGAGAAGAAAAGATGCTGCAATACAGGCTGGCAGCAGAGGGTTGGGTGGGAGGGGCGGGCCAGGATATATTTCTTTTTTTAAATGGGGAAAAATTAAGGGGAAAAAAGTCCTCTTTTATTCTTTTAATACAGTTCCCAGCAGGAAGATCAGGATAGGAGGCTCCCGCTTGCTCCAGATTAAAGGAACCCGCAGTTTCCGGGTGAAGAAGGGGGGTTCCCTTTCCAGCATTCGCCGGGCCGGCAGCCTAAAGAGCACCAAGTTATCACGGCAGGACTCAGAGTCTGAGAATGAGGAGCTGCAGCTGTCCCACAGCAGGGACACTGTCACTGATATAGGTAACTTAGACGAGTGGGTGGAAAGGGAGGGGACAAATAGTCAGGACCTAAACTCTTGATGTTATTGCAGCAGATCTAGAAATGACAAGACCCCCACCCCAACAGGCTAGAAAAAAACTAGGGTCCTCTTCATGGACTGCCTGAAGTAGGGCCTGGGAAGAACACGGTTCAAATCCTGCCTCTGGTGCCCTGGGTGCAGCATCAGCTCCGCGCACAGGTTGTCCATTTGGAGCGGTGTGTTAGAGCATGAACTCTTGGAATGCTGGTGTCTGCCAGCTGGATGCATGCTGGCTTTAGGGGAGCACATGCATGTGTGTATGTGCACATACACACACCCCTAAATCAGATGATGTAACGAATACCTGCGGTCATATGCATATATGATATTGTCTGTATCAACGGATAGGATATATATATGTACGCACATGGGCTTCGCGTTCTGTGGTACCATAGGCATGTCGTACAACATGCAATATATATGTTCCTATATGTAGAACATAACATGTGCGTGCTACATACTGTATTTCTACATATTGGCATATACATGTATTTTTACAGTTTACAGATGCCTTCTTAGTCTTCAAAAGATGGATCCCAATATATTTATGTTATGGAAACCAAATGTGCATCCTATGAGAAGGAATCTCTGTCCCACTTGAACTAAGGGGGCTCCCTCTGCTAGGGGTATTAATCAGAAATGAAGGTTTGGGTACATTTGGAGGAGAAGTAACGTCCCAAACTTTATAGTCATTTTTATGTTGACCAAAAGATGTGTATTAGGTAAACGTGGAGAATGGGATTGCCTGGTCTGTAGTTGTGGGCAAGTCAAAGTTCACTTAACAAGAAGATAGAAAGGATTAACCACAGTTCATCCCCAGTATTGTTAGTATTGTGGGAGGTCCATAGGTAATGAAATAGCTGCAGGAAACAGAGGTATTGGTGCAGTTCCCACATGAATATCTCCCTTGCCTGAGTTCTTCAGAACTAGTGTGCTAGAATCAGGATTTTTTTCCCCTTTCATCCCCGTAACGTTTGCAGTTTCCATGGGCGCTTAGCAGTTACGTGGCCCACTGGCACTTCCAGTTGGATGCCACTTCTGGTTGGATTTTTGTTGGTATTTTTAAACACAGAGCCCAGTCAATGCAGATCACTACACCAACCATTTGCAGCATCTGAATGGTGCAAAGAATTTCTTTCTGATGTTTATTTGTTTGCCTTCTCCCCTTCCATTAAAGAAAAAAGTGTGGAGGTAGCAGTGTTTGCTGCTGACAAGATGGCCTGTCAGTCTGAATGGTTCTTGTAATTGTCAAGCCAGCATGATACCAGGACTGGGGAGGGGTGTCCAAACACAGTTTTTCCAGTGTGGCATATTCTGTGTACTGTGGTCTGTTTCCACAAGGCTGGCCTGGCTTACAAGTGCTGTCCCTAGGCTTTAAGCACATAGGGAGCAATAAAAACAACCACCTTTGGGTATTTTTCTTTTGAAGAAGGGAGCCCCTGGAGCGCAAGCGAACCTAGCATTGAGCCAGAGGTGCTGAGCAGCACAGGCACGGAGGAGAACTATCATCGGAACATGTCGTGGCTGCATGTAAGTATGTGTTGCTGGCTGTGCTCTCGAGGCTGACGTTTTCGGTAGGAAACCTTTGTGCTGACAATAGCCAGCAACCAAACAACAGATCACAATCTGTGCTTTCTCTATGTAGCATCAAGGATCTCAAGTGTAAGTAAGCTGTGACCTTTGCAGAACTGGCTATTTGCCATTTCTAAAAGACTAAAAGCAGTAAGTTTCTTTCTTGCTACCTCTGTCCATTTCATATATTTAGTTTGTAATGGAAAAGGAGCTATTTCTCACTAGATGCGGTACTAACAGGCCAACTCGTGTTCTTACCCTGCCATCAGAGTGGTTCCAAAGAGAGCTTATCAATATGGTGATAGGTGCTTTATATGTAAGTATATGGTGAGGCAAGTGAGAAACAGCCATGCCGCTTCAGCTGAAAAATCCATCAGCTCAGTATCTTATCTCCATCGTGGCTGGGACTGGGCAGTAACAGAAAGAAAGCATGACCTGAGCTCCCAGCTTCTGGAAAGAAGGTATTTTAGAAGCTACTTGAGCTGGAGATTCTGTTGTGACCACTATGTTTACTAGCTACAGAAGATTTTTCTCACCCCTTTTTTGAATCAGTTTACATATTTTTGTCACCATTAAATCTAATGGCAATGAGTTTAGTTATACATCCTGTCGTGGTTTAACCCAGCCAGCAGCTAAACACCACACAGCCGTTTGCTCACCCTCCCCCCTCCCTCCCTGGGATGGGGGAGAGAAACGGGAAAGTGAAGCCCGTGAGTTGAGATAAAGACAGTTTATTAAGACAGGAAAATAATAATAACAATAATAATAATAACAATAGTAATAATAACAATAACGATGATAATAGTACTACTACTACTAATGTGTACAAACAAGTGATGCACAATGCAGTTGCTCACCACCCACTGACCGATGCCCAGCCTAACCCCAAGCAGTCCAGCCCCCCTCCCTCAGCTTGCCACCCCTATATATTGTTTAGCATGACGTCAGATGGTATGGAATACCCCTTTGGCCAGTTTGGGTCACCTGTCCTGGGTCTGTCCCCTCCCAGTTCTTGCTGTATTCCCAGCCTGCCCATTGGCAGGACAGAGCAAGAAGCTGAGACATCCTTGGCTTGGTGTAAGCACTGCTCTGCAACCATTAAAACATTGGGGTGTTATCAGCACTCTTCTCATCCTAAGCCAAAACATAGCATTCTACCAGCTACTAGGAAGAAAATTAACTCTGTCCTAACTGAAACCAGGACAACATCTTACAGGGAAAAATGCCTACTTTAGGATTTTTTTATTTGATTCCATTGATGCCTTCTACTGCCACATCTAACCCAGCAGGGCCCTGAGTAATTTTGACTATCTGTCATGCAGGTAGCGTGGGTAAATCTAACGGTTCAGTCCACAGCCAAGGACTGTACAACTCGGTTGCTTCACAGTAGACCCACTGTGATGGTGCAGTACAGTCTCCACAGAGAAGCTGGATTGCCTGTGCACACACTAACTGTGTCTTGCATGTGTGTGCGAGGACTGATTCCTCCCAGAATTTCCTTTTGACTTCTGAGTTGCCTTTCCTGAGGGAAAGACAGCTGCCAAGAATGAGTCAATATCCTCCTCTTTCCCCCAGGTATTTCACATAGCCTGCTCTCAGCTGCCCTATTACTCCAGGATGTGGACAAGAACAGGCTTAATCCAGTACTGTGATGTCAGAAGCAGTTCCTGGTAGCTGTAATTTTTAGAAGAAGGTGGCAGGGCAGGGAACTTGAATGTCCCGTTTTCCAAGCCAGTACTTGAATCCCTGGACTGTCTCCCTGCTTCTCTGTCACTACGCTAATGCTAGTGGTAATGACTACATTTAAATTGGAAATTCCAGTGAACTAATCTGAGTATGTAGACATGAATGTGTACACTCCAAGGTGAATTACTAGAGAATAGTCAACTCCCTAACTAGCAGCTTAGGATAAGGCATGGTGCCTTTTCGCAAAGCAGGGGGGTGTACGGACTCAGAAATATGAGGCATAAACTGAGCGGAACTTGAGCTGTTTTTCTCACTTTGTGTGGTTAGCCTGCATATGAGAAGGGAAGATTTGAAAAATCACCTCTTCAAGTTAATGCCACGCAAGTACCAATATTGCATGAGAACCTTATTTTTTTATTTTTATTGGAAAGGTGTGGGTAGATGGTAACTAAAACGGCAGCAAAACAAAAAGCTGTACTTTACAGTCATGAGCAAACCACTCAAAAGGATCACTGGATCCTGTTGCTTCTATGCATGCACCAGTATTTCTTCTATGGCAGCCCCAAGTGTGAAGTCCTCGCCTGTGTCAGTGTGCTGAAAATACAAGTTATAGCAGTGTACTGGAGGCTAGATAAGAGGCTATACAGTGCTGATCAGATTTTCTGTTCACAGATTGATACAACAGTAGTGGCTTGAGTTATTCCTGATTGACCCCAAAATAATGTGATGCCAGAACAGGCTGGCAAAGACAAGAATCATACATATGCCACTCAGATTTATCCTAAATTAAGCTCATGACTTTCCAGAAGCCTAAATGTCTGAGAGTGGAGAGTGATGTGGCTGTCTTTTGAGAGAGCAGGGAGACTGCAGCGGCACAGACAATAAATGCATGGAAAATGTGGGGTAGCCTCTTTCTGTTAGTTCTGGGTATTTCCACACTAGCTTGTGGGATGAAGAGGAAGGTTCATAAAGGCCAGTTGTGATCTACAATGTGAACAGCTTACAGATGTCAGGGAAAAAAAAAAAAAAAAAAAAAAAAGAAAAATAATAAAAAAAAAGAAAACCCAGGGTGTTTTCCTCAGAGTGCTTCGAAGTGTCTGGTTTTGTGTGTGACGTGAAGACCTGTGTACAGGTCTTAAACGCCTGAGTGTGCTCACTGAAGTGTAGACTTACCCAAGGCTGCTTTTAATTAATTAGTTTAGGGGCTAATAGTTGTGTTGCTGCAGCAAAGCAGGGTTCAGCATAGCTAAATGCCCAAATATTTATTCTTAGATGGGTTTTGCAGCTCCCTGCTGCCATATGGCACCACCACAAGAAACAGTAACTGAGACAGCTAACATAAAGCTAGGTTGGATGGGCCTACATGAGCACAGCAAGGGAAGCATACCGTAACCACTGGTGCAATTTATTCCTGATTGAAAGCATACTGAGACATTTCCTTTCCTTTTCATTGAAGGTGAACAGGTGAACTTGCTGGGTTTGCAGATTTGATGATGATTAAATAGTTGACAATTTCTAGTCTAAGCCCTCATCTTAGAGTGGTGATACAACAGCTTTTCTGAAGAGAACTGAAGAGAATGTTGTTTTCTTCAACCTTAATCTTGCTACTAGCTAAATACATGTATCTACACCAGCTCTGTCTCTTCGTCTGCTTTGTTAACACTGATATTTATTTAGCTGTGCCCAGTCAGTTTGTAAACTACTTGCAAGTATGGAGCTCAGCACAGACAGGCTTAACTTTTCAAAAGGCTGTGTTGAGCTTTTTGCCTTCTGGGCTAGGTTGTGGAAGTCAGCTTGACTATCCCTATCACTAGCTGTGCAGTTCTCTGTGTAACTCTCCTTTCTATAGGTAACTGTCCTCTTTTATTCCTTCCAAGGTTATGATCCTATTATGCAATCAACAAAGTTTCATATGTACCCACATTGACTACTGTCACCCACACTGCTACCTCCATCACAGCCGGTCCTGTGCTCGCCTTGTCCGTGCCATCAAACTCCTCTATGGAGACACAGTGGACTCTCTCCGAGAAAACAGCACACTGAACAGTGCTGCAAGAGGCAAAAAGCAAAAGGAAGTGAGTATTTGGAAAAAGCAGACTGTTTCCATGTGTTTGTTTATTTATTTATTTATTTATTTTTCTGGACAGGGCATAATTACCTTCAAGAACTGCATAATGCATTCAGACAGAGTACTTTCATGACAAAATGAACACAGTGCTTTCCTAAACCCAGTCTTTATTAAAAAACTGTTGAATCATTTAGGACTATGGAAAGAATGTAATGTGTGTTGTTTAGGAAGAATGTTGGTTGCTGATCAGCCCCTGGAGTCTAGTCCCTTTTTTTCTTGTTCCTTCTTGTCTGTTAAGAAGAATCATTCTTGAAATTCTTGTAAAATCTTGCATAACATTTCTTTTAGGTCTGAACTCTCAGATCGGTTCCAAGAGTTGCATTCATTAGTCTTTCATGTTATGCTGTCATTAGTGACACACTTTTAATGATCAGTTCTGCAAGGTAAACAAGATCGTACCCTTTTTGCCATAGGAGTGGCGCCTTTATCTTCAATGGAAATAGATTTGTGCTTTCAGTAAAATGCCCACAGAGGTACAAGATGAATAATGTCAATGTCTAGTAAATACTTTCATAGTCTTCACTGCAGAAGACAGATGACAATTATTCTGAGTACCTGTAATGGTGGAGTCATCCAACTGCTTAGCAGTAACATTGAAAGCAGAAGTGTTCAGGAAACTCTCATCAAGATTTCAGTTGGGTAAAGGGGCTATCATCCATATTAGTGGATGTAGAAGTTATGAGACAAGTTTAAAACGTTTCTTCATCAACCAGCAGATTGTTTGTTTCCTGCCAAGTTAGAATTTGAAGGGTATCTTTATGGAACAAAGCACAGAGCACATGAAACAAGAGATAATGATTCTGCTTTCCTGGAAAGAGTTACCCCCATATAATCCCTCTGGCACAGAAAAAGCAGTGTATCAATTAGGTATTAAGGAAGAGAGACAGTTGCTTTCTCCACAGAAAGCAGGCTTGAGATGAGCAGCTGGCAGCATTCATGAAAGGTAGCAAAAGAACACTGTTACTGTGTATTGTTTCATCTCCAGCTTTGAATTGCAAAGCAGTGTCGTGTATGTTTCATCATCCTTTCAACCATCATGGCCATTAAGCAACAGCAAGGAAAAAAGAGTTTGGGAGGCAATAAGGTTTCCTCCAAACACGTCCCGTGTTTGTACAGACCTCGCTGCAGAAGAGCGATCGATCACATTAGTATCTTACATAACTGTAGGCCTCCTCTGTTCCTCTTGCTCTGGTATACCTGAAGTGCTGTCATTCTCTGGCTGCCTGGGCACCGTTTCCAGTTATCTGGGTTCCAGAGGAGCCTCTCCTTTACTCTCATAGTTTGCAGTATGAAAGGTTGGAGGCAGCTGCACTATGCAGGTCTGGCTGTGTGTGTTCCATGGGGCTCGTGAGCCCCTTGATAAATGAGAGACCCTGTTTTAATCAACAGACCATCAGCTTGAGGAGAAAAGTCTATGGAAACCTGTCATTCTGGGAAAGGTCCCTGGTTTTGTGGATGATGAACACAAACAGGATCTGTCCTTGTCACTGTCATTGGCAATCTGTTAGGGACATCTCTCAGGCTGGCATGAGCTCAAGTCTTGAAGCGAGTTGTCACACGCTTTCTGAGGAACAAGAAAAGATAAGCATAGCTAAGAGGAATTTTGAAGTTGTATGCAGCAAATGGCTGAGTTGGATTTTTGGGGGGAAGCTGTGGACTTTGTACCTCTTAGTGCTAAAAGGGCTGTTCACCTAAAATACTTGGTTGTACCACCTGTGAAGATTACACAAAGCATATTCACATTCGTGATTTGGTTCACAGGCCACAGCTTTAAGCTTTTAATGGGAAAAGCAATGTTAAAAAGAGAAGAAAATGGGACAAGATATACCATCTCATTCACTGATACCAGGCATGTTGCTAGCACTGGAGAAGGCTTTGTACTGCACCTCTGGTACTGGGCAGCTTCTAGTGCATGGAAATTTCTTTTATCTGTGATCTCCCTTTCTAAATTTTGGGAAATCAAAATGTGAACTCGACTTTCTTTTTTGTGGTTTTTTTTTTTTTTTTTTCCTTTCAGTGCTCAGACAAGTCATGCCTCAGAACTCCCTCCCTAAAAAAGAGAGTGATCGATATCAACTTGGAAGGGAAGAAGGACTCTGGAATGTTAAAATATATCAGGCACCAGGTACTGACTGGGCCATATGCTGGTTGGGGAGATTGCTACATAAATGTCAGCTCAAACTGCAGCAGGAAGGAAAATATGTATGGATCTTTAAGCCTGTGTGAAGGAAAGAATTGTCGTTGCTGAATATTGATTAATTCAGCCCTGCATGTTTTCCCCAGCTGGGTAATGCTAAATTTAAGCCTCTTGAGGTAACTCCTGTCAAAAAAAGTCCTTTAAACTTGTAGCTCCATTAAATGGTAATCAGCATCTCTGGATTCCCATGGAGATAAGTGCATCAAGATTGGGGATACAAAAAATAAAAATGAATCCACAAATACGTTTAGAAACCACCTGCCAGTGTACAGCAGTAATTTCCTATGTTCTTTCTTGTTCCATGTTCCTGAAGAAGCAATGGGCTGTTCACAGGCCTTTTCTTGGTTGTCTGTGGGATTTTCATGGGTATATATCACTGTTTGTGCATCACCTTGGAAGAGTTTTGCTTGCTTTTTGTCCTCTTTCTCCATGCTTTGTTGACATACGTCACTAGCATCAGAGATGGAACTAGCTTGCAAACACTGCTGTTTTAGTGTAGGCTAAAAGCAACATTTTTCTGTGGAACATTATCTGAAATGGCTGAAACTAGAAGCAATCAGTGAGTAATGTGCAGTCCAAAACTAGGGTGTGCTTTTTTGTTGTTGTTTTTTAAATTTTACTGAGTGTATTGTTCACTGGGGATAGATTATACAGCTCAGCTGTAAGGCACAGCTTTTTTTTTGTTGTCATTTGTTTTTTCTTTCCCCAGGTAATGAGCCTCTCCCCTGCACCTTTGTCACTGCTAATCAAAGCAGCTCCTATCCTCACAGAAGAGATGTATGGGGACATACAGCCTGCAGCATGGGAGCTTCTTCTCAGTGTGGATGAGCACATGGCTGGAGCAGCAGGTAAGGGAACCAAATCAGTTAGTGTGGCTAGCCAGACAGATCAACTCACAGCAGGTCACAGGGCCTTGCAAGACAGCTTTCTAGTGGAGGAAGTCTTAATGACACCAAGGGTTTCCTGATGGCTGTTTGGTTTTCATAGACCACATACTTTTGTGCTCTGTATAAAAGAGGTGGTCAGAAGGAAGACAGAAGGAAGACAATCCGCACAGCCCTGGTTGTGGTCGATGATAAGAGAAATAATATTGGTGATTTGTGTCTCTAGGGTTTCTAGGCAGAGGAAACAGTGATATAATCTGGCCAGAGTTTACTGAAGTATTTGGTATGTTGCCTCATGGAAATTGTTAGTACCATTTGAGAGCTGCTGCAAAAACTAGGAAACGGAATGGAAGTGGAACTGTCACAGCTACTTCTGCTGTGCTGAGAGAAAAATTCTCCTGTTGCATGGAAACAGCAGTGTTTCTTAATGGGTAGTCGTATGGTATGGCGTTTAAATTTTACATTCCCTCTTGGTATTAGATTGTGCAGATATTTGCTGATGGCACATAACTGAGAGGCATTTTTAAGACCGAAGAACATCAGAATATCACATATAGTGTGTTACCTTAGAAAAGCAATTCCAAAAAGGGGATGAAATCTCTTACTACAAAATGTAATATTGTCTTTACAAACTAGCAGTGAATTTTCTGTTATGAGTTTGGATCTTTTCCCATGGAACTGATAGACATGCAGAGGAGTTCAGAGTGTGTATCAGTTGGCCACAGGACGACTGTGAGTTACCAAGCAGAATTCAGATGTGGAAGCAATAAATGCTTCCACAAAGGTATTTTTTTGGAGATAAAAAGTATTGGTGCTGTCGTAAAGCATATCATACAATTACCTAGAGCACAGCACATTCGGGCACAATTCCAGTCACTGAAGAAAGAGACATTTGCATGGACAGGTACAATGAAAGACTGTGAGGACAGGAGGAAGAATGAAGAATCTATATGATAAGGGTATTTATTTGATTGATTGAGGTGAAGACTGAGAGGCAATACACTTGCTTTGCATAAATACAGTAGACCTGGCAAGGAGGAAGAAATGTATAAGCCATGGTAGCATAAAGATGAATATGACTTCTTTCAGCTGGAAAACAAGATTTCTAGCCACCAGGAAAGAGAGCAAATGCACTCAGGTTCAATAGTTTGTGAAAGGAATTAGATGATGTGACTTGGGAGGTCCCTTCTAGTTTTATTGTCCTGTCCAAATACTCTTAGCCAATGTATGCTAATGTCAGATGTTCAGAGATCATGGGCCACAACCCTAGAAACAGTGAACATGGCTCAAATGCAAGACACAGATTTCTTAAACAAACCACAAATTAAAGCAATTAAATACATATCTGAGCCAGTCTCCCACAAATTTCAAATTCTACCTTTCTCTTCCCCCAGTACCCACCCAAGCAAATAGCTTAAATACTACCATTTTCCACACATTTGTACACCTGAGGGGGCCACAACAGATGTTTTTACAGTGGAGATTAAATTATGGGTATTTTTATCAAAAGCTGCTGGCCATGCAAGAGCTTTGAAGTGTTCTCAGACTTCTCTCCTTTCTCCCTCACACTTCCATCTAGCTTACCAGTCCTTTGTTTTCCACAGGCAGCAATAAATTCTGCCCTGAAGTCCATTGTTTGAATCTGCATTCAGTGTTCTTCATCAGTTCTGGTTCCTTCACTTTCTATCTGCTCCTCCACTACACAGTGCACTTCTTCAGCCCATGGGCCTTCTCTGTGCTCTTCCCTTTCCCTTTGCGTTTCCCAGGTGTATTGGGTCTGGCTGGGTTGGAGTTAGCTTTCCTCATTACAGCCCCTATAGTGCTGTGCCTTGCATTTGTGGCTAGAACAGTGCTGATGACACATAAATTTCGCCTACTGTTCAGCAGTGCTCTCACAGTACCAAGGCTGTCTCTCCAACCCTCTGCCTCCAGCAAAGTCACCAACCAAGCTGGGGGTGGTCAAAAGGTTGGGAGGGGACACAGCCAGGACAGCTGACATAAACTGACCAAAAGGTCTGTTATTCCATATCATTCGATGTTGTGCTCAGCAGTAAAAGCTAAAACAAAGAAGGAGGAAGCAGGGGGCATTCATTATGAAGGCATTTGTTTTCTGAAGCAACAGCCATGAGGCTCTGCTTCCCAGAAAGTGGCTGGACATCACCTGCTTATGGGGAGTAGAGAATACATCTTTTTTTCTTTTAGCTACCACATGCAGCCTTTATTTTTCTCTCATTAAAGAGCTTTTATCTCAGTGAGAGACCAGACAAAGCTAACCCACTGCAGTCCTCTTTAGTGCCTCAGATGCCCGCCAAGCTATGCTCTCACTCCCCCTCCTCAGCAAGGCAAGGGGAGAAAATAACAGAGGAAAAAAAATGAGGGTCAAGATAAGGATGGAGTTTGCTCACTAGTTACTGTCACAGGCAAAAGAGACTTGCATTGTGGAAGATTAATTTATTTTACTGCCATTTAATAACAGATTAGGATACCGAGAACTGCAAACACCTCCCCACTTCCCCCTTCTTTCTAGACTCATCTTCACTCCTGATTCTTCTACATCCTCCTCCTCCCTGAACAGTGCAGGGGGATGGGGAATTGAGTTGACATCAGTTCATAACACTTTGCTGCTCTTCCCTCCTCACGCTCTTCCCCTGCTCCAGCATGGGATCCCTCCCATGGGCTGCCGTCCTTCATGAGCTGCTCCAACATGGGTCCTTCCACGGGCTGCAGTTCTTCAAGAACTGCCCCAGGATGGGTCGGTACCACAAGGTGCAGTCCTTCAGGAACGGGCTGCTCCAGCGTGGGCTCCTCTCCGCAGGCTGCAGGGGGGCAGCCTGCATCACTATGGTTTTCCCCTCGGGTTGCAGGGGGAACTTTAGCTCTGATGCCTGGAGCACTTCTTCCTCCTTCGCTTGATCATGGGGTCTGCAGGGTTGTTTTTCTCCTGTTATTTCTCAATCTTCTCTTTTGCAGCTGCTGCACAGCATTTTTTTCCCTTTTAAATACATTTTCACAGGGGCTTAACCAGCTCACGGGCTCAGCTTTGGCCAGCAGCAGCTGCATCTGGGATCCAGCTGGAACTGGCCCTGTCCAACACAGGGGCAGCCTCTGGTCTCTTCTCACAGAGACCACACTGCAGCCCCCCCGCTACCAACGCCTCACCATGTAAACCCAATACATGGGGCCAAATGTGCAAACAGGAATAGAGAGCGGCAAAATAAAGAGAAACAAGCTGCCTGAGGCTGCACTCCTTTCCCCCCCTTCAGCTCCTTTCTGGAGGAATAATTTTGACTATTCTTTTTCCTGTATCAAAACCTTACTTGGGCTCACAGAGAAGGTAATAAAGCTTTGCTGCTCTTTCTGAGGAGTGCTGGCTGGCTGCTCCTCTAATACAGCCTATTAGGTACATCTTGCTCCTTTTCCCCTCCGTGAAGGGAGGATTAAAATCCATTTGAGGGTCTGTAGGTAGCTGTCCTGTTAGCAAGAGTGATTTAAGCCCCAGCATAAATCATTCATCAAGGGCAGACCTGAACACTCACAATATTTCTATCCCCAAGCTGGGTAAAAGAAACTTCCATGTTACTGGACAACAGCACCATCTACTGACCCCATTCCGGGATGTATTTATTTTCTGGGGGTATGGAAAGCTTTCAGCATGAGCTCACAATTTCACATCTGCCCTACTAAGACCCGACATGGATGCAGTTAAAACAGTGAAGAGCAGAACGTTCTGTGAGATGGTGAAACAGGAGGGGCCCTGCAGATTTGGAGCATGATGCTGGAGCAGAACCAGGAGCCTCTGCAGTGCAAGGCGGGACCTAAGCAGTCAAAGAGCAGCTGTGTCCTTTTTCATGTCTTCTGACTGCCTCCCATTAGCACAGCTCTCGTGCCTTGCACCTTCTGAATAAGTGGTGAGGCAAACAAGATGGCAAATGTCCTCCTTCTGCTGTGGGGAGGAATTGTCACCAAATCTAGACAAATTGCCTCCAGTCTTTCTGTGGTAAGCTAGTTGTCGTACAAAGAAGCCGTGGGTGCTGACACCCACAAAACTCCCACAGCAGCACTGCACTGTTCCTTTGGTTCCTGCTCAGTGCCCCTCAGATACACATCTAAATTAATTGGCCTCCACAAGGCTGGAGTTGGGCTATGTCTCTTTATATTCAAATATGCTTTACTGAAGCAACTATGGGCCAGTTCAACTTCTGTTGTGCTGTCTTCCATTGGGATCTTGTCCTTTGCTTCCCAATATATAGCAACTCAATTTTGTCTTTGAGCAGATTGCAGTCATTGCATGGTGCTTAGCTAGCTAAGAACCTTTGTTTTTGTTTTTATCCCATGAAAATAGACAAGTGAGCCTTCTGTTGGGCCACTGCCTCCTGCGCTGAGGGAAAGGCTGAGCTCTTAAACCAGTCTTTACTAACCATCACAGAAGGCACTCGGAAATAAAATTTTAGAAAGCCAAACTGAATTAGTCCTGCTATTCAGGAGATGCTTCTTACTTTAAACCACTCATGACTGAGATGTTAGTGAGAAGAGCAAAGCTGTATTTTATTTTAAAAGCAGGTTTGACAGAACTTTTAAAAAACATTGCACAGATAATGCTGCAAGGTTCCAAAAGGTAGAATCACACATGCTTGGTTTCATGAAGCAGTACAATTTTTGCTAAGCCTGGTAGACTGCTGATCTTATTTTTGGAGCCAAAGTTTCTTTCTGGTGGGAGTTTATACAGCTGCAAAATTTCCTGCCAGATAAACACAGTAATAAGCAAAACAGATGATCAGATGTTCTCTCCCTGCAGCTGCCATGTTCCTGCTGTGTGCTGTGAAAGTGCCAGAGGCTGTTTCTGACATGCTGATGTCCGAATTTCATCACCCAGAGACAGTGCAAAGACTGAATGCCATTCTCAAATTTCACACTCTCTGGAGGTTTAGATATCAAGTCTGGCCAAGGATGGAAGAAGGAGCACAACAGATCTTTAAGGTAGATAGGACACATGAAACACAACGTTGCCATGTGTGGTTTGTCTTCTGGGGTAGACGTGTTGTGACATGCTGCCATGAAATTGCCTCAAAATCAGTTTAGAGAAAGAAATCATCATGTAAGTCACACCAGAGGGGGAGATGATGTGTAGAACTCCTGTTTAAAAATGGGAGAAGCATAATGGGGTCAAGATAAACACCAGAGAAAAAGAAATCTGTCTGTTGTACAGTCTTATGTTGTAGTGAAATGCAGAGCTGGGAATACTTTGCAGAGGTAATTAATGTCTTGGGTACTTGTACTCATATTTAATTAGCACTACAGACATTAGTATTAGTATGCTGTCATACAAAATGTCTTTTATGGCTTTGTTTAGATCCCTCCTCCAAGTATAAACTTCACTTTGCCTTCCCCCGTCCTGGGGATGCCATCTGTGCCAATGTTTGATCCCCCCTGGGTTCCTCAGTGCAGCGGGAGTGTGCAAGACCCTATAAATGAAGACCAGTCGGTAAGCAGAGATATCTGGGACTGCCAGACATAAGCAGATCTGTATCCCCCAATATAAGGACAGGAACTTACTGGAGCGGGTCCAGAGGAGGCCACAAGGATGCTCAGATGGCTGGAGCACCTCTCCTATGAAGACAGGCTGGGAGAGCTGGGGTTGTTCAGCTTGGAGAAAAGAATGCTCCAGTGAGACCTTATAGCAGTCTTCCAGTCCCTACAGGGGGTCTACAGGAAAGCAGGAGAGGGACTATATGTCAGCGGGTCTAGTGACAGGACAGGGAGTAATGGCTTTTAGCTAAAAGAGGGGAGATAAAGACTAGACATTAAGAAATTCTTTGCTATGAACGTGGTGAGGCACTGGCCCAGGTTGCCCAGAGAAGCTGTGGATGCCCAATCCCTGCTAGTGCTCAAGGCCAGGCTGGATGGGGCTTTGAGGAGCCTGATCTGGTGGGAGGTGTTGCTGCCCCTGGCAGCAGGCTGGAACTGGATGATCTTTAAGGTCCCTTCCAACCCAAACCATTCTATGATTCTATATCATGAGGGTGAGTATTGCTGTTTCTCAGTAAGGGCATGGAGGGAACTAAAACCAAAAGATGTGGCCTAAACTGAGTTTTCTTGTCATCATTCTACATGAGAGTAAGTCTTTTCTGTCTGTTTGTTCAGTGGGGCACTGTACTGTATAACACGTGCCTGTGAGAGACAGTAAGTCAGATCTTAGGAGCAGACAGCTGTTATCTCCCCAAAGAATTAGTTCACTTGAACTGTCTGACAGTTTCCTATGTGCCAATTTGTGGGGTTCCTCGTGGGAGAGGTTGGCACCAAGGCTTGTTATAGACATAGCACCTGGTGCAACTAGAGCTGTTTTGATTTGTATTTACAAACTGGGTTGCTGAATGTCACTGAGGACCCTAGTGAAAAACCTAGGATGCATGCATCTTAACCAACAGCTTCAGGCTGTGCTTCTTCTCGTTTCTTCCTGACAGAAGTCCTTTTCAGCCAGAGCAGTGTCACGTTCCCATCAGCGAGCAGAGCACATCCTAAAAAACCTGCAGCAGGAGGAAGAGAAGAAGCGCCTGGGTCGGGAAGCCAGTCTCATCACTGCCATCCCAATCACTCAGGAGGCCTGCTATGAGCCAACCTGCACACCGAGCTCAGAGCAGGAAGAAGAAGGTGTGCTCCAGGGCCAGGAAAAGCCTTCCAGGAACCAGGGAGCACCTGCCACCAACATACAGCACTGCTTGGGGATGTGACATCCAGGAAAATCATTAATGCTAGGAAATTCCTTGCCTTGGTGTGCTCACCACCTCAGAGCAAGCGCAAGTACTACCACAGTTTAATACCTCTGTAAAGGTGGTGAGTAGCCACACTCATTTGTTGAAGGGTCTAAGTGACTGAGAAAAAATCATAACTAAAAATAAATGCAAAAAAAAAAACCACAAAACCTGAGATATATTGAACACTCACTGTGTCCTGAGCCCCACTTACCCCTTTCCCCCTCAGCCAGAATCAATGTAACTTCAGAGCTCTTAATATATCAAAGCTCCCAGCATTTTGGGAGGTCTGATTTTAACACAGTGAGAATATGGGACAAAAAGAATGATTTTTTTTTCTTAACTTTAATCCATTGATAATTAAAAGGTGGGAGTATTTGGCGGTATTTGTCCTAAGACACGTAGCTTAAGACAGACTGAACTGCCTCCAGAATTTTCTGTCTTTATAGTATCTAGAGGGGAGGGTCTAGATGACCAGCTCAAACTCATTACTAAAGTTTCAGATGGTTAAAGTTACATGGCATGAGTTGTGCCCTGAAAACTTAGTCTATGGGTGAGGATTTTCAAGCTAAGAGAGCACAAAGATGTTATTGAAGTCATTACAAGGCATATGCAATTAGGTAATTACACTGGTGTCTGGATCTAAACATACATTGGGAAGTATGTGAGCAGAATTCACAATTCTTAGGAAAAACTAAGCACCACCAACCATGGTGGGTAATAGGATGTAGATGAAGAGAAGCAAGTTAAAATGTGACTCACCAAAGCACTGAACACTCTTATGGAGCAATATTCAGCTGTTTCTCAAAGCATAAGCAAATTGCCTACCTGCTCTTTATAGATTTGAAATTGTTCCTTCTGAGTGTTACCTGACTTGAAATTTCAATGTGCCAGTTTGGTTGCAAGTGCTCTCCTTCAGAAAGCTCCCTAAAGTCTGTCAGCTAGATCTCGATTGACATTTCCCATTCTCTTTGTCAGTAGAAGAAGTTGCCAACCTGGCCTCCCGCCGTCTCTCTGTGAGTCCTTCCTGCACCTCCAGTACATCTCATAGGAACTATTCCTTCCGCCGTGGCTCTGTCTGGTCAGTGCGCTCAGCAGTCAGTGCAGAAGGTGGGTTGACTTCGCTTTGGAGTATACTTTCCTAGGATTTCACTCGTTGGAAGCCTTTCCTGCTAACCTTTAAAGCTGATGACATTTTCTTTTGCTGAATGTATTTTCAGGCTTGAACTCTTTATAATAAATTACTGCCATGCATTATTTTATTAATTCTTCCTGTCACAATGTCCTCCCTTACTTTTCATGTTTCATTTTCACTGAGTCATGCCTTGGAGACCATATTGGCCAAAAAACGGTAATGAAATGAGATTTCATAAAAAAGGAAAATGTAATGTCTAGAAGAAAAGAAATATAAATTAGTAAAGATAATATCGACAATAAAAATTCTTGAACAAGAAGTTTACTGGAGATGCTGTTTCTTCTTGGAGATGAACAGTAAAGCTGCTGTGCTTGCACAGTGACCAGGCAGCTTATCATTTTTTTCCGTTTGTTCAGCACCTAACATAAATTTTTATCTGGCCTGCCTGTGCAGTGTCACAGCTTATCATGGACACTTACCTTCTACTCTTCTTACTGCTCCAGATGAAGAACACACTACAGAGCATACTCCGAACCATCACATGCCACAACCACCTCAGGCTGTGTTTCCAGCATGCATCTGTGCAGCAGTGCTCCCCATTGTCCATCTGATGGAAGACGGAGAAGTCCGGGAGGATGGAGTAGCTGGTACTGACCTAGATTACACTTCAAGTGATTCTTGCCTAGGAGTGGCAGAACCTGCCAGCACTTAAAATATTTTCATTTGTTAGGTCCCATAACTAAAGTGGGAACAGGTGTAATAGTACCTTGTATTTGCTCATAGTTCATGTTTCCTATTAGTAGAATGTTATAAGTGTATATATTTGTTACAAAGCTTATGAATAACCTTTTCAGTCCTCACAAACTAGTTGCAAATGGGTGGAAAACAGAAATGTGATCTTGTAGGCTCTTTTTCTCCTTTGCTCAATGATATTTGCTATCTTTTGGGACCCTGAAAAGGCTCCCAGTTCAAGAAGGATGTTGGGAAGCTGGAAAAGATCTAGCAAGGGGATACCAGGACAGTAAGAGGCCTAAAACAGGTGTTCTGTGAGGAGTGATTGTGGAAACTGGGCTTGTTTTGTGTAATGAAAGGAAACGGAGAAACTCTACCACACAGGTTGTAGCTTGTGAGGTTCAGGATGCAAATTAGGAAAGAACTTGTCTACCAGGAGCATAGTGCAGTCTCCGTGGAATTTCCATCCATCTCCTTCCACAGCAGCTATCAACCCTTGGCTAGACAAAGCTGTGGTTGACATAATCTGGTGTTGGTGACAGTCTTGCTCCAAGCAGGGCTTGGACTAGAGACGTCCTGAAGCCTATTCCCACCAATATTTCTTTGATCCAATGACAAGTGGAAATCCAGCTGTACACAGTTCTAACATTTTGTTTACGGTCTGTGATGTATTTGTAAAGTAATAATAGGTTCTTCTGTATTTGTTTCTCTTAAATGTTTACAGATGGTGGACTGTTGCTCTTCCTTTCTTATCACCCATCATGATGGCTGATTGCACACTTAACTTTCTGTCACATTCTTTATTCCGTTGTGGGTGGGTGTAGCCAGCCACCTAAATAATATGTCATTTTGTGACAAAGAACTGAGCACTGAAAACAAAACAATGAATAATTCTCAGCTGTTGTTAATCTTCACAGGGCTACGATTAATTACACTTTGGGGAGTTGATCATCAACATAATCCCCTGCCGACTATCTAACACTATCCATTAATAACAGATAAAGTCACTCAGTGAATCACCATGAGGTGGCGTTTCCATGCATGAAGAAAAGTATATATATGTATTATTTTTTTTTAATTGACATATTTGCCCATATGGAGTTGTGAATCCAAACAGTTATTTCTTTATTATTTTTATGACTACAGAGCTGAAGTGATTCCTATCCTATCATCAGAATTTAGGAAAGGCAGCAATAGGACAAGAGGCAATGGCCAGACACTGAAACGCAGGAATTTCCACACAAACATGCATAAGAACTTCTTTACAGTGTAAAAGAGTTTCTCCTTCTCTGGAGAAATTCAGGACCTGCCTGGATGCTTTCCTGCTCAACCTACTGTAGGGAACCTGCTTTTAGCAGGGGGGTTGGACTTGATGATCTCCAGAGGTCCCTTCCAACCCCTACAATTCTGTTATTAGACTTTTTTTCAAATGACTGCAGTGGTGAACGAGAATCCTAGTGCCTCAAAGCAGCTCCTGTGTATTTCAGTACAAAAATGCTAGTCGTAGTAGAAGGTTAGGAACATTTGCATCTAAGTGCACCATTTCAAGCCTTTTCTAAGGGAGAGAGTTCTGACTGTGTTTTCTTTCTGTTTTACAGTAAGTGCTGTTGCTCAGCAGGTCCTGTGGAACTGCTTAATTGAAGACCCCTCTACAGTCCTGCGCCATTTCCTTGAGAAGCTCACAATAAGCAACCGACAGGTAAACTCCTCTTCTCCCCATTGGCCTTGTACATCGCTTAGAGCAGGGGAGAACAGCTGCAAGCAAAATACCTCTGTGGGTAGTATCTGGAGAAGAACATCTGCAATTATAATGTGCCTCAAAGTCTTTTAGGCCATATCATCAGTTGGCTTCAGGCACTGTCCACTGATGTAAATGGGGCACAGCTCATTTACCCCTGCTAAGGATGTGACTTGCTCTGAGCCTAGCCATGAACAGAGGCTTAGTGAAGCACAACCCTTTCTATCAAAAACAGGCCATATTACCTTCACCCATGCCATCCTGTTCATTTTTTTCTCAAAGGTCTCGTGGCCTTGTCTCTCTGTTTGTCTGTCCTTGGCTGACAGTGAAACTCTTTCCCTTCTACCTGCCTTCCTCCCCACCTTAAGAAATTAATTAGTCTGCATTAAAGAAAGCAGCTTCTAAAAGAAGTAGTGTTAGATTCTGCCCTGATCTCCTACCCAGCAACCACAGTTACTGAGTTGAGCTGTGCTAGATTTCACAGTGTCTCAGCAAGATTATCTAGGCAGCCATTTGTTGTGGTAAGCAAGAATTAGTATTATTACAGGGAGAGGGGAGCATAGAATCAGGATGCTACAGTCAGGACAAATGGCAGTAGGAGGCAGGAGGAGGTATTGGCCTTTTTAAAATGAAATATAAGGATATAAGGACGAATATAAGGATGTTGACCCGGGTGCTGTGCCCTGGGTATTATTTTGGGAAATGTAGGAACAGTCACAAGCATAGAGTGCCACTTCACGCACCAACAGACAGAACTGAACAAAGGGATGCAGAAAAATGGGAGGTAACAAAGCTGGGGAAGACAAGTGGAGAAATCTATTTTCCATTTTGTGATGGAAAGAAAACATTTGCTCTTCTTTTAGGATGAGCTGATGTATATGTTAAGGAAGCTTTTGTTGAACATTGGGGACTTCCCTGCGCAGACATCTCATATCCTCTTTAACTATTTGGTGAGTAGCTTGTGAGTAAACTGTGCAGCTCGTAATCTCACCTCTATCTGCATGTGTCGTAAAAAATTAATGCCACAATCTGCAAAGAAAAAAAATGCTCTGTGTCTTTTCATTTATGATTCCTATCTGCTTCTGGCTGTAGATGCAGAATACCGGCCTTACATCAGCTTTTTATTCCTTATAGGAAGAGGAACCTTTACCTTTTTATTAAACCTCTAGACTTCCTGTCGTGAATTTCTGAGTTAAATCATAGATGCTGAGTTGTAAAGCAATAGGAGGGTCATAATGCTGGAAACCTTTAATTATTTTACTTAATTTTCATTCAGAAAATGCTTTTCTTTTGGACAGTCCCTTTGGAATAAAACTAGGAGCTTCTTTTATGATTGTGGAAAATGCATTTGCTGCAGTTCTTTCAGTTAAGAGATGAAAAAACAGACAAGATGTATGCTGCTCCAGGAGCCTTCCAGTGTTTGTCAGGTGTCTGTGTGGCAGCACATCAGAGCATAAGGCAAAGAAGTCTCTTATTGCAGATGTTCTCCCTTTTCCTCATCTACAATGTCTTTTAAGGCTGGGCTGTAATTGCCCTTTTTGTCCCCACTCCCCATCTTCTATATAAAAAAAAAAAAAAAAAAAAAAAAAGGAAGAATAGTAGAGGCAGATTGTTCTGCAGTATGTGTAAACTTTCAGGATCTAAGTTTAATGAATTTACCCCGAGTGAAGAAAGGCAGAAGAATCATGATCTTGTTCTGTGTTTATACAATGCCCTGCACAGTTAGAATACATATTACCTGGTACTCTTATTACCTGCAGGTGGGATTGATCATGTATTTTGTACGCACTCCATGTGAGTGGGGCATGGATGCCATTTCTGCAACACTGACCTTCCTTTGGGAAGTGGTGGGTTATGTTGAAGGCCTTTTTTTCAAGGATCTCAAACAGACTATGAAGAAGGAACAGTGTGAAGTGAAACTGCTGGTGACTGCCTCAATGCCAGGTATAAGAAAAGAGTCTTTACATCTACTACACTTCCAAGTTTACAACCACCCTCTACTAATAGGGAGATCTGTCAGAACTGGATCAGACCTGCTACAAATGGCTGCATTTTCTAAGTCAGTTTTCCTTCAGTTGAGGATTCAGTCAGTAAATTCCACCTCTCATTCCTTGAGATTCAGAAGACGGCTTTAAGAGCTCTGAAAGAAGCAAACAGAAGGTGAATGAGAACAGGTATTTCAACGTGGGGCTTTGTGCCAGTTGGGCTGTGAAAGACTGGCAGGAAGATCCTTTTAGGACTGTACCATTCAGACTCAGTTTGATTTAATGCAACCTATCATTTAAGTCTCAAGAAAGCCCAAGAAGGGTGTGCTGTGAGCCTAGGACTTCATGAGTAAGCAAGAGATTTCTTGCTGAAAAACAGATTTGACCTTTTATGCCTGTTCCTTCCCCAGAGTTGATTTGCTGCTAAAGTCACCAGCTCTATGTTTTAGGAACAGATCGATGTCTCATTTACTGTAGAAGTACGAGACTGTGCTAACATTGCATAACGTATTCCAGGCAGGACTGACGTTGTCTGTCTGCCCGGGAATGAATTTTAAATAGTGCTTATCCTATGTGGGCAGTCTTTTGAGACTGAAGTAAGTAAAAGCCCAGGAAGAGTACCTCTACTTTTCTTCTTTTAGGCACAAAGACCCTTGTCGTACATGGACAGAATGAGTGCGACATCCCAACTCAGTTACCAGTCCATGAGGACACACAGTTTGAAGCCCTTCTGAAGGTAGGATTGAGTTTTCGAACTGGACAAACTGCTCAATAGTACATTTACCTGACATACCTGTATGCCAGCTATACATTCTGCCTGATCTTCCTGGTTCAGTGTCAGGGGAGACACCTTGTTGTGACAGGCAGTTCTGTCTTCTTATGAGGAGATCTTGGTTGCAAGAAAACAGAATCCCATATTAAAGGGCAATAGAAACACCCTGACCTCATAGCCAGCCAAAGCCCCACAAATGCAAGTACATTTGAATACAATGCATCTTGTTGGGTATTTGCTGTATATTATCCCTGGATAAATACATAAATCATTGAAATTTTGGTTTTATCAACACTAAACAGGATGATCAGGATTAGAAAGAGCAGAAATGATGACTCATTAGCCATGATGAATGATATGTTGGGATTTAGGAGTTGTGAGGTCATTTCCCTTTTGTCCTGGATGACATTATATGTGAACTACATAAGAAACAGACTTATAAAAGACTCAGGTTTGTCCAACATTAAGTTTTGATGGGAAACATGCACCTCAGTGCTTTGGAAGTTCTGAACTGCAATGTTTCTGTACGTCCCCTGCCTCTAAAACTTGATAAATATGTAGTATAGAAATGGAAGCTGCAATACCAATATGGGTCATATGGCCAGGCAAATACATGCAATATGAAGACATCAAAATAAGTAAATTGGTCTTCAGGACTGTGATAACAGCATGCCTTGATTGTCACAAACATATTAATGTACTTCATGATTAAAAAGAAATTAAGAATTAATGCCAAAAGAGTGAGAGCCTAGTAGGTTTATGCCTTTATACATTATTAGCTGGATATTCATATTTTGGATATTGAGGTCTTTCTACAAGATAACGAATAAGTAATAGGATGTTTCTTTTCCTTCCCCTTCAGGAGTGTTTGGAGTTTTTTAACATACCTGAAACACAGTCTTCTCATTACTTTTTAATGGATAAGCGATGGAATCTTATTCATTACAACAAGGTAAGGCAAAGGTCAGGTACTGATTACTTTGTCCTTTCCATCTCATCCCTTTTTAAACATCAGGGTTATCTAAAGGAGAACAGGCAGCCCATAAGCAGAATTCAGACATGCAGGCACCACATGTCTGGTATTTAGTTGTGTGGTGAAAGATGGGAGTTTGTCAGAACAGGGGAGAGGCAGAAGTGGAGTCCCTTGGCTCTTAAATTATTCACGTCTAGCTTTCTCAGAAAAGCTTCACATAATGTTTCACAGTGTCTGGAAGGCCCTGCCCAAAAGTTTCTGAAAAGACTAAAGGGCCTCTTATTTAGTTCTAACTAGTAATGCTGTTACAATTTGCATTTGTTTAAAATTCACTTTATTGTTTCCTTTCCTGGCAGACCTATGTCCGTGACATTTATCCTTTCCGGAGGTCAGTTTCTCCCCAGCTCAACCTGGTACAGATGCATCCCGAAAAGGGTCAAGAGCTCATTCAGAAGCAGGTATCTTACTGTCACTGAACACCTCTGCCCAGAAACAAATCATGTAAATAAACCTTTCCTTTCCCTTTAAAAACCTCCACTCATGCTGCATGTGGATAGAGAGCTCTGCTGGAGAAGGAGCATTTGGCGCAGAATCTGTCTCACAAAGACACTGTCCTCCCATCTTCCAGCCTCAAGACCTGATAATCTGTCTGATCCTGCGAATGTTCTGCAGCTTCCAGGAGCTCTCTCATAGGAACTAAACCCTACCTAAAATGTCAGGGCAGTGCTTTTAACGTGCTTCAGACCCCTGAGGGTGTCATTTCCTTAGACAGTAAGACAACAATATTGAATTCACTCCATCTGTAGGAAGCTGCATACTTTGTTTTCCACAAAAGCAAAACTGTCCCTGTCACAGTAGCACAGGGAAAAGTAGGGAAAAAAGTTGCTCTAGCTATATCTGCAAAGGATGACACTAAGCAGGAAATAAAAAGGAAGTGGAATGCGGTTAAACTTTAAATGTTTGGTATTAAAAGTTTTATTATGCCAGCCAGAAAACAGACGTGATGTTGACCATTGTCTAAGACCTTGCAGAGAGCAACTGCAACTGTATGGGTTTCAGTTTGGAGTTGGTTTGCCTCTGATTACCTTGGGGCTTACACAGGCAGTTTCTACTGATCTACAAAAGACTAGACAGCACAGTTGCAAAACATTTGACAGCTATTCAGGGTCTGCTACAAGACTGAAATGGAAAGTGGTGTTAAAACTCCTTTATGAACACAATCCATCTTTGCTGAGTGGGGCTAAAACCCACCAGTCATTGCAAATTCTAGCAGAAGGGCACAGCACTTGCTTTCTGAGTTTCAGCAGGTTCCTCTGGGATTTGAGTGCAATCTCTTTACCATTGGAGAAAGCTGTGGAAGCTAACCTAGAAAAAAGTACATACTTTGTAAAGAGCTTTTTGACCAGACTGACACTGATCCGTGTCTCTTTTTCTCTTCCAGGTGTTCACCCGCAAACTAGAAGAGGTGGGGCGGGTGTTGTTCCTCATATCACTGACCCAGAAAATCCCCACTGCCCACAAGCAGTCACACGTATCAATGCTTCAGGAAGACCTGCTGCGTTTGCCTTCATTTCCCCGAAGTGCCATTGATGCTGAGTTCTCACTCTTCAATGATCCCCAAGGTACGGCCTTTTAATGGCTTTTTTCTGGTGGTTGTATAGGGCCCAGAAGGTTTATGTGAAGAACTTCATTTGCCTTAGAAACACACAGGCTTGTGGCATCACTGAAGGCTGATAAATCTCTTCCTAGGGAAAATGATACATAGCTGCTGCTTTGTAAGCATAACAGCAGAAAAAGCTTTGCTATGTTAGGCATCTCTAGACAAAGTTACTTTGTTTGGACCCAGATGAGAATCTATTTATGTATTAAAATTATGCATGAGGCTACAGCTGGAATACTGTGTCTAGTTCTGGACTCACCAGAACGCAGGAGACACCCCAGAGTGGGTTTAAGGAAGGGCCGCTGTGGTGGTTAGTGAGCCAGGACACTTGTCCTATGAGGAGAGGTCATACGAGAACCTGGACTTCTTCAGTTTGAAGAAGAGAAGGCTTGGACATGAGGTAGGGCACCTCATGGCAGACTTCCAGTAAAGCAGCATTGTGGTGAGAACAGCCAGGCTCTTCTCAGAAATGTGCAACAATAGGACAAGAGGCAGCAAACACAAATTACAGACAAGAAAATCACAGTTGGACAAAAAAAAAAAAAATCTTTACATTACAATCACAAACAGAGAGGCAGTGCAATCTTCATCCACAGAGATTTGTAGAATCAGTCAATCAAGGGCTTGAGCCACCTGATTAGCTTTGAAGTTCATCTTGCCTGAGTCAGGGACCTTTGGTTGTCTCATCTAGCCTAAATTTTTCTGTGACTATCATGGGAGTACTTGCACTGATTTCTCTGAACTCAAGAACTCCGGTTGCCAGCTTGTTCCACACAAGCATCCTGCCATTGGGTCAGTGTTTTCAAACCCAGAGGTATGAAACACAGTTCACAGGAAGTGCATAACACCCCACTATGCATAACAACATATAAAAAGAAGAGCACAAAATCCACTTTGTGGAAGCATCAGCCTCTAAATGAAGATCGGGCAGACTCTGTAGGAGATATAGAAACAGCTTTCTTTTTAGGAACTTTCATCTGAAAGTCAAGTAGAGTTTCCAGGCTGACTTGAGAATTAAACAGGCCACTGTTGCAGAGTGGTAAACATTGGCCAGTTCTGTAACAGGCCCTAAAGACACTTGCTTTCAGAAGCATTATTGGAACTATGCATCGATGTCCTGTAATGTGTGGGACACCTGAAGGATAAAAATTCAGCATAAATCCATGCAGCCATCCAGGTTGTGTGAGAAGAATGTACAAGCTCAGATTTGCTTTCACTTTTTAAGAAGAGAATTTCCAACTAGGGGAGCAGATTTGCCGTGTGATGTTCATCAGTCTTAGTCTTCATGTGTTTTGTTTTTAATCGTGGTTGGCTCAAGCCCTGTAGGCACATGCAGGAGTGCAGGATGGGTGCGGTCACTTTGAAAAGGCAGAACTAAGGTCAGTGCTTGTGGAAGGGTTCTCTGGAGAATCCTTTAGCCTATGGGAGTGTTGGGAGGCTCGCTGTTGTAGACAGAGTTCATTGTTGTTGCCTCTTCTCCCCCACAGCTGGAAAAGAGCTCTTTGGTCTTGACACTCTTCAGAAAAGCTTGTGGATTAAGCTTCTAGAGGAGATGTTCCTTGGCATGCCTAGCGAGTTCCCCTGGGGGGATGAGATCATGCTGTTCTTGAACGTCTTCAACGGTGCCCTGATCCTGCACCCCGAAGACAGTGCCTTGTTGAGGCAGTACGCTGCCACAGTCATCAACACAGCCGTGCACTTTAACCACCTCTTCTCCCTCAGTGGGTACCAGTGGGTCCTCCCCAGCATGCTGCAGGTGAGCCATTTCCATCAACAATACAAGGGAAGACTTCAGAGCGGGCATTTTGTTATAGAACTGGGAGTTAATGGATACGGTTTATGCTTGACTGTAGCCATCTGATGAGTCCTGGTGAGGTTTCAGGCTCTGGGGGCTCCGAGAAGACAAACATCAGATCAGGGTGGGAAGGCACAAATCAGTATTCCTGGGATTGCATTCGCATATCTTCTTGAGTAAATGACTGTGTTTTCTTCTTTAAGTAAATGGATGTTTGTCTCCCTCACTCTTTACTTTCACACAGAAATATAAAGTTCTTGAAAATTTTTCAACCCTGGGTTTCCCTTGGTGTTTTTTTCCTCCAGGGATGGCTGAAATTTGGAGAATGGTTGAAATATCTAGACAAGCTACTCGCTGACTTAAACTGAATTGTATTAACTTTTTTAAAGTACAATAAATTATTATCTGCAATTTAAATAGCAACAGAAAATTACACTAAGAGTTTTTGAAAAACTGTATGCATCTTTTCCATGTGAGTGATGGAAAACATTGCATGCATTAGAGGTGGAGTTTCTTTTCACTTTGTGGTATGTATATACATATATATATTTTATATATGTGGTATGTATATATACCCTTATGTATATATATATATGTATGTATATGTATGTATATATATGTATATATACCCTTCTTCTGTTAATATTTGGGAAAAATTAGATACAGACAATAAAGAAACATCAATATACTGTCTATAGACAGTAACACTTTCTGCAGGGCTCAAAGAGTGTATCTAAATAGAGATTTAGTAAATAAATAAATTCTTGTGAGTGTAACAGGCCATTGAGTGGCCTCAAAAGCAAGCTAAAGGCTTGTAATTGTACTAAAGACATACTACAAGACGCACTTCAGGCTACTAAACCACTGAAAAATGAGTACATCTCTGCAAAGGTCTCACACAGGTAAAAATTTTTAGAAACATTCAAGGAGCCTTGTGCTATATTGTGAGTTTTGCACCACCATAAAATCTCAGCCTTACCTATTGCCAGCAAATAGCAAGAAAATGCTAAGCACCCCTGCCCCAAAGCTCCCAAAGACTTGTACTAGCAGAGATGTGCAGACAGGCAATTGATATAGACAAAAGAAGGAAGCACAGTGAAGTTTTTCCTAGCTGTGTTATACTGTTTACATAACTCTGAGAAACAAATCCCACATCTTTGGCAACATGTTTGCTGCATGGTTCAGTGGCCAACTCTGAAGGAAATGCCACTCTAAAAAACTTAAAATATCTTTAAAGTGGGTGGAAATGTCAGTGTGTTGGAGAATAGGCTAGAAGTTCAAATTATCTTGACAAACTGGAGATACAGTCTGAAAAAAAAAGAAAAAAACAAACAAAAAAAACCCATGATGTTGCTGAGGTTGGGCAAATGTAGGTTCTTGATTAAGAATAATCAGCCACATAAACATGTAATGGAAAACTGCTGATTCAGTAACGCCTCTGCTGGACAG
The DNA here is from genome assembly GCF_964035555.1 of Netta rufina. Taxonomy (NCBI): domain Eukaryota; kingdom Metazoa; phylum Chordata; class Aves; order Anseriformes; family Anatidae; genus Netta; species Netta rufina. The sequence goes on from NC_140129.1 coordinate 7,636,704, forward strand.
AATATTGGTGTTTTTACAGCTCTGAAACTAAATATTTTTGTTGAAGGACAAAAAAATAAAAAGAAAATGTCACATACCATTCTGGGGTGACTATACAGAATTGTATCTTATGAAAGACGCATGGAATAATTCCGCTACTGCAATCAACAGCACTCCTGACTTGGAGTCAGGCCGTAGTTGATTCAGTCTGGGGTCAGGAGATGACGAGCCCTTCCATTGGAGTAGTACTTCCATGACATTTTATATTTGCTCAGGTTTATGCTGATTACGAAAGCAACCCACAGTTACGCCAAGCGATAGAGTTTGCTTGCCGCCAGTTCTACGTTCTGCATCGCAAGCCTTTCATTCTGCAGCTGTTCGCAAGTGTGGCCCCTCTCCTGGAGTTCCCTGTGAGTAAAAGCATTCCCTAGGCTTGGTGTGGGGAAGCCTGTGTATGCAGACAGCCCCCCTCAGAGATCACAAAAAGAAAACAGCTGGAGCATCAGCACAATTCAGACTGAACACGTGCTTGCTGCACTTCATGCTACACAGAACCATTTCCTGAATTTACTTCTTCACACTTTTTTTTATCAGTCAATTGAGTGGGGCACTGAGTTAATGAGCCACTGGTATCCAGGCTAGTAAATGTAGTTTCTCTTTAAGTTTCTGTGTATAAATAGGTTATAAAAGGACAATAATGATTTGTAACTCTTCATACACGAATCATTTCTTAGAATCCAGCAATAAGAACAGAAAACTTACTGCCAAGTTTTAGTACATGTGAACTATAAAACTGGATTAGCCGTGTTTTGAAATCTTCACTAATCACTTAACATTTTAGTGAGTTAATTAATGGAATTTTAATTTAAAGTGGGAGCGCCAAACCTAACTGCACGTACACTGTAAGCACACACATCCTTCTTCACAGATCTGATTTTTGGGTGGAGTAAAGCTGTGTGCAGTTTTCAGATTATGCTTCCATTATAGCATCAGTCTATTGAATCAAGAATAAAAAAAAAAAGGGGGGGGGGGGGGGAAGGAAGGGTTGCCAGCTCCTTAAGAACCCCCGGATGCCCACAGGTCCTCAGAAAATCAACCCCAAATGTGTGTCATTGAAACAGGATGCTACGAACAATGGAACCAGCAAAGGAGTGTCAGCTCAGTGCCTGTTTGACCTGCTGCAGTCTTTAGAGGGAGAGACTCCTGACATTTTGGACATCTTAGAACTGGTGAAAGCAGAAAAGCCTCTCAAGTCATTAGGTAACCGCAAGTCATCCTTTATTCAGTAATTCTGGTTTGTTATTTATTGGTTAAACATTTATTTCATGCTGTAAGATTTGTTTAGGGTCTTTCTCTTCTCCCACAATGTAGTAATATCTGTTTCTTATGCCTTATGAATCCTTTAAGGTGGATTTTATCCACTATCCACTGGATATTTTCTGCAGGAAAGGAATTATTAATTTATTTTATTCCAAAGCTCCTTTTTCTGCATTGAGTGTGCTAGCCCCTGGCATTTTGAATTTTGTCATGTGTGGGTGAAGAATGTAGATGCCTAATAAATGTTATGCTGACAAGATCAGTGTCATCCTCTGCACTGTTCCATGTGGGCAGGAAACAAAAGCATCCTCTCCTGTGGGCAGACTATGACTAGTAAGTGATGGATGTCATTCAGACATTCGACCATGCTGAGTTCTAGGAGGGAGCTGATTTATCACAAAGCAGAATATATATGGCTGTGTGATGTGCCCAGGACACTGTGTCTCTTGGTAGTTATCCATGCATTGCAGCATTTAAAAACTTCACTGTTTTGTGATTTGCAGGGAAGTAATTTTGGCTGATTTTTATAAGAATCTTTGAGTTGTTTTTCAAATTTGCACTTTCCAAGTGTATATTGACAGTGAGACCATAGATGAGTATGTTTTGTGCCTGGTATTTTCCATATAAAATCAGAATTACCTAAAAATCTGACTTCAAGTTCCATTTTTCAAAGTGACTCATGCACTTTGGGACCGTAACTTATGCACTTTGGGACCATAGCTTTAACTTGAGTTCCTGTACACCAAAGTCTCTGCTAAAAATGGGACTGTAACGTTATTGCAAATATTATTCTTTGGATACATGGGTTTCTTGGTACGAAAATTTGTAGTCTGAAACTGAAAGGCTTTTGAAACCTTTTTCTCAAATCATTAGCAAACCAGAGTCACTTTTGTGCTGGAGGTCATCTGGCTGCCAGTATAGAAGGGGCTTAATTTTTAGAAATCTAACTATCTTCTTCCATCAGTGGTGCATCAGTGTCATTTTCGGTTTGGTGGGAACACCTAGGAAAAAAAAGAGGAAGCATAAAAATTGTGCTTAAGCTCATGTGTCCTTGTCATGTGCGAGCTTAAGATTTTGCTTGTGATGGGTGATGTTTGAAACAAGACTCCAGCAGCAGCTGTAGGCCTTATGCTCAGCAATGATTCGACCAGCTAAGAATTGTTTCTCACCTGCTGGGTTCTTGGATGTCAGGGTGCAAGTGGGAGTGCAGCACATGTTTCTGTTTTGTAGATTCATTTTTGTCAAAAATCAAGAGCCTATTGGGGATTGTTAACATGAGAAGCAAGTAGTTGAAAATGGGGGAAAGAAAGGAGCGTGCTATCTTTTTTTCATATTCAATATGTTTGTGTACTACTTTTCTCATATTGTTTTACTCCCTCAGACTTCTGCTATGGGAATGAAGACTTGACCTTTTCGATCAGTGAAGCCATTAAGCTGTGTGTGACAGTGGTGGCCTATGCTCCTGAATCATTCAGAAGGTGCTGGTCTGATTTTGTTTTCTTGGTTTGCAGAGACTCAAATGAGGCCTAAAGTGGCACATAGCATCAGAAAGCAAGACAGACAAATCAAGGCAGAGGATATAGAAATGCATTGTATGTACTAGGATTCCCTGTGAGGCCGTCTCGGGCTGCAATACTGAGCTGGATGGCAGCCTGAGCAGCAGTAATGTAGGCTGCACATCCAGGTGGGGATCACATTGTGTTATTAAGGTTTCTGTTGTCAGAGAGGCAATGGATAGGGCACTGGAGGGCAGAAACAGGCAGCTGAAAAGGAAATGAAGATACAGAGAGAGAGAGAAAGTAAACTAGGAATACAAAAAGGTTATGCTCCAAGAGAGAACCAGAGAAGAAAGAAGTCTCTGGAAGAGAAAATGAATGCCTGCACGTGGATGACTTATTCAGAAGATATCTAAAAGTTCAGGCTGTTTCTATTACTGTTTCATGCATCAGCCAGTTTTTTTCCCCTGAAGTCCCTCATACAGGAGTTTCTTTGGCCCATGGCTGCTTAACGAGTGAGAAGCAATGAAATCACAGGCCAGTAGGAGATCCAGGGGTTTTCAGATAGAATCTTAAGCCTCCATCTGGTACTTTAAAGGAGGCTGTAGCGAGGTGGGGGTTGGCCTGTTCTCCCACGTGCCTGGTGACAGGATGAGGGGGAATGGGCTGAAGTTGCGCCAGAGGAGGTTTAGGTTAGGAAGAACTTCTTTACTGAAAGGGTTGTTAGGCATTGGAAAGGGCTGCTCAGGGAAGTGGTGGAGTCACCATCCCTGGAGGTCTTTAAAAGACGTTTAGATGTAGAGCTTAGTGATGTGGTTTAGTGGAGGACTTGTTAGTGTTAGGTTAGAGGTTGGACTCGATGATCTTGAGGTCTCTTCTAACCTAGAAATTCTGTGATTCTGTGATTGACAGGATATAACAGACTAAGTATTGGTTATTTTTCCAGCCTCCAAATGCTGATGGTCTTGGAAGCACTGGTTCCCTGTTACTTGCAGAAACTGAAGCGGCAAACCTCTCAAGCGGAGACTATGACAGCAGCTCGTGAGGAGATTGCTGCTATGGCTGCACTTGCCACCTCTTTGCAGGCCCTCTTGTACAGTGTCGAAGTTCTCACCAGGTAACTTACATCTTTCAAAGGTCTGAGCATGTATTTGGTCATCAGTGTTGGGGAAAGGAGCACAGGGGAGCTCACAATATGCAAGTTATTTTGGATAATGGTTGCATTTTAAACATGGCAAAACAAGTGCTAGGTTTCACCAGCCCACAAGGAGAATTTCAGTGCACTTGTTATATTCCATCTTTAGTGTGCTACTCACCTTCTCTTTGCCAGGCCTATGACAGCCCCACAGATGAGTCGATGTGACCAAGGCCATAAAGGGACCACAACAGCTAACCACACCATGTCAGCAGGTGTGAACACCAGGTAAGTCAGTGGATTTTCATTTCTTTCTTGTTTTTCTGAACAGATTTTTTTTGGAGGGGTAAGATAATATCTCACTCCTCGCAGTGCAGAGTGCTTCCTCAGTTGTCTGAGGAAGTGCTCTAGGTACTGTAGGACAAAAAACAGTCAGATAAAAAGAGCACATAGCCAGGACTGAATCTCTGATAGTAATCAAAGTTCCCAATAGTATGCATTTTGGTTATGTAACCATAAATGGAAGACCAGGATATTAATCCTGAAGTATAATGACAAAGCAGCTATGCCCCTGGGTTTTCTGCTTTGCTTCTTTCCAAGTCCACCATCAAAGAGACCACTGGGCAGAGGCCAGTGGTTAGCAGAATAGTTATTATCAGTGAATAGCAGAAGGGTTAGATCCCTCTAGCCTTGTTCTGAGACACTGAGCAGCAGTAAGAGCTCAAACTGCATGCCACTTAAGACTCACAGAATTTAGCGCCTCCTCTGGTTTTCTTTTTATCCTTTTCCTTTGCTTTTTTGCAAGATTATGCGTTGCTGTGCTTAAAATCTCTGTGTTTGTGCTGACCTGGAGGAGGAATTTTCCAGAGCAGAGTATTTTCCTGGAGTAGCAGTTCTTCCAGGGCAGAATATTCCTTCTTGAATTCTTTCGTCAGTAACAGCTGATACTAAGTCTGTGCATAGCATGGTACAGTAAAATACCATGGGCTATATTGGACTGTAAATCAGTAATACCTTTCTGGCAAGACATGCCTTCCAAGTTGTTCCGTGTCTTCTTTTGTATTGAAGGGAGATTGAAATCCCTTTCTGCATTAATCATCAAAGGGCTATTGCATTACTTTATAAATGTGGAATGCACACATCTTGGTTGGTAACTTCTGGGATCAGTCTGTTATTCTTTGCAGACTGTTTCATCCAGGCTTGGAGTCTCAGCAGTGCATTCAGCACAGCTTTGTGCTTCAATCCAGGATCTCAGAAGCAGAGAAACCCCTTCATGCCCAAGCCTGAAATGGATATACGATGCTTACTTCCATTGCAAAAATGCCCTAAGAAAAATAAGGTGTAATAGATAGTAGTTTGTCTGCTGATTTCAGAAAGCAGTTAATATGTATCTGCTAACAGGCACCATAGAGATTCCTGATGCTGTGTAACTCAAATATCTTGGCTTTAATTTCCAGATCTTTCTGATGATCAAGCAGTCAGTTTCTGATGCAAAATATTTTTGCACTGCTCCAAGTTTCCTGCCCTATGTTTGTTCTGTTATTGCAACAGGCATCTGTTGACAACAGCAGGAGCCTCATGATGGTGGAATGGTCACTGTTCCAGCTTTGGACATGTGGTGCAGGGTTTGCTAATGCTTTCTCAACAAAAAGTATCAAGAGAAGATGACAACAAAACAAAACTCTGATTTTCAGGAGGTGAGCTGTGGCTTCCTGAGAGAGGCCAAGCACTGGGGTGAAAATCAGTAAGAGAAATTGTTTGAAAGCCTGAATTTTTTCTTTCATAACATGGGCAGTAACTATGACAATCTGTTTTTTGCAGCTAGTTGGGAGATAAAGGCTATTCATTGTGGTCACTAACTACATGTAGCCATTGTTCCAGTGACAAAAGGTACCATCCTGTCTGTAAGGAGTGTACCTCTGGGCCAGAACATTGTCACTCTCTCTCAGCAAGGCATGGTTATGGCATTCTTAAGTTGCTGTTTTAAAACTCCACTGTTTCTCTTTTCTCAGGTACCCAGAACAGGGAGCCAAACTACACTTTATCAGGTACAGTAAAAACTTCACCCAGTCTTCTCTGACATGTGATGAGCTGTCTGCTCATGGCTTGGACTGGCGCACGCTTCGTTGGGTTAGAAACTGGCTGCGTAGCCAGGCCCACAGAGTCGTGGTGAATGGAGTCAAATCCAGTTGGAGGTTGGTCACTAGTGGAATCCCCGAGGGCTCAGTACTGGGGCCAGTCCTCTTTAGTATCTTTATTGATGATCTGGACGAGGGCATCGAGTGCACCCTCAGTAAGTTTGCAGACAACACCAAATTAGGTGCGTGTGTCGATCTGCTCGAGGGTAGGAAAGCTCTGCAGGAGGATCTGGATAGGCTGGACCGATGGGCTGAGGCCAAGTGTATGAAGTTCAACAAGGCCAAGTGCTGGGTCCTGCACCTGGGGCACAACAACCTCAAGCAGCGCTACAGGCTGGGAGATGAGTGGTTAGAAAACTGCTTGGCCGAATATGAGCCAGCAGTGTGCTCAGGTGGCCAAGAAGGCCAACAGCATCCTGGCTTGTATCAGGAACAGTGTGACCAGCAGGGCTAGGGAGGTGATCGTCCCCCTGTACTCGGCTCTGGTGAGGCCGCACCTCGAGTACTGTGTTCAGTTTTGGGCCCCTCGCTACAAGAAGGACATGGAGGTGCTCGAGCGGGTGCAGAGAAGGGCGACGAAGCTGGTGAGGGGCCTGGAGAACAAGTCCTACGAGGAGCGGCTGAGGGAGCTGGGCTTGTTCAGCCTGGAGAAGAGGAGGCTCAGGGGTGACCTTATCGCTCTCTATGGGTACCTCAAGGGAGGCTGTAGCGAGGTGGGGGTTGGTCTGTTCTCCCACGTGCCTGGTGACAGGACGAGGGGGAATGGGCTTAAGTTGCACCAGGGGAGTTTTAGGTTAGATGTTAGGAAGAACTTCTTTACCGAAAGGGTTGTTAAACATTGGAACAGGCTGCCCAGGGAAGCGGTGGAGTCACCATCCCTGGAAGTCTTTAAAAGATGTTTAGATGTAGAGCTTAGGGATATGGTTTAGTGGAGGACTCTTAGTGTTAGGTCAGAGGTTGGAATAAGTGATCTTTGGAGGTCTCTTCCAACCTAAATGATTCTGTGATTCTGTGAACTGCTCTGCAGCAGTTTCCAGATTTACTGGGTCTCACCCACTGTTGTTGTTGCAGCCTTTTTGCGGGGTAACGTAACAAAGGATAGTTCATATAGAAATTTTTCTCATTCTCAACAAGACTTTGCAGGTGATAATTTCCCTTTTTCGATTGCAGATGCAACTATTTTTCTTTTCAATTGCAGAGGAAAGCATCTGTTGCAAAACAAGCTGGAGAAGTTGTTAGAATCACAGAATCACAGAACAACTTGGGTTGGAAGGGACCTTAAAGCCCATCTGGTTCCAACCCTCCTGCCACAGGCAGGGACACCTCCTGCTAGACCAGGTTGCTCAGGGCCTTGTTCAACCTGGCCTTGAACATCTCCAAGGATGGGGCATCCACAGCTTCCCTGGGCAGCCTGTGCCCGGGCCTTACTACCCCCTGAGTGACATAATCTAGTAGATAGTTACAGTCTATCCCTGCTCTTCCACTGCCTACACCACTTACCTTTTTTCTCATTTTGTGTCTTCCAGGGAGAACCTTCACTTACTGGAGGAGGGCCAGGGTCTACCCCGAGAGGAACTGGATGAACGAATTGCCAGGGAGGAGTTCAGGAGACCTCGGGAGTCATTGCTGAATATCTGCACAGAGTTCTACAAGCATTGTGGGCCAAGGCTGAAGATTTTGCAGAACCTTGCTGGAGAGCCTAGAGTGACTTCTCTGGAACTGCTGGATGTGAAGTCCCACATGAGGTATTCTCCAGGCATTCTGCTTCTACTTGTTCGTGTCAGGGGGATTCCTTTATTTTAGCTCTTATTTTTTCATAATAGCAGACAGAGTGAATGACTTTTTGGTAGTGTAGACTACTTTTGCTGTCTGAACCATGTATATTTTAATGTTCCTTAGATTGTACCTGATGCTGCTTGTGTATAAAGGGATTTCATATGCCCTCCTCTGGTCTCATTCAGACCCGCATCTCCTGTGGATGAAACACTTGTGGAGGCCCACCTTACACATCAGAATAAGTTATGGTGAAGAGTGGAGTAGATAAGGCTTCCTCTTCCCCCCCCCAGGGCATAGAGAAGCTGCACAACTGGCTGAATCTTCTCCTGTGACACTGCACCAGAACTAGCTGCCAACAAACAAGGAGAAAGGGAGAAAAAACACTGCATCATATGGCATACATGCCTGAAATATAGGGGAGGATGGGTCAGGAGGCATTTACAGGACCACCACCTCGGTGTGCGATACATCAGGCACACAAGTTTTTTATTAAGGTGCAGTACTGAGCCCAGCTGGCTGGTTGGATACTCATTGTAGCATCCAACTGTTTTGTGGGGTTCAGGCCTAGAAGGAATTGTGTATAGGCTTTTTTTAATCAGCACTTTGGACCTCATTCTCTGCTATGCTGTTCATGGTAACCAGAAAATAGGGATAAGTTGCTACTGAGCAGTTTGCCCAGATGTTATAGACAAAAAAGCAGTAGAGCAGTGGAACACAAGGGAATGGACCTGATTCTGTTGTCAGTTTTTCAGTCATCTTCAGAGGAAACTCTTTTGTCTGAGCTTTATGCCATTTTTTGCCTGGAAAGCCTTGTGAAGCAAGCTGAAGGGAGATTGATGCTAGTAATGCACCAAACCAAGTTTGTTCCTGCCCCCGGGACCGAGGAAAACCCGCACAAAACTCCTCTACCTTTACATGCATGCTCTGAAAACAGATGGCAAAGCCCCTTAGCTGGCAGATTCTGTCACAATTAGAGATCTTTGGATTCAGGCTGTCTCTATAGAACACAAAATTGTGTTTCAGATTAATTTAGATCTTGTTTAAGAAATACCTCCAATTCATTGGCGAAGTATTTTTTGATTGGTTTGTGTGTTTGCACATTAATTGAATGTTTCTTTTCCCCCCTCTGGTAAATATTTAATAATTTAGAAGGTAGTTTTAAACAAGAGATGTCTCTTACCACAGATGCATGCCATTTATGTAATGCTTGGCTGCAAACAAACTGAAGTTCTGATGGACTTGGATGCTTCTGCAGTACCACCTTTGTATTTTTTCCAAGGAACACAAACATCAAAAATTAATACAGCTCTTTAACTGCATTACAAACTCAATAAGAGTCTAAGACATTATCAGTAAAAGTCTGAGATAAGAACTTTATGTTAGAAAACAGGTGAAATTCTCAGGCCAGATTACATCCTTGATTAGACATGTTTTGTTTTTTTTTGAGAATTTCAGTGGGAGCAAGAAATACATGTCTGATGAATGAACTCCAGTGCAGTAAAGTAAAGGGCTTGCTATTTTTTTTCCACATTAAATTACAATCCTGGTCTTATAGTCTTATGTCTCCTGGAAAGTGCTAGAAATGACTCCTTTATTATGGTTGGAACCAGAATTGCTTTATCATAGTTAGCCCTAAAGAAAAGAAACATCTTCCTGATTCTTACGTGAATTAAATTCGTAAGTATCAGTTAAATGACTAACAGGATTTAGCTGCAGGAAAAAAATCTTTTCTAAGTAGACAGCAGATTTACCAGAATGTGATGTGACAGCTGTGGTCTTCAGAGGCTAATGGATGCCATTTCAGAGACTTCAGAAAACAAGATAATATGGCTATTCAGTTCAGACAGGGTTCATCTCACCCAAGTTCAGACATTTAAAAGTGAAATGTTTAGTCCAATCAAGTCATAAAGTTCTTTTTGGATGAAATGCAAAGGGAGATTCAATCCAATGGGCTCTTTATCACAGTATTACAGGAAGATTAGAATTTCCTAGGTTCCTTATTTCGATAGGAACAGAGCTAGAAGAGTAATTGAGATAGGCATCTCATGTTGGATGAGATGGATCTTACACTTTATAATGCATAAGCAAATTCGATACACCATTATGTACCATTGATATTGTGTTATCAGAAAAAAGCATAATTACAAGATGATTTAAATTTCAGAGTGTTTAAAAAAACAGATCTACTCCATAGTATGACAAAGTAGTTATAAAAAGTAAGAATAAAGAGATATTGGATAAAGAAACATGTTTATAGCACTTTTGGTTAATCTGAGGAACTCGTTGCCTTTGATATTGCCAGGTAGATTTTAAAGAGAATGGAAATATGTTCCATTAGTTGAAGGCATTTCAGAAGAAGCCCCACAATATGAGTAGGGTTATCCTATAATTGTCCAATACAAATTTTAGTGGCAGTTCAGGAAATATATAAGTTTCTATCCCTTTTATTAGTATGTGGCTTTATTACTTGTTTTTGTCTACCACAAATCTTCACGTATTTTAGCAGCTATTTGTCCAACTACAAGTCTAAGTTAAATGTTGCCATGGCATTTCATAGTCAATACAGAAAATGCCATTGGCAAGGCCACCTGGGAGGATTAGAAGGAATCACAGCAACACAATCTGTAGAAGCGTTAGGAGAAACAGATCAAAGCTGCAGGGAGTAGTCAGACACAGTGCATGTGTAAGCCTGAGGGACAGCACATTGTTTTTAAAATTTAACACCTGTAAATTGCATAGTGAGATCTCTTAAAGTAGTGTCACTGAAAAACAAGCACAGAACTAAAACCAGTCACTCATCAGTTGACATACAGTGTCTGTTTCACAGGCATTGGCAATGCTGCAATCTTACTAACAGCTCGGTTACTTTGTTTTTAGCAACACAAGTAAGTGATTCCTGATGTTCCTTCAGTGCATTTAATATCAACATAAAACGACACAGGCTTGCATATTCTTTAGACTGTTCATTTTGTTTATAAGTATAAACAGTGATACCTACAAAAGAATCTTAATAGACCAGAAACTGTTGCTACTGGGCCTCAGGATTTAAATAGCAGCACATTTGACTTGTACATCTTCTTCTTTTTACTGGTCTAGTGATCATTTATCTACTAGTTCATTGGCATGTGTGGAGAAATGCAAGTTGTAGAGTATTTGATTTCCCTCTTAACAAAGCCTGGTTTTAGGTTGGCAGAAATCGCACATTCCCTGCTGAAATTGGCACCTTATGACACGCAGACGATGGAAAGCCGAGGTCTCCGGTGCTACATCATGGAGATGCTACCCATCACTGACTGGACAGCTGAGGCGGTGAGACCTGCCCTTATCCTCATCTTAAAGAGATTGGATCGTATGTTCAATAAAATTCACAAGATGCCTACTCTGAGGTAAGCAGGTATAACAACAACCCTCTGGGGTCCGTTTCTGATGTTGCAAGCCTTGAAGTGTGGGTATATCATCTACCTAAAACTGTTGTGTCCCAGTGAACCTTTACAACGTATCAAAAAATAAGTTTTTTTTCTCTGTAAGTGTGCATTTATGTTGACATGTTTGTTGTGGCTTCTGGTAGAGAAGAAATGCATGAGTTATTAAGAACTACAGAGAGAACGTACAGAAATCTTTTCTCTTTCTCCAAAATAAGTCTTCAGATTCGTACCATCTGTCTGCCCTCTATTATTTTTTTAGCTGTGAGTGAAGAACATTAATTTTATTTCTTTTTAATGGAAAGTTAGCTGTAGTAGCAGTATTTCTAGAGCACCTTCTCGCAAAAATACTGTAATGTTCTCTGTAAAGATAAAAGTAATCTGGAGCTACCCAGTAGCTTCTGAATGTTCCTGCATAAAGGGACCAGTAATGGCATCTAGTCTGTGCCTAGTGAAAGCCTGCTGCATCACAAAGTAGCATTCAGGCCTTCAAGAAATATTCAATATGGAGCATTTCCACCTCGGAGGCAGTGATAAATCCAGTCTGGGTAGTGTGAAATCTGCTAACCTTGCAGATTTTCCAGTGATTTGAGTGAAAAGAGTCATTGGTGTCAGTCACCTCATGGACAAATGTCCTCAGCTGCTTGAATCAGTCAGCTTGTATCAGTCAGCAGTATGAGCTGAGAACCAACTGATGTTAGAGAATATCAGAATGTGGGACTCAGACACAAAGCTAATCATGTACACAACTGAGATGGAGCAAATAATACAGAGGTGATCTCTTCTTTCTGGCACCTCTGCCTATCACTTCCCCTCAGTTAACAATCTCCTTTTAGAAACTCCTGCCCTTGCAGGGGAGTTAGAGGCAGAAATGTTGGTGCTTCCCCTTCCTGATGGTTTGATTCTTTGCCAGGTCTTGCCTGCTTCTTGCCATTTCTTTCTTTTCTTGCTCATACTTTCTTTTGCCTCAAAAGGCAGCTTAAGGTTCTTCCTGTTCCCAAAGAGCTTTCCTTTTGTCTAAGCTGAATGAATACTCATAAATTAAAATTCCCTTCATATTCCCTCCATCTGTGCCTGGATGAAACTACTCTTCTGTACTCACAGGGACAGAAACAGCAGAGCCACTGGACCAGATACAGCAACTACATTTAAGCATCATTAAGTATCATTTAAGCAAGAAGCTTCTTAAAGATGGGACAGAGATCACACATTGCTGGGTGACAGACCACAGAAAGCATCCACTAGGGTATTCACATCAGAATCTTACGTGCTGCCCCCTGTGGGCACCCTGCTCCAAACCAGGGCATAAGAACAAGTAAAAGTGCAAACCACTATTTTGGAGTAGGTTTAGGAACAGTGGATGATGAAAGATGAGGTACCTCCAAAAGGTAGGGAACCCTTGATTCTCCGTGAATCTCTAAGAAGTCTACTGAGGAGCTTGACTAGGGCATTGTTTATTCTTCAGCTAACCAGTTATTCAAGCCTTGTCCTCCTGTCCCAGTCAGCACACAGTTAGATGTTGGCTTGGGAAATACGCAACCTCTGAAGAGTCAGGCCCTGAGATGAAGCACGGGAGCCACTTTGTTGTTATCTATGTGTTGGCTTATGGTTAGAAAGGACTCCATTCAGCATCTGTCACAGGCCCTAGAAGCTGTTTAGGTGAAAAAGGCAAAGTGTGAGGGAAGAAGGAAGGGGTCCTGGTACGAACGACTTCAGTGTTAGTAAGGAATGAATCGGACCTCCTACACGGGTCAAGGAAGGTGAGGTTTACACTGTTGGGCCAGATTAAGTTCAGGAGTCACTCTGGCAGAGCAGACAGGATTGCACGGTAGTTTCTGGAGGATGCACACAGCTGGCAAGGTTTGTTGAACATCCACAAGCCACAAGAGATGGAGGAGTCGCTCTCAGATGGGAGCATGGCCCAGCGGATGGCTTCCCACACACAGGCACACCTAGAGAGCTGTCTGGTGGCTCCCTTTCATCCACCATCCGTCAGAAGGCAGAGTCAGGGAGTGAAGCGCAGCCCATCCACCATTCCTGTTGTGAGGGGTTTTGTGTCACTACAGCAGACACCTCTGCTCCATTTTTGGTCTCCCAACGCCCGGTGTGCTCTGTGCTTTCCTGAGCTGCGTGGGTCAAACCTTTTCTCTGTTGCGCACTTTGTGCTCATCTTGGACGTCACCGCTGTCTGAAATGTTTCCTCTGTGGGCATCACTGTGTGTCGGTCGCCGTGTTTGCGAGCGTCTGGTGGGGGGCAGGAGGCCAGCGGCTAACGGCACCTACTGTTGTATTGCAGGCGCCAGGTTGAGTGGGAGCCTGCCAGCAATTTGATTGAAGGGGTTTGTTTGACACTTCAGAGGCAGCCAATCATATCCTTCCTGCCTCACCTTAGGTCTCTGATCAATGTGTGTGTCAATCTGGTGAGTAGCTGAGCGGCGACCCCGTGAACCCTAGCTAACCCTCAGTCTGCTTGTTGACTTCTCTGGACTGACGAGGACAGTTCATTCCCATTCCCGTCATTTTACCCGTCCCCTTACCCCTCACAAGGGGACTTCGCAAGTGACACTAGAGATAGCAAGGTTCATTTTTGAAGTGGTGCATGGGGAGATACAGTGAGCGGTAGCGGTGCTCGAGTGATTTATTTCCGCTGCTTCCCACGCACCACTTTGAAGATCCACCTTTGCCACGCTGAGCTGAGAGTTGAGGGCTGCAAGTTGGAGAGTGGGGTGGTGGAGACTGCACACACCTGGTAGAGGCGGGCAGAGGGTGGCACTGGAGATCCCTACCGTCTCCAGTGGGGAGGGCCCTGGTGGCTCTGTCAGAGGCCATCAGATGTCGGCTAGTTAGAAGGGTTCACATGGGTGGATTCACTCCTCTGTTTGCAATGTCCCTGGCTTGATCTAGTACAGGTTTGCACAGTACAATGTTCAGATCCCACTCTTAGTAGAACTTTTGTTCGTAAGTGTGTCACCACAGAGAGGTTGTACGGACAGAGCCTGTCTGGTCATTCAGTTCTAGATTGCAGTTTCTGCAGCTGTAACACTGGGCACAAACCCCCAGTTTGGTATTAGTGTAACTCCAGGTATTTGTACAAACACACACGCTCACGTTCTGTGTAGAAAAAATACAAATAAAGGGGGAAAGGCTGCCCTAGCATTGTTAGTGATACTGGGTTTAATAACATTTTCTTCTTAGAATGCAGTAGCAGAAAACCTCTCAGGGTTCACCAGTGCCTTGAGGAATTTTAAAAACAGTGATCACCAATTTTAATGCAGTGTCAGTGTTTGCCAGGCTCCTGTCCTTTGAGCCCATACATCACTCATAGCTGCAAGGGTAGGGAAGCTCCAAGCTGTCAGAGCCCACAAGACTTCCTTCTTATTCATGCAGAGAGAGCTGCTTGGGAGGCATTGTAAATCTGGACCCTCAAAAGTACTTAGGGTTGTTACCCAGGGAAGCTGCTACAGAGTTAGCTCAAATACAGGTTGAGAATGGACTCGCAGTTTGGCAGGCAGACAAGCTGGAGTGAATCACACCAGCAAGCTCTCCAAAAGGCCTGCATTAAGAATTAGTCAGTGCTCTAAAAAAAGCTGAAAGCTCTGCAGTGCTGAAGTGCAGTCAGTCATAGTGCTTGCATTCAGCTGGCTGGGAACACCAGGAAGAGGTACCAGGAAAAAATGTACTTTTAATGTTAAGAGAATTTCACCTTTAGCTGTCAAGAGCTGTAGCTGCTGTAGGATCACCCCTGACTGCGTGCTAATACATGTATTTATGTGTAGACCAGGTGCATCATGAAGCCAAAAAGACATCCAGCAGGAAGGTGGGGAAATGTCTGTCTCCATACTCAAATGGAGAAAGGGCTTCACCTTCTCCCCTTCTAAATTGTCCTTTGGTGTTCTGGGAGAAAACTGACGGCTCTCTTTCTCCCCAAGCTGAATTTGGGAATACAGTGTGCGTTCATCTCCCCTAAGCTCAGCAGTCTATGAGTTAGCTTCTACCTGTTTCCATCATCTAGATGTGTGTAGTCATGGAGAGAAACACAAAGAAGCAGGCCTGTGGTTTAATTTTCTCCTGAAGGACACATCCAAAACAGTTAAAATTACTCTCCCCTAGAAGTGTTGTTTTCTTGTGCTGATAGTTCATGGGGCTCCAGACAACCAGGTCACTGGCAGGTGACTCTATTTTAGACATCTTGGGACAGGCAAGATGAACCGTGCTTAGAATCTGTAAGAACCGAGTGTGTTTGAGAGGAATCTGAACATTGTACAAAACCCGGCTAGGGTCAGACTTAGGACATTATTTTTCCAGTAGATCAGCAAGAGAAGGGAAAAGATGTCCAGTTTCAATGCAGACTTTTTGCTTTGATGACATATTTTATTTGTTACAGTCGTTACATGACGTATCCTCCAACTCTAACTGTTCCACCAGTCCAGTGCTGATCATTCAGGGCTGGTACAGGGTACATTTCTGAATGTACCAGGTTACCTGTGCACTCCTCCCACCCTTGCTGGTTCCCTCTTCTCCCCTCTCCTTCCCTGCTAGAACTCCTCCTCACTGGCCCCAGCTCCCACAAAGACCACTGGGCAGGGGCTGGTTCTCCTAGAGCCACCCCAACCGAGTGCTCGAATGAAAGGCCCCTCCATTTCATTGATGTTGGAGGATATGGCATGGATGAAACTGTAAGCAGTCAGTTGTGGTGATGTGCTCTGTTTGTATTGCAGGTGATGGGAGTGGTAGGACCCTCCAGTGTGGCTGACGGATTACCCCTTCTTCATCTCAGCCCTTATCTCTCGCCACCTCTGCCCTTCAGCACAGCTGTTGTCCGGCTTGTAGCATTGCAGATACAGGTGTGTCTGCCCTGGCCTGTGGCCAGGCAAGTTTTAGCTTCTGGTTGAGACACCAACTCATCGGTGCTCTGTTTTCTTTCTGCAAAAGCTGGGCAAAAACTGTGGAACATACACCAAAAATCAAAGAGAAGCAACATGTAAATTCTCCCATCTTTTTGACGGCTTGAACTGAGCTCAGAATTCACCCGTCTACAACAAGCATCCATCAGCTTAACACTGCTGATTCATGTCCCGGGAGTTCGGCTGATTGATGCTGTTTAAGGCTCTGACGAGCATATTAGGATTCTCTGCAGTACCCAAGGAGCTAGCGGAAGTTTCCTGCCATGGGGAGATGTGCCCTGGCCTGGGTCACGTCCATGCAGCTCGACCTTCTTTCTCGTTGGGTGCATGTGCGTAACTTTGAGTGGAGTTTGGGCTCTTCTGCTCTTACCTGAGCTGGTTGTATGGTGTGCTAGCTCAAACAGGCAGGGCAACTTGGCTTTTCAGCTGCTTACTCAAGAGCATCCTTGTCCACAGTAACAAACCCATCCCGTACTTTTGGAAATTCATCACTTTTCATTTCTCATAGCAGTGCCACAATTATTACAGAGTCTTTCTGCCTCCATATTCCTCTCCCTCCCCATTGGCATGAAATCAGATGAAAGGGAGACATTGTCAGCAACAGAATGAAGAGACAAATTTCCTAATTTAGCTCCAACTTGCATTTTAAAGTATGTATTGGCACATCCAATTGGATACTTCAGCAGGTATTTTTGAGTAGTGGGGCTGCTTGGGAAGTAAGGGTTAGAGGAATCAAGACACACTGCTTTTCTTCAGAGCGTGAGGCACAAAAGGACTTTTTGATACTGACTCGCACATAAAGGGCACAGATTTCTTCCAGCTCTGAGGTAATGTTTCTTTGATCGCAAGCTAAAAAGGGCCACCCTCACCTTCTCTGAAATCTTTTCTCTCTCTTTTTTTTTTTTTTTTAACTAGGTACCAAAAAAATCATTTTTAAACCATATTGGGAGTTTTCACTTATATTATCTTCTCCCTGTTCACTCCTTCTTTTCATGGGTTTTAAATGGAACAAAAAACAAACATGTCAGAAAAACATATGAGAAGCCATATTCCTAAGCCTTCCCAAAGGATATAAAATAGAAGGACTTCACACCCCACAATAAATCATTTTCTGGAGTTTCTCAGCCCAGGTCTACAAGCTCAGGGGGTTACAAAGTTCAGTTGCATTTCACAGCTAAGTCTATAGCAACTGGGAAATTGCAGATGAGCAGAGGTTTTAGTGATAGTCATTTGTGTTACCTCCCCTAAAGAAGACAAAAGACCTTCAATTTAGGCTTCAGTGAGTCAAGAAGTAAATGTGCATTTTGTTGATATTTCAGGAGTTCAGGGTTTATGTTAGGGAAGATGACAGAGCAGCACAAAGTGAGGCAGAACAAAAAACGTGTTCAAGAATAACCTTCATGTTCAGACAGCAGAATATTTAGGTTATGTCATTTGTTCTGTTTTCTCTGTTCATTTTTTTATTCCTTGTAGTCTGGGTCAAATCCTGTTCCCGTTCACAGCAGTACAGAGTTTGGGACTAACACACAGTCAGCTCCTGTGGGATGCTTCTGATATTGTTAATGATGCCTATGAGTAAGGAATCTGGGCTTCTTACCTCTTGGTTATGACAAAAGCAAGTCATACCCATGTTACTCTGTGAAATCCTTTTACTCCTAAGTGGTCTCAGGGCTTCTAATTCAATCAGGTCATCAATGCCTGTGTTGAACTGTGTAAACAGGGTGCCTGGGGGACCGTCATTCCCTGCGGTAACTTGTGTGCATGATCTGCTGACGAAATTGTTTAATCCTTTCTTATTATTACTGCACAGGCTTTGAAAGAAGATTTCCCCCTAAGCCATGTCGTCTCCCCATTCACCAATCAGGAAAGAAGGGAAGGAATGCTTTTAAACCTACTGATTCCATTTGTGCTCACAGTAGGATCTGGAAGCAAAGGTCTGACTAATTTAACAAAAAGAAATTTTCTCCCCCTTTTCTGACAACTGATGTTTGCACTTTCGCTGCTCTCTGTTGATCTTTTTTTTTTTTGTAATTATTATTATTTTTTTAATTTGGTTTCCTGTCACTTACAGTGTGTCAGCTAAGTGCCCTTTGGGTCTGAGACTGAAAAGAATCCCACTGGGAGAAGTTGTTGTTTCTCCTCTTTGTTTCAGCTGGGCCGTGGTTCTTGAGTCAGGTCTTTCATAGACGTGCTCCTTCTTTTGAAACTGGAGTGCAGGGCAAGACAAATGTGGTGTAGCAGAAGCCACAGAGGGGAGCAGAGGTCACAAAATTGTGTGCCCTTGTGGTTTGCTGTGTGCCCGTGTGGTTTGCTGTCTGCCCAATCCATGCCACTAGTCTGGCATAAGTCCTGCTCCTTGCTTTCTTCTATAGAGTGTGATCACTGGTAAATTCCTAAACAAAAGCAGAGAAGAATGGAGAGGGGGAGGTAAAAAAAAGGAAGTGAGATCATGAGACCACTGAACGGGACGTTCTGCTGTGCTGTGTAGCTCTGTGTTTGTGTCTGTCTGTGTTGGTGTTAAAATAAACTTTGCCTTTGCTTGCAGGAGGAGAAGCAGCATAACAAGTTGTGGGGGACGGAGTTTTGGCTTGGGGGACATTTGAGATTGCCCCACATTTTGGAATGGAACAGGGTCTGGATCTTTTGGTTGTCTTTGATGGGATGTAGCCTGATCTCTCTCTCTCTCTCCCCTCCCAATGCATCTCAGACAGCCCCTGGCTGGAGCAGCCTGAGGTCCTGCTGCTGCTCCAGACTGTTATCAATATCCTCCTGCCACCTCGCATCATCAGCACTTCCCGCAGCAAGAATTTTATGCTGGAGAGTTCCCCTGCCCATTGCTCCACCCCGGGGGATGCGGGGAAGGACCTGCGGCGGGAAGGGCTCGCAGAGTCCACCAGCCAGGCTGCCTACCTGGGTGAGTGACAGCTTCTGCTCGCCTCTGGGAAGAGAAGTGGCTCAGTTTTCATACTGCCAGTACATAGCAGTGAAGCCAAAAAAGGCTGGTTCTCTGCCTGCCAGCCCCTAATGTCACAGCTTCACTGTCCTATGGTTAGCTCTGTCATGCAGGTGAAATGCGGGGCGGTCTGCCTGCCTGCTGGCCCTATGCACATGTGGTCTTTCCAGACTATTATTCTCCCTGCTCACTGTATGCTGCTGCAAGGTAGTACTGTATTCTCACACGTGACCCACAGGTGAAAGGAAAGAGAAAACAGTCAAATCAGAGATCCAGCAGCAGTACAGGTTATCAGAGCTATATGGGGGGCCCTCCACACGGCTTCTATGTGTCCAATTTTGTGAGGGCACTCACCCAAAGACTTACATTCAGCTCTTTGTTAACCCCTATCTGAGGTGTGGGGTACTACTGATGAAAAACTGGCAACTCACCACTGATGTAGCTCCCTGCTCCAACAAACTATGTAGATCTGTGATGGCTGAGATGTCCTGGCCATCCCACCAAGAAAGATGGAGTAGAGTAGTCAGCCATTCCCCCAGCAATTTCCAGGCCTCCATTGTTCCACAGGGTAGATTCCCTGTCTCTCCTGCGAGCTAGCTGTTGGTCACAGCCCACTTTAATGGAGAGCATTGTTTTGAACCTCATCTCTGCTCGTCCCCATTTGTAATGCAGTGCTCTTGTGAATTATGGCCCTTGGACTGTTTGTTGTTGTTGTTCAGATTACAGTTAGACGGGGGCTTAAGCAGCTGCACTGCTAGAAAGGTCCTTTTCATTACCCTGAAAGTAACCTGGAGATGATTGTGCTCACAGGGTGGCCCTTTCTGTGGCTGTGCTTAATAGAGGTTTTTGAGGTTGTCTGATCAGACAGGGCTGCATTCCCATCCTGAGCTGCTTTTGAAATACCAAAATTGATACCAGTACCTGAATTCCAGGAAGACGATCAAATTATGCTAGAGCTCAGCAGGGAGGGAGAGGGGAAGCGCAAAAAAGTACAGAGGAACTTGGGTGTGAAGCAGGAACATTCCTCATGGGTAAAACTGGAGGAGGGACTCTCAGTCCTGATCCCAAGGCCATTTATTAGGACAAGGTTTCCCTCCTTCCCTACGCTGTTTGCAGACTGATAGAAAAGAAACTTGTGACTCTGAGGTGTGTGGGTGTGCAAGTGCATGTGCATGCATGCATGCCAAGGTTTGTGCCCTCCGTGGCCCCCCCGTTCCTCCCTCAGCGCTTGTAAGGGACACTAATAACACCTCTGACCGTCCTTTGCTGGTGTGTGTTCCCATGTAGCCCTGAAGGTGATCCTTGTTTGCTTTGAACGCCAGCTGGACAGCCAGTGGTACTGGCTGAGCCTGCAAGTCAAAGAGATGGCACTGCGGAAGGTGGGAGGGCTGGCCCTGTGGGATTTCCTCGACTTTATCGTGCGAACACGGATCCCTATCTTTGTGCTCCTTCGGCCCTTCATCCAGTGCAAGGTAACAGTTGCTTTGGCTCCTGCTAGATCGCTCCCTGAAGATATCCTTTATTCCCTTGCTGAAAACAGAGGCAACAGCGCTCCTGGAAGAACCAGGTCTTTATGTAGGGAGTGATGTGTTAGTAGGCTTGTGAAGCCCTTGAAACTGAATCAGAAGGCTTTTTCCTAGACAACAGCAAAGAGTATGCCCATCATGCAGGAGCTCTGATGTAAGAAGCTCCCATGTATAGCCAGACTTAGTTCCCCTGGGTAGGAAGGTACCTACTAGGCTTAGCCAAGAGGGTTTGCATGTGGACTTAGTTTCATAACAAAGACACTGAAAGCACTGGGGACTATCACGGATGCTCTGAACCTAGGAGGGTGTTGGCATGGTTGGCAGAAATTTCCCCCAAAAGCTCCTCCAAACAGAGCTGAGCAATGCAACTAATAGGCAGGGAACAGTACTTTGCCTTACACGTACTGGGTGAGGGTTCTGTTGGGGCTCTTGCAGATGGACAGACAGCTGCTGGGCTATGGGGCAGCCAGGGCTTAAGCTAATTACAGCTCTTCCCTCCTTGCCAGGTAGATTGAGACATGGTACTCCACCTTATTTAGCTTTCTCACTGTTTGGACAGACTAAATCGTCTTGGAGGCAGGAGCTGCCTCATGTCTGACGGCAGAGTTTAGCCTAAGGAAGCCCTGATCTCCATGTAGCAGTGAGATTTTGTGTCTGCTCAGTCAAATACAAGGTTGTCCCTGAAAGACAGGCAGAAACTTCTTATAGCTGCAGTCAAAACCATGCCTACAAAGAGGACAGTCTGCTGGCTACGGGCTCGTGCTGATCTGAAGACCAGTCCCAGCTCCCTGGGTATCGCTTCCCCGCCATGCTAACGTGTCCCAATGTTGTTAATGCCTTTCTCAGCTGCTGGCCCAGCCGGCTGAGAACCACGAGGAGCTGACTGCCCGACAGCACATCGCTGACCAGCTGGAGAGACGGTTCATACCGCGCCCCCTCTGCAAGAGCTCCCTCATCGCAGAGTTCAATAACGAGCTGAAGATCCTGAAGGAGGCAGTGCACAGCGGGTCTGGTAAGGAGAGGGAAGAGCCAGAGGGCCATCAGCCCAGTCTGGCCAGCTGGTTGACGTGGGAATTAACTTGTGAGACAAACCTGCCAGCTCTCAAGGAGGGGCTTGGGATAACTCCCTCACACCTTGACAGCTCGTCCCTGCCTCTGGCTCCATGCCCAGCCCAGCTTTGCTGCTGGACAGCCACCAGAAGTGCAGGGTAGTTGTGAAACACACCTTGTTGTGCCCATTTTTTTCCACTAAGACCATGTCCCAGCAGCAGCTTCTCACTGCCACAGCTCCTCTTGGTCTTATGTTGATTTTCTGTACTGTTACCAGTGGGCTCGCAGTGTACTGAAGCTTTTTCACCACTTTCCTTCCCTGAGGGGACGTCTGCTGTAACAGTCGCCCTTGTTGCCACAAGATGGCAGCCGCTGCTTATGCACAGCAGGAGGTTTTATGTGCTTTGTTCTTAAGAAAGGAAAGAAAAAAAGAACATGCCTCAAGCTTTTTTTCCTCAGTAATAATTTGCCTTCTTCCTAAATGTTGAAGCAGTAAGGTTAAGGGAGAAAACCAGACTGCAAACAAACAAACAAACAGACAAAAAAACAAACAAAACAAACAAACAAACAAACAAACAAAAAAAAAAAACAGACACAACAGAGATTTGGGATGGGGTGAGCCGGGGCTTCTGTGTCTGCTGTATCACCTCTGCCCAGCCACTGCCCCACTGCTCCTAGCAGTCAGGTGCCCAGTGTGACAGGAATGTGTCACTGGTTGTTGGTTCCCAGTGCCGGCACTGACTTGGGTTGTGTTTTCCCACTCTTGCGCAGCTTACCAAGGGAAGACGTCTGTGAGCACCGTGGGCACCTCCACCTCCGCGTACCGCCTGAGTCTGGCCACCATGTCCCGCTCCAACACAGGCACTGGCACGGTCTGGGAGCAGGACAGCGAGCCGTCCCAGCAGGCCTCGCAGGACACGCTGAGCCGCACAGATGAGGAAGATGAAGAAAGTACGTGGTTACTGATTTGAGCAAAGCTCCCAACACTGAAGGTGTTTTCTGGATGCCCCCGAGGATAGATAGGAGGGGAAGACAGTTGTCACTGTCCCAGTGTGAACAAAAAGCCCATGGGGGCACAAGGCTAGATCTGGTGTTGCTGCTACACAGTCCATGGTCTTAAAGCTTGGGTCATTCCATATCTCCTCATCCCTTCCTGATCTCTGGGTGGAGAAAAGGAAGGGCCTAAGCAGACATCTAGTGTGTGAGACCCAGGCTGACATGTAGTCCCCACAGTGCTGACAAGGCATTAGCGATCAGTCCTCTCTTTGACCTTCATCCTGGCAGAAGGCAGGGGTGGTGGCTGGCTTTGTAGTTAGGGTCCAGTTGCTGCAGGGTCTGAGTATTTCCTGCTCATCACTTCTGTCTGGATGCTCTGACATGGAATATGTTGACCTTGTGCTGCATGGGATCCAGCTGTGGCTCTGCAGGGTAGAATGTCTGTGCGCTTGTGTCACTTGAGTCACAGAGAGGAAATTAAGCCTTAAACCTTCTGACAGCAAAAGCTTGATCTCTCCTGTGGGTAGCTGGCATGTTCCAGGGTTGCCAGGCTTTCTGGTGCCGGCTTAAAAGGAACGAGACGGTGAATATCCTGGGGACTAATTTGCAATGACCTCAATGTTGCTTTGTCATTTCAGCTGAATTTCATGTTATTCTTGGAATTTTGCCTTCTCTCTGCTTGTGAGCTGTCCATCTGCTTCTGAGTTGTCCGTCACTGAAAGCCAGGGTAGAAAACTCTGCTTATATGTCATCAGGCTTGGGTTTCCCCCTGCTTTAGCAGGGATATTGTCTTCTGGTGCTGCAAGGGTTGGTTGCCTCAATGCCTTGAAACTCAAGCACTTTGCTTTTGTATTTGAGGATTGCTGAGTATTCCCAAAAGACATTAAGTAAAAGGGGTGAAAATAGGTGGCTCAAAAGAAGGGTCTGTGCAGTTGAGGCAGAGCTACCTTTTGGGAAAGAACAGTGAGCCTGAAACTTTTCAGGTTCAGCCCAACATTATTTCAGCTGGGTTCATTGCTAAACATTGCACGGTCCACCCAGCATTGTTCTGCTGATACATTTCTCTGTTACACGTTGTGGCAAATGCTGTTTTCAGCCTCAGATTAATGATGAGCCACTGTGTGGAATGATGAGTGCTGTCTTCTATTTGCTCATGGCAGTATTACCTCAGCCCTGCCTTGGCTTAATGCTGCCGTAAAGTATTTCAGTATATCAAAATTGGAAAAGGTCAAAAAGAGAAGAGAAAATTACACAAAACTTCCCCTTTGTTTCATTTGTTTATTTATAATTAGAAGTTGTTGTGGTAAAAACCACAACAGAGTCATTTCTTTCCAGATACTTTATGTAATTTGAAACAGAACAGAAAATTTAAAGCAGTCCTGATCACAATCCAACTGTCTGCAAAGCACAGCTGCAGCATGATGTGCTTGAGTCAATTTATCCAATTTTTTGGGTGACATTTTAAAACGCATGTCCCAAAGGGTGTTAAAGGCTGTCAATCCCGCCTTTTGCTTTGTTATGGATTTTATCTTTTGTAACAGTGCTTTGCTATACTGGAGCAGCCATTTATTCATACCATAACATGTCCAGCTACAACTTTTTTTTGCCAGCAATCACTATATATCACCCAACAATTTATTAATCACAGAAATTAAGCCTTAGTAGAAACCAAATTCCCCAAACACATTTTCCTGGGAGTTATATAAGCTGAAAGCAGACATAAATCCCTGCCTCATGTGTGCGGTGCTCCTCGTTCTGCAGGGTTTTGTGCATATGTCTTTCTGAACAGTGTTTGTAAAATCTAGTGGAAGCATTGAAATTTGCAGACTTGGGGACTTGGTAAGTAAATGCTGGGTACACCTTTGGCATCCCATTATTGTTTGACAAGTATAAATGTGGAGGTGGGGGGTTGGGATGGTTGCTCCCTCTCCTTTGTTGTTTTCTTTTTTTTCCTCTTTCTTTCTAGATGACTCCCTGAGTATGCCCAGTGTGGTAAGTGAACAAGAAGCATACCTAATGGGTGCCATTGGGAGGAGGCGGTTCTCCAGCCATCTCTCCAGCGTGTCTGCACCTCAGGCTGAGGTGGGCATGTTACCCAGCCAAAGGTAACAACATGGGCTTTTCACCTTTCCCATTATATTCACGAGAGCAGAAATGGTACAGGTATATGATGTGGAAATCAGAAATGTGGGATAGGAGGATCAGCACCAGCATAGTGATAATAAATTTATTCATCCTAAAATAGCATTGGACCAAGGGTGCAGCTTTGGAAATAATGATTTTCCAGGATGACTTGTGTTGCATAAGGTCCAAAAGAAGGAGCTGTCATTTCTAGAAACCTTCCTCTGAAACAGTTTCAGACATCTCCAGCAGTTTTTTCCTCTGCTAGTACAGTGGGTAGCACAAAGAGCAGATGTGATTTCTAGGTTCTGTAATGAACCAGGGGACTGTACACAATCTGCGTTGGGAGCATGGAGTAATCCCCAGATGCTGGACAGAGGGCAGAGGAAGTTTGTTTGATTTTTTATTTTCTTTTTCCCATGCAGACTTTATCCTTCTTAGAACAGTAACTAGATCATCTTGGACACCAAATGTCCAGCTGAAAGATGGGATTTAACAATTTAAACCCCGAAATATTAACGTTGATAGAAATTCCCTTGAATGCCTTATTCCTGGTTGACATGGAGTGGTGAAAAAAAAGATAGGAATTTGGAAAATGCGCGTCTTTAGAGCGTAGAGACAAGTTATGCAGTTAAACGTGACTTTTTTTCTAAGTAAATAGTGTTTATTGTTTTGTTTTTCTGTGGCATAGTTATCCAAAGATATCTTGACAATGGATAGATTAATTTTTGTTAACTCCTTTGAACCTTTAAACAGTAAATTCTGCATTATCTCCTGACCAGCCTTGGAAAATCAAACAACATTGTTCCCTCCCAGTCTTGCTTGGAAGTAAAAAAAAAAAAATAACCTTGATACATGAAGGAAAAGTAACAGCTGTGGTACATACCAGCAGAGATAGGAGAAGTGATTTACAAGAGAGGAGTTACACAGATTTTATCTGGGAGTTTTCACAAAAGGGCTTACAGGAACTCATTTGACTTTTGAACCCAATTGATTCAGTCCCTTTGTTTCTTAAGAAATTAATATGCAAGACTGCATTTTCCCCAGATCTTTCACTACAATCTTGAATGCGTAAACTTCATAGGAGTCACAGCTGACTGATAGCAATGTTGCTTTGTGCAATCCCAAGTCATGGTTCTTCTGAGAAAAAAAGAGTTTAATTACAACAGAGCTTTACTCTCTACTTTTGATGTTCACCATACACCAGGAGAATCGCTTTTCATCTGTGCAGGGACAGTACAAGCTCAGCAAGCACAATCAGAGTCTACAATATCATGCCCTTTTTAGTTATGGATGGTCTCTGGGCTTTCAGGCTGCCTCACAAATGTAAACTAATTAATGCTAAGTAATATTATTATTGCTTTCCTGCTGGTAACCCAGCAGACTGCCTTCTTTCTTTCATGATTTTCCTGTGGCTGAGAGAGCTGCTCCTGCCTCAGTGGCTGAAGTGTAGAAAAGCAAAGCGATTGTGTACGTGTTTGCCAGGATCCATGCCAGCTGTTTACTTACAGTTTCATTGCACTACAAGACCTTGTTTTCCAGATGGTTGTCCTTAGAATTGTACCAGAATGAGAGTGGTCTGCAGCTCCTGGAAGGCAGATTAGTCCTCCCTCAGGAAGAACTGGCTTGTAGGGGAGAGGGAAGAAAAAAGCTTTCTATGAAGCTGGAAGTAAATAGAACCAAAATAAATGAAAATGCCACAGGAAAATGGCTTTGAAAACAGTTCCCTGACCTTATATCCTCTGGAAACACATCCTACTGAAGTCCTTAGCTCCCCAGTTCAGAGCAGAGACGTAGACGTCTCCATGTAGCGTAAACTCCCTCTAACAACTACTCCTGTTATCAGATGTTCTTTCAGCTCCTCTGACTCATATATGTGCTGTTGAGCGTGCGAGACCAATTAATGTTACCGTCCTTTTTTACTTTTTATTCCGTTGATATTTTTTCCCTTTAAAACAGAGACAATCGCATGCTTTTTTTTTTTGCATTTTCTTTCCCTAAATTCTTAATCTCCCTGCCCCTCCTGCAGTGAACCTAATGTCCTCGATGACTCCCCGAGCCTGGCCACTGAGGGCAGCCTCTCTAGGTACAGTGTTAACACTACCTGTCTGTCAGTGTGTGTGCTGGGAAACGAGCCGAGCCGTTTCCAACCTCCTCTGTCTCTTCCCCTCACCTTTTGTTGCTCTCTCCATCTCTGTCTCTTGTGGCTCATTGATATTCAGGCCTGCAAGTCAAAGGTGTAGCAACCCACCTTCAGTTTTCAGCTTTGATTGCCAATAACTCGGAGGAAGCTAAGGGGAAGGGGAAATAGCAAGTGAAGTAGTGGTCTGTCTGGCTAGCCTGGGTTTTTCCCCTTGTTTAGCAATTGCTTGAAAGGCATGAGAAAGATTATCCATGAGGCATTAGCTGTAGCCTGTTATAAGCATTAGTCTGGAGGCTTACACAAAACAGACATCTGTTTTTCCATTCATCTCACGATGCTGTCACCACAAAAGACTTAATAACAATATCAAGCTGTTTTCTTTAACGTTCGCTAATAAAACTAATTACGATAACTCCTGCAGAACAAAGTTCTCCGTGGATGCTTTGCAGTAATTCTCATTGTTTTTGCAAAGCGTTCCCAATTCTCAAATGGCAGCTTTAGAAAGCTTGCAGGTGAACACCGTGAATCCACACTTAAAATTGCCCGGTCAGAACTGGAGCTCAGGCCGAGCTGTTGACCATCACCTGTGGATAGGGGACTTTGTGTGCAAGCACTGTTGGAGCTGTGCCTGTCGAATGGGTCCGAAGTGAGCTTGGAAGGGAGGTCTGCACCTTTAACGGCCACCTCAGTCGTCCCAGTCATCCTTTCGATCCCGCTGCTCTGCTCACACCTCGCAACCCATCCTCACGAGGTCGGAGAGCTCTCGTGAGTCCCAAGAGCATCTCTGTCTCCTTCCCGGGGAGCATGGCCCATTCCATCGGCAGCACTAGGATAACACACTGCTTCATTACTTGACCACCCCAGCTGAAATGTGGATATGCTGAGAGGCGTTTGGGGTGGGGACAGGCTGCTTTGCTCATTCCTTCATTCCTCTCAGCTGACAAATGGAGAGTTTATCGTTGGTTGTGTCACTGAGATCATCTCTCATGATTCATAGCGGCCTTGGTGTGCACGAATCCTGCTTTGGCAGAGTGGTCTCTAAATGGTGCTGCTGTAGGAGTGGCATTAGGAAAAGACATCAGCTTGTTGGCAGAGGCAGGAATATGGTTATCTGCTTTTGTGATGCAGGAAAATTGATTGCGTGGTCATCTGAGCATGCTTAAAGAGAACAGAAGCCATTCAGCCAAAGAAGCCAAGGGCCATCCCTTATGTGGAGCTAAAAGCTCTCCACAGTTGAGGAGGATGAGGAGGAGAGAAGGTCTGGATCTGAGTTAAAGCCATCGTGACCTGGTATCGGGTTACATCACTGCTGAGTTTGAAATGTTTTGATCTTGTTAAGTGGGAGTCACTCCTAATAACAGTGATGAGGCTGAGGAATATGAGACAGCCAAGTCAACAGATGAGTTCAAAAGCAATAATTTATTTTGAACCCTGAAATGCAATCAACTGTACAGTGGGTTCCTACTAATTTCTGTCAGACCAATTTTTGCTAGGGACCAGGACACTGCGTCCTCCCCCCTGCTCTTTGGTACAGAGCTTTTCCTAGATAAAGAGCTTAACAGATGTACTTGGGAGTCAATTCTGTTAAGGTTTATTATTTTTTTCAAGTAGTGGGCATGAGAGCTGCAAAACTTTAGAAAGAATTTAGACGGGGAAATACTGCAAGTTCATATGAAAAAGCTAGATTACAGTTCCGTGAGCAAGAAAAGTCATTTCAACTGCATTGTTAAATTTGCAAATTGGATTCCTCCTCTAAAGCACAGAAGTAATGAAGCAGACACTGCAGGAGTTTATTGTGCTATGGGGATCATAGGACAGAATAAATGTGTTTTTACATTCAGGAACATCAACTTTGAATAAAGCAGGCTTCGGTTTTTCTTTCATAACTTTGATTTTGGCTGGAGCACAGTAGCAGCAGTTCACGATTGCCTTACGAATTCAAAAGCTGATGTTTAGTCAACTGACACAAAGAAATACATCATATGGAGACTAGACCTCTATGGAAGGTAGGAGTTTTACATTAAAAAAAAATAAATAAAAATAAATAAATAAACAAATAAAAAATGAATAGGGATAAAGACAAGAAAGAATGTTTCCCTTTGTTCTATAACAATTAGAGACAGCTGTGTAGAAAAGCAGGGAAGGCAGGAAGGGGACAGCATTTGGGTGCTCAGAAGTAAACAGACAGCATGGGGTACCTGGAGCATATGTATCCAGCATCATGAGTTGTAGTAATAATTTGAGAGGAAAGGATGTTTCCATAAATCAGGAAAGGAAAAATGAGAACTTGCTATAATGGAAATCTGTTGTACAAAGACATTGTCCTTAATGTTTGTAGTTACACCTATCCTAGCTTCACGGTGCCTATTAGGGAAAATCAGGGCAAATTCGTATTGCAGGCATAGCAGACCTAACACCAGCATGACTAGGATGTGTCTGGGAATACGAGAGCTGGAGTTCATCTACATTTTAACCCATTTTCCACTGGCCTTTGTCCACTAACCCCATCACTCAGATGCCTTGGGATGTAGATAGTGTGTACATTCTACCACAGTGGCTTGGCAAGCATGTACACCTTTAATGGACCTTTAAACTCCTTGTTTCCTTTGTCTGCGTTTTAGTTTTGTTATTTTATTTTATTTTATTTTATTTTATTTTATTTTATTTTATTTTATTTTATTTTAGTATTTTATTTTATTTTATTTTATTCTGTAGCTGCATGGTTTATCACTCTTAATTCCAACCTGACAAAGTTTCTTTTAGCCCCCCACTGTGTGACTGGCTGTCATTTCATGTAGGGATGGCAACATGCTCCCATGAAGTTGGGTTTGTTTGATCTTTTACTCACCTGTCTGCCCTAACTATGAAGCAGGAGTAACAATACTGTGAAGACAAAACCTCTGACAGAGATACTCAGGGAGTGATAGAGCATCTTTGTGACGGGCAGGACATTTTTCTATTTTGTTCTTCCCAAATAAATTTATATCCCAAATAAATTTATGTAGTGCAGCAAACCCCTTATCGATCACATTGCCCCAGGAGGGAAAGGTACTGCCAGCTGAAATGGCATTTGATTCACTGTTCCTTGATTGGGTTCCACAGGCTGCCGGAAAAGCAGTCTGTTTCTGGTCAGGTCTGGTAAACAAGGAGAGACAGAAAAGGAGGGAGGGTTTACACGGAGTCAACAATCTGTCTGACACACTAATTTTCATGGAAATACGATCAGCAGTGCTGTTCTTTGATGTGAAAACAAACCCTCACAAAGTGAAGGGTTGTATATGAAATATCAGCCACTCATCTGAAATTTGCAGTCTTCACGACGCTCTCGCCCCTTCCTTGCCCCCTCCCCCTCCTATCCCTTCATCAAAATTTGGAGATAAAAGGCAAAAAGACAGCCACAGCAGGACTGTGCTGTGTGCTGGCAGCTCTGCAAAACGGTGCTGCTCTCTGATCCACCATTTGTCTGCAATAGTTATCTGCAATTCCAGCTCATAAGATCATCCTGAATTATACCAATTTGCGTAATGATTCAGTGCTGGAAATCAGCATCCACCAGCTCACTAAACTCATTTCACTTATGATATAAGCCAGGCTGAAAATCACAGACTCCAGCAGGAAGACACGAAATCCAGCCTTTCTGTTGCTCACCTTTCTATTGTTTGTCTTCAGTGCACAGGTTACTCCATGGGAACCATTTTTCTCCTCATGTGTAGCCTCTGTGCCCTCATGTGGTCCATCTGCTCTCTTTATCTAATGACTTTTTCAAAGTATTTTCGTGATGCATGTGAAGCGAGTTTGTTTTACCACTCCAAACAGTGTTTTTGTACTGAATAAATCTGTAGTCTGCCTGCTACAGACAGCTATGTCTCCTCACCCGTAGAGCCAAGAGCTACTGTTCCTTCATCAGACGTTGTAACAGTATTGGCAAAAGCTAGTCCAACAGCAAATTATTTTTTCAAGACTTTCTCCAGCCAATTCCTACTTAATTCACATACTGGCAGGAATCGGTTTTTATGTAACTGTAGAAACAAGAGATGAGGAAAGTTCTACAAGCTGTAATTTCAGGTAGTCTGGATCTCAAATCAAAGGACTAATTTGAGCGCGGTCTCTCTGCTCTAATAAGGAATGATGAGCTGCCTCTGGACCTACCAGTCATACGTGCTGCAGTTACTGCCTGGGTTAAAAACACAGTCCTGCTCGCAGGAAGTAACTCTGAGGACTCTGCTTATTCATAGGCGGGTGCTTGCATGATGTTTAGGATGCTTTGTATGTAAATCATGTCAATACCCTACGTAAAAGCTGGAAAATGTGTTTCAGAGGCTGGTGATCTCATTTGGAAGGGCTGTCTGGGGGAGAAAAGGACTCAAATATATCTTGTTTGTTCTGGCTTTGAGCTTGCATAAGCTTTTCCTTTTTTCCAAACCACTGCAGCTGTGGTGAGATTGCCGAAGGCATGGCTAGGCTTAGGAGGCTGTGGTCAGATAATGAGAAGAGAAGCAGCTTCGGGGGCTGAAGGTAGTGTCTCTCCCCTGAAGTTGCCAGTCATCTCGCCAGCAGAGCTGGTGGAAGCACATACATATGGTTTAAATGCGAAGTCTGGCTTGGGTTTAAACTGATAAGAGAGGAAGGAGTAGGACTTTGAGCTTAGTTAACCAGACTTTGACCTGAAGCAGACCGGGAAGCTCTCGTGTTCTCTTCTACCAAACCTATGACGAGCAGTAACTTGTGCCAAAGGGAAGAACGAGCTGTTCAGGAGAGAGGACTTTTTAAGCCTCTCCTCAGGCATCCTTCATGTCGTGTCTGACCGTGTCAATCCTTAGGTTTGCCTTCTCCCTCCGCTCCTGTAAGGGCAGATATTAAACCTTCACTCTGTTGGTGGTACTGAGCTCCTCCGGGGAGATCCAAGGAAAACATCTAGAGAAAAGAATGTTGTTTTTCTTTAGATTAATGCAGGCCAAAGGCAAAATGGATTGTAATACCAAATCCTCAACAGCGCATTCCAGATATGGCTGGGAGTTGCTTAAATAGGACTTGTGGCTCAGTGGATTCCAGTCTGTCCCAAATAAGCAGCTGCCTTCCTTAAAGGAAGTCCATCTAAACGTTAGTTGCTATTGTAACCATATGTCTCCCAGACACAGTTCATTCAGTTAAAATGTTTTGTGACCGCTGTCTGCTAAATGAACAACTTTTATCTGTCTGGAGGAATATACGACTTTGATGAAAATGAGGGGAGGGTGGCATTTTTGTATGAAGTAGATTTAATGATCAGCTGAATAGGAGGATGAGATGGTGTGTAGCCGAGTCTGTTTTACTGCTAAAGATTGTTTTACTGCAGATTTTCAGCTGTTTTGTACCAAGATATTAAAAACTGAAAATGTGTGCTTTTATAAATGTATATATGTAATTTATTTGTATTTTTTGTTCATTCGCTACCAAGAGACTCAAGGCTGCAAGTGTTGAGTGTGAGGCCTTGTTTGCATAACTCATGCATCCATTATGTGAATAGATCCTTTGTCACTTTGTGTTTGTTTTTTGTTTGTTGACTTAAATTGAAATTAAAACCAGATGACAAAATTCTGATGAGGCTGTGGAGTCTATTTGGGAGGAAAAAAATAGCTTTTACAACATTGTCCTTACAAATGGAAATGCAAACAAGAAGGCTTTTGAGCTAGGAGCTGATCTTCTTGCCTTTGTTGACAAAGCCTATGTGGCAAAGGATGCAGAGAAGTGAGTGTTGGCTCAGTGGGATGCATCAATCAATGACTGAAAACTGAAATTTGCAGTTATTTATAGTTGGATGCTACCTGTGCGTGGCCAAGTCCTGAATGCCATGACTCCACCTCCCACCCTCTCCTAAGCCTTGGAAGCCACAACCCAACAGACACGTCCCCCCCATCCTTCAAAGACAGTATTTGCTCTTTGAAGTGACTGTGCCATTAGTGGTTTATCTACCTATCTATTTATTTATTTATGTCAGTCACAATTGCCAGGACACCTGCTAGTTACACAGGGTGCTTCCATGCTTGGCCTAACGCTGTCGACATCTAACAGGGTGGCAAGCGTGCAGAGCGAGCCGGGACAGCAGAACCTTCTTTTGCAGCAACCCCTGGGGCGCAAG
The DNA here is from genome assembly GCF_964035555.1 of Netta rufina. Classification (NCBI taxonomy): domain Eukaryota; kingdom Metazoa; phylum Chordata; class Aves; order Anseriformes; family Anatidae; genus Netta; species Netta rufina. The sequence goes on from NC_140129.1 coordinate 7,669,778, forward strand.
AGAGGCCTACGGCAGGTAACAAACCTTTCCTTCTCTTTGATTTTTTGTTGTTGTTGTTGTTTTCTAGTTTTGTATGTTTTGAAATTATTTCTGCATGTAACATTTCCCTTTTACGGGTTCTGTGATACTCTGGCTAAGTTAGCAGGACCATAGTGCGAGTTGTAGCCCTGAGACCTGGCAAACTGGTAAGAAAGAAGGTGCACTTTGAGTTTCTTGGGTCTTTCCTCTGTGCACTTTTGTTGGTTTTGTGGGTTTTGTTTGTTTTTTAAAATTCAAATAATGGTTACACAAAGCACATCGATTACAGTCAGTATTGAAACTGAAAAGATCCAAAACACAGAAGTTCAGTAGCTGTTTTCGTATGAAGGAGATGTCTGAGCCATAGAAACCTTAAAAATGTGTATCTGTATCCCCCCTACAGAGGACAAGTTGTGCAGGACATGAACATACCTCAGCCTAACATGACTCTTTCTTCCAACGTCTAGCTTCGACGACCACTGCTGTCACGCCAAAAAACTCAAACTGAACCTCGTAGCCGTCACGGAGCTCGACTTTCAACCACCCGGCGAAGCATCCAGCCAAAACCAAAACCTACCGGTAAGGCAGTGCTGCATTTCCAGAGCCAGCACTTCATGTTTTAAAGTACAAAATTCAATGTTGTTGTTTTTAGATTAAAGGAAAAGTTAGCACATTCAAAGAATATGTAAGCTGTTTTCATCATAGAAATAAGAGGTGCCATGTTGAACTAGTTTGTGTTCAAGTTGGTAATGACTGGAAATTGTTACCGTCAACTTGCTCGTCGCTAGCCTGTACTAAAGGGAAGCCCCAGCATGCTTACCCTTTTCCTTAGTAAAAGGATCAGAAAATCGCCCTCTCAAAACACTTCCATGGTTTCAAGGCCAGCAAGGTGAAACTGGACACGGGCAGTCAACGATCATGTCTCTTAAAAGTGTGGAGGATCTAGGGTATGTGTCCTCCATTCAGGATGCCTTGTCTAAAAACTCTGGATGTGCAAATCTTGAAGCTGCTAGTAACAGTGGGAGAAAGAAGGAAATTTGCCATCATTTGCAAGCTTAACAGTTCTGAGTTTTAAGGGCTGTGTATGGAAACGAATACCGGACTGTTCTAGTTTGTGGCATCAGTGCAATGTATTTCCAGGAGTCAGCATTGCCAAGCAGAGCGGGTAGCTCTATTCCGTATATCCAGAGTGAGCAATTAACTGTGGAGGAAACACCTGGAAGAGCGAAGGTTGCTTCAGAACTTCCTGGGTTTCCAGCCAGGACTGTGCTGGGGCAACAGCACTGCTGGAGATCCTTGGAACATAAAACTTAGACCAGAATGATTAAGAGTGGGAGCAGGGATATTTGTTCTACTGTTAAGCTTTAGTCTAGCTGTTGTCAACCCCTGATATTCTTTGTTACTGCCGGGTAGTGAACTCAGTCAGTGGCAGGAATGAGGGGTAATCAGCTGCCCTCTTTCTTTTCCAATTTTCCTGCAAAACCTGGGGCAACTCCCTTATGTGTTTGATCATAGTTTTCCTTTTTTTTGGTTAAGTCAAAAACGCCTAAGTCACGTGGGAATCCAGTTCATTATATTCTGTGGTGGAATGATGTTATGGGTGATATTTATCTCACCAAGCCATAAGATAGGTAGGGTCAATAGTCTTCAGGAGATCCCTGACTCTTGCTGTGGCTTTAGAGGAAGCCGAGGAGTAAAAGGCTGTGAGATGAGGCGCCATTTAGACAGCTTTTAAAGATGGAACGTATCACGAATCCTGTTTTAGCTGTAAAAACACTAGGGATGCTCTCTGCTCTCTTACTGTGTTTTCCTTCCCAAATCACAGCATTTTAATACCCTGCTTTCTGGGCTTTGTACCCCTCAGTGGAGCAGAAGCGGTCGGTGACTTTCACTGAAGCTCAGCCCGAGGCAACACCACCATCCCCAGCCAACCCCCCGGCTCCAGCAGCTCAGCCGCAGGGCTGCAGCCACAGCAGCCCCCAGGGGAGCAGCAAGCAGGAAGCGCCCAGTAAACCCGTGCTGACTTCCTCGCCCGCCATCATTGTAGCTGATCTACACAGCCAGGCCACTGGCCAGGTAACACGACTCACAGTTCTATCCCGTGTCTGCCCACGGCTTCATCTCAGCTTTGCTGATGGAAGTTGCAGGGCAAATATTTATAGCTGCACTACAGCAGTATAACAAAAGCTGGCTGGTGAGTAAAGGCAGCGTCTTTTCTTAAGGCTGAATTTGCTGTCCTACCCTCTACTTTTATAAGCTACTCGCTTCTCGGTCTTTGCAGTAATTCTTAATTTGTAAGTATATTTCCTGCATCTTTCCATCATAACTACAAGTCTTTCTAGACCTGTGCAAGTTTTCATCATCTGGCAATTACAGTTTGTTGTATGAGAAATGAGTCCTTCAGGAAGGATTACTTCGAAAACTCACTCGGGGTTGTTTTAGCAAAAGCATCACATTTCAAAAGAAGCTGCTTGTCCAACATTTTTCTTTGTTGGACACCACTGAGCACAGTGAGAGACAATCACAATCGCCACTTCAACACATTAGTAGCATTGTGGTCACTTTTATACCCCAGCTATCTGGTGTCTTTTGGGTGTATGGACCTTGACATGAACAAGTATAAGAAAACTTTCTTAAAAATACGAAATGAGGAAGTGTTAATTGAAAGCAGACGGCTTTTCTGGTTATTGTTACAAATTTCATTCACCAGCAAAAAATAAATAAATAAATATAATTGTTAGGGCAGATTTTTGGGGATTTATAATCTGCAAAAGGCCCTTTAATGGTAAAAAGTAGTTCTGAATGAGAAAATACTTTATAGGTGTTCCCTAGCTCTTCCCCCACTCGCCCTTTTTCTCTGAACATGACCGCTGGCTCTCCTCAATTGCAGAGCGAGGCACTTTCTACTGAGAAGGAGAAGGAAAAAGAGGAGGGTTTGGAGTCGCGGCCAGCCACAGCACAAAGCACCCCACCCACCCAGCTCTCTGACACCGAGGACTACGCTGGCCTTGAGACCACCAGCTTACTGCAGCACGGGGACACGGTCCTTCACATCAGTGAGGACAACGGGATGGAGAACCCCTTGCTGGCCACTCACTTCAGCTTCACGCACGTGGAGCTTGGGGAGACCGACGTCGATCTGGATGAATCTCACGTTTAACTCTTGGGGAAGTGCAGTAGTGGGAGGAGGAAGGGAAACTGTGCTTTCTCCTTTGAGTTCCCTGGTAACTAGTAACTAATTCAAACGAGCACTTTATTATCCAAAAGCAGAATATAGCTAACAGCCTGTTGCTGTAGACTAGCTAATTTCTGTTTGCGAAATCTATTTCTGTTCAGGGCAAGACTGTAGGAGCAGAGAATTTTTAAAAAAATTCTCAGGGTAGGAGGTGTGGGCAAGTATGTGTGGTCCACAAAACCTTGATCTGGCAGCCATGTACTTTGATCAGCAGCCTCTTTGGGTAAGTAGGCTGTTGTACCGTGCAAGACAGGAAGGAGAAACCTCTTTTGAGACTGTGCCCAAGATTTATTTTTGTAGCTTTTTTGAGAGGAGGGCTATATAGCAGCTGTATCCAAGGCTCTTACAGTTTGGTACTGACAGTGAAAATGCTGACAAAAAAGTACCAATCTAAAGCTCGATTTTCACAGGCCTGGGACTACTGTTTCTAACTTGCGGAGCAATGATAAGCACCATGGAGCTATTAGATACCCCCCCCACCCCCTTTTTTTTTTTTTTCTGGCACTGCAGCCTTTAGTTGAGTTTACTTTTGTCTGTTGGTTTCATTCCACTTTGTAAGATCCTGCCCTTGTGCTACAAAAATATTTGCTCTAAATACAGTACATACCATAAGAAGGGATGCAAGTGCTGCGCACAGATATAGATGGGCAGGGGGTGAGTGGTCTGCAGATGGTATAAATAATCCACTCTGTCCTGCTTTAATGTACTGAGTAATTCATCCCCATAGCTTTAAAAAAACAACAAGAAACCACATCTGGAATGCATGGACCTTCTGGTACCTAGCAACTGCTCCACTGATGCTGTCTTACGTGCTTAGCTATATAGGGATTTAAAGTAAATATTTATGTATGGTATTTTCATGTTCCTATATATAAAAATATAAATATATATGTACATTGTAAACAAAAGATGGATATTGCAGGGCAGAAACTTGATGAAAGAATCTATTTTTGGCATGCCGAGATTGTATTTACAAAGGTTCCATTTTATGTACGTCATGCTGGTGGCTGCAAGTATTAGATGTATACGTGTTACATTTATACCTAGGAGGTGATCCCAGCGGGGGATCAGCTGACGTCACAGCTGAGTTACGGGCTCTGCTGCAGCATCATGGAATTACACTGAAATGTGAATTTATCCATTAGCTGCTTACAGACGAACTGCACAACAGCTGTGAATCAAACCATGAAATCATAAGCAACGCCCAAAGTTACCCCGTGCTTTGGGATTCACATAAAGCCTTTTTCAGCTTACATTAGAAGAGCTAGATACTGCGGTTTGTAATCGTGGCATTATTGTGCAGAGGAAAATGTCTTAGATCACCCTGAGAGTTTGCAAAATGTGCTAATTACAAGTTTGGCCCCTGGGGCTTGTAATTTGAACGTATGCGTCATAAACCAGCCTTACTGTGGAGATGGAACAATGTCCTATCCATCTCCAAAGAAAGGACTCGCATCCCTCTTCAGCAACTCCGAAATAGCTGCTCAAAGTACTGCTGAACAAATGACAGTCTCACTGCTGTGGTGCAGCATGCAGGTTTTGCCGTTGTGTGGAAAATTAACTGTGCACCTGGCAGCAGGTTTCAGCCTGTTCCAACCCATGGAGCCCTCGCGCTGCACGGCCTGGTATTCGCCAAACGCTCACATTTGATGGGAGCTGCACATACCAGTCTGAGGAGGGAACTTGTGCACATCAAACACCTGCAGATGATAGCAAAAGCCATCCTCCTCCCAGGCTCAGGGGCGTTGAGCATGTGCTGCGTCCTCTGCACTGGAGGCAAATTCTGTCTGTCTGTCTGTATCTGTCTGTGTACCCATCCACCCATCTATCCATAGGTGGTGCACTAATGCAACTTTAAAGCGTACGGGGCTTTGTAAGAGAGCTGACTGGGTGGCAGCACCTGGGCTCTGCTGCTCCATGGGTTTCCTGACTGAGGAACTGCTTGCTTTGCTGACCAAAGCGTGCTGTACTGCTGCTGAGCTCCCCAACACGCTGTGGCCAGCGCCAGCTACCTATGGCAGACTGCTCTGGATTATCTCCTAGCTTGGAGGTCGCTCAGAGAATTGCTAAATTCCAGATGCTAAGTTTTATTATTAACAGTGATGCACAAATGAGAAAAAACACCGCTTTGCTTTCCAGTCCCCAGGTAGGCTGGGCTGCAGGCGGGCAGGGAGCAGGAGAGCTCAGATGCGAGCTGGGATGCTGCATGTGCAGAATTCACGGTGCATTTCACAGAGCGACCTTTTCTGTGTGAAATGAGAAGGGAGAATCTACCTTAACGAAACGTGGACAACCTCACTGTGGTATTCTGCGAAAATAGCTGTGATTTACGTGGTTTAACTCAGTGTACGTGATAAATGTTGCCACTAAGGTGTTGCCGCTGTCACGGGTGCCTTCACAGCAGTGAGCCATAGCAGGGGCCGAGGGGTCTGTGCGCTGTGGTACTGCCAGAGCCCTATAAAGGTGTGAGCTGCAGCGCGTTGCTGTGGGGCTGCCCTGCGGGTGCTTGTGGTGTGGCCGGGGGTGTGCGGAGGGGCCGGGGTGAGGCGGCCGCCAAGATGGCGCCGGTGGCGGCGGGGCGGAGGCGGGCTGGGGGCCGTGGCCGTGGCTGTGGCTGGGGGCGGGCTCCCGTTGGGCCGCGCGTGCGCGGGGCGGCGGCGATGGCGTCCGGGTGCCGGGTCGGGCCGTCCGTGCTCAACGGCGACCTGGCGGCGCTGGGCGCTGAGTGCGGGCGGCTGCTGGAGTGCGGCGCCGACTACCTGCACCTCGACGTCATGGACGGGTAACGCCGGGCGGGAGGGAGGGAGGGAGGGAAGGAGGGGAGGGCCAGGAGGGGCCGCGGGGTAACGCCGTGTGTTCGGCCCCCAGGCACTTCGTGCCCAACATCACCTTCGGGCACCCGGTGGTCGAGAGCCTGCGGCGCCGCCTGGGCCAGGAGCCCTTCTTCGGTAAGCGGCCGCGGGGCGCCGCGGGGCCCTGCGCGGCTCCAGCGCCGCCCTGACGGCGCCGCCGCCCCGCAGACATGCACATGATGGTGGCCAGGCCCGAGCAGTGGGTGCAGCCGATGGCGGTGGCGGGCGCCAACCAGTACACCTTCCACCTGGAGGCCGCGGACAACCCCGGCGCGCTCATCAAGGACATCCGCGAGAACGGCATGAAGGTGAGCGGCCGCGCAGCCCGGAGCCGCCTCACGCAGCCCCCGGCACGGCCTGCAGCCGCTCTGCGCCTCCTCTCCCGCAGGTGGGCCTGGCCATCAAGCCCGGCACGACGGTGGAGCAGCTGGCACCCTGGGCCAACCAGATCGACATGGCGCTGGTGATGACGGTGGAGCCGGGCTTCGGAGGGCAGAAATTCATGGAAGACATGATGCCAAAGGTGAACCGACGCCTCCCGTCTACCGAGCGTAAAGTTAACCACAGAGAGAGTAGCGGGGAAACGAATAAACCTTGTGTGTGTGTGTGAGAATAAACTGTGTGAGAATAAACTGGCTGGGTGCAGCTCTCAGTGCCAGCTTTTTAACGCCGTCTCTCACAGGTTCAGTGGCTGAGGACGCAGTTCCCATCGCTGGATATCGAAGTGGATGGAGGAGTTGGGCCTGACACCATCCACAAGTGCGCAGAGGTAAGAGGCTGAAACAGCACAGCGCTCTGGGTCAGCGTGTTGAGAGATGGAGTCATCCCTCAGAAAATAAGGCATAGGAGGACAAGCCCTTTGAGCAGTCATTTTCAGAAGGAACAGTAAAGCTGACATAGTAGCAAAATCATCTGTGCCTTTTTTAACAGTGGCTACTGAAGCCCCTCCTAAGTCGTTTGTTGTACACGCAGCTAAGCAGGAGCAGTGGTGAAGCAGTCAGCTGTGAGGGGAGGTGCTGTCTTTTCCAAAGTTAATTTGCAGGTGTAGTTAGAGGCATGATACCTGTGTCCTGCAGGTACTGTTCATCAGCCTACAAACTGCTGTCTCCTCGTGTGTTTTGCAGCAAGAAAAGTCTTAAGAAACGGGTCTGTTCTGTGTCACTGAGTGGGTGTTTAATATCTTCCAGGCAGGTGCAAATATGATTGTATCTGGCAGTGCTATTATGAGGAGCGCAGATCCGAGATCTGTGATCAACCTTCTAAGGAACGTGTGTTCAGAAGCTGCTCAAAAGCGGTGTCTGGATCGATGAGACCTACTCGAACAGTGTTCAAGAAGGCTCTGTGCGTGCAGGAGAGCCCTTGTTTCTCGTGCGTAAGGGAGGGCTGGATGAACATTAATTACGGAAATTTGTTGCTGCTGAACAGAGGAATCATTCCTTCACTGCAATGAAGCAAGCAGCAGTGAAAAAACATTCTGGCTGTCTTTCAGGGTTGGAAATGCAATGGTTTGAACCTGTTTCTTGATTCTGTGGAGGCTAATTTTATGCAACAACCTTTAATGCTGAGTGGATCGAACTAAAATTCAATCAGTTTTTGCTTGCTAGAAGAGTGTAGCATCACCACATGCAATCTCTCTTGTGGACGACTCTAATGAACCTGCCTTCTGCTGTCTGTATTTTGTCACTTGATCTGTGCATTCCTACAAAACTTTTCCAATGTCTGCATTAAACACACTTCTCCTGGTGTGGTAAGTCTCCTTTAAATTGACTGTCAAAAATGAGGAGTTGGAATAGTAACTTTGGGGAAAATGCAGTTTATTAGGGCTGGGGAAAGCTGTGGATGATAGAAATATTTCTGTTTTGCTTTTACTGTGTAGAAATACTTGACCTATCGAAGTTTTTTAAACACCACACCCATCTGTTGAACATCTTTACCAGGTCACAGGCTGGGAACTGTTTTCTCGTTCGCCTTTCAAATAGCCAGGTAAGACAGCTCTGACTCAAATTCCTGGAATTGATGGAATTCCATGCTGGAATGTTACAGTGCAGTATCTTGACCCCAACCTCCTGAATTTGTGCATAAGTAAGTCCAAGTGAGTGATTAGGATAGTGACATACAGGCGTGTTATGTACTGCAGTGATTTCGCTGTATGTAGCTTGAGATACATGCACTAGGTGGAGGTGGTTCTTCACCTATTAAACAGCTCCATTCTCATAGCTAAATAGTTCTCATAGCTCCTGGTTGTTTGCACTAACTTCTTAGCTTGGCCTGTTTGGACATGTGGAATAGGAGAGTTAAAACCCCCTAGAGGAAGACTTGAGTGGGTCATGTTAGACAGACCTGCCTCGCATGGCTCTAATCAGTAGTGCTCACTCCTTTAATATTTTATTTTGTTCAGCTTGGCATTTTTTCCCATAAGCTACAGAAGGGCTGCTGTATGCTAGTTCAAGGGAGCAGGCCCGACAGCTCAACAATTGCATCCAGGTCAGTTCAAGCACGTAGTCAAATTTGTTCTTGCAGCAAAGCTGGGCACCTGTCACCTCCCTGCTGTGGCAGCAGTGCTGGAGCTGATGCATGCCCTGCTGTGAGACCCAGGTGTGCAGTGCCTCACAGCCCGGCCTCTGGGCTGCATCCACTGCGATCCCACAGCAGCCAACAGCGCAGGAGGGTAAAATGCTTGGTGCTGGGCAAGGAGACACAGGGTGCTGTTACAGCCCGGGTTGCTGCCAGCACTAAGGAGGGGGCTTGCAGACAATGCAGGCAGGTCTCAGAGCTGGCTAAGCCGCTTCATTTTCCTGTGTGGTTGGTTGTGGGTTAGGTGAACAAATGTCTTCGCTTCCTGTTTCCATTTGCAACCCCAGATGAGAGCTAGCAAGAGAAAAATGGAGTCTGCTGGAGCTACTGCTCTGAAAACATCTCAGAAGCAGCCAAAAAAAGCTTGGCTAGGAAAAAGGTAATGGTCCATGTGCCCACTGGACACATTAAAGCTGGAAAGCAGCTGTGTAGAGTTTAAAATACTGCGCACATTGAGAAAAAAAAATCAAGGCTTTGGTACTTAAAATGCAGGGCTAAGCAGTAAAAAACAGCTATCAGAAGTTTAGTTCAGGATTGGGAAGTATGACTTTTCGTTCCGTTGTAAGCAGTATTTGCTTCCTACAGTTGATCTCAAGCTCGTTTGAAGGGCATTCAAACAACTTCCATTGCTTTTTCTCATTAATTTGGAAAAAAAAAAGGCCCCAAGTCATGCCGCGTGAGAGCTTTACGTTGTGTTCTGAGCACAGAACCATGCGGTATGTTTTCTTTCAGAGGTTTCAGTTGCTTTGTCCCTGTTTCAATGCGGTAGTTCTACTTCCATTCAGCCTTACCTTAGCACTGCTGTGGGAGAAGAGAATTAGACACACAGGAAATCGCTCACTTGCTGCTTTCTGTGTGAATCCCACCCAGGTGGGTCTGTGCAGCTGGTTGCTATGGCAGTGCCCTTTTACACACCTAAGGTTAAAACTAGTTGTGAGCGCAGAGCTGAAGAATCCATGAAAATATCAGCACCAAGAGGTGTTCCTTTACTGCTTAGGACTTGTCCGGTTGTGTGCCTTGATACAGAACCTGAAGTAATCCGTTAGGCTGTGTTTGGGCTTGTCCTCCTCTGCGCAGTAATGCAGCGCCACAGAGGAAGCACCCCAGCTGCAGGACTTGAAACCAGACGAGGTGTTTGCATATCTGCAGGGCCAACAAACCCCGGAGCCGTTACATGTTGCAATGCTCTGATAAAGTTTCAGCAACGAAGCAGCAGGGAGGCAGTGGTGACGCTGAGTCATGTGGGCTACAGCAGGCCAGAGTGCGCTGCCAGAGCACGGCACCGGCACCGACTGCAAGGCGGGATAAAAGGCACTTGGGTACGGCCCCAGGGAGGCTGGGTGTGCGCTGCAGGGCGGAACAGTGCCCATCCCTGAGCAGGAGGAACAACGCAGGAGGCGCACATGGCTTCACTGCAGCGGGGCTCAACAGGGTGCAGTTGTACTTACATTCCATCAAGGTCCTGGACGAAGCATTTAAACCCTTGTAGCAGCAGGGAGCAGAATGCAGGTGGCTGTAAAAACTTCTCTGCTGAGAATGGTAAATGAAGTGCAAGGGAAATGGCTTTCTTTGTGAGGCTGCAACACCCCAGTTTCATGTATGGGTGGGGGGAAGGCCTTACTGCATATGTTTGAGTTGGTATTTAAGGCAGCCTTTAGAGTACCTTCACTGGAAGCAGTGCTCACAGCTGTTCTTACAGCTTAACAGCCAAAAGACAAACAGCTTTTTTTTTTTTTCTTCCCCCCCCGTTGTTTAACTTTTCAAAAAGAAAACAAGCAGGGGGTTCCTGCTCATTTCATGGCCTCAAGCGTGACTCTGGCTCTGAGCTCTCAGCCCACTCCCACCACCGGTGCCATCCTCAAGACACCAGGATTCACGCAAAACCTGACCCAAGGTGGGAGTCCAGCTCTGCAGGGGAAAAGGGCTGCAGGCAGGGAAATAGAGCACTAGTGCCAACTGCAGCTGCATGCAGCACACAGGAAAGGCAGGGGGTGGGCTTGTGACCAAGTTCTCTAACCTTGTTGCAGCAGTGAAAGGAGGCTGATGAGGCAGCGCACGTGCACCCTGTCTGCTCCAAGCTGCCCCTGCCAGAGGCAGGCAGGCAACAGCTGCAGCCACAAGCCTTTGCCCACCATGCTCGTGTGTGCTTCTCACCTGATGGCACAAGCTGCACACCAGCAAGGCTCTGGGAGCAGCCCCAGGGTGGAGGCAGCAGGAGGAAGCAGTGCCCGGGTGTGGTTCTCCAGCCTCGCAGTCGCTCGGGCAGCTCTGTGCAGGCTGCTGTTGCAGGTCCAGCCAGCTGAGAGGCAGACATTAACAGAGAAGAGAGCTGACAGGGCTGGGGCGGGGTATAGCCCAACTGACATTGTTAGAGTTTCAACAAGCTGTTTTTTTTCCTAGCATTCTGGCTTTCTTTGCCTAGCCTTTTTATTGCTGCATTGCCACGCACTAGCTGTTTCCCACAATGGCTGAGCAAAAGCATCTAAAGAGAGGACAAAGAAAGCGTGCTTACCCTCGCTCTCATCAGCAACCGCCTGTGCAGCCTCTGCAGCTGGCACGGTAACAAACAGCTGCTTTGGAGCAGCACACTGGGGACCGACCCAAAAGCCACACCATGGTTCAACAGGAGCCCACAGCTGGGAACTGAACAGCCGTACAGGAGCAGCTTCACAGTTCCTGAGACCAACCAAATTTGGTTCATATCTCCTTGCTCGCATTTTAACATTCTCTTCACCCTGCCCCCACCCCCAAATGAATTTAGACCCCCCCCCGCTTTGCCTCCTTCCCATACAACACTGGAATGCGTTTCCGCTTCCTGACAGCGTCTTGGGCCACGTCAGGCAGCTCGCTGGCTGCCGTACTGCGCCTGTCCCACCCCACATCGCAGGAACTCGCGCTGCCCCAGGGATCAGCCGGCAGGAAGCCCTGACCTTACAGCAAGCTGGGTGAGAGCTGGTCGGGTCAGCCTTCTGCGTGGAGGGCGACACATCTGGAGGCGTTGGAGGCATTGCAATTCAGAAAGCTTCTCCCAGCAGCAGCAGCTGCACATGCAGGACGAGAGGTGGAACAGCTCACCTCTGAATTCAGGGGCTGGAGGGAACCTGAAGTCTCCCAAGCACCAGTGCAACGTGAGTACGACAGCAAAGCTCAGTGCCACTGCCACGCCACTGCGTCTGCAAAGCCACGCTTGGGCCGAGCAGGTCTCTGTGCCAAGAGAAAGCACGAAAGCCAGCACTCCACTTCTAAAAGGCCATCCAATTCAGACCATATACAACACACATATATGGGTCTATATATATAGAAATAACTTTTAATTAAAAAAACAACCTTGCATCAAAGATTATTGTATCAGACAATGAGGCAAGATTCAAGTTTAAGACAAACCAGTGTTAAAAAAGTGTTTAAAAAAATAATCATAATGTGCAATAAACTACAATGTAGCAATAGGTTGTAGTGTTGAAACTTTACTGAACTGTTTTCAGATGTCCAGTGTGTATTTCCTGTCATTTTGACAAAAAAAAAAAAAAAAAAAAAAAAGAATTGACACTAAAACTGGGTCATCTGTCCAGTGCCATTCAGTTCTAGATAGTACACATGGAAGGAAATCTTGCACAAAAACAGAGACTCCTATAAAATTGCCTTCAACTGTCCTACACAGAAAAACTTCCTGTTGGTGAATTATACCTACATTCAATGTTTAATCTTTGTTAATACCTCTTCAGATTGCAGATACATTCCAAACTATGCTATTTAGATGCAAGTTTCAGCAACTTGCTTTTGTTTCCTCACCGTGAACTTGCTGGGAAATTAAAAATCTATCTGGAATCACAATGGAGAGCTTTGGGGCTTTTTTTTTTCTTTATTGGTCTTCTAGACATCAATCATCTTTTCCTTTTCAGCTAGTCACCAAATGTTGGCATACTTATGAGACTCTTGCAAGGCACTGTACAGAAATTTGAACTAAACTTCATCTTTAACATATTAAAGCAAAATATTATGAGCCTCATTTGCTACTGAAGGCCTAAGGAAGTAAGGTGACCCAAAACGCAACATCCAGGGAGCTGCATCAGGGATTTGATGCGCCTCCTCTTCCCTTCCCTTTCTCTAAACCCACACAACAAACAGGAACCCTACTCTGAGTAGCAGATACACGGACTATTGAAATGCAGTGGTCTATGTCTATCTTACTGCTTGAGGACGTCTATACGGAACATGCCCTGGCACTACTGAGAGCTGAGTACAGGTTTTAAGCTAGATGCAAGGCTTCGACAACGTCTGCTTTCAGACTGCTGGTTCTCACCTGCCCTTCTCTCACGCGTGGGTTGCACGCATGCCTTTAAAGAGAGGTGGATTTTCTGCCACACATTCATGCCACACAGGAAAATAATCTGTGGTTATCGCTTTCTCACCACTGTATTTTCAAGTAGTTTTTCTGTGTTCAGTTGAAGTTGTTGGTTTAAGGTAGACAGCATATCCTGCTGCACCAGAATCCACTAGAACCAGAAACACATTTGAAAACAAACAAAACAAAAGAGGATGATTATTAACGAATGTGGCAATATGACAACAGAAAGCAGTGAATGGTGCCAGCAATTTATGTGCGCCCACTCCCGACACTGGGAATATTAGACTTCCAGCTTGAAATAATTACTTTCTCTTGGGGTTCAGGAAGAAGAAAGTGTTGTCTTTGGGATTTATCCTGCCTGTTACAAAGCAAGAAAGAAAATATATTATATGCAGCTAATGTACAGGTTTTGAATTGTGCTGTCATATGCTGTGTGAACAAGAGAGATTTTACCTTACACTTTTCTCCACCTTAATTGGCTTTCTTAATGAACCACATTATTCCCTGTCACCTTTGTTTTCTCGTATTGTTGATTCCCAGGCAAACATTTTCGCAGTCTTCTGACTCTTCTGTGGATTGTTTTCTTGGTGGATGGCCATTGTCTGGCAAACCAATGGGCGTACATGAAGTACAGAGCGAGTCGCTGGGGAAAGCTGCACTTGACATTTCAGTCTGATTCGTTACTTGATCTTGGCACAGTAAAGCTTCTACCTCTTCATCTTTTAGTGGAAAAACTCGAAGTTCCCACAGCCCCGACTGAAAGGAATCAGAAGGGTAGGAGCGAGGGTAGAACAAGAGAAAAGAGGGAAAAAAAAGAGATTTCAGTTGAGTCTGATTAGCTGTGTGCAGAATGCTCTGCTATCAAGTAACAAATGAGTGTCATTCTTCACAATGTTTGCAGGGCTCTTCAGATAAAGAATACCACACTGCTGGGCACCAGCTGTCAGTGTACACCGGCTTCATGTGGGTTTGAACCCGTAACAGAGCTGCAACTGTGCAGGCACAGCGCAGGACGGGGGAGGGCTCCTTTCCATACTGCCAGGCAAGCAGGTTTCCTGGCCGCCAAAACAATCAGATCAGGTCTGTCTGGAACCCTTGGCCAGCATACCCGAGGGAAGATTCCACATCCCTGAACCCAGGCCTGCCACACTCGCCTCTAAAACACGCACCGCATTCACTGAGCGGTGAGCCTGTTGACAAATGTTAGGTTTCATTCATAAAAAACACATTTATGTCTAAACAGAAGGGCTACATTCAGCACACATAAACTAGGGGCATTCTGAGCAGGGAAGGACGTGGGTATGTTCAAGTTCCCTGTTTCAGGTTAAGGGCCAGTGGTCACTGAGGCCCTGAGCAGACCCGGAGGGCACCGGGAGCACCCACCTTGGCTTCCTGGCTCTCCCTGCAGAGCTGTGCAATCCCTGAACAAACAGAGCCGTGGGCTTCTGATGTCGGGTCGGGAACAGGTTCAGCAGCGCAGTGCAGCGAGGCACAGGAGCTGCTGTGGTGGTCTTTGTGCACTGCATCTTGGCTGTGTCGTCCATCTGCGTTTTTGCTGTAAGATCTAGTGCAGAACAAAAGAGACAAGAGTCTTAAGACCTACTCCCTGCCCTTTCACATCACCGGGAATAGTTCAGATTTTCTTTTCAAAGTGTTCAGTGTCTCTGCAAGTGCTACCTGTGCTCCGCTTGCTTGAACTGAACAACAACACACGTGGTTCTGAACAACCCTGCTGCTGCAAGCCACAGCCAAGAGTGTTGTGTGGAGGAGCTATAAGCAGCTGCCACGGGGCTGGAACAGACACACCCCAGCTGCAGAACAGCGAGTGGCATGGCCCACGCGGAAGCACAGCATCACACACAGGTGCCCAAAGCACGCTGCCACCCCACCTCTCGTCTGGGCCCCTCTGGCCCATAGAGTAAGGTACCCACAATCTCCAAAGCAAGCAAAATAGTTTGTGTAATAAGAGTAGAAACGTTGACCTCACCTTTATTGTAAATTTGAACTAAAATATTTAAAATACTGGCACGCATTTCAAATGTCATGTAGAAGTTTGACCTTCCTCATGTTAATGGCAGTTTTACTTCTGATTTCCAATTACACTAAGATTTCACCAAAGAACTCATAGATTTTCAAAATAAAAGGTACGTATAAAGTCTATATTTTTCATACGGTTTAGTCTTTTTTCAGTATAAAGTTCTAAAGTCACTTTATGTTCAAAAGCGCTCAGAATTAATTCCTGAATATATTTTACCTCTAATTTTATTCTGCAGTATAAAAGCTACCTTTGCATATTTATTCATTGCGTCATGATTCAATTTCAGCCAGGAACAGACACAGGCATATATATGATAAACAGCAGGAAAAGTTATCCTAATGTTTATAGGATGTTTTTTGTTGTGGCAGATTCTGAAGCAAATTATGGGAATCGTTTTCCCAGACCAAAATTGGAGATACAGCCGCTATATGACGTTTGGCCTTATATGCACTATTTTTTCCAAGACTTACAGGGATTATACTTGATTCAAATTGAAAGGGGTGGCTAAAAGTCATGGTAACAGGGAGTGGCACAAACCAACAGAGCCGTGTGTTGTGTATGGCACTACAATCTTAGCGGTGCCAGATCACCAACGTGCCAACTTTCTGTAAGTTCTGCATGCTTCAGAACTGCCTGGCCTTCCCTTTTCAACTGCAAGAACAATTTATGCCTGGTAGTGACTCTGAGGAGCTGATAAATAAGCAGCATTATGCTCTGTGGCAGCATTTCTGAACCTGCTGCACCAACCGACCCACCCCTGGTCCCACGGGAATGCTCTTATCAAAGTCAATACACCTGCCTGCTATTCCTTCTGGGCCAGCGGCTCTGCTCCCACAGCGACCACCTTGCTCGCTCTTTTTCTTCATACTTTGCGTGACGTAAGGAAAAGACTTCATCCGAGAGATCTTCTATCTGCAATGAAAGATGAGGGATAGCTGCTGTAATTATCAACATCACTAGAAACAAAGACAGGTGCTGATGGATGTAGTTCCGTGAAGGTTTGTTCACCAAACACAAGCAAACAAGACAATGTGTGCTAGCAGTACCAGGGTACATCAAAATAATGACGCCAGCTGGCACTCTCACTTAGAGCCACAGTTTATGGGACGCTGTCACCTTCTGTGCATTTCTTTGTGTGTCTGTGGTTGATCTGAAGGGATACAGAAGTTACAGCCCTATGCAGCTAGCACATTTCTCCCTACGGTGGGAAGCAGAAAATTAAAAAGACAAGTATTCATTTGCAAAATCAAGGCAGCATTAAAAGCACAAAATGAAGACAAGCAAAAATCCAAGGAGTTTTTAGAGACTGATTTAGGAGGAGGCTGGGAGGCAGCAGGATTTGCCAGGTGCTCTTTAAGCACAGAGAGGCAGGTCTGAGATCACAGGGGCTTGCAATAGCTCCACATGGAGAGGCATGCAGCAAACCTGAGGTGCCGCATTCCTGCTATGAAACCAAGCAGAAAATGGTGTCTGCTGTGAAGAGAGCATTTCTTAGCGGCATGAGCCCAGCACAACCTAACACAGCCCTAATATAAATGTACTTTAACTGCTCGTAGAGTCAAACGAGCCAGCTTTTTATGCAGAGCTCCTCAGATGCAGCTCTTACATCTGACCTTCACTTAGGAAGAGCCATCTTCACTTTTCCATTGTCTAAGTCTGCTGTGTGTATGCAGCTGGGCAAGGAGCACAGTGCTGCCCTTCCCTCTCACTCCCCAGACTGCAGGGTGGACCACTCCAGCACAGCTCAGCATTACTTCAAAGTGCTCCAAACCATTCAGCCTCAAAGTTCACCTAAAAAGCTGTGGTTGGCAAGAGCACAGGAGTGCAGAAGCCATGGATTTTTATGCCAGCCACTCCCACCTTAAAAGCAGAGAAATTCTAAGAAAGAAAATTCCTGGTTGTAGGAGCTGTGAAGCTGCACTGCCAGATCAGTCCTGGACAAGAACTATACCAAGAACTGGGAGGTTACAGAAAATTAAATTGATTTTCCATGAAACAAAGTTCTCGTGGCTGCTACACAAGCAACATGATTCATCTTCTGATTTAGTTTGATAAAACAGAGAACTAAAAGCAGCGTCCTAGCTGCACCACCAGAGAGACGGTTATGTTGTCAGCAGGATTCACTCTGCAGCAGGCAGCTCTCGGCCCTGAGGTTTCTGCAGGAGCCGTTCTCTCCAGGAGGCCTTGCAGCACCAAGTAGTGCATGGCCATTATGGGTACGAATGCAAAATACAACGCACTGCTGCTGCTGCAAACATACCTGACAGCGGCGTTCCTCAGCCTGCCAGAGCACACACCTCCATCCTAGGCTGCTGGCCACGAGCTGTAGCCCCACAACCAAATTTAGCAGGGTCAGTGAAAAGGATCTCAAAGATTTCTGTGTGATCCGAACCAGCCACTGGACCCGTTTGCCAGAACTGGTGCTGCCTGGTTTCTGCTCAGCCCAGCACCCCAGAGGAATCCTCAGACAAACAGGCCTGCTTTGTTTGCTCAGCTCAAGATTTCTTTTTAAAGACTCCTCCTTGCTTTTATTTATGTTCAACACAAACGTCTTTGTTAGCTGTTTGTTTCTCTTCACGTAACTCAACCGAATGGGTCTCCTCCTCTCTGGAATTCACCAGCTCTTGTCGCCTGGATGGCATGGGTCTGGGGCTGCATCTCAGTTCACATTCTGCCTTTCCAAGGTCAGTGTGAAGGTGACAATTTTATGGACTACAAAAGTGTTATTCCCTCAGGGAAAATGCAGGATTTTTCTGTGTGATCAATTTCCTTTGAAGTGCAAACAAAAGATAATTTTCAAAGAAAAACTTAGACTTTGAAATTACTTTTCTTAGCAAATTGCCAAAACTTTTCATGCTGGGAAGAAACTTTATTTTTAACGAGCTTCCTTTCAAAACCCAAGCCCACATTCCTCTACAAGTTCTGAAAAATATTAGAAGTAAACCTTACTGTACCTTTTCCATAGCTAATAGCAGAGATTTAACTACTTATTTGAGTTTTACCCTATTCCACTGAAGACCAACCATTAATACAGTTTCTTACTTTAAAATTGTTCTTTGTTCTACAGAAAAAATCACATTACCTCAGAGTAAAAAAACTCTGGTTGGTTCAGTGCAGCCTCTGCCCTTCCTCACCTTTCTAAGATTTTATATTTCCCTCAAACAACTTTACATTAATTTATAATTACTATAACTAAAGAAAAGTATTTTTTTCCACCAAAGGTAGCTTGAAAAAGGCCAAAGAGCTGTCATTGCTCGCCAGCAGGGTCTAGCAGTGACGTTGAGAGAAAAGACTATTAGGAAGGTGTGTTTGTGAGGCATGTCTAATGGTTTCATTCAAAGAAAGACTTAGAGCAAACTAAGATTTGAATCCCTCCCATCTCATCTAGTTAAGCTGCGAGCCACTATGCATTAATGTTGAATAGTCAGGAATAATACCAGGAATAAACAGGCAGGGATATTTCTGAAAGGTTCTCAAAACAACAGTCAGTGCTTCAGTCGTCAGCTCCATGGGAAATGCTGAGTCATACGCCATAAAAACACTTATGCAAAACTAATTACACAAAGAATTATTCTGAAGTATTTGCAATTGCTAAAACAACTACAAAATAAACTTTAACTCTACTTTATATCCATGCCTTGCCAGAAACTTTAACCTGGACAAAACAAACTGCAAACAAAACAGGAAAGCCCATGCCGCACCCTCCCCTGCACTAAAGCAACAACAGACTGCAAATTTACACATGCAAACCAGGAAATACAAACGCTGTAATGTCCCAAAACTAAGTATTTTTAGAGCGAGCAGTGGAGCAGACACAGATAGTTGATTAACTTTTAGATTGTCCAACTTTTATCTGTTTGTCCTTGTAAGGCAAATTTTCCAGAAACAAAACTGTGGCACCCCATAAAAAGTTTTTTGGGCTCTAATAAGGTAGCATGAATGAGCCTGATTTTCAGAAAGTGCTGAGTTCCCGTCCCTGGAAGTGCAGCTCCTGTAGAACCCGACAAATCTGGGACACCACATTTGTTTGTGACTTGTGGGAACTCTGGTGTGAGCCCATTGCATGAAGTGAGAGAAATCCCTAAAGTGCTGGACAACACAAGGACAACTTGAGGAGTTTTAAATTTGGCCACACAGAAGTATTACACAGTACCACCACAGACTGCTATGCAGTGGAAAGCAAAGAAAAAGCTTTTGTATGAAAGCAGACGGTACATTTTGCCTACCCTTTTCTCCTTCCCAAATGATCTGCTAGATGAAGTTTGCCTTGATTTCAGCGCATGGAACAATTTCAAGTGGCAGAATGTGAGTGAAGGAAAGAAAAGGTAACGCTCCTGTTTTCTGATGTTTTTTTCTCAAGCTTACACAGTAACAAATTAACTCAGCCTAAAACCTGAAGCAAGGCAGTGAAAGAATTAAGATCAAACAGCCACCTTTTCTCAGTCCTCAGAAGAACATCCAAACCAATTAATATGATCTGAAAAGAAAGGGAGAAAATTGGCAAAGGATGATTTAGATGAGTAAGATCTTTAGCATATTTCTCATCTGACATCCCTCCTCTCTTGTTATACCCAGCAGCTGACAGACAATATTGAAGCAGTGGACCACAGCAGGAGGCTAGGCTACTTTATTGTACTCAAGTATTTCCTGGCCAAACGATGAATCATACACGAACTAGTAATGCCAGATACAAATGGACTGGGAGGGCTGTTAAACAAGCAGTAAGTACACAAACTTCACAGACTCCTTGAAGTCCATTCAGCAAAAATGAGCTAAAAGTATGCAAGATAAGTAGTCTGTATGGGATCTGGGGTCTAGGACAGAAATCCAATGAGTGCTCCAAGCAAGTCCCTTGAAGCCCTGAAGAAAGGCAAATCACTGTTGAAGTTCTTTTTCTACCCCCGCCCTTCGATACCAGGACGAGGCGAGCACAATGAATAGCAGACTCTCAAGGGGCACTGTGCCCTTGCTGCCTTATTAGTAATTCTCCACGTAGTTTAATTAAATATCCTCACAAGAGCGTTCTCCTGTGTATTATAGTTTGACCTTCTCACTCCTAAAGAAGATCAGGCAGGTTTCCTGCCAGCAGACAGTACCAAGCTAACAGGCAGTGGTGGAGGTGACAAAATCTGACCACTACCAAGAATTTCGTAAGTGCACGAAAAAGGCAGGGTCAGAGGAAGTTGTTCCCTTGCTTCAGAGCCAGGAGTACCATGTGAAATGACTGCAACTATGCCAGGTAGGCAGGTGAGGCTGTGATGCTCTCTGAAAGCATCAATTTCCAGGTAGGAGGAAGCTACAGGCCTCGTAAATCTCTCCTGAAGAAGCCTGGCCTTTGTGGAGAGTGTATTTTCTACCCCAAGGGAGTGGCACAGTAATTTCACTTGCCTAGGGTGCTTAGCATACCCTGCTGTACTGCTACAGATAGGCAGTCTTTGTCTACTACTAAGGTCTCTAATCCTGGCTGTAGGGATGTAAAACAAGCTCTAGAATGGATGTTGTGGATAAAGGTAAAACACAAGTTTTACCTGCAGCTACAACAGCTGGTAGGGGCCTAGAGCAGGGACTGGAGGGAGGCTACAGATGTCCAGAGGACAGCAAAACTGGCAGATTCCTCCTCTGGCTCTGGAAAAGGAGCCACAATAAGACAGGAAGAGTGGAAAGCCAGCCCAGAGACCAGACACACTGCTGTGTTCACACTGGGGTTAGGGAACACCTCAAACCCACCACTGGGGGATAAAGAAATCTCCCTGCCCCAAAGTCCATGGGCGTACTCTGAAAGAAAAAGGTGGATTCTTACATCTGGAGGAAGCAAGAGTAGCACACGGTGTGCACACCTAACGAAAAAGGTGAGTGGGAAATGCTGATGGTTGCGATGTTCCTGACAAAGCAGAAAAGCTTGCTTCCAACAGGAGGGTTGCAGGAACACCAAGAAGAAAACTTAGGAAACCCGCAAGCAAAATGCCAAATTACCTCCTCAAGAACAAGAGGCCATGGGAACTGGCCATGAAAGAAAAGGACGAGAGAGAAGGAAAGGCATTACTGCAGAGGTAGCCCCAAAGAGAGAGTCACACCCAGAGAGACCCAGCATCAGAGTGCCCAGGAGCATGGGGGAGCTGAGGCCTCAAAGGGATCCTCCAGGAGCTCTGACTGTGCTGACAACAAGGGGCAGAACAAGTGAACAGCAAGTCTTAATGTAGTGGATGGCAGAAATGTGAATTATCTCCAGGGTCAAGTAAGTTGGGGTAGGACACATTGCCACAGCCCAATACCTAATAGTTTATTTTTGAAATCTGAAACTTACCAGGATTTGCATGAAGTCAGTGACTTTGAAAAACAGATACTGATTATCCCAACTATGTATCTAATTTAACTAAACTGTTGGTTTAATTAAAATACAGCCTACCTCTTCATCATCTGCAGGAGCTCTTTCCAAAGGTTGAAATTCAACAACTCTCCAACTAGAAATGAAACAAGAAAAGTCGAATTAGTTTACCTACACGCTGCTTCATTGGTTCAGCTGTAAAGACTCTGTTTCTACAGATAAAATAATTTCAAATTTCAGGTGCCAATAGCAGATGCTCACAATGTAATTCTCCTTTCTTAACCCAACGTTTAACCTTTCCTTTCCCCAACAAACTTTTTAAGTTACTCAGAGTGTTTTATCTTTAGAGACAATATAAAAACAAATACAAATTAGAGATTGAAATATAGAACAGCTACAGTATTGCAGGCAACTTGCAGTACTTAAAAGACACTGAATTATAGCACAGGAGATCAATTACTCTGCTCTAGCAAACTAAAGATGTTCTTTTATTGATGTATTTATTTATTACATCTCTAGAATTGTGGATTACAAATAATGTGTTTACACTATATGGAAAAAGTTCAGCTTAATCCATAGTATCAAAATGGAAATTTTTTTAAAAATAATATGCTAAAACAATTCTGTTTAATTTGCTGTTAGCTACTTTTTAGTGAACCGTAACACAAAAGACAGCAATCTCCAAATAACTAAGAGCATGTCAGCCCAACAGCACTTTTAAGCCCATGAGTATCACTACAATTAAGATGATAAAAAAAAACACTTCTATTTTTAGCCAGTCTGTGCATCTGCCACCACCCTGCGCCTATCATGTTATTTCCCTTGTGCTATCAGCTGTCCAGTCTTCCCACCACTCATCTTTCATCCACTCCTATACACAAACTGATGTGCATAGTAAAAAACAAAACCAAACAAAACCCCACAAGCACATGAAAAGATCATCTCAGTATTACAACATCTAACTAGATGTTAATATCTTTAATAGTATTCTCGTGTTCATTTTGCAACTAAGGAGATCATGAACAAACCTCGGAGTAATGATTTCTTTGTACTGTAGTTTCTCCAGCTTTGACGGTGCCACCAGCGACATGGGAATAACAATGTTGTCTATGTCATAGGAGCTCTCACTTCTCAACCTCCTCCTCGAGTTATGCTGTGTAACAGAATCAATAAAAGAGGAGATTTATCAGCTTATATGACAGGAAATCCATGTTAGTTGAGATATTCTGTAACAGATTTTCTAGAGCCCAAATTATTATTATTTTTTTTAAAGTAATTTCAACAGATCTTAAAACCATCTCACCTCTAAGATTAACTCCTTGCTTGCATAGCTCTTACTGATATCAAAGGATGCTTCTCTAACTTCACGTAGAGTTAATTTTGAATACTTAAGAGAACTTTAATGCTGTGTTCTTCTTAACATTCAGCCTATAAGGAAGACCTTCTGTAACCTATCTACTGACACATAACCCAAGTGGTTTTTCAGCATGACACAATTAATTCCGAGAGAATGAATCTACATTTAGCAGTGATGAACAACCTACATGGAAATATTTTTCTAGAAGACACGCAAAAGACAAAAAGTGAATGATCATACTACATTCCCAGTGTTCTCTCCTCAATAGTTCATGGAACTTACAAGTGTCAAAAACTGAATTTTCTAGATTACAGGAGAAAGCTTAGTTTTAAATCGTATACTCCATATTGCAAGATCTCAGTTTTTAGCTGATAGTTAATGGAAGCAGTCTGTTCTAAAATGCTCGTTTAGACATTCTTTAAAGCTGGCCTCAAGAATGTGAGTGAGTATTATCAAAACTGCTCGGAGGTTGCAGATCTTAATTCAGTTCTCCAGTCGTCATCTCCAGATTAAAACGATGACTTACTGAGCACCAGTGTAACACCAGGCTTAATAGAACCGTGGGCCTGCGATTTGAGTATTATTATGGATTTCTCAATTAATTCCAATAGAATTAAAACAAAGTGTGTTTCTGCAAGGACTTCACTGAATCAGAGCTCTGCTGCTCCTCAGCAAATTCATATACCAGAGACTTTGCCATTAGTGCTGCACAAGAGGTTTTAAATAGCAAAGCTGAGACTTACTAAGTGCTGTGACTATACATGTATTTGCACAGTGATGCCATTTGGCATAGCTGCACCAAGGGCAAGAGCTCTTGTGTAAAACTGGGAGCATATATCACAGTACATTTAATGAAACTTAAGAGGAAAAAAGTAAAATGAAAGGCCCAATGCCACTAAATTAAGCATCTATTTCAGTTCTGTTATCTGTAAAACTCTTCACAACCAATTATCTGGTTTAGGGGCACTACATACTAAATCTGGAATAAATTTCTTGATGTAATTCACTTAATTCACAGTTCTTTACTGTAACTTAACATTAGCTTAGATTTAAAGAGCCTGTATTTGTGGATTATTAATTTGCACAGTTGTTAACATTTCTGTTAAGACAGTGACACACTTTCTGTTTACCTGTGATGAAGTGCTGTGAGAGGGCCTAGACATCGCATTGACGCTGGTCACGGCAGCAAAACTGCTAGGGGATTCTGGTTCTGCATGTTGAAAGGAGAACGTCTCAAACCTAGTGTTACGTTCGCCTGTCACAAAAACAGTAGTAAACAATACTGCACACTGTCTGTTGCCTGTTAGACTAAGGAGATTTTTCCATACAGTAAGAGTAAAGTCATTTCTAGAAGCCCACAGCTAACCACTTGAGATTTACCAAACACTATAAAAGGCTGTCTAAATAAACACTTGTTACTCATCCTGTTGTTCCACACAACTCATCCCTCTCTTTCTATGAAGGATTTCTTCTGCTGGAACCAGCTTCATACGGGCAAATCCTGCTTCTTTTTACAGAAACTGTCCTAGACAATACACACAGCAAATACAACCAGGCCTAGAGGAATGCTCTGAGTGTCCCCACACAGTGTTTCATATCCCACTGACTTAATGATCCCTAAGTGACAGATTCCTCCTGGTTAAATGATAAAACTGTAAAACAAAACTGGCAGAAAGGGTAACAAAATTAGTTTCTAGATCTCCATGTGTGGTTTCTTTTAGCAGTGGTCCACTGCCCCAGGCAAATCGTAATTCTTGTTTACTCTTACTCAGTCCCAGTGTAAGCAAAGCTGGGAGGGATTCAGAAGTTAACCACCAGTATTCTGCTTTTCTTCTACCTGAATTTCCAGTAGACAATGAGAATTCAAACTTAAAATAGCGGCTAATGTAAAGGGTCGGTGGATTCCACCATCAAAAGAAGAGATGAGACAGATCCTAAATACTGAATTGCACTGGGTCAAGTACGTGAACTCTCATCTCCCCGGCAGCTCTGCAGCTCCCTGGCACACAGCTTTTATTTTTGGCCTTGATCATCAGGCTGACCTTCCCCATGGATAATTTCTCCTAGACAGAGCCCAAATTAGGAATAAATATGTAGTACTACACCCCCAGCACTAATAAGCTAGAACTGCTGCTGCTACTCACAACGATACCACACTGCAGTTTTCTGGCATTGGGAAATGCTCCTTACGATAAAAGATGTTGGTTTTGTTTTTTCCCTTCTGTTAACTCAAATAGCCAAATACTGTTGGCAGAAGCCTAACTGTAAGTTCAAAAGGTTTATACCAAGAAGTTTTCTCTCTTACTAGTGCTCCCAAGTAACTCCAGTTGTTCACTTAGGGGAACAGCGTGGTTTCGGAAGCACTGGGCCAGCACCTGCCTTGTGGGGGCTGGTGACTGGTTAGGGCAGCAGGTGGCACGGACAAAAAAGATTGCTGCTGGCGAGAGGGGACAGGGGAAAGCACCCCCCAGGAGGAGACAAGAGGAGAGTGCATGACAAAGGGAAGGGAAGGACAAAAAACAAACAAAAAAAAAAAAAAAAAAAAAAAAAAAAAAAAAAAAACACGAGGAAAACAAACAAAAAAACCCACCCCAGACCCACAAACTCATCTAAATCTGAGAGTTTTTAGTCTGTCCAAACGCATCTTTCAGCCCCTCCTGCAACTTCCTAACCAATATGTACATTGCTTTTCGTTGTTGCTGTTTGCTTTTAAATAGATCATAAGTTTTGGTTAAATCATCTGCAGCAATTCCCCTTCTCCCACCTCTATTGCAAGATTACACCAGCAACTTTATCTGGATATGCACTGGAAGTGTATTTTTCCATAATGTTAACTGATGATTTATATATTTTCGTTCTTTCTTAGGGGAAATTTTAGAATAATATAATTAGTCATTTTCCTCAAATACCTTGGGGGGAGTTTCACTAAGCATTTTCTGAAGGTTCGCATAAATCAATCTCTAACAGAATCTGTTAAGTTTTACATCCTAATAGCCTGCAGAAGTAAGATGCTATTTATCTCTACAAGGGCATGCTGAATTTTTGTCCCTAAATTACCACATCATTCTATGTGGTTCTACAGAACTTTCAGAGCAGTTTCTATTAATTTACCTACTGCTGAAGTACAGATTCAAGGGCTTAAAATATAAAGATAAGAAGAGTGAAAATACTAATTATAAGCACTGGTAGCCCACAAGTACTCTTAACTGTCTGGAAGGAAGCCAGAACCACAACTGACAGTACATGACAAATGAAACATAGCTGACCAAACTGCCAGGAATAGTAAGTGTTTGGTTGGGTGCACAATTTGACAGATAAATTTGCAATTCATATGTTTCACTATACTACTATACAAAATTCATGGTGAAAATAATGACACGGCAAAATGCAGTGGGACTTGCTGAGCAGCTTCCTTAGAGCATTCCAAAAATAAAATACAGAAGCTTGTCTCCTTTTGTAATACAAACCGATGAAGAAAGAGATGCTTTAAAGTAGCACATTATTTTCATGGAATCCTAAATTCATTTCTTCACTCCTGTAAGGTTTTGTAATAGTATCCTTTTTGGAGATACTTTAAAATTCATTCTCAAAAGCCCGTGATAAACTCATTTCTACAGTAATAAAATGTTTTAAAAAATAGTACTGTCTTAACACAATTTGTCTCTTACCTACTGCTGTCTCACTTAGGTGTCTTTTCTTTCTTCCCTCCGACAGCTGGTCAGATGTTCCTGACATTGATTAAGATTTATGAATTAGATAAACAGTCACTGCTCCATTGTTTGAGAGAAACATTATGCTGATTGTAGGCTACAACATAAACATGTATCATGTTGTAAACTTATTTTTCATTGCTGCGATTTACAGGCGGTCTCGGTGAACTACTTAATATAGGGGAAAAAAAAAAAAGACTTCTGATAGGAATCCAGGTATTAAAGAATACTGCAGGCAGGCACCTGTGTTTGCAGAGACCTTGTGGTCCAAACTCCCTGCATTTGTACTGGTGCCATCCTGCAGATCTGAAAGGATTGCTTCAGCTTAACAGCAGGGTACCTGACCCTGTGCTTGGCAAAGAAATTCCTCTTCCACCTAAATCCCTAGCCCATTACTTTCTCTGATAACCTACTTTGTGGCAAATTTATACATTAAACATTTTCAGGGCAAACTAATGAAAAACAGTCTTGCAAATATTAAAATGTCTTGCCTTACATACCATTGTCTGGAGATATTTTAAACTCCACTCCCAGAGATGAGGCATCAACAGGTTCTCCTTTGATGTCATCCTTCCTTAATAATGTTTCAAAGTATATGTGAAGAGGAATATCTGAAGGAGAAAAAAAAAACACACACAAAGTGAATGGAGTGTGTATTGGGAAGATGGCAACCTATGACATAATGAATTGTGCATCATCACTGAAGGTCTAGGAGTGGATTTACGCAGTGCTACGTAATACAACCTATGAGCAATACTGCTTTGAGTCCTTCAGCTCATACAGAACATCAATGCCATGAGGACTAACCGCTACATGGCTGCAGTATCTTGACACAGTCAAGCTGGACACAATATAGGGAAGCACCCAAAACTGGCAAAAGGAAAATCGGATGACAACAATCAAAAAAAGCCCAACCAGACACTTCAGAGGCGTGAGTTTCGCATACATAAGTAAAAAACTTGAGGCAAAGTAATTCTCAGCCAGATAATTATTGCACGTGTGGGATCCTGCACTGCAGGCAAAGATCTGTAGCCTTTTCCATCTGTTCTCCAAGACAAGTACTACACAATATAACGTCCTGTAATTGCAGGGAGGTAAGAACTGAAGGTACCTTTCTTTCTGCTACTGGAAAGTGAGAGCTATGCCAGGGTAACACCACATCCAGTTTTAGCTGTGAAGCTACGCAGCCACACGTGCTGACCAAGGCAGTACGCTCAAGTGGTTCCAAGCTCTCTCCACCACTGTGAGCTCTAAGGGCTGACAAGACAACTAAGATCAAAGTAGGACTCAAACCTAAGTGATGCTCCTCAACCAATCTCTGTGTAGGCACTTTGTAGATTAACAGCATTTTTTTAGTCTTCAAAGGCCAAGTAAGAAAGCGCAGGATTATCTTACTCTGGAATAAACTATGTCTGTACCTGCAGTGACCCCATGACTGGAACCAAGCTCTGGAGGATACGGTGGGAACGGGACCGGGGTCTTCCCCTCTTCACTACCTCCTGCACAAAACCCAGCACAGTGGAGAGCACACAGCGCACTTTCCTCTGTAATCTGAAAAGCCTTCGGTTCAGCCTTCTGTGTACAAGTAATTAACGCTTTTGAAAATTACTACTGCTGGGAGCCTAGAGGTAATTTCAAGGTACATTCCTTCTTTCTCTCCCTGGCAAAGGCTACAGCGGGGAAATGCAATTCATTTCCCGAGGGAGCTCTAACCAAGAATTAGTCTGCAAAACATCTCAAGTGGTAAGGAATTCAGCCACTGTTGTTAGGACAGGAAGGCTTAAGAAAAATTGGTCTCTGCTTGAAAAGCCTTTCCGGAAACAAAATTAAATGAAAGAAATTAAGTAGAAAGAAATATGTCATCGTAAGCAGCACGCTTGACAACTATTACATTCAGAATGAGAAGAGGACTGAGCGCAGGGCCACAGGGTGGGCACTGGAGGATTTTTATTTACATACAACCTTAGCCTTGAGGACTTGCCAGGACAGAAGCTTTCAATATATTTTGCTAACTAAACAGGACAAATTATTTCAAATTTGATACTGATCTAAGCAGGTATTTTGTCACAAGACTAAAGGTGACCTGCAAAAGCTTTTTGGCACATTTTTTATTCTACCTCTGAGTAAAGCATCGATAAGGTCTGAAAGGTTTATTAGTCATGACATTTATGTAAGCAACAACAAAAAAAGCTTCTCCTGCCTTTTTTTTTTTTCCCCCCTGGGGAACCACCTTGATGTTTCAGGGTTTTTTTATTATGCACTCCTGTACCTTAATTAAAAGGGCAGGAGTATTTGTTCCAGATTATCCACAAGCTAGATGCACAAATACCAGACCCAAACATCAGAAACAAACTACAATTTTCCAGGTGTCAAGGTGCAAGTTTGAAAAGGCACTTCTATACTCAAGGTATAATGTAACCACTCATATTTTTGGTAAAGACCCTTGGTAATATGGAAATATTTAAGGGCAGGACTTAAATCTGTAACGAGCATTATACTTCCAGATGCAAGTACACTGTGAGCCAGTCCAATTGCACTGTACGATTAAATTGTCTGTAAATTATGATTCTCCTTTGGAAGTAAAAAAAAATAAATAAATACAAGAGAGAACAACATCTGAATCTTCAATCTGAATCCCTCCTCACACACTGAAGAATCTAATTCACAGAATTTTGAAATAAGACAAATACCAATAATATTTTCTAACACACGGAGGAAATTTAAAAAAAAAGCCTTTTCTTCTACGCTGCTGACAAACTTTCTTTATTCAAAAGAAAATGATAAAAGATGTGGGCACGCCACAAGTGGTATTTTAAGAGAAGTTGTCCCTCTGGAAGGGGATAACAAAGGAAGCTGCAAATAAAACCTGAAAGTGAATCAGACTACCTGACCAAACTGGAAAATTTCTAGCATGCGCTTCTTCATAATTTGATCATATAAAATAAAATGACAAAAAGACGAGCAGTCCTCGTGAGGAGGAAGAAACGATGGAGTAGACGGCACAGTCCTCAAAAGCAAGGACTGCATCTGAGCAGGACATAGTAGCGTAGCGCTCTTCCTGTCTCATCTATTATTAGCAAGGCTAAGGTTCCTGGAAAAGAGAATAAATATTCCCCAAAAGCAAGATGTCCTTGGTATCAGAATGAAGCTAAAATAACATTTTTCTTCCTCCCTCCTGGCAAAGTGACCAACAGCAGCCACAAGGCAATCAAAAGCCTTTCAGTCTCTTTCATTTTCATGACGACTAGAGCCGTCTTTTCTAAGAAAAGAGATTTCCAACATTCTTGTCGAACTTCCTAGTCTCCCTTGAGATTAAGGAAAAAATGAAAGCAAGGGGCATAGCCTTAAACAACTATCCTTGAACAGATGTCTTAAGAAACACTGAAAAAAGCCACCCAAAACATATACACTGTAGTACAGTGAGGCTCGCACAGAAGCGGAAGCAAGGAAACAATCTGATGAGTTAGACAAACTGGCAGCCACCCAAGCAGCAGCGAGTGGGGACAGCTCTCCTCTGTAGGGATTTGGGAACAACTGCCTAGCCCCTGGCTCCTGTCCAGCTGGGCAGCCAGAGACACGGCGTAAGTGAGGGAAAGGGTCTGGAAAGAACAAAGATTTAAGAGGTGCTTTGCTTCTTTCTCCTCTTCCCAGAGGAGTCCTGCTGATTGGGATGCTTGCTGTGGCACTCCTGAAGTGTTTATTCCCCCTGTCTGCCCCTTGAGGGAATCTCCTCTGGATCCCACACGGGGGATGTAAACCTGCAGGAGCTGAGACCTCCTCAGGGTTCCACATCCACACCCAGCTCTTCTCCACTGGTCAGCGACGCATTCACCAAACCCAACACTTCATTTAATCCCTGACTTCCCAGCAGCAGGAGGAAGCATAAACTCCGTCATTCTGGGAAGCCAGGGGGTGTGATTAAAGGCTCACACAGTTCCATGGAAGTCCAAGCCTCATGTTCAGGATTATTTTGTGGCAAAGACAACACCCAGAACAGCAGGATTGCTGTACTGGTCAGCAAATACCTCAGGTCCATCAGGATATCTAACAGAATGAATCCTTCCTGCACACTTCATGTGCAATTTTGAAGCCCCAAGTGCTGCCAAGTTGCACCTGCGCTAGTTTCAGGGCCAAGAAGAGTCAGAACCATCTGCATTACTGTTCAAAAAATGTAAAGAATCAGATGACAGAAACCGGAACTATGGTTTAAACAAGATCATCAAAAAGGCTATTACAAGAACGATTACAAAAACTAAAGTAAAAGCTTTCTGAGCCTAGTGCAAAGGGCCTGAACTGGAAGTGGTTCAAAAACGAGAGAACCAAGATAGAGGAGTGCATAGGCAAAAGCACCACTGAAGGGACTAGCCCTGACTTATCAAACACACTGTGAAACAAGCCACAGATTACCCCCATATTTTTCCTGTGGCAGTCTTTCTGAATTGCAGCTGTCTTACTGGCACAGGACATCTAGCCGGTGTGCTTTTCATATGTCAGGATGAAGCTAAGGCTTTCATTTAGTCTAAACTCATGTTCTGCCAGTGTGAAGTTTTCTGTAAGAGAACTAAATTCTAGAAGAAATCGCTCGTAGGAAAAAGTAGTCCACAAGCTCTACAGCTTTCACAAGCCCAACCCTGTTAGAGTCACAAGGTTTGAGTTACTTACCTGAAGGGAATGATAAGACGGGATGGAAGGAAGAGTCCAGCTCTTGCACATAATCCAGTATTCTCGATTCTGTTCTGTACTCACTGCTGATCAACGTGGAGGCTGGCACCACGCATGGTAACTGAGTTTTGTATGGAAAGGAGGCATCTCTAGATGGTGAAGTCTGCATGGATACACAGAACGGAAGGTTAATTTCTCCTTTACTCACTTCCCTCAAACTGGGACCAGAAGAAGAAAGTGACTCCTTGATGTGTGAATGGGAAAAGTATTCCTACAAACTTAGTTACTCTAAACATGACTAACCCCACTTCTTATGAACTATGGTGCACAATACAAAGAATATAAAAATACCCTTTAATTAGGACCAGGAAACAGTTGTCAGGGTTTCCAGAGCAAAACATAGCTGTTTCCAATCATTATTCCGATATATCCTGTGACCAACCACCACCCCTTACAATGCCATTCCAGCACAATAGGCACGACATGGGTGCACAAACAATAATAACGCTGAACTATGCATAGGGCTCTCCTCCATTTATCCCTTTAGTATGATTCTTAGTGACTACATCTCTAGACAGCTTGTACATTTTAATGCAAGATACAACATTAAATATTTTGTGCACGCAGTGTATTTACACAAAGCAAGAGGGCAAAGCCCTTGTCTTGTTATAACTTAAATGTCAGATAAGCAACAGACACAAAAGAAGATATAGAACAATAAACGCAGGAGAGGGATGCACTAACAATTCATTAATAGGTAGTAAGAGGAGTTACTACTAGGAGGAGAGCTGAGAAAGAGCAATTTAGCTGCTTCTTTGCAATGCCTGTTAGAGCACAGCGAGTTAAACGATGGGTTGCACAGAACCGGTGGGTGCAAAGTAGCAAGACAGGCAAAAGGCAGGGTGAAAATGGGCAGAAATAAGTAGGAGGTGCAGGCAATATGCTGAGCTCTCAAAGACAGAAGGAAAGAGCTGAACAAGGTACTCCTAAGTAATAAGCAACTCAAGTCCACGCTTCAGAATATGCTACAAAACCACTACAGGGCAATAGTGCTGCCGATGCCACTTTCAGCCATTCTAGAGACTAGCGGTAGTAACCCCAAAGGTACTGCCATTAAGGGCTTCCACTGCTATGCAGAAAACGAGGTTTTTGTTACTTTGCCAAATGCTGCAGAATCCTAAAACGGAGACAACTGAGGTACTTCGAGGTTCTCAGCCTAACACCATGCAGACAGCCACATCTATCATCTCCTGGAAAAGGATTTCAACCTAATAAACTGCAAGAATGGATTTAACAGTGGTCTTGATTTTCTTAAGACTTTTTATGGAATAAGAGGAAAACATCTAGCAGCTGCATCAGAGGAAAGACACTCAAACAAACATTGCTTGTATTTCTAAATCCTTCTGCTTAAAGAAATCTCTTTAGCTGCCTCCTGCCTGGGGTACTCCAGGCTGTATTCTAGCAGCATCACTCACCTGTATGTGATGCACTGCTTGTATCCACCACAGAAACAATCCCTCCCCCTGCTGAAATAATTTACTTCTGTCAGGTGGCATCAGTTTTTGCAACCCATGCTAAGCCTGAAAATATCCCATGAAAAAAATCCCGTTTCCATTTCTTCCTTTCCCCATCAACAAACTGCAGGATCTCTTAAATTCACGCACACTGCCTGTTAGGATGCTGGAGCAGAGGAGACCCCTTGGTAGTGAGGACTGTTTGTTTTGTTTCCCAGTTTTCTCAAACGAGAACTTGAACAGCCCCTGAGCCACCCTGATGATCTCCATACACACGTTTACTCAGCAGCACTTTTGGCTTACTTTGGAAACAATTCTTCTCCAGCCCAGGACTCCTTCAAAGCACTGTCTGTCATTTCCCGTGGCAGACATATGGCATGCTTCTTCTGGTAAACTTTAAATATCCATGAAGTGCTGGCACAGAAGCCAATATATAGCAAGCAGTAAGTGCTAAAGCAAACTTAAATGTTTCCCATTATATGGACCATTAAGCTAAAGCCTGAAGAGCTTTTGATTTCAATGCAATTTCAAAATTTTGCTTTTCAAAATTGCACAAAAAGCTGTTTCCAGATACATTTTTCAGAAATGAACCAGTTTCCTCAATGTCCACTAGTTAAATTGCTACTGCACTCATTCTGCCTCATTTTTTTCAGAAATGAATCCACAGTACAGTAAATTTATTTTATTTTATTTTTTTTTAAAGAAATCCCCAAATGGTAATCAGTAAAATTACTTAGAAAAGACAAAGACCAACACATGCTGACAGCCAGTCCATTAGTCCTGACTTGCTTTAATGCACTTCATTTGTGAACACGTTTACAATCCAGCTTAAAGCTAAGCCTCCTTAAAAACATGCATAAAATGGTCAAATAACCTCCACAATCTGTCTATTTTGAAATAGTAATGAAATCAAATTGCCAACATTGGTAAGTGCCCAATTCTTTTCCTCATCTTGTCTGTGGTTGGAGTTTCCAAAGCTTACGCCTGAGTTTGTGCATTATTTCCTTCAATGCTCTGGCATCAACACCTAAATAATTCCATCTTTCATTAAGTCGGTCCATAATTCAAAAGAAAATAAGGACTTATATAGTAAAGAGCAATTTTAGTTAAACCCTCTGAAGTTACTAGAAAAAAAGCTTAAAAAATAAAAAAGGCCTGGCAGTGTCTGTGTTCCTAGTTGCTAGATCTGGTTTAAATTTCTAATGCAGTAGTTTTCCACTGGAAAATGCTGAATTAGTGAAATCACGGTGTTTGTCAGGAATGTTGATTTAATCAACTCTTGATGAAACAATTTCTGAAGCCCTTCATTCTGGAATGGAAGCTTGCTGCTCAAAGAAAGCGCTTCAACCTTAATGAAATAAAACTGAAGAACTCTATTGGAGAACAAAACTCTCCCCCCTTCCAATTTGGCATCAAACGGAGTCCACAGCTTGACTTTTACAGCCGTTAGTTACTGATTTTGCAATACATCAAAAAAAGAAACCCCAAACCAACCAACCGAAGAAACACCCCACCAACCACCACAAACAACTGAACAAAACAACCCCACTAACACAGACACTCTGCCACAGCAAAGCCAAGCGGTTTCATGAAAACCGAGGCACTGAGCCCTCAGAAGACAGGTGTCTACAAGCCTGGCTACAGCACCAAGCTTCCCTTCAGAAGGCAAGAAAGATATTACTCAACCCTTATCGTTTTTCTCCTGCCATACAATACCTTACGCATCTAGTGACACATTTTTCTTCAGCACTGCAATGCAAAACCTCGTGCTTCCTGACGTACGTAGATATGAAGAACAGCATTACATTTGGTTAATTCTATTACAGAGAAGAAAATATGCTGTACTTATGAGGAAATCAGAAGTGTGTGACCTTTACATCCTAAGCTAAAATAGCAGCTCTGTTTTAAACTTCATAAGGAGTGGTGTCACCAACAGAATCTAATTTTCCAGAATATTATGAATTTTAATCTTCTTGGGACTTTTTTTTTCTTAGTACTGTCTTACTGGGTCACAGACAACGCAGTGAGCAATTAATTTTGATATTCAAAACAATTTTTGCACTTCCTTGTGATAAATTAATACATTAGCCAAGGCACGATGGGGTCATGCCATTATTCTAGAAAGATCAGAAAGCCTAACAGTGCCAGCCAACCATCGTCCTGCAGTGAGAAAATAAGTTTGTGAAGCATGCCACAACTGAAAAGAAAAATGTTTTGTGCTCCCAGTTGAGACTTCTGAATACTCGCCTCATGGTTTCAGCTACTGATTACTGAAACTTAGGCACGTTTCCAAAAATGGTACAAGTGTAATAGTACAAGAGAGCCCCAGTTCAATTACACCAATGTGTATGAAGCCACTAAGTTAATTTAATCAGCTCGAACACACTCTGCTGAATACCCGTCATGTCTGCTTCTGATTACTCTTATAAGCCCGAAAGAGTATTTATTCTCCCTACACACACACAGAACTTTACAGCAATATCAAATAGGAGCTACCTCCATAAATATTAAATGCTGTTCTTCAGTAAAAGAGCAGCCAACCACATTGCAGAAGCTTACCTGTGGGACAGGAGAGTACCGCCATATGGATGGCTGATGCCCACTCTGAACAAACACACTGCTCACTTTTAATCCTCCAGCAGTGCTACGTGTAGCTCAAACCAACAGAGCACCGTGTGACCCACTTGCTTCTGTGCTTTAGCACCCACCTTAGAGGCCAGCCTAAGGTGCAGGGGGAAGATGGGCGAAGCATCTCGGACAGCCCTCCATGGGAAGGTGCCTAACAGATGGTGCCAGGGATGCACGCTGTGTTACAGAGCCTGCCTGCCAGCTCCAGTTTCTATAGATGACCTTTCCCACGCACTTGCCTGCCATCTATACATAGGTGCAGCAGGTGCAGCAGAGCGAGCTGCCCTAGGATGTACCGCAGGCAGTCTGCCTCTGGCCCCACTCAAGCTGTGGGTAAGGCAGAGCCTGTGGCAGAGGTTTGTTTTTCCAGGGAGAGAACTGAAAGAAACTGACTTTCATAAAGCCTAGTGGCAATTTACTCAGCATCCAGCCCGTCTCAAATTCAGACCTTTGGTCGGTGTCATAAAAGAACCGGTAGCTTGTACCTTTCTCACAGACCACCTGCCTCTCACAAGTACTAATGTAGTTTGGTTTCCTTAATCCAGTTTTAAGCCAATGGGAGATGGATTTCCATCTGCTCTGGGGACATGTATGCTGTCTTCAACATTCTGAAACAAAGCCCTTTTGTTGAAGAAGCAAATCAACAGAAAAAAATCAAGGTTAGTGATTCATCTTTGACCAATCACATAAATCCAAAGAAGGAAAGACATTTTAACCCATGTAGATATGTTTTGTAAAAATGCCATATAGACATTAAGAGTAGATGTGATCCGTAAAACACTCAAACATTTTAATAAGCTAAAGTAGCAACACGGTGAAAAGAACACTTCAAGTTTTTTGTTCTGGAAAAGTGAATTTACAGATTGACTGGCTTAACGTAAACCTTACCAAGAGGGATTTAGTTCTACTCATATCACAGAATTACAAAGCCAAAGGTGTTCTCCCTTCCTTCCTCCCCAACAGATAAGTCTTATCACGCACTCAGAATAGTTGAATGTGTACAAAATACCTTTTTTTTTTTTTCCAGATGAGTTTTTTTTTTCCCCTCCTGATTTTACATATAAGAGAGTTTCTTTTTAAAGCTTCCAGAGTTAAAACACTAACCTAATCAACATCTTCTTCCACTTACAAGCTTGGTAAACCAGAGCCAATGGATTCTCCCCCCGAGACCAGAAGACTGACACATCCACAGGGGCACTCCACCACTTTCACTAAAGCAGGATGCGTCCTCTTCTTGTGAATAGTTTGCAGGAGACTTGACAAGACAGCACCGCCCCTTGTACTCACAGCTTTTGAGAAGCCAGCAGTGCCAGTGAGCTGTGCAGAAGCAGGTGGTGGAGCCAACATCCAGTGACACACCAAGGGGAATGACAACCAATAGGTTCCTTCCAGTGCAACTACGGGGAAATGGTTGCTGCTCCGCCTGAAGGCAGAATTGCTGGCCGGCTACTGAACGATACGTTGGATCATTACTATCAGTGCTTGCTCTTTTTTTTTTTCCTTTTCTCATTTGCAGACTCTCATCTGCAGCTAGAGAAACCATCAACTGACAACAGCCACAAAGAACTCACCTGTATCTCCCCAATCTCCTTAAAAGCAAATAAACCGTGACAAGGGACAATCTGGCAGAGGAAATGGGATGGTATGCTAGGAAGCAGGTTGATAAAACACTCATCCCCAGACAGGCATACACCTGGCAGAAAGGAGGGGCCAGCTTCCCCGGTACATGCAGTGCCCTGTGGAGCTGCCTGCCTGCACACATGCCCTGTCCCATATTCTCTCTTCCTCTGATTTTTGGTGCTAGCTACCGACCACTTGTAGATAGCACATGCTCAGCAATTAAGGAAAAGGCTCTGCACGCTAGGTATAATACAGATTATACATATATATAAAATATATATACTAACAAGGCTTGGTCACAGATCCTTATGCGTTTATCAAGTGACATCTACCGAAAGTATCACTAGCACTAAGCACGCACTGGAAAAGCAATGGGATGCAAAAATAGAACTGGTGTGAGTAACAGATTAAAATATGAACCCCCGCCTCGATTCTGAGCCTTCTGAATAAGCACTCACTTTTCTTATCTTTATTATTTGAGACTAGCAGGAATATTTTTTAAACCACTAAATGGAAGCAGATATTCTTACGCTCTCACTGAACTGAGACTGAGACTGAAAAGAAAAATACAGCAATACTCAATCGCAAGAGATTGGCAACAGTATACCAACTGTTTGCTCATGGCATCTAAAAAAGCGAGCTTTTGCACCTCAGTTCCTGACTTTCAGGGTGTTGGCACCTCTGCAAGTTTAAATAGCAGTTTTCCCCACATGTGCCTCAGTCCACACAACCATGCCTTCCTCCAGCAGGTGGAGATACAGAATACAATGCGAATTCTCTGATTAAAATAATAATAAAAAAAAAAAAAACACAAACACCGTGCTCCAGAACCCCACAAAAACTTGAGAGGACCAAATTTGATAGCAGGCAGATCTCACGCCTCTTTGGCCTATTACCTTTAGGTATCTCTGTATAAGCCCCAGTGACACCTCTTGGTGAAGTAACACTTAATCAGAAGAGGTGAAACTAACGTAACATCCTAGCTAATGACACGAAGAAGGAACAGAATGACCTGGGTGAAACAATTTATTTTTTTTTTTTTACATAACAACAGCAAAACACAGGGCACACAGATGAAATACATTCTAGCAAACACCAGGACATGTGAGCTAAGCAAAGACCTCGCTGAGACTACCCAAGTAGTAGTAACACTTGTTGGCTGCTATTAAATAAATTTTATAGAGCTTTTGAAATTTCAAAGATAAATTCAAGTTCCTCCAAGTTTAGGCAAAAAGTAGCCAGAGATACTCCAGGTCCCTGCTGCAGAAAAAGTATTTGTGGATGCACCCAGGCACTGGAGAATCCACAGTGGGTGCGGGTGGAAATGTCATAAATGTTGTAAATATAAAAAGAAAGTTATAAATGCCA
Organism: Netta rufina; assembly: GCF_964035555.1. Lineage (NCBI taxonomy): Eukaryota > Metazoa > Chordata > Aves > Anseriformes > Anatidae > Netta > Netta rufina. The sequence continues at coordinate 7,708,024 of NC_140129.1, forward strand.
CAAACACCAGGAAAAGATTCAATCGCAGCTCAGTGCTTCAAATGAAGCCATCTCAGGGCTCCAGCCCCCGTCCAGGAGCACGTGTCCCTCCTACTAGAGCACGCCTGCAGCTGCTCCAAAGTTTTACCCCACATGCAAGTTCTTAACACTCATTGAAAACTCTGGCTGAAGAAATCATCACTACACTCACGTCCTCTACTCCGAACCAAACTGTAGTCCCAGGGTTCACTGTGCAAGGGGATTGTTCTGAGTGGCTTGCGCACTGACTCGCAACCCAGAGATGGCCTAAGTTCTTACTGAGGTATTTAGATAACGAAAGAAGAAAGATGCAAAACAGATTCCACAGCCAAAAGATGATCTGGGGTACTTACTCATTCTGAATTAGTGGACAAGAGAATTTGGCCCCAAAGGATGTTTTAAGTTCCTGAGGATACTGGATGGTAACGAATAAGGCAAACACCCCACATCCTGGTTTATTTATCCCACTGCAGCCTAGCTATCTTGTTCACCTGGCAGGTCCCCTGCATTTCCAGGGCAATTTCAAGGATTCATCTAATTTTGCACTGCTTCTTGCATGAGTTCTTTGCTTTCTTGTAGACACTATAACCATTACCTAAAATACTGGAGTAGAGGAAGGTATACTCTTCTTCAGAAGAGAAATACAACAAAGCAGAGGACAATGCAGGGCATCTCTCAGCAGGCACTGGGAGGCTACTGGGTCACTGAAGACTCAAACTTTTGACAGCACCGCAAATGTATGCGGCATGGCAGCAGATAGAGAAAAAATGTGGCTCTCTTCCCAGTGACCTTATGAACTGGCAGATGGGATAGCAGCTCACAGTTTCATACTTTCCTTTTCCTAACATGGATGTTGGGGGCTGCACGGGGAAAACGAGCTTCCCAAAAGAATTTGAAGAGATGCTAAGGACAACGCTCTGAATGCCATTCAATAAACAAAAGGGCACATAGTCGGTCATCTGCCCTCCTGAAAAAACAAATTCCTCAAAGCTCTGCCAGCATTTCTTCCATCCTACACACGGGAAGTCTGCATTGACTGTGATTCCTTTAGTTGTCCCCATTTGCTCAGATTGCATTGCCCATCAGCACCGCCAGGCACTCGCTGGCTGTGCGAACCAGAAGCTGGCAGAGGAGCTGCAGCGTTCAGAAGATCCAATCTTCTCTTTCAGACTTTGGCAAGCTGCTCTCTGTTAACTCCACCGCTGCTGCAGGGATGTAGCAGCACGTCTCCCCTAGCTGCAGCTTGCTGTCAGGCCAATGTCCTTAACGAAAGGGGGATGCTCACAAACCATGGCACCATGGGCTATAAAAATACTTAAAACTCAAAGAAATGAGGGGGAACCACCTGCCAGAGGCAGCACAGTAACATTACATTAAAAATCCAACTGTTTTCCATGTTGCTAAGCAATAACGAATTTTTCTACAAAAGGCCAGAGGAAATTTGCTGGATTACTAATTGGAAAATAAATGCATTTTCTAAGAAAAATAGGTATCAGTCCCAGAGGCCGCTCTGCATTTTGCAGCCTTACCCTCAGACATCTGCCTAATCTACAGCTCAGCCTGGGCTGATATCCGGTGTGCTTGCTTTTCAAGCTGAGCAATCTCATCAGCTGGGTGACCAAGTGTAGGGAGTGCACGAGTCAGACAGTGCCAGTGCCTGTTAGAATCAAACTTCTTGAATGAAACTATACACTGTTGATGGCTCTTAACCCTAAGACTTGATAAGCATTCAGGTTTGATTGTCAGAACATGCCGAAATTGTCTACTTCAATTTTATCCCTTACTTTCCCAGCAGGATCTCTGTTTTTAACCAACACTGTATGTGCCTCTGTTAAATCTTTACCTTAATTTTGAAAACTTTAATTGAGCTTGGCACTTGCATGAAGTCTGAAGCTGACAGCTTGATTGCTGCCACCACCTCTTACTTTCTCCAGGAACATGAGCAGAATCCCTCTGTAGCACATAACACAGCTCTCCACGAAGCCCCTTGGTTAACTCCCCAGGTAGAAAGCACAGCATAACCACAAACTTCTGTGCTGAGAGCTGAGGTAAGCATTAACTCATCATCACAAATCATACAGTCACCCATCACAAGCTGGCTAAGGCTAGCAATGATTTTCCAAACCCTTCCAAGCAAGTACCTGATTGTAAAGTAGAAGATACATTTGCCCTGCAGTCTTGGTGCACACATTTCCAGTAGCTATCGATGGCATCCAAGTTATGTGGCCTTCAGCCACCCTGAAGATGCTGGGAGTCAGAGTCAATAAAGAGATCACTAGGCAAGAGATGCAAATGAACAGATCTCTCCCCTTCTCCCATGAGGTCCGTTACAGAAACTCAACAATGATAAGACTGCGTTTTAGATATTTGGAAAGCAGCCTAGAGATTCCAAACCAATGTGATCATTGGAACAGGCTGCCCAGGGAAGTGGTGGAGTCACCATCCCTGGAAGTCTTCAAAAGACGTTTAGATGTAGAGCTTAGGGATATGGTTTAGTGGAGGGCTGTTAGCGTTAGGTTGGAGGTTGGACTCGATGACCTTGAGGTCTCTTCCAACCTAGAAATTCTGTGATTCTGTGATTCTGTGATTTGGGATCACATCACTGCAGAAGGAATATAAAAACACGGCGTATGCCTTAAAATTGCAGGAATTCATACGGGAATTCCTTTAACATGGAGGACATTTTTGCTTCCATTTCACTAATGCTAAAGGCTCCTCTGCGGGAAAAATGGGAATGCTTTTTTTTTTAAAGGGAGAGTGGGAGTGGTCATTTTTAAATGGAAAGCAGCAAGAGGTTATGTTCATCAAGCTCTGGGAGGCTCCTCTGACACAGCATTCCCTGCACAGGTCTTTACCACACCATCTTTGGCCACCTCTGTGCTTTCGGTACAGAGACACGAGGTGGCTTAGCCCAGAGAAACCCAGCACTAGAAATGTGAAGAGCACGGAGCAGACACACACATAAAACACACTTGCTGATTGTGGTCTCGGTAAACTACTGAGCACCCAAAGCAGCTTGGCTCTCCTGCTGGTTGAAGACGACGACGTAAACTCCGCTTTGTGCTGGTCTGCAGAAATGAAGTTTCTATTCACAAGCTTCTACTGCTATTTTCTGGACTGTAGTTGCTCTAGACCAGCTTTTAAAAGACAGACGCATAAGGGGCAATTGTAGAAACTTCTGCCTGCATGCATAGGTGTGTATTTGAGATTTTTGAACCTGCAGGATGCAGGCTTCCAAAAGAGCTTGCAATTTAGAAGCTGCATCTGGAACAGAAACCCAGCATGCTTAAGGAGAAGGAAAGGTCCTAGAGTCTCTTGCTAAGGATCAGCAAGAAGCACTGGTCAGGCCTCAGCTTGGGATCAGTCCTGTCAGCTCTCTATCAGGACGTGGACTGAACTGAATGGGAAACAAGCCCAGGTCAGCAGTCTCCTTGGCTAATGCAAGAGGAGATGCCTAAGTGACTAGGAGCTACAGCTCCCAAACTGTAACCCCCACCATCAACCCTCCAGGCAGATTGCCAAGTCTTTATGCCCCGCGGCCAGGAAGCTGGGAAGTCAAGCTAATAAGAAACCAGACAGCTTTTCAACAAAATTCTTGCTTTCTGCTCGTCTTTAGCTAAAACTAGGACACTTACTGCAATTTCGCAGAGCGTGCTGAATCAGCACACTCACACAGAACATCCGTGCGGGGAAATTTCTCCCCCCAGACCATTGGTACACTTTGTATTTTCTAGATAGTTAACAGGAGACATGGAGACTTCTGTCACTGTAATGCTGTTTCTAAAAGGCAAAGTAATCGAGAAATTAAAATCACTTGGGACTAACACTGCTCTAAAGAATGAGTTCACACTGTCTCTGCTCCCAGATTAGCTACTGTTGCTTTAAGTGCCACAGCTAAATTCATTATACATTCCTACCAGCAATATGCTATTAATATCAGCTGTGAACAGATATGCCTTGTCTTGCTCTACATTTTTTTTTCCCATTTTGAAGTATTAATTTTTTTGTAACGAAAAAAGAAAATTTTAGGAGTTTTAAAGCACTCATAAAAAGTCATGAAAGAGGCAACATAGCTAATCAAGAACAGCAAAAACGGAAACGAGATTAAGATACTGCTATTTAATTTCCTAGAAAATAATGTGCCACCAGCTGTGTAAACTTTCTTGTAGTTAAAACAAATACTCTGAAAACAAGCAGGCAGCTGATTTACACCATAGTATGCTTCCTCAGCAGTCAAGCCTCCCAAGGAAGCTCTTGAGCTGTCCTTAGACTGTACAAAAACTTTACAGATAGCCATGCAACAAATTGGTTTGAAAAGCAGGATTCTGCGAGATCTTTAATTTTTATGTTTGACTCATTAACTCTGAGCTCCTGCTGACACAGCCAGTACTCCCAGCACACACACTATATGCTCCCTGAACGTAACAAATAACCAACACAGCATGCACTGTGCTTATGACATACCAGACAGACACATACTGACTCTAGCAGCCAGATTCTTTGGTTTTGTCTCCTGGAGAGAGAGGCAAGGGCCTACCTGCTGATTCCAGTAACAGGCACCGTGCATTCTGTAGAGTTTTCTCTTCTGGAAACTATGTAGTGGCCTCGTTCGGGCAGATGTGCTGACATTGGTCACAGAGAGAGATCTTAGTCTTGTCCTGTCTCTTCTTCTTTTCTTGATGTGCTGATGATCAAGCAACCAGCTGCTCGAAGAGGATACTTCTCTGTTGTCTGAAGCTCTGCAGTTTCATAATTAATAAGGGAGGAAAACCATAAAGTTAAATACACTCCATGTACACAGGCCAAGATTTCAAGCTCTGATTAGCATTAGCCATCTAATTTTAAGACATCCTGAAGTATTTTGGTTTACTGTTTCAGGAAACCATGTACGTACTTTGTTTGCTCTTTGACTAATTCTGTGTTACAAAAGGAAGTTTATCATTCTTGCTTACTTTTCTGGTCACAGAAGCCAACGTTGAAATAAAGTTAAGATTTTGAGCGTGTAACAGTTCTTGGGTTTTCCAAATCAAGAACTCTCTCTGACACTTCTAATACCTATGAACATTAAATTACAATTAATAATTCCCTACAAACTTACATTCTGCTCAAAGCAACAGTCGTGCTAACATAAAGAAGACCTAGAGTGCTGCCAGAAGACTTTCAGATCGTGTAGTTTTGCTCAAGGACTGAAGCTTTACTAACATCTTACAATAGGGGCTGCAACTCACTGTGAAACTTTTGTATCAGAATCAGGAATTCTGCGTGTTTAGTTTGTCCGACACAAAGCCATTAAACCTCACCTTCAGGGAAACGATGGGAACTGTCTTGCTTGGGAAAGGTATTTGACACTTCCTTCAACAATTATTACAGTGAAGCCACTAAGAACAATCGAATTGCATTAGCCTGTTTATCTATTCACTCATTATCACCAAACAGTATCTACCTCATACATAAGCTCAAAGAGAGAAATGACAGCAGCAAATCTGGCTGGGGAAAAGAGTAAGAACTGCTGGAGTGGCGTGCGGGACTGAGCAAGGGCTACTGCAACCATATGGTATTGTTTTATTTTTACTTTTATTATATAGAGAATGTATATAATAACATTTATTATATAGAACACGAGCAAAAAAGCCATGTGCCAGCGCAGGGCCAAGAATAGCAACAACTGCCTTCGTTTAACATGCCTGGATCCCTCGCTCTCACCTAACTGCAGCCTGCCTGCTCATCCAAACAAGGTAGGCTGCAAGGTGAGAATTCAAAACGCCCTCCATTTGGGTAGGAATGATTCAGTGGGAAGAACACTCTTCGCTTTTATATGTGTCCCAATTTTGTTTTGTTTCTGTAGCAACACCTGCTTGCAAAGAAAACAGCTTACTGCAAAAAACACTCAAGCATGCATTTATTTTTTATGATACTGAAGACCTGGACTGCAACTCTCAACTTCCTGAGAAGTGCAAGTACACGGGGTATTGCAGCCTTGGCTCCTAACAGGTCATCTATCTGCACCAAGCATTACTTTCTCTGAAGCAGTGATTATTTTCTCTCAGGAACTTCATCTGGCAAGATACAGATTCCTTAAAAAACTTGTAACAGACAATACAATCTGAAAATGAATTTATTATGAGGCCACTTACCAATCTTTTTTGACAAGTAACTATCTGCTAACTGAACATTTTATTAAACAGAAGCACTTGCTATGAAAGTGTGATTAAACACTGTCCCATGTTGTGCTGGTGTGGTAATAATGCTTGATTGGCTTGAATTTGAACCAGCCTTTTAACGTATCAAAACCATCCCAAGAAGCAACACACACTCAATAAAAAAATGTGCTAATTAAAAGAAGGGTATAATTTATTTAGAGGGACATGTTAAGTAAGTGCCAAGAAACAGCCCAAAATACTGAAGCATGACATTCTCAATGCTAATGTTGAACTTTTAAAACTTGAGAAAGAAATTAAATATTTAAAGTCCATGCAAAAGTTTCCTTAAAATACTTTCTCTGAATTCTCAAAACCCCATTTCTCTCTCATTATCTCCCTTCATGTCAGACAGTGTCAAGACCAATTTCTGGACTTCCACTACCTCCCTGTTACGTACAAGACAATTTGGACAAGAATATTAGCACAAAAAGCTCCTCAGTCTGGCTCCTCAATTTCTGCAATCCCTGCCTTTGTTCTGGTGGTCTGCCTAGGTCTTTGATAATCTCTCTGCAGTCTTTTCCAGCTGTTCGATTTACCCTCCTGTGCCTTTCAGGAACGTTTTCAGCTCCATTTTCAGAGGGAGCAGAATTGTCAGTTCTATGGCTTGCAGCTCCAATACACAGCAGGATGGTTTTCCTGCCCCTTCTGCAAATAGGCTTCCCAGTCAAGGCTGAAGTTATCTGTTTATTTAGATCTTAATTGAGGGTGCTTTTCAAAACGAGATTCTACAGAAGAACAGAGGTGAACTATCCCCAGATGTAAAATTCACGAATTTGCTGAAGTACTCCTTTCAAACTTGCAGGTTGGCCTTTCTGGCACGGTAGCCTAGGTGAAGAGCAAGACCTTACAGACACTCCTACACACCAGAAGCCACAGGACAGACTATCTGTTCTCAGCGAAAGAATTTTTTCCCTCCTCTCTCCTGCTAAGAAAGTGGTTTTCACTAGCTTAAGGAACTGCTACTACAAACATTTAACTTCATACAATGCTCCTGGCTGATACTGGGATCCAGATTCAACTGGCCAAAGAAAAGCTACATGGAAAAAGGAAGCCACTAATGGAATTAGACCTTAACAAATGGCAGTTCAAGGTTACCCGCATTTAATCAACCAGAAGGTGCATGCATGCTCCACCTATTCCAGTGGGAACAGCCCAAGTAACCAACCATCCTGCAAATCAATGATTATCAACCTCGAAGCACCTCACATGCAGACCCACATTAAACATGGCCTATCATATCTTTCAAATCAGGAGCCTACAACTAATTTCAACAATTTACCTAAGTAAAAATAGCTGTCATCCCTTCTGTTTTGTCTTCCGAATCACCCTACTTGTCAGTTGGCTTTGATTTGTACTTTCTCAAGTACATAACTCAGTCACAATGCTCTGGGAAGAGTGAGGGGAGAAGAAGCCAACTCCAGTAGGTAACTCCCTGAATTAACTGCACACTAAACAACAACAGCAAAATACAATGAAAACCTGAAACATACTCAAAACCACAAGTAGGAGTCAGTGAAATTTCCCTGCAGGATTCTTATTGTAACCACTACCCTGTGCTTAATTACCATCTTTAATGAACTGCTTTTTTTTTTTTTTTTATTAACGGATTTCAAAACACTTCAGAAGAAGTGAAAAATTAAACTAATTTAACTGATTTTCCAAGATGATAAATAGAAAGGTCACACGCCTCTCAGTTCTGAGCTACAGCACTGAGAAAATCTTCCAAGTCTTCCCATTCTTCTTTGGACTGTTAGAGATCATCAGTAAAACAAAAAAAATAGCCTTAGAGTGAGCACTCCCTGAGCTGCTCAAACCAGCGTGCTGCTCATAAAGCCAAAAGAGGACTGATTTTGGAGACAACTAAAAACACTTTTAAAAGCAGGAACCCTTCCTCATCTGTTCCATGAGGAAGTCACTGATTCAAGGCATGGGTCTCCAAGAGCATAAATTCCTCTCTTCTTCCATATCCCCAACTCTAATAGCAACTCTGCTTTAGGGCTACTTCTACTCCAAAGCTCAGCAGAACCTTCTGATTTTTCCCTGTGTTATTTGTAAACAACCGACACATCAGGAACACGAATGCTCCGTGACGGGACCCCTTCATCCTTAAATTTAGGGCACAGTCACACAATCGCTTTGGCAACAGACGGTGGCTAAAGAAGCTGCCCATCCAAGCTGCTCATTATAATCTCCTCGGGGGAAGCTCCAGCTTCTGCAGCAAAGCTGCAGAAACAGACGGTGTGGCCAGCCCCATGCAGAGCCAGGAGCCAGGGAATTAGGTTCTGCTGCAGACGCTGCCAAGAAGGCCCCAGCTCTGATAGGGAACACCTTCTTCACCCACTTCATTTCAATCAAGATCTGTGAATAACTCAGCAACTCCTTCATCCCCCCAAATCACATTACCAGTATCTCAAGAGAAATACCCTGCATATCTAGGTCTTTTGTAAGACAGGACTGTAGATAATTATCTTAGTATCGTTTTGAGAATAATACTGATTAGTACCTCCAGCTTATTGGAAAATTCATGAATAATGGATGGTATTATTACAACGTATGGATAGTACTGAGAAACATTTGTCTACAGTATTAATTTCAAGCTGCTATGTACATGGAAAGTAAATCTATCCAGAACAAAAGACCACAAACTAAAAAAATATTCTCTCAAATTCCTGAAAAAGCAGCTGGAAAAGACAAATTTGGCCTCAAAATGAAGAGCAAACTAATGAAACAAATAAACAGACCCTGACCCACAGTGCCACAGCTGGCATTGCCTGTGATTTCTACTAACCTAGCAAAGTCTAGTTTGTCAGTTTTCAAGTAATTCAAGTTGAATTCATGCCGACTGAATACATTAAGACTAAAATAATCAAAAGTAGCATGATATTAATGTATTCTTTCACTACTACACAGACACATTCTCCATCCTAGTACGTAAGTGCAATTACAGTGATGGCATTATTTTATGATGCATTTAAGAACCAAACAGAAACTTACTACACTCAACTTTACAAGCAAGACTTTGTCTCTCTGGAAATTTACAGAAAGCAGTTCTCTTTTCCTAATTTGTTACCATAAGGATAATCTGTTCCATTTACCTCACTTTACCAGTTGGTCTCAACCAAAACAGTACCACGCTGTCACCTACCTGAAGGAGATGCCGTTGACCAGCTGCCTGTGCCTACAAGCTTTGGATGAGAGAGAAGAAGAGGCTGGAGACAGGTTGAGTGGAGCAATTAGGCTACTGATGATTTCACTCAGTTGTGCGCTCTGGAAAATAAAAAACGGAAGGTAGTCAGACCCTTATCCATACTCAACAGCACAAAGGTCCTGGGCTTTTGTTGTTTTCCTACTTAGGGTTCCAGTCTCATACATCATGGAACAAACATATTTAATTTCTTCTTGTTGAATAATCAGAGGTCATTTTTCCTTCTTTCACAATTATCATATTCAGCTATACAAAACAGAACAAAAACAAACAAACAAGAAAACCAACTCTGAACTCCCAGCCACAGACATTGAATAAATAACATACAAAATACATCAGTGATTTCAGTATTTTAGCGCAACATTTTTTGAAAGGTAGAAGAAACCAGGACACTTTACAGCTGACATTACAACAGCTGCAGCTCAGAGCTAACTGGCTGTCCAGAAAGCATTTCAACAGGAAAGGAAAAAAAAAAAAAAAAGTCTGCTATTCATTGTACATTTTGTTCACCCAGAGTATTTTTTTTTGTTAAAAGAATACTCCTCATTGCTCGCTGTAGTTAAAAAGAAATCTACAAGAGTAACTACAGACAGATTGGCTAAAATCTTCTGATGTCCTTAAAACTAGCAATAAGTGCCCACCCCCCAGAATGCCAGATTTTTAAGGCTGTCCCAAAACAAATGCAGGTTGTCTGTTAAAACTAAGAATTACTCCCTGTAAAGCAATGCAGCTGTGGACTGACTCCAGATAACATTTCACAATGTTTTTGTTTTAAATGTCAAACCTTAATGGTTATTCCAACAGCAAACGTAGCCACAAGTTTACTTAGAGGAAACTGTCTGCTGCATACTAAACATAAGTGAAATGTATCTGAAATGGAGTACGTTTTCTTAAACTTCTAAAATTTTTGTGGGTTTATCATTCAGGACTATGATTGCTTAAAACAAGAATTACTAAAGGTTACTCCATTGTTGAGGGATTTTTGAAACAGCAAAGATCCCATGGCTTGCTGCAGCTGAGCAAACCAACCTACCAGGATGACTATGAGACGATCCCATGACAGTGTTCCCACATCACCCAACTGAGGAATTTAGAAAAATATTGTTGCCAGCAGCTGGCTTCAAGGACGGGATCTACATGACTGCTAATCACAAAGGGGTTGTTTTCTTGCAGGTGGGGTTGTTTTCGTGCAGTTGTTTGTCTGAGTGCTTTTGACCAATAATCTTGTGTGAGACACTATCCGTCCCTGTTAAGTTTGCTATAAAAGTCAGGCTTTTCGGGTAATAAAGGGCAGCATGATCTGACCATACTAGTGTCTGTTGTGTTTTCGGCCGTTCTTCCTGCAACACTCCATACGTTTGGCTTATGTTTTCAGGCACTACCATTTATGTAGAAAGAGGCTGAAAAAATTATTTTCCATTTTATTACAAGTCACGTCTTTTCTGTTAATGTTTAAGTGATGCTGTTGGCTAATCAGGTAGAAATTTCACGTCAGAATAAAATATTCAGGGATGGATATTAAAGCACAGAAATAGCAAGTCAATTATAAAGGGTCTGGACAAAGCAAACACGCTGTCAGTAAAATATTTAGCAGATTGATTTCAAAATCTCAGCGGCATTCAATCCGTAAAAGGAGCAAAGACTCCACTGAATGTCAAAGCACCACAACAATGGCAGACATCCAAACTGCAAGGAAAAAATTACATGTTTTTAAGACGTTGCATAGCTTTGAAAAGAACTTGAAAACAGATTTAAAAAAGAGAGGCTGAGTCATTTTGTATTTTGTTTCATTTTTTTCGCTCACACGTAAAATTACTTATTTCTAACAAAGCAATGCTCTAACATAGGACTGAAGAATTATGTGGGAATGTGTGCGGATATACTTCAGCCTACAGCATCGCTGTTCTTGACAGTGAACAAGAAGAAACCCAGGGTCCAGGTTGATTTATAGAACCAATAGTCAAAAAAATAAAACAATAAAACCAAAATCAAACCCCACATCTTTGTGTGGTCAAAAAGGAAGAAATCTGGTGTAATCTGAGAGATGCACTGAAAGAGCACTTCTACTTCCAAGTCATCGCAGTTCTTGGACCTCTCTTTGTAGATGCTTTGGTACCAGCAAACACAGTCCTAGCACCTCATTTGTTAAGTGTCTAACTAAAAGAAAATTGTGTTTAATTCTCCAAATAATCACTTAAGAGGGGACGTTTACCACATTCTAAAAATGCTCTTTGGTTTACCTTGTGCAATTGCCAGCACTGTGCATATCAATTTCCTGTTTCATCACTTCCACGCTCCTGTCTGTTGTGGTTAAGAACCATCAAACAGGGGAAGCATTTTAAGAACAGGAAAGTATGACTATCAAATAAGAAAAATTGGCACAGAGATTCAGGAACAGACATTGTATCTAAAGCTGCTTTTACCCTACTTGAACAAAGTGCATATGACCAAGAATTTAGGGACAGCAGCAAGGTAATTAATGCACCATACTGCTTTTGTTAGGTTTGCTTTACGCTAACCCCATAAACTCATTCAGAAAACAAATTTCCTGTATCTCCTCCAGCAATGTGATCCTACCATATTCCTTACGTACTTTCTAGCAAAAGAAAACCCTGCTGGAGTCTCTATTGTTATTTCCTGGAATTAATCTTGGAAATGCCTGTTTTGAACACCATGAACCAAAACTCTGCTCACGGCTCTGCCTCGGAAGTACCTGGAATTCCTCAGCTCCTAGCCGGATTGCTCCTGCAACACTTGAAAAGCCAACCCAACAATTATATCCAGCTGGGGCTTTCGTAAAATGCAGCATACCTCCATCCTCAGCTGCACTCCTTCATCTCACACAAGTATTTCCTGAAATAACCTGTGGCAGCTCTACACGAAACCTAACTACAGGGGAGAGGCAGGTTTGGGGATAGCTTTTAGAAGCGGTTATGTGGCCGCTTTGATGGAGACAACGCGGTAACACAGACACGTCAGAAATAAAAGGTTAATTTGTAAACCTGTGTACAATGTATTATTTAAGCCCTTGAATCCAACAGCACCCACTCTCAGGAGTGCAAAATACCTTCCTTTTTGGGTGGCATCACCATGGAACCTGCCCTGCTTCTGAAGTAAATCATTTGGCTCCATCGACCATTCAGTTCTTATTTTACTTTACCTGTTTTTCTATGTTTCGTAAAAGCAGGGTAGGACTGCTGGGTGACATTTCAAAGTCATGCTCCGGCAAAGAATCCTGTCTCTCAATGGCAGCTTGCGAATTCCCTGTGGCGTTTAATAAAGCTTCTTGGTCTGTCAATTGTATTTGCTTCTTCAAAATGTCTTTTGGAAATGGGAATTCTTCTAAGATCACCATCCCCTAGACAACAGCAATTGAACACAGTTGGTTGACAATGAATTAACCCTCCTAAATCATGCTTAAGGGGCGGCTGAACCTGGCACATCCCCCTTAAATCCTCCCAGCGACTCTCTGGAGCACTTAGCCCAGATTTTAAATACACAAAAATAAAAATAGCAGGTATTTTTATTAATGAAAAGCTGCATTGCTCGTGCTACTCCCTATAACAGCAATCGCTCTACAGTGTTAAACCACTGCTTAAACATCTGTGCCAAAATTCAAATCAGAAATTCATACTTATTAGAGCAACTACACGATCATTTGCCTGCTGGTTTAAGAAGAGTTTTTTCTGCAAGAAACAACCACCTTTGATTTGAAGTTGGTTACATTCTGCAGCCAATGGATTTCTCTGAGGCATTTTAAAGCACTCTATTTTTCTTATTCTTATCCATGTTCTAAACGAAACGCATTAAGGTTGTCGTTTTATGTAGTACAGACTGCTACAAATCAAAACAAAAACCTTTTACAATTTAATAATTGATTTTTAAGGCGAGCATTTTTAGAGTTTCATAATTACAGACGCAACTACCCTACATATTCTAGCAATCTCAATCCTTTCCAAGGCATTCTGCACAAACACGGCACGAGATATGATCTACCATCTAAAGTACATCACCTAATCAGATAAATACAGATTTACATGGTAGGGAAGTAACAGTTTAAGAAATGAAAGTAGGAAAAAGAACACCCCACTGTGCTTTCCACTTCACAGATAAGAAAAACGGAAGTGTAAAATATATTCCCAGGTAACATCTCAGTTGGTTTAACAAACTTAAAGCATTCAACAAAATAAACAAAAAGAACTTGCGAACAGTTCCTCAAATGTCCTCTTAATTTGTCATTATCTTAAGCAAATACAGGGAATACTCAGAAAAGGCCTCTACAGACATACTCCAAAGAGAAAGGGCTTACTGATTGTTACTCAGATATCAACCAGATATGGAAAGAATGGGATCATTCAGTTGCTCTGCCTCAAATTTTTCTTTCTAGTGGGAATATTCCACTAAAAGCAAGGGAAAACTGTCACTGAACACAAGGAACCCCTGTAAGATGGTGGGACAGACTTCACCTAGGTTGTAGAAAATCAAGGGTCCTATAGGTTTACTTGTGCCTTGCCTCCTGCCTCAGCAGCAGCTTGTCCTAAAACAGGAAAGCAATTCTCAAAGAGGCTTCAAAGACAAGACCAGGAAAAAACATTGAATTGTCCAGTCCCTCTTTGTGCCTCTAACTTATTCCTCTGTTTAAGATATAACTTCAAGCCTGACAACAAAAAACTTTAAAAATAAACTCAGGTGCTTAAAAACTTGCTTCCGTGTCCAAAAGGCGCACAGAGATTCTGGATTTCCACCAGGTCAACACAAGATTTTCCACATTTGCTATTAGGTAGTAGTTCACCATCTGTGCTTTTCAAGTTCTGCCAGATGGAAATGAAGCCAGACACTATCATACTCTAATCTGCAGGCCACAGCAGTTACAAAGTGGGCATTACGTTCAAGGAAGTTCAAGTATAGTTCTAATTTTTATGTGCCACATCAGGAGGACAAGCCAGCTCAACAGCTTTAGAAAGTAAGGCAGCAAAAATATCCCAGGTCTTGATCATGGGAAGAGGCTAAAAACAATCTATAAATGTCTAAAACAAATTCTGAAATCAGAAGCTCACGGGAAAAGCACTCACAAGAGGGAACCCCCCACACCCACCTCTTTCCATTGAAATTTTATTTTTTGAAGTTGTGGAATCCTGCTGACAAGCACGGATAGAGGGAAGTGGAAAAGGACAGAAGAGTAAATTGAAAAATATGAAAAGGAAGACAGAATAGTCATAAAAGAGGAAGACAAAAGGATTAGAAGACTAACCTTGATTATATAGGAATCACAAGTCAAACTGGTTACAACCAGTAGGTTTTGGCAACGAAATTCCCCTGTCTGCTTCCCCCAAAATTAAATCAAATTATTTTGTTAGGCAGATAAGCAGATTTTAAATGGACCGATTCTCAAAGATCCAAAGCTTCTACTTCTGCGTGCACGGGGATGCAGAAGACACAATGCACCAGGCCAAAAAACTGCCCGCAAGTGTCATGGTTTAACCATCTCCCTTCCTGTTGTGCCTGAAGTCATTGTTCACTGGCTATGAATCACATTTTTTTCCACTCAAAACATACAGAAAGCACTTTGAAACCATTAAAGAGCATCCAAACTCGACCAATATTGTGTAACTACTCTGCAGCCACTAAGTGAAAACAAAGAGCTCTTCTATCAGCCTGCATGTCCTTCCATAGCCGCTGCACTGGCATGCTACAAACGCGCATACAGAATGGCCAGAGCCAAAGAAAACACACATCCACCTTCACCGTGGGACACAAAGCCAAACGCTGAACACCACAGCTGGTGAAAGGGGCATGAAGTCTGCAAAAAGGAATGTCACTAAAGATCTCCAGCAGGAAGATGACTAGGCTCCGAGCCAACCCGCCACCTAATGCGAAGAAAATGCATGACTAAAAGAACGCTCTTTCCCTCATTTCTCTGCTATTTCTTTCTCCTTGTCCTGCAGCTCATGAGATCTATGCCACCTTCAAGTGTGATAGGTTTGGGGCATAACAGGCTGTATGTATCTGTCACATATCTGGTATTTAGCATATCTAGCAGGTATCTGGTATTTAGAACAACACTAAAATAGGGACACTCAGCATTCAGCAAAATACAAAATCTCCTTTCACTTCTATTTTAAAGAAAAACCTAACTGCGGAAAAGTTGTGACCAGGAGAGATAAAGCTGCACATGACAAGAAGGCTTCTTACGTGATCAGAAGGAAACAGTCTCTAGCACGATTTCCCTCTCCTTTTTCCTCCCGCCAAGTCTCATGTTCAGCCACATAAAACGTAAAGCATCTCCTGGCTCCTCTCCACCTGTGCTTATCTGACCCCAGCACACATCACACAACTTACATGAGGCTCGTCAATGAGCCCTTCTCCAAAACCTGCTACTCTCACACCAACAGAGCGATCACAGGTTTAGGCTTCTTGCTCAGGAGACTGACCTGGACAAGCCGTTAAATTGATAGATAGATTATTAATGTCTCAGGAATGTGACTTTACCACTGTCTAGCCAGTTCGATTTACAAAGGCCAGTACATGAGTTATACGCTTTGGAATTTTAGTAATAATTAATCCTTGACCTGTTCAAAGTGCTGTACAAACATTAACTAACTACTCCTCAGAATAAACATGCACTGTAAATAACAAAAAAGCCCCCCAAACCTCTCAACATGAAAACGAATAGCCAACCACCCCTCCTAAAAGCTACATCTTGCCTCTCCACAGAGGGGGAAATAGCGTGACAAATGAAGTACCTTGTGCCAGGACCCTCACAGTCACTAACAAAGTCTCTAACTATCACAGATAGAAAGGTTCCTGACTCCCAGACTTGTACTGATGCCTCTAGGGTACAACACTTTGCAGCTCCTGATGTCTTTGTCATTAACCTTTGTGTGCAACAGTCCACTCAGATACAAGAACTCCAGGGCAAAACAAACAACAACAACAACAACAACAACGAGGAACCACAGAAATAAATATTACAAGAAACACTGTCAAAAAATAAAAAATAAAAAATGATTGGAAAAGCCCAGTTATGAGCTTACAGACAATACCTTGGTGGCACGTATCTGCCTGTGAAGGTCAGTTAGTTGTTGGATTTTGTATTCTAGTTCTGAAATCTGGGCTTGTAGCCATGTCCAACGGCTGCCAATTCTAGCTCTGTCTGCAAGCCACTTCCATTCAGAAGTATAGCTGCTGTGAAGACAAAATGCTGGTTAGTCCAAAAATAAAGATAACCACATTTGCACAAGAACATTTTTGACAGCTGCTCTGCCTCATGTTGCAAGCATCTCAGTTGCTTTCAGAAAATATCTGATTATACCCATCCAGTTTCACATCAGCTTATTTCTGTAACTACAGAACTTGCCCAAACCATTACAATCAACGTTCCTAACTATTCCCAGGCTAGGCTACTTCTCTGTTAGGTATTGCAAACCCAGAGCTGGAGAAACTACCGAACTATATTAGTTAATGCAGATCACAGATTTGTGAAGAATTCCAGCCACTCCACCAGCCAGCATCCAAATTCTTGCAGCACACTTCCTCCCACAAGCTTCCATGAATATCAGTTGCTAACAACTGCGATCTACTAAGACATCATCCAGCAATGGCCAGCGAGCTATCAAGTCACTGGCCAAGAATGCTACCATGTAGTTTAGCTTTCTTTTATTCACGTTGTTTTATAAACATAGCTGGGTAAGTATAGTATAGGTAGGTCAAAATAACGGCTCTTGCAGTTTACAAATAGGTGTATTTTTAACAAAGGATATGCCTCCAGGTACTTGACATTATGACTAGCTTAACTTCATTATGCTGAATTTGTTACTGCTATCAGCAAACTTTACTCAACCCACATATTAAACAAATGAATGGCATATGGTACCACTCAGCAAATCATTTTAACGGTCGGATAAATTTAAGGAACAGAGATAATACAAGAGTAACTTTAAATTAAAGTATATTTAAAATAATAGTAAAATAAAAATAAATAAATAAAATCAAACTTCTGGAAGGGAAGTGCTTTTGTTCCATCAAGTTACTGGGAGAAACTACTGGATTGGAACAACCCTGGATAACACTGCACGGTCAGTTTTACATAGGCAGAATTTGTGATCCCTCATTCCCCTGGCAATGAAGAACATCAAAGTATCACAAGAGAAGAAAGAAAAGACACCAGCACTTGGAAGCAAAGTGGCACAGGAACACTGCACACAAACTGCTGTTTCATGCAGAACTGTATGCCAACCTCAACAATCTCAACAAGGAAAGAAAAGGTAACACAGCACTCTGTAGAAGACACTAGACGTTTTCTGGCATGAACAATCACCAATTTGAGAATCCTGGTATTTTTCAAGGCAAAGATTATAAAACATAACTCAAAATCTCAGAACATTGTCTACTTTATCATACAAGGAAAACTAGACACAGTCTCTGGGAGGTTACCTCTAAAATACACCATCTCCCGTTTTTACCAGGAATTACCTCCCTGTTTCTGCCCACATATTTTACAACCAACTTGAACTCTCTGCTGCACAGACAAAACGAACATGGGAAATTAGACAGGAGATGGACACGTCCTGTTGAAGCCCAGATTGTGAGTGCAACCAAATAAAATTACCATCAAACAGAAAATTCAAAAATTCTACAAATATGTATTGTAAAAAATGTAAATGTTAGTGATTTTGTCCTAGGAAAAAAGGAGAAAGTAGGGAAGAAGGAAGCCATCTCATAAATACCCCTTTTTCTGATGATCTCTTCCTTCTCTTTGCTTTACTGCTAGCCCTCGGTAAGTAACCGTGGTGACTTCTGCTTTAGCCAGGGAGAACTTTTCTCCGGGACTGACGGATTTTGCATGTTTGTGCTTCTGGAAAGCATAAAATAATCTGGGGGGAAGGATCTGAATTCCCAGTTGGCCCAAGGTGGAGTTCAGTGAAGTCAGCTATTCAAGCAAGCGTGGTGGCTGGAAAAGGATTTGTCTTGGGACCTGAGGATGGCAAAATGCTAGCTCTAAGGAAAAAGCTGCCTACTGAGGCTGTAACATTTCCCTTAGTTAAGTTTAACACACGAAGTTAAACAGGAATAAAGATGATAGTTGCAAAAAAAACTCCACAGAAGCTGGACAATACCCCAAGAAGGCCAGGTGAAAGAAGGTGGAGCACGCTGCCAGAAATACAGCCCAAGCCAGATACTGCAGTGCTGGGAGAACACTGCTGCTTTAAAGCAGATCATGGAGGGGGGAGCAGAGCAGAAGAGGAAAAAAAAATAAATAAATAAAAATAAAAAGCCTGTCCACACAGCTGGGAAACAAAAAGAGGAATGGCAAGGGCTGCAGCTGGTCTTATGTATGAAACCAGCGTGCCAGTAAGGGAATCCATGCTCACATAGCTAACCACAACAGATAATAGAAGAGCAATTAAATTTTGTAACCTTAAGATAAACAAATCCTATCTGTATATTACTGCCTTTCATCTCAAACAAATCCGCTCCACAGTTGCATCACAAGTTATTTTTCAAAAATGTGTTTGCACAGCTTTTTTTTTCTTTAACACAAAACTCAGTCTCAAATTCACGCATCTGGTGTTAAATCTGTTATGTAGATATTCCCTTCTCAATTCTACGTAGGTATTTCTTAAAGCCATAAAGAGTGGTATGCAATTAAATCCTGTTAGTTTAATTACACTGTAATAACGATGTCCTGAGGCTCCTCTGCGAGGAAGTTTCCACCGGTTCCAAGACCAGGCTCACGCCAAAGGAAGCGACTTCAGCTTCTCACCCCTGCCAGCCCCGGCTGCCCCGTGTTGGTGTCAGTACAAGCAGCTGGGCAGCCACGCAGTGACACGGGTGCAGAATTGCTCGTGGTTAATTTTAACCTCAGGAGGAAGGTGAATGAAGCACGTTAGTTAAAGGCTCGATCCCTTCCCTAGTTCTGATGCCCTGCAGACAGACAGACAGACCGGTGCACAAGGGAAGGGGCTGGAGGTGCAAGGCAAGTGCCAAGATACAAAATTCTGTTCCCATCTCAGTCCCTCGCCCTTTGTTTGAGCTCACGTTATTTATCTACCATCTTTGCCTCCAAATGTGTTTCTCTACAACCTATTTAGTAAATCCTATAACGCCCCAGCAAATCATAACATCTTTATAAGCTACCTTTATCTTACAGCGAGCTGTATGCAAGCAAATATTACGGCAAGCCAAGCACTGAACAGCAACAAGCCGCTATCCCAATAAAACAATAAGCCATAATTGTTGTGTATCATGTTCCTGGTATGTTGCAGTGTACAGCCTAACATGCACTCAGCAAAGAAATGAGACAACAAGAACTTGCGGGCCAGTTTTTGATGAACAGGAGTAGATGACTGAATACTTTTTAACACTAGGATAATTAGTAACTCTGGTGTCCCTCTTTCTTTCTTTCTTTCTTGGCTTAGGTGGATAAAGAAAGCTGATTCAAGGTGAAACTCGTTACTTCTACAGATCCAGAGAAAGGAAAAAACAAAACAAAACAAAAAAGCACCCACCAAAGTTACAAAAAGAACCAGGACTGAAGGAGGAAGTCAGCTCAGGTGCTACAGCAGAAGCTCCCAGCTCTGGTTCTCTGCTGGGAAGGAGACAAGAAAAGAAGCAGCTGTCTGTCCTGCCTCCTCTGCACTCCTTTTGCAGAGCTTCTCTACTTAGTTCCTGTGCTTCCCCATCCTACCTCCTCCACAGGAATTTCAAATGCTGCCAGCAAGTCCATACAAACCACGTCATATTTCCAACAGTTACTAATGGTCAGTGCTATAATACAATGAAACATTTATCAGCAGATAAACTGAGTGCTCTTGAGCTGACTCTCGAGCTGCAGGTGATCTCCTGCACTCCTTCGGGGCCATGAGAATGACAAGAAATGGAGCAATTCTCATTTTGCACAAGTAAACCATTTGAATTTCCCTAGAAAAACATGCTGGAATGGCAGGAGAGGCAAAATCTGTCTTCCGGTGAGATGCTGGCTGGCATTTCTACTGTTCTGGCTGAACTGCAGGAGGTCAGTCCTGTATGGCTTGCAACAGGAAAAAGAAAAAAGAAATGCAAAAGAACAAACAAGCCACAAAGAGCACAGAAGAAAGCTAGAGGACTTCAAGAAGTGTCTTCTCCTCCCGGGGCCTCACTGAAGTTGAGGGTGAGATTTATGTTTTCCAATAGCTAAGATCAGCCTGTCCCAAAGAACAACCCCAGGCTACTTAACCAAGTGCAAAGGGGAACTGCTAGCCAAAATAACACTGCTGTGCTAGGCACACACTGCTCTTTGGGTTTTGCACAGGTGCTCTGGAAAGCCGATACTTCAGTGCACACGGCTGAATGCAAAGCAAGGTTCTCCACGCTTATCTCAAGTTGTGAAAATTAAAAGGAAAGCAAAGCCTTCCAGCCTCCTAATTTTGAGAGGGAATACTTAGCATACCCCTACCGTGCGTGACATGCCTGCAGGGACAAGGACGCTTCCTACCACACAGGAAAGGAGGATGCTTGCGGCAGACCCACACCAAGACTCTAGAACACAGGTTTGCCAACTCCAAACACAGGCTCCTCCCAAAAGCTTTGTTTCAAAGAACGTCAGAATTGTCAAGTTATGACATTCTTCAACAAGGACAAGCAGGGGAGGAAGGCATTCACGTTGGGTGGATGGGAAAAACTCCAAAATTCCACAGGAAATGTAAGAACAGCAGCTGCTCCTGACATGCTCTCACACTTACATGCCCACCTCGGTTTCCTAACCCTGTGGTTTTTGCTCTCCCTGCCATGCCACATCCCCTCCCATTTAATCCCACGTTGTTGCGGTATCCAGTTTTCAGATGATTTAGTCCCAAAGCGATGCAGTGATCCTGACCACAGCCAGCCCTGATGGTTCATCTCCTCCTCTCGCTGGGATCTCCTGTGCTACCACAGGCCCATTGCCAACCGTGTGACGATGAAATATTTGGGAGCAAGGATCAGCCCAAACTACAGACTAATTACTCTCAGGATTACAAGCTAATCACCTGTCTCGTGGGGAGTCACTGCAAACAACAGCAGAACGTTACTATTCTGATGAAGGACTCGAGTCTGAGAATTGAAAAGTGAACAATCGGAAAACTCTCCCGATCTTTAAATCCTTATCCAGACATCGTATGACTCATGCTGAAATTCATGAGACTTAACACACACTGGAAAAAAAAATATCACACATCCCCCGGTTGTCTTGGGAAGCTCACTCAGTCGTATGTAAACACCAAAGAGTTCACATCCACCCCGTGGCACTGTCTCACCCCAGCATAACAGCATGCTAGCTGTGTGGGGTCCCACGGGAGCGGAGCCATGAGCCTGTGAACGTCCTCAACTGGCCCTGATTTTACACCAGCACTGCAGGCAGCTTGCCTGGGACTACACGTGGCAATGCTCAGAAAGCAGCTGGCTTGGATACGAGCAGTTTTGCAAGGCATTAAGGTGAGCGCGGGGCTTCTGACAGCACAGCAGTGAAATTCAGCAGGGCTCCTTTTCTCCTCTCTCCACACTGCCAGTCAACAGGAGTTAACATGTGAAAACCAGGAGATGGTATCATATAAAAAAAAGGCTTAAAATAGGTAAATTCAGACATGTCGTGAATGTACTCTAGACAATCTTATCTAGATTTTACTCATGAGATAAAAATGCCCACTCCCACCAAAAACTTCCAACCCTTGTAATGGCTAAACAAACATGTCCAACTCTGAAATGACCCGTAAATGCTTTCTCAAGGACTAATTCTTCCAGCACGCCTACTTAATGTTTGTTTTCAGAATTAACTAACTTCAGTTGCTGCTGAAGTATTAATTCCCCTGGACCAGTTAACTGTTAAATCCATAATAAGGACATGACAGAAAAATCAGCGCTGCCTTGTGAACTCAACCTCTTCCATTCATCCCAGAGTGAAAACAAGATGAAAACAAACTGCAGCTAGAACCATCCTCTGGCATCGCACCACACAACAGAACACTGCTTATTTACTCTGACAGTCACCACAGACCAAACACGGAGAGCAATGTGCCACCGTTTTGTGCTAACAGGCACCAAACCAAGCTACACACTTCAAAACCCTTCATGGGTTGAGAGAGGCGCTCTGGTACGCAGAGTTATGCCGAGACCTCATAAAAGGTCTGCAGCTGGATCAGTCAGGCTTGCTATCTTCTTTGGCGTTCACCAGGAGTTTTTACCTGGCAGAGATTTCCCTCTTAAACACCACCCGGCCTCCCAGCAGATGGGTTACAGCTCTCCCTGTCGTCTACAGACATCGGCAACTGCTTATCGCAACAACTCCTGGCGCCCACCATCTCTTGTCATCCCAAACTGCCAAACTTGATCCAGCTGAACATTTCTGCTGAGCCAGCAGGCCTAAGGAATTTAGGCACTGATACCTGAAATTATCAACCATAACTGTGGGTTTCCCTGGAAAAGAAAATCCATGATACAGCGTTAGAGTGGAGAGAAAAATAAGCGGCGACACAGTAAGATTTTTACATCTTCCACAAATAAGTTTAGAAGGGAAAGTAAGAAGGGGAGAAGCAAGGGGAAAAATCAGTATTTGGGGCAAAAAAAACAACTGTAGGATAACTGAAAATATAAGGAGAAAAAAGGAGTTTCTGTGCTTGGAGATCCTAGAAAAGGAGAAATTACACCTTCTAATGCAAGGAGATGCTACAGTCAGTATTTTCCAGCTACAAGGCTCCTGCACTGAATCACACAATTCCTATAGCTCTTATACAGAGACTGAATTGTCACACTCGCACTGAACTGTTAGTTGAGGGCTCAACAAAACAAACACATTCAGCTTCTTAAAACAGGTATCTGTTACAGTGCTGAACTCCAATGGCTGACTTCATGAACTGGTGGGTGCTTTTCATCTTCAGTTCTCTTTACGTAATTCTTCACAGATGTTAATGATAAAAGGCCAAACTGCTGGTGGAGGTAGGGTCAGTTAGAATATTAACCACCCGAGAAGTAAAAACCTGTGAAAGGTAAACAGTCGGCACCATTTCACCTTTTAATAAAATAAAATAAAATAAAAACACCTGTAAAATGCTTAGCCAGAAATGCCATTTGCTCAAAATATTTTGGAATGAGTTTTTAAGTTTCCATGAGCTGCTCCAGCACCACAGCTTCTTCCACTTAACTTCTGCATGCTGAAGATCAGATCAACAGAGCATGGAAGCAGGTAGTGCTAACATGCACGGGAAAATCTAAAATTAAAAAACAAAACTCAGGAACATCAGGGCTGCCTGGAAACAGGCTTTTTTTCTCGTCCTTGAAATGGCACAACATAATAGGCTAACAACAAAACACCAGGAACACTAGCCTAGAAATTCCCTGTATTACACAACTGCCCTTGAAAGAAGACATCAAGGAAGCAGTGCTATGTATGCATCCCATGATCAACATAAAGTAAGCTAGAGCTTACAATATAATCCTTTAAAGACAGGCACAGTAGCACATTATTGCAGCACGCAGGCAGAGTATCAGTGCTCCTTTGCAACCTCCAAAGTTTGTCCCAAAATCTGTCCTTATATTCTTCTGGAGGCAGGCAGGTGTGGCAGTGCCGTGACATCTCACTCTAGCTTCCAAGTGGCCTCGCTCCGGCTGTATGGAGCGCCAGGGGCTGCAGGGACAAGGGACGGACAGAAGGACCAATCTGTGGTTGGACAGTTGCAACCTTCTTGGTTTGGGGGTTTGGTAGGAGCCTGGGGTGGAGGCCTACTGCATTTCATGGTGAGCGCCTGCTGGCTGGGAGGAAGGGTTGGTTACAATGCACGCACTTCAGTTTGCATTTCTTTTAATGCCAGAGTTGAGAATTAGAAGTTGTTTAATTGGAAAGTCTTTAAAATTCCCCCCCAAAGCTTTCTAGCCCACAGCAGCTAGGTAAAACGTTGGGATGAAAATAATTTACAGCAATTTCGGTTTCAATAAAAAAGAGCATAGGTCAATATATTTAAATCTAAGATCTAAAGTTACATTCCTAACCCATATTTAGCAGTATGAATGAAACCCTGTTACAGGAGAGCATTCCTATTTTGGGAAGCCTTTATGCACACTTTTTATTTCATGTGAAACGGAAAGCATTTAAATGATTTCCTGTATCAGGGGCCCACGAACACTGATTTTCAAAGGCACTGGACGTATCCCTTTGAAGTCGATTCTTCTGAAATCAACGTTATCTGCAAACTGAAATCACAATGCCCTCGCTCCCCAAGATGGAACAGAGACAGTTTGCTGTTGATCGTAAACAAATCTTGCAATAAAAACAAGCACATTTCACAGCTTAGCAACGGAAGAAAAACTCGCCGTAAAGCCCTGATTAATCAGCAGTTCACATCGAGCACCAAAAACTCTTCTTGATCTACCATTTAATTAAGCGCGCGAGGATATCGTGTACATACATGTGTCTGCTTATTAGAGTCTCTGCTCTACTATGCTGTAGTGACTGTGTATTAAGCTGTCATTCAGAAGAGCACTGCCAAGTTTTTATTTAATATGCATTCAGCACTTATTTAGCTCAAAAGCTTTGACATTCCCAGCTCTGAGATTCCCTCGCATGTTACAACTTGTCAAACTTGCTGCCTTTCATTACAACCATTCAGCCTGCTCTCAGCAGCTGCAGAAATATTAATGTAATTACAGGTTTGAAATCAGGATCCTTATTCACAAGAGCATTACTCTGGTCTTGCAAGAAGGAAGTCTTGCACAAAACCAAGTTGCTATTGCCGTACACCAGATTTCTAAAGAAAAACAGTAAAAGGAAAGGGGGACCCAAAAGTTGCAAATCCCTCGTATGGAAATCCAACCAAGTGAGGTTAAAGTATATTCTGAAATAATACCTGTGCCCCTAGAAAGAAAACAGAAGGTAATAGAAAGCTGGTTTTTCTTTCTTTCCCTGGTAACAACTCTCCTCCCACATCCTAGTGACAAGAGCCAAGAATTAAGAGAATGGAATTCGTGAAAAAGCAATGTGTAAAACATTTTGAAATCAGCATATTATTAGCACCTACGAATTTCTATGTATTCAGAAGCCCTCACATTAATCTTTTATGCAAATAAGACATTTCCCTGACTTGTAAACTAAAAAGGTCTTAAAAACTGGAAACAATTGGGGTTTTGTGCTTAAGAGAAACGGAGAACAGCATTTAGTGCTGGCAGACTGTCTCCCTCCCCTTCCAAAAACCAGAATCCAGTTCTCTTATCAGGTTTGAAGTGAAATTACAGCTCAGAGTGGAAAATTAGGACCTGATCTTGCAAAAACAAATAGCTTCCCCTTATAACATGGCTCAAAGATGGGCAATGAGCCCCAGCCCTTCAGCAGTGCCTTCTGTCGTGAGGCCCGCAGAAGTGCACTGATGTTCCTCAATTAGCCATGAGAAAAATGCTAGCAAAAATGGAAAATAATCTAGAACAAACAGATGAGATCTGGAGATACCCGTCATAATATTTTCTTCCTTCCTGTATTCTTTCCGCCTTACCACTCCCCTCCCCGCCAAGTATTTGTACTAAAAGTAGATTTCCAATCTTTTCTCTTTCCAACTAGAAATTAAACGAAAAACAGAAAAAGCAGGAGGTGGGGGCAGATTTACTATCTCTGCACATTCATTAGAAAAGTTTCCAGGCGCAATGAACCCTGTGGGCATGGAAAAGTACAACAATGCTACTTCGTCAGGCTTGAGGTTGCTGGAAGATAATCAGTAAAACATGTCTTTCAAAATCAGAGGAAAAGCATGAAAATATTTCAGAAGGAAAAAATCCCACCACATGATGCAAAGGGATTGTGTTCAGATGGGGGAAGAGGACTGGGGGAAAAGGGCACGGGACTGTTCCCAAGTAGACAGACAGCGACTTGTTTCACAGAAAAATCTATTGTAAAAAGCTTTTCTCTCTAATCAATTAGGTACAGACATTACTGCTTGATGGAGTGAGCAGCTGTGCCTTCAAAGAACCCCAGGGATGGATCTTTTGATTCTGGAAGATCACTCGGGGCATTTGGAAGTACACTGCAAACAACCAGAACCTCCTGCCACATCAGGATCACACAAAACACCTGACTGAGGATGCAGTTAGCCCAGGAAGATATGGCAGGCAGCTCCCTGAGCAGAGATGCTCTCGAAAGCACTGCAAACTCACATCCTCCCCCCCCGGTCACCTTGTTTGAAATCTGACATCATTTTCTACGGTAAATCTTCCATGTTCAAGAAAAACCAAAAAGTTCCAAGTAACCTCGGCTGGCGCAGCATTGTCTGTGCTGCATTTTAGCTGGCTGCTGTGAATTCCTGAGGGAACTGCCTATGCTCAGCTTTCTGATGGCCTCCCTGGGCACTCCAGCCGCTTTGGTTAACGCACTGAACATGGAGCTAGCACCTAACATCTTTAAGAAAGCACAGAGAAACACTACCATATCCCCTACACAGTGTTGCAGGGAATTTATGGCCTAAAGGCCAGAAAAGTGCTAGGAAACGACAAGCTGCTGAGGACAGTTTGGTACAGTGCCTAAGAAACCTTCCATGAAAGATGTGACAAGTTAAAGACGCCGTTGAGCTGACACCAGCAGCAAAACACCGAAATTCCTGAGATAAGCCAACTGTTTCTTCGTATTGACAAATACTCAAAAGCCCAAATATGTTTTGATGAAGTTTCAGAATTGGGAACAAGATTTTCCGGTCTCTCTAGAAACCAGAGAAGCACGGTGAACTGTCAGCTAAAAGAACCGCGCTCACCAGCAGACCGAGAACCTCTTGTGTGAGGACAGTACCGATGCAAGGCCCAAGGGATGAGCGCCGGTCTAAGCGCCTTGTAGGGGCTATTTGCAACCGACCAACGTGGGTATTGAGATAGATGGATAGAGACAATCGTACTTGAGACACGAAGCATCGAGACACAGCTCAGAAGAGCTTATGTCAACACTCATCGGGCAAAACCCTTTTCAGGGTAACGAGAATGAACAGGTTCAAGAAGTTAAAAATAGCTCCGTTTTTTTTGCCTGCCATGAAATATTGGGGCTGGAATCAGAACTTCGCTGTGCTGATGGGAAACAGCCTGGTCTCAGGTAAATATGACAGGGGAGGGTCCTCTCTCTCCCCGTACGTTTTGGATTGATACCCCCTCCCACACACACAAAACAAGGATGTATTGCAAATAGCCTCCGACTAGCATGATGATTTGTGAAAGTTAAATGCAATCGGTGTAAGGTGACACAGGCAAACCACAAACATTTTCCCCATCCATCACTGCATTAATAGAACCTCGTGACATCTAGAATACAACAGAGAGGAGTCTTTCCAGGTGAGAAATAAAAGTCAAAAAGCGAGGCAACAAACATTCCCTCACCCACATAATCACAGTATTTCTGGAAAGCACAAAGAACCAATTCCCTAGGAGAGAAAGGCATTTCACAGCAACATAAAACCACTAAGTGGAAGTAAAAATGGATGCTAACTTTTAAGTTTTTGGGTTTTTGTCCTGCTCAAAGGCAACCCAAAGGAACTTCCAAGTGATAGAGCTCATGAGAAAAGCAAGGCTCAGCAGCTGCACTGCTGCAGAACTGATGCACCTTTGCCATCCCGGAGGAGAAGTATGGCCTTTTAGCCAGGCAGACACATCTTGGGAAAGGTGGAGAAGGAAGAAAACCATTCCAAGCTTAAGATAGCAATAAATTCTGATAAGAGACAGCGTGTGTTTGCTGCAATGTGAATTCAAGCATTGGCTCAACCTGTGCACACAGACAAAAATCTTCAGCTTAAATTAGCCAGTGCTTTAACTCTGAGCTTGCTGGTCCAGCAGCACAGTTCAAACACCGGTGATTCTCGTGCTGACAACGCAGCAAAGCCTTTGCTAATGCACACTGCTAACCACAGTATCCCTGCTGCTCTACTGGAAGAACATAAAAAGAGGAAAAAGAAAAAAAAAGAAGTTGCACCAAGTCAGCCTACAGATGATCTACCGAGTGTCCTGCCTCTAAGCAGTGGCCAGATAACAGCCTTGAAACGGGGCAGCGCAGAGCAGCGCTTCTCAAGAATACTCCCTCAGCTTCCAGCAGCTGCAGGTTGGGGATTTTCTGAGCCAAAGGTGGTGTCTGTGTGGTTAATAAGCCTCTGCATTTTTTTGTCAGTGCAACAAAACAAACTGAATAAGCCTTAAGTGGAAAGATAACTTAAGGAATTCATAAGCTAAAAGAAGAAATAAAGTTAAAGGACTGGCAGAATGAGAAACTGGACTGTCCCTGGCAAGAATAAAAAAGAAAGCCCTCGCACAGAACTTCAGTCCAAGTTTTAGACTATTCACAACCCTCCGAGAATCAGCATTTCCCATCAGTTCTCCCTATTCAGGTCATGTAATCACCAGATAAGAACCCGAGAGGCAGAGCTGGTACTCAGAAGTTCAAAGGTATCAGCTAAGAGAAGAATGCGGATTCTCCAGCACCAGGAGCCAACGATTCTGTGTTTGCACTGAAGTATTTCAAAAGAATAATTTTGTGCAGACTCAAATATTTAAGGCGATCATAGCTCAGCTGGCAACTCATTACGCTTTGGTCTTTTTAATATTGTATTTACCACTGACAATACGTAAAAGAAAATGAAAAGTCATGTTTATGTTGCTTTTCTTCTACTGTTTTCCAGATCTACAGAGTTCAACAACATGCAGCAGGGATTTGATACAACCACGCTGTATCGAAGCTTTCGTTGATGAAGCTATAACCACATAATAGGGCACAGCTCTCTTCCAAAGGAAGATGAAGTTTCCTTGATTTTTTCTGCACATTAAGTTTTTGAAGAAACTAAGATTTATTTTTTTTTAAATACTTGATTTTCCTTCAACACCAGTGTCACTCTTAGTGCTTTCCAGAAACTCCCTAAAAGTCCCCTCCTGTAATAGTAGATCAGCAAACACAAGAACTGTCCTGAGTTCAGGTGCTACAAATGTAAGCACCAGAAAGTTCCTACCTATCTACTCTCACCATCACATCCTACCAGATCTTAAGACGTGCTCTGTTCTCTTCACCTGTCAGAAGGGGAAAGAAGCTGTCTTCTCACTGCTTTCTACAATTTCTCAACAGCGGAGAGTTAACATTGTAGTAAGGTAAGAAAAAACAGGCTAAAACAATTTAACCATCCACTTGTCTTCCCCATCACCGATTTCCAAAGCTACAATAATTCGTATTGACAGGTTACTTGTCAATTTAATAGACCCAGAGAACTGCAGAATTAGTTAATTACATTAATTTCACTCTAGTACTTCTTGAAAAAGATACCAGCAACAACAAAAACAATCCTGCCAGCTTCAAATTAACAGAACAACCTCATTAAGTAAATTAACATTTTTAATTATAATTCAAAGAACCAAACTTTTTCAGTGTGCACCCCCCAGACTCTGGATGGCTTGACATCTGCATTGATGATCATATTTAGTCTTAACCATGTAACAGTGGACTTCAAGATCTTAATGTTGACTAATACTTAATGACTCAGAACATGAATAAAAAGATTTATTTTTTTTTACTGGCCTAAAGTATCCTTTTCTGCACTGCTATCACTATTTGTTTTGATTTACAGCATCATTGGAGTGGGGAATAATTAGCAGCGCTAATGCAATGCAAGCTGACAGGATGCAGTACAAAGTCAAGCTCTACAGCCTGCTGAAGTGACTGCTCCGTAAACGCTGCACAGTTCCATGCTCCTACTTCTGGCTGGACCCTGCCAAACCTGGCTCCCGTCGGCAGTCCTCCTGCAGGAGGCCTACCTACGGAGTGAGGTTACTCACACCAGAAGGAATTTGCAGGTCTAGCCCCCTCCAGCTTGATTTATAAGCATGAAGCACATGAGTCTAGCAGGAATTTAACACTTACGCTTCCACAGTTGTTCTTACAGTCTGTTCGTCACAGTCTTCGTCTGAGCTGCTACAGGTTGCATCCGAGTCCAGGTCCTTCTCCACACGAGACAGCAGCCCTCCGGCAGAAAGTGCAAAGCCCCGGATTTCCCCCGGAGCAACACAAACTCCGTTCTGTACATCCGCACTGGAACTACCTTCCAAAGTAGCTGTGCTGTTTTCTGGCCAACCTTCCGCGCACCTGAGGGAGCCACTGCTCGAAAACCTGGTTGGCTCGTGGAAAACCTTCATTCTTTGTAACTGATGTTTTACAAAGCATTTCAGCTGCTGATCACAGTGTTTGATAACGTGCTTTGCCAGGAGCATTTGTAAACGTTTCTGTGTCCTTTTGGCGCGACTGATTTCCTTTTGTTGCTTAGTGACACACTGGAGTAAGCGAGCATACACCTCCTCCGGGGTGCAGCTCAAAATCCCTTCTGAAGGCCCGTGAAGAATTTGGTGTAATAAACCCCCTTTTATTGTTTCAGTGCAGACTCCCAAAGCCCTACCCCAAAACCCATTCTTCTTGTACCATTTACCATTTAAGAGCTGCATTTCCTCTGCAGTACTGGATTCGGTCACATTTGAATCCGAAAGTCTTGGCGTTTCTGCCAGATTTGGAGGTGCGGTGTCTGGAAAAGCGACCCCTTTGACCTGCTCCTCAGGTCCCGAATGACTGATGTGACCGAGCGATGTGTCAGCACCATTATGTAACGCGCTTCTCATCCTGGAGCAGTCAGGCTCTCCCGCTTTCATTTGCTTACCGGTTTTGTTGCTAAATGCAGAATTTGTGCTCATTAACAAGACAGACTGATAGCGCTTGGAGGACGGCGGAGAAGCGAAATGCTGCATGCTGAAGATATCATTCCTGAGGCTGGGCTCAGCAGTGGGGAACCCCAGGACTGAGCAAGTAATCCGTGCGATGGAGTCCTCTCTTATCTTCTCTTCCACTGCTCTGGAATTTTCCATGCACAAAGTTGTATCAGACTCCATAGCTCTAGAGGACAAAGAAGGTGACAAGTGGATACCATGACCTTTTGTTGCTGCCTCTCTGAGGGCTGGTGTCATTATAGCTACTGTAGGTAGTTTACAGCAAACCTGAAAACAACACGGGCCATGTAAATTTTCTCATTTTCATGACATGATACAAATACAACTCAGTCAGGCACTTCAGTCTTTCAACACTTAAACATTATTTAAATGTCATAAAAAGGGTATTATCTAAAGAACATGCACAGACTACGCCCTCCCACGAGGCAAACAAGAACACTCAAATTTTAATTTATTTCACGCAGAGGTTGTCCCATGTGCAATAAAAGCCTCCACCTTGCAGGGGAGTAAGTGTTCACACCTCATCACATTTCTGATCCTATCAGTCTTAGAAATAAGCCTCTCAGAGTTCACGACTGTCATCTAACCTTGCTTAAACTCAAAACACAACCAAAAGCGTAGGACTAGAAGGCTGCATTTTAAAAAGAGCGCGCGTGTATATATAGATGCACAAACGCAGATGCGATGCACATCTACATATTCCCAACCCAGAACTCTGGTGGGATTTTGTTTTAATCTGCTCTGGGGATAAGAACTTTAAGTTGCATTTGGTCTTCGTTCAAGTTTTTTTTTTTTTTTTTTAAACTTTAAATGAGTCAACAACAGTGTGACATAAACAGGAGAATGGGAGATGTGCAGCTACCTATTACAAGTGCAGCTAAGCAGAACACCTACCACATGATGAAACACTCTGAAATAGACTCACTACCAGGAGAAACGTATTCAAAGTCAATTTATGTAGAGCAAGTATTTGATTATTTAATTATATACACTCACAGAACACTTAAGGAGTTAGTCATCAGGGCTAGTGCTCTAAAAACAGGGAAGTGCCAGTTCTGAATGTTTCCTAAAATCCTTCCCCTGCTTTTGTATCCTGTTTTTTACTCATCAGACACTGTTTATTTAATACAAACCCAACACTCCTCGATATCCCCTGGAGTAAAAACAATTAGCTTTCCTATAATGACTCTTTTGCCTGTGGCTTGTCATCGCTTAGACCAAGGGTTCCCAAACTATTGGGATGGAGAGACCAGGGTCAACCTTTACCCCTTGTCACCGGCTATTCCGACATGCCCCACTTTATCACTTCACAGCCTGCAGTGCAGGAATCATTGCCGCACACCCTACTTTCAACTCTGTTTAGGAGTTGAAATAAACACAAAGGAAGGTTGAACTGAGCCTGGCCCGCAGAAGCCTGGACAGCAAGCTACTGTCTGTTCTTGGTTAAGAAACTAGAGGCAACACCAGAAACAACAGGAGAGTGGCAAAAGTGAGTGTAGTGCAGCTAACTTCACAGTAAATTCTCTGGTTAACCTGAAAAGCAGTTAGGAGCTCGGCTGTTAGGTTTTTACCTCTGTACAGCTCCTACTCAGCATCACCGGGACCAGGTTCAGCAGCCCTCACACTAACCCTAAACAACAGTACTAAAAGAAACCACAGGATTTTAACTTTCACCCTCCCTAGCAGTGAGCTGTTCAGAGTAAAAGCCCCGTGACTGGGACCTGACAAGGCCACGCCTGTGACGCTGCAATGCTCTCCGGATCACGCTGACTGACAGCTCTGTGTCCTTCTACCCCTGTAGGAACTAACAGGCACAATTACATTAGTTTGGGGGGCCTTTTTTTTCCCCCTCCTTTAAGGGAAAGATAGAAAGAAAAGGTAAATTGAAGTACCTTCAAATTAACCCCCTAACATTAAACTAAAAAGCACCACACAAGCCACCAATTATCAGTTCCTGACAAAAGATGGTTAAGCTAAAACACAACTAAAAAGTAAATGCTTTCAAAGAGAAACATCTCCCACCTAACCCCTCACCCAGGAACTTACAAACTTCACACAACCTTTCTGCCCTGAAGACAGCTGTGTGAGACGCTTCACGTGTGTTCCTCTAATTTCAGCGACATCAAAAAGACTTTATAAAAGCTGGTACTATCCCAGACTCCAGCCCCTGGCATTTCTCCAAGAAGTTCACACACAAACACACAAAATGTCATTGGCACACCAGCAAAACAAACTACGAGCTGAAAAAAAAAAATTAAAAACAAACTTTAGTACAAGCACTTGGCTCCACAGAAATTGTACAATTTTCATGTTGACACATTTTATTTCATTTTGGCAGAAGGCAGCAAAAAATAATCTCACTCCACCCTTATTGGAACTGAGTTTTCAGAGCCAAACCTATTACCTTCTGGGAAAAAAAAAAAAAAAAAAAAAAAGCAAGGGGAGGGAGGGCAAGTAGCGTAATACAGTACTGAGGAAAAGTCTGTGTTGTCATTCTGGAAAAAGCTTTTTTTGTCACAGGTAAACCATTTCAAGGATTTTTCCATTGTGTTCTACTTGTGCTGTGCTGATGTTGAAACCTCCACACTAAACTGGCAAATGTTTTGCTTTTTGTCTGTGTAATATGTATTTCACTCGAAAGTCTAAAAAGTATTGTAAAAAGGAAAGCCGATGTAAAGAAAGGGGAAGAGAAGAAAACAAGTACCAGACGCACACAGGACAGCAACTGATGTTTCAAGTGACTTTATGCTTATCCTCTATAACGCCTTAATTACCCAGCAGGACACAGCCTGGGATTGCAGTTTGTCCCGACCCACACCCTGCTGCCTTCTCTCACCACTGAACATGACAGCTACCAGCCTCTAACCCCCAGCTACCCCTGCTTTTCTGCTGCTGCCCTCCACCCTGCCAGCTCTGCTTACTCCTTACCGAACATTTTGCTCTTACGCCCTTCTCTACCCACCTTACCTCACTGCAATTTGTCTGAATCCTGAATCTAATGCCTTCACGTAGGCCAGCAGTAGCACCCTATTAAAAAACAACAAGAGCAAGCCCGGCTGCATGCAGGCTGGCATTCCCTTCCCAGCCTGCAGCTTTTGTTTATAGTCCTCTCGCTTTTTGACTCTTTCCCCCCTTGCATAACAATATCACTTACGTTACACAACACTACAACATGCTGGGGGACTTTTGCTTGGGAAGGGTGTGGGTTTATCTTTTCGTGATTTTTGTTATCTTTTTTTAAAACTTCCACTTGTGGGAGGGCTTGTAAGGCTCCTCTGTATTATTATTTTTTGCTTTCAAATTCAGTTGTCTGCCCACAAATTACATTTCAAACAAATATAACTAACTTGTTTCTGGTTTATTCACAGATTAACTGTGTTTTAGACAGAACTTCCAATGTTTATTCCTTCTCAAGAAAACACTCCAAAAGCAAAGCAAAGTAACCAGCAAATGACAGCATCTGCTGAAATACCCCAAATTAAGTTCAGTGAGAGCATACAAAAATATTCTATTTCCAACTGACAAGAGCCGCGTTACAGCCCCTCAGGTACCACCTGCAACAGAGCTGGCGATACCTGGTTTCCTACAGCGTTGAGCTGTTTGTCCTGTAACCCCTAGCTGCTCTCAGCCCGCCTCTCCGATTATCGCCGGACAAAAATAAAGCGCTGCTCTGGCAGACAGGTGCTACTGCGGCGCTTCTTGGCTCGCTGCGACCGCCAGCCGCCGCCGAGCGCAGCGCAGGCAGCTCCTCCACAGCATCCATCCACGCGGGTCCCCGTTACCTTGCCCTCCCGATATTCACCAGGGGAACAGGATCGTAACGATTACTAAGAATAGAGGGAAGAGCTCACGGCATAGTCTGCATTTTCTGACAGAACAGTCGGCAGCAATGGCCACAAAGGAGGGACGGGTCCCATCGGGCACGTCCTGGTTAGAAGTATGAAAGAAAAAGGGAAGAAGTCCGTATTTAGCATGCTTGGGACTGTTCTTTCAGAAAAGAAATCGTCTCGGTAGGCAGCCTTTGTTTTCAGTTCAAGAGCAGCCCGGTTACTCATGACGAGTATTTAAGCATTTTCGTATTTTGTTCTATTAATAGCCTGAAAAAACAAACTGACAGGATTATGCGGGGAGTCTCAGCTTTCAGCAGCGCTCACCGCGCAGTCCGTGCCACAGAGATAAAACTGCAAACCCCGGGGTTTTGCGCTCCCCGGGAGATACAAGCATAAATCTCTCCTCTCTGGAGAAAAAAAAAAACAAAAACAACAAAACACCGCCACACACCTACAAAGGATCTCTCTTTGAACAGCAAGAACGCAATTTAGGACAGACCACCCAAACAGTTCTAATCATAAAAAACATCAAAAAGGACATACTTCAAGTGGAACTCATTAGTATTCATTTATGGTAAAACCCATGACTCATTAAAATCTCCTCACAGGGTTGTTTTTCTCCCGGTGCTGCTGCACAGAGGATAATTTCCAAGTTTATTACCGCGCCATCAACTAATTCCTGCCCAGTCTGCGGCACCGTATATTCGGAGTGCAGCATCTGAAGTCATCTTTAATGCGTGCTACTGACAGAAATAACATTCGCGTTACTTTTAGATCCGCTGCGAGGTCCGTACCGACAACCCAGCTGCCCTGTGGAGCTGTGGCTTTGGGGAGGGAGGTGAAAAATGGGTTTAGACGAGAGCGGTGCCGCGCTGAGGCACCAGGTGCGGTGACGGGGCAGTAGGGTCCCCGGTGCTGAGGGGGTGTCACTGAGGGGTGTCACTGAGGAGTGTCACTGAGGAGTAGTTGAGGTCCTCGGCACTGAGGGGTGTCACTGAGGGGGAGCTGAGTGGTGTCACTGAGGAGTAGTCGAGGTCCTCGGCACTGAGGGGTGTCACTGAGGGGGAGCTGAGGTCCCCGGCACTGAGGGGTGTTACTGAGGGGGAGCTGAGGTCCCCAGTGCTGAGGGGGTGTCACTGAGGGGAAGCTGAGGTCTCCAGTGGTGTCACTGAGGGGGAGGTGAGGTCCCGGGCCCCGCGGGGTGTCGCTGAGGGGGATTTCGTTCCCCCCCCCCAGCCGCGGCGGGCCCGAGGCAGGGCGCTGAGGGGGCTGAGGCGCGGCCCCTCCCGCCCAATCCTCGCGCCAAGCCCCGCCCCCTCCCGGACCGTTACCCCCTCCCGCCCCGCCCCCACCCAGCCCCCCTCGCGCATGCGCGCCAGCGCCGCGGGACCCAACCGCCGCCGGGCCGCGCTTCTCCCCGCTCCCCTCTCCGCGCTCCCCCCCCCCCGCCTCTCCCCCGCTTTCCCCGCTCCCCCCCCCTCGCTCCTTCCCGCTCCGCTCCCCGCCGCCCCGCGCTTGCCTCCGCCCGCCTCCTCCTCCTCCTCCAGCAGCAGCAGCGGCGCCGCCGCCTCCGGCCCGCGCGGCGCGGCCGCAGTGCCGCGGTTGAACAGTCCGCGCCCAGCTAAAGCGCGCCGCGCCCCGGGGGCGGGGCCAAGCCGCGCGAGGGGAGGGGCGGGGCCCCCCAGACGCTCCGCCCCCTTCCCCAGCGCGCGCGGGCGCGCCGGCGCGCCCGGAGCGAGGGAGGCGGGGTGTGCATAGAAAGGCTTTATTCGGGCAGCGGGGGTAAGGCACGGGGCGGCTGAGAGCGCGGGGCGATGCCGCTCAACGCAGGGCTTCGTGGTCGAAGCAAGGACTCCCCAGGAAGCTGCTCCTGCTGCCACCGCCCCTCTCCTCGAGGTTCTGTCTGCTTGAAGGAGCTGGCGTGCTAGGCGAATCTCTTCTACTTACATTCGGGTGGCTGAGGTTAAGCCATGTGTTAGTATAAAAGGGGGTGGGGAGGGGTTCTGCGGGGCAAGCGCCCGCCCTACTTGTCACTGACAATGTCCCTAGCAATGAGCTCCTTCATTATTTCGTTGGTGCCGCCGTAGATGGGTTGAACGCGGGCGTCCACAAAAGCTCTGCGGACAGGGGAAAAAAAGAAAAAAGATTTAAATCAGCATTTCTCAGAATGTATATACAATAAAAAGAGAAATGGGAAAAATAGTGACTTTGAAAAGTGAGAAAGACAAACTTTGGTACTTTTCTAAGGAGATTCACACACATCAAGGTGTTTTAAAAGCTCTACAACACCAGACTCCTAACCACTTTTTCCCCCCTCGCTTCTTGTTCCCTCTTTCCCTCACATCCCCTGTGCATTAACTCAGCTCTGGCCACCAAAACCCCACTCACCCCCGCACACGTCCTGATCGACAACAGCACGCCTGCATAACCTCTGGGAGCCAGGTGCCTCCTTGTTGTGAAAAAACAACTCCTGCAGAGCCAACCTGATAGTTATCATGGTAATTTGCTCTAATGCCCTGGCCTGTCTGATCCTGTCAACAGGACTGCTACCAGCGCTGTCAGTTCTTTCTTTCAGGTGGGCCTTAAACACCTTGGGAGGAAAAGTGCCAATTTTCTTCCCGTCAGCCTGGCTACAGCTTTCTGCTGGTACCAGCTCCAGCTCCATGTGGGCCAGCAGCTGAAGAGCTGCACGCAGCCACATCATTCCCATCTCTGTGCTGGAACTGGCCCCAGGACATGCATGGCTGGTGACAGCACACGGGGTGACAGTGTGCTTTCCCATCCTAATTCTGCATCATTATACAGAGAGCGCAGCCCACTGAATCCCTGTAGATGATCCCTGATCCCTGTAGCTCAGTTGCTGAACTACAGGAATCGCCATCCCCATACAGACAGCCGCTGCACACACAGATAAGCAGCACTTCAAAGACACCCCGAGCAGGGCTTGCTGACCTCCCTATTTAATGAGATAGCATGCAGGACACTCGACAAAATATGTGAGCGTTAAAAACACACATTAAACAGTCAGTTGAAAGTAACTCTTCATACTCTAAGTATATTTAGAATAACGAATCTAAACCTGCTCAGTTTAAAAAACGAACTCTAGGTATCTGCTTATAACAACTGGGGCTAACCCTTCTATTTTTCTTTTAACTTCAAGTTAACCCTTCTAACTTTTTTTTTTTTTTTTTAAACAGAAGCTCTACATATCCTGTTGTGGCAATGGAATGTAGAGAAATAAAAAAACGTCTTCCTAGAGAATGTAAGAAAATGGTAAAAACTCTGTAACTGTTCCAAAAAACATAAAGCCAGAAATTGGGAATGACAAATCTCTCTACATGCAAGTCCCTCAGCTTTATCATTTAAAAAGGTACAAAAAGCTGAACATAACCACTCATGCTCTTGATTATCTTGATTAGGCAACTTGTTATTTTACAGTATTAGGCAAACTTTAGGCTGACCAACCTTTTTTCCCCTTCATGCATATATATTTAATTCCAGATAAATTATGTACAGTAGCTCGTTTTCTTTTTTAAATACTTTTTTTCCTCCCTATTACTCCTACAAGGAGAACTTCTGTTTGTGAAAAACAGGCAATTGCTCAACAGGTTATGAATTATTTGGAGGATCAAAACAAAGCTTTCCTGCAGACATCTGGACAGAGGATTGCCTTTCAATAAACATGATGAAAAAGGAACAGTAAATCAGTACTAACACAAAACAACTGACAAGTAGATGTA
Organism: Netta rufina; assembly: GCF_964035555.1. NCBI lineage: Eukaryota > Metazoa > Chordata > Aves > Anseriformes > Anatidae > Netta > Netta rufina. The sequence goes on from NC_140129.1 coordinate 7,746,728, forward strand.
AAAGTGCCTCATTTTACTTTGCTAGTAATCCTTCATCATTCAAGTCTGAAATCTTACACTTACTTTGCAATTGGATACTCCCACATGTACCCCCAGCCACCGTGCAGTTGCACACACTGAGTAGCTACACTGTTCTGGAGATCAGACGACCTTAAATGATCAAAAAGAAATTGGTTGTTAGAAGGATGTATGCTGGGAAACATTACCAGAGACACAGAGAAGTTACCAAGACAAAAAGATAGCCAACTTCTTGGCTATATTTCATAACTGATCTAAAGCATTGGCCATTAAAATACTTTAGATTGTGAGGGCTATTTTCTTCCTGCGTGATGAGAAACAAATACATTGAATTGAAAACCATTTAAGATCTGTTCCCCTTACAGAAGAGCTTTCAGAGAAGGAAAGCGTTCAAGACAAACAAACCTGTTTACCTTTCTCACAGGCTAAGAGACTTCTTTTGTAAAGCAGGTTGGTATATTCTCTGGTCTTATCCTTCAGTTGCATCATAAAATTTAAGAACACTGCAGGCTTTCTGCCCCCCACCACCAACATACCATGATGCTCTTTAACTATAACCATTATTAGGGAATGCTTTATTTTCCCATAAATATTTTACAGCTTTAAATTTGCAAGAATACTTCAATTCTTAAACAGGATTGCTCACTGCAAAATATTCAATAATTTTATTATCTAAAATAATTTTCTTAAAGCATTCAGTTTTGCAAGCCTTCCCTCTAGAACATGAGGGATAACATGCCCTTTGAAGTCGATGTGCTGCATCTCTCAGCTTCTGGCACGCTACATACTTCATGTTATTTCAAACAATCAATGAAAATCAGACATAAGAACCCCTAGGATTTTAACTGCACTAGAAGTTCAAGCTAAAGTTAAATGACCTGGGGGAAAAAAAAAAAAAAAAAAAAAAAATCAGTTTCAGAGTGATAACGGAAGTAAAGACGATGACCACTGGAGTCAATTGCTTTTCATGGAAAAATGTAAGAGGAGTTCTTTCTCTAAACCAACCCTCCAGCTAGGTTCTTACAGTTTATTATACCAATTTTAGACCTGCAACAGTGAGTTACTGCCAACTGCCTTTAAATGTATCTCCAAATTTAGCTATATAGTACAACTGGCCACCACAAAGTCTACAGACCTTTCACCAGGTATCAGGAGAGAGACACAAGCTACACTTCAAAATTCACCCAACCTCTAAATCAAGACATCGACTCGGCAAAAGTTAATAAGCAAAATCAATGGGAGATAGTCCCCTGGAATATTAGGGAATGAAGCAGTTCTACTTTCAAGCAGTTTCTAGACCATCTAAGAGTGCTATGGAAAGGAGCCATGGGAACTCTAATAGGGAATGGGGAAATCCACGACAAACTGTGGCACTAACACGTGAGTGGATAGGGGAGTTTCAAATTCCTTACTTCCTCAACAGATTTTTCCAAAGCAAGTCTGCATCTGACCTGGCACTAGCTGTTTCTTCCTCCTCAGAACTGAATGAGTCTACTTACGTACCTGTTATTTCTAGGTAAACAGTGCTAAGAATAGCATTCAAATAAAATCCTTACTTTCATAGTAGGTATTCTGACTATATTCCATCAGCATTTTCTGCTTATTAACTCTACATTTACTTTTGAAGGTCTAGAACCTGTAAATCTCTATTTTCTATAACATTTTTTGTTAATGTCTGGCATGCTTTTTTCCTCTTATCTTTACAACCAAGATAAAACTACACAGATTACAAATTCATGTGCCTTATCTTAGATGCCCCTACTCATCCAGATTTCTCTGGTTAAGCCTAAGTTAACAGATAACACCATCAAATACAGGGAGCAGGAGGAGAAGTTCTGGCTAATAAAAGAAAGAACTGTTTAGTCTCAATTGCAGCACTGGCTGTAGCCAACTATTTCTTCCCAAAACCAGATAGCTTCGAAAAGTAGCTGGGCCAAACAACTATTGCTAAGTAATGCTAACTGAAAAGTATTCTGTATCATATGAGCTTCAAATTAACTTGTGATTAAGAAAAAGAAAAAAATGATTTGTTATAGAAATATGTAACTTTTTCTAAATACCAATGAAATGCTCACTTTTAATTGAGGCTGAGTCCTGGTCTTAGTATTAATGGAAGCCTATTTTAAAAGCATGCTATTACTTTAAAATTGATTTGTTTTAGCAGCCCTGGTTTTCAACATAACTCACTGTTGTTGACTACCTGATTTAAGTTAAAGCTAGTGGCCTCTACTAGAAACTGACAATGTTATTAATCAGACAGTAATTTTATCTTTTGTTCAAATATGAGCAGTTCAGCGTTTTTATTATTAGACTCCCATTAAGGTTATACAAGTAACATTTCCAGATTACTTCAACCACATACCAGTACTTCGCCATAGAAGCTGTGGAGGAGTCCAGGCGTTTATCTGCATGCAGCTGCAAACAGTTGTCCAAAAAGGCTCGTCCCACACAAATCTGTGTTTTCATTTCTGCCAACTTGTGCTGTACAGTCTTATTTTGGGAGTGGACGGATAAGGCAGAGGAAAGAAAGAGTAGAAGTAGTACTGTTTTTAAGCTACATTTGAAGTAGAACGGGAAGCATTTTCTAGAAGCATTCCTGTAAGATATCACTGTTTCAAAACAGTTTGGGCTCTTTATATTTAAATGTTTTCAATACAATTACATCTTTACCAATCTTATTAGAGACATTTACTGCTCTGTAATCCTCCAGACCAACTCAAAACATGGCATTATGGGGAAAACCCTCCAAGAGCCTGAAAACAAGTTCCCAGACAGCACAGAGTTAAGAGGTAGTGGGAGCTGTTACTCTCTGCTCCCCCTTGTGGGAGCATGTATTTTCCCTCTAGCTGTAACATTTATTTCATCATACATTGGATGCATCGTCTGAGCATTTAGTTTTTCAGAGTTTAAGCGTTGCCAAGAGATATGCAAAAACAAAGAAGTTTTTAGACCAACTATCAGAAATTTTTCTGACACACTGGAAAAGGCTTTCTAGATGGAAAAGGTAAAATCCATTGCTAAGGATACCTAAAATCCAGTAAGGCAAGTATGTCATCATCTTGGAGCAGTTCTGGTAGGAACTGGATCAAAACACCAAACAGGAACAGAAGTTTTGCCCGATCTCACTGTTCTAAACTTTTATAGAATAAGTCTCCTTGCTTCCCTAGACAATTATTATAACTGAGTCCTGCTACAGTACGGTATTAAAAAAAACAAAGAATTAGGCAAGTCAATGCTCTAATTAGAACAGATTTTTGATTCCATGCACATTTAAGTGCAAAAAGGAAACTGAAAAGGTATGCAAGAATGGATTTATTATTTTTTTTTTTTTTTTGACTCAATTTTGGCCTCCTAGTGACTGGCAACAGTTTACCCTAGAAAAACGTTATTTTGGAGGTCTCTGAACAGTGAACTACTACAATTAGAAAGCATTCCACACCTACATAAACTTTAAAATACATTTATTGTGTTAAATCTGCTCCTTGCACATACTAAATTCCAGTATTTCTGAATACTCGGTTCAAAAAGAAATGAAGATCATGATTTCCAGAAAGATACCTCCCATTCCAGCCCTTCTGAAGAGCTCAGTTCTGCTGCTATTCCCAGTAATTAGGTATTTGATTTTGACAAAGAAAGACAAAATCAAAATATTCAAGTTGCAATTATCTCTGAAGCATATGAAAAGAAGCTAACATGCTCCAACAAGTAGTAGTCACTCCTATCCTACAGATGAAATACACAGGAGCTTGGTCTGTTTCAGCCTTAAAAGATAAAAAGTTTTCAGGAAAATTACATCAAATGTTGCTTTCATGTTATTGGGCTTTCTGACAACAGCCAAATAGCGTAAGCACGCCTCAAAATACAATTTAACTTGCACTGTCAAAAGTGAGCTATACTCCAACAGTAAATCCAACAGTTTTATAATGCTATCACTTGAATACCCAGCTACCTGGTAGCTCAGGAATCTTGTTACTACACCCATAAAGCTGAATACAAACACCTTTGCAGGCACTCAGGCAGCAAGGTCACTGCTTGGGGACCCTGAGCATCACTCTCATGAAGATCATGTTGCTGCAATGCATTATGTGCAGTTTTGCAGTACCTGCACATGCACCAAGCTCTTCTGCGGTCTGTAGGATTCCAGGCATATACAGGAATCCAAGCAGGTGTAATAAACCTGGATTAGGACCTCTGATGGTAAAAATGCAAGACTAAATGCAAAAAATATTTTTACTTCATCATCAGCAAAAAGCCAGTATAGTTTCTACTGCATATTTCACTTCCAAAAGCAGTACTGCTGTAGGGTACCTTATTGACTTAAAATACACACATTGCCTTTTAGTGGTTTTTAAAAACATTGGGCATGAAAGAATCAGCCACAGCCCAAGAGTGAAGCTCTACAAGCAATCTTTTGGTAACAGTCCAGTGACTTTCACTTGCTCAACATTACACATATGAATGTATACAAATTCCATTGTGCATCTGGCTTTACAAGTCTTACAATTTAAACTCACCTGTAAGTGTGCAATCGTCTTCCCAAAGGCTTTTCTTTGCTTCACGTAATTCCTTGTCTCTTCAAACATGAATTCACAGCCAGCAAGAGCCATATCAGCAATTAACAGTCTCTCCTTTAGAAACACAAATTACAGAATCCAGGGGAATTAGTCCTACATTTCTGTGCATCAGACGCTCACACGTAAATGCACAACTGGGAAACAGATGTTCAGTGATGTTCATTGAGAAAGAGGGGCAGAAGTCACACTAGGGATCAAGCCAGACACTACATTACTGAAATTAATGAGTGACACAAACGTCGTGATGCTTGAAGTCCACTTTTAAGGCTTGTTGGTCATTTTGCTGACAGAACATCATCCCAGAAAAATAGCTACACGTCAACCATAGGACTCCGACTGACTGAAAGCTGCACGTTGATTTATGCTTAATTATTAGTTTTCACAGCTCAGTTAAAAAATAATAATAAAAAAAAACACAAAAACAAAATACACTGTGTTTACCTATTTCAATTGGACAACCTTTGAAAAAAAACAACAAAAACCTACAAGAACACTACCTGTTTTTCCTTCCTCTCATAACGTGTTGAGAAACAAAGTACAGAACGATTACTTCTAGCACAGGTGAAGTCATCTTATGCATCCCATTGAATCTGTGAGTGCACTTTTTTTTAAAGCAGTACATTTCCTTTAATCAGGTTTCATATTTACTCACAGCATAAAATTAAATAAACATGATCTTTACCAGATGAGGCAAACAGTCAGTTTTGACAAAGCACAGTTGTGTTTTGAAAAAAAAAAATCGCATTGCCTCTTTGTCCTCCCAAACCATTCCAAAGCTTCAGTAAGTCAAACTGTGTTATTTTCACTAGCAAGACATTTTGGTAACAACTTCTCTACTTTGCTATATGGATAGAAAAAAAACCAACTTGTATCTTTAATATGGTTCTGCAATTAGAAAAGCTAGAACAGCAACACTTGGTCTTTCATTAGAGAATGCCAAAGTCATGAGAGCTCCAAGCTGTATGTAGTCTATTGAGCAAAATTCCATACTTCCATACTAGAAGTGTATGAGAAAACTGACATGTTCTTTAAGATAATACCCTATGTGCAGGTTCTTCAATAACTGTGATTCAGAGCTCTGGCTTTGAGCTGGTGGGATGTCAAGACTGTTACTAATGCCCAAAGAACCAAACATTTATCCGTAGAAACTGTGTAACTCAGGTAAAAAGCAGTAGTATCAACAGGACGCTGTTTACAGACATCCCAATTCTGAGACAGATGTGGCTCTCCAAGACGAATCATCTCTAAGATTAAGGCAGATTCTTGCAATGACAAAAGTTGGGTCTCTGTATTCTTCCTAAAGACAACAAACACTTTCATTCCTCTTACCTGAGGGAGCTCTGCCATCAAATAATAGAAGCCTTTGTTTTCTTGTCCAAGCAAGGCACTTGCTGGCAACCGCACATCTTCGAAAAACAGCTCTGCTGTGTCCTAAGAGGATTTTAAGTGCAAGGGTTTTTAGTCTGACATTCTCATCTCTTCATTCCACTTTTTTTGCACCCCATTTTTTCATGCTACTGCATTAAGTCATAGAAGAATTTAGGTTGGAAAGGTCCTCCTGAGGTCACCCATATCCTACTCAAGGCAGCTTCAGCAACGCAGACAGCTGAGGGCCTTATCCAGTTACACTTCCTGAAGCACCAACGTAGAAATTTCCTCAGTGTAACCTGTGTGCCTTGCTACCCTTTCACTGTTCTCCTCCATCTCTACAGACACTGTTTACAAAGCTAAAGACAGCAACATGATCCCATCCCATCCAAACTTCAGAGTGAAGAAATCCAGCTTTGTAACCTCTCCTTGAACATCATGTGCTTCAGACATCCATATGCAAACTCAGCATACATACTTTGGATGTATATTTTTTGTGCTCTAAAGCCCAAGAGTTAAGATAACAGCACAGTTTCATTCTATCTTTATTTAGCTAGTGCCAGGAATTAACCAGTTTTAGAATTCCTCCAAGTCTACTGTGGGTTAGAGGTTGTATTAACTTACTTGAGCTTTCAGGCCAATCTTGTTCAGCTTGCGTCCTTTGATGAAACCTTTTGTTCCATTTTCCACCAGAAAAAGGCTGATTCCATGAGCAGGAGATCGGGCTTCTCGGTTTGTAACTGCAACCACAATCACTACATCACTCATCCAACCATTGGTGATGAATACCTGTATAAGGAAAAAAAAAAAAAAAAACAAAAACAAAAACTTGCTTTAGAACAAGGTCTGTCAAAGGGAAGGATTAGTTTGAGAGGTATGGTTAGGATCAGAATTGTGAAGTTAAAGAACACAAATCTGTTTCTTTTGTCTGTCCCATGATAAAGACAGAAAGTGCTTTCAACTGTAGACATCAAATTAAGAGAGGTTCTCTTTTAAAGAAGATGAGTTAGCAAGGTATAAAATATAAACGTTATTAATGGTTTCTATTAACAACTGCTTACTACAGTTCTGCAGAATTATCCATCCGCCTGCCATGACTCATCCTAACTCCACCAAAAGAAACGCAGTCTTGACTTCAACTACACAGAACAAGGGAGTATTTTTTTAAACACCTACTGTAAAAGTTTGTTTGCATGCATTCTCACCACCTGAAATTCTGCTAAGGCCTTAAGTCTCTGTCACTACTATGATTCCAACAGGGTTACAAAATAAGAGGACAGAAAGATGAAGCTTTAAAAAAACCAAAAACAACCCTACCACACACCTGTTGAACCCACACTTCTATTTCAACACTTTACTTCTGCCCTCTTGCTTTCTTATTATGGGAACAAAAGATGAGGTTAATGCTGCCAGCTTTGTAACAGCTTGACAGCATACACTTGGAATCTAATGCAGTGGTTTTGTCTTTCTAATATGAGCAGCAGGTTCCTGAATAAAGATTCCACAGCTTGCATTTTAACAAGCCACTCAGGCCACAGAAGATTTCACATTGGTAACACACATATTTTGTTGTTCAACCTCAGCACTGAGAAATAACCCTGGTTCTGATTATACTATGCAGGACTTCTTCCAGTTCAAGAAAAAAGAAAGCGTTTAGATATGATTTAAAAGCTACAAAACTACCTGCTGAAACCCTTCCATAAATTGGTCCATTAATTGCCAATAGCAAAAATATAAGTCTTACTAAAAAAACAACTGGAAAAAAAAGTGGAAGGACTAGGAGGAAACACTGATTCCGGTGTACATCCCTCACTGAGTGCATTCAACTACCAAAGGCTACAAGTGGCATAGGTCTGCTCACTTACCTTACTCCCGTTAAGAATCCAGTCACTTCCATCTTTTTTTGCATATGTTCGTACTCCTTGCAAATCACTAGAATGAAATTCAAAAGGTCCTTCAAGAAACCATTCCAGAAGTTGCAATTTGTCTCTTAAATTCTATCCAATATAAAAGTAGACTTCATACCATCCCTACATGCAATCAGTGAAAATGCACAGGATAATGGAACATGGTGAAATGGTTTGGAGTGTAACAGAAACCAAAAGCCTACTGCACAAAGGGATGCAAATCTAGGCCACTGTACAGGAGCATGAGGTGGTTTTAATGTACTGGCTTTTGGGAGGTGGTAATAATCAAGAACTGACACCAATGTATCAGTAATGGGTCAGCCTCCCCTTATGCTGACATGCTTCAGAAGACAAATGCCAGACAAAAGGACACCTTCTGAGCAGGCTCAGTCCTAACGAGGAGGCTCTGCAAAAAAGCTGTTGGCAATGCCTACCAACTGGAGAAGTGTGACACCAAAAGGTTTTGCTCTTCACCTGTTCCTCTGCTTTGGAAACTGGCCTGATCAGCTGTGTCTACCCAAAACATGTGCTGTCTGCCCTTCAATAATGACAGCAAAGGAAGGACACTTCTGTTTTTCAGAGGGGAAAAAAAACAATACAACAACCTGTTTCAAACCAAATCTAATACCAAAGAAGTCAAGACTTCTTTGCTGATGTACGTGATTTTCTCCTTATTACATTTCATATTAAAATTATATTCACATGACAAGCAGATTATTAACTATAAAATCATATTATAAAAGCAAATGCAAAGCATATTTGCCGATGGCAATACAATAAGGAAATGCTTTCTAAGCAAGAGTATTGAAATGACAAAGCTGTAATCTGTAAGTCTGAAGTCCTACCTATACTAGGTTGTTGTGTAGTTACTAAGATGACCATATAACCAGGATGTTTGTGAATTTTTTTCCACTGAGAAATCAGTAGACTGCACATAACATTATGACCATCTGTCTTTGTTTTTAGCTTACCTGCCAGCCCCAGGTTCTGTCATGGCAATGGCACCAATACACTTGCCTGCAGCCATTTCAGGGATAAAGCGCTTAATCTGTTCTTCAGAGCCATAGTTTGCAATGTAAGGCATGACTATATCTGAATGAAGGCTGAAGCCTGGGCCAGTGCAGTTAACGTACATCCTTGGAAAGTGGAGAAAAAAGCAAAACAGTTCAGGCAGAAATTTAAACAGTGAACTTGACAACTTTACAACATGGCCCCAACACTGAAAGAAAGCCCGACCCCACAGAAGTCTCATACATAACCTGAACACGTGGCATTTGTACTGTTATTTATAGAATGTATGTTCACAGCCAAATTGTTGTATGACCTAGAAGACTAATGAAAGTGCTTCCCTCGGTCCTAGCAGTAGAGCACAATGACATTTATTACTTAAACAATTATCTGGAATACTTAAAGCAGGAGGGACTTACATAGGTCTAAAGTATCCTTCTCATGAGAAACACTATTTTCTGTAACCATAGAGGAATTCTTATGACGAAAACAGGTTATTGATAACATGATTGAAACTGTTCCTGAAGTGTCTAGTACTTACTGTTCCTCCCAGACCACGGCAGAAGAGAGAATATCCGCTCCAATGCCTCCATGCTTTTCAGCAATAGCAACACCCAGCAAGCCCTGCTGTCCAGCTTTTTCCCAGAGCTCCCTGCTCACCTGGCCATCCTTCTCCCACCTGCAAACAGCACAAGAACAGAGTCATCCATTAAATTCCCCATGTGCTACCTCTCATTTGTCATGGCTGCCACTTCCCACTAGAGCACCTGCAGCCAGGTTTCACTGCTCAGGAGAGAGACTTTCAGCCTCAGCAATACACAAGTGGGGTGCAGAGACAACTACAATTTCCCAGCTAAGAAGTGGTGGCTTAATAACAGGTTTTCCATCCTCCAAGCCCACAAACGCCACTGGCATTCCACAGACATCACCTATATAACACGTCTGAACTCCTGTTTCCAATCTATAACCCAACATCTCTTTAAGCCTTGTTATGAAAGGCTGTGCTGCCTAGTGGTCTGAGCACTACACCAGGATTTAGAAGATTAAGCCACAACCATCTGGATAATTACTTATCTTCCAGACACTATTTTCCCCACATACAAAATGCATATAAACACATCAGTTTGTGAAAGATTTCAAATCCATCAGTGAGAACTGCTTTTTAAGAAAGACACGTCAACACATTAGCAACCTAAAGGAAGAAAAACAACAGCCTGTGTACTTTGCACTGTACTTTGGTAAATTAACGCTGCACGGTGGTTTCAAGTCCACAAATAGATAGCTAAGGCTCATCTGCTGACAGTCTGCAGATTTAAAACTACAGGAATTACTTGTTCTCAGAAAAATAGTACCTTTTTACCAAGTTCGCCAACATATTAGGAAGTTGGATGGCTATTAATGGCACAGTTTTTTTTAAGTCACACTTTTGAAATAATATGGTAGATAAATTGGATGAGAGATTCCTCTGATGCACTCACTTGTGTGTTAGAGCTATACCACAGCACTTTATCCACAGTTAATAATGTATCTTATCCCATATACACTTAAGCTTATTCCCAGAGCTTTTGCTCCTGCGCTGGAAATCTTAAACAAATCCTTCTATTGACCATATTTGCTTTTTTTTTTTTGTCCCCCCATTTTCGGGGCTATTCCTGTCTCTACCCTCACCCCTCACTAATGCTTCTTCTCACAGCCATCCATGTTCGTTGATGCCACACCAGTCTCTTCATGTTGGCTCAGCCAATTGGTATTCTGTGCTTGAAGCCTCCTCATTTACTTCAAAGGTGCGAGAACAAAATGGTTCAGAGGTCACTGAAGTGACGCAAGAACACAAGTCTGACTTGTTCCAATCTACCTAGGAAATAGCTGTCAGCAAGCTAGTACATAGATCGTAATTAACCTCACGCAGATCCAGTATCTGGCGCAGCTTTGTAAGCAGAAGTCATTCTAACAAAAGATGAAGGACAATATCTGTTTTTGTGCACAGAATATGATTATGTAGTGGAAAATCCACTTTTTCATGACTTTGAGGTCCTGATTAGAGTTTAAAAAAACAAAACAAAAAAAAAAAACTGGCAACAATCCCGACATAAGCAGTTTCCTTTGCTTCCTGCTGTTCATTTCGGCCCTGGAGCCACAACACCTCACCCACTCAGTTGTGCCATCTCGATTGTTTGTAGATACACTTTGAACTGCATCAAGAAATTCATCCTGCAGCATGACTGAAGAATAAGCCCTTCGTTAGCCCCCCCATTGCTTCTACAGGCATGTTTTTCAGGTAAAGTAGAATTGCTCAAGACAGTACTGCAGCTTAACGCTTCAAAAAAACACATGTTCTCAGTTCATTCCCTTCAAAAAAAAAAAAAAAAAAAAGTTCTCAGTTCCTTCCCATCTCACCTCCCCCAACTATAATATGCAACTAAAATAAAGGGGAAAAAAACTCCAGCTCCATTTCAGTGGAAGAATGACACCTCTACTGTGTAGAAGAGAGCACACACACTTCCACAGAAGCAAAAAACATGCAAATTTAAACCACAATATTTTGTGCAACTTTCTGGGTAATGCATACTCCAGCTTACCATCCTGCATGGACCATATCTCCAATATCCATTGCACTAATCCAGACACAACGTTAATGCTTTTTGGATGACAACATGGTAACTGTCTCCTTAACTTTACCATCAAAACACCAGTGTCAGAGTTAATAGGGATACTTTGGCTGAAGCTCTACAGACTGCATTTGTCCTGCTTAAATGCCTAAAATGATAATGGCAGCTCAGTATTCTGTGAATTTTGATTGTGTGCAACTCATCCACACATAAATTTTATAGGCAGGTTTGTTTTAATCAAGTCAATTTGAAAATAGAAGGTAAAAGAAAACAAATACCCTGTTTATTTTGTCATATTAAGTAACACCCAAAAAAGCATATTTAGAATAAAAGCAAACTATTTGGCAAACGAGAATGTTTGAAAGGTATCTTACTCTGCATGAAAAGGCAGCACTTCTTCCTGAAAGAATTTCCTGGCACTCTCCCTGAAGATATCATGATCGGATGTGAAGATCCTCCGAGTTCCTATATCGGTTAAACTTTTAGCTGAAGAGGGTTCTTGGCGCTTTGTGCCATGCTGTTCAGCGTGTGCAGGGCTAAAAAAGAAAGGCGAATACCCGTTTGAACAGTTATCCCTATTTACGCAACCCTTTTACAAGAAAGGAAACATCTGCCTGCTAAACTTAGTTCATATCACAAGTCTAACCCACTATTACATCCAAAGGATACTTGCAATAAATACCGTACTTTGTTGGGCTTTGAGACAGCAAAGACTCAGCAAGAACATTTTGTCCTTAACACTTCAAATAAATTAAAAACAATAAGAATACATACATAAGTAAGGGGATAAATATTTTCATCCTCAGAGATGCTAAAAATCACCACCTCCTCATCCCCCCATGACACAACCCCAAAAAGCAATTCAGTTCAACTTCAAATAACAAACTTTTTGAACGAGCAAAGGTTTTTTTGTGGGTTGTGATCCTTCACAACCTGTTCTTTACTGTTATATTCCTGTTATTTACTTCATCTCATACACGGTCCCCGAAGCCCCAGAACTTGGGATCCATAATGGCAAAAAATTTAAACTCTCCAAAATAAAAGTACAACGTGGATTCGCACACTCTTACAGCTGTATTAGACCCTGCATTATCATCAACTTCTGCAAAGTTTTAACTTTGAAAATAATACTAACATCCCCTAGCTTTTATTATTTTTGCATACATTAAAAGGTTAGCACAGGACTGTTAATCATCACACAACTCTTAACACCAACATCTGCAAAAATAAGGTTCTTTTATTATTAAAAAAAAAAAAAAAGGAAAACTGAAACAGTGATAGATTTCAGTAGTGGAAACCACATGAGGAAAGCATAAATAAAGTCAGTAAGGTTTAAAACTTTTCCAGGAGCTTACAGTGTAAAGGACATACCACTTTATGGCTGAAGTGAGATTTCATTTCTCACCTTTGTGTGTTGGATTCTTTGACTTGCTTTTACTTTATTGCCACAAGACAGCAGAAATTATACCCGCAGAGCTGAGCTACATTATAATGGAAAAGAGATTCTCCAATCCTGTCCCAAACTATGCAGTATCACAACCTGCTTGCTGTGCTTTCAGACTCAGGCTTCCCATGCTAGGTATACAACGGACTTCCCCAAAAAGCTGCAGCTTATTTTTAAAGCTACTTATGACAACACCGAGCTACATTTAAGACGGCTCTTTTGGCTATTTTGTTGATTCAGGGCGCACAGCCCACTTGGCATGCAGACAAGGGCTCTTCCACCACCCCACGGTGGCACAGCTCAAAATTCAGAGGCCACCCAAGGCCACCGGGGCCCTGCTGCTCCCCCTAAAATCTCTCCTGCAGCAGGTCAGCATGTCTCACAAGGGCAAGGACACGTCCTCCCTGTCACCTGCTGTCACCACCGGGACTCCGTGTCCCTGAGTGTGACCAGAAGTGGAGCAAAGGTCAGCCTCAGCCCTGCCAGCGCGCTCCCAAAGCCACTGGGGCCAGGATGCTCGGGGGGCTCGCCCGGATCCTGGCAGCCCTCCTGCGAGTGGGGCACCAACATATGTATATAGATAGACACCTGTAGATGTATATATACACATTTATATAGCTAGAGATTTGTACCTGTGCCTAAAAGTTTCCTGCTGCATGAGCACATGCCTATAACCCCTCCAGATACATACAGGATACATACAGACATGAACACTGCTCACACGTATGAACACATAAACGTACGTAGATGGGCACACACGCTGTGAGTAACCCCACAAACACTTACACACCCACCCCCACACAGACAGGAAAACACACACATTTATGCCTAAACATGCACATTGTACATCTGCCTAGCCATCTGTGCCCCCACATAACGCCCAACGAACAGACACCCCCTTCTCTCAGCGCCTCCCCAATGGGCTCCTTCCCCCTTCCAGCCCCAAACACAGCCACCCGGACACCCCCCCCCCCCCCCCACACACACACCCCACCCGTCCACGCCACCCCCCGCACCTCGAAGCCCCCTCAGGGCCCCCGGGGCCGTGCCCACTCCGCGGCCCGGCGCCCCCCTACCTGGCCTGGGCAGAAAAGGGCCGGGGGCCGGCGGCCCGCAGGAGCCCACGCAGGCGGAGCAGCCGCGCCGCCATTTTGCGCCGGGGCGTGGCGGTGAGGCAGCGCCGGGCCCCCGCCGCCGATCGCGGCTGCTAGGGCGCCTCCCCGGGGGTTGATTTTATATTTCCATGCAGAATATATAATCCCTCGGTTTGTTCTGCGGTAGCTTGCAGTCAGGGAGGCGTTGCTCCCGTCCTTGCCTTGTGTTGTAAAGGGAAGGATTTCTGGTTCCTGAAGGCTGTCGTGAAATACGCGCCTGTGTGATGAAGCGCGCTTCTGCCTACCTTCGTTTATAAACTCCTTCTAATCCATCCGTGTTCACAATAGGATTATGTTGAAATAGCTGTGCTTTTTTTAAGTGTAGTTTGGAAATCACGTTATGGAAGGAAGCGAGGAAGCAGAAACAATCGTGGCTCAGGTGAAGAGGGGAGTGGGCAATGGGGTGCAAGGGGCTGTGCACTCAGGGAGTTACTGAAGGGTTATTTGAGTGATTTCACCGGGCATGAATCCTTCCCAACCTCTGGGAGGCCTTTGATTCGGCTCTGTCCTGCCTCCTCTGAGGCAATGTCCCCTCAGGGATGGGGCTGTGCCCAAGAGCCACCCTTCACTGTCCTTCTCAGCAGCCAGACAGCTCCACAGGCCCCAGGTGGGTTTTAATTTACAGAACAAGTGTGCCAAAATTTTTGGCGCTCTTATTTTTACCTCACGACCACATCCCTGTTATGCCCTTTCTCGCAGGGCTTTGTTGGTGGCGTCCCCTCTCTCCTGGGTCAGCCACCTGGGAAAGTTTTGAGGATCAAAGAGCATCTTTCCACTCAGGAAGGAGCTCCTGCCTGTTTCCTTTAACAAAGCCCTGAAATACAAACTGCCTAGAAAAAAAAAAAAATAGCACTAATTAATGGTTGTGATGAGGATTGGGTTAAAACAATATATAGCTCCAGGCAGGGAGATTTTATATGCTTTCCTCTCTCCCCACATGGTGGAGGGGAAACTTCAGGCATTATCTCCTGGAGTCATGAGGTGGCACAAATTCGTAAGCAAAAAGGAGGTTTCAAACCCTCATATTTGCTGAGAAACAAAACAAAAAAACTGAAGTGGCTCAGAACTCAAAAGCATAGTGACACAGAAGATAGCTTTCAAAGTCGTTATTTTAAAGCTAGTAATTTACAAGGAGGTGAATAGAACATAATTCTCTGAGAGAATTCCCATGATCTGGGTGTTTCTGTACATCAGGCCATAGTCTAAACCTGTTGTGTTCTTTTTAAGACAAAAATTCCTCATTTTTGTTCAGCAATGTTGTGCCTAAGCCACACGGTGGCGCCAGAGGCATTGCTGTTGCTACTGATGGGCATCCTGAAGGGACTGTTGCTTCTCCTGGTTTTGGTCTGATATTCTGGCAATGCAGAGTTTGTGCTACCAGAAGCACCCTTACCAGAAAAACTAACTGCAGCCAGAAAATACACACCATTTTTTCACTCAGGAGCCTGATCCTGTATTATATCGGATTAGGCAGGAGAGAAGCACGCAGGGGAAAGTGTTAGTGCAGAGGGGCGTCAAGAGGAAATGAATAAAACAAACTGGTGGGAATTGCTGAATCTGGGTGCCCAGAGGTAAGATTTGAGCCTGCCTGTGAGGTCCCATCATGCCTGGAGTGCACCCCATGGACTGGCTCCAGGATGAGCGTAGCACCTTGGTCCTGGGTCTGTTGAGGCTGAGGAGATTCACGTTCTTGGGGGTGCCCTGGTCACCCTGCTCACAGAGTTGGTGGCTTTGTTGCAGTGATGAGATCTGGCAGGACAAATCCCACTGCCCACACACAGGATAAAATTATAAAAGAGCTATGAGATGGTAGCTGCTGCCCTAAGCCACAGAAAAACAAGCTTTGCCTAGGCTTCCTATGTCAGTTCCTGAGGTCAGGAAATGCCTCAGACAGTGGCAAGCAGAGTGATATTTTTCATATTTTGGGGGGGGGGGGGGAGGAGGGGGGAATAAGGGTGGTTGTGAAAAAAATGGACATTAAGAACAATTATTTTCTTTTTATTTATTTACTTATTTTCTGCTTGCAGAAAACAGGACAGAAATAGTTACCACAGCAGAGCAGAAAGTGCGGACACATCTCCGGCCTTCTTCTAGATGCTGTTTCCAGTTTGGGATAGTGCTTTAATTATCACAGCCTTCTGCACGTTTGCAGGGACACAGCACTGTGTTAAGTGACAGTGGTGTACACCTTCCTTCTGGTCTCTGCATCTTTGTTCCTCATGTGGACATAGTCACAGGGTGAGTCTCTGATTTTGATTTTCCCCCTCTTCACGGTGAATCTTTCTCTTTGTTAAGGTTATCTGCCATACCAGGAAATGGCCTGTCTGTCCATCCTGACCTGTGGTACAGGCAGCTCAGGGGAGAGATGCAGATTGCCATACATACATAGCCATAAATTCTCTTGAACTAGTAGCTCTCCTGCTCTCATATTGTGTGGCTAGTGCCAGACTTTTTCCTTTAAGACTCCAAACTGCTAGAGCAATCTGTGTTATACCAGTAAGCACTACAGTCCCCAGTCATACACAGCATTAGTATCACCACCTTTCTCATACCATAAGTGCTGCCAGCATGTCATTAAAGCACTGATTCAGGGGGCTCTAACACAGTGTATTACTGCCCTGATCTGAGGACACTGTGACATTTGGGCTTTGTTGCAATTTGGTTTGGCTGAACCCCTCTTTTGGGTCACTATTTATGCTCTTTTTTATGATTTTCAGCATTTATAGGTCATTGCTACAGCTGGAAAGAACCCATAGTCTCTTCAGTGCCTCCTTTTTTGGGAACAATGTCAAATGTATTTACTAAAAAGAATGTAATTTAAAGCATTATAATGCTGAAAAAGTGCATGGGGCCTAGCAAAATGCAAAACTTATAAACAAGGAAGTTGTAGGTTACCTGGAGAAAAAGTGTTCAGGTGGAGATCTGTGGGTAAGACAGATTAAATGAAATTTGTTCTGGTTTTGGTCAAAATGTTCCTATTTTTCATCTGAGGAGTATACCTTCTCCAGATACAAAGCCTGTGCAAAGCTTTCCAGGTCTGAACAGTTCTTTGTCAGGAATTCTATTATTTTTTTTTTTTTTTTTTTTTTTTTTTTCCAGAGTTATTCTTTGCTGTCTTTTATTTCCACTGCAGGTAAACAATTATAAAAGAATTGAGCAAACAAATCCCATTGCATGCATTTTTTTTCTGTCAAATAAGCCATCTACAAGCTTCCACTTGTGTTTCTGGACTAGGACATCATTAATCCTATGACATCTGCAGCAGCAGCTATTGCTGTGCAAGCATGTTCTCCTCTAGGAATAGGTGTGTTGGATTTAGTTTTGACAACAGATGATTTTATGTGGGAAACTACACGCAACTGCAGGCCTTGAATGCAAATGTCCTAGTTTTCCTTAGAGCTTTCCCTGTGCAATTGGCATGTATGTGACTTTTAAATCATTTTTGATACCCAGTTTGAAGTGGAGGAACCACTTGCAGGCATGTTTTTCACAGCTGATCAGTCATTGAACAGAGGCCTTCAGACAGCAGGTAAACAGTGGGTACAAGCCCTGAAGGTGACGACTTCTGCCAGAGGGCCTCGGCCGTCTGCATGGTTGGGTAACAGAGACTCCTTTTAAAAGACCTATGATTCAGTGTATTCCTCTGCCTTGCTACATGTAGTGGTGCTGCTGTTTGTAAAGTCAAGCTGCAGGAAAAAACAGAAGCTTTGAAAACACAGTAAGGGACAGCACTGAGCCCTCTCACAAAGCTCTTTATTCCCTTTCTAGACTTTCAGTCTCTTGCAAAGAGAGTGCCCAACTATTCATGTCTGATATGAATACCCTAGAGCTTTGGTTTCTGAGTAGGTTATTTAAAGGTTATGTGCTGTCTTCTTTCAAGAAGAGCCCAGGTGCCAATTTAGCATGTCTGGCCATCAGGGGACCTGCATGATCTTTGTCCAACTTTTCTATGTTGGCATTATAGCGCAGGGCAAGCTTGAACAAGATGCAGGCTCTCAACTTACGTCTCCTCTGATATGTGCCTGTCCTTAGTGAGCCTTTGCTTGGGGTTACACGGTGTTAATATGCATGTGTGATGTGATGTGACAGAGAGACTGTGGCCGATGAGTGGTGGGCCTCCTCTGGGGTGCTGGTAACCTTCCTCCGTCCCAGCAGAGCACCACGGTCAGGCTCTCACTCACTGACCACCCGTAGCATATAGACACACTGCTGCCAGGAGATCCAGCTCCTTCTCACTGGAGAGACACCACAGCCCTCCAAGACCCTTATGAGAAGTCAGTCAGCTGGGTATCAGCAAGGAGAGGGATGTGGGAATCAAGTGTGTAAGTCTCATGAGCAGAGAAGATGGCTTGGCCTGAAGATAATTATGTCCATCTGAGGGGCAAGGTTTTTTTCCTCGTGTCTTTTTATGAGAAACTTCAAACCATCATGTTTAAAATGGAGTTGCCAATCTAGGGTGCTGGGCTTGAGTCTGTGAAGACTTCTCATGCGTACATGTGCCAGCACATCTTCTAGGAGTTAGGCAGCTGTCAGCAGTTTTCAACATGTGCCGGTACTGATTTGGAGCAGGATTATGTGCGTTACTCAGAATTTTTTTTTCAAAATCATTTCTATCAGAGCTCAGGAACAGCAGCACTCCCAGTGAAGAAGTTGGAGGGGTTTCTACTGTAGGGAGAATTTATTAGGTCTGTAACCATAGAAGGAAACTTCAGCTACTGAGATGTTCATCAGTCTATGTTCCCTTTGGCACATGGCATGGGGTAAAAGTTCACAAAGATGGCTGTGAAGAATTCAAAAATTCAGCAAAGTTTGTCTCTTACTCAGATCTGTCGGCCTATGTACATCAGACACAGACCATTTAAAATTTACTTATTTTTCAAGTGACACAGATCAGAGCTGCAGTTTCTGAATGTAAAAGGCACACAATGGCATTTACTGAACACAATGGATGTTAATATGTGAAATTTATATTGCTGGAGGTTGAAAGTATTGTTGTTGTCTGAAACAGGGCTGTGCACATATGGCCTCATCTCCCAGAACTGGTTTACTGCCTGCATATGTAATCAATGGTGTATTTATACAAGGATGAAAATGTACTTCTTTGCTCTCTGTTATATCAGAACCAAGATGAGTGGCATCCTGTGTGCTGGCAACAAGCACTTCCAATAGCATTTTAAAGTGTCTCTCCTCAAGCAATATCAATGCTTACAGCCTCAGACTTCGCATTCATTATTTGTTTGGTATTTGAGGGAAAGCCGTTCCATTCGACTGCTTTAATAGTGCTCAAATAATAAAGTTAATGCTGAGATCAGTCCCATTAGCTGTTTCCTTATAAGTGCCAAGTAACTATGATGCTAAGGTCTCCTGATTCCAAATTATGTAGCTTTTCTACATAAGCTTAGGTATTTTATTTGCAGAATACATTGCAACATTTCTTGTTTTGTTTTGTTTTGTTTTTCAATTAACCATCTCTGAGGGTTTGAATGCTGTAGTGCTAACGAGATACTCAGCATTTCCTCCATTTCCTTCAGGGTCTTCAGCTGAGATCCAGCCTAACTCAGGCATTAACCAAAAATGTGCTCACCAGTTCAGTGTTAGTGGGGTGAAATGAGCTTGAGAGGTCTCAGTTGCAGCTTGTGCTATGAATTCATTCCCCTGCTTTGTGCTAATTGTGTTAGACACAGAGACCAGGAGCCATTATTTGCCTGCACCTATTAGTGCAGGCAAATAGAAAAGTAAGTTTTCTTATCTCCAGTGTAGCAAGGGGCTGGGAGAGAGTCAGTCTGTATTTAATGGAGTAGTGCAGAACTGGGATGATGAAAGCTCCTACAGACCTGCACAGATTAATGTAGTCACTTTAACATACACTGGGGAGCAAAGGATTTCTTTAACAGATGTTTCATAGCTTTCAAGAACCTGAATCAGCTGAGCACCAGTCTCACACAGGTGTAGGTGTTGGGTTTAGAGATTGCAACCATCCCATTATACCTTTCTGCATTGCCCTGTAGTGCTTAGCAGGGCTATTTTATGGTAGTAGGGCTGCAATCTGAGCTTGTGTAAGTATTGACCTCCCTTACGGGTTTGGCTTGTTACAGAACCTTAGCAAACTTGTCAAAAAAAAAAAAGTAGGTAACTCCTACTCTTTTTAAATTGTTCTTGGTATGCGTGATGTGACCTATATGGTTCATCTAATTGATGGTTTTTATTTTATCAGGGAGGTGCAAAAAATCCAGTAATAACATCAGTCGTCCCTTAAAAGATCAGTGATGGTCCCGAATTATAAAGAAATTGAGCAGAAGAAGCTTTGTTAGTTAAACAAAGGCAGAAATGTTTGTTGTTGATTAAAACCAAATTTAACTTTTTGGATATTCAGGAACATTGCAGATGATAAACTTTGGACTGAAACCAGTTCTTAAATTAATGAGGTGGTAAATAAGTGCTGTCATTTGTGTGGAGAAAAGCTTGAAAAATGGCAGTGTTTGGTATAGTGTGGAGTAAAAAATGAATCATTTTTTCTTTCACAAAGACCTGAAGAAAGCTCTTTCTTGGGCAAGCAATCTGGAGGGCTGATACTTAGGAAGACAAGACAAAACTTATTTTGTTTTTCTGACTCCAGTTTGGTAGACCTAAGAAGCGTAACAACTAAAGGACAGAGCCTAAAACACGCATCCCTGGTCTCCCCTGGGGTACTAGGTGTATGGTGTGTGTTAACATACATGCTGTTTATGGAGGGATGTGCAGTTTAGGATGTGCATGTCCTCTGTTACTAGGGTGTAGGAAGCAATAAATTCCTTTTACCTGGAAAGAGAGAATTTTCTGTTACTTTTGCTAGGGTTTTTGAGATTCAACAGGGCTTGTGTCTGCCCAAGCCCTTGGGGGGTGGGGGTGGAAAGAGTTTAATGGGGGCTGAGAGCCTTGGAAGAGGATCTTCTCAAAGGAAAGAGACATTTTATTATTATGGAGCACCAGGAAGTCTGGAAAACAGTCTGGAAACCTTGCTTGCTTTGGGAAGTGAGTCTCTAAACCACTTTGCATTTTTGTGTATACTTCAGAGTATAATTATGAATATCTATTATCATGGCTGTTTCTTTTAATCAGCATGAACTGTCTGTCTTGTAATACTTTTCATGCTGCTAAGGAAATATGTGCACGTGTCTTTATTGCTTTTTTGTCAATCTCCCTTGTACGTTTCTTAGTGCAAATCCTTTCCAGAGGATTGGCGATAGCCTTTCTTTTACAACAAACAGTTTGATTTAGGAGTGCTGCTGCCCATCATTGCTACATTAGTGAAGAAATGAAATGTTTATGGGCTAATCTATACCATCCTCCCAAACCATAGATTTTGGTAATGGAAAGTTCAGTTTAATGCTCTAATAAACTGTGCTCTGATATTCATGTATGCTGTGCCAATTAATCTAGAAGGTAGATGTGAGAGTGAAATCCTGTATCTTCAGCAATGTTTCAGTCTTCATTCTGAAATAAATGTAAGTACCTGGGTAGATGGGGAAGTGTGGCATTCTTCATGATAAAATAAATGAGAAATAATAGGTTACTAAGGAACTGTCCTTTTTCCATGAGACACTTAAGCCCTTCCTTGTACCCCTATAAAAGTCAGCCTCCCTGCTGTAAGAAGGATGCGGGTTTAAGCTACATCAGGGCTACGTGGACAACAAGATACTGCTTGGAAAAAGACTGAACCTGTTCAGTTTAAAAACTGAGATTAGTTTGAAAACCTGCTGAAGTGGAGTGGTCTTGTAATAATGGTATGAAATACTGTAAAAGGGGAGCTGTGTGGAAAAAAAGAAAATATTGCTATGGGGGAGCAGACTTACATCCCTGGATGGGTTATATTAGAGGACTTTGTTCAGTCAGGAGCCTTGTACGTGCAAATTTTTCTGCCAGAAGGAGGATGTGTTTGCTGAGCTTCCTCATTGGGTTTTCCGTGGTGGCATGTGTTGGAGCTACCTTTCCTCAGTTGTTCTGCCCTTTCTGCCTTGGTTTTGTATGGTGCCCCAGCTCTGTGGTATCAGTCACCCTCCATGGTGCTGTGTGCCAAGGGCCAGCGTTTTGCAGCTTGACCTTTCCCTTGGGATCTAGCCCTGCTCCTGAGGAGTTAAACTCAATTGCTTTGAGTAATGGAAAGTATGTTCATTAACAATGTTCTATTTAAAATACAAAGCAAATGCAACGATAGCAAGAGGTGTCAGATGACCAAGACTGAGAATCACTCTTTCCATTCGGAGCCTGAGCAGATGCAGGGCAGCCTTCTGCAGCTGCTGGGGTCTCCGGTCTCTCTCTCTGGGGTGAGGAGGAGCTGAGGAGCTCAGCACTGTGCGAGCACGTGCTGTATGGGAGTGCAGCGTGGTGCTGCTGGTGCTGGGCACATCTTTCCTCAGGAAGCAAAAAATAAGGAGAGGAGGCCTTCTTTTCAGGAGCATCCCCCAAGATCAGAGCTCTGAGCAATGCAGGGGTTACTAGCATGTGGGCAGTAGGTCAAATCAACAAGTTTAACTTTTTAATTGTTTTTGAGGCAAAGCAGAGGGTTCGGCAGCTCATAAAAAACACACCAGGGCTTTTTATGCATTTCCAAGTTGTGCTTTCAGGTTGGGTACCTGTTGGGATGGGGTTTATCAATGGAATTAAAACTGAGTGGTCTGGGTTTGTTCTTTCTCTCAGAACATTTTTTTTTTTTTTTTTTTTCTTTAAATTGTCAAAACATCTTGTTTTCATTGGAAGATGTAGTAACAATTTTCCGGTTGTTGTCACAATGGTTGAGTGAGAGTGGCTGGTTGAAGCTGTCACTAGCTGGAAGAGGCTACTATTTAAGGAGTGGGTCTTTCTTTATAAATGGTTGAATGAAGATAATCCCCAAATGTTGTCTTATCAGAATATGGACATTATTTTTATTATTATTATTATTTTTTTACAAATAATTGTTTATGTTTGGGATGGGAAACTTTTAACTACCAAAACTCTATCATAAAAATATATTCCCTGTGTAGCTCAATGAAATCCTTTCCCACTCAGAGTGTTTAGTGGGAAAGGAGTATTCTCTTTATTTTCATCTGTTTTATCTGAAAATTATTTCTGCTCTGATCTTACTGTAGTGGAGTAATGTAGGTGATGTTGTCCTGATTGCTTAACAATTAGAGTTCAGAGAAGTACTGTCGAGCTGGTTATGTCTCATAACATGGGACTGTTTTAAAAACATGATTTTTTATATATATATATTTTTTAATGGGTAGCTTAATCCAGCCTATTTCTCCACAAATGAGAAGTCATCCCATTCTGCTACTAGTCTGGGGTTGGGCCCCAAATATCTGAAAAGTTAACTGAACTTGCAGTTCAGAGAGGAACGAGCGATGGGAGTTCTGGTCCTTCAGGCCATGTCCAACCCTGGACTGGGCTGGCTACGTGACTGCGTGTCAGGGTAGTGTAGCAAGGAAGCATCAGAAGGAGCCTGACAGTGTAAATGGTGAAGTGTTTTGCTTTTTGTTTGCTTTCCCAGCAACTGAGATCCACGGTTTCCTTGGAAGGAGGAAGCACACAACATGTGTGTATGCAGTATGTTCAGAAACAGAAGGGTGTCCAGCAGTCCCTTGAGAAACATCCTTCAGGCTGAGGCCCTATAAATAGTTTGGTTAATGCATCTCATGCTTTTTTTCCTTACCTTTTTAGGACAGGCTAAGCAACCACCTCCTTTTTTTTTTTTTTTTTCTTTTCCCTTTCTATCAAGGTTTTTTCCCACTGCATGAAGCAACCACCTGTAAACTACCTGCTGGCATAGGTCTCTGGGCAGGGCTCATCTTTGGGTCTCTCTTGGCCCCATTTGCCAGCATGTTGAGGGTTTAAGTGGGAGACTTTTTTGGGGAAGCCTTGGAAAAGAGGCAGCTGCTGCTTCACTGGTTGTGCCGTGGCTTATTCTCGTACCAGCTGCCCTTGCAGCACCTGTTGGCTCTTGAATTATGGTTCTTGGGTAATTTAATAAGGCTAAGCCGGATTTTTATAGAACAAGCTGACCCTCAGAAAGGAGGGTAAGGCAGTTTTGGGAACACTCAAGGAAAGGAGCAATGAGCTACGCTTAGGGCGGGGAGGTGTGGGTAACAATACAGCTCTGAGAGCTGGCTACTCCTGTGGTTATTGGGCTCCCCAGGCCTGGGGGGTTACAGCCATGGGGTTGGTGCCCCCAGTACAGAGCCTGTATGGGCGGCTGCTGTTCCACATGTCCATAAGATTACAAATACCGCAGGTAGTTAGGATCCCTTCCTAATTGTGCTGTGGACTCACTGTTGTAGTGTTAAGGAGGAGATTTTGCCAGGAAGGGGGTGGCTCTGAATGGCTCCCCAAATTAGGGTCACCGTGGTTGGTCTTGCCTGGGATCTCAAGGCAGATGCCACCCCAGGGGCTGTTCTGGTGCCAGGTAGCGGGTGTCCTCCCCAAAACATTCAAGTGCTGATGTAGGTGGTGGATCCCTAATTGTTCCTTCTGCTGGTTCCCCCAATAAAACCCTTTTCATCCAAACTAAGTAGAGTGACCTCTGGAAGAAGTTTAAATATGTTTTTTTGTTTTTTTTTCATAAAACTTTATTTTGTGGAATACAACATACAGAAATAAATTAAGTGCTGAGTTCTGCTTTGAGTAGGTTGGAACTGCTTTAGGTGGGGGGAAAAAAGACTTTATAGCCTCAAAGTGACCACAGGGTTTTATTGATGCTTTAATTTTCCAATGGATTACATTGCTTCATGGGAAACAACATGGAAAGAGATGCTTGGGATGGATGAATGCTGGATGGTAGCAGCTTTTCCATCTTGCTTGCCCTGATGAAAGTTCAGTTTTTGGAAGTGTAGTGACCCAGAGGCAATACCTGTGGATGCACTGGTAGAGATTAGTGGGCTTAGAGGCACGTCGTCCAGTCCTCTGCAGTTTCCATGTTGATGGTGCCTGCCAGAGCACGAATTTCACTTGGGCAGATCTTAGGTGCCATCTGGTCTTTCCGAATTTGACTTGTTCTAGGAAGGAATGAGAGAGTTGAACTTGAAGTCACCTTTGGCTGAAAAAACACTTGCAAAATAACAAACGGAGCCCTTGATTTCTATCTTGAGGTGTCTGTTTCTTATGAAAGTTGAGACTGTCTTTCCCAGGATAGAATAACAGTCCAAAAGGGCCCATAGAGCCATGGTATTTGTTTTTGCACTTTAAAGAGATCTGCTGGCCTTTGCTGTTGACAAAAGAGAATCATGTCAGGGTTGTGGGGTTTTGCTCTCTCTTTGTAGAAATACTGCTAAATGCTCAGATACTTCTGAAGCCACCTTTTGGCTACTGATCATGACTTAAAATACTTTTTTCAGGTGATTACTTAATTTTATTTGAAGAGTAGCTCACAAAAGTATTGAGGCTACTCTCTACAGTAATCTATATGTTGTAAGGTGTTGCTTAGACTTGTTTTTTCTTTAAACAAATATTCTCTGTGATTATAGGATAAATGTCTTAAGCTGTCAATTTTCATAGTGTAAACTCCAATTTTGTATGACAACAGAAATCTAAGATGATATTTAAGCTGGTGTTTGTGATCATGGATAAACTGAATGGTTTTTTTGTTTGTTTTTTTTTTGTTTTTTTCATGGTACAGATATCTGAAAAAAATGCACTAAACACTGCCTCAGTTTCCAGCCAGTTGTGGAGCTGGGATTAAGGCCCAAGAATCTGCTCTCCTGTTTTCCTTGCTCTTGGAAAACAGTTTAATTTTATTGTATCATTGGGGAGATGGTGTCATGTTGATTTTATAACCTGTGTCTGTAACCATGGACTTGTAGGAACCTTCAAGCATAGCAAAGAGACAAGGTTAAGACTGCAAATGTGAAGAACCTACCATTTCATATCTGGGGATGTCCACTTAGACAGACAAGATGTGCTTTACAAATGCTGTGGAGAAATACAAATGCGATGGTTAGAAGGAGCAGTAAATAGTAGTTTGGGAAATGCTCTTAAAGGCAAGAGCTGGTCAGGAGCCGATGGTGTCGAAAAGGCACTTCTGATTGAATTTGATTTGGTAATGTGATAGGAAGCTTGAAGAACTTAATATTGTACAAACTGTATTCTCTTTCTGCCTAGGTGTGGTGAGACCAATGACAAACTGAGTGCTTTGCCTAAGCCATTTGCCGTGGGTTAGTTTACTTCCCCCCAGTACAGCTTTTCTCCAGAATATCAGAGCCTAGAGACCCAGGGCTGACAGCAGTAGCCTTCTCTGCTGTGACCAAAGCGAGCCTTTTCAGCAGTGTGACTGCAGGCTAAGCGTGTTGCAGTGCTTGTTTTCATGCATAAACCTTTCAACATAACTCAGCTGTAGCTCTGTCGAGCTGGTTTGCCGGAGAAGCTAAAAGCCAAGTGCAATGAAACTCAGCGCTGAAATGTAGGACAAGAGAGAGTGTGGTGAGCCCCCACACCTACCCTCATAGTTGATGCAGCCGTTGGAGTCTTCCTGACCTTTCATCAGTTCATCTACTTCCTCTTCTGTCATCTTCTCGCCTGGAGAACAGACACAGCCTGGTTAATTCTTACACAGACACATGATGCTGGATCCTACAGCTCTTCCAAATGCTTCCTGTGTTTTCTAGGTTAGTGAAAAGGCCTACAGCTGAACTGAGATTTATTCATTTTAACTCTCTTTAGAAGTTCTGTACATGCACATAGACACAGCAATTGTAGTTATTTCTACAGAGTGAAGAAACTACACAACAAATCCTCTGTCTGTGTGCTTTACTTCACTGAAGTTTACAGCCTGTTCTGTCTATCACTCAAGAGGTCTCTTTGTACCTGGTTTGAGTTTAGAAGTAATAAAGCCTTTCTTTTAAGTTTTCTATTGTGTTTTATATCACCTTTCCCTTTGGATTCCCAGGTCAGAAACCTGGTCTTGTCTGGCCTTGTAGCTTCCTGTCTCTCCAAGCTAGTTAGAACATCTTTCCTTTCTCTCATGCCTTCAAACAGCAGCAATTTAATGTTCAGAGGTGATAATCCCTTACCCAGCGTAGCCAGTACGTGACGGAGTTCAGCCCCCATGACTGTGCCGTTGCCTTCCTTGTCAAAAACACGCAGACCTTCAACGAAGTCTTCATAGGTACCCTGGTCCTTGTTGTTAGCAGCTGCTTGCAGCATGGGCAGGAACTCTTCAAAAGTAATTTTCTTGGCATTCATCTCTGGAAAGACAGCACCGGTTGCTATGCTACTGCACACTTCAGTGTGTGTTCACTTGGGGTATTCACCACCACATGCAGGGAAGCCTCCCACCTCACTTACACGCCTTGTTCTCCAGCTTACTCCCGCCTTTCCCATGGGATTTGGCAGTTTCTCTGTGAAATCTGAATTCCCTCTTACCATGGGAGATAATTTTCACATCCATATGAGTTTTCACATACTTGCTCAACTTTTCACACAGTTTTATAAGCTTACACTTGTGTGTTTTTTTTTTTTTGTTTTTTTTTTTTTTCCAGGAATGAAACTTGCTGTATGAGTTGATTGTTGAAAAGATTTTGATGGGCGGGAGCTACAGAATATGGTAAAACGGATCTTGAACCCCAAGCAGTGGGGAAAGACAACAAGAGTGAGATGTTGGGACTTAGGCAAGCCCCTGGGGCTGCCAATATCACATTACTGACCTCTTTGGGTTCTCTTGGATGTAGAAGCAGAGGTTATTAGCAAAAGAATAAGCCAATTAAGAATAAGAATGCCTAGAGGAATATGAATATTCCACATATTCAGTGTGGAGAGGCTGAAGGCCTCACAAGCTTAGTGCATCTAGCCCCTTTCTTTCCGTGAGCCAGAAATTGTGGTTTCCAGTGAGGCCTTCCCCATGTGTTTTTGTTAGAGCAAGGCTGCTAAAACGATCCCTTTCTTTTTTTTTCTTACCTGTATCTTTGCAAAAAGCAGTTTTCATTTGGGCAGGAATGAAATATAATAGATGGAAACATAAGAAATTTTTGAATGTAGGGTTATTACTGAAAGTATTTTGCTACCTGACTATATAAAACCCCTGACAGTTATTGCTCTAGTCACTTACAGCACCTTGATGGTTTCACCTCACTGTTAGTCCTCTGCTTAGCGCTTCCCACGGGTGTTAATGCTGAACTCAGGACTTCTGAGTTGTTCCTTAGAGCCTCTTCTGCCAAATGTAAGTGTTTGGATATGATGTAGCCCATCTTAATAAGTGACTGCTTGAGTGAACTCAGGGATGTCCCGTACCTAAGCTCTTGTGAAAAGATTATCACAGTATTCACCGCTCGTATTTCTAAAAGGGGGAGGAAAGGAAATAGAAAGTGGCAGCTAGTAAAAGACCACTAACAAAACATCCAGCCTACACCTCGTATGTCTATGCTTGTACCAGTTTTAAGCAGAACACCCTGTTCAGCTGAAATATACAGATGGGCTGCCATCCTCTTCAAAAGGAACTGGTGAAATTCCATGTGTTCCTGCTTGAGATCCCACCTGACTTCCCTACTGGAGCAAAAAAATCCTCTCCCTCCTACTGTGAGTACCAATGTTGCCTAATTACAGTTCCTCAGTTTGAAAAAGGGCCTGGAAGAGACTGCAGGGCACTCACCCTCTTTGCTGGGGTTGCCCAGGATCTTGTTGATCTCAGCATTTGTGGGGTTCTGCCCCAGCGCCCGGACGATGTCACCGACCTGGCTCAGGGTGATCTTGGCATCACCAGTCCTGTCAAAGAGGAGGAAGGCCTCCTTGAAGTCTGCAAGGGAAGAGCAGTGGTTAAATCAAGCCAGACAGCTCTGCAGTGACAAGTTGTGTGGACAAAGATGTGAGCCTCTTGTCTCCTGGCACCGTTCCAACGACTCCCGGGGAGTTAGAAGGGGAATCTTTGACCCATGGTCCCAAGAAAAACTCCTCCCTTCTGATGTTTTGGTTTCACTATTTTTAAACTTTTCCTGGCTTTAATAACCACCAGTAGCTTTGTGATTGACCCTGTAGTTATTTCAAGCACAGAGGAAGATAAGCTTTCTACAGACTTTGCCATTCAAGAACACGTTTCTTTATAGGACATGGTAGTAGAAGGTAAAAATGTTATTGAATAATCCACTCCATTTTATCCTGCCCAAGGACTGGGACTCTTCTGCCAAAGCACATAGGAGTGCAAAACATTTGCCTGCATCCATGGGTCCTGCCTGCAATTCCAGCATCTCAGCCACACAGTACTAATGGGAAACTTGAAGGTAGATTTCAAATGCTGCTACTCTTGCTTTTCCATAAAGCTGCCTTAAAAAGACACTTCTACTTTATTTGCTCTCCTGTCTGTCCTCACTTCTTACAGATGGGTGAATATCCAGCTTTTTTCCAGTGGCAACACTTGCATTGCCTTATTCTGGCACGTTCCCAGTGCATACAACTTTGAGACTTTGCTTCTTTCAGTGCTGCCAAATTATCAAAGTTCAATCATCTCCCCCCCCATGCTGCTGACAAAGGACTTAGGGGTATTGACACTTTTCCTATACAAATTGGTGCAAGCAGTTGCCTTCAACACATTGCCTGTCTTCATTTTCTGCTACAAAACTCCATGTTAATCTTACTGTATTCTTCAAGCTTTTTAAGCTGTTTATTGCAATGAGTAAAAGTATCTTTTAAAATTAAAAAAAAATGTAATGGGTTTATCTAAAAGGCCATTTTCAAACCTCATACGTCCAGAGCATTTTGGTCTGTGCTGTTGTTTTGGTCTTTTCCTGCACTGCAGTGCCTAATAGCTCAGTGTTTTAACTCCGAGTAAAGCAGCGCAATGTCCTTCCCTTGGCTGTCATGTTCTCCCAGCAGCTAGGGAGAGGCTTTGTGTCCCGCAGTGCGTGTAGGTGGAATGTTCTTTGTGCCTCGGGGCAGATTTAGGAGCAATAAACCACATCAAGTCATGTCCTCATTCATCTTGTGCTGGGGACATCTGACAGAGGTACTTGGTTCTTGCTCCAGCCATCCATACACTGTGTTAGTGGAGGAGTTGCTGGCACCCAGTAAAACTGCTGATACAGGATGTCAGCCTGGTAGGCTGTAATCTAATACACCTGAAACTAATCTTCTTACTGTTTGATGTGTGAGACCTATAACCCTTCACTGCTAACCCTCTGCCCTTACAGCTATTATTGCAGATGATGAAATCAAGGCCTTCTGGAGCTGTGTAGAGCTTCCCCTTAGAGTATCCCAGCTTCGTATCAGCCCGTGCTCTAGCAGACGAGGTTGATGGAGCTGTGCTGATTTATACCATACAATCAGATCTTTCACCTGGTGCATTCATGACATTTAGCCAGAGCAAGAGATAAAATACAGTTCCAGTCTGTTATTAGCAAAGTCAGTGGGAGAGTTTCTCTTTTTTTGTAAATCCCATGGAGGTTTATGTTCATTGGGCTCTGAACACAGCTCCTCAGCTCAGAAGAAAATTTTACTTTTGTCTCAGGCATGTGCTTCACTGCAGTATCTTTTTTTTTTTTTTTTTTTTTGTTAATAGTTAGTCCTAGTCCTATACCCCTGGAATAAGCAAATCTAAAATCCCTCTCTAAGGGGGGCAATGCCGAGCAGCTGGTGTGGCTGGAAATAGCTACTGAGGGCGGGACATCTCTATTCCAGGGAAATCCTCCCTCTCGCAAGTGGTTATTAATTGCTTCTCTGCTTGCTTTAATCAACAGTGTTTTAGCATTAGAGCTGAAATATGTAGGGAAGCTGGAAGAAAAATCTGCTTTGTTGTACATGCCAACAGTTTTGAACTGATGACATTTCTCTATTGAACCTTCCCTACCCTTCTGTAAAATTTCCAGAATTACAAAGTAAGGAGGAGTCTCTTTCCTTTGTGACCAGGACTATTTGGACTGCCGGAAGAAGGTTTCCGTGCCCACTTGCTGCACAGTACCTCTCCCTGATGATTTTTATGGTGCAACCCGGAGAAGGCTGGTGTTCAGGAAGGTTAGAGCTCTTAAGAGCTACTTCAAGCTGTTCCTCTTCCTCTAGCTTTCTAGTAAATCCCTGTATTTTCTATTCTAAATACATCGTTCACAGTGAGGTCTGCTGTACTTGATATGGAATTTTAGACATTGTCTTTAAAAACTACATTATTTAATATAACCTAAATGCATCTTCTGAAGTATTTTAAAAACTTCAGCTTAAATTTCCAGGTCTTCGGGGGAACTGCTCATGTCAGGATTTTTTTTATCAACATGTCTACTAGATTGAAAAAAAACATTTGCAACTTGGTGCTCAACAAATCACCCCCAGGAAATACAGCAAGATCCCTGAGGATTTCAGCATAATATCCAGTCTATTACATTATAAGCAACAGGTTGCACAAGTCGCTTATTTGCCAAACATTCCCATGCTTCATGAATATATTTACAATAAAACAGACTCTCTGCTTCCCCTTCCATAGCATCCCCCAGCAAAAGTGACAAGTGGGCCGTTGGTGGAATCCCATACTTCTGTTCATATAAAGTCCCAGCTAAATGAAATTTTTAACTCTTTCCTGTTGTACTTCATCTGTCTATTTCACTCATGGCTTAAAAATAAAGACCACTTTTCAGCACCCTTTAGCACAGCTGAAAAATGTTCAGCAGGTAGAGCTGGTAACACCACGCTATTTCCACTCAAACAAGCTCATGAACTTCTCAGCTTGGGTCATACATAAGCACACGGATAAATTGCATGTAAGGCTGAGGCCATGTTCCTGTTCGGTGTAACTCAGCACAGTTTTTCTGAAGCCAAGTTTGTGGTGACTTGTACTGGCTGAAGTCCTAGCTCATCTTTTGGTAAAGGTTAAACGTTTGAGCCTGTAGCTCCTCTCTGAACTCACATACATGTAAAACACATTGGCTGTCTTGTAACTTACCATCCTGTTGCTCCTTGGAGAACTCGATCTGTTGGAAGGAAATCAATCACAAAAAATAGCTTAGGAAGGGGGGGCTGGGGGAGAACCTGCTTGTTTTCTAAAGCATCCAGCTCAATCCGTGAGTATCTTCCAAAACAGCAAAAATACGGCCTGTCAGATGTGCAGAAGTAATGCAGATAGCAAAAGAGCTCTTAAGACTGGTGAATACTTAGTGTTCAGTAGCCATTATGTTCCCCCTCCTGCCCCTGGTAAAGTTTAATTTTTGTTTCACTTACCATTAATTTGGTCAGGAGTGAAGGACTGCAGTTGGGAAGAGAGAGAGAAAAAAAAAGAGAGAGCTAGTACTGCTGAAAATGCACTGAGAGAAAGCAAATAGCACAAGGTAGCTGCAAGGTAGCTGAGTGTTCTCACTTCTGTCTTGCCTAATTAGGCCTTGCCAACCTAAGCTAGCAACCTGCCTTGTAAAAACGCATCACCAGCTCTGTTTTTAAAGGTTCTGTTAAAATCTGCATCCTGGGGAAAGCCAAGGTTGTGGCTAGAAGCAATAACAATCTAAAGCCTCTTAACTAACATATAAGTCATTAATGTAGCATCAGGTCGCTTACTGCTTTAGTGTAGACCTGCTTTATTATGACCATTTGAAGTAATATCGCTTAACGAGCAGCTTTTTATACGTTAACAAAGAAAATAAACCATGCCCTTAAAGTTTGTTTCCAATTAGCTTTTGACAGTACATTGTTTCATAAAGTACTAAACTATAATACTTTCTTATCTCAAAAATATTACTGTTTTCCTTTGCCACTCTTGCATTAGATTAAAAAAATGCTTATAGCACCAGCAAACTGTAACCCTTCTGCCTGAAGCTGCAGGAACCACACGTCTACCACCGCCTAGAGCAGAGCTTGAGGCTGACTGGAAAGCCTCCCACAGTCCTTTAGGCTTGAGGAGGAAAATCAAGCAACCCTAAGCTGTCTTTTGGTCTATCTTTCCCACTTAGAACTAAATTGAGCGAGAAGCTGGATTTAATCATGTAAAATACACTGGCTTGCTGCGAACTACTTTAGCTTTCTAGTGGACCCACCATGATTGAGAGTTGGAAAAGTAGAGCGGCGGACGGGCAGGAGGGATTAGCTGAGATGTCTCTGAGAGTGGTCCTGCTTTCCTGGCCTTTCTTCCTCTTATTTATCTGGCGGCGCTGACGGCATTGCCTGGATTAGGTGTCAGAAGGAAGCTGCCCCTCCCCTCGGTGAGTTCTT
The DNA here is from genome assembly GCF_964035555.1 of Netta rufina. Taxonomy (NCBI): domain Eukaryota; kingdom Metazoa; phylum Chordata; class Aves; order Anseriformes; family Anatidae; genus Netta; species Netta rufina. The sequence goes on from NC_140129.1 coordinate 7,779,926, forward strand.
TAGCTTTCTTAGGGCAAAGTGACAGGAGGCTCCATGCCTCGATGGGCATCTTACGGCTATTTTTAGGAGGCTGGAGAGGGGCAGGGGAGTAGCAAGCAGTAAGTTTGAATCACGTCAGCAATTTCTGGGTCCGGACCGTCAAGCAGGGATATTCCCTGTCCAAGCCTACCAAGAATTCCCTTTAGGGAAGGCTCCTATTTTTCCGATAAGCTATTAAGTCAGCGACTGAGGAACACTTGGGGCAAGAGGTGCAAGGCGTTTGCCCAGCTGGCTGTTTTTGCATGTAGCCTGCAGGTTGTGTGTAAGGTATAGCTGGATGGTGTGCTTTGGGCTTGTTTCAAAGCCCATGAAATCGCTCATATTCCTTGCACCTTCACTGGGCTGTTCTCGACCCCTTTTTTGGATAATATGGTGCTTTGCATTAGATGAGTGGCGTTGCTGCTTGTCTGTTTGGTGCAATCAAATGCTGCTGGTTGGGTTTTCCAAATTTTGAATGATTCTAAGAGAAAACTGATGCAAGTGTCTTGCACCCAGCTATATTAGTACTAGGCTTGCATCTGATGTGCAAGTTCCTTTCAGAGCAGTGGGACACTTAGGATACCCTCCTTCTAGTGGTTGGGGTAGGACAGTAGTGTGCCAGCTTCAGAGCTCACTGGTGTGGTGAGGAGAGCAGCTGCTGGGGCCAGAATTAGAGAGGTTTTTGTTCTACAGGCATGTGGAAGAAGCCGTGATGGAAGCAAGAGCCTCCAGAAAGCTTTGGGTGTCGGAAGGGTGACTATTCATGGTAGGGAAAGGCAGCGCTTGCTTTTTGGGTAGCAGACGAGGTCCCGTTGGGACTGCTAGTGGAGAGTTTCAGGATAGGTTTGAGGAGGGAGGTACTGCAGTTTCCTCTAGTAGCAAAGACCAATTCCTATCGTGTGCCATCTTATAAGCCTGTATCACAATCTCCAAATGGGTGCTGTGAGAGGTAAAAGAGGGAGAAAAACTGCTCCAAACCTTGCTCCCTGTCACCTCAAATGGGTAGGGAGGGTCATGAAGCTGGCGTGGAAATGGTTGTGACAGCAACAGACTCCATGTTGCAAACATCCCCTCTCTAATTTTTTGTTATTTTCCTTTGCTGTGCACTTGCCACTCTTTTTCTAATGATAAAATGTGATTAGTGAGAAACTTTCTGCTGCAGTTCACTTAGTTACCCTGAAGATAAGCATAACCTTTTTGAATATTCAGCTTTTTTCAGTCTGTTGAGTGGTCTGAAAAAAATAATCCGATCCAAGCAGACTGTTAACATTTTTTTTTAAACTGAACAATCAAAATAAATCAAAATATTTAGTTAAATTTGAGACTTTAGCCTCCTACTTCCCCACTTAAAAACTAAAGATACAACTGCAAAGAAGTTTCCAAGCTAGTCATTTCAGTTGGAAAACACTCTGTCCATACAGATTATTGTTTGCATTTTGGGGGAATATGGGGAACATATACTGAGCATGAAAAATGCTCTGCTGCCAGTTCTTCACTTTTGATTCCTCTTCTACTTGTATCAGCTCCTATTTTCATGTGGGAACGGGACCGTATTCAGGACAGAGCATGGCTATGGGGCTGTGTAGGAAAGAGGTTTGATGTTTTTTGTCTGAATTATCCAACATAGGCTTAGCACAGTTCAGACCTTCTAATTAAATACTGCCTGGGGCTGGAGCACAGGCAGTGAGAAAGCTAATATGGATCTTGGCCATCAGTCCTGATGCATTAATAGAGAAGCTTTCTAAAGACTTTGGCAGAGCTGAAATGTTGCCTGGGTCAACGTGGTGTGTTGCCTTTTGTGGAATTTTCCTCCTGCCCTCAGCCTCTTGCTGTCCAGTGCTGGCAACTGGAAAATGTTCCCCTGGAACAACATGATTGAATTTGGTTCAAAGAAAACATTTCTTGATACCTTCACTTCCTCGTCAGCTCTGTGGTTGGCTACAACAAAACCTATCCTAAAACATGTTAGATGACAACCAGAAAATAATTGGGGCACATTTGTCTTGAATATAGAAAACTGATACCTGGATTAAGTATCTGGCTTGAATGGTTTATCAGGTGTGTATAAATGGAGAGGGGTCTCCATATAAGCCAGCTGAACTCTTGACTGTATGAGACTTTGGCTCAGGTTTTAGATGAGGAAATACCTGGGCACCACATCAGCCCTTCATTTCATTACTTGTCAAATAAAAGTGTCCTAGACAGAATTTTGCTGGGGAGTAATTCTCTAGCATGGGCACATCACATACAATTGAATTAAGAATCACTCTGCTTTCAGCCTGTGGGGTCTGTCGGGGGCTTAAAATGCTACTCACTTTGAGTAAGTGCATCTATAAATGCCCTCAGGAAAGCAAATGCAACAATCCTTTAAAAAAATCGTCAAAGGTAAGACTTGTGATTCTGTAAGAAGCTTTCAAAAACTTCCCAAGGTAGAAAGGAAGATCTTGCAATGAGGAAACCTTTGTTCTGTTGGAACATGTTGTAAGATAGGGAAAAAACAGCAGGAACTGGATTTCTCTAACTTGATTCAGCCCTTACTTATGGACTAAGTTATTATCCAGGAGGATATCTATACCAAGGAGAAGTGCTGTTTATTTTCAGTTAATGCTCTTCAGGTATAGCTTGTGACCGCCTTCTATTCCTCTCATTGCAAATTAGAAGTGTTTTGACCAGAACCTGGTTATATAGGGTAGGGTGAACAGGGTTATATGCAACTCCTTATCACCAGATAAGCAGAAAACCCAATCCATCCAAACCTTTACTTCCAAATTCTTATTAGTTCCTAACTTTTCTCTCAAAAAAATCACTGGTTCCTGGACCCCTGGTCCAAGTCTTTGTTGTGTGGTGCTGTTCTCACCAGTTTGGGCTGGTGGGCACTCTAAATACAGCTGTGCTGAGCCACAGCCACTTTGTACTCGTTTTATGGGTCTGGGCAGGGTGAAAAGGCCCGGGAAAGGATGCTGCTGGAAGCTAAAGATGCTCCATCTGCTTGGTACCCTTTGGGTGAGTTACAGAGAAGAGAATCATTTTAGCTGGGATTTGCTTAGAGAGCCCCCAGGTGGTTCAAGGTGCTGTCTCCATAGAAGAGACTGAGAATTCATTGGATGTTTGGGAAAATCAGAGAGGGGAATATCAGAGGGTCCCTGAGGATGCCTGTTATATGTTTAGCAGTTTATACAGGCCTTAAAGGATTTCCTTTAATTCTGGGTGGATATAGCTAGGGTTGTGCCTGCTGTAGTTCACACAGTATCTGCTTGCCACTACTGCCTGCTCCCGGATTAATACAGATGCACGTATTTTCTAGCAGCCATGACTGTGGGCAGGATTACAGAGCTCTCAAACCCCGCTGGAAAGCAGGCAGTCGTTGTGCTGACCCTCACCCTGGTTCAGTAACTGGTGCAATCGATGCTGCAGAATTCATAGAGGCTGCTTCTCGTTTAAGTAAGAATCAGCAGCCTGATGCATTTAGCCTCCTGCCTTTTAGAAGGCAAATAAACGCTAAATGCAGGGTTTGAGAATGAAACTGCCTGAAAATATAATAGAAGAAAGAAGAAAGATGAACACTGCTAATATATGGGAAAGAAGTGAGATACTACAAGGTTTGGAAGAATAGTTCAAAATCTCTTAGTTTAATGGACTCAACATAGATGAATTGGGTTAGATTTTCCCCTTCCAAGTACTCTGGGTAACTTCCTGGTTTGCTGACTTTAGTTTGCAACTTTACAATTAGGCAAAAACTTTTAGATGAACCTTGGCAATTAATTGAACGTGCCCTTCTGAAATGCCTGGGAGTGAAATGTGCTGCAGCTGCTGATCTTACCATTTTGCGCAGATTGTATTGGCTTTATAGGGGGAAGGACATTCAGATGTGCTCATTTGTTAGTGTGTCCCTTTTCTAATTGCATTTAGTTTTGCATGAATGTGCCTCAGTGAGGGGATGTGCAAGGAAATGCGAGGCTCTGGAGCTCTGCTCTTTGAGGCATCCCTTGTTTTAACGTGCCTCCCAGTGGCAGTGGTAGAGTATTAACATTATTTTAAACTTGCTACTTGACATTTAAATGCTATGCAGTAAAGCAGCCAGCTGAAAGCACTTTTTGGCAGTGGGTATAAGATGTAATAAAGCCTCAAGGAGCCAGGGGCAAATTTCCATCTTGGCTGTTTCATATCTCCTTACAGGCAACTTCTTTCTTTACTTGTCACTGGCTAAATTAGTCACCTTCTTCTTACCTTATGTAAGATAACCTCAAATATCTTGTTGCTGTCTGTAATGATCTCTGTGCACTGAGGGGTTTAAAGCTGTTTTAGAAATACTGTTAGGTTCTTTCAGTTTATCTGGTGATGGGAGAAAGTCTGTACCATGTTAGCACTAGAAAGTACTCTAAGTGAGCTTTTGAGATGCTTCTCTCTCTGTCATTTTCTCTGAATTCCATTGTTTCTACCAAATTTTGTCACTCTCCAGACCCTCCAAAGGCTATAGGCATCTTTTAAATGCTGCCAGAGCTGTGAATTACTAAGAATGGGGCCCTGTCAAAAATCGTTGCTTTTCAAACCATTTTTCCCATTAGCAGATGTAAGCAAGTGTCTGCTAAAATATACGGGGAAGTTTCTGCTTCTGAGGGACTCCTTGCTTAGCACTTTAGGAGGAAAAGGAGGAAAAACAGGAGGTAAAGTTCTGAAAAAATTGTAAAGAAAACTTCCTGAGTGGTGGCCGGGGCTGCTCTGGAGTGGATCCCAAATGCTGCTGTGTCTCAGCAGTCAAAGTGATAGGAGGAAGCTGGCCTGGATGGTCTGATAGGTACTTGCACATCTCTCCAGGCAAAGTCGTACTTGTGTTTGTCTCTGTCCTACCTGAAGGGCGCTTTGGGGCTGGTGACCTTGTCCTGCAGGTATGTCCGTCCTAAAGAATCTTTCTGGAGTCATCACTGGGGTCGGATCAGGCATAACCTAAAGGCCTGCGCCAAAAACTTCAGCCAAGAACCTGCCAGTTCCCAAGAAAGCCTCTAGTGCTGTGAGCACAGCTCCTGCTAACCTTCCTGTTCTCACTGTGCCACTTCGCACAGAGTTGGTCTGCAGCGTCGTCGCTCTGGGCGCTTCAGCTGACATTTGCAGTCCTGCTTGCCCTCCAGCCCAGCAGCTTTCTGTCAGTGCATTTAGGGACATTACCTCTCTCTGGTTATATCCACCGCAATGCCTGTTCAGAGGTCACCTCCTTGAGTAGTAAATGTAATAAGAGTTAGGACGGTCGAAGAAACACTTTTTACAGCCTTAAGAGCTCTGTATTTAAAAGCAAAACAATCACACAGGTTTGTTTGCCATGCAGCAGGCTCCATCATGCATCACACAGTTGCGCAAGGCCTCAGCAAGTCTTTACTAGTGGATTGCTCTGAATTACTTTCCCCTGTGCATATAGGTAGCTTATCTGCAACAGGGCTTAGCATGTTTGGTCCCTGTCCATGGAATTTCATCTTGAAAGCAGCAGTGTGGGAAGCCTCATGCACCAAACGAGTGTCCCTTATACTGTGGATACTTGCAAGTACCCTCAGGTGTACCCTTGTAAGCAAAGGGCCTGGTGAAACACTGTGTGTTCGGGTCACCTTTTGCAGAGCAGGAGCCTACAAAGCACTGAGCTCAGCATCTCCAGTCCCAAAGCCTTATGGCCAATGCTGTGAGGCTGGGCAGGACCCTTAGATTTCCAGTAAAAAAAAACAACAACAACAACAAAAGCACACTCTGTGTGTTGGTGATACGGACAAAGTTGAACACAACAAACCCTCTCTACCTGCTTCTGATTTGGACAGTATGAAGTTTAGGCATTTCTCCCTGCCTCTGCTGCAAAACCCAACACGTGAGGAATCCTCATCAGAAGTGGCCCACAGCAGTGCTGTTCGTCAGCTCAGAGTTTCTTGCTTAGGTGTGCATGGGAGAAAAAAGCTGACAAAACAAACGAGCTACGTTTTGTGAGAATGCCCTTCCTAGAGTCTTAGGTTAAAAATAAAAAAATCCAGGGGTCTCTTAACAAAATGACCCAAATGGTCATTTCTCTCTTAATTGTTGTTGGTTCCTGTTCAAGTCCAGTTGGTGACATTCCCTTGTGTCCCTCACCCTGTTCTTTTCCTGTCAGTTATGATGTAACTATTGACCTGTGCACCTGACATTCAAGTCCCAGGATGCCCAAGTGATAAGGAAAATTGGAAATATAACTTAAGGCCGGAAAGATTTGTATAGAGTAAATTCTGAGTTTTGTTTTCTTGAGTAGGAGGAAGAAGGGTCTTTTAATTTTCCACATCAAAACAAATTCCTCTTCCTCCCAGTCTTTGCCTCGATTCCCTTCCTGTGCTGGTTACGGTGAGGTGAGGTGATAAAGGGCTGAGTTTAGATTCAAGTCTCATATTCCTGTTACTCGGTGCTGGAGTCAATAGGTGGTGCTCAAAAACAGAAAATCTGCTACTAGGAAATCACCAAAGATTTGCTTTGATTTGGTTAATTTAGGGTGGAGGGGGAAGAAAGAACAGACAATATTGATGCGAGAGGGTGAGAGGCCTGTCACTGTTTCTGAGGATGCCAGGTGGTTTTGGGGTGCCTGCTTTTGCAAGAACCCAGCTTGAAACTTCATAAATAGGGCTGGCTTTCAAAGCATGCACCCTAAGAGGCCCAGAACCAGTTTCCTTGAAGGCAGACCAAGCAGGGCATCCAAGGGAAGGGGTGCCCCCAAAAGAATCCCCTGTCATATTGCTAAACCTCTTTACTGTTTGTTCTGGAGAACATTATTTCGGATGACAATTGAAATGAAGTGCACAGCCAGGTTTGGATTATTTAGCTGCTGTACCCTGATCAGGCAGCTCCACTCTTCCCCGCTCCAGCTGTAAGATATGGAAGGAGCTTGGGGGAACTTGTGTAAAAATTACAGAAGCTTTTCTGTGCGTCTGCCTGCTTTGTGACCCCCCAGATTCTCACCAGCCCCACAGCTAGGTGGTCCCAGGAATCCCTTGTTAGCAGCAAGCTGCAGCACGGCTGCTAATTCCCCTGGTGAGCACAGGGGGGCCGTTTGGAAAGGGACCTGTTGGGCGGGCTGGAGGTTTTGACTGGTAAATCTGTGCAAAGAGCCCCAGGACTTGGGCTGTTTACTGAGAGTCCTGGTCAGAAGCTTAGCTTTAAGTACTCTTTGGCTCCAGAGTTTGGCTGGAAATGGTGCTGTGCTTTTTCTTGTGCTGATGCTTTCCTGGCCAAATGGAAGGATTCAGGATTAATTACTGATAAAGAAGGGATTGAGCTAGAAGTCAGAAAATGTGAATTATGATTGCTGACTCTGCCACATATATCTCCCGAGCAAATTGTTTAGAGGAGGATGCTATTTCCCATCCCTGCCTGAGGTCTCAAAGAATGCAACCGGGTAGCCCAGGGTGGCTGGTTGGGACCTCAGGAGGTTTTCCAGCCCCTGCTCCTGTTCCAAGTCTGTGTCAAAGGTGCTGTGGTTGTTCCTGGTGTCTTCCCAAAGAGCCAGCCCTGGAGGTGCCACAGTCTACCTGGGCAGCTCTGGCCTGCTGTGGAGGCTCAGGTAAGAGGGGAAGGCTGGGGACAGAGGGGACACTTCACCCTCACAGGCAGCGCGGGCTCCTGTGCCACCCTGTGGTGACTGCTGTGCCATGGGGTGGCCCCCTCAGTGCTGGGGGGCTCCATCCCTCCTTGCAGTGCCTCAAGGCTTCCTTGAGGTCAGGATGAAGAGCAGAGGGGATGCTCAGAGAGGGATCTACGACAGTGACGAGCCTGTGTGGCAGGGGCTGTGCCAGCAGCACATCGCAGGGCAGCCCTGCACCATCCAGCGTGCTGCTCGTAGCTTTACTCATTTGCAAATAAGAACAGTAATGCTTATGTGCTTCCACTAATGGTAAGGGAATAGTTCTGTCTTACGCAGCCCAGGTTTTTCTGCACATCACAGAGGAAGAATAGTGTCTGATGGTATCTTTCAAAAGAAAGAATTTAGGAAGGCTATCTTTTCTCAGTCCCAACGTGACAAAACCCAGCGTGTTCTCTCTGCTACCTGTATATATATCCTGCTGTGACAGAGAGCTGCCCGGGTAGAGGAGTAGGTTGGGCTGAACCACCGAGATGCCTCAGACTGCAGCCGGCCATTTTTCAGTGGGTAATGCACTGTTAAGTCTATTTATGTAAAGATAGATTAGCTGGGATCACTGGAGTTGAAAATTCTATTTTCCCCTAATGAACTGGACACAGAGAGCTATCAAATCATATTAAATTATTTAGTAGGCAATCTAGCTTGCGTCCCCTTCATCTCTGGAGATGGGTGAAATGTGAGGTCTTATCTAATTTTCAGACAGTATTCTCAAAAACAGTGGCTTTCTTTGTAGCCTTTACTAAGATCACTCGAAATATTCCAAAGTGTCTTTTCCCACCCCTCTTGCTCTTGGTTTTGCTTTGCCAGGGAGTTCAGCTTCAGCCTTGCAAGAAACTATGTGCTCTTTCAGCAAGGGACTGGCTACTGGTGGTGAAAGTTAAAACTTCCAGAAATTTTACCAAATGGGTCACAATCCTGGGACTGTGTGGGTGACAGACTGTGTGTACTAAGGCACCTGAAGCAGAATTCATCATGAAATTAAAATGAGTAGGTCCTATTAGGAGACCTTGTACTCCTTCTTTTCTTCCTAGTGGGCATGATTCCTTATGCAGCGTTCAGCAAACTGGCCCTGGGACCAATCAGCTTGTCAGGTAGGTGGAGAATAACTATGTATAGTCATGCCCAGAGAAGTGGGTCTGTCCCTTCATCTCTTTAACTGCTTAACCTCTCTCTGCTCTTTCTAAATAGAGAATTTCCCTTTGAAGGGAATTTGAGGAATTCTCTTTGAAGGGGCCAGGCAGCAGTTGGTGATGTCGGGTGGCATGCAAAGTCTCGATTCAGCGCAAGTTCCAATGGATGTGCGGTCAAGGGAAACCTCTGCAAATCTTTTCTTGGTTACTTTCAATATGAAGCAAATTGCAAATTTTGAGTAAACATGAAGAGATGAGGAGAAATCACTTGAAATGCTTCCCTTCGTGGCTTTCTAGCTCATGGGTCTCTCTCAATGTTTGTTGTGCAAAGAGAATGAAAATAGATGAAATTGGCAAATCCTTTTCATCTCTGCTTTTAAAGATAAGGAGTGCTGATCTCAGAACACATGGCCAAAGGGTTATCAGGTATTTGCAAAATTTTGGAAATAAATTTGAGGGGAAACTGCAAAATAACATCTGTTTTTAGTACCATGCTATGGGAAAACATTTCATTTCACTTTTCAGTAACCCTTTCTCATGCATTTAGGTCAGGGCTTGGGGGTTGAGGATTTTTTTGGTGGAACTTTAAAATTCAGCTTTACAAAACAGGTCAGACTGATTCTGATTTGGTAAAAAGTTCTGAGGGCCACCTTCTACAACACGTTTGAAATCACCAGGCTTCGTTCTTGCATTAAATCATGCGCCATGCCTCGCATCCCTCCAGCTGCTAACACAACCGAAAGCTCAGGCAGATCAAGAAATCAATCCCTGGGGGGCTACTCATTCATTTCACCACAGTCCCCAAGCAGGAAACAAACACACACAACGTTTCCCTGCCAGTTTCAGCAAGGACTCTGCTAACTTTCCCCTTCGGGAGCGCTCGGGGTCAGCGCTCAGCACACGTTCATCCATTTACCTTGATGCTCTTGAGATCAATCGCTGGCTCTTTGGGTTTAGCGGGCGCCGGTGCTGGTGCTGGCGCGGGTGCTGGTGCTGGTGCTGCGGCCGCTGCTGGTTTCTTTACGTCCTTCTTTGGTGCCATTTTGTGTTGCTTAAACTTGAGAGTAGAGGTAACCCCCCCAAAAAAAAAAAAAGTTTAAAAACCCTTTAAAAGTGATTCCTGGGAGAGAAGCAGTGGTCAGAATGAGCTACAGCCTGTGCCCTGGGGGTGGACCCAATGTGCTAAAATCTAAAAGGGCATATATATATTTCACTTAGTGCCTTGTACAGTCCTGACCCAGGCAGCTGGATTGGACAGCTTGCTAATCAAGGGGGATGTCATTCCAGCTCGGGCTATAAATGGAATGTAAGAGTTCAGGGCTTCATAAGATCAAGGGACCTCGGTGGCTTCCCCCCCACCCCTCTTTAAAAACCCCAGCCACCTTCCCTGCGTTTTTTTATTTTTATTTTTTTGAAGGTGTGGAAAGTGGAGGGGAAACGTGACAAACCCAGCTTCAGATCTGCTGCCGACATTCGGACGTGGGTTGAGCGGTCCTTTTTTCTCATCAGAACCTGGGTTCTGCTGAAGTAATACATATTCTCTCCTTCCCTCCCCTTCTCCCCCATGCCTGCGCAGTGCTCCAGGAGGGTTTGGTTTCAAGCAGGAATTTTGACTTTAATGGCTGGGAAGATCATCAATTTCCAGCCTCGTTTGCCTCTCTCCCCAGAGCCCCGTACTCCTCCTCTGCTTCCTCCTTTTACAAGGAAGTGTTGATCAAGCAAAGGCTCTGGGTGTTTAAAAATAAAGCAGACAAATATGGAAAACACCGCAGTGCCTTTAACCAAGGCGTCTCTCCAAACCCTGGGCATTTCTCAGCTGCTCTGACTTCCTTTCTATCACATTAAGACCCTGTTTAAAATTTAAAATTGCTTCCTTTAATTTCTTCCTTTTGATCCTTTTTTTTTTTCCCTTTCCTTTGGATAAGCTGAGCCCGAGATAGACCGGAGATCAGCTGGATGCCATGTTTTCCCCCACAAAAGGTTTCCTTCTCCTACAGTAGTTATAATCAGGAACTAGCCACCAGGCACAGGAGGAGTTTCTGTTGTCCCCTTGTTTGGTTGCCCATCCTGTGTCTGTTTCTCCTTGTACCCCGCAGTCTCCTGATGGCCCCCCTGTGCTCTCCAGGTCTCACTGGAAGATGCAGCTTTCTTGTCAACAGCCTCTTCAGCACAACAAAGTGGCTTCTGACTTTCAGACCTGGTTTCCCTGGTCTGTATGATTGAGATCTTCTGCAGAGAAATTCAGAGCTGCTCTTTACTCTTCCCTGGTCCAGCAGTCTCTCTTCCATTCACTCTTCAGCCTCCCGAGTGCGAGGCTTTTGGTGGGGCCATTATGAGTTTTGTGAACTGCACTCTGCAAGTGCTTAGAAATTCAGCCCTCAAAGGCCTTTGTGTAATGCTGTTGTCCTACACTGCACAAACAAACCAAACTTTTGCAAAATCCACCAGCAGAAATGGATCCTGGAGATGTAACTTAGTTGGAAATCTTTTTTTTTTTTTTTTTTTTTTTTTTTTTTTTTTTACCTATGAGAACTTTAATTGCAAAAACCAGTGACACAAAAAGTTCAGTAATTTCTGCAGTCACCAGAGGTTTGCAATGAAATAGTCCGGAAAGCCACCATCAAATATTTGTTAAACTAAGGAAGACAGGCTCCCAAAAATGAAGCATGAATTTACTGCGTGGCCTAAGAAAGCAGATGGCTGTCAGGAAAAGAGGTTTTGTGAGGAGCTGCCACAAAATAATTGCATATTGATCAGGTGGGAAGATGAGCAGGTGCAAAGAAGGAAGTGGGTGGCAGGTCCTTATTTTACCAGCTGGGTTAAGGATTTGGATTCTGTCACGTTTCTTGGGACAGGGTGCTGTGGGTGAGCTTGGATGTGCCCCAAGGCATCCCTGGGAGCGTGTGTGGTGTGCCCCTGCCTGTCCCCAGGGAGCGAAGCCCCAGGTGACGTGGAGGAGATGTGTCCCCGTGCTCTGGGGCCAGGTGCTGCAGCAGGAGGGCTCCTCCTGTGCTGTTAGCAGCCACTTCCCAGCCTCACGCTCACTGGGATTTGCCCAGATCCACTTCTAAGAGAAAGCAGCAGCAGCTGAGGATGTGAGGTATCGCTGGCATCTGTCCTGCCGGGGTGCGTGGGCACCTCCATCCTGCAGGAGAATCCCACAGCAGGGGGAGGCAGCGTCAGCAGGGAGAGGGATTTGGGTTTCACCAGGCCCCAGAAAATGCAGCAGGGGGAACGTTGTTTGTTTGGTGCCGTGCTCCGTGAGTCCTGTCACTTGCAGAAACAGGTTTGGATCCGCTTGGTTTTGTTTTGTTTCCTTTTTCCCAAAGTTTGATGAAGATGCGGTATTGGCCAATGCAAAACTTGATGCATTTGGGCCAAATTTGGTTGGTTTAATAAAGGGAGGTGCATTCTTCCCTCTGAAGCACTGATATGATTAATTCTGCCACTTTCAAAATGAAGCATCTGGCTTCTTCAAGCCTGGGTCACAGAGATGGTGCTGATGGCAGCGCTGGGGTGGGAGGGCTGCTGTCCCTCTGCAGTTGCTTTTAAGTCTGCCTTTCTGGGCCAGTCTTTACCAAGATGCCTCTGCCAGAGGGTTTCCTATAGCCCAGGGAGCCGGGTGCTCCTTTTGGAGGAGGGAGATGCCGGTTTAGATCCAGGCACTGAAGTAGCAGGCTGGATCTGCCGTATGCTAGGGGAATGGGCGAGCTCTGGAGCTGTTGGATGCAAGGGTGAGTGCCACTGCTTCTGCTCCGTCTCACAGTGTGCTCCCTTTGACACTTCTGCCTTTTGCTGTCTAAAAGGACTGAGGATGCAATTACCTTGATTCCCATTTTCCTAGTAATTAAAAAATGTATATACTTGGGTTTTTGATTGTCTAGGAAGGACCTTCGTTTTCCTCTTATGCTTCTCGTATGTCCACCAAGGCCCACACACTATAACGAGTGCCCAAGAAACACTTGTTTGCTGCTCCCAGCATACCTGCAGCATGTTGCACAGGGATCAGAAGGTAAAGCCTGCTTCTTCCCATGTCGATTTGCTCGGAAGGGCGCAGGCCAGTGGTTTCCCTCTGGGTGCCTTAGGCTGCCCGAGATAGCAGTCATTGGGAGGGCCCAGGGGAGCTCGCTTTCAGGCAAGGTGTGCAGCACTCGGCATACAGGCAGTATTTACAACTACCTATTTCGGACTCTTCTTGGAGCATTTCTGCTGCCCCGTACCTACTCATCTTCTACCGTTTCAGCTGTCTGACATGTCCTTCGTTTCCTGTGATAAACTCCTGCCTGACACCTGTTGCTGTTGAGCATTTGCAGTGTTCCTCTGCTGAAGGTTGGGTGGCTGCAGTGTCAGCAGGAAAAGCTGTAAGCGTGTGTGTGCCATTTGGCAAGCACTGAGCTTTGAGACCGATTGCAGCGGCTTGGAGCTGCGCCATGGTACAACCACCTACTTTGTTTAGCTGATAAGTGGGAAGTGATCCTATTATCCAAAGTCACAAGGCGCACAGGGAATGCCATGGAGAAGCTTGTTGAAACCACACAAAGGAGGGTCAGTGAGCTACAGAACCAGTATGTGAGTACGGTGTTTTTTCCTGCACCAAGCTGAAGCTGTGAATCTTGTTGCCAGGGGGACTACCTAAGGCCAAGAACATAACAAGATGTAGAAAGGAATCAAACATTTAGGCAGTTATCGGAGTTACTGTAATTTGTAACAAATTGGGAAGGAATATAATCCATTTCACCACAATAAGCTGTTCTTGAGGTGATAGAGACTAGTTGCATCTTTCCACATCAAGATGCTGCAAAGGTTCTTGTGCTCTCATAGATGTGGGATTTGGGGTTGTAAGAGAGATTTCTGCCTTGGCCAGACTGCTTGTCTGCTTTGATTCTCCCACATTTCACCACAGGCTTAAAGTAACAAGCTGGGGATCTGCTGCCAGCAAATTCTCTCAAGATCTCAGCTTCAGGCTACGATGCTGACTGCGTGCACCAAGGCACCGAATTCTTCTACCAGTGGTTTGGCTTTGTCAGTGCAAGGTCCTTTCAACACAGAAAAGTAAAGCCCGTTCCTACCTGAGGCACTTGCAGCTACGTGGCACCCTGGCCAGCTGGGGAAGGAGTCTTGCCCAGTAAATGGTTGGGTCAGCATGTTCAGAGCTGTCTTGGTCAAACGAGGTCTTCTATGCACGCGTGGTTATGGGCACGTGGCTGTGCATTCTGCTGGATTTTGGCTAAGGCACCATAACAAGTGTGAGCCTTCCCAAAAACCTTTTGAGCCTGCATGTTGCCCTGTCCTTGGACGGGCAGGGGAGAGCACAGGAAGGTGAGCAGCAAACAGTGCCATGTGAATGGCACGAAGGCTGGGTTGCGGCCACAAGTGAAGGGCTCTGGCTGGAGGGGGGCGATGGGCGTGCCGAAGGAAGGAGGATTTGTCTTCTGGCTCCTCCAAGCGCTGTGTAAGGCACTGGCAAGCTGGGCTGTGCCTAGGCTATCAGTGGTGCAGGCTGAAGTCAAACAGCTTCAAAGGAGCAGGCAAGGGAATGGATATCTGAAAACACAAGGCTGCTGTGGTGGATTTGGTTGCGGGAAGCCTGAGAGAGTGCGATTGCCCTTTACCTGCACAGGGGATGCTTGAGAAGGGCTGGGGGAAGCGTGCATGTGCCCTGGGGCGGGAGGGAGGGAGGAGAGGCACCAGCTGGTGCGCCGCATATAGCCTGTGGCTGACTTAGCACTTGTGCCCAGTCGCCCTGCCTCCCGCTCAAGGTTTTCTAATTCTGTCCCAGACGATGTCAGCGTCCCCCAGCAAGCGGTGGCGAGACATACAAGGCATTCCTCGAAGAGCTCGAGAGCATCTCCGTGCCCCCAGGAGGCTGCCCGGGGAGAAGCAGCTCCCTGAAGGAGGTGCTGGGCTACTCGGGGCCGCCTCTGCCTCAGGTTCAGCCTCACAGAAACCTTCCCGACACTGCTGTTCTCGGGGGAAGAACTTGAGTTGCCCAAGAGCTCTTTGCAGTTTGCTTTTCACTGTCCCATCAAACTGTTATTTTTGGCCTTCGTGGCTGTACGAGGTTTGTAGATCACACAGCAGCTCTGATGTGCAAGCCCCTTGGCTAAACGCAGCCACGCTGTGCCTGGCTCCTGCTGGGCAAGGGCAGGACACGTGTATCAAACTCTGCCAGGCATGATCTGGATGATCTGGACGAGGGCATCGAGTGCACCCTCAGTAAGTTCGCAGATGACACCAAGTTAGGTGCGTGTGTCGATCTGCTCGAGGGTAGGAAAGCTCTGCAGGAGGATCTGGATAGGCTGCACCGATGGGCTGAGGTCAACTGCATGAAGTTCAACAAGGCCAAGTGCTGGGTCCTGCACCTGGGGCGCAATAACCCCAAGCAGAGCTACAGGCTGGGAGAGGAATGGTTGGAGAGCTGCCAGGCAGAGAAGGACCTGGGAGTGATGGTGGATAGTCAGCTGAATATGAGCCAGCAGTGTGCTCAGGTAGCCAAGAAGGCCAACGGCATCCTGGCTTGTATCAGAAACAGTGTGGCCAGCAGGGCTAGGGAGGTGATCGTCCCCCTGTACTCAGCTCTGGTGAGGCCGCACCTCGAGTACTGTGTTCAGTTTTGGGCCCCTCGCTACAAGAAGGACATGGAGGTGCTTGAGCGGGTGCAGAGAAGGGCGACGAAGCTGGTGAGGGGCCTGGAGAACAAGTCCTACGAGGAGCGGCTGAGGGAGCTGGGCTTGTTCAGCCTGGAGAAGAGGAGGCTCAGGGGCGACCTTATCGCTCTCTATAGGTACCTCAAGGGAGGCTGTAGCGAGGTGGGGGTTGGCCTGTTCTCCCACATGCCTGGTGACAGGACGAGGGGGAATGGGCTTAAGTTGAGCCAGGGGAGTTTTAGGTTAGATGTTAGGAAGAACTTCTTCACTGAAAGGGTCGTGAGGCATTGGAACAGGCTGCCCAGGGAAGTGGTGGAGTCACCATCCCTGGAAGTCTTCAAAAGACGTTTAGATGTAGAGCTTAGGGATATGGTTTAGTGGAGGGCTGTTAGCGTTAGGTTGGAGGTTGGACTCGATGACCTTGAGGTCTCTTCCAACCTAGAAATTCTGTGATTCTGTGACTCTTTACACAGGCCCCGAGGAGTGCTGTGTGATTTTAGATGTGGAGATTAAGTGCTGCGTGAGACACTAATCCTGGCACACTCTCTCACACAACATACGATAAAATCATGCTGGTGCTGCTCTGGACGATCAGGATTCCTGGCCCTGAACCCTGCGTGGGAGCTGCAGACACTCACTGCCTTTCCCTTCTTCCCTTTTCCTTGGAGCGTGCGGCAGAGGAGTTATGTTACTGCTCATTTAAATGAACCGAGTCTTTCTCAGATCCCCTTTCAGTAATCTACTAGGAGATGGAATGGCTTCAGCCTTGGAAAGGGCACTGAAAGATAGCTGATATAGGGCACAGAGTCCCTGTGTACCTGCATTGCCTGGAAAGTCTCAAAGTGACTTATGGGGCAACGACCTCTTTTCTTTCCCTTTTTTCTCCCTCTCCTTTTGGACATAATTTGATTTTGGGGAAATCTAGTGTTGTAATCTTGATTTTTCTTCTTTGGCCCTTAATAAGCTTCACGATGACTGGAGGTACGGACAGCCTTCAGGGTCTGCAGCTTAGAGATGCGAGCATCACTCTTTGATCATACACGTGCTGTCCTCTTCATTGCCATCCTGCCTCTGCCAAGCACGCAGTCTGTGTTTGCTTAAATACTGCCAAACGTCCAGGCTCTCCAAAATGTGCTGGGTACACCAGCACGCCCTGATTTCTGACTGCGTGCACGAGTCCTTGCTGTTTTAGAGTTGAAACAGCCCAGCAAGAACAAAGCTGTAGGAACTCATTTTTTTTTCAGTTATTTCCATGTCTTGCAGTAAATGCTTTGGATTTATGGGATCTGTATGGGTTTCAGGTAATACTTACGCATTTTGGATCATATCCCTGAAGATGCTGCTCTTCTGGGAGAGCAGACTATAGAAGTATGCTATCAGGTGATGGATTGTATTGCACATATCTCAGAAAGTCCTTTTAAGGGTCTAACTTCATTGTCAGGGCTTAATAAGCCCTGACAGAGATCCATGGAAGTATTGTGGACATAATCTGTGCCATGGTTGTCAGGCTGGACACGAGTACAGTGCTTGGGAGCAGCTCCTTTCTCACAAATCACTTGGAGTGTTTCTGAGCATCCCGTGTGCCTCCTTAGCGTGTCTGTTGCTGCCTGGGAAGGATCTGTGGCAGAGAATCAGCATGGAGACATGGAGCTGATGTTTTGATTGGGAGCTTTTGAGATCTGAGGCTATTATTTTGTCTGGTGGCAGGGTGTTGCCTGCTGGTACCCTGGCTGTAGCAGCCCCGTACAGCTGACGCTATGCCTTTTGGTCCAGCCTTCTGGCCACCACCATCCTCAGCCCGGTGTCGATGGACTTGCTTTCTCCCATAGCATCAGCAGGTGCTGTCTCATGGCACCTCTTACCCTGCTTACCCTGGGTCCCGTAGTGCTCTTGGTGGGAGAGGGGAGACTCAGCAACCCCTTGTGCTGCCACATGGGGGGACGGAGCACGCAGGGAGGTTTTCCTCTCAGCACTGCCACCGATTCCCTGGGCAAACCTGTCCAGGTCACTTAAAACTGTCTGTGGTGGAGCCTGGCCTTTTGTGTTGTGCGTGTAGCACCTCCTCCTTCCTTCTGCATGTGAAAACTGACCTCGGGAAGGCTCTGAAATCAGCACGTTGGAGCCGTGAGCCTCTTTTTGGGGAGCAAGAATGCATATGCGTGCAATGCCTCTTCTTCAGGATGTCAAGTCGCTCTGCTGGCTTTCTTTAAATAGCCTGCTGGTTCTGCACCCCTTATTTAGCTGTAGGGAGACGAGTGACACGGGGATGCTCAAGAATGTCATTTTGCTTCTCGTGTGACCGATGAGATCAGAGGTTGTTAGCGGGAGATGTCCAGTGACCCTCCCCGAAAGTGCAGCTGGATGCGGGACCTGGAAACCCAGCGGGGTGAGGCAGGGCGTCAGTGCCTGGGTGCTGAAGGACCAGGGGGACCCTCTGGCCACGGGGAGCTCCTCAACCACGACGAAACCTTCGTGTGACAGTGCTTGGCAGCCAGCACAAGCTGCCTCTGCCTCCACCGAGAGGCCTCAAGCATTACAGCGAAAGCTGCTGTCCCCTATCAGGTATTCAGGGCTCTGGTGGGCCACCTGCAGGGTGCGATATGAGCAAGGGTTCAACCTGAGCCCCTTGCGCTTGAATAGCTGGCCCTGAGGTGGTTTTTCCTGCTTGTTAAACTTCTGTCAAAGTCAGCCGCTTTGCAACATGAGATCGCTTTGGAGCTGCCAGCGAGCGGCTGCTGACATACTTTATGAAGACTGTTACCCCCAAAGGTAGCTCAGGAATGCCTGTTATTTGCATTACATACTTTTGTCCCAAACTCATCTCTCTCAAGCAGCTCCATTAACTCAATAGGGTTGCAACAGTTTGCTGCTGGGTGCTGTTTGCAGGTGTGCAGGTACAACTTCTATTTTTAACTCTTTCTCTTATGAGCTTATATCTTTTTTTTTTTTTCCTAGAGAAAATTCAGAAACAACAAGTTCAGTAAGTGCTGACGCTGATTTGGATGAATGTTTGCAGAAAGACCAGTTTGAAGCGACCGTGGTAAGTGCAGCATAGAAGTTATTGTTTTTCTAGTTTTGGGGCCTCCAAAGTCAATGTGAGAGATCGGATCATGGAAGGTGATGCTGCCACACGAGAGCTGCCTGACACAAACTCCAGCCCCACAACTTCTTAAAATCGGTTGTGCCACCCTTTTTGTTTAGCAGTGATCACATTGGAATTATTTATCTGTTCATTTTGGCAAATGAATTTTAGTTTCTGGATTTGTCAAGGATGGGGAAAGGTAACTATTCTCAGTGTAAACTCTGGGCCATTTTGATTAGCCAGTAGACTACGTAGGAATTTATTTCCTGCAGATTCATCATTAGTTTTCAGCAAATATTGTGAAAAAAAATAATGGGTAAGGTGAATAGACTTGGCGAAAATTTTGCCAAAGAATATAAGGCATTTCAACTACACTGAAGTAATTTAGAAATTCAAATGTTTATTTTGTAGTATTTCTTTCATATTCATACAACAACGTTGTCCATTAAGGAAGGAATTTAGTGGGTTTTTGCAAAACTCAAACAAGCTTCCATCTATTGTGTAGAGATGAAATGCTGGTTTCTGGTATTTATCTGCCTTCCCAGCAATAAATGGTACCTGTACCATCTCAAAGGAGCAGGAATGTTTTGCAACTAACGTGATGAAATATGAAATGAAGGTAGTTTCAACATAAAGGAGCTTCCTCTAGTGTTGCAGTCTGAAATGCCTTGTGGCTTCAGGCTCCCTGGGAGAAAGATAGGATGGGGCCATGGGATCGTGTAACCTTTTGTCTCCAGGCGCTGCGTGCAGTGTTTCTGGCTGGCGGGGATTGGCTCCCCTTTATCTGTGACATGTTGTGTTGCCGATTCTCTGTGGCAAGTGGAGTTGGGTCTGTTTCCTGGTAGATGTCTAAAATAAGCATTTTAGATAATGTTTGAATACTTTTAACTGGTAATAACATGAAGCCATATGTGCTGCAGTGAACTCAAGCCAATGCTTCTTTCAGAAAATATGAAATCATTTTGTTTGATTTGCCATTGTAAACGTTACGTACAGATGATGATTAGAGGCACTTGATTAATTCTTCTCTTATTGTGCTTACGTAAATTGGCAGGGGCAAAGGAGATGGCTTAGAATCAAATCACAACCTTTGGAAAACTTAGTATTTGTATAAAGGCCATGTAAAAAGATGTGTTCTCCTAACTTATGCTTTGTTCCCTGCCATGAGTGTACAGGATTTCTTAGTGTGATAAAATCCTGTTGAAATAATGAAGGGTTCTGAAAATCAAGGCATCTGGAAATCTGTCTATTGCTAGGGGTGGAACTTGGATCCAACCTTTGTGTTGTCGGATGCACCTCCCAAGGGATGGGAAGCGATGTCATCTTGGCAACCTCCTGGCAGTTCCTTCCTTCTCTCTCTTCCCATGTTGAATGCCATTTTCACACAGCTTTTAGAGCATAGCTTAGGACTGGAGGGGACAGCTCTGTTTTTAATACCAGCGTGGTTACTGTCCTGAGAGGTGTGAGGCTGCAGTGTCATGTTTGTGCCTGCTGTGTTTGACAGGAGTTAGAGTTGGGGAGTCTCTCTCTTCCCTTTGTGCTTTTCGTGATCTTAAATCAATTGAGACTCTAAGCCATCTTAAAATGCTGGCTGGGGCTTATGCTCTCGTGGAGCATCACTGTGGAGATGTCCCCAAGAAAGCTTCCAGCAGGGATGCATTCCCTGCTGGCTTTACTTGGCATCACCTTTCATTTTATTTTGTCAACCTCTTTGGGTTCCCTTTTGTTGTCATTATGGAGGTGAGTTCATCTCCCCTTCTGAAAAGTTCGGTTTCCACAGGGAGTTTTCTGTAGTGTTGTTCTTTAAATACTGTTACAATGGTGACTCTCAGCCTGCTGTGGGCTTTAACGTTTAATGCCAGTGTGCTGCTTGTTCTCGGCTGCACATTTGCTCCTCTACCTGAGGGTGCTGAACACTGAAAAGCCTATCTGGTTTAGCAGATCTTCTGCCTGCGTACTAGAGCTAATAGCTGATGTTTCCCCAGTTCCTAATTATCTTGACAAGTGCGTTTTGTCCCACGGTCCTGTCCTTTCAAAGTGAAGGAGAAACCCAAAGCTGCAGCGTGGCTGTGAGCGCCTGCTCCCGCACTCTGTTCCCTGGGAGGAGAGCTGCTGCAGCTGGGGGTTAGACAGCTGGAGAAAAGAGTCCAGCAAGAAGTGATGGGAACGACTCTTTGGACAAGAAGACATCTGCCAGGAGGAACGTGGTGTTGGCAGCTGAGGGCTGCTCTTCTCCTCTGTGCACTCTGCTGCAGACCTGCTTTCCCTGTCATCCTTTGCTCAGTAATGAGGATGGTAATTGTTACTTATTGGCCAAGGAGTCACAAGTGATTTTCCGAGACCAATTCTGTCTTTTTCAGAAAGTGATGAACATCTTCTCCCATTAAAAAAAAAAAGCAAAAGAAAAAAAAAAAAAGCAGCCTCCTTTCATGGATTTTTAAGTCAAGCATCTTCCAAATCAAGGTGTCTGAAATCACTTCACTTTGAAGCTGTGTTACCAGGGATGGGTTTCTGAAGAGGAAGCAGCAGCTGACTCTGCTCCTAACAAGGTCTCTGGGGCCACAGGATCTTGTAGTCTGCTGTACGCGTGTGCTGCGTGATTAGAGTTCAAATTAAGGGGAGAAAAAAACTAATGGGAAACTAACATGCAGGGAGGATGAAAGCAAAGGCGTAAATATGGTCAAGCAGTCTGGTAGGTGGGTTTAAGGAACAGGGTAGAGCTCGAAAAATGTTTGAACAGGGTTATGGTACCCAGCACACTGAAGTGGTGTCACTTGCAAAGCCTTGGATGTTGCACTGATGGGAAGGGTTTAACTGGGCTCTGGCACACCTTTCCTCTCTGAGCTCTGGGGAACAGGGTGACCATGTCGGGGGGCCTGAATTCCCATCCCAGTGCTGCCATGGGACAAACAACAAGTGCTGAACCCCTTTGGAAAGCAAAGATGGGGATTTTTTATCTTTTTATTTATTTCCAATGCAGTTTGGGAAGAACACAATTCAGCATGGCTTCCAGTTCTGCTTTAGGGTCAGAGGAGACTCCTGGTATGACTTCTGTTTGTGTTTTTTTTTTTGGCATGCATTCATGTGTTTCCACCTTCTGTGTGTTCCTGACAGATGAAGCTTTTCACCTTCCCAGGGCCACTACGAACTGCCAGTTGGATTTCTCTGTGTTGTCTTTTCTCCCAGCCCTAATTTCATGCCCACGCAAGACTCCCAGTCCTGTGTCACCTCTAAAGGTTACATCCAGTGATTTAGCTGGAGCTGAAGCAAGCATGCCCAGCAGCTAGCTGGGGTGCCTGGGCTGCTGTGGAATAGATGGCCAAGACATCCCTGCTGTTTTTAATAGCTCCCTGACACTCTTGGCCAGCAAATGTGGCACATTTCATTTTAACTTGGTTTTCGTGCAGGCAGGTGACCTTTGCAGCAGTTAAGCAAAGCACCTCTCACCATCAACTTTCACAGTCCTTTTACAGAGCTGGTGGCAACTTCCTTGCTGCGGAGCTGTGCTCCCCTTGGGGTTCATCCAGGGCACGGGCTTGCACGTGGGCAGAGCACAGGGTCGTGTGATCTGCATCATAATAAATCCCAAGTCCCTGGGACCTGCCTTCACAGTGCACATCTCCTGCAGGCCTGCAGGGCCGGGCTGTGCAGGGTTGCCTGCCCGGCTTTCCCCGTCTAGCTGCACCGGCAGGCATGGTCAGAGAGGGAGAGGGGAGCTCTGCAATAGCGGGGAGCTGCGAGACGTGGGATGCTGCTCTCTTTTTCTCTGCATGGCTACTGCAAATCTGTCAAACACCCCACTGCCATGGCTGTGCCTCCTGACTGCAAAGTACAGGGAGAAATCGGTGGCTTTTGAGCATTTGGAAAATGCTGTACAAAAGTTACTACTTCCCCTAGGACAAATGCGAAGAATTATTGCCAGATTCTAAGCTCTGACTGGGGGCCCTATGTTACAAACCACACCAAGAAACAGTGAGAATCCCTGCCTCAGAGATGCTGTAAATTAATCTAAAAGAAATAGGAGAAAACTGAAGCAGAGAGCAGCCAGATGACTTGCTGGAGCAGCCCCAACTTCGCATTTGCAGACAGAGGACAGAAATTTGTCTGCTGAGCCCCAGTCCAAGGTGAGGCATGTTTATGGGAACATGCTCCCTCTCAGGAGCAGCTCTCAGCCATCTCCTCCAGCCCCTGTTCTTTAAGTTTCTTCCTTTTGGTTGAAATGAAGATTAAAGAATTGTCATCAGGGCATCACATAGAGGCTTTTCAGGCTCGAATCCAACCCTTAGGTCTGAACTTCCTAGGTGGACCCAAGCAGACAGAGGCTTTCTCCCAGTTCCTAACGGAGCTCCCCAAACTACTTCAGGAGTGGTGTGGGATTCCTGCTGCCTCTCCTGGCAGCTCAGCAGCCGTAGCAGGATGGCATGTGAAACTTCTGTTGTTTGCAGCTATTAAAGGCTTCAGCTTTGTCTGCATGGACACAGCATGAACCTTGTACAATAAAAAGCGTGTCTCAGTCAGTGCACAGATCTGGTACAACCACTATTTCTACTGCCCGTGTCCTGCAGCAGCTCCCGTTAGAGATGCAGAGGATTTGGGATTACTCAGAATGAGGAAGAATTAGGGAAGGAAGGCACAAAAGCATGGCAATTCACGTGCCCTGGCTTTAGAAGTGAGCCAACCTGTGATCAAATCGTCTATCTTATTATAAAGCACCTCATATTAAACCTTAGAGTGAGAAAAGCAAGGAGAGGATACTGGGCCACTTCTTTTCTTGCTGTGAGGAACATCTCTTTGTTTCCCCCTCACTGCTACCTCCTGTCACAAATCAGGACAGTGAGTGCTAACAGCTTCGCTCCTCCATTTTACAGGGCAGTAACTCAATACCTGGATTCATAAACCTCTCAGATAACGGCTGGGTGGCTGCTGGTATGAATGAATTCGATTATTGCTGATGAAAACCAGGGAACTGAAACTATTGCTATTGTGAAAATAATGAGAGGGGGAAATACGCTTGTCTTATCTTAAATAGGATCCCAAATACCAGATCTGTGTGCTTCCCAAAGCCACGGCTGTGAGTACTCATTTGGGATCCCTACGACAGGCTCAGTCTTTTCTGTATGCCCCTAACACACAGCCTTGCTGGACAGGGATATTCCCCAGCTCTGGGGGGCGTGAACCCCTTGTAAATGCTCTGGGCTGTGGTCTGGTGGGGAGGTGAGCCCTGTTCTGGGTGATGGGCTTTGTCCTCTTTCCCAGAGGGAGCAATGAGCTACAAATCCCTAATGGGGGTATCCTGGATGTGGGATGTGCTCTCAGCCAAAGTCTGTGACTTTCTTACGGTCTTTTAGGCATTGTCTTCTGCAGTCTCACTCTCATTTTTTGCTTATCAATTCCTTCCTCTCCACCACCAGGAGCATCCCTGAGACCGTGGAGATGGCAACATCTCAGTGGCAGAGAAAGTGCCCCAAAACAGCCCCAAATAAACCCTGGGAACGGGGCAAGCCCTGCAGCTGAGGTGCTCTGGGGGTCTCTTGCAACGAAGCTGCTTGGTGGTGCCGTGGTCTCCCCCTCGCTGGCAGGAGCACGCCGTAAGGAGGGGGCAGCTATAATAAAACTTGGCCAAGTGGCAGAAACATGATCGACCCCTCAATTAATCCGATCAGAGCCAACAGCCGCGATGTGGAACATTTGCTCCTGCCCCGTATGCAGCTGCGTGCCGCGGTGTAACTATTTATGGGCCAGGCTCCAGCGGGATTTATGGAGGATGAAGCCCTAGCAGCAGATCGGGTTACTGTCTGAGATCACTGCGATGCTGCAGCAAACTGCAACGGTCGCAAAATGAGGGCTGCCCGATGCGGGTCCTGCCGGTGAGAAATTCCCTGGCCATGAGGAGATGGAGTGAAACAGCTCCTCTCCGGCACAGGTTTATTTTCTCTCCTTCAGGCTTTCGGAGCACCTCAGCGCCTTCTCTGCCGCTGGTTGTCTTCCTCACCACGAGGAAGCCAAGTTGTGCCCTATCATCCACACAAACAGTTGGGTATGAATGGCAGGGTGGCCATTCACTACAGCATCTGGTGGCCTTTTGGGGCAAATTTGTTGAATTTTCCCCTCTGGAAAGAGCAGAGGGGATGCAGAGCATCTGAGGGTGCAGGGCTGGCTGCAAGGTGTCCTGTCTGGCGTGGGGTGTTAAAAAGAAATGTCCCCCCCCAGATTTGAGGGCAACATGAGAAAGGGTTTATTCATCTTCTCCCCTTCTGCTGGAACCTCGTAGCATCTAGATTACCCAAATATTGAGCAGCAGCCGAGAATCCCAAGCTTTGCGGGTGATGCAAAAGCAGGCTCTGCCTTAAGGCAGCAGCTGTATCGACAGCCACTTTGTCCTGTTTTCTCCCCAGCAGCTTCCAAGGGAGCGGTTTTGATTCTGAAGCAGCAGAAACCCCCCAGGATGTGATGACGGGATGGTCCCCTCCAGGTCTCAGAGCAGCTGCCCAGGTCTCGGTGCTCACCCTCTGCTTCCACAGGTCAGTGACACCCTTGGGTTGGTACCAGGATGGTGGGTGACGCTTGGCTCCAGCCACCATAATTCTCACTCCAGAGCCACGAAGAAGCTCCCTGCCTTTGCCAGAGGGCTTCAGCGAGTGCACATGGGATATCAATATGTTTGTGTCAAAGGGAGAGTGTTGGGTCTTTTTTCCAGCTTATGGACAAGGGGTATTTGGGAGCCGTTCTGCTGCTGCGTCAATGATGGGAGAGTTCACCTGTTCTTTCCAAAAGGGAAAAAGAAAAACAAACACAAAACCAAACCATGCCTGTCATGTCTTAGTCACTGGGTTCCTTTAATTAATATAACAAGACTTACTTTTAAGGTCAGGCACAAACAGGTTTATTAGGTAGGCCTGAAATGTGATCAACCATTCAAAGTCAATTAAACTCCCCCTGACTCCTACGCTCAGCTGTTGCAGAAGGGCTGGATCCTAAACTGCCCTAAACCAGCTTAATGCCATGAGCTTTGCTCTGCTCAGGCACTGGCTCCAGATCTGACCCACAGAGATGATTTTTCCACAGCATCACTGCTACTGAGAGAAGCAAAGGTAATAAAGAGAAAAATAAAAATATTACAAAAAAAAAAAAAAAAGAAAGAAAAAAAGCAGAAGGTATTAAATGTGTTATTTTGATTCGTTCAGGAAGAGAGTAGTCAATGAAGCAATGTGTTTTTTCAAGCCCCATTTTGAGGCTGTGCACCACTTCTGAGGGGTCTCCACGTTTCTCAGTTCCCTCTCGCTCCTCACACTGTACGAATACGACCTCATCCCCATGGGCATTTTGGTTTCTGTGACTTTCCCAGGGCTCCACATGAACTGAATCCCAGCTCTTTCAGGCATGATTTAGCAACTGAACTACAAGCCTCTTCTTTCTTGCTAGGTTTCCTGCAATATTCCTGGTGGTTTAGCAGCCTGCTGAATTAGCCCGTTCTATCCAGCACGACATTTCCTCTGATACCTGGAGAGTTCATTGCATCTATCAGATATTTGCACTAAGCTACGGGTCACTGTGAAGCTTGCTTTGTGCTTGGATCAGGTCATGTTATTGGAGGTTTAAATTTAGATCAGGGTATAAAGATTTTCTTTGGGAATTCTGCTTTGGATGGGCTTCTCTTTCTTCCTAAGGCTGTAGTCTTGGAGAAGTGTTCGTTCCTGGTAGCAAAGGAGGAGAGAAGGGGCTGTGCCCCCCTCAGATTCTCCATGCCCTGCTCCACTAGAGGGGGGACACACCCCCTGTATCCTGTTAAAAAGAATTCCTGTTGCTTTTAAAATCAGTTGCCTCAGAGTAACTCCTTACTGTAGGCTCTGGCTGGACGTTTCGGGGTGGTGGTGTCTTCTTTGTGAGCACAATCTTGGTCACGGCCTTCCTCGGCCAAATCAGGAGCGGCTAGCTAGGAGTAACTTACCCTTTTCATGGCCCCTATTGGCCCCAGATCAGACATTTCTGTGTTCAAGCTGTTTTAAGAGCTGCCTGATGAAAAGACTTCATCTGTTCCTGCTTGTTGCATTATCGCAGCTTCAGGTCAAATGAGAAGCCCTGGGATGAGCAGGCAGGCCCTGGCAGGGTATAGCAGTGGAGATCCTACTTCCCCCTCCATACCGAGAGCTCCTGGGGCTCAGGGTGGCTCCAGCAAGCTTGTGCTGGCCTGGAAAGCACAGAGAGGTGGCTGCAGTGGAGAGGCAGAGCCCTTGGGGTGCTGCAGGAACCCCATGGATGTGGCTGCCCAGCTGCTGGGCTCGGCTGCCTTAAGCTAAGTGCATGCAAAGCTTCTGTGCAAACCCCTGGCAACTGGAGCCAGGTAGGGCATTGGCACAGACTTGCCAGCAGCAGTCGGGCTGCATTGCCACCTGCTGGGGGGGACAAACCCTTTCCGAAGCCACCTCCACCCAGGCTTGGATGAGGGCAGTCTCCAAGCCCGCTCCCCTGCCAGGAGCAAGGCTCCAGCCCATTGCCTCGGCCACAGAGTTCAGGCAGCTCTCCCCTCCTGCATTTACAGTTTGCTACCTTGTACTCTGCTTGATTTTGTCTTCAGGCACGGGATAGTGTTATAACTCTTGGGGGCTTGGTCTGGGTGCTGGCCTTCAGGTCAGGGCTTCCTTCCCTTGGTTACTACAGTAAGAAAACCCCACTCAAATTTGGCCAAGTTGTTGCCCTTTGGACAAAAAAAATAAATAAAAATAAAAATAAAAGAGGGGAAGGGGATAGGTGATACCATGGTGGGGATCCTGGCGAAAAGTGGAGTCTGGCTGGGTAACTCATGTAAAAGAAGCTCTGTGCCAATAATTTTCTGCCCTACGTAGCTGCATCTCCAGCAGCAGCTTTTTGGGGCCCCAAGCCTGCCCTGTACCTAAACTGAGTGTGGGAATGGGAGCTCAAAGAAAGATGAGCAGGGGGAACAGTAACAGATTTGTCCCCTCGCACTGTCCCTGCCTTTGTCACCTCATACATCACTGAGCCTGTTGTCATTTCTTCAGAGCTGAAACCACAGCAGGGTTTTGTGGGGGTTGCACACCTACAGATGCTGTTTGGCTGGCAGCATTTGGGACATTTTTCATCTTATTGGCAACAAAAATGGAGCTGGGTGGCAGCGTCTTCAAGTGTGGTTTTCATTTATTTCTTGGAGTATGCAGCACTAGGTTTTTAAACCAAAACAGCACAATGAGTAATGTAATTTGTAGTTCTTAGTTGATGGTCACATGTGTATGCTTCTGACTACAAAGTCTATGCAACTATGGTTGTTGGAAAGAGAAAGCACCTGTGATCAAGAAGCTTTGGACTCCTGCAATACCAGGCTCAAGTGCCCCAGCAGCATTTACCTTCTGAAGGTGTTCCTGTAATCCACAGGCACTGTCCAGCTTATGGATGCATCCGGGAACATTTCAGCAAATTCACCAGCGTGGTGGCTGTGGCTTATCTTGATCTCTTCAGAAGTGAATCCTTGTCACAAAGTGGGGGGTAAAATAACCCAAAGCTTGGTCATTTTAGTGTTTCATTGAACAGCACTCCATTTGTCAGCTGTGTCTCAGCCCTGGTGATTTACCTGATTGATGTATGAAGCCTGGGACGCGTTGCTGCCGCAACACCAGGCTGCATGAACCACCTCCTCTGCAAAAGGCTGGGCTTTGAAGAAGGCAGCCTGCAGGGAATGCTTTCAACCCTTTGCTAAAACCACCCTTCGTGGAGGTTCTTTCAGGTCTGCCTACTCCACTGTTAAAGAAGAGACTGCCCTGCCTTCAGACACATGAGCTAGCTGTGAGCGTGTCAGCTGTGGTCCTCGGGACAAGTGCACTACGCTGGCTGGAGAGGGCTCGGCCTGCTGCTGCTGCATGCCCCTCTGTAGCCACTCACCTGCTTGTCAGTGCCCTCAGGCACTCACCAACTGCACCCTTGAAAGATCAAACCCACGTCCACCCCTGTGCGGGCCATGGAGCTGCCATCAAACAGCACAAGGGAGTGAAGTGGAGTCAGTAAGGTGCCCTGTGCTCAGTACTTGGGTCATGCTTGGTGCTAAGAACATGATTGAAGGGGTCAGGTCCCCAACTGCTGCAAATTAGCGTAGCATCAGCAAAGGACAAGGAAGCATATTTACCCCTTGCGAGTATACGGTGTGCTGACAGGTCAAGCCTATTTAACCTAGGGCGGATTTTCCAGTTGGATGGGTACACTTTGCATACTGAACTCCAGGAAGCAGTAACAAGTGACTCAAATTAACCAGGTTCAGGAAAGCTTATTAAAAGAAAGCCTTGAAACAACAGCTACACAGGCAACAGGCTAAACACTGAGAGGACTCAGTGGAATACATTTCTTTTCCTATGCTGCTGCTGGCAGCCACCTGTAATATTCACATACAGTTTTAAATAAGGACTGCAAAATAAGTTTTCAAAGCTAAGCAGCAGCAACCACAGCAGCAAGCAGTCTTAGCTTACTTAAATTGGAGTTTTCCATTAAATGATCAATGGACTTCTGCAAGACAGCAAGTAAGCACAAAAACTAGTGGATTATTTATTCGTCTGTCACTGGAAAAAAATGCACAAAGGAGCTATACATAATAGCCTTTGCCTATAAAGCACAGGTGTAAATTTTGGACGAAGCTTTGGCTTGTCAGTTCCAGCTGCGCCACTTGCAATCTGACATTAAAAAAAACATATATAAAGACTCCACAGCCCGTCATACTCACTTCTTATGGAGCAGCCCAGCTCCTAAACTACCTACTCCATGGATAGTCAGAAAGAAAACACTTAAAAGCATATTGCAGGGCAATGGTCTCAGTATTTCATCTTTTGTTTTCCAAAGGCAAACATCCTGCAACTATTTGTCAGCACAAAAGAAAAAAAAATAAATTAAATAGGCAAAGTTACATTCAATATAAATCTTTCTCCCAGAAAATGGGATACAGAAAATAGCAAAACTTTGTAGCCAACAAAATACTGTACATTTTCCCCCAGCTCCCGACTGCAGCCCCACATTTTCAAGAGACACCAGCAAACCCTGCATTCTGTGTTTTAAACTGAAACAACGCAATGAGATGACTGGAAATATTAGAGAACTTAGCGTGCCCTCTGAGGGATGGGTGGATGTTCGGTTAGGTAAACAACAATGAGTTTGGAAGGAGGAGAAAGCAGCGCTGAACTGCTCTTCCTAGTGCAGAAGGATTCAGGCAAAGAGCTGCCAAGCTCAGGTTTAGAGTTCAAATGCCGGGAACTTGGCCTTGGTTGGCACCAGCAGGTCAGCAAGAAAGTAAATGGTTCCAGCCATTCCTGAGAAGAAAAAAACAGGCAATGAGCTTCGGGAGATTCTGTATGAGCACCAATGCTATTGGTTATCCAGGGTGTGAATGAGTCAGGAAGACGGAAGAAAGGGAAATGTTTTCAGAAGGACCTAAAATAATTTCCAAAGTTTCCCAAGCAGCTTATGTACTTCTGTAGGTAGAGCCACCTACATTTAACATAAATCAAATGTTAAAAAACACCTGGGAAAACATGATGGGTCTCCCCACTTCCAGCCCCATCCCTTCTGGCTTTGCCTGGCTTAAGAATCTGAACATCTTTGCAAAACTTTGGACCCTGTGATATCCTCACTGATGCAGCTGCCCTTGTTTGCTGGCCTGCAGCGAAGCTGGGGAGACTTAGGTTACCTGGGGAACCAGTTCTTTCAGCCTTTAGCAGGAGTGACAAAGTGCTACAGGAGCCAAAAAGGCCTAAAAATGCAGCCTCACTTGTTCTTCACTCATGTTTGAAATAGAACTAGAAAGCCCATGGAGAATTTTCATCCTTAAAAAGGCACAGAGGAGAGATTGCCTGAGAAGCCAGGCTACCATAAGGCAGACTTTGACCTGCATCCATTAATGAATTCCCCTTGACATATGCATGCAGAATCTGTGCAGGAGGCCCAAGGGGACAAGATGCTCCCTCTAGCTGGAGCTCCTGGCCTGTCTTACAAGAATCTGCTTCTGGGAAAGAGTAAAATCAGTGAACACAATTTCCCTCCCATTCTTTATCGAGTTTTGCAAAGCCCTCAGTGGATCATGCATTCAGTTTTTTTCTGTGCAGGACTGGCTCAGGCCCAGGAGCAAAACACAAGCTCAGAAAAGGAGGTTACCTTCAAAGAGTGAGAACGGCGTATCTGGAGTCCGACACCCGTGCTGACCATAGCTTAAACACCACTCGGCAAACTGGGAAAAGAGGAACAAAAAGCGTATAAATTTTCCTGGAGATGTGTCGTAAAACAAATACCACCCTCATCTTCACATTAACCCTTTGCAGAACAAGGCTTCTGCAGGACATTCCTTCTGTGCAGGCTGTCAGGCAATGACTGCACTGCTCGAGGACTATGCTGGTGGAACTGGTCAGAGCTAGCTGCACCTCTGCCATGCTGGAAATGAGGTTTCAGAGGAAAAGGCCATGATGTAAAATATGCAAAAGAGAATAATCCTCTCCCTTCCTCACGCAGGCTCTCACCTTGCAGGCCCTGTACAAGTATTTCATGTTCTGAGTGAGGTTGTACAGTGCTAGGAAACCATAGGCATTGCCGGCCGTCCCGTGACAGAGCCCGTAGCCCTTCTTCAGTAACCCGTACTGCCAGATCACTTCTGCACACTGCAGGGCATCATTTAGGTACTGCTGCTCCCCAAACACCTGTAGAGACACAAAATATTCCCCCACGCTGAGGCAATTTCCTCCACACAGAGAGAGCAGCCCTGTGTGAGCGGGGTGGCCTGGGTTAATTAGCTCCTCTCCTGCCTACCAGTGTGACTTTACTGCCTGTTTTGGAGGATGTTTGGATGTGATGGATGGAGCTGTGTGACTGTTACTTACCACTCAATTAGCTACCACCATCAGCCACCTGCAACGGGACACCCTGCAAGACTGATGGGTTATTTTCAGAAATAAATTTAAAAACGTTAACTTAATAATTTTTAAAACAATTTAATTATAAAAATAATTAACAAAAATGAAGTCTTTAAAACATGAACTGGGTCAGTCAGTGGGCCCTGCGGGGTGATGATGTTATTTCTTTGTAAGAAGCCATCCTGCTTTCAGGCAGGAGGGTCTCGCATGTTTTCTGCATGATGAAATTCCACATTTAGGGGCCCCCAAAGGATCTTTGCAAGATTTCCGGTACCTTGTAGGCCTGGAGAAGCATGTAGATAACACCCGGTGCCCCATGGCACCAGTGGACGAGCAGGTCTCTGGTATCATCGATGCAGGGAGGGTAATTGCCCGATGGGAACTTGAGCTGGCAGACGTAATCCACACTGGGTTTGACTGCATTGTGCAGCTTTACTTGGCTCACTCCCAGGCCAGGCTAAAAGAGAGAAAGTGTTAAATCCGGGAGACCTTTCTGTCTCTCCCTAAAAGGTCCAAAATCCACTTAAAAGATAGAAACAAAGCCACCTATGTCCCTTCTTGCTCCTTGTAAATGACGTGTTTTCTTTAGCCCAGACTTTCACGTGTCCCAGGTACCTGCCTGGCCCCAGGCTGCCCTTCAGCAGGGACTCGTTCCCAGATACCTCGTGTATCCCCAAAACAAAGACTTCTCCAAGAGTGTAATGCAGCCCTCAAAGCAAGAGAAGAAAAGTCTTTTCCTGAAGATAAGGAAGAATAGTCTCAGGTACCCAGCTTTGGAGTAAAGAGGTAAATTGTATAAAATAAATTGTATAAAAACAGCAGGAAGGGTGAATACAAGGAATGATTCCAAGCACCTCAGCTCAGAGCTGCTGGGCCACCCCTCCAGAGGGGTGATGTTGTGTTTTCACAGATGTTTCTAGGTAATTGCAAGGCCTCAGATGAGAGCAAGGGAGGGGCTTCGGTTTCCCCTCCAAATGACACTGCCTGGTACGAAAACTGCACAGCTCTGACCTCCTGTGGCAGGCTGCAAGGAGGACTCCAATCTAGGGATCACGCTGTTCCCAGGCTGATGCCTTGGAAATAAGAAGTCAATACTTGTGCTGTAAAAGCACTGGAGACAGGAGTCCAACATCCTCCTCTGTGTGCCCCTTGTCTGCTTCCCCCAAGGGTTTCTGTACGTTATGCTCAGCTCGTCTAGGCTCCTTGTGCTTCACACAGCACGGCATTTTATGGGAGACTCAGACTTTACAATTTTTAAAACAGCCTAAAACTCAGTGCAAATCTGAGCGCACAGCAGCACACTGCTGTCTTCCTTGCCCCCAGTCAGCTGTTCTTTACTCCTGGGCAATAATCACCTCCCATCCTCTTCTGCAAAGCTCCTTCTGCTTCAAAAGCACCAACCACCCCTTACTCTCTGAGTCATGTTAGAGACTTAAATTCACAGGAACTCCGCTCCTGCATACAGGCATTAACTTTGAGGCTCCTACTTCAAACGTGAAAAAAAGCTCAAGCCCTGGTGAATTTTTTCCACCTGCTGTGAGTTAGGTCTAAAAAAATATACTCCAAACCCCCCACACCTATATCTATGAACCTTGCTATGTTAAAATAATTTGCATTGCTCAGTGGGCACTCTTAATGCTTTGAAGATGCAATGTTGTTTATTGCTGTTATTACAGAGCTTAAGCACTGTAAATTTATGCACAAGGTGACCCAC
Organism: Netta rufina; assembly: GCF_964035555.1. Lineage (NCBI taxonomy): Eukaryota > Metazoa > Chordata > Aves > Anseriformes > Anatidae > Netta > Netta rufina. Next base: position 7,813,040 of record NC_140129.1, read on the forward strand.
ACAGGGGAATTATCACGCTGATTTCAGAGCTAGGGCAGGGAAGATTCCCAGAACTCTGCTGAGTTGTATAAAACTGTAAGAAAGGCAGCTTCAAAGCAAAAAGGCACCGCAGCTCCCAGCTGCTTTATGGAAGTAAAAAGTCCCACAACTTTAACATTTAGATAGAAGGCCTGACCTTGGAAGGCATTTCCCACTGTTCTTCTATGCATATGATCTCTTTCACCATGTTTTTGTTACAGGTTATTGTTCTGTAACGATCTGAGATTGCTCCAAGTAACCAACTCAACAAAATAACGCAGAAAGCCCCCAGATACCAACAAAGGGAAATACATTATAAAGATGTCTTGCCTAGCCTGACACCGCCCTGAGCCTATTCAGAAGCCCCTCCTTGTAGGAAAGTGAAACAAGTGCTACCAGCCTCTCCCCTCCAAGTGCCTCTTACCTGCATGAGATAGTAGTAAATGCCAGCCAAGCCGTGGGCTGCCCCGACGTAGTACTCCTGGTACCACTCGTACATCAGCGGGCTCTTAGTAGTAAAATTCCTCCTTTTGGCCAAGCTCTCTCCAGAGGCCACAACTGCTTCGCAGACCTGTGGGTGGGAAGAGATGTGGGTGAGGGAAATGCTGCTGTCTTGGAGCCAGCACAATGGGTATCCTGATAAAAAACAAAGCTGCTTTACTCCCCTGGTGCAGTGGGGAGCACGGTTGAAGGAGTGAGAGTGATGTCAATTCAGTCCGGGCATTTACATAGAGAGAGGGGGGGAGGAGGGGGATGTACTGCTGCTTCTCTTAAAAAGAACAGCAGGAGGGAAACCTCAAGGTGGTTTCTCACTTGTTGCCAGAATTGTCTGCATCTGGCACTGATTTTTTACCTGCTCAAAGGTGAGTGGGATGGGAAGAGACAGCTAACGAATCAGCAGGTGGCTAATTCAGCCTCTGCTGTTGAGAAGCCGCAGTACCTGCTGGATGTGACTTTGAGGGATCTTTTCCTCTCCGAAGTGCTTGTTCACAAAAAGCAGTGCATACAGGTAGCCCATGCGGCCATACAGCAGTTCGTCTGGCACTCGGGGGTCAACCTTGTGTAGGTGGAGCAAACTATAAAGAAAAATTCACGAGGGTGATCAGAGGACAATCAAAGCCATGTACTCAAGTTGTAAGACTGGAACTAAAAACAAACAAACACCAAAAAAAACACAACACAAAACAAAACAGTTTGTCCCCCACTCCTGCCCACGCCCTGAGATCTGTCAGACAAGTCCCCGTGTCTCAGCATCCCAGTTATGCAGGGTACAAAATCTCTCCTTCTCCTCTGCTTTTTGTTTGGCTTAATGCTTTAGTCTGTTTAGTTCCCTGCAATGCTGCATGCTGGCAAGTCAGGCTAGTGCTGCAGGTATGTGAGAAAAGCTCACCCCTTATTCTCCAAAGTCCTGACAGCAAAGCCTCTTTACTGCCATGCCTGCAGGGCTCCAGAGCTACGCTGTCAGTGGCGGGAGCTAGAAATCTAGGTAAGAGGTGGGGAGAAGCACCTGGACATGCTGTTTAACATCAAGCTTCTGTAGGACACGGAAGAAGCCTTCTCTAGGAAGAGTTAAACAACAGTGGGCAGCTCAGGGGAGCGTGAGTGCTGTGGGCTGCCTGTGGGGCAGCCCCACGATGACAACTGCTGGGTTGGCACCAGGCTTTAGCCCACAGCTGCAGAGTGGGAGCTCTGCTGGAGTCTGAAACTTTCTGAGCCATTTCAGTTATGGTGTTGCGAAGCTGGTGATATTCCCGTTGTGCTAATGGTGACAGAGCTCTTCAGGATGGTACTCCATAGTCCAATTCACTCTCAGCACAAATCTTCCTTTTTGCCCCTCTGCACACTGCCCTCAGGGCTGGAGGTCCTGCCGTGTCAGAGCAGCAGGCAGGGCTGGGACTGGTTCTGGCTTTATTTTCCTGTTCGTCTCCAAGAAATGATGGCAGAGAAATGATGGCACTCCGAAAAACGCCATCACTTTTGAAACACCACCAAAAGCAGCTCCAAGGCTGCTTCTTCAGCTGATTCCTGCTACAGCTGCAAGAGGGAAAGGGCTAAAACAGGAGAGCACTGTGTGCAGGGTTTCCCCATCACAGCAGCGTGAGGAACAGAAGATGCACTTTGGCAGCCCTTGCTCCCAGGCAGAACGAGGTGCTGCGAGGGGAAGAGGCAAGCAAATGTCCCAGGTACCCTCAGAGCAGAGAGAGGACACTGGGCTCTGTCTCCTTTTGGCAGGAGGGTTTCCCTTGGCACTGGACTCAAAGTGAGCAGAGATATCAGAGGAGAAAGGAGAGAACAACATCTCGAGGTGGATTGGCCCTGTCTCCTCTTGCATCGCTCCCTGGGGAGGTTTCTTACGGATTAAACCCAAGAGACAGCTTTTGCACACGAGGCTAGGAATAACCAGGGGCCTGGCAAGCCTGTCTGGCAGGGATCCTGCTCCCAGCTGCGTGGGCTGAAGGGAAAGCCCTGCTGCTTCCCCATGTCCTCTGTCCCCACATCCAAGGAAAGCAGATAACAAGGAGGGCTTCCAAGGAGGAAGGCGGCGCTTCAGCAGACAGGCAGTGCCCAGCAGCAGGCTGGCAGGAACAGATGCTGGCTGGTGATGATGCTCAGCTCCGAGGATGTCAGGAAAATGTCAGGTGCAACAGCAGCAATGGGTGGCTGGATAAAAAGTAACACCCATGCTAAGGATTTTCAGCAGTGTGGATGTAAAATCTCCTCTTACTGAGGAAATCTGGAGCAGCTGGAGCTACTGTTCTTGCTCCCTTCACGTTTCTGCTTCTAGCTGCCTTCCCAGCCAGGGCCATCAGGGGAGAAGCTTGCCAGCAGTTGCTGTCCTTTTAGATCCACGGGGCAGGGCTGCACAGCATGTGTGCAGTGAGATACCCAGGCTGCTGCTGTACAGACTACAGTCCGAACGTGTTTCTCAGGTGTGAGGGGGATAAAAAAAAAAAAAAAAAAGGGCCCTGAAAGAAAGAGCCACTGCTCGCAGATCAGGCTGTTATCTCAACTGCCAGAAATCACTAGTGTCTGGTCAGAGGGAAAGTGAGGCAGCTGCAAAGCAAGAGGGGGGATTTATAAGCCACTGGCTCTAAAAGCACACCGCTGACCTGCTGAATTGGGGGGGACAGCAGGGAAAAGAGCTCCTGGAACACAGCTCCGATTTTCACACGGTCTCGGAAAATGGGCTGCCCTGAAACGTTACTCTCCTGAGCATAAAAGCACATTTCTTGGTCACAAACTCATTTAGGCAAGAGCAAGGCAGAAAAGTAAGCTCCTGTCTTTCCCACTGCAGGGAGAACCTGGCTGGTGAATTCTCTCCTCAGCACCTGAAGATGAGGCGCTTTAAAAGGCAGAACACAATGGAGAGAGGCTCTCCTTCCCCACAGCGGTAACAGAAGGCCACTTTCCAGGCACTGCATAACTTAGCAACCCTTCTGTAACTAAACAGCATATTCAAAACCCACTGAAGAGCTTTGATCAAGGGAACTACTTCTCAAAGAGAAATACTCTCTTTTTAAAGGTAGCATGGTCAGGCTAACTGCTCTGGGAATTGGTGGTAGAGCAAGGACAGCGTAAATGTTCCTTCAAAAATGCCACAATTTTCTCTTTCTTCCTCTCAGATGTATGAAGAAACCCATTTTCAAGGCTCTGCCCTCATTATGCCATTAGATGGCAGTGCAGGATTAATCACCAGTTTCCATTCTGCCACAACACTGTAAGCAGAACAGCAGGAATATGTGAGGGGGAGATTACAGCAAGAAAGATCACGGATTTTCCATAACTTGGGGCTCATGTACTGACCACAACTGGCTGCTAATAGTTGGCAGATCAGTTGCCTTGTTAGCAAATACATTAATCACAGTGAGATTCATCACTTGGACACAGTCTTAAGGAAAATCCAAAGCACAGAGTATTTTAAGAATAAAAAAGGGAGATCTGTCTTCAGACTGACCACATCTGTGTAAATGAGAAGCTATTCTTAGTTGAAGGAGTGGGAACGGGGTGCTCAAGTCATACTGGACCCTCAGATAGCCATTCCTGACGTTTTTAATCCGTATCATGCATGATGTGCTCATGGCTGTTTTAAGGACATTCAGCGTCATTCTGAAGTGCCTGGGTTTTGTCTTGTTTGTGTGCTGACCACTCATGAACAGCACCTCTGTGCAGGGCTGTTTCTCACCCTCTCAAACTTATCTCCCTTAAGCAAGAAAAGCTTGCAACTGCAATCTCCTCCTCTCTTTTTCTTTCCTTCCTCTGCCATTTGCTGATCTGATTGTAGGACTGCTTCTATGTCCTGTTTTTTCTTAAGTATCCAACAAAAATACATCTGAAAACAGTTGAAGGAAGGCAGGAAATAGAAATAAATGAATCATAACCAGCTGCATTCAGCAGTTGAAAAGGATGCTGTCAATCGTAGGTCTAAGTCAAAGCCAATTAACAAATAGTAAGTGGAAGCAAGTGACACATTTCTCCTTTTCCTCAAAATGGCAGTAAAACTAAATTTAATAAGGGTTCCAAAAAAATCCCAAACCTCCCGTTAGTTTTATTTATTTATTTTTTAATTTGGGCAATTTTTTCCCAGTGTTACCTGAATTATTTCTGAAGTGGCAATGCCAGCTAAGCACTATCCTTGCTCCCCTACCTGCAGCCCCAGCCAGGCAAGCTTCTTCAGGGCAGACGTTTGCGTTGCCTTGCTATGTGAATGGATTCCCTGCCTCTAAGACTGCCAAAATCTACTCAGGCTTGGAGGAGAGGGCCTGGAACAAGCCCAGACCAGTTCTACAAGCAAGTGCAGGATGAACGTCAGGTCGAAGACATAACCAGGCATTTTACCGAGTGATGCAGTCTTCTGACTGCTTCTGGTTCTGCAGTTTGTGGTAGACGACAGCAGCCACTGCCAGAGGCCCGGCATCGCCACACAGGAACGTGATGGATCGTTTCGTCAGGCAGCTCAGGCTCTTCTTCACGTACTCCTGGGCCACCTGGAGGTAGGCTGGGTCTCCGTACACATCGTAGAGGTGCAAGTACAGCAAGGCAATGCCTGCGGAAGGAACACTAAGATTGTAACCCTCAGAAAAGTTTGCATCTTGGTTGTTTTAACACTAAAAGCCTGGCCCTCAGCCTCATCTTAGGCATAACCCCCGGCGGCAGCATCCACACCTTCTTTTCCTGCTTTGTGCCTCATGCAACTCGTGAGTGGGCTGCAAGTGGAGACAAACAGCAGTGTCTGACCCAGGAAGGCCTGGAGGACAGCAGAGCCTCTGAAACACAGGTTACATGCTGTTTTAGTAGTTGGGAGCAGAAGAGGAGACCTAGGCAAAGCCACCTAAACCTACAAACTGTGCCTGGGACTGTGGTGCAATACAGTGAAATTAAAACAAAACAAGCCACCAGAACAGCAGAAAACATCAGGCAAGACAGGACTTGTGGCAGAGTGGTGCTGAGCTGTTTGCCTGTCTCAGCTGCTCCTTCCCATGCCAGGAGGTGAAGGGCTGGGTCCCTTAGCTTGGATCTGATTAAAGTGACACATCATCAGCACTGAGAAGCATCCTATTGGGCTCTATTTTTTTTAATTTTATTATTATTATTATTATTTTTTCCCTTCCCACTGGGAAGCATGAGCAAGACTGCTACACATCTGTGGAGACCAGCTGCTGATGAGCAGGTCCCAAGCCCTACTAGAGGGGCTGGTGCATCCTACAAAAGAGAAGAGGCTGCACATTGTTGTCAAGAGTAGCCCTGGTCTGAAAAAGATAAGCTACCTGGAACGCTGGAAATGGCTGCGTGGTCTTCCCTGGATGTTTTGAGTGGGGTGGGCAGTTACAGAAAGAGCTCTGCTACTAAGAAGTCGCAGCAATTGCTGTCCCTGGGCTCTGCCTGCCCTGCCTTCATCCAGCTCTTGAAGCTTTTAGTATGTAGCTGCATTTGAAAGGTCTGCCACGTTCAAACATCCTTCTGATCTGGAAAGCATCCTCAAACATGCACTGGAGAAAGCTACTGGTCTGTATCCCTCTGAGAAAGGCTCCTTTCTCTCCTCACCAGCAACTATTTCTGTGAAGCCACAGATTCTGTGTTTAAGCCTAAATTAATTGAGCCAACCTCTGCAGATTTTGGTGTTGCAAGAGGGGTAGGGTAGGAAGAAACATGCTGCACAATTACTTTCTACGGTACCGAGGACAATTTTAAATTTAGATCACTTTCTCATTTTGCACAGGTAATCTCCAAAGCTTCGTGCTACAGACAATTCAATTTCACATGTATATTAAGGGCAAATTTCCATTTCCCGCTGAAGTTAATAACCTTGTCCTCTCTCAAAGCAGTTTCGTGTCAGTATTTCCAGGGAGAGAAGCCCAGCTGCATGGTACCATCACTCAGCTTTATAAGGACGTGGACACGAAGCCTTGCTTTAAGGAGAACCCTCCTCCTTCAGCCAGCAAATGCAAAGCAACTCTCCTTGATTTATTTAGCACCTAGCACAGCCTCTAGGCTCTTAATAGGCCTGATAGCTGTCTGAGCACAACTTGCACTCTTGAGTTATCTGCTTTAATATACAACTTTTTGCTTTCTAAGTAGCTTCTATTCCCACCGCCATCATACCACCCTAATTACGTACGTAACCCACACCAAGAATGATGCTAGGACCGAATTCTGAGAAAGTAAATGTCTCACCATTGTTTTCCTCTGACTTCCTCGCCTCTCCTCTTTTAAACATTTCTCATCCTCCTTCCCTCCCAGCCCAAGCATTCTCTAACAATCGCTCTTTTGGAAAAGACTCCAAAAAACATTCATCTACGTTAAGGGATGGGAGTAAAAGCTTTGCTTGCCCAAATCATTTGTCTTTCCTTCTTCTTTAAAAAAGAAAAGCTGTCAAACTGCATCTAAAGACAATTTTCTCAACTCATGCCTCAAGGAACTCATGCTCCCAGGACGATCAGCAGGGCACGAGGCAGTGCTACCTGCGAGCCCACAAGTAGGGAAAACCAGCAGAGAGCAGAAGCACGCACAAAACCATGGTATTTACAGATGCACGTAGAAGGATACCAAACGCAGCCACCTGTGTGGGAAATGTTGCACACTGACCTGCCTGCCAAGATGCAGATGGTCATTTCAGAGGCAGTGCGGTTTGCAGACAGAGTTTCCCCTGATGGAATTGGCTCAAGTAAGCTGTGCTGCTCTGCAGAAGTTAACCCACAACTCTGCCTCAAGCCCTCTCCGCTACCTTCCTCACCCCAGCTGTGAGGTTTGTAGGGTTGGCAGGCTTACATGATGGGTTTTTGGTATGCTTTCTGTGCCATACACACATCGCATCCTTGATCATCGCATCCCTGTAGACAGTGGATCTGCTCCACTACCATGCACCTTGGAGGTCTGTGCTCAGTGTCACAGCTGGAAGTGCCTGTGACCTGTTTTTGTGACCTCTGAGACCCCCGATTGTTCCCAGCAGAATTGCCACACTGCAGCTGTCATCTGCTGCTATTGCCAAAAATTTATGGGCTTTGTTCTGTGTTATCATTAGTCTTTCCTCTCTCTAGTTTCTCCAGACTACATTTTTTTCTCCTTGCAGTGTAAGGCCTTGCTGCATACCCACAAGTGACAGAGAATGCATCAGACATCACTTGGTGGTGCAGGACAGCGGTGAACATGTGAGTTATTGACAGCACATCCTTTTAGCAGGGCTCTGATCACCAAAACTGCCATCCCTAGGGTGCAGGGAGCCAATGCACTGGAGAAAGAATGACCGAGACACCTGCTGGCTGCAGAGAATCACAAGGCAAAAATCAGTTTTGTATCTCACATCAAAGCCTCTTTATTTAACATCTTCACTAGGACTGTAAGCAGCATCTCCCTCCTCTCGCCATCCGGTATCAGCAGATGTAGAGGGTTGCTTTGTGTTAAAGGCTTCTTTTGGGGAGGCATAGGAGGAGACTTAAACGCACACAGTGGGAACAGATGTGTTTGCATCAATCACCTAATGCTGATGGTCCTGATTTTAGAAGCCATTGCCTCCAGCAGAGCAGACATTGCTGTAGACAGAAGACAAGTTCTTGCTGGAGAGCTAAAGTGCTGCAACAGGCTGAAAAAAAAAATCTCTCTCTACCATATGACCATTCTGTTGGTCAAAACGAAGTAAAGCTCTGTCTGGACTTGCCCCCAGGCTCCTTCTGTTGGGTTGCACCACCACTGCCAACCGTTCTGCTGGCAGGAGACAGCAGTGAGACAAAGCTTCCCCCTCGTGCTGGATGAAGGTGAGAAGGAAGCACTGCTGGGTGTCAGCTCTGCTGCAGTCCCCTTGTTGACAACAGCAGGGGGACGCCCATGAGACTGCTCTGTACGTGCCTCCTTCCCTTTGTGGGGAAGCTGCTGCCCGTTCAGGTGCTGGACAACACCAGCAGCTGACCCAGCGTGGGCCTTTCCCAGAGGTCCCCAGGTTGGTACAGGAGGAGATTTCTGGGTCACTCAGCCAGGCAGTACCCTTAAAGCAGGATGTCAAATCTAGAGGGAAGAAGCACAACATGATCTCTGCACGGAGCAAGAAAGCCTGATGGTTTGTAGTGGGAAACCTGATGACATTTTAATGAGTCAGGCATGGGGTAAAAGTTACGGAGGGGGTGGAAAAGCTCTACTGCCCAGCTCAAAGGATAATGAGCATCTTTTCTGGTGCAGAGGTGTGGGATGTCATTTCACACTCACAAATTCATGTCAAAGGCGTGTTGAATGGGAAAATGAGCTGTCTTCTATAGAGGGTCTATTGTCCTGTGTTTGAAACTGCCTGGGGGCTCACAGGTGCATTTTATTGCAGCTTGCCTTCCTAGTGTGTTGTGGGATATGGGGTGTCTCTCAGGATGCCTCAGATTCTCCGACAAGAAAACCTGGTAATAACGCTTTTGTAAAACTTACTTTTCTCCTTCTGAGAAAAAATCAAAAAAATAAACAACCCAGCCCAAACCGAAATACCCTTTACCTCATCACCAAATCCTAGAAGAGGCTGGGTTAGAAGAGACATACAGAGGTCATCTGATCCAACACCCGGAATTAAAGCCAACTTCAAAATTACACCTCATTGCTCAGAGCCTTGCCCAGTCTAACACTTAGCATCTCCAAGAATGGAGACTGCACAAAAACTGCCCACCAGGCACCTGGCAGGATGTGGCTTATGAGGGGGACACAAAGCATTTTCTCTCCTCAAATGTAGCCCCACTGCATTTTACTCTGTAGGGATTGTCTGAGCATTTCTGTTTTTCTCAACAGAGCTGTAAAGGGATGCAAGTTCTCCGGGTTATGAGGTTAAAACTAGGATATCACATTGAAGTGAACAAAAGGCATTTTCCCAGAACCTCTCTTGAACTGGTACAGTCAGAATTTCTACTCGTTCTTAAGTGGCTTTTCTTTCATCTGGCGTGTCCTTTGAAGAGTCCTTTCAAAAGGCAGCTCAGCCCTTCTCTGCTCCACTTGCCCAGAGGCCAGCTGAAAGCTGCGGCAGGGGCAAGCCACCTGGACTCACTGGTTTGGTTCAAAGGCCCTCAAGCTCTTAAAGCCATGACTAGTACATGGCTCAGGAAGGGAATGCTTGCATGGGAAACAAATCCCAAAAGCACTGGCAAAATGGGCGGGCAGGAGAATCTCTCCCTTCCACAGCATTTCAGAGGGCAGACCACCCCATCATCTTGGGACATCAACAGCCAACAGGGAGCAGACTCAAGAGCTTCCCAGCTTTTGCAGTCAGCAAAGAGGTGCCAGCAGTGAAGTCAGACTTGTTCCATTTCTTTTCCACCATCTGTCCTGCCAGTCTAGCTGGTCTTTCAAGCACAGCCTCCTGCGCTACAAGGAGACCACCACATACCTGTAACTCTTAGGCATCATCATGTTTGACAACAGGCAAGAGCAGCATACTTCTGCAAGGATTTGAACCGCTTCTGATTCAAAACTAACTTCGGGCAGTTTACCTTCCCTCGGTCAATACTTTGGTACCAGTGAAACAGATTAAGACCGCAAAAACTTTTGCAGCAGTCTAGCTAAGCTGATTATAAGAGAAAACAACACAACAGCTGAGCCTGCTCTACAGCCAGGCACGTACCAGGCTTTGCCTACAGGGCCCTGATCTCTCCGGGGAACTGAATGAAACCGTAACAAGCAGATTCAAACGTGTTTTGAGGGCATTCAGCTGTACACTGCATAATCTGGATCCAAAGTGCACTGTCACTGCCTCTGAGCTGAAAATGCAAGTCCTACCTTCCCTCCGCTCCAACTTCACGTGCCAAGAAGCTGTGGCTGTGTGGGGGAACAGGGCTCTCAAGTGTGTTGGGAAAGAAATAGGCACCAAAGCAAAATGCCAGCATATGCTGTGTATTACAGGGTGTAATGTAGTACGCTCAAGTATGTTACATTTCACACAGAGTTTACGCTAAGAGAGGCACATTTCAAATCTCCCTTATTAGCGGCCACAAGAGTGCGGGTTGATTTCAGACTGCTGGGCAATGATTTACATGAGAAGATACTCAACAAGCCTCTTCTACTTAAGCAATTAAGGGAAAAAGCTGCTGTCTTGGCCCAATTAATTTGCTCTCTGGAAACCAGCACTGAATAAATTAATATAGCTAGGATTAGAAAAGAAAGGAGGATGACTCACATACAGCGTAATATCTGCAAACTTCACTTCTCTGGCTGTGACCCGCAGGAAATCTGTCCACAGGCTTTTTCTAATCCTATTAGCCAAGGCAAGAATGTTGTATGCCCAATGAGGAATGATCCCAGGGAGGAAAAAAAAAAGAGAAATGCCTCTCAAGAAACCGCTTTCCAAAATAATAAAAAAAATAAATTAAAAAAAAAAAAAAAGAGAGCAGAAATCCTACCAGAACTCAGCCACTGTCACTTTCCAACATGAGGCTCCTTAAGGCCACCCTATGAAAAGGGAAGTGTTTACCTTCCCCTGCAGACTTCCAGCTGGCTGTCCTGCTTTACCTCCTGAATTCCTCTGGCCAGAGGTAGACTGCTGCCAAGCCAAGCAGCATCATCATACCTGAAGGCCATCATCACATCCAGAGTGCTCTTCACACAAAGGGAGCTGAGGGAAGGCTGAACTCCTCTCTCCCAGATTAAGCTCAGCCAGTACTGAACAGAAATTCACACACAGCAGCAGCAAAGTGCTGCCAAGCAGCAAATGAAAAGAAAAAAAAAAAAAAAAAAAAAAGAAAAACACGCAATAGTCTTCTCCCACGCTGGAATTCAACAGCGGCATGGTAGCATTTCTTATGAACTGTGTTGGAGTGGTCTTACTGCTTGTTTACCTTACCAAAATTTTCAAGCAGCCATTTCTGGCACTGCTTTCACCAAGCTGCAACATTAGCTTAGCATCAACACAATGATCACTGTTCTTCTAGCAAAATGTTGGCATCAAGTTCCATTGCATCTAAGCACAAACCAGCCATGCCCAGATTACAGCATGGAAAATTGCCATTTAGGATCACAATGTATTGAGGAAAATAAAGAAAAAAGCCATGACAGCAAAAAAAAATAATAAATCCTTCAGCAGTCACAAAAGTAACTGCACCTATCCCAAGATCCCTCCCTAGAGCCTGGCACAGCGCAGAAAGAAGCGCCTTGAAAGCTGACAAAGCACACAGCAGAATCCAAAAGCCAAAAAGGATGAGGCAGAGAAATGTGTCCTCCCTGCCTCCAGGGGGTAGGAATAGGGTGGGGAAGGTAGGGCACGCTCCTAAAGTAGGAAGAACAGGTTGAAAATGCACCACGGGAAAAAGACAAACTCCTGGAAGCTTAGGATAGAAGGGTTTGTGCGAAGAAGGCTTCCATTCATAGTTATATTTGCATTTCTGCTCCCTCTAACAGCTCCTAGAGCAGAACAAGCCCTGGCTGAGTGGAGGGACACTACCTGGGGAGAAGGAATAGTGCAATTTGACAATCAAACATCGTCACAAGATAAAACTCAGCCCAAGCCAAAAAGATGGACTGGACATTAGTTCAGGCTCTAAGGTCATGCCTGCCACTCTGCAAGAAGCCCTTACAGGAAAATGGCCTGCTATGCACATAGGCGTACTTCACAGAGTAGTAGTTATAAACACCCTCAGCACAGCCATATTTGGAGCCAGTCTCTTCGAAGGCTCCAATATTTGCTCTCAAGAAGATGCATCTCAATCCTCTCGCTTTATTTGTTGCAGAAGTGTGGCACTGTTACTCAAGATCTAGTCTTACTTACCTTGCAATGCTATGGTCCTCCCTTTGCAGTTTGAGTTCTGCTGCCAAAAAAAGGTGAGTCACTGAACGACAACCCCTTGGTTTAACAGATTAAACCATCATGCGGGAGAAGTGCCATTCACGATACAAATCTGCTGTCGTCAAACTACAAAGAAACAGGGGCTGACTTAGCCTAACCTTGAGGACAGTTTCAGAGGGGTTGAGCTCCCTTCTGAGCAGATGGCTGATTTTTGTGCCCAGGGGGCCACCCTACCTGTCCAGCCAGTGTAAGCCGTGCAGTCATGGGGGTCAGCACACTTGAGGCCCCTCTCCATCTGCTGGAGCAGCTCCCTTATTTTGTTGTTCAGACGCTGCGTGAACTCAGGCGTCAGCTGTGCAGAATCAAGAAACACCAGAGAAAGGCAACATCAGCACACCGGGAAGGTCTTGGTAAATGGCTGAACGCGTGTGAAAGCGCCTGGGGGCACACACCAGGAATTTTCTCCAGCTGCTGGCAGCATTCACCTCCTAGCAAATATCCAAGAAGTCTTTGCCAGCAACTGCTACCCCACCACCACCAGGGCCATGCCCTGCCCTGAGGCTGCAGTGCCAGCACCTGTAAGGCCTCAAAGCCATGCTGGAGGAAGATAATTTCTTGTCCTGGCTTTAAACCACGGCCAGAGATGGGCAGGTTGGAAGCTATCTTAGAAGTCCTGGGCACCTTCTTCTTTCTGGAAAGCTCTGCTGGGATAGGATTGTCAGGTCTTTAACCTCTCAGGAACAGCTGGGCCACCACACCAGAAAGAGCAAAAAACCTGCAAAGGGTTTCTGTGACCTCAGGTTTTGCCAGTGCCACAGGAGATGCTCCGATAACCATCCACCTTGGAGGAGGACACAGCGGCCGAGCTCTCACCTTACCACGGGCATACGAGGACCACGACACCACACACCCTCACCCGCTGCCACCCCCTGCCACACAGCCCCTCGGTACAAAACACAGTCACCGAGATCACCCCAAAACCTTTTATTTTGCTTTAAAAAAAAGACCAGAAAGCCCACTTCTTTTTTTGCTGTTGCTTAAGAAAGCCCACCCTGGGAGCCCCCCCAGGGCACCCCCCAGCCTGAGGGGCCTCTCCCCGCAGCCCCCGCCAGGCGCGGGGCCGCGCTGGGAGGGACTCGGCGGGCGGCCGGGGCAAAGCGGCAACCCCCGGCCGCTCCCCCCCCTCACCCAGCCCGGTCACCGCGGCCCCACTCACCCGCCCGGCGGCATCGAAGTAGCCGGTGGCCAGGGATTTATCGTAGTCCGCGTAGGGGTTGGGCAGAGCCCGCTGCGCCATCATGGTGCCCGCCGCTCGCTGCCCGCCCCGCCCAAATGGCGGCGGCCGCCGGGAGGCTGCAGGAGGCCGGGCCGGGGAACGCCGCCCCACAGCGCCCAGCCCCAGTCCCAGCCCTATAGCGAGGTGTGGGGCTTGGGTCGTGGTCTGAGTCCCCGTGTGGGGCCGGATCGCAGGGTTTTAGGGGTCCTCTGAGGCTTTGGGAGCCATTTTGGCTGGCTCTGAGGGACGTAGGACGGGGGAGTTTGTGGGTGCCTTGCTGCTGGCTCTGGGGGGTTTTAAGGATCCTCTGGGACTCCCTGCAAATGTTCCTGTGGGGTTTGGGAACTCTGTGAGGTTTAGGGGATGCCTTTTTGCTGGAGCTGTGTGATTTCAGGGCCCTGTCTACCTGGTTGCCTGGAGTTTGTAGGTGCTGTGTGGTTTAGGACACCGTTTGGCTGGCCCTGTGGTGTTTAGGGGGCCCTGTGAGGCTTAGGCTGTGTGGTAGCTGCATGAGGTTAAGGGTCCTGGTGGGGTTTAGGGATCCCATGTGTTGGGCCCTGTGGGGTTTGCAATTCCTGTGGGGCTTGAGGCTCCTTTCAGTTAATGCCAAGGGACTCTGAGGGCCCTGTGAGGGTTTGGGAGCCATTTTGTGTCTCTGAGGGATGTGGGGAGTTCATGGGCACCTTGCACCTGTCCCTGTGGCGCTTAGGGGCTCTGTGGGACTGAGGGGTTCCCTGCAGCAGTTCCTGTGGGGTTTGAGGTATATTTTGATTGTTTCAGTGGAGTCTGGGGACCCTGGGGGGTTTGGGCAATACCTTTTTGCTGGACCTGTGTGATTTGGGGGCAGTGTCTATTTAGCTGTGTAGGGCTTGCAGCTGCTGTGAGGTTTGGGGCACCTTTTGGCTGGCCCCAAGGGGTTTAGGGGGTTCCACTGGGTTTAGGGATCCCCTTTTGTCTGGACCTGTGTATTTTGTGGGTATTATGTTGCGTATCCTGTGGCATTTAGGGGGTCTTGTGAGGCTTATAGCTGCATGAGGTTACGAGGCCCGGTGGGGTTTAGGGGCCCCATGTGGCTGTCCCTGTGGGGCTTGGGGTTCTTGTGGGGTTTAGGGAATCCCTTGTGGCTGGCTCTGTGGTATATGGGGCCTGTTGTAACTGATCCTGGTATTTAGGGGACTCTTGGGGGGCTTAGAGGCCCTGCGTGGCTGGCCCTGTGGATTTTGCAGGCCTTGTGAGATTTGGGGCTCCTTTTGGCTGACCCTGAGTGGTTTAGGGGCCCTACAGGGCTTAGAGCCCCCATGTGGCTGCCCCTGTAGGGTTTCGGGCTCCTTTTGGCTGGCTCTGAGGAGTTTGGGGGCCCAGAGAGTCAGGCCTTGTGGCATTTAGGAGTCCCTGTAGTGTTTAGGCTGCATAGGCAGCTGCATGAGGGGGTCCTGTGGGGTTTGCATGCCCTACTGGGTTTTAGGGGCCCAGTGGGGTTTAGGATTCCATTATGGCTGTCCCTGTGGGACTTGCAGGCCTTGTGGAATTTAGAGGCCCCTTGTGGCTGGCCCTGCAAGATTTATAGGCCTCCTGTGACTCCGTCTTTGAAGCTTGAGCCCTGTGGGGTTTCAGGGGCCCCAGTGGGGTTTTGGGCCCCACATAGTTAACGCAATGGAGCTGGAGGCCCTGTGGATGTGGTGCCTGCCTGGTGCAGGTGGTGGCAGAGAGTCTGCCCCAGGAGCACGCGTTGGGCCCTGCTTCCCTCTAGCAGCAGCACTTTACCCGGCTGTGAGGCCTGACACAGCACAGATCTGCACTTGCTGCTCACCTCCAGTGCCGCTGCTTTTTGCCTGTGCCAGCTGAGCTGCTTCAGCTCTGTGACAGAAGGGTAGGTGACCATGACTTCCAGCCCTGAGCAGTGCCACCTGGCCTGCTTTTTATCCCAAATGCCCCATAGCAGCAGTGTCCTGGTGTTTGGGGTCTCCCTGCAGCCCTCCTGTGATGTGTCCCCCTGTGTACCAGCTGTGTAAAGCAGAAGTCTGTGGGACGGTGTTCATTAGCCTGAATTGGGCTAAGTTGCCCTTACATGCTGTGTTTCTGATTCTGTCTGGGGTCATGCTATGCCCCATTCCCTTTTTAACCCCGCAGGCCTTTGGCACAGTGTGGGAGCCCTGCTTAGGATCTGGCTTGCTGAAGTGCACAACTTGTTGGGGGCTTCTAGAGAGGTCTAAGTGCAGTGGCATGCTCCGGTGTGGGAGCTGAACCCATCTGGGTGGGTTGGGGGAAAACATCTGCTTTAAGAATTTTCCTTTCGGTGGTGGTCAGGAACACCCATGGGAATTCATTAGGTGGTTGCATTCATGTTTGGGGCAACTGCTTTATGTTAGGGATTCTGGTTTTCTGACCATAAGCCTGCTTATTTTATTTGTAAAATCAGAGCTCAAAGAAAAAAAAATAAATTGCAGGGAATGTTGAGAAACAAGCACAAAATAATGTGGGGCCAGGCTCATAGCCTGTGTTAGTCTTCCATCTGCAGGTCAAAATTATATTTCCAATTATATTTCCTACCTTCCTTCCCCCAGGCACATTTCAATATAAACTTCTAGTGTAAAGTATGCTACTTCAGCTTTAGAATCTTTTTGTCTTTGATTCCTTCCGTATTTTCTTTTCTCTTCAGATCACTTCAAGAAAAAGATGCTTCTCCCCTACTATACTGCCTGTTCTCCTCACCACCACCCCCAAAGAATTTTGTTTCAGTGTTGTTTTCTAAACGTCTGTGGTCGCTTTGGGCTTTGATGGAGTTCTTGCCCAGGATACATCCAGAGCATCTCACTGTTGCTGTCACCTGGAGCCCAGGTAAGTGACTCTTAGTAACTTGTCTGTGCAGAACAGGACAGGAAAGAAGCAAATGAGCCGGTGAGGGAATCTGTTCCCGTGTTCTCACTGCAATTTCAGTCTTTTTGGGGTGTTTGGGTGTGGAGGGGGGGGACTTTCTTGTTGCATCTGTAAAAGATTATGCTGGATTCACTGGGAAAAAGTGATGAGAGGAAATATGTTCAGAACACATCTAGAAACTACTTTTGTGTGGAAGCAGCTGTCAGAGTAGACAGAGGAAATGGAAAGAAAACAGGCTTCAGTTGGTCTTCCTTGCAGTCCCATCCCAAAGTTGTTCTTAGAAAAAGTCTCTGTTCCTGAAGTGACTTGCAATCGGTGGCTGAAAAGATGTCCCAGAATCTTTCTACAAGTGAGAAAAGAACAGTGTGTAATATTTCCTTGTCCACTGCAACAGCTAAAATACAAATCTTTACCACATTTTAGCAGCATAAGGGTCCTGGCTGTTGGTGGTCCCTACTAGCCTGGTAGCATGCCTGTGGGTCCTGTAGTTACGTGACTAAAATTCATATTTCATGGCTCTCCCTGAAGAAAGCATCAGGATGCCTGAGTGTGTTCCTTCCTTATCCCGCGATGATGCAAATTCCAAGCCTTTGCAGTTGCTCCAGCTGCCTGCGGACTGCCTGGCGCCCTGCCTGAGGACTTGCTGGCCCACCTCCTGCCAGAGTGGAAGTGGCTCCTCCTGGGGGCTCTGCTGGTAGGGTAGGGTTTGTAACCTCACCTACAGCTCATCTCCGGTCAGCAGGTGCCAGCTTGGGCAGAGTAGATGCAGACTCGCACGTGGCCTTTCCAAAACGGTGCTTTGGCATCTACCCCTCCTGTCAGGGTCAGGCTGACCTCAGACAGCGGCCTCCCTGCTGTGGAGCAGATGGGCTTGGCGTGGTAACCCCGTAACAATAATGCAAGGCTTGCTTGTTCTGGTTTTGCTACTGTGTGCTGGATGTGAGGGAGTGCTGCGAGCAAGGATAACTTGTCCTTCGGGGCCTCCTGAGACAGAAAAGGGGATTTGGGAAGCTGCATGTGGAAGTGCCTCACAGAGGTCTGTGTATTTGGGGGGGGTATCACAGAAAACTGCCGAGATGAAGCACTTGGGTGGTGGGAGAACATTCACCTGCTGAAAATCACCCCGGGGATGTCTCGGGGCTTTAGGAGAACTGCACTACAAAATTTTGTAGTTAAGGGATGGGATCAAGGTTGTATTCATCCCTCCATCTATGTTTTTTTTTTTTTTTTCATTTTTGTATTGGCTCCTTTGTGCTCAAGCTTCAGACAGTACGTGGTAACATCACAAAGCTTCCCATCTGCATTGATCAGCCTCTCTTACACATTATTTATTAAGCATCATGGATAAAGTTACTACATAATTAGGCTTGGAGTCCAAAGTGTACAAAGAAAGATATGAAAGATCAAAACCAGAGATGTCCTTTTCTTCCTTAAAAATTACAATAAAGAATATCGGACATTGTTTTCTGTGCATAAATACTGTGTATAAAACAGTGATAATTCTAGAAAAATTCTATTCTTTAATACTAGAGTTCTGGCTCACTGTATTTGATCTCAGTAAAAACCTCAAAATTATGTGAAGAGACTGAAAATTGTAATGCCATTCTGAAGCTGAAAAGAGTTGCTTTTGGAAGGTAAAGCAAGTATTGTATCTTGGCTTTGTGATGACAAAATTTTTCACTTTAGAAAGACATCCAGAAGGGGGAAAACTATATTTTATTCTGTTAGTTCGTTCTTTCCGAGTACACTGTAAGCATGATTGCAGATAGCATTGATTATTTTGTTTTAGCAGCTTCTGTAAAGAGATCAAAGCTTGAGTATCGGTCAGAGAAGCTGAGTGAAGCTAGTTGATTATATTGATAGTATATCTGGGGCAAACCCCGCCATATCCTGCCCCCATTTATTGGGGCCAGATGGTAAGCTGAGAATTTGGTTTTAAAAAACAATCCTGTCTCTGTGCACACACAGTGGTGGGCTTTGAGCAGTGATTATCATCCAGAAAAGAGACCTCAGAGATGTAGTAGGTGGTTCTGCTGCTCAGCAGAAAGTCAGTTCTTATTAGGAAGGGAAAAGAGAACAAATCTGAGAGCGGTGTTATGTGTGTCGGCGGCTCACCTGCTTCTGAAATACCGCATTTACTTCTCATCTCAAAATGCATGGCAGAACTAGAAGAGAGGTGCAAATTACAGAACTGAGCAGGCCAAAAATAAGCTGTGTGGAATGGCTTTATGTACACAGAGTAAGTAGCTGTGCTTAGGGCTGTTCAGACTGGAAGAGACATCTCAAGAGGGGTCTAGGAGATGTCTGTGGGCTTTGAACAGTGTTGCAGACCTAATGGGGAAAGGTGGCAGGCTGGCTTTCAAAGCTGACAGACGTCAGCTGAAATGACGGGGCAGCCTTCCAAGGTGAAGATTATTCACGTTGTTAAGCCGTGGCAGGTTGTTCAGTAAAAAGATACCTCTGTGCCCATGCACAGGAGGTCCTGAGCCACGGAGTTAGGGGGTATTGCTGTGTGCCTTCACTGTCCTGTTCCCTGAGCATCTGGCGTGGAAGCTGCTCTGGGAGAGTTTCGGTATGCCTGATGCTGTGTGCTTGTATTTTGCTTTACGTGTTAGAGCAGGTAATAGCCTGAGGGCCCTGTAACGTCTCCGTGCCAGCAGCAGCCGCCTCTCAGTCCAGCTACAACACATCCCTCATCGCAGTGTGGGCAGCTGCTACCTGCGGTGCCGTGGCTATGCCCTGCTCTTCGGGGGCTCAGCCACTAGGTGCCCCTGTCCCCCAAGCAGGAAACCGGAGGAGACTTTGCAGCAGGAAAGCAGCTGCTTCGTGTGGCTGTTTTCGCAGTGAGCAACGAGTGGAGATGAGTGGTTCTGTGCATCGAGCCACGGCTCTTCGGAGATCGCAGGTTGTGATGCTCCGGGACATTTTGTCGTTTGTCATTTCCACCTCTCTGAGGCATCAGCCTGCAGCGCACCCTTCGGCTGCGGTGGGAACCCATCCTTTCTTGGTTAAGGAGAGAGTTTGGAGAGCAGACCTGGGTGAGAAGAGATCAGGAAGGGCTACGTGTGGGCAGAAGCAAGGAGAAGCAGGCAGAAAGCTGCCAAGAGCTGGATTGAGCTCTCTGTTTTGGTGGTGAGGTCAAAGCCAAATACATCTGGAAGGCAGTGAGTCTTGCTGTGGCTTTAATCAACTCTGCTCCCCGGACAGAACTGACATCACATCAGATTTATTTTGCTTTGCTGTAATGACTCACACGGTTCTGCATCAGGCACTTGCATCTTCAGTGATGTCTTCAAAGTTCAGTGTCAGGATTGGGTGTGATCACCGATGAAAACATGGTGTGGATATGGCTCACTGCTTAGCCTGACTCTGTATTTGACATCTGTCTGTACCCGTGCTCACCTTTGCACGTCTGGAGGGTGAGCAGTGCACGAGCATGACTATTGTCTTGTTTGCTTAGCTGTATGGACAGTTTAGGGTGGCAGTGACCAGGGTCTTCACGACATTGAGCAATAAAATTAAGCTTGGCAGGTGACCTAAGGTCTCTGAGTAGTGCTAAAAGCCCCTGGTGTTTCATTTGGTGCACTATGAAGGTACCTGATACCTTATACCTTGTAAAATAGTGCATTGCTCACAGTGTGCAAAGAATTTGGGAGTCATGTTTTTAATGAACCTTCAATATGGAGTGCCTGCCTCCCGGGACACCCTGGCAATGTTGCAGGGCCCTCTCTGATGCAGCAATTCTTCGGCACCCGTGCCAGTATCTTGATGTTCATTCTCCACAGCCACCACTAGGGCAGTAGGTTTGCCTGGACGTGTCCTGATCAGTAAATTTGTGCTCTGCTGGGGTTGTGTCCAGGGAAGGAGCTGCCCCTGACCAAAGCACTGCTGAAATGCCAGCATGACTGTGACGTGACCTTGGAGAACGTGGCCATACCTCAGCTGTGCTGTAACCCCGTGTGGTTTTTTCTCCTCACGACAAGCAAGCTGCTGGGCTGAGGCTTTCAGGGGCCTGGTCCTGGCTGGCACGCGGCCATCCCAGCTGCCTGCAGCTCGGCCCCGAGCCGTGCTGCCTGTGCCAGGGTGCAGCACCAGCGGGACATCTGCTGATGGGTCACTGCCTGGAACACAGGGACAGGGATTACTCTGTGCTGGAGAGCTGCTTGCTGCTCGTCTTTTATGTATTTTGCTATGTTTTTGTATTCCGACAGGCTTTTCAAAGCTAAGCTTTTAAGGATTGAAAATATTTGGCAGCTCATAACATTGCTTGAAGCAAAGGGGCAGTTTCCTTGCAAAGTTTCCATCCTCATGGCTTTCAACCTGACACAAGTAATGTTTCATCTCAGTTCACTTGCTTGTGGCCTCTTCTTACGATGGAGATGAATCGAAATGAACTGCTTGTGGTGTAGGTGGACATGTAGTAATGAAGATATTTCTCCTTTAGGATTTCTGCATCCCTCCCAAGGTGTTTTCAAATCAGCAAGCTAACAAGAAACCTGGTGCATATGGACGTACTCTTCCCAAAGAAGGCTCCTGGATTCAGGGGGCAGCAGAGCTCAGATTTTGGACCCTTAAAATGTGAGCCCGTCTGCAGGTTATCGTTCGTTCACTTGACTAGGTTGGTTGATATCATTTCCTTTTGGAATGAGGAAGGTACAGCGACGTGGTCCTTTGCTGGCAGGCTTGGAGCAATCTGATGGAATCATCCCATGCGTGTTATTTTAGGCACATATAGGGCGGGAAAAGGGAGTGTGCAACACCACAGCAATTCCAGTGTGGTGGGTCTGAAAGCTGATGACTGTCACAACGTGAAGAATTTCTCAGTCCTTAGTTTTCTTGGGTGATTTTTAGTTGTTATTTATTTGCCCGTTGGAGAAGCCTAAAATAAAAGTTGCATTGTGACATTTCTGGGGGGATGCAAGCGAGGAAAGCGGGAAATTCATCTCACTTCCCCTCCTGGCCATCTGTGAAATGGGGGAGAATATCTGTTAGCTGACTGGCAGGATGGATGAAGATGTTGTTAGGGACCTTTACTGGGGATCTCTGTGGCTAATGTTAGTAAAATGGATGTGACCCCTACTGAAGGAATGTAGTTTGAGGTTTAGCACATCTTTAGCTGCATCTTATGTATCCCATTTCCCTAGAAAACGCAGAACTAGCTGCAGAAGGCAGTCTGAATGGGCTGAAGTAGAGGTATATTCACAGCTGATGCTGGGCTGGATGCTCAAGCACAACTCTTCATGCTTCTTCTGAAATCCTTGGGATTTTTTTTTCCCTCTGGGTTCTTGCTACTGAAGCAGCAGCCCTCCCCGCTTCTCCCACCCAGTTACTGCATCTTCTTGTGCCTACGAAATCTCCGTGTGTCTGTTGTAGGAAACTCATGGAGGGATGACTGTGGTAAACACAAAACTAGAAGCATTTGGGGTGTACCAGCACTGCTGTTCTACTTGCTGAATCACACAGGTAAGTGTGTTAGGGGCAGAGCTCTGATGAAAAGTGTGTTTTGCCAGGACAAGGTGTTGTGGCAAGGATCAGGAGAGGAGCAGGGCTGGGGCAAAGCCAGGAACTGGGATGAGCGGAGTTGCTAAGCTTCATGCAGATCAGCAGAGGAAAAAGTTTGGGTCTTTTCCAAGGTCATTCTGAGCCTGGCTTGAGACCAATTTCTTCTGTTTTTGATGCTGGAAATCAGACCCATGCTGCCCGAAACAAGCTTCCAGATTCTTCAAAGCATGCTCCTGGGGGTGCTACAGCTGCCGGGGGGTTGTGAGAGGTGGAAGAGAAGGATAGAGAGGATTGGGTTGACTGGAAAAGTTAAATGTGATTGCAGGAGTGTGTCACTGGCTGACTCCCTGACTGGAACAGGAAAGAGCTAACACTCATGTAAAGCACTCCTGCAGCTGGTGTTCCTGATGACATTGTTACCCACACTGCCTAGTGCCTGTTGCAGTCTTTCCCCCGTGTCCTTTCTAAATATTGTGTGCTTAGTTCAGATGCTGATTTCTGTTCCCTGGACTTGTTGCTCGCAGGCAATTTGCTATTCAAGTGCTCCCACTTCTGAGGGATCCACATTTTTCAGCCTTCATTTCCTTCCTTTATTTCCCAGAAATCACAAACTGAGGCTCTTCCTAACCGTGTAGCCTGTGTAAGCCAGTCCTGATCTTTGCTGAGGTCTCACAAGCACACACTGTCGTTGAGACCTCTGGGGTTGGACTAACGAGATGAAAACTTTCTGCGTACATTTAGCTCTTGTGGATTTTGTCACCTTACTGCATTGGATGTGGTAGCTGATGATTGCTTTGGCTATAATGGGTTGTAGCATGGTGGAATCCATAGGAAGTGGAAATAAATTAATGAAATCGATTTTATTTATGGCAGTAGATAAACATGAAAATCTGAGTATTTAGATGACTTAAATCAATACAGGAAAGTGAATGTGCTACTTTGGTTCTGCTTTCCTTTACAATTTGATTGCTTATTTGCTAATATCTGCTAGTGGTTTAATTGCACCAGTTCGTGAAGTTAACTAGCTGAACACTTGACTCCTGTGTTCAGAGCTCTCAACTGAAGTAGGCATGGACCAGCAGTTTCAGTCAGTGTGAATTTGATATATTCACACCACAGCTTTGACTCTCACGAGGTGGAACGAATCCCAGACTTCTTTAGCTTTTGGTTTTTTCCTGCTAGTACCGTACCGTGTTGATACTGTCGGGAGTGGCTGTGTAAGGAGTTCAGGTGGCTGTTGGGGGAGCATTCACAGGTGGGCCTCTTCGATGTCTCCAGCTCTGTGGAAGGAGTTGCTGTGCTCTTGTGTGGGGAGCTCTGTGTGCTCGGAGGGAGAAGAGGCACTGTGCTGCTTCAGCCTTATGAGTTGGGACTGGCGTTTCCTGGTTTTGCTCTGTGATCATCTGCTTTGTCTGTCCTGAAGGTGAACGCGACGACGTGGTTGAGTATTTCAGATCCTGCCTGCCTCAAATGAACAAAGACCTAGGACCCTGCTGCCTTTGGGTATAAAAGGGGTTTCTTCCCATGGGGTGGTTAATTTAAATCCTGCTGAACATTTCTTAGTGCCAGAGTGAAAGGAGTGACAAGGACGCCCCAGTGTCTCTTGTCCCCATGGATGATGATGCCATTACACAATTCATTCCCTTACCCTTAAAATTTCTTCATTATTATAAAGATATATTAAAGATATATTAAAAAAGAATAAATTATTATAAAGATATTAGCTGAATAGACAGAATTGGGGTTCTTGGGTTAAAGTCCTGAAAGCTTGCTTGAGAGCATCAGTTATTTTTTCAAACTTCTTTGCTCTTCTGCTCTTAAAAAACATTTTCCAGTTTGTCAAAATCGTGTTCCTTCTCTGCTAAATGGCATTATAGATCCGTATCGCCTAAGTTTGCTGTCCTGTTTAAAGAGAGCCAACCTCGAGCAAATGTATCTGCTTAGTGCTTATCTATCTGTAAGTTGAAGCAAATGCTTCTATGCATAGCCCTGTGTGCAGCATTTGAAGCTTTTTATCCATTTTTTCCTCCCCCAGGGTAACCATAGGAAGGGGGAGGGAGTAGAAACAAGAAGAATTAAAAAAAAATCAGTCAAACAAACAAACAAAAAAAAAAAAAAAAAGAATTTTGCAAATCCTTCCAGTCTGGGGCACCAGGCATGAAGCAACAAGGCAAGTGCTGATTGATCAGGGATGCTGTATATATGGTGAGAGGCCAAGGCCACGTTAAATAACACCTATGAAATGTTAACTTCTGCTCCTACCAAACCCAGGAACATCCAGCACTGCCTGGATGCTAAAGGGGGTAAAAGGGAGGAAAAAAAAAAAAAAAAAGATATGAAACTAGGCCGGAGAGATGATGTGTATTTCCTTTTCAAAGAGTAACTATTTCTAAAAGGGAAGATTAAATGACTCTTAAGCCGTTCAACTTTGGGAAGAAACTTTTTGTGGAGAGCTTTCTGTACCTTCTCACATGACATTTGTTGCAGTAAAAGAAATGTGAAAACCTATTAATAGCAGAGTATTTCCTGCTTAGGATGAGTTAGATTAAATAAGGCTGGGAGACAGAACTGTTACCCAAATATTCAAGGTATTAGCCCAGCCATAGTGACTGGACACGTGTTCCACTGTTTCAGTGGAGCTGATGTT
Organism: Netta rufina; assembly: GCF_964035555.1. Lineage (NCBI taxonomy): Eukaryota > Metazoa > Chordata > Aves > Anseriformes > Anatidae > Netta > Netta rufina. Next base: position 7,837,592 of record NC_140129.1, read on the forward strand.
TTCCTGAGCCTAGCTTTATGCCCGGCCTGTCAATATGAGCTGGGACCAGCAAGCATGTTGTTTTGGGAGTGGTTTTGTTTTTGTTTTAGCATAGGGACTAGGTAGCAATATAACTGTCCTAGCAGTAGCAGTACTCATGAATTGGATTTCAGAGCTGGTCACGAAGCCCTGTTGTTCCAGGAAACGTGTCCGTCTGTGACCTTCTGATCTGGTGCTTCTCTCTTCTGATGGATGCTTGCTTGCTCTTCTCAATTCCTGGCTTCCCTCTTGGGTCCTCCAGAGTCCTGAGGTCCCAGCCCCAGGAGCTAGTGAAGGGCCTTGCCAACATCCTCTGTAGGTGTCCACCGTGAGGTAGTACTGAGCGGTCTGTCCCACATCAAAACGTCCATGAAAACAATTTGGTCAGAAAAGTTTTGCTTTCAGTGAAGTTCTATTTAATCGGGGAAAAACGATTATCAAGTCAAAAAAAAAAAAAAAAAAAAAAAAAAAAAAAAACCAACACAAAACTGTCCCGTGTTGTCCCACAGCGTGTGCTGGTGTGAATGCAAGTACAAAATTTTGAGTGCATAAATTAGCAGCTAAGGGACTGTTTACATTGTGGCCTTTATTCTAGATAAAAATCTATTTATTTACAGTCTAATCAAGGGCATGGCAGTTTTGTTTTCCTTTCCTGGAGCAAACACCGGGGTATGATAACCTATCAAATATTCACCTCTGATGGGACAGCCACAGAAGGCAGCGAGCGTAGCACGGATCTTGAGCAAATGTAGCTAATCTTGCGTTGTAAGGTCATGTTATTTTTAAACTGGGTGAAGAATGAGTAGTGCAGGGGAGACGGTGTTTGTGCAGCCCTTTTGATTTGTTCCTATTTCTTAAAGCCAGTTTGGCCTTTTTAGTGATCCGTGGGAACAAGCCGGTGGAGTGGCTGAGTCTCTGTAACCACAAGGGAAAAGGGATGACTCCGAATCCTAGCCCTCATCTGTAAAAAATGTCTTTTTACAAAATGTCAAGGAAGGACAAATCTTGTGGGCTCCAAACATCATCCAGTAAGTTGAGTTCAGCTCTGGACTGAAGTCAGATGCTGCAGGACTCCTGTCTGGGTGGCTGTAGGGCTCCTGGGGCTGGGCTCCCTTAGTTGTATTGCCATGAAAATAAGAGTTGTGTTTGAGGTGTGGTGCTCAGCCGGGCGCTGGGAGCAAACTGAACTTTGTATGGTCATTATTACCTTCTCTTCTGGATGCCCTCACTTTTAGCAAAGTAAGGGTTTTCTGAAGCTGGCCTTTTGGAATAATTTCAGACGCTCTAAGGGTTTTCTTTATTTTTTTTCCAAGTCAGCTGATCTAAAAGGAGCTGCTAATCCCAGTGGCAATGGAATTCGACCCATTTTCAAGACTTTGATTCTTTTTCTCTTGCTGAAGATAAGAGCCTTATCTTCTGAGTTTGGGTGAGGCATAGACTCCATATTCCAGACAGCAGATCAGCACGCCCTGAGATACTCAAGCCTGAAAGAAAAGTTCAATCTCCTTGAAAATGGATTTTCTCTAACCTGAGAATAGATATAACAGTCTTGTTGTCGAGCATTATATAAACCTTCCCGGTCAGAAGCTGTCTGGATCACAGCTTGTATGCAAAATTTGGAAAAGAAGAGAGGTGCCATGGTGGGTGCAGTTAACAAGAAATTTACCCTTTATTGTTTTGTAAAAGCTGTCTCTTTATGTGATTTTGGTTTGAGATTTTCAATTATTTTGTCACAGTTTTGTTTTTCCTTTTACAAAGTCAGAAGTCTTTGTTGTTGTTTAAAAGCATCACGTAAGATGTTAAGTGAAAGTGTCACAGGGCCCTGGTGATCAATGACTGTGTCCTGAATCCCTTTCCTATTTGCAGCTGCCCCTGGATACTTTGGTTATTTGGAGGCACGTTTCCTTCATGTTGTGAAACCGTGCATTGGCCATGAGAGTACGTTTCCAGAGCTGTTTACCTTGCAGACCTAGGTTACTACCCGCTGCCAGCTAGGCCAAACCAGTGTTTTTGAAGAGAAGTGGAACTGCATTCCAGGTTGGTTCTGATGCTTTTTGACACGTCAGTTTAAATAAAAATAAAAATAAAAATCTTCATTGATTTCTTAACTTGCTTTTTTGGTTTCTATTTTGTAAACAAAAAATGGAAGGAAAAATTTAATTTAAAAGGAAAATTATGTTTCTCCATTAGAAAAGAAAAGAAGTTCAGCAGAAGTTCAAGTAACTGCTTGTCCAAAATCTGATTTTAATGAAATGTGACAGTTCCCTTTTAAACATTTGTTGTTGTTGCTCTGTTTCTTTGGGTTCCCAAACTTTCAGTCAGAACAAGAAATATGGTTTGAGTTACAGTTGCTGTGTTTTCCATCCAAAAGTATGAAGGTATCCCTGTTTTCCTCAGACTAAGGCATCTGAGGCAAAGACCTATGAGGAAAAACAAGCTGAATTTTGCACTGGATCTCAAACACTTGCCAACCTGAGCTTCGTGCATCTTATTGAGAGAATAATTGCACGTTGTGTTTTCCATTAATGTAAGTTGTCTCAAGGCTCGGCTCTGTAAGTTCTCCTTCACTCAGACACGCATGTTGTTGTCAGTGAGAACTGCAGGATTGGGATTTAGGAATAAGATTTCTTTGTGCTATTAAAACTGGATTTTGCGCTCTTTCATATTGAGTATTCCCTTCTGCATTGAGCTGTTATGCTTCAGTAGGATTCCTGCCATTTCTCGTGCAAGGTCTGCTCAGCAGAGACGGGTGGTCGGAATCTGTCCTTGCAGGGAAAAGCATAAAATAAAAGGAATATGAAAACAAGGGGAAAAGGTGGGAGTCAGTTCTGCTGGTGAACTTGTACAAGCCAGTTACAGCTGTCAATAAAAGCTTTACATCTTTGTCTTTGGAAGCAGGTAAACTGCCCTTTTGTTCTCTCCATATTTAGCTGTCTTTCGCTAGTAAATACAGGTGATAGGAAATAAATGAGAGTAAAGGTATAAAAAGGCAAACAAAAATTAAACACCTGATCATGTAACTGATCTGAACTTGCTATCGTTATGATGGCTAGGAGTAAGATTTTTCCAGATGGTTCTCCCTAACAATTTTTACTCAACCATGTTATTTAGTAGCTGCTTTTCTTCAACAGGAGGGCCTTTCTCAGAGACACTCAACTGAAAAGAGCAGAACAGATTTTTTGAAACTCTCACGAAGTAAAACACTTGTTGTGAGGAAACAATGAAGTGGACTTGTGGAGGACTGCAGAGGGTGGTGCCCTGATGCATTTTAATCTGGTGGGTGAAAAGCTGTGTTTAAAAGTTTACGGTTAAATGCTGCTGTGCTTACAAAGTCGTACATGACTTTAAAGACTAGACCTGGTGAAGGCAGCATGCTTATTCGTAAAGTAAGACATCAGCTGCCCTGTCAGGCTGATGTGTTATTGATTAACAGATCAGAGGGATCACAGAAATTTTTGAGGAATAACAGAAATGTGCTGTAAAGCACCAAGGCCATCACTATGCAGGCAAAGTCCAGAAAAAAGAAAAAGCAACATCTCATTTGTTCATTTTTACTTTGTGTCGTGTTCCTGTAAGTGGGAAGTATCTGGGGAAACTGAATACCTGCAGACAGGGAGGGAGACTTTTCCTCTGACTCACAGGACCATTTAGTTGGGACAGACCTCTAATATCATCTAGTCCAACCATGAAGTGTGCTCAAGGGAAAGAAGCTTTCAATGCCCATAAAAAATAAAATAAAATGTGGTGGTCCGGAGGGTCCCATCAAGTAGCTGGGAGAAGGTTATTCGTGCAGAGAAACCGCAGAAGGAAGCAGAGAGCAAAAATCCAGGTCTCGGGCTGAAAGGACTAGGGAGAGGACAGGGCAGTTTGCAGCAGCACAACAACAGAATGGGGTAGCTGGAAAACAACCCGCAAGCAAGAGTGCAGCTGGAAGGACATGGTGGGAAGCCAGGTGTAGGGGCAGTCCCTTTTTAATTCCTGTTCTCGATTTCCTTAATGCCTGGAATTGTTTCCAACTAAAAAATATAAATCATCATGGTTTCTGTAAATTCCTGTTTGTTTTTTTTTAATCAATTTAGAGTTAATTTGGTTGTCTTTAGGAAGCTCAGGGAAGAGTAAAGTTTCAAGAGAGTCCTAGGTTATTTGGGCTGTTGTTGCATCCACTCTCTGCTCTGCTGAAACTGGAATAGTGCAAGGAAGGCTCACACTTTACCCAAATGCAGTCAGGTCAATGGTAGGATAATAAGTAAAAGAAAGGTCAACAATCAGCAATGTTTGGCTTTTTGGATAACTGTCATTCTCTCCATCTCTGAGGAACAAGCAGGTGGAATTTTAATAAGCTTTGTTTGGCTTGTTACTAAGTTAGGCAAGCGAAGGCAATGGTTATCAATTTTTTATGCCACATGAAGGCACTCTGAAACAATAAGAGAGCACACAGGCTTCAGTGTGTGCTGGTTGCTCAAGATGCCACTGAAATGGAAGAGGAATTGCTACAGCCAGACTTTCATCTCTCTTTTTAATCTGTGTGTATTAACTTCTGTCGAAGGACCAGTTGTCAGGAGCTGTCGGGTCCTAGGTGTTGCAGAGGCCTGATGCTTCCACAAAACTTGAATCACCATGTGCTAGTTCTAGCCAGTCATTCTGTGCAGGCAGAGGATATAGTTGGTATTTCTAGCTGTGCAGAGATCCTGAACGAGTATATAAAATCGTCAGCTTCTGCTAATGCAGGATTTTCGTCTAGAAAAAAAAGAGGATCTGGCAAGACTTGAATGTGCAATCATTTGAAATGTAACTTTTTTTTTTTTTTTAATTAATCTTCTATGCTGTGGTTGGAACTGTCCCAAAATTCTTTCTCACATCTACAAACCATTTTTACCTCTTCTATGAGGGCATAAGTTCTCTAATACCAAACTGATACTGAATGGCTGGACTTCAGGAAAAAGGAAAAACATCAGGTGAGTTGGGAAGGGTGAATCAGAATGCAGCTCCCAGATCTGAAGGTTTTCTTTTGATCTACTGTGAACTTCTGCCATTAAATTTTAAGATGATATTTTCCCCAGACCTCGTCTGAAAAAAAATAAAAATAAAAAAAAAACCTACATGGGGGAGAAACATTCTGGCTGTGGCTTAAATAACAGAAGTCAGGAGAGCCAAGGGGTAGGGCTTGTACTCGATTCTTATTCCTTTCAGCTTCTCTTCATACACTCAGGTGAAGATCAGCCCTAGTTTTTGAAATTCTTGGCTTGTGGCACTTTGCATCACAATTACTGTGGTTTTTAAACATTGTGGGTTGTGCTTGAAATGCCTCATTTGATCTGAGATCGACTGAGAGCAGCAGATCTGCAAGTGTGACTGAGCACGCTTTCTCTCCTGCAGCAGTCCAAGAGGAACAGGTGACAAGGGATGTCTGGATGCTCTTAGTTCGTTTGTAAGGGAACAAGATCATTTTAGGTTAGTTCCCCCCTCTGCTATACCAAAAATAAAAAGTTGTGGTTTCTGAGGTAACGGGTTTGATAGAGCTGTCAGCAGTATGTTGTGGGGGAAAAAAATGTTACCCATCTTAAACTTAGTGTTGCATCCACTGCACCGATCTTGTTTGATAAACACCTGATAAGAAAATGGATGGGAACGTTAGCATAATTCCCGTGCTTCTGTAACTTTTCCTCCAAGTTCCTTGGGAAGCAATTGGACCTTCCCTTGAAATGGAAGGCAGCATTTCCAAATCACTTTGAGGGCTTTTCTGCTAGCTGAGGGAAGGAGAGCATTTGTCTTGCTCCCTGTGGCAGCAGAGAATTTCAGTTTTGCTGCCACCTTCAACTACTCTGCTTTTCCCCTCACGATTTCTGGAGTGTGTTTTAGTCAGGGCAAGGCAGGGCGGTCAGAAATCAGACGTGGCCTGACAGATGGCTGGGGAGATTTTCAAAAGCATCTGAAGGACACTTGGAAAAAAACTCCCGTCTGATCTCAGCTGCAAGGAGGGAAGTCCAAGCAATTCCTGTGGGCTGCTTTTTCCACTGATCCCAATCCAGGGGAGATCTGTGCCACCGGAGCTCTGCTGAGTTGGAGGCAGTTACCTGGGACTTGCACTGGTGTGGAGCTGGGCCAGCGTGCCTACAAATGAGCTCTGGTCTCCTGTCTTTCAGTGAGAACAGAACGGGTTGGGGGTTTATTTATTTACTTACTTTACAGAGAACTTGGGAAGGACAGTCTTGTTATTGTGATGGCTGTAAAAGTTGACATGGATGTGTGGATGGATCTGTTACTGGGTTCTGCGAAGGCAGCTAGAAATTGCTAACCGTGGGTGGGGAGTGTGTGGTAATTGCTGGGCCAGGTACGGTCTGGAGAGTCTCAGCTTTTTTCCCCTTCTGTCACGGACTTGAAAAGTTGCTCAAAATTTAGGAATTCATAGAATTACCCTGCCTTCGTTTTCAGAGTCGTAATCCAAATTTGTCCTTTCAGCATTAGGAATCTCCATGCATTTGGAGAACTTCCTCTGAGTTCTTCCAGAAGAAAGCAGTGGGCTGTCCCTGCACATCGCTGTGGTGCTGGCTGTGCAGAAGTGTCTTGCTGCTCTTCTGCTCATGGGTTTGCTGCAAAGCACCACGCCGACGTGGAATAAAACAGTGATAAGCCACAGCAAGGGATGTCCCCTGATGGGCACAAAAATTACAGAGGGCAAGCTACTCCTGTTTCCCATTGCCAACATCTGCCAACGTGATGCCAGGCCTGATGTGATCTGCTGCTACTTCTGCTGCAGGGAGCGTTGCAAAATGGCAGGCTTGCAGCATTTCCCTCCGTGGAGGGCTGTTTAATTTGGCCTGGTGATACGTTCTTCCCTTTCCTTTACCAGACACTTCCTACTCCCCAGGAGATAAGCACGTGCAGCATGGAAGTCCTGCAGAGCTTGATGGCTTCTAGCAGAGCCTCCCAGCTGGGACAAGCAGCTTCAGGAGCTCCCTTTTTTTGGGGTGCCACCTAAGCAGGACCTCAAATACTGTCTGAGCACTTCTTTTCTGAAAATCAGGCAGTTGGTTTTAAGCCTCTGAAAGCGTAGGCACTTAGTTTTCTTTGAATATCTTAGCCTTGGGGATTTACAAAGCTACAGACCATTGACTTTGATTTTACGGTACAGTGGTACTGTATGATGAATTTCATTTCTGGTGTTTTTCACTTGTAAACAGTAAGAAAAAACCTTCATTTTAATGAGCACTTTCCTCTCTCTGCCCTATTCCCTATCTGTGTAGGATATAGAACAAGTGAATTTGAAACAAAATGCAGTCTGCCTTTCTCTAAACAGCTATGCCAAATAAATCCAATGGTTAGGAAGCCTAACTTTTGTTTACTTTTTAATGTAATTTCCTAGCATCCGAGCTGTTCTTGTCTGAGTGATCATCTGCCTTCATGGCTTTACATTCCTGGCTTCTCTGATATGTGTCCTTCCTCCACAGCCCCTGTCCAAGCTTCATTTCCTGAAGAGATGATACAAATTCAAGTCATGTACTGGCAGGCAAGTTTAAAGCCTATGTGCTCTGGTTGCATTTCCAGTAAAACCATTGGTCCCTGTTTTCCTTTCTCCACTCATCTATGTGGTTTTTTGTTTGTTTGTTTTTGTTTGTTTGTTTGTTTGTTTGTTTTTACCATCAGCTCAACCTCTACAGAAGGTATCTGTTAAATGCAGCACATATTTAAGATCTGTAGCCACAGAAGGCCTGCTTGTACATTGACAGGCTTTTCTGAACTGAGGTTTCTGTCGGGAATACCTAATACGTAAACTGTTGACTCTAAGGCCAGTAAATTAATCTCTTTTTTAGTGCGCTGGCATGGCTTGCATGTTTTTTCCTGGTTTTGGTAGAAGTTCCTTTTGCCTTGCGTTGGTGGTGGAAGCTTTGGAACGTGGTTCTTGCACTGAAGGAATAACCTTTCTGATCTCAGAAGGTCTGAGGTGGGCTTTATCAATCAATTCTCATACAACATGGTTGATGAAAGGGAAAAACAGCAGGGTAGAACCCATAGCAGTAGGGAATGTGGCATCCTTGCTGTGGAGGTGATAAAGGGAAGTATTTTTTTTGGCTGTTCCCCCATACAGCACTTCATCTATAATATATGGCTGCCACAAGAGATCTGAGCGTGTACTGCAGATCCCTGACATATTGAACCCAGTTCATGATGTGGTCTTACAGCTGTTTTCACCTGCCAAAAGGTGCTGCTGTGCCCTTTTTCTGCTCACTCCCGTCCCTCTGTTTCATGAACGGCCTCACAACAAAAGGAAGGGGCTTTTTAGCTCGATCTGTCTGCCTCGTGCACCCGCATTAAAGCTCCTGTGGTGGAAGGAGAAGAAAGTGAGGATTTGACAGTCAGGGTGTTTAAACTAGTAGCGTGGGCTGATTCTGGCTCAAATCCACGTGTACTGGTGCTCAGTGTGACTTCTCTGCTGGTAAAAAGGGAGTGCAGGATTAGTGTTTGGTATCGCCATAACAAAGGGCAGTGATCGTAACCTTCCAAACACCGTGTGTAGCAGCATAAAGCCGACGTAACGTGAATTGTGGTTTTAAAAGAAAACTAGTTTCTGACTTGCATGTGTGAATGCACGTGTGTTTGGATATTAAGCTGACTTCTCTTGTGCGGGGTGTTGTTGCAGTCCATTCACTTACAGCTGTACCTCTGCTCTTTGTACATCCATTCTCCCAAGTCTGTCTCCAACCTGGATCACTACAGGCTAGAGCCAGGCACGTAGAGGACTATTTAGCAAAAAAACAATTCCCCGTAGATCTTTGCTAAAGAAATAAATTCCATGTTTCCATGTCTCTCAAGCTTCTTCTATGAGTCGGAACGTTTGTCAGGTATCTTCCTGTTGGAATAAAGTTTCTTTCCTAAACCATGCTCTGGTCCCCAGGAAACGTTGTTGGCTTGCTTCTCTCAGCTCTGCACACTTGTGAAGCTCATGGTAAATCTGAAGTCTTCTACAGTCTGTCTTCAACTATATTCTGTCCATCTCTTTCCATCGTCTGGATTCAGGCTTTTCCTATGCTTTTCTCGTCCAAGTCTCCAGTATGCTCTCCATCACAGAGGGCACCCATGCCCACGGTCCTCTCTCTGTCTCTTATTCTGTGTGCCATGGTGCAGCTTGGTGCTGTAACGAGCTGTGCAGGAAATGCTTTCAAGTGATGCTGGCATCAGCTCAGGCTAATCTCAACTGTGTTCAGAGAAGTCCTAGTTGGTACTGTTAGTGATGAAAAAAGGTTTCCTAAATCCTTAAAGCAGTATATGTCTGGCTGAAAATAAAATGCAAAAGAAAAAGGTTTTTTTTTTCTTTTTTTTTTTTTCTCTGTGCTAATTGAAGCTTCAATCAGTCGGGTTTCAGAAGGTGGTGCTCCATTTTAGTTCATAAAGAATAATAATGTGCATGCTTCTCCCCTAGCCTTTGTCTTCATTAGGCGTTTTCCTCTCTGGCTAACGATGACCATGATTCTGAAGACTGCAGTGTAGGGTTGTAGGAACTGTGATAGTTACAAAGGCCTGTGGTCAGCTAGGAGATGGAACATTTTGCCTTATTTCAGCTATTGTCCAGTAGCATTTTGCCAAAAGGTGTTTTTCCTGTTGCAGCTGTTTGTTTTTCCCATTGATGTCTTTTTCATTTTCTTGGGGAGAGGGGGCAGTACTTTGGGACCTGCGCTGGGGCTGCAGGTGACTGTGTAGTCAGAATAAAAAGACTCCAGCTTTCTGCAGGACTTAGTCCTCCTGTTCTCCACCTTCCAGTACAAGAACTGGACAGCCCCAGCCTGTCCCACTAGCTAACGGTGGACCCCAGCTCACATGTTGGAAGCACACTATGGAGAGAGACTCCGAATTTGCACAGACCACGGGCTGTTACAGGTTCTTGGTCTCTTACCAAGATGTAAGGTGTGAGTTCTGGTGCGTGAGGACTGTCTTCATTGCTGTGGGTGCAGTTTCTCAGCAAGCTTTGCTGTCTTCCAGTAGGTGAAGCTTGTACCTGGCCTATGACGCAACCCCTGCTCACAGACAGACCTAAAGAAAAGTGTTGCAAGGGCTCTAAGCGAGCACCCCTCCAAGGAGGGGCAGGAGGAGGTGGGTCTACAGCAGAGACTTTTAATGGCAGAATAAATGGGAAGGTGGAGGTCAGTGCTGTTCGGTCAGTCCAGCACAGCAGCTCTCTCTGTTCTCTTCCCCGCATTCTGCAGGAGCATATTATCTGCACTAAATCTTGAAGAAACACATACAGGTGGACTTTTTTTTACTCTTTTGTTTTCCCAAAACTTCAGCTACCCATCAGCAACTCTCAAGATGACAAGAATTTTGACAGCTTGCAAAGTGGTGAAGACTTTGAAAGGCAGGTTGGAGTTTTGCAAAGTGTCTGCTGATCACTGGAGTTTCTCAAGGACTGGTACCAGGTTGTTGAGCATCAAGGTAACAGTAACTGCTAACAGGGAGCTACTGTGGTCTGATAGAGGTGTTTGGCATGCCGAGAGATAGCTCGCTGCAGATAACAGGGTTTACCTAGGCATGTAAAACTAAACTGAAGGAGATTTGTCTGAACCTGAAGCAAGGGGTTTGCTTGGCTAAACAGTTCTATTAGATAAGCCAACACTTTTGTGTAGTCTGGAATGAAAATTATAGGGTAAATAGCACCAAAAGGTGGAAGTTCAAGGTTTCGGTTAATTATTATATAGTATTTTCTCTACAAACACCCCACCTTTCTATAGGACTGATAGCTAACAGAGCAATTCTTTCATCCCATGTCATCATGAATCAATGAGGTATTTAAAAGCAAGCGTCACTTGAAGCATGTGAGCAATCCCAATGGGTCTGTGTGGGATCCATTGTCAGTGTATTGCAAACCAAGCTGGCTCAGCTTAATCAGAGAGGTAGATGGCTCTTTTTGGACACATCATGGTATCAGCCCTTGATTTTAGGGGCTTGAACCCCTCGGTTCACATCCCCACTTTCTTCAAATGCAAAAGCTGCATTTGAGCAGCTTTGCTAGTGCAACGCAGGCGGGTGCAGCCTGGCACAGGGGGGAGCTAGGACTTTGCCAGTTCCACAGGACTTGAGGTGCTTTGGCTCTTTGCATGGAAAAGGGGCTCTTGCACGTTGCTGTTTGTGGATCACCGGTGTAATAGGATTAACAACGTGAGGAGTGATGTTTCAGTGGGTAGTGGGGAAAAGCTCTGGGAGATTTGGGCTGTGGATACCCAGAGGGTGCCACCTTAGCTGGCTGGTGGAGTAGAGGACTGATTAATATCACTTCTGTCCACTGAGGACTCAGGTTTCTCTTGTTTATCCCATGGCCACTGATTTGCAATAAAAAGTTCTCTGAGCTCCTGGCAAAAGACCCATTATTTCTTAAACAAAAATTGGCTGCAGAGAAAAACTGAATTGGGAAGGAGGCATCCCTGTTCTTATCTCTTTTTTCCAGTGTGTGAGTTCTCAGTTCAATTTTGCCTCGTGCTTTTAAAGACAGAGGCTGTTTTGTGACTGGTGTACTTGTTACTGGACCCTTCTTCCCCTCCCAAAGAGTGCACAGCAGTCGTGAAACTGTTGCCTCGTTCACCATCTTAAAGCACAGCTTGGTAATCTTCCCCTTCCTCTGAATTCAGATCTGGCTGAGGAGGATGTTTTTCCTCCTTGTGATTACAACAGGAGTCCTGTTTGGGAACTGTAAAGCCACCGTGGGTACCAGTCTCCCCTGCCACACTATTTGAAGGTGAAGTAGGTCTCTGACATGGGAAGCAAGTTCTTCTGCAGTTCCTTGGGCTGCTGGAGCTATGTTGATTTGACAAAAACACGTTAAGATAATTCAGTCCCTCATGTGGGGCAGTTCCATTTCTTACATCAGCTCTTCCAGGGCAGATGCCAGCTTCTGTGCCATTTTGAAATCTCAGCACTGAGCTCAAAAATGTCTGTTGGTGTGACAGAGCAACACACTTCCAGCCACCTCTCCTCTCTGGGCTTTTTGCTTCAAATTGGAATGCGCCAGGAGAAAATGGAGACACTTCTACTGCCAGTGTTGCTGGATAAGAGGAACTGTGTATGCACTGAGAGGTGCTGTTGGCAAAAATCAGTGTCTGAAGTATAGGAGGCCAGGTTTCCTACTTTGTAGCTTGGTTTATCCCTGCTGACAGAGTAGAGCATCAGTATGCTGATGTTGTGCCTCTCAGAACAGGTGTCCATGCGGATGCACTTAAGTCCCTGCAGATACACAAGGGTTTTAGACACTGTCTAGCCATCTAAGCAGGACTGAAGAGCTCTGCTGGAAGGCCATCCCTGCTTGTCTCTTGCCTTTGATAGCTATCTCGCTGCTTGGAGCTGCTTCAGTCACTTCTGCCGTGTTCTGTAGAGTGCAGCAGCTGGAAGTCCTGTGATGCAGAGAGAGGTGAGTTCAAAGGCACTTCAGCCTGTGGCTGTAACAGTCTGTTACAGGAAGAGGTGTCTTCTGCTGGTAAAGCTGTGTAGCCCCTGGTTAGGATTGCTGGTTCAGATTTTGATGAGATACCATCTTTATACATCCCAGGATAATCCTGGCAGGAATCTGTAGCGGGCTGGATCTGATGTGTTTTTCTACTGATGGATTAGGACGTGAAGTTTGGATTTGGCATCTTAAATGACAGATTGATACGTTAGGTGGATGCTTTGTCGCTCATTCAAGGACTGCACAGTGACAGACCCACAAGGTCATACCTCGTAATGCTGAGGCGCCCAGTTAAGAAGTTTCAGGCTCATGGAAAATTGCTGCCCAACTCTGATGGAGTTACAGCACCAGCTGGTCTAGCATCTACCTAATTCTGTGCTCGTGAAGTGAGTGCTCAAAGCCAACACCACCAATTTCAGTGGCGAGGAGAATGAATATATGTTTTAAAACCAAAAGACAAGGCCAATGAAACCCTTGGGAGCTACTTAACCTCAGTGCCAGTGATAGCAAATGCCCTCCCCAGAAGCATGAGACTGAATGGGGTCCATTTGTATTTCACAGCGTGTGACAGGACCTACTGCAGGGTATCCAAAACCTAACGTGCACTACAAGTGCTGAGTCCAGTGGAGTACCTGCACAGTGGCTGGCTGTGGTGCTAGCCAGCCAGCCCCAGAGGTGTCTTTCTGACATTCTGTGCCTTGGCATTGACCCTGGGGAAAGCTGTTTCCATATCGGACTTGATTTTTTGAGTTTAATGCTTAAAGGAGTTTGTGCCGCCCAAGTGGATGCTTGAACTCACAGAAAGCAACGGGGTTGACAAGTAGTTTAATCTGAGAGCTCAGTTCTTATTTCTAACTCCACCTTTGCCAGGGGCCACACGTGTGTTTGAATTCAGCATCTGGTACACAAACTGTTGAACCTTTCCTGCTCGGGGCTTTTCTTTAAGGCAGTGCCAGGCTCATACACCTCCTTCTATGGCACGTACAGAAGCAGAAGTCAGAGACTCTCTAATATACATATGCAAGCAGTAAAGCAGCAGGCCTGAGGGAGAGTTTAAGGATAAGTGGTCCTAAAAGGCCGACCTGTTGCCTAAGTTTGCCTAGGAGCAAGGTGGCTGGCTGGGCTTGTGGCACAAGGGGCTGGGTTTGGTGTTCAGCCATCATTAAGGGTAATGGATAGAGGTAAGAAATTTGGAGAAGGTTTGAAATGCAGAGTAATTAGGGTGTGTGGGCTAATGGCAGTATAGGTAATGATCCTATTCTTGCATTATTGTAGGCTTAAATGAGTGTTTAGTTGCCTTTGATTGCTCTTTCTCAGTAGGCTATTCTAGGGAGCAAAATAAATGCAATGAAAACATATTTCTGATCTATGTATGAGCTAAGTAGAGTATTAGAGAACGTGAGGGAGAGGTGGTAGCTTTAGTAGAGTGCCTAATATTTATTCTCCCAGGTCTGTTTTCTGTCCGGTTAAGCTCAGCGTATGTGAGGAAACATCACTGTACATGAGCAGTCTGAGGTACGGGGACTCAGAGGTTCCTATTCCCCTGCTGCGTCCCATCCGTCAGTTCTGCAGGAGAGATGGAGCATCCATGGGTGGAAGGGGGCACGGGGAGCAGAGCTGAGACCCCTGTGGGCTCTCGGTAGGGCTGCTTAGCATCACTGGTTTCAAGGTAATCACGCTTCTTTGTAATTCAGTAATGGGCAGAGAGACCGTAGCTCGAAGCTCGTATCATTTAATGCTCATCTGAGGCCCGTGTAGTTATATGGGGGTGTAAAGAGCGGTAGGAGCAATAAATAGGTGGCTTGTAACAGTATAGCTGGCTCAGTAAGGAGGGGATTGGGAGAGCTATAAAAAAGAAAAAAAAAAACACACACACACACCAGGAGCAAGCTAAAAATATAGCTAGAAATGAGAGAGAGCAAATTTTTGAGCACTGGCTTTAGAAACTATTTTAGATGAGTGTAAAAGGATGCTTCAAATACGTTCTGAGGCAGGTGGAAAGTAACTGAGAAAATGACTGGGAAGCAGAGAGGTGGGTGAGGAGGTAAAAGATCACTCGTAATTCTGCTCCTCTCCCTTTGGAGGTGAAAGTGAAGGGCTGTGTGTGAAGTGGGGCCCATTCCTCCAGAGATGGGGAGAAAAGGGGGATGCTCATTTCCTCAGGTGCTTCACGACTTCCACTAGCTGCCTTGCCCATCTTGGTTCCCCTTCCCCCTCTGATTTTTGTCAGGACCAACTATCCGTGGCATTGTTGTGAACAGCCTTAAGAAGTTTTAAGAGTTCAAATTGTAGGAAAGGAGACTTTTCTGCCCTGGTGTCTTTGGGGTGGTTCTGGTGTTGCTTTCTCTTTGACACGGACAGTGATGGAGCTAATCCAAAGCTTCTCCCTGAATGTAGCCTGAGTGTGAATCATCTTGGGGATATACAAGACCTTGAATTGGTTCTTTATTCATTTTTTTTTGTTCCTTTCTACTTGTTAATTTTAGCTAGAAGCAAATGTGATAATATGTATTTAAAGGAGAAAAAAAAAATGCTGGCAAAGGAAGCCAACTGTTAGCAACGTCCAGCTGGATCTCCAGCCTGTGGTGACAGTACACACAAGAAGACATTTCTCTAGCTAAGGCTGTTGCTGGTTATTTGGTCTGGAGAGAGTGCAACACAACCCTGGCCCCAGCCCTCTGCTGTGCTGGGAATCGGGTGGCTTTGGGCTGCTTCTGCACTTGTTGATCCACTGCCCATTATGCAGCCAGCCTGATCTGTGCACCGAGAAGTGTGCCAGAGGGGTTGTGCTGGGTGGAATTGCGGCCTGCCTGAGGAAGGAAGGAGGCATTTCCCCTGCCACACACCAGTGCCCTCTGTTCCGGGGATCCATCTTCTGCAGCAGCCCAGCGTGCAGGGCTCAGCTTGGCCTTGCCGTGACAAGCTGAGGGATTTCTTTGGAGAGGAAAAACTTGACTTCTTTGACTGTTTACTCTGTGAGGCAAGTGTGAAAGAAAGAATATTACCTGCTTGCTTCCCAGAACAGGCGTTTATGGCAGACACGCTTCAAAAAGCAAATCACACTGCAGAACTTTTTGGATTCAGCAGATCTTTATCATCTATTTTGGAGATGGGAAGGGCTGCTAGAGCAGGGCACCCACCAGAACTAAATTCATTTATTTGTTTATTTTTAACTGCCACAGTGCTTTTACCTTGTGTGTGAAGTGCTTAGTGAAGTGGGACCTGAGCCAGTGAACTCTTCAAGCTGCTTTGGAAAGATGCACCAAATCTTGCAGCAGTCCCCCTTTCTGTTAGCCACCTTTGTTCTTCAAGGGCTCTGCAGCCTCTCTGGAGAACAGGGACCTCTGCTGAGTTCCAGCCTCTGGTGTGTAGGGAAGAAATGGGATTGCAGTGGGGCTGTGCGTGGAGGAAACATTTAAGCTGGGACTACAGCAGAGATCTGTGTTAGACGACATAGGGATGCTTCTGAGGAGTGGAGACAAAACGACCCCGAGGCAACTCTGGAATATTTGTTTATTTCTTGCCTTTTTTTGTTTGTTTGTTTGGTTTGGTTTGGTTTCAAATGAAAATCTCTCCAGCTAATCCCTGATGGAGCCAATTGGCCTTTTTTATAGCCTGTAAATCACTTTTCACATTAAAAACAAAACTGAAAAGACAAGGTAGGCTGGCAGCTGAGGGATACGGTAACACCTCTGCTGGATATGTAGGCAAGAATAATTGCTTCAGAAATGCTCAACAAACAAACTAAGCTCTTAATTAAGAATAATAAATCAAGGAGAGGGGGGATCCATCTGAACATCTATCCCTTCTGTAGCTGAACTTGCAGGCAGGTTATGGTAGCTCAGGGACATCCCTCTGCATTACTTGAACACGGTGTAGGGGCTGTGATAGTACAGCGGGGCTTCTGTTCGGCAGAAATGATTTCTCTGCTGGTCTGGTGCAGAGAAGGGCAGGAGGTCTGCGGGAGATTCCTGCGAACTGCCACGATAAGGGCGAGACTCGAAGGTCATGGTAATTGTGCTGGATTTTAGCCCTCAGGAGCTAGATGAGTTTTAGATTTCCTGGCTATTCCCCCATTGTTGAGGATCCTGCCAGGCTGTGTTTGCAGCTGTGGCTGCTTCACGCGATGACCCGACTGGCTCTGGGTGGTGGGACTTGCCTGAAACCGGAGCTGATATTTGGGTGGGCTTCAAATACTTGCTCTGCTGAGGGGAAGGATCTGTCTCTTGAAGCCAAGGCTGAGGGAAGCTGGTTCTTACAGTCGCTCTCCCGTGTTTGTAATGTGGGCTGGATTTTGAGCAGGCTTCAGAAGGGGCAGAAGTCCCATCCAAAGCTCAGTCTGAGGCACTCGGGTGCTTTTCCTTCGTAACACCTTCAGTGTGTGGCAGCTTTCTGTGGTGAGAGGCTTTTAAAGAGATTAGGGGGCTGGCCAAACTGTAACTCTTATTTGGGCTAGATCTAGGGCCATCAAAATTGTATAAATAACTGTGGGAGGATCGTGGTGTTGCTGACTGTCCCATCCAATCATACGAGAAGGCTCAGAAAGTGATGGCTAAACGTTTTGAGAATGACTCTATGTTTGACGTTAATGAGGAAAAAATGCAAGGCTAAAACCATCCCAGATGCACAGAATTCAATTACTTGGCAGTGTAGTTTGATTCTTTTTTAGTGTATTTTGCAGTACATTAGTAACTGATCTGTGCAGTATTTATAACTGCAGAAGAGCTGGAGATGAATGTTTGCTGTGATTGTTACAAAATGTTCAATGCTGGGGCTGAAATGTCTCCTTGCTGAGATTGTTCAGCTGATTTACAGCTAATGGAAAGTAGCTCTCCTGCTCCTTTCTACAGCAAACTGAACCTGATTCTTTTTAATAAGATCCCAACATAAGGAGTTCTGTTTTTAACAACAACAACAAAATAGCTACAAAAAAAGAAACCCAGACACACCCTGAATATGCAGGTAAGAGCTACTGCCTGGTGGACAAACTTGGTGGATGATCGAGGAGATTGAGCCCCTCCTTCCCTGGCTGGTGCTTGCTGGAGGGGGGAAAAAAATAAAAATAAATAAATAAAAGTGATCTACAGAGCTGGTTTCAGTAACTTGCTGCCTCACAGCATTTATTTTAAATTCAGGCACTGTACCTGTGTCTCCTTGCATGACAGGGAACCTGATGCTGATCAGCAAAAAGCAAAAGCTGCTCCTGCCTTCAGCTTCCAACAGCACTGCTAATTTTGTTAGGGTTACCAAATTCTGGCAGATTATCCCATCAGAACCCAGCATCCCTGCTTCTTGGTTGGGACTCCGCTCTGCTAAACGCTCTTTGAAAGTGTTGCTGCTTATGGGAAGCTTTCCTCTAGGCTGCTCGTTAGGTAGCTCCCTCTGCCAGGACAATTTAATCCTGTCCCTGAGGTAACTGGGACCGTGAGCGTCTGATCTGGGAGCTCCTCTCTTCCCGTGTCCTACAGCAGGATGGACTTGTATCATGAATTTTGCCTCCTGACACCAGTCCGCCTATGCATGCACTGCTTTTTGATGGCTTAGCTGTATGGTTACAACAAAAGTTAAAAGTAGAAACCCATGGCTGGATGAGAACCAGTGTACTCAGCAGCTAGCCTTGAGCAAACACTGAGGAGAGGCAACTCTTTTCCTACAGAGTTAAAATATTGGTTAATTGCAAGATATGCTGAATAAAATGAACAAAGCGATGTGGAAAGAGCCAGGGTTATCCAGTAGTAAAAGGAACACATGCTTTGCTCATGGTGAGGTTTGCCAGCTTCCTTGCCACCTCTAGGAGCACAATGTTTAAGTGTTAGAAAGAAAAAGAGCATTAGACCAGTAAAAGAGACAGTACCTTGGCGGCTGGGAATGGGAGAGGGGCAAAAATACCCAGAGCACAAGGCAGGAAAGGCAGGTGTCCTCGGTGTGACTTGTGTAAACATCAAGCCTTTTCCTCCTGTGTTTGAGTCTCTTCATGTGCCTTTCTCTAGGCGCAGACAGCGAACTTGGTGCTGAAAGATGGAACGAAGATGAAGGGCTATTCTTTTGGCTATCCATCCTCCACAGCAGGGGAAGTCGTATTCAACACTGGTATTTCTGGGTAAGGCAAAAGCAATTGAGAAATAAGGAAGAAAACTGTTTTGGGAGCTTGTACAAGTGTGCAAGGGGTAGTTGGTGCGGATGCTTTTCTCCAGATCATAGGGTCCCAATCCAAGGAAATGATGTGCTGTGCAGAAAACACCGTGCTCTAGGGATGCAGAGAGGGAGCCAGTTACCAGAATGACTTCAGGCATCATCACGTTTGTGCTGATGGGCAGCTTGAAGGACTCGTATAGCTAACTGTGACAGTGAGGTGTGGAGAGATCTGCTCGTCTCCCCACAAAATGCAGCCCCTGCTGAGTCAGAGCAGAGCTGCTGCTGAGTGACACAGAACCAGGACAGCAAGAACCTTCATCTGATGTGTCGTTGTTCTCCCTCCCATTTCCAGATCGAGAGTAAAGGTTTGAAGTATCTGCAGCCTCCTGAGTGATGTGACACGGCCTCTGAGTGCAAAGTTCTTAACTCCTAATGTTCCTAAATTGGGTTCTCACATGTGAACCATCCTTCTTGGTGTGTGGGGGCTCAAAGCACGGCTGAGGATGTGTTCGAGCCCTCTGCCCTTCCCAGGGATAGGGGAGGATCAGGTTTGTTGCTAACCTGGCATGGCTGCGTGTCCTCTCAAGTGACAGAAGCTGATAGCTGGCTTAGGATTGCAACCCAGGGCTGCAAAGTTGAACTGCTTGAGCAGAGAAAAAGCTGCCCAGAGGATTGAGGCTGTGGGTTAGGAGAGGGATATGTTCCGGGGAGGTGACACAGCTCTGAAGCTGCTGGTGCTTGAGCTTTTTCTGCAGCTATCCATAGCTGTCTTTGCCTGCAGACTTTCATAATGGTCTTTGCCCAGCTGCCTTGTATTCCCCAAATTCTGCTCTCCTTTGGAGAAAACAGTGCTCACAGGATGAGTTTTAAATGATCTCATTGGTGAGGATGTTAAATTGCTGCAGAGGGGAATCTGTTTGCAAAGTTTTGCATTAGGAGGCAATTATTTAAGTATTTTGACAGCACTAATTACTTGCTGTGTTAATATACCTGCCAACAAACAACTGTTTAATATAGATCAGAGTGATGGAGGGCACCCGAGTTCTCTTCTCTGTGATGGATTATGGGCAATAAATCTTGTCACATCACAAAAGTCAAGGAGGACCTGATGGATTAATTTCCCCTCCACATGTTTCTGTGGCAGCAGAAGCTGTTTGCTCATTTCCTAGTGATTTGGAGAGGATGCCTGTGAAAGGAGAGATCTCTTCTGGGCTGGGGAGCATATGGGGATGGAGAGAAGATTCGAAACATCAGGCTGTGTCTTCAGAGCGCTCTCCAAGAATGTGAACTCGGTTGGCTTAGAGAAGAGGAGGATAAGAGCTTGAGCATTGCTGTAGATCGTAAAAGTGACAGGATTTGCTACCAGCCATGGCATTGCTGGCCAGTGAAAGAAACCCTCCAGCTCTGCCTCGTGGTCTTGAGCACAGCGATCAGGACCTCACGTATCTGAAGGACCCCACTGCCTCTCCTCCCCTTAGCAGGAGGCCTATGGGAAGGAGGTGCTGCACTAGGGCTGGGGCCTTTTGCAGGCTGTCTGGGCTCGTAGCAATTAGCGCAGCCAGCAGGAGGCTAGCGCAGGGGTGGTTTTTTAGGTCTCAGACCACTGCTTTCTGTGAACTGGGCGTTTCTAGACCCTGAGCAGGGGCAGTGTGAGCTCTGTGTGCAGACAACCAGTGTGCTGCTCTGCACCTCGTCTGCTTGGCTGGACTCCCACATCCTGATCCGTGCCAGAACGGGGAGCCTAAGCACTTGGTGTACACCCAGCTTTCAGGGCTGAAGTAGCTAAAGCTGGCAGATTTTGTCAGATTGTTGTCAGATTACCCTAGAAGAGAGGCCAGAGAGCGATGTTTTTGGGGTGCAATGTTGAATTTTCATTAGAAGAGCACGAGGATGAACTTCTCAGAAAGGTTTGAAATAACAAATCCTAGCATTTAGAATGGGGCAGAGAGAGGAAGGGGGGAGGTTTTCAGTTACGGGTTGCAATTCTTCCCTCAAAATGTTACCGTGCTTGTATCAGCTCAGTAACTGCATTTGCCTCCAACGTGCCTGTGTGTGTGCCTCACAGGATGCTCTGGTGAGAGCACTGATTGATGGGAGTTTACTGAAGTCAGGCAGGGCCGTGGGCAGGCACAGCAGGGGTTGGACCTTGCAGCATCTTTGGAGCTCCTGCTCCCATCTGCTCCTCTCTGCCCCACGAGCGTTGTGCCTGCTTAAAGGGCATTTTGTCTTAACGCAGAGCTGCGCCTTCACAGCCTAGCTAAACCCAGTGGCTCTCTGTCCTTGTTTGCTGATTACAAATAACATGCAAAGGTTAATTACATTGCCTTTGTCATTACCAGAGGCTTTGGGAAGCATAACCAATTGACTTGGAAGGAAGGAGATGCTAAATGTGCACGTTGTGCGCTTGCTGCAGTTCTGTGATCGCGCTGCACTTTGTGTGGCTGTTCACCTGCAGCAGGAGGTATAGATCTGAACAGCAAGGGAGGCCTACCTGGAAATACCTCATGGCCATTGTTGATTCGATGTGTCATTCCTTAGAGCTGGCTGCTGTGCTGCGTTGTCTGTATCTGCCTGCAGCCACTCCGGGTTTTGTGAAGAGTTTCCCAGTGTTTGACAATTAATCTGCTGGCAGTAAGTCTGAAGCACCATAAAAATGTCTCTTGTGACTTGCTGATATCTGGTAGACGGCTGGAGTTGCCAGTTATGTATTGTTTAAACAGTGATGGCAGTAATAAATTATGTTTTGTATGGGTCAGATTAATTCTGCAGTGTCTTGATGCATTTGGCTTAATATCTATATGGATAAGTTCATCTGTTGCTAAATTACAGCTGCTTTTGAGTTGAAAGACAGCAAATGCTTAACAGATTGGTGCAACAGTATGCTAGAGTGTAAGGGAGAAAGTGAAAGGCTGCTCACTTTGAAGCTGCAGAATTAGGAGCACGAGTAAGTAGAACGTATTTACCCTGTTTGGGGTTGGAAGTGAGCCAGGATCAACTGGATCCACTGATCAAGAGCTGATCCAGTAGACTATGCGAAAATTGTAGGTTTGATCCTCCATTAAATTCCAAAGATCTTAGGTTCAGTCCTCCATTGCAGGAGGACGTTCCACTGCACTTGCAGATCTGTCCTTGCTGGGAACAGTGCTCAGGTGGGTGCTGGAATGGAGTCGCAGTCTCTGGGGCTTCTTCCTCTGGCTAAAGGTGAGGGCTTTGGGGCTATGGGACCAGCATGGGCTGCTGAACCCCAAAGCATTGTCTTCAGCCTGCCTTTTTTCAGAGAGACACAAACTGCCTTCAAAGCACATAGGGATCTGGTCAGGTGGTACGTGGGGTGTCCTGCAGATGGGATCCAGGAGTTCGCCTGGAAGGGATGGCAGGCCTCTGTGCTGGGAGAAGCTGCAGAATTGGTGCCCTGGCAGAGCTTGCTGGCAGAACAGGTAGGAGGAAAGAACCCAGAGAAGTAGTAAGGAATCATAAGGATGATTGTAGCTGCTTCCCTGAGCCCAGAGAAAAAGGTAGATGTTAATTAATCTACCTGTTCCCTCACGGAAAGGGCAGTTACAGCCCCAGACATCTGAAGACTACAGGCTGGGGAAGGGAGCAAGACTGGGCAAACAGCTGTGTTGTCAGCTGGCTTTTCAGTTTGAGCTTTCTACCCTTACTGAGAGGGAAGTTCTTACACCACGTGGAAGGAAGGGATGGTGATGATGGGTGCCCAGGGAATGGCCAAGCCCCAGCTGTCATCTGTGGTTCAAGTGATACGTCAAATCGTAAGGGGTCTGAGTTGAACAGCTCTCGTGCTTTTCTTCAGTGAAGCAGGAGAAGCAAAAGCCTTTCCTTGTTCTCTGTGTTGAATGCTTAATTGCAGATAGCAAGGATGAGGTGTATTCACAAATGTGCTTGCTACGAAGGATGTTTTCACATAACTACTGGTTTTGCCTTTTGTCACATGGGAAATCAGAGCTGTCCTCTCACTGCCTCTTTTATTTTCTGTTCAACTTCAGAACAACGTACTTTTTCTTCTGTTGCTTCTTCACCTAGATACACCAAAGCCTTGACAGACCCCAGCTACAAAGGACAGATTCTTACTCTGGCTAACCCCATTGTTGGGAACAGTGGGGTGCCTGACACAGCTGCCGTGGACGAAATGGGCCTCAGGAGGTTTCTGGAGTCCGATGGAGTCAAGGTAATGGTGGCAACACAGGAGCTGAGCAGAGGACAGTGCTAGCAGCCTGAGTGTGTGTGAATGTGTGTGTGTGTGCAAGAACTTACTGGCACTTCATAGAAGTTAAAAGGAGGCAGTAATACTCAACCTTTCTCTTTCTTCCTCTGGGTGTTGTCTTCTGGAGAAATGGTGGCAAAAGGTAATCACTGTGCTTTCTGCACCTGGCTATGCGCTGTCTGGAAGTGGTGCCTTTCCCCTCGGTGGTACACATGACACAGTTTTTCTGAACTGCTCCCCTTGTTTACTTTTTTTTCTTCACATTCCTATCTGCTTCATATTTGTCTGGGTTTGGCCAGGACTGGTTTCCACAGGGAGAGCAAATGCTGTTGAGAATGAGAAGTTTCTCTGTGCAGAAACTCTCTTCTATATGCCTGTTCTGCCACAAACAGGGGAGGTGACAGCTGTGTGAAGAAGGCTGCCCTTACTAGTGCAGGAACTAGTTTGTGTTTTGGCAACAGGGCACATAGGCTAAGACCAGGACTGTGTCCGTGCTGTTGTGGCAGTACTGAAAAATGAAATAAAACCCATGTAATTGCAGAGCCAGTGAAATGTTTTATCTGTCCTGAGGTGAAATGACTCCTTTATAAACTATCTAACTCCACTGGAAAATGAAGTTGACTTTTGAAATGAAATGTCACTAAGAAAGTGAAAAGCTTTCTTAAACAAAAAAATGAATCAAAATGGAACATTCTGTCTTGTCTTAAACTTTCATTTTCTTTCTAACAAGAACTGTTTTCTCCATTCAATGCAATTTGCAGCTTTAGTCAATTGGAAGCCACACTATTCTATGGATTTCATAAGTAAAATGGTCTGGGTACATTAATGACAAACTGCTGATGTCTTTACCCCTCTGCCTGATATCTCTTCTGTGCTCTCCCACTGTGCAGTATCAGGTTTGCTGTCTTCTCGTTCTGTCAGAGCAGCCACGCCGAGTCTGCCTGGCGTTGTGTCTCATGTGATACGGTTTGCAGCAGATGAATGTACCAGAAGGCACAGGGCTAGTCCAGAGTCATTCTTCAGTGCAAAATTCCATTTCTTCTCTCTGCAGGTTTCAGGTTTGCTGGTGCTGGATTACAGCAATGAGTACAGTCACTGGCAGGCTACAAGGAGTCTTGGGGAGTGGTTGCAGGAAGAAAAGGTGAGAAATAGTGGGATAGCTACATGAAGAGAACAGGCCTGCGTGTCTGGGAACAGGGGAAAGAACAACCAGCTTTGAGTTGCTAACCACTTTTCTCTTGAGATGTCTTCACCAGTCTGTACTGCACTTGTTCTGTGTTCCTTAGTTCTCATTCTTTGGGGATGTTTGGTTCTTATTAAAAAAGATCCATGTTAGATTATATTCCAGCATCTCATCAGATGTTTCTGTAGTGCTGCTCCTAGTGACTGCCACAGTGCTAACCTCAAGAGCTGTTAGCTGCAGGAACCCCTCTGACATGAAGTGGCGGGAGTCGAGGATATGCCAGTAGAGTGCAACTGACCTGTAGCAGCTGGGAGGGTTAGGTGCTCAGGAGGAAGGCAAAACGTGGCTCAGAAATGAGACCAATATTTGCCAGATAAGCTGTTTATTTTGAGCTCTCTAATGCAGAAACTAGAAGTCTTAAAGAACCAAGCTATTTATGAGTGGGGTGTGGGGAGGAAAGGTGAAGAACTGCAAGTGGGGCAGCCTTGGCAACAGAGCTGCTAAGAGCCAAAGCCCTTTACCAACAAGCATGTTCTTCTCAGCAAAGTGATCTGGCTGTTGGCTTCACGTGCCTTAGCTGCTTGTTCTCTAACTTATACTTACCTTGTGATTTCTTCAGGTGCCTGCTCTCTATGGGATTGATACCAGAATGCTGTCCAAATTAATTCGTGACAAGGTATGATCCCCTTTCCTCGACCCAGTTCCATTAACCTTGCCGTTTTCTGGGACGTTTTTCTAACAGCGCAGCAAACCTGAGGTAGCAATGCTACTGCTGGGTTGCCTTGACCTCAGGTGCTGCTCAGATCCTCATCCCCTTTGGAAGACTAAAGGTTCTGGGTTTCCTATTCCACATGAGTGAACCAGCACGTGCTGATGTACATGAAACTCCTTTGGTAGTGGTGTCAAACACAACAGGCTGTTGTGTCACTTGCCTGTTGCCTCAGGTAGTAACAGAGATGGCAACAAATCTGTGACATCTTGTGCATATTGGTTCATAGACAGCACCAGCTTTGGTCAGTGGAAACTTTCCAGTTCCTCAGAGACTTAAGGAGTGGCTACGTTAATCTAACCTGGATTCCTAACACAGGCTGGTTTTCTTTGACTGAAACCTTTCATTATTTTTAATAGCCATTACTTTTCTCTGCTTTCTGAGAGCTGACAATTGAAGGACATCAGCAAGATTACATTACTGAATGAAAGGTAGTGTTAAGGTACTTTCACATCTGCTCAAACGGTGATCAAAGCCATTCCGAAGGTAAATTGTTGTGCCTCGGAGGCTTTTCTTTTCTAATGGATTATTTGAAGCTGCTCTATTCTTCAGTTGACCAGTCTGCAATCTGTAGTGCAAGCCCACTCCCCCATTCATTCCACAACCAAAATACGAATGATCCAGCCTGAATAGAGGAATATTTGTAGAAATTAATTCTTATGGGAAGATAAGGGTTTGTCCTGCTCTTACAGACAGCAGACAAGTGCAGTTTAATGCAATGGGAAATGGCAATACATTTTTCTGCTTTCTTGAGACATTTCGTTTAATGGATCAGTGTTCCTTTCATCCAAAGTAAATACACTTTCAGTATTTATCCAGTAGCTTATCAGACAGTGTAGAGCAGTAATGCCCATTATACTGGGACTGAGTGGTATAGGTTTATGGCTTTTAAAATAGTGGATAATGTAGCTTTGTCTCCTAGACTTCTTAGTCAGACTGGGAGGAAAAAAAAACAAGAAACACAACACTTTATAAACAGACATGGAATGAAATATTAATTGGGGGAGAGAATGGGGCTTTACTGTGATAAATGCAGAAATGACCAATGACTTGTTAAAGCAACTCTAAAGATAAATTCAGGGCAGCATTTGGCTGAGTAATCCAGTGGCAAGGTAAGACAGAGTTCCTATTTGTAAGTAAGGCTTTAGGGCTTTGTCATCAGCTTTTATGGGACTGGCTACTCAGTGGCACTTGGCAGTTTCTGTGGCTCCCAAGAACCCGACTTATTTAAGGTGATGCTGACTTGTTCAGCTCTGCTGCACACAAAGCATTCTGGAGCACCTTGTGGTGTAAGGTGCAACCTCAAGGTGAGGAAGGATGTCAGTCGCTGTTAAGATCTGTCTTCAAAACTTACCCTTAATAGTGCACATGGCAATGCACGATGATGACACTTCCCTGTCTCTAAAGAAGATGACAAGGATACTTCAGGTGTGGCCGACCATGGAAGTATCTCAAGGAAGTATCAGTAGAGCCAGTGAGCAGTCCCAGCCTTCACAGGGCAAGCTGAACGTTGTGTTTTATCTTGATAGTGTCATGTGTTGAGAGTTATCACAAAACGTTGACTTCCTCTGCTTCACCATCCCCTTCCATCCTTGGAAAGTTCTGAATTGCACCCCCTGTCCCCATGCTGCAAAGAGTTTAGCCCTAGGTTAATCCCACTTATTCCAGGAGTGGAGCAAAGCCAAAATGGGGATTTTTTCCACCGAACTTTAATGAACAGAGCACAGAGTAGGATATGCTGCTGGCAGATCAAGGGTGTCCTAGCTTCTGTGAGGTGATAACAGCAGTAAAGAGCAGAGCTTGCTGGAGGTGATTTTTTTTTTTTTTTTTTTTTTTTAACAGATTATTCAGCGAACAGCTGTGCTGACCTGCCTCCCACACAGCGTTGCTTTACAGCTCTGCTGCCTTATAGCTATCCACAGTATGTGGCTGAAGACCTCACAGTGGGTGTCTAAAACCAAAAAGCTGCAAACTGCCTTGGGGATTACTCCCAGATCTTATTTGGGGATCTGAAACCTGATCCTCTTGGAAGGCAACCTGTTTTACTGTCATTAGACAGCTTGCCAAGCTGTTCACAGATTTTACTGGTGGCACTGCCTCTCCCTCAGAAGAAGGATGTTGAGACTTGTTTTTAATACTAGGAAGGGATCATAACTTCTGAAGATGCTGGAAGTGGCTATAAGCTGTCAAGAAACCATCTCTAAACAGCTGTTCAGGTTGCTGTGCCTGTCAGCACCTTGCCCCAGTGTTCACAGTTTCTTTACTTGTGCTTCTTTGTTTACTGGTGTATTTCCACAGGGCACAGTACTTGGGAAGATTGAATTTGAAGGTCAACCCACAGAGTTTGCAGACCCAAATAAGCAGAACTTAATTGCAGAAGTTTCAACAAAGGTGAGAACTTCCTTTAGTCCTAGGTCTGTACACTCCAGGTATTAACTGCTCCCCATTTGCTCTGGGGATCACCCAGTTTTTCTAAATAATCTCGGGACCTCTTTTAAACCATTCACCTTTCTAGAGCTTTGGAAGGCTGTGAACTCAACATGGGCCTTGTATGGTCCCTGTGGCTTACTAGGTGCTGTGCTGAAGCTGTAAAATAGGCTACGTTGAGCTGGATGTACTCTGAACAGTGCTCGGATCAGGGGATTGTCTGTTCCAAAGACAGGAAGTCTTTGAAACAAAGAAGTATTGGGGATACAGTTAGAGCTGGTGTGGGTGGCTCACTTTCAAAAAAATAACCAAAAGAACAGTTGCTTTACTTGAATGAATTTCAGGAAAGCTCACATTTGATAACTTAGGCTCAGGCTTAATTCTGTTGAGGTGATTCCAGAAGGTATTTGTAGGCCTCAAAAAGAGACCAGCGTAGGAGTTCCCTGGCTCTAATATTGCTGGCATTAGCTGCTTTTTGTGTGTCTGTGGACTGAACAGCAGCTATGTTTGTACTCCTGTTAGCAGGGCATGCAAACTGTGCTCAACCACAAGAGAAGAGCACTGTAACTCACCAGGTCATAGTAAACCAGGCTTACACTAAAAATGGTAACCATTCTTCTACCAATGCAAGGGCCAGTGTCTTGAGTCATGGACCCTTTGGGGTTTTAGTTATAGGATATAGTGCCATAGGGGCATTGACTGAGATGACAACTGAGCATGAGTCCCATTTGCAAATTCCATGCTTACTGCGATGCTTGCAATTCCTTTAAGATCAGGGAGGCTGTGGAAGAGCTCTGCAAATAATTACTTGTGTACGATTCCTCACACAACCTGGTGTGTGAGTGGCATGGGTGGGAAATGGAAGCGCAAGCCTGAAGCCAGGCTTGGATTTCCAATTGTAACAGGTTACCTGAAATGCTACTGGAATGCATAGGCAGCCTTGCAAGTCAGGGATCTCGCCAACTTCTGCTATGCTTCCACTGTGTTTTGAATTAGTCCTTGTTGCTACACAGAAGGATGGCAGTTGCTTCTTGAGGTGTTTGTGATCTGCAATTGCAAGATGCAGGTGAAGTCATTTTGAGCAGTAACTCAGCAATAGGTAAGGTTGCTGGTGCTAAACTCCGCAATTACTAAGACAGAATTGCTCTGAAGATGCTGAAAATGGCTTCTAAAAGGGCGATATAATAAGATTAATGGAGCTTCGGTGATCTCGTTATGTTTATAACTTCATTTTGTAGGCTTAAAAAGCAACATCACAAATGAAGCTGACAATGAAGTAAGCTGTTCAGTGTTGGTAGTTAGTGGCCAGGATAATCTATCTGTTTCTAAACAGCTATTTTTGTGTTAATTCGAATACAGTAAGACCTGCTCATCAATTGCACCTTTGGAGTGATTTTAATCATTTATTTTTTCTTCCTGTCCCCCACATCCTTAGGTATTAGTGATAGAGATTCTATAGACTAACACTACTTCTACAGGGCAGGGAGTGTAGAAAATTGCCAATGTTTCGCGGGAACTTTTGTTGGAGATTTATTTTGGTGCCTGTGATGTTCGGGGTCCTGGACCATATGAGAGGTATATAAATGCTCGAAACTGATAGGTCACTTCTATCTAAACATAGAGTCCCATGTAGTTTTTTGCTGTCACCACTGTTGTCAGCAGTTTCTCTTCTCCCTGACTGCTGACTCAGAACCTTCCTGCATCATCCTCAGACTGGGAGGCTTCTTATAGGTTGTGCTGTGACCACACGAGGGAAATCCTCTGGCTTTTAACAGTTCCCTGATTGAGCTTCTGGTCTAGCTTCTCTGTAGACATACTCTTGACCAGATGGAGGGGTCAGTGCTCTGCAGTACAGAGGAAGAGTAAGTGAGAGAAGTGGGGGAAGGC
The DNA here is from genome assembly GCF_964035555.1 of Netta rufina. Lineage (NCBI taxonomy): Eukaryota > Metazoa > Chordata > Aves > Anseriformes > Anatidae > Netta > Netta rufina. The sequence goes on from NC_140129.1 coordinate 7,866,660, forward strand.
TTGTGAAGACAGCAGCACCTAAAATCAGTTGGGAAAGGTGTTAACAAATCATAGCCTAATTAATTGGACAGGGCGAAGTTTTGAGGAGGAGGCAATTAAAATAACTCAAAGAAGTTTTGTTCCACAATTCTCCCTGGCCCTTAGAACAGCCAAGGAGAACATTTGAGGGAGATCTCTGGTTCGTAATGTTTCACAGATTTTTTTAGTAGGGGTGTTGTGAGGAACTGAGGCGTCCCCAAAAGCCCTTCTAAAAAGGTGGGTGAGTTTTTCTTAAGGGACTCTGACACATAGCACAAAGTTAATTTCTGTGAAAACTGGGTGCATCGATTCTCTTGAGACTGTTGAACTCCACTTCCTAGAAGCTTGAAGGGCAGCAGGTAGAAGACCCTTGCAGTTGCTTTGCAGCAATGCAGTTCCACCAGCCTGTGCACGAAGAATCTGCTTGTGTACTCCTGACTGAAGGTACTGTCATACCTCTCAAGACCAAGTTTCAATAGCAGATTCACTGTGCTCGTTCTCAAAAAAGGGATTGTGAGGCACTTTGCCATTGCTTTATGTGGTGTGAGCTATGAGATGTTCTGATACAAAATCCCTTTTCAGTGTTGCAGAGCAGGAGTCACGACATCAGTGGTAACACTGCTGGCTCTGTGCTGATTCTTGTCCCGTTTAAAGGAGGAGTACAGACCAACTGCTGGCTCTTGAGCGGCAGCTAGAAACCTTGCAGTGAAGGGAGATGGCTTCTCGCAGCCCAGCTCTTTCACCTCTGCTCCTGAAACGGCAGGCAGTCACTCCTGATGATGATCTGAGACGTCCTCACACAGGACATGCTCTTGCTTACATCATTAAAAATCTATTCTTGTTTTGTTTTCTTTTGAGTAGAAAACAATTCAAACAAGAACTTAATTAGGATAACAGAAAGGGAAGGACTGTATTATTCTGCTAAAACTTCATTTTATGCTCCCTGTAGAGGGGATGTTTTTTCCTTCTGGCTGGTCCTAATCTTCCTTGAAAAGATTGTTTGTCACCAGTACCACGGCATATTGGGAATGGATTTTAGCATCTCTTCATAAAGGGGCCCAGCTGTGAAATTTGAATGCCAGGGAAGCCGATTAAAAGGGAGTTGTTTAGCTTACAAAAAAAAAAAAAAAGCGGTGTATTGCACAAGAGAAAGGACACTTTATCTAAAGTACACTTACGAATATCAACTTTCAGAGTTTGCTTTTAGAAAGCAGAAGCCCACCTTATGTGGTTATTGATGAGCGGCATCCCATGCTGGCACTAACTGCAGTTACATAACCAGTAAGATAATTCAGCAAGCTTCAGAAAGAAGCCATCCATAAAGAGCCCTATATCAGTGCCAGAGCCATCTCTTAATGTCTCCGTGTTGCAGTATCAAGATTCATAAAATAGACAGTGGTTTGGCTCCACCATCTTCCATCCTGGTGGCAACCAGGAAGGATAAGTGGGTGTACTGAAATGGTCCAGAGGCAGGGGATGTGCAGGGACAATTTACTTTGCGGGATGGGAACAGCAGCTGGAAGAGAAGGTGCCAGAAGTGTAGAACTGTGCACAACTGCTGGTGCCACATGAACATACGTGATGCTCAGTGGCACCCATCGCAGGTCTATCACAGACTGTATCACATCCAGCCACACTGGGCTTCGGTCCTGCTGTGACTGGAAGCTCAGGGTTGTGTTTAATGTGAGGGAGCCATAGCTGGTTGGCGTGAAGCAGCCTTGCTCCACTGGCATCAGCAAGATGACTTCCCTTCAGCTGGAAACCTCTCCCCATGTGTCTGGCAATTCTCTTGGGCTGCAATGATCTGTGAGAGTTGACATGCTGCTTCACTGCTAATGAGGTGAAACACTGGAAAAAAGGTTGTCATTAGCTATGGAAACAAGTGGTTTCTTAGGGATTGCTGTTACTGCTGTAATCAACGGTATATAAAATGGTGTTGTAACTTTTATTTTAACAAAAAAATGAAGTGTTAACATCTGTGGTACTTCTGGAGATTTCTCTGTAAGTTGACTGTGAAGCACCAGTTGCTGCACGTTGGTGAAGAGTTATTTTGCTGGCCACCTTCCCTGTGTTTTGGGGGGCAGGAGGTGATCTGTCACTTACAGCACGGCCTTTCTTTTTGTAGGAAGTCAAGGTATATGGCAGAGGGAATCCAATTAAAGTTGTAGCAGTTGACTGTGGGTTGAAGTACAATGTTATTCGTCTGCTGGTAAAGGTAGGTCAGTGCTTTATATCCTTCTCTCCTGTTCTGCTTGGTAAGAACCTTGCCTGTACTCGGTAGCCTTCTTTTCAGCTGTACACATTCATACCAGTAGCAGTTTCCCTCCTAAAATGAGGTACAGGTGTTTTTGTTTTTAGGATGATTTTTATGGACTGTGAGATGTTTTCTGAAATTGATGCATGGTATTGAGGGGGGTGAGGAAGAGGAATTGTGCAGCAACCTTTCGGCCTTGAAGAATTCCAAAAGGTGATCTTTAGAGAAGCTGTGGTGCCAACATGGCCGAAAATGAATAAATGGGAAAAATTTTGCAGTGAGAGTGGTTGGTGAATGGCTGAAACAGGGAACCAGAGAAGTTGTGGAATGTCTGTCCCCGAAGATGCTGAAAACTGCCCTACAGTGGAAGTCCCTGCTTTGAGCAGGAATTGGACCAGATGATCTCCTGAGCTCCCTCCAGCCAAAGGGATTCTTTAATTCTAGGATTCTTTGAAAATCTTTTCCTGTTGTTAGCACTGAGATGGAGCAGTCCTTACTTCTCTAGCCATACTGGAGGAACGAAGGTGGTGTCCTCTCATTCTCAAGATGCACAAGGTTCACGTGTTTCAGTTTTCTGGTTAATGTGTATGTTCATCCCCTTATAGGCATTCAGGACTATTGCTGGCATGTTGAAGAGGCTGAGATCCCTGTGTTAGCAGTTAGGATGAATACATTGTGTGACAGTGAATGTATTACTTGTGTATATACACACCTATTATGCATTCAATTACTAACTTTCAATCTCATTAGTGAATTTCAGAAATACTTGGCAAACACTGAGGTGGCTCAAAGATGAAAAATCCTAGCAGGCTTGTGGAAATAATCTGGACATAATTAATGATAGCCTTGTTATCGTTCCTGACAAGGGAACGGCTGAAATCCCAGTTCAGCCTCCAGACATGCATTCATTTGTTCCTTTGCTCCGCTCATTGCTTGTCTTTCCCTCTGATTTTCTCCCAGCGGGGTGCTGAGGTACATCTGGTTCCATGGGACCATGATTTTACCAGCATGGACTATGATGGGCTCGTAATTTCTGGAGGTCCAGGGGATCCGATGAAGGCCCAGGAGGTGATTCAGAACGTCAGAAAGGTAGAGTATGATAGCCACAGGCCATTTTTTCATGTTTATTTGTCATCTTTTCCTAGTTGTCTGAGTTTGGTCCTTCAGCACCTTTGTGACCTTGTGAAGGAATAGCCTTGATTTCACAGTGCTCCCATTTGAAATAATGTCATGTGTTAATATAAAGCACCCCTGCTCATTCCCCTTGAGTAGACCGAGACAGCAAGCTGTGCTCTGAGCTTTTTCCCTGAGGAGAGGAGGAATCTGTCCTTTGTAGGCTGTTGCCAGCCTTGCATTCCACCTGTCCCCTCCCCAGCTCCCAAACTCTGTGTGGCTGCTGTGAGGGAACTGCAGCAGGGCTAGGAGCATAGCATGGGTTATGCTGGAATTGCTGAACAGTGACACTCCAATAGCTTTTGAAAACCTTTTCATTGTAGGTGCTGGAGAGCAATCGCCCAGAGCCTTTGTTTGGAATTAGCATGGGGCACGTAATCACTGGAATAGCAGCCGGAGCCACTTCCTACAAGATGCAGGTGGCCAACAGGTACAGCAGCTCTTCTGCTCCCCAGGGCCCAGACAGACCAGTTCAGTGCTTTGCAGTTATTTCTTCATTCTTGCCATTCTCCTTTCTTTAATTTAAACTACCATGGTGTGCATTGTTTTTTTTTGAAGGTGCCTCAAAGAGTTTGAGTAACTGGTCCCCCACCAAACTGAAGGACAGCAAAGTTTTTTCCCAGGATTTATCATTTTGAGATTGGTTACCAGTAGCAGTTCAGCAGTAGCTGTTCAATATGTATAGTTCCTCAGCTATGAGCTCCTCCACATTGTGGCATTTGGACACATCCAGCACTTCTGTCCCGTTCTCTGACCCTTTCCTTCTCCCTTTCTCTTTCAGAGGGCAGAACCAGCCTGTCCTGAATGCAGTGAATGGACAGGCTGTCATCACTGCTCAGAACCACAGTTATGCCATCGACAGCTCTACCCTCCCACCTGGCTGGAAACCTCTCTTTGTCAATGCCAATGACCAAACAAACGAGGTGAGTGCATACTTTCTAGATACCTATACGTAGCAGCCTCCAGTAAAGAAAGACTATCTCATTTTATTTTCCCTCCTGGAAGCTTGCAGTCAGGTTACAATTAGTCAGCAAAACTAAACTTGATGACGTGGCCATCTCCTTTACTCGGGGTCCTTCCTTACAGCCAAAAAGGGGGTGAGCCATTACCTCTGTCCATGCTAGCCCAAAGCAAAGGACTGCAGCAGTGACCTCACGATTTCCCTGGAATTGTTGCCTTATTAACTTCTGTGACTTCCCCACTGCAAGGGTGCTAGCCTGTGCCACTGTAATGTGTTGGTTTTGTGTTATACAGCACAGAAAAGGGATATTACCGGAGTCTGATCTATTTTGTTAATGTAAATAGAATCCCAAGGCGTAAAGGTCAGGGAGGAGACAGGCAACTGCCTCTAGAGAACAACTTACAGGATCTGATGTAGAGGCCTCATGCCAAGTAACACTCCACGTGGGGGGGTCTTCTGTTTCATATAAATGCCCCACACTGAGTCTGGCAGAATGGACAGTGCTGTTCTGGCATATCCTGGCTATAGTTTGCAGGATCAAGTAGCGGTAATTTCCAGCTGATGGTTCGAGAGTAAGTTCGTTGTTCATCAGTTCCTGTTGTCTTTGTCCTTGCAGGTGTATTTAAGCAGAGATAAATGTTGCCAAACAAGGTATTAATACAAAGGATTTACAAGTGTCGTTCAGTTTTTGAAGTGACTTTGGTTTGGCTGTGTTGGCACACTGAACCCTTCCATTCTCAGGCCTTCCATGCTTGCTTTAGCTAAATTATGGGAGCAAGTGTGATGGTGTTTTTGCCTAAATCAGGTGGTAAGGCTGGACATGAGTCTTCTGGATCTAGAAGCATGATATTCTTTCATGTGACCTGAAGAAAACATTTCTGCTACCCCCAAAGCAGCATCAGGCTCCTAAACCTTTATAGATTTGTCCATACACTGGAGAGGGACAAGAAACATGGCAGTTCTAGCATGGGGTGCACCAGCAGGAACAGGACTGGATGGGCTCTCCTCTGCAGTCCTCTATTTGGAAGAGAAGAAGCACTTCCCGTGACCGACCTGACACAACACAGTTGGACAGGGCCAGCACAGGTTTCCAAATACTGACACGCTATGGAGCGAATATATTTTGAAAAGGTGTTAGTACGTAACTAGAAATAACATGAGCATTCAGGGAAAATGTGGCAGACTCAGGATGCTCTTTACTCTGAGGGCAGAAACTCTTACTGTGGGCAGGAGCTCATCTCCTGTCCCTGTCCCATCCCTGCAGCCCGGGATGGCACTGTTACTCTGTAGGAGCTGATGTGGCTCCTGTGCCCATTTGTGGGAGAAACAGGTTTATATCTGAGCTATTTTTCTGGGATTCTCTCTTAAGGGAATCTTGGTTTCCTCCATCTGGAATTGGGCCATGAGCAGTGACAGCTACAATGTAGTCTGCCAGTGGCCTGCACTGCCTGGTGCTGTCAGGCCGTGCAAATGAGAGATTTGTTTTGCCTGGCTCCAAGTAGAAATACAAGCACCATCTCCAAACTCAGCTTAGGTCTTTCATACCATCCAGAGCAGTTCGTCACAGACCTGCAAATGACCCAGGGCATGGCCTTGTGTCAGCATTTGAAGTGAGTTATGGAAGTAAAGAGCATGACCAACATTTCTTTCTTCTGTAACAGCACGAGTCAGATCAGAGCAGTAAAAACAATGAAACAGCATTCTTCAAAGTGATCTTTTACTTGCTCTGTATGGTTTTGCTTCTTTGCCTGGTCCAGGATCTCCTCTGGAGGGAGACCAGCCTATCTGCTCTGCTAAGTGCAATTTAATAGGGTTTGCTACTGTAATGAAGGTGATGTCTCTACCATGTTTCTCAGCCACGCACAGCTCAGTGGGTAATGCACGCACTGGAACATTAGCAGAAGATAAAAAGGCTCCATAGTAAGGCTCCTCAAGTAAGACATAGTTTGAAGACTGTGCATGAAACAGGTTTCAATTTAGCAGCCACTAAAAACATCTCAGCCCCTTGGCCTTCAGTGCTTGCAGGGATAACATCTGGCTTTCTGTTCCCTTGCCTACTTTCAAGGAGTCATCTACGCTGATTTTTTTTTATTCCCATAGGGAATTATGCATGAGACCAGACCAATTTTCACAGCACAGTTCTACCCAGACGCCAATCCCGGGCCAACAGACACAGAGGTATTGTATGAGGATTGATCTGGGCTTACTTTTAGGTGACCTGGGGAGTGCAGATACGTATCAGCTACAATAACAAGTCTTTATGTTGTTGATGGTCCTAAATCTTGTTTTCGGAGAAGTCAGAATCCTCACAGAGGACCCAGTCATGCATAGGCTTGTGTCTGCTTAGCTTGATCCACAGCTAATTACAATCAGCAGCAAGGCGTCTATTGACTTCTGTGTGCTTTGGATCAATGATTCCATTCACATGATGCGCATGCTTTGAGTCCTGGTGGGATTATTTGTGTGTTGGAAGTTACTGAAGTGCTTAAGGCTTTGCAGGATCAGGCTCAACTATCTTGTACCTGGGGTGATTGCAAAAGGAAAAGGATTTCATCTTACAGAAAAAACACTAGCCAGATGTTTTGTAATAAAATCATTAACTTTCTAATACATTTTAGTTCCACTTTCAAATTTTATAATTACTGTAGAGTTATGTAAATGAATGCATACTTCTTCACTCTGGTTCTCCTAAGTGAAATGAAATTTTAATCCCCCATCTGTGACTTCGCACAAATTCTATAACAACTGATTGCGTAGTCACAGACTATGACTAAGCAGCAGCAGGGGATGTGGAAGGCAGAGAAAGCACGTCTGAACAGAAATACACTTAGCGTTTCTTGAGAAGGTGGAAGAATACATGGAAGTGCTTATTTTATTCTTAATTTGATGTTGTTGATTAAACCTGCAAGTAAATCTCTTGATATCAAGACGTTTCCTACCAATCTGACCTGTAAATCTCACAGAATGTGAAACAACCCTCGGCTCTGGCTTCTCCAAGTATGTGCACTTCCACTGCTTGGATGGATTTGGGAACCTGGACCCCTTGCGGACCCCATCAGTTGGGTGCAGTCACAGCCTGCCTCGCTCGCTGTATCCTGCTGCTGCCTGGGATGAGGCACATGGAAGCCAGAAAAAACTTTCCTCACAGCTGCTCTGGGATCTCTGGAGGGACCAGCCAGCTGACACTTAGACACACCTGTTCAGACCCCAGCTCTGTAGCGGGCTCCATTCCACATGGCTCACTGGAGCTAGTTAAGCATCTGCTCTTCTGTATTTTAGCTTTCAATGCACGCTCTTTCCTTATGCTGCCAGCCATATATAAGCAGAGCTCACAGACATGATTTATAAGCGTTTTCTCCCTGATATGACCGCACTTTCTTGAATGCAGCTTTGTCAGATACAGCAAAGTCATTATAAATAACGGTCCCCTCTTCTCTGGTGGTGTGAATGTGCCTTCAGAAGGCAGCGGAGCAGAGTTGATAGCTGGAGCTTGCAAATGGCCTGTTTGGTTTTTTTGTTTTGTTTTGTTTTGTTTTTTCCCTTCTTTGCATATTATTTGTTTAGTTCTGCTTTGGAGATTAAATTCATGTGTTTATTTTTCCTAGTTCCTGTTTGACTCATTTATTTCACTGGTTAAGAGAGGGAAAGGCACTACCATTGCTTCGGTCCTGCCCAAGGCTGGAGCAGCAGCTTCTAGAGTGGAGGTCAGTGCACAGATGCTCTTTGTTCCTGCCTGTCAGTAAGGCTAGGAGCTTGCTGACTCCTGCTGAACCCACTGTGCAAAATGGCATAAAAAGCAGGCCATGGAGGTCAAAGGATTCCTCCCTGTACAAAAGGCCTGTCCTAGAGTTGTCTAGCTCTTCTTGTGTTGTTGACTCCCTTTTCTTTTGGAAATTTGTAAGATCTGACATTTTATGTATTTTTCTCTCAAGTTCTCCCAAGAAAGGTGCTCTCACAGCAGTATAGGAGGTGCCCAGGGATAATCCAGCCATGAGATCTCGTGCCAGCATCATAATATTGCTGCCCTGTTGCTTGGCAAATAAGTCTGAAATTCCTAGCGGGAGCTGAATTTCAGACAGTTTTGCTATCTTAGAAGGCAGCTGGACTTTGTAGGCAGCCAAAATGAGGCATGGTTGTCTATGAGCACATGATAAAATCAACACATGTATTGCATGCCTTATGCATGAGCTGTGTTTCTCTAACCAGAGAGATATGGGACAATTCCTGTAGAAATATTCTTAGACGTAAAAACTTCAGAGTTCTTGGAGGTGACTTTTATTCTCTTTTTGGAACTTAAGATTTGTTCTGTGCTGCATTCTCTGTTTATTTTGCTATCCACCACCACGGGACTGACTTTTTCTATACTCTTTCACACCTCCAGGTCTCCAAAGTTCTCATTCTTGGATCCGGGGGCTTGTCCATCGGTCAGGCAGGGGAATTCGATTACTCTGGATCTCAGGCTGTGAAAGCCATGAAGGTGAGACAGATACTTCGGAAATGCTAACTTTATTTATTTTATTTTCCTTTGTCACAGTGAATGTTTGCCCAACTCTTTCATTGCAGGGGCAGGGAAGCTGGTAGAATAAATAATAAAATTACCCATTTTTGGTTTGAGTTTGTTGGTTGTGTGATATGAGTTAACCACTCGGAATTATCGACTGGAGAGTGACATTCTTGAGGTTTCCATTGCAGCCTTCAGCTGGTTTGTTATTTTAGTTGTGTGACTGAGCACTCCAGGCTTGTCATATCGTCCTGCACTCTGGTCGAATGAAGAGGAGGAAGATGGTTAGTGACACCTGAGCTGAAATCACTGAAACTTGTGGAGTGCTGGCATTGCAAGGCAGACAAATAATAACGCCAGCAGAGCAGTTGGCTGCTATCAAGACAATTATGCAAAAGATTTTGAACCTCTTATCAAAACAGGTTTTCTAAATGTGTTTATTTCAAATGGAATGAGGGTTTTAAAGTTCACATATGCCAAGTTTTGTTTCCAGAGTGAATTCATAATTTTGAAAGGAATATATGAAAAGTCATCCTTTTGGATGACTATTGTCCAATAAACTTAATGTCCCACTTCTGAAGTCCCCTTTCTGAAGCCTGGAGGGCTGTGTTATTCTCCTAATTTGTAGAAGGAGAGATTGTAGGGGTCCGTCTGACAGAATCAGAGCAGTTATAGCTGCTCTGACAAGGTGAGTATTGTGATCTGCACTGAAGCTAACCAAAGTCAGGGCCATTCTATTCCTGTGCTGACCCCAGAGTCAGCAAAGGGGAAAAAATCAATTACAGTAATCTTAAATACAGTCTGGGGTAGGTCTGCATCGGTCCTAATGTTACAACACATCTTGTATTGGATGTGTTTTGTGTCCTGTATTGCTATTGCTGGCTGCTAGCTTGAAGTGGCCATGTTGTCAAGATGATGACAAGGTAGGAGTGGAGGATCCCAGAGCTGGTGAGTGCCAATAATGACCTGGGTTGGAAAAGAGGCCTCTCTGTCCCTTCTTCCCCTTTTCTCTCTCGTCCTTCAAACTCAGCTCCAGTTTGTGGGGAAAAAAATAAGTGTTTTTTTTATGTGTGTATGTGCGTGTATTTTATTTTTTATTTTTTTAATGATAAATCTTCCTAGCTTGACCTCCCACAGTGCTCTTTCCCTTCCTGTGGCCATCAGCCAGCTGCTCTGATCTGCTGCAGGCTAATCAGCCATTCCAGCAGCAGCGCTTGCTCTTCCTGACCTTGCCTCTGGCAGTGTGATTTACAGCTGCATGCAGGAGAGAAGGCAGTTGGTCAGTAGCTGCCAGGAGAAAGCTGCAGAGCAGGGATGGGAGAGAACAGGGACAATTAACAGGAGACAAAAAAAAGAGATTTCTTTCCCCTTAGACATCTTAGTTTTATTTTCGTTTAAAAAATCGATACTGGTTCTCACTGCTGGATGTTCTGATTCACTCTGCGACGCATTGCTGTTCTTCCTAGTCTACTGGATGCCGGGTCCTTACAAGAAGGTGCTGCAGTTCACATCCAGTCCTACGCAGTTACGTGTGTGCCTCTTTCTAGAGTAAGACCCCATGGAGCTGGGGCTGCCCCAGTCGGTGAATTTGTATTTGCAAGAATATTCATCGAAGGCAGGAACAAACTGTGAAGCGGGAGGCCAGGAAGCATCTGTGAACAGCGGAGAATGGCTTGTGGCCATCTGAAAAATCTTCATGATTGCTTGGGCTGGGGATTCTCCCAGCTGTTCTGTGTACAGGTGGCTATTGCACAAAAGGAAGAATCTTTCAGGAAGACTCCATTATTAATTCTCTGTTTTAATTAAGTTGTGATAAAGATCTCCAGCTAGGATGGGTGGACATTGTGCGTAGTGTGTACAACAGCAACAACAAAGAAAATTAAAAAGGCAGAAGTTGAAGGAAAGGGTTACAAGAGCAAACACCAAGTGGATTAAAATCTAGAATCCCAAATAACTAGGCCTGGGGATGTGATATCAGTAAAAACTTCTCTCTTAGCACAGCGTGCGTTAATTCTGCTCATTAATTATGTTCCTCATCACTGCCAGCTGGTCCTTCAGATACCTTGCCCCAGATAAGTAGGAAAGAAAAGGCTGAGATGTACAGATACGCTTGCTTATTGGAAAGTGCTGAACCTTTCCCCTCCCTTGTTCATTGCAGCAGAACTGTAGCTCTGAATTTCTGAGCATATTTATTATAGAAGAATGTTGTGGTCAGTGAGCTACCCTTCTCCCTCAGCACCTGCAAGAAAACTACTCAGTTTGGAGTCCTCAGTCTAAAACTGAAATCTTCTCTGTAAGGATTTTCTGTTTATTCCTTTCCCTGCTATGCACGTTTTCAAGGAAAGCAGAGTTTTCTGTTCAGTGGAAAAAAATCCAACTTTTCTTGGGGAAAAAGTGTCAACAGAAATTTACAGTCAGTCTTTAAAGCAGTATTTTAAGTTATCAAGAGAGAAAGAAGAAATGTTATCCAGTAACTGAAATAAGTAATCAGAGAGAGCACTGAGGAAGAATCCCACTGCTCCAGGTGAGCTGTGTATTTGTTTCCCCAAACCAGTGGGTCAAGCAATCACAAAATGTTCTCGTGTTTTCTGTGAACAGAAGAAAAATAGTAATTTCTATACCAGTCCCAGCAACTCTTCCATACCATTTGCTTGAGGAATGGTGGCTTACTTAATCTATCAACCCTTTTCCTCTTTCTTCTTTTCTTTATTTCTGCTCACAGTTCCTGTTTGTTCTGAAAGTTTCTTCTCTTGTTTTTCCTTCTCTCTAAGAAGCCTCCACTATTCCTATATGGCAAATATTTCTCTTAAAATGTATTTTGCATCCATAGTTAGCATTGTTTGTAAAGGGTTTATTCATCTGTAGAAGTTTATTGCCTTATCAGACGTTGATGGAGATTATAATGAGTTCCCATAAAAATGAGGCGTGTGTCCCAGTACACCTTTTCAACAAAGCAGTAATGTGTCGCTCTTTATCTGCCTGTGGTTGATGTGTTGGCCTTTTTTGGGGGTTGGTTGGGTTTTGTTTTTTCTTTTAGGCATGACCATATTCTGGCCTCTTTAGCAAAACTTGGTTGGCATCCTCTTTATGCATTAATATTTTGAGAGTGAGAGGAGTTGCTCTGCCCAGCTCTGTCTCAAACTTTTCCACTGTTGGGCAAACTGTAGTGAAATTCCATCTGCAGCCCAAAGAGCTGTAAACCTCTTACTGTTATAGCAGGAAACATGATAAACTTTACTATCTCTTTATCTCAGTTTCTCATATGTGACAGAGAAAAAAGTGTATAAAGTTTTGGCTAACCTTCCTCTTGCATATAGAGGCAGAGTTTATACAATATCATGAGGAACCAGGCTTTCTACATTCTGCTGTTGATGAAGCTGCTTGTTGAACACCTTCTGTCCTTGCTGCTGCTGTTAGCTCTTTTTCCATGTAGGCCTAGCTTTAATGCAGATTTCGTTGTGTTTTTTTTTTTCAGGAAGAAAATGTGAAGACTGTCCTCATGAATCCTAACATCGCTTCAGTGCAGACCAATGAGACTGGCATAAAGCAGGCTGATGCTGTCTACTTCCTCCCCATCACTCCCCACTTTGTCACGGAGGTCATCAAGGCAGAACGCCCTGATGGATTAATTTTGGGCATGGGTGGCCAAACAGCTCTCAACTGCGGTGAGTACAGTGCAGATAGATGCCTTGGCAGCCCTTGCAGACCAGCTCATTGCTCTCACCACACGTTCAGCAGACTCCTCGTATGCAAATGTGCAAGACCTGTGTCTTGCTGTGTTGCCTAGAGGCACAGGCAGAGATGCTGACCATGGCAGAATGAGTAATTGCTAAGCTATGGACATAGCATCTAATCACTGTTTTCAGCACTTGAAAGTAAATCATTCTGGAAGCTCATCTCCTGGTTACCGTAGCTGAATTGGGGGTACTCACACCACCCAGACAGAGATCAAAAGGAAAAGTTAGCTTCATTTAACCTTCTTGCAGTAGTACCTACCTGTACTGCTTTGTCTCTGAGATGACTGCCAAGTAGCAACTTTAGTAGTAATCCAGTGGTTCTTAGATTTTAGGGAAGAAATGTCTGTGTAGTGGTTCTGAGTTCTAATATTGGCAAAGAATAAGAACTGTTGATTACGCCAGACAAGTGGTCAGGTAGTCAGATATCTTCTGAACACTTTCTTCTTCATTTACCATCAGCCCTCAAAGCTGTGGCTTTGTTTGCTCTGCAGGAGTGGAACTCTTCAAGCAAGGAGTCCTGCAGCAGTATGGTGTGAAGGTCCTAGGTACATCAGTTGAATCCATCATGGCTACAGAGGATAGAAAGCTTTTTTCTGATAAACTGACTGAGCTAAATGAAATGATTGCTCCTAGCTTTGCAGTGGAATCGGTAAATCAGACAATTTTGAAGATGTGATTACTTTTATTGTTGCTAGAGTTATTTAAAAATAAATATTTCTAGTTTTGTTCAGTGAAAGCTAAATACAACTGTGGATACTGTAGCTTGTACACTTTCATTGGCACTTCATGGGGATTGGTGCTGGTTCACAGTGATTTAAAATGGATGAAAGTGCAGTTAAGCACTTGGAAGGCCTAAGCTAATTTATCCATTGAAAGGAAGAGTAAATTCAAGTTGGGTGACTTCTGTGCTGCAGTACAAAGGTTTATAAAATTTCAGTGGCCACTTTTTTTTTTTAAATCTTATACAAGCCATTTAGGCTTAGTATTTCAAGTCCTCAAAAATCCCTAGTTCTGAAATCCCTCTTGAGGATGAGAGTGTGAAAAAGTAATTAGTTAGTGGAAGGGTGGAAGGTATGTTTGAGTTTGGAGGAAACAGTCTCAAAGCAGGATGTCTGTCGGAGGGGTTATTTGATGCTATAGTCTGTGAAGACAGACCAGGTAAGAACACGAGAAATCAGTGAGGAAGGCCATGGTGAGGACAGAAGTCACCTTCTTGAGCCTATGTTCAATTTTTCTGCTGTTGGGCAGAACAAAGTAATGTTAAAATGCCAACATCATTCTTTTCATTTTGTCTTCAGACAGCTGAATGTCTTATTGATGGGATTTCCAGTTAACAGAGTAACCTGAGTTGGTTGACTTTATTCATCTGAGTTGTTCTCATTGTCTCTGAAATGTATTCCCATCTCCTTTAAGATTGAAGATGCTTTGAAGGCAGCTGAGAAGATCAGCTACCCAGTCATGATACGTTCTGCTTATGCCCTTGGTGGTCTGGGGTCGGGCATATGTCCTGATGAGGAAAGCTTGCTGGACCTTGGTACAAAGGTAAGTCTGCGATTGCAAGCTAGAGGAATAGTCTGGACATGTGAGTTTTATTTTTATTTTTAAATGGATATTAACCTGATAGTCACAGATACTGGAATTGTACATACCCTGCCTTTCATCTTACCTGTAAAACGTTATCCTGATTCCTTCTAATGCCCTTCTTTTTTTTTTTGTTTTGTTTTGTAATTCCTGCTACTGACTTGGGTAATAAAAATGATTAAACTAGTGTTCATCTGAGCAAGTGTTTCAGCAGTTTTAGTCTGGAAAGAATCATAGTGAATTATTTTCACCTGCTTTCAGGAGTGAGTGGCACATGGCAGATGTCAAGGAAGTTGAAACCTTTGAAGAGCTCAGTGATAATGTAGTGTCAGAGTCAGAAGAGCTGAGAGACTTGGGCCTCTGCTGTATTTCAGTCTAAAGTATTTTTGCTAAGTCAAAAGCTCATGTAAAAATTTAATGGGATTATGCTCTTCGTAATTTGACATCTACCAGCTGTGTCTGGCTGTGAAGAAACAACTTTCTGTAGGAAATCTGGGATTGTTTTCTTTATATTTGCTGTGAAAAGTAAAATAATTTGGGAAGATCAAAAAAAAGAATGCTTTTTTCTTCCTGCCCCGAATCCTGAATTTTAGGAAATAAGTCTCCACCAATGTCTTTAAAATTCCTGTTTTTCTCTTTTCCTGAATTTCTAACTACCTTAATCTTTCATGTATCTCTAGAAAGAAATACTGCTGATAGCTTTAGGAGCAGTAAATGAAAATAGCTTTTTTTCTCCTTCACACTGTTGTCATGCAAACAAATTCTGGGGCCAGAGCAGACAGTGTTTAGCAAACATCTGCTTAGGCAATGCCTGTCCCCGGGAGGCTCAGTGGACAGGACTGACAGATGCAGGAGGTGGCAGCGGGTACTGTAACCCTATCTTACAGATTGATGGCTGAGGTTGGAAACACTTCACTCACCCAAGCTTATACACGGTCTTCTGTTTAGAGGAAGCAGAAATTCACCCAGAAAGCTTGTGAGTGCAGCTGTCTGGAAGGTTTATATCAAAAAATCTGTTTCAGTAAGAGAATGTGGTTTTGATTGGCACTTTTTTATTTGTGGTTCAGAACGTCTCCGCTTTTCCATGACCAAATGTAAAGCAATAGCTTTTCATAAGCATCTTGCTTTTGTAAAATTTGAGGAATGGGGCAATGTCATATTTTAGGAAAATTTTGGTCTTTCTGAAACTTTATTTTTACCAAAAGTCTGATTCTGTTTTACTTGAAATATTTTTATTTTATTTGTTTTCAAAATTGATACTGAGAGCTTCAGCATTCTGAATGAAGAACGATGTTTCAAAGTTGACAGTGAAAAACAGTTTGAGTGGGTTTGGATTAGCTCAGCTTTCGGTTCTCATTTCAGCAGCTCAGCAGAAATACTCTTCTTTCCATTTCAGCTATGGAGATGGTCTGCAGTAATTCTGTGAACCACATTATCAGACACTGGACTCTGGGCACGTTCAGACAACTGAACACCTGTAGGTGTATTTCTTCACAGCACAGCTAGCTCAAGTAACCTGGCCTTGAGTTCATGTCTCCTGCATCAGTTCATTTTGAGTGAGGGGAGGCAGTAGACAGTACCAGAGGAGAAGCACAGATTGTTCTACAGGCACTGTTAGGTGTTCCTGATACATCACCACAAACTCAGTGCCTCCTCAGACTGGGTGAGGTGCCACTCTTCAAACTGTTTCTTTTTTTTCTTGTGCATGAGTTTGGCAACTGTCCTAAGGGTAGCATTTGAATAACAGCTTGAGCTGACTGCAGAGGGGACAAGGCTGAAAACTGATTCATGTGCTGCATTAAAAGAAGAAGCTTTCCTAAAGGATGGATTGATAATGTGCCCGTTACTTTTGAAGTTTTTAAGCGAGATGTGATTAATGTTTTCTATCTGCTAATATTAAGGCCATTTATTCACTTAGATTATGCTCATTTACCAACAAACTGTATTTTTCATTTTTGTCTCTTGTGCTGAGGAGTGCTTGCAAGATTAGTTTCAGAATAAATCACGGATCTTGCTTCTGGTTAGTATGCCAATGATAAGCAACATTATTAGTGCTATTAATTAAGTAGTGTTTGCTGGCACCCACACTTCCCATCACTTAGTCATTTAGCATTCTGCAGAGTTATCCCACTGAATTCCCATGAATATCCCATGGGGCTGCCCATATGCACAAACAAAAGCATGTGTCTATTGTGTGATTGGAGCCTTAGATAGTTTTGTACTCCTATTTGTTATTTACATGCCATTGCGAGCCCACATGCCCTGCTTTTTTAACCATCTGATCACATAAATATTTTCTGTGCCTTTCAAATAAAGCTAATGATTTTTTTTTTCCTGAAATAAAGCATGGAGTGCTTGTCATGGGTGCTATGAACTTCGCTTATATTCATCTTTCAATTTTCATGTTGGCCTGGGTTGTCTGGAGAAGAACAGAAGCCTTAAATATGTTCTAACAAGGTGTAACAAAGCAAGTTCTAACAAAGTTTTCTTTTCTATTGTTTTTTTTTTTTTTTTTTTTTTTTTTTTTTTTTTAACCTATTCCTAGGCATTTGCAATGACTAACCAAATTCTGGTGGAAAAGTCGGTTGTTGGCTGGAAGGAGATAGAGTATGAAGTTGTGAGAGATGCTGCTGATAACTGTATTGCTGTCTGCAGTATGGAAAACATCGATGCCATGGGAGTCCACACAGGTAGGCTTGGACATAGAGTGACTCACTGGAAATTGGGCTTTTTTATTTTTATGCAGTAGTTTATGTAGTTGTGTCAATGAAGTGGGCTCTAGAAATGCTCTTCAGGTCTCTGATGCAACCAATTAGTGTGTAAAACAGATATTGTTAGGCTGAACCTGTCCCCATGATCTCATTTTTCTTAAGATGGCTTTTGGCTTCTCCAAAATCCAGTTCTGGGACTCTATCTGTGTTTTTCATTGCATCCACATTTTTGAATGTTTGTGATAACTTCGTTACTGGCAATGGGTTAGCAAAGAAAGTGACCTATGTGGCTAGAATTTTCTGCTGCCGAACCGCTTCTCATTTTCCTCCTCTGCTGCCTTGTGACAAACAGGGGATTCTGTCGTAGTGGCGCCAAGCCAGACACTCGCTAATGAGGAATTTCAGATGCTGAGGGATCGTGCCATCAAGGTTGTCCGACATCTGGGTATTGTGGGAGAGTGCAATATCCAGTTTGCTCTGCATCCAACTTCCCTGGAGTACTACATCATTGAAGTTAATGCCAGACTCTCGAGAAGTTCGGCTTTGGCATCCAAGGCAACAGGGTAAGTTTATGTAAAGAACAATCACAAAACAAACAAATGAGCAAACAAAAACTGAGTGGAGAAGATCAGAAAGAGAGTTAAGGCAATGACTTGGATTGGGGTATTTTTTAAATACATAAGTGACAGCTGCAAGGAGGAGGAGCTCTTGAGTCTGTTGTCCATGCCATTAAGACAAGGAGGTGCAAGCTTAATTTGCAGCACAGAAGACTAAAGGTGGCTATTAGGGGTAACTCTGGAGCAGTCAGAGCAGTGAGATGTAGATTCCTGCATGGGAAGTTGCTAAGGATGGTGGTTCCTGTCAGCACTTCCTGGGAATGAGATGGGAGAATCAGTCCTGCAGGGAGGTGGAAGAAGGGGTTAGTGAGCTCTCCAGGTCCATTCCTGCCTGCTGATGCTGCTGCTGCAAATGGAAAAACTCTCAGGAGGCGTGTGGGAGGGGAGCCCACTAGCTCTCCTTACAAAGCATATCCACTGTATCCATATGTTGGCTGCAAATCATCTCTGGGACCCAGAGGACACAGTTATTAACGAGCTGTCTGTCAGATTGATGCAAATGGTATTGCTAGCTGCTTTGTTTTGTTGGCTAATCATAAACTAATCAAGATAAGGATGGTCAGAGCAGGCAGTTTAAAAATTGGCTTCCTAATTGCACTTTGCAGATGCTGTTGAGAGGTGCAAATTAATCTGTAATTTGCAGTTTTCAACAACTCCTGTGTTGTTGAAGCGCCATAGCAGAGCGGAGATAAGCCATGATGCTGGACGGTGGGCGTTGCATTGTTTTCTTTTTGGATGACAGACTCACAGCAAAACATACCTGTTTGTGTGGTCTCGCTGCGGGCACGATACATCTTTAAAATGGTGGCTTTGTGGATAATAAAGCGAGATCCAGGCCTAGGTAGGTAGCTCTGCAATGTATTAGGGTAGGAAGTAGTACCCATCTGTTGCGTTGAGGAGGGACAACCACCAGCCAGCTGGGATTCTCAAAAACCAACACGGATCTCTCTTTTGAATGATGCACTGGAAAGGCTGAAGCCACTTGGGTTCCAGGCAGCTTTGTGCTGAGAGCTTGGGCTCACTTTGGGTGTGATGAAGCACTGGGAGATTTCCGAAGAGCTGTTGCAGATGGATTGTGTGTGGCTGGAAGCACCTCCAACAAGTCATTGTGAAACTGGCTTTGATGGAAATGTTGTAGGAAAACCCTCCTGAGGGAGGGAAGGGTTTGTGCTGAGGAAGGTTCTGAAAAGCACGTTTGGATTAGGCCTGTGACCCAACGCGATACCTGGATTCAGCAACCCAGGGGCTTCTTGCAGATTGTGCTGCTGACTGGTTACCTCAAATATCCTTTCCAGTGAATGAGCAAAAGACTCTGGAAGATTTATGGGGAAGGAAATGCTTACGGTATCATAGTTAGGAAGTTAGGCTGCTTGATGTATACAGCACCTGATACAGAAGTGCTCTGGCTGCTTACGCAGTGTGTATTGTATAATGGAGTGGTTCAGCTGTCAGTACCCATCATGAAAAAGTATGGGGCGTAAGGAGAAGATGTGGGGAATATTGCAGGTGATTTTTCAAGATGAGACTTTCCTTCTAATATTGGAATAAAACATCTTGTTTGCTGATGAGGCTTTTCCAGACGACTGAAAATTGTGAAGGATGACATCCCTAGCAAAATGAGAATAACAGGCAGGTTTACAGGCTGACTGCATTCCCTCCGCTCCAGCTAGGCCAGCTTTGCAGACCAGTCATCTCCGTTCCTATTGCCATCCTTGAACTAAGTCTAATTCTTTGCAGACTGTTGAAGCCCCCAGTATCATTTTTTTCCTCTTGTGATTCCTGTGTTCAAATGATAAGTAACATTTTTGAGGCTTGGAAGAACTCTACAATTTTCTGCAACAGTGTGGGGAAGCCACTTTTCCTTTTGAGGAAAAAGAAAAGGGAGAAGAAAGAAGGGGAAAAAAGTGAAGTTCAATTCCTTCATCTGCTAAATGAAAAACATGAAAGGAGAAACACTGATCTTCCACTTCTGGGGGTCGGTCAGCCATGGTACCACACCAGGTTGCATGTGGTTGGTTATAGGACTGTGTATCAGACACCTTTTAGCTGGGACACGGGGCATCCTGTTTATGGGGTCTCTCTTTAGGACTCTGAAGCAATTAGTCTAAATGTTTTTACTGGTAGACTGCCTGTGACCCCAACCAAGCAGGGATTAAGTCACCTAGCCACCTGCAAAGCATAGTCCAGGCCCTCAGAAGCTCAATGTTTGAAGAAAGGAGAATAAAACGAAACAACTCAGTTCTAATTTTACATGTGCAGAGTGATGCAGAGGAGAATTGAGAAGTTGGTAGCAAAACCCAGGAACCTGATCCAAACATCCTGAGCTTTAGGGCTGCAGCTTAAACTCAGGGCTCTGCTTTCTTTTCAAGAGAGTGAAGGCATGCAGGGTGAAATTCTCCCGGTAAGCTGATCTAGGAAGACAGGCTGAGTTTACACTTAACAGAAATGTGCCAGGAACAGGGAACAAAAAGTATAGTTGCAAATACTTTAAATAAAGCAGGTTGAGGGGTTTATGAAGTTTCCTTGTCATTTGTAGTACAAGCAAATTGCAAAAGCAAGTACTTCCCACTCTACTGTTCTCTACCTTTCCTCTGTGGCAGGTATCCATTAGCATTCATTGCTGCCAAAATTGCCTTGGGGATCCCCTTACCCGAAATCAAAAACGTGATGACAGGAAACACCTCGGCCTGCTTTGAGCCCAGCCTGGATTATGTTGTTACCAAGATACCCCGCTGGGATCTGGACCGCTTTCAGGGCACCTCCAACCGGATTGGAAGCTCCATGAAGAGTGTGGGAGAGGTGAGTGTGAGATCCTCCCCTTCCCTTCCCCTCTACCACTTGGGAAAGACATTTCTCTTTCTGGAAAGTCCTCAGGATCTCTGTCTTCCTGGGCCCAATGGCTTTTGAAGACGTCAGTTCTATTCAGACAATTTGTATCCAGTACTGTATTTAACTGAAAGGAGTTTGGGCTGTGTAATCTTAGATATCACAGCGAGGATTCATAAATGGTTTGACTATGAAAGGAAGAGACCGCTTTGGATCACCTGAGGTTTGCTTCATTCTTGACACTTGTGACAGGACTCCCAGAGTTATTCTTTGTTTGGAGTTCTGTAGTGATGGTTCATTTGAGTATAACTTCAAGAACTGTAGTTTAAGATTTTCAGTGATGTAGAAGAACAGCAGCTCACAGTTGTTCCCGTAGTTATTTGTCCTCCCTGTTAAATCCACATGGCAAACATTGGCCTACTTCTGCTCTTGAAATCCAAGCACGACACGTGATATGGCTCTGAAGTTCTGACTTACTTATCTTGATGATTAAGTCTCCTGTGTCTGGAACATGACAGTGGGACTTTTAAACGCTGATTTTGAGGTGTCTGGAACAATAGCAGCATTTTCAGACCAAGTTTTAAGAGGGAGGGAAATGGATAAATTACCCTCTTAATTAGTTAATTACATACCAGCTACCAAAGCAAAATAATTAATTTTGTGTTTTTTTTCGGCTGCCTTTTTCTCCTAATGCTTTTCAAGTAGCTATTTTATTAAATTATTTTGACATGAGACCTTCCTAACATCAATTCTACCTTGCTCACACAATGAGCCTTCATCACAATTAGAAGGATTAATTAGAACTTCGTTTTTCATTTGCAGTTTTGGCTTTTAATGTCAATGAGCTTTTTTTTTTTTTCAGTGAGCTGATGCTTACTGATATTAATCCTTCCTGCTTAAGGGTTTTTTGGACCGTTCTGTAGAGCTGGAGCTCCCAAATGCAGTTGTCTTATGAACCATCAGCTGTATGGCCATCGCTTGCTGGCCATAGCCACTTGCAGGGAGAAAATACGGAGCCCTTCCTGTGGCTGTCTGTCACAAAAGCAGAACAACGTGAATCCCCCGTGCTTCTCATCCTTCTTGAAACAGGATGCTGGGTAAAGAGAGAGGGGAAAGAGCCCCAACTGTTCCAGTCTACCATTGCCAGGGGTGAACTGACACAAGGACGGAGAAGCATAGGAGAGACAGCTTGCTGCTGGCAGAGGCACTCACCAAAAAGATTAGTCTCCAGGAGACGAGGGTGTCTGTGAAGCAAAGGGCTTCTTGCAGCTTTGTCTCGATTAGTATGTCACGATCATCTTCCTAGGCCTGAACCTGAAAGCAGATGGCAGCACCTGCTGCATTTTTATTAATTGAACAGTCTGGCTTTGCCTGTTTTTTGTTTTTGTTTTTGTTTTTTCTCCAGAGCTCTGTTGTGCTGGGCAATGGGCTCGGAGCTGTGAGAAAAGAGAAAACAATGTTATTTTTTTCTTTGACATTTTTCAACATTGTGTTTGGGAAGACTTTTATGTTGTTAGGGTTTTGCTGTGCTGGGAAATACAAATGTAGAAATTTGAGAAAGGGCTCTGTTACCTCACAGATTTCCACAGAGAAAATCTCTTTTTCTTACTGGACGTGAAGTCAAGATTGAAGGTGGGAAACCCCAATGCTGCTGTGCCAAGGAGGAATAATGCTTTAAGAGAGCCCTCACAGGGGAGTGTCACTGTTAAATGTAATTTACAGGAAGAGGAGCAGATTTCTTCTGAACCTTAAAATTCCCACTGTGAGTTTCTCTCTCTAACAGGTTGTTAAACAGAAATATCCTTCTGTATTACTACACCCGTGCTGCTGCATAATGCTCTCCATACTGCAGCGCTTCAAAGCAGTTTCCGAGGAGAGCAGCGATTGCCTGTATTTTACAGGTAGGGAGACAAAACCAGATAGGAGTCACTTGTCCAAAACTCCCTGTTGGTGATTACTGGCAGAGGCAGGCCTAGCAGTGGGACTCCCAAGGCTCAGGCAGCTGCGCCTGTTTTAAAGCCAATGTGGCTATCTTAGGGAGCGGGTTGAAGGCTGTGAGCTTTCTCTGGCTGTCCGTCCTTGTGGTTTCAACTTGCACCCATCTGTTACTCAGGGGAGAGCTGGGCAGCAGCTCACCGTACCTGATGTGCTCTCCCTTACAGGTTATGGCTATCGGACGCACTTTTGAAGAGAGCTTCCAAAAAGCCCTGAGAATGTGCCACCCCTCTGTAGATGGCTTCACTTCACGCCTGCCCCTGAATAAAGCCTGGCCAGCCAGCACAGATCTCCAGAAGGAACTCGCTGAGCCATCCAGCACTCGGATATATGCAATGGCCAAGGTAACAAAAGATCAAAAGCCCTTGACCATGTGCCTTGAATGATTGCTAACAGCTTGGGTCCCCTGGTCTAGTGTTCCTCACCCCCTTGCTTTCCTCTGTCAAGCACACTTGAGCTGTTTGTGTAGTACCTTCACTGCTGTTCAAGTCCAGGTAATCTCTATCACGTGTAATTTCCCTTGTAGAGCACAACAGCTGGGGGGATATATTTACTTTTTCTTGCTGACATCTGTGTTCTCTTGGATCTTCTGTATTCAGGAACATGTTTGCCTTTTGATGCAATCCAAGTCCGTGCTTGTTGTGTTCCTGTGTCCTGGCAGATCAGTCTGTGGCAGTGTTGGTGGAAATCTGGATCGCTTGCTTTTGTTTATTCCTATAATGCACTTGCTTGCTAAATGCTGGCCAGTATTCAGCCTTTATTTGCACTGGCGGTAGCTACAGTCAAGTTGGCCAGTTTGGCAGGTTGCCATTAGTTTTATGGGAAGGGATGAAGGAAAAAAATGAAGTGAACTGAAACGAAGGGTGATAGAATGATAAGCTGCAGGCTGAGAGTAATGTCTTTTTGCAACTGTTGCATTGGTATGGGCTTGAAACTTGAAAGCAATTAAGACTCCACGTTAAATTCAGCATCCAGGAATCCCCAGTTCTTTGAAACAGGCTCAACTTCTCCCCTAGCATTCTTTAACCTGTCTCCTGTCACAGAAGGCAAATCACTTCATCTTTCAGGGTTTCTGGGTAAGAGTTCCTGTTACTGTAAGAGGAGCAAGGGTCCGAAATTATTTCTGCCTTCAGTTCCATGGTGTTTGCCTGTCTGTATCTCAGGGTAAGTGTGGGGTTAGTCCATGTACAGAGTAGGGGCAATTTCCTGGTAGGAAACCCCACTTACTGTGTTTTCTGTCACTGACTTTGCATGGCAGAGTCTTTAAGACCCTTGTGCTCATGTAAATAACTCATTACTGCAGTGGGGAGCTGGGGTTGTACCGTGGTGTCTGTAAAAAGGTTTTCACGTCGCTGTCCCTCTTATAAATGATCTGAATGAAAAGCACAAGATGTTCTGTGAGTGTACGGCTTGTCCAGCTGTTGACTCTTGCTTTTCAAGCTGGGGAAATATGCATCTTCATAAGTGCAGAACATCCTTCAGCAGCTGCGCTTGGTCTCTATTACAGCTTTCTCTTGCAACTGAGGGAAAATCTTTTCTCATCTCTCTGAGTGGCTCAGGGGGCTTTTATAAAGGTTAATCTGAGCCCCATGTTAACACAGGGGATTTAGGCAGATAAAGGTGAGTTAGGGCCATGCTTAACACTCTGGGTGTTCCCAGCTGGTGGCATTTTCACTGTCAGCTATCAAAAAAAGCCAGATCAAAGTCTTAATCCCTCCCTGTAAAGAGCTGCCTCTGTCTGACACTGTGCACTAATTCGTCTCCATTAATAACTGAGGCGAGCAATATCAGGAAGGGGCACCTCCAGCAGCTGGGGCAGAGGGCCTGGAAATCCCTTTCCATCTTGCTGACATTTAAAAGCCAACAGCTAGTCCCTATTAGCCCTCAGCTTTGTTTGAAACTGGATGGAGCCTCATTGTGTCTTCTCCTCCCCCCCCCACAAGCCCCATTGCCAGCTCTCCAAGGCTTTTTGCTCTTTCTCTCTCTCCTTTTTCTCCTTGACTGATGAAAACAGTAACTGTTCAGGTGAAAGAGAAGGCAGTTCAGCTGTCATTCAGAGTTACTGCTGTTGTAGTGAGACTCCCTGTTGTAATGTGTTTTTTTCAAAAAAAAAAAAAGAAAAAAAAAAAAAGAAAAAAAAAAGGCCACTGGAGAGAGGCTGAAATAGATGACAGTTGCTCTTTGAGCAGTGGCCAAGTGCTGCAAGAGTGTAGCTGCACCTGATGGGCAAGAAGGGCTGTAGCTTATTTTTGGGTTATAGCTTATTTTTTTGGTGACTCTTAGGGTTTGTATGTAAGTGGGTTTACGCTGTGGACTTGATCTGCACGCTTTCACCCTGGGGTCATGGTCTCCTAGATGTCCCCACTGCAGACACGTTAGCTTACACTCGTGCTCCCAGCCACAGCCAGCCAAATACCTCCTCTGGGGAGCAGGCATGAGACAGAAGGAACAAAGGGGCCTTAAAGACAGCACGGGTGGCTGAGCTAAGCTACTAAGGTAGCTTAGTTTCTCCTCCCCTCCTCTGCTGAAAGGGAGGTAGGCATTTGTTTTCTTCAGTTTCCCATGAGGACTTTTAAATGAAGCATTCTAAGCAGAATAAGTGTGTGTGGTCACGTTACCTGCGTGTGTGTGGCTCAGCGACCCGTGACTGAAGGTTGGAGGTCCCCAAACCATGCCCATACTTTGTGAAACCAGGCAGGCAAAAGGAATCCCACTAATGTTGCAGCGTGACCGTGCTCTCCCAACACCCCATGGCTGCTGGGTGCTGAGGGCAGGCTGGTCATTCAGTCAGCAGCTTACTGCCTCTCAGGACAAGAGAAGGAGCCCTGGGCGAGCAACCTGGGAATCCTTAGAGAAAGCAGAAGGTGCTTTGAGGTGGTGTCAGTATTTTGCAGTGCCCTGGGAGAGGACTGTCCCCATCCCAAATTAAATTTAGCCACTTAATGTCGCTGTGGAACACAGCAGTGACGTGGCCCACATTTCTCTCTGCTGCCATAAAATCACCCTAAGCAAAGCGGTGGCAGTACGGCGTCGTGTCTGCAGCCTGGTGACTGGGAGGAAAGCTGCTGGTGTGCAGTGGCTGAGCTCATCCCCGCATTAATGCTGGAGTTTTCTTCAGTGGCGTTGCTCTGGCTTTGTTCCAGGGATGTTGCCCTGCAAGAAAACAATTAAGCACGGTAACAAATTAATGAGCCTGATTTCTTCATCTCAGCGAAGATAGCGTGCTGGTATTATCATCATGGTTGATTATGGCTGTTTTATCAGGAGAGTTGTACCCGTACACCGCTGCTGAGACCCAGGAAGTAGCAGTGATAGAAGATAAAACTGTATCCATGCTGGGGCACTGTCTAGCAAATTTCTGAGATATTTTTTAAAATAGTGTGGTGTCCTGTCAAATGCTGTCTTCTGCATAGCTCCATGAGGATCCTTTTAACCCCATTGTGTGGGTAGTTGGATAAAAAGTAGAAATAAATAAAAGAGCTCCAGCAGGATAGCCGCAGTTACGCTGTAGCTGCAGAGTGTCACCTAGGACTGGACTCTCCACTTCAGAGGTATTTCAAGGCCATGTGTTCCGAGTCAGTCTAGTTTTTCAAAGGTGAATTGAGACTTATGCTCCCAAGCAGTGAGTTGCTCCACAGCTGAGAATCTGGACCTTCCTGCTTAATATTTGCAGGTATGAGGTGACAGTGGGATGGAGATTTAAGTGACCTGGGTGTAAGGGGTACAGTTGTGGAGTTGGTTCTGCAGACTGAATGTGCCTGGTAGTTAAGACACATATTCAGTGGCACCAGGCCTTGCTGCCATCAGTTGAAGTTTGGCTGCTGGCTCTGTAAAATGCAGATTCTCCAGCTCTTCAAACAGGAGCCAGCTCTCGTTACCAGAGGGTGTGCAGCAGTGGCTTGGTCCCTCCCTATGTCCTGCTTGAGGGGCACATTTTGGGTTCCCCTGGCAGACCTTTGATCTGTTGATCTGTGCTGCTACCTATGTCTCCGTTCCATGGCTGCTGCTGCTGTTTGCTCTATTTGCAGAGCGTGCATTCATGCATGGTTGGTGCTCTCCTCTTTTTGGCAGGCTCTGACTAACAAAGTCCCTGTGGATGTCATTCACAAGCTCACGGCCATCGACAAGTGGTTCCTGTATAAGATGCGTGGCATTGTGAACATGGAGAAGATCCTGAAGGAAGCAAACAGGTAAGAGAAAACAGCTTTGTCCTAGGACACATTGTTCTTACTAGGGGTCTTTCTGCTGGGAAAACCATGGCAGGCCCTGAGCACTGATGCAGTTGATGCTGAGAAGTTTATTTTGGCACTCGGCGTGAGTGGAGTTCCCTTAAACCCCATCTGACTGCCTCACTCGAACCAAGGAAGTGCCTGAGAATGCTCTTTTGGGGAAAATAACTTCGAGCGTACAGGCATCTTGCTGCCCGTGGGGATTTTGTAAGTTCTGGTTTATGTAGGAAAACCCTTACTGCATCTCTGAGGCTGGGGCTGGGGCTGTGGATGGCATGCAGTAATACCAGCAGGCTGCACTCACATACCTAGGACAGTTTCCTTCAAACATGGGACTCATACCAGCTTACTACACCCGAGGGTCAAATGCAGGACTTTTTTTGGGCCTGTCTGATGGATTTTTAATTTTTTCTGCCATGCTGTGATCATGTGGTATGTGTTCATGTGGTACGTGTTGCTTTAGCACTGCACTTTCAAACACCTATAATTTCAGACATATTTAAATATAAATCTTCCTTCCTTAAGAAAAATGACCATCTAAAGCTAAGTCGGAAAGATAGCAGTAAATTAGGGCGCTCAGCTATATATTTCGGTTCCAGCCTCTTGCTGACTTGAGCTTTCCCTTCATGGTTTATGAGGTTGGGAGCACCTCCTCGCTGAGTTATTGGCTGCGTGTCGGCCAGCTTTTCTGCTTCGCGTTTTTGGTGTCTTAACCACGATTCACCACATGATGGCACTGGGAGCGCACTGTAGCCAGCACGTCCCTAACTTCATCTCCTGTGATTTCTGCTTCTTTAACCAGCTGCACGGTTTTAATTGAGCAGCTCTTGGTCTCCTTTGCCCCCCGGAACAAGCTGGATCTGGAGCTAAACAGAAATGAATGTGGAGGGAGATGTCGAAGAGAAGGAGTAGCTTGATTATTTACAGAAGTCTGTTGTTCAGCTGCACAAGCTTTTGCCCTCTAACATCTGTGTCATGTTGCATTTGTCTTGAATGCCTTAAAAACATACATGCAGCTCCTTGATGAAGAAGAAAAAGAAAAAGAAAAGCCCCAGATCAGTTTGAGTTCCTTGCTGTTGGAGTGGCACGCTCTGAATGGTGCACTCTGGACCCCAGAGGTTGGTCCCAGCCTCAGCTGCTCTAAATCCAGCATCACTCCACAGATGCTAATCGTGCCAAACTGCTCTTTATCACTAAGGTTCCTTTCCCTTTCTCTGCTATGGGTGGCAGGAAATAATAGCTCTAGTAATGCGACCAGTAGCCGGTGCCATCCCACACTGTTTTTCATCCTCCTGGTGACTAAGCAACAGGCTGCAGGGCCGACCTGCTCCACCAAGCCCTTTTGTGGTATCCAGCCCTGCCTTTGTCTCACGCAGCCAGTGTTGTGTCCTCTGTAAGTGGATTCATGCAACGCGGCTCAGGTGTATGAATGTAGTTCAGTGGTCAGTGCAGCTTTTCAGTCTGGCATCCCTACTCAAACCTTCCCAAGGAAACTCTTAGCTCCCAGGCTGCCCCGAGAGGCAGGGACGGGCTGTCCGGCTGCCTTATGCTGAAGGCACGTTGGAACAGAGACAACGAGCTGGGAAAAAGCACTCCTGACCCGAGCTAAGAGGCTGGTCCAGCAGGCCACAGCAGGAAGCACATCTCCGCAATAGCCACGGGAAAGCTAATTGAGTGATGCAAATGAGCCTTGGCATTCCTGTGCTCCTCCTGCAGCCAGCTGTTTCCAGTCCCCAGCGTGCCTGGCACCGTGTTACCTGTGCTGTGGGATTATTTCCAATGGAAAAGAATGGGCTGTGATACAATCGTCGCTCCAAATCTTTGTTGCTGAAATGCAGTTAGCATCAGCAAAAGCGTTTTGCTGTTCCCAGGCACTGCTGCTGGTTACAGGCAACACTTCTTGTTCAGTCAAGCCCATCCCTTGCTCTTTGTCTCCCGGTTGGTTTGGGGGTGCCCTGCGGCAAGATTTTGGATGTAGCTGGAGGAACAGCTCTGTCCGGAGTCTTGGTTTGGGCCCTGCAGAGCTGTTGTAGAAACTGGTAGCAAGGAGATGGTCTCTGCCAAGAGGAAATCCAGAGCTAGAACAAGCAGGTATGGCAGGCAGCTGGGGAAGGGGGGTTGGAAGCAGAGGGAGACCTTTGCGAGCAGTTCAGCAGGCAGCACTCTCACTGCGTGCTGCCGGGCCAGGCCTCGCTGCTTTGTGCAGGGAAGCTGTTTCCATGTGTGAAATGTTATATGGAATAACGATGGGGGAGCAACAGACCTAACTTACAACCATTTGTCTGTTCTCACTGTTGTCCTGGCAAGGCCAATCATTTGCAGAAACAGCAGAGACTGGGAAGGGCACCCATTGCCTCGCTTCTGTTTGTCCCAGCAGACTTCTTTCCAGGGAGGATTGGACCCGGTGCTTAAGAGACTGTGTAGGTTGGGTCATGCTGCAGCCGTGTTTCAGTTCACCTTTGCTTCTGGGGTCCTCTAAGATGGAGGAAGTGTTGCTTCAGTTGCATTGTTGCATTTTTTTATGTGTTAACTTCGTACCTTCAGTAAAGAAATCTTAAGAGCAGCCTGCCCACTGCACTTAGCCGTGTACACACGCACATGGCAAGAAAAAGCCTGGTCTCGTGCTGCCAGTCCGTGACTGGACAGTGGTGGGCTGAGCAGTGGTGTGCAACAGGATGTGCTGTTACCAGGAAATCCTTTCCCTAGATTTGGCCTTGCCTGTCTCATGAAAGCAGATGGAGGGGAGGGCCCTGGAGTGACCCCACCGGCTGTTTGTCACACTGTCAGCTTGTGATCGAGAAGGAAATCTGAACAGATGACATCTGGGTGTCTGAGACAACCAGGAGTGAGATGGGACTTCAAGGCCTGGCTGGATGGGTGAAAAGAAGGGATAGTGGGGTCCAGTTCTCTCCTGGGGGAAATCTGAATGAGATCTAGGGGAGGTTGGGCCGTCTTGCAGCACTCGGAAGTGAGCATAGTGCCCCAAAAGGAATGTCTTGGTATCGATAAGAGACTGTCTCGCCGAATTCCAGTGAGAGAAGAGGAGCATGGTAAACCCCCACTTTGCAGGGGAGCTGAGCATACAGGCGGTAAGGCTTACCCAAAGTCTGGCAGAGCAGGGAGCTGAACTGTCTCCTTACAGCTCAGTTTCTCAGGTGAATGTTAGTAGGAAGAACAGCTCCTCCATTTTGGTGGATACCAAATTTGCTAGCCTGCTAGCAGTGGGGAATGCTGACACCACCATAGTTTATAGTGTTACACTTCAGAGCTTGGTCCTGGTGGAGAGCGTGTCCTTGCTCTGTGGACAGGGCATAAAAACCCCTCCTGGCCTGTGGGGTGTTAGAAAGGGGTAGGTGCAGCCCCGATCATTGCCCTTCTCCTTCCTCAGGAGGCGCAGGCTGGGAGGTGGGGAAGCAGAGGAGAGTGGGAGCCCTGCCTCAGCGGCCCGTGGTTCATTGTGAATTCCTGTTCGAAGCCCCTGTCTGTGAAAGGTGTGTTTTGAAAGCATGACTTGATTTCAGAACACAGCCCCAGCACTACAGGTGCTGGAATTCAAGCCCAGCTCCAGCAGGTGACCCAGGAAGAAGCAGACAGGCCATCAATAAACCGTGCAGCTCCGCAGGGAGTGTTGCACATCTGCTCTCCTCAGGAGCAGTTTTTTCTGCTGACTTGGGTGTTTTTGGGACAGGTCGGAGAGCCCAGCTCAGATCTTGCGTGGGTACGCAGCAGAGCAGTACCAGTGCCTTGACACGAGGCTGCGTGGGTTCGTGCTGTTTGAGGAGCTGTCGCTGACATATTTGTTGTTAAACTAACTGGGAAGATGGCTTTCGTCTTCCGAGTGAACTGGAGGGCAGGGCAGACCGAGGAACAAACGAGGAGTTCAGTGCGTGAGGGGAATACAGTACCAGCACTCATTCTGCACTGGTTGTGCTTTGTAGGATCCAGCGCAGGAAACTTTCTATTTGTCTTACAGAGCCACTGGTAACTTCACAGCTGTATTTTCCTTTAAAGCACCTGCAGGTCTGTGGAAGCTCAGCATGCATTTTCTTCCCTGATGCACACGATAGCCTGGCGCTGCTCTCCAAAAGCCTGGGGGGGATCTCTGCTTCCAGTACTGCTGTGGCGAGTCTGTCGGGCAGCATCCCAGCAAACACCCCAAAGATCTCTCCTCAGCTGGGGTGGGAAACAAGCTTGGAGGAAGCATCTAGGGCCCGTCCGTGGCAGTGCTGCTGCTTGAGCTGCTGCTTCAGCACATTGCTTAATTGTAGGTGAGAGTTGTTCGGGTCTTAGGGCACAATGTGAGGCTGTAACATTACTTACATCAAGGGTCTCCACGAGATTTATTAGCCAAAGATGTGAGCATTAAAGATGCAGAGAGCTGAAGTGGTGGAGCTTGGTCAGTGGGTGAAGCTTGGTGGTTTACAGCTCCTGCTTTCCTGAACCCCCCTTTGGCAGCTTTTTGAGTTCCTCAGGAGGGGAAAGGTGGTGACAATCTGTCTCCTTGAGAAGAGCAGCAGGGAGGGAATTTACACACCAGTCTCATTATTTGAGTTGTAGCATGTTCAAAATCGTGTAAGAACATCAGGAGCAATCAAGGAAGTCATTAGGAAGCCATGAGGAGTCTTTAGTGGAGCGGGACAGAGGGAAAGAGGAAGAAGATGCCCAAACGTGTCCGGGATGCTCACAGCCCAGGCTTTGCCCCTCAGTTCACAAACTGATCCCAATTTTTATTTTTAAATTTCATTTTATTTTGCTTCAGGCTCACTAGCATGCGCCTAAGTAATGTGCAGGATGGGCGTTAACACGACAACGTACCTCAGATGAAGCAGAGCTTGTTCTGGGGGCTAAGAAGAGCTCTGCTTTCCAAATGGAGCCGGGGCTTTCTGCCAGCCCGTTTATTTAGCTGTACTCCTAAACTGGTGGATCAGATGAAAGCCAGTCAAGTGGAAGAGAGGGCCGTGCTGGAGCGAGCCGCCTCTCCCGGTAATTGCAATGCTGCCAGCGTTCTTCCAGGCAGTTAAGAGATTTCCCCAGGTCCTCTGTGCCAGGTGAAAATTTCCTCATTAAGGGGAATTTATTCCGTTTCCTCTTATCGTTTGTTACTGAAGAAGAAAGGGGTGGATGGCGTTCCAAAGATGCCAGGGTAGGATTTTAAACAAAAAGCACCAACAAGTCAACACTGGGAGCTGAAAAGGGGCACGAGCAAGGTTTGGGAAAGGCTTATATTGTTTATAAACTGAGAAACGTGGGGGGGACTTGGCTTTTTGAGGAAGTGAACAGCCACTGAATGACTGTGGCAGCGTGGAAAAAGGACAATCATCTGGTTCTGAAGCTCTGACGCTCCTGCCACTTTGCAAAGGTGGATGTTAGGAGAAGAAGTGGTAGAGGAATGGTGGCCGTTTCATCTTCCCTTGTTTCATAATGATGAATTAGCAAGGAAGTTCAATCTTTGCAAGGCTTTTGGCCTGTATTTGAAGAGTAAGTGATGCTCCAAGGGAAGGTGGGAGGCGCTTATGTAGGACTAGGTCATGCTTTTGGGAACAGCCAGGGCTGAGATATTCTCACCTTGTTTTAGTGGGGGATTTCTGGTGAGCTCTTGGAAGGAGCTCTAATCAAAGAGATCAGCCTGGTAGTGCCCCTGTTGGCTTTAGTGTCCCCAGCAAGTCTAAAGGGTGGGAGTGGAGGCTGTGGGGACAGAACAAGGTCAATGCTGGATCTGGAAAATCACCGCTCCTTAACCTCTGCGTGTCTTAGTCTTGCTATTGGCAATATAATCATCACTCTACCTACTGTTCGCATGGTTTTTTTTTTATTCTTTGGATGAAAGTTGGGCTATAAATGATAAAAATCAGTATTAGGAAATGGACATCTCATGGCAGATCATGGTTTCAAGTAGTTGGAAAGCAGCACTGCTGGGTGTTTGGCTTGTGCTGATTTTCTCTGACTGTTATACGGCAAAACTCTTGCTTATATCCACGGGGTTGGGTTGTCACTTCTGACCTCTCCTGCCTCATGGTGATCCTCGTGTGTTTCCTCCATATTAAGCTGCCTTCGTGGCAGTGGGAAAAGAGGAAACCCTTCCTGCCTAGGTGCTGCTTGAACAGACCTTCCCACCACATCCCTTGTATTAAGGATGTGTTGAAAGCCACATCTCTTACCTTCATCATGCACTGGGACTACAAGAGGAAAAATTCAGTTTTATTTCCCCTTTAGGTACTCAGCTTTTCTCTTGTAAGCTGATTGTCCTGTGCAAAACCAGTTCCCTTTTTGCATGGACACCCTAACCCGACTAGGATGTGCCAGTAAATGCCCTGACCCCATTTGAGCTGCTAGCCCAAGGCAGGGGAATCATGTTGCAAAATTATCTGCCCACCCTGCTGATGGGGAGGGCAATGAAGGATATTGTTATAATGATACATTTTTTTTAAAAAAGAGTTGAAACCAGCTGCAAATGAAGGCAATTTTCTTTCTGTTGCTAATCAGATGGCAGCCAGCAATGTGTGTTTCTGAGACAGACAGGAGGGGAGAGCAAGGGAGCAAACACACGTTGGAACTGACTCGTTTTCTGGGGATCATCAGGTCTGCTCATTTGTACTTAAGGAATGCCAAATCTAGGAGAGGAATCAAACACGGCTGCATCCTTCCGAACAGCTGGCGATGGCTAGCATCTGCTTTGCCAGGGAGTTGGCAGATTTTGCTTGCTGTGTTTCCTCCTGTAAAGCACTCACCCATGCCTTCAGTTCTGGCGTTCACACTTCACGCAAGAAGCCCTGCCTCTGAGCTGTAATCAGGAAGGAGGAAGGGCTCAGGAGAAGCAGGGCAGTTGTTGTAGCGGAGGAGTCCGTGCGTGGAAACTGCAGGCTTTAATTGCTGGGGTGCTGGAAAGCAGCTCTGTCTGTGGGTAAACCTTTCTGCTTTTAGGACTGGATCCCAAACCTGGGAAGCTCACGCTGCTGGGTTAGGCAGGACCCGTTCCTTCTGAGAGCAGCAAGGAGCAGGATCTGTTGGAGTAAGGAGTGATGTGATGGGGGCAGTTGGAGTTCCTACCCAGGAGCTGAACTCCAAAGTTTCTGGTCCCCAGTTCTGCTCTCAGAATTAGCTGGCTTGACACTTCTGTGCCTCCCACCTGCTTTGCCTGGCTTCGCTGAGGGCAGTGGAGCTGCTCCATAAGCCAAAGTGGAAAATCCAATGACTCTTTCATGCTTCAGCTTCCTGACACGTTCCAATAAAGCGGCCTTACCCCTCTCCTCCTGCTCAAATAACATAATGCTATTTATTTAAAAATACCATCAAGCAAAGGACATAATTCAAAAGCTCTGATTTAGGAAAATTGCTTGTTTGTTAATCATTTCCTTTTTCCTGATTCAGAGCTTGCTTGCTCATAAAATATTGATTTATTGGGCAGGCAAGGATGCTCTTGGCAATGAAGATGAAAAGCAGAAGTGCTGATAAAAATACATGGGCTTTTTATGTTTTTCCAAAAGCTAAGCTTAGGAAAGGTAGCTTAGAAACAGAGAGAGGCAGGAACTACCAGGGGTATAGGTGGAGTCAAAACAAAGTGAAACAAAAAGAGCGTGGGAGGAAAAAGCGTGAGATGGAGGGAATAAAGAGGGGATGGGGAAGGTGGAAAAATCAAAACGGACAAGAAACCATTGAGCTGCAGAGATGTCTGGGGGAAAGCAATGCATGTGAAATAAACAGCAAAAGTTAGGAGTGCTAAAAAGTGGGAGAACAAGAACGTGAAGTGATGAGGGACCCTGAACACAGATATGAAACCAAAAAAAAGTGCCATGGTTGACCCTGCCTATTTCCCTCTCCCCCTTTTCATAATTCAAGAAGTAGCACAGATGACACGGGGGGAAAAAGCCTGTTTGAGACTGGCAAAATGGAAGAAACTACCTCTGCGCGTGAGCAGATGAAGGCCAGTTTTGCTATGCGTCTCTGAAGTGACTTGGTTTTTCAAAGCAGTGGCCGTATCTGAATGCAGAGCAGCCCAAAGAGCAGAAAGAAGGGCGTGTTTGGGATGAATTGAGGTGCTTTGAGGCAAGTTGTCCCACAGCTCAGCAGGGGTATCTGAGTGGGCTTGTCCCAGAGCTTCAGGAATTGCTGCGAGCAATCACGGTTAGGGAGCCAGCCCAGTGGGGTGAGGCCTGTGTTTTAAAATTTGGATTGGGAGGAGGAAAGTGAGGGAGAGATTCAGTTAAAGTTTAGACATGGAGATGTGGGGATAAGGAATCCAAGAAAGGAGCCGCTGCGAGTCTTCTGTGGAGGCTGTAACGGTAAAAGACCACACAGACATGGAGATGGTGTCCTTAGAGTAGCTTGGTGGAGAATGCTGCCGGGGAGATCCCGGGCCCAGTGTGAACCGCTCTTGTCTCAAAGCGAAAGAAACTCTTTTCTTCTCAGCATCACTAGTCTGCCTGTGGGCTTTACCTACTAGGTACGTGCATAGGACGTCCAGCCCAAGAAAAGATCTTTTGTGTATGAGGAGTGCATGGCTTACTGGGGTCGGCTTCCTTTTCTTGCCTTCAAGTGCATGCTCCTGTAGCAACTGCCCCTCAGTGCAGTACGGGAGACACGAGTACTCGTGTGTCTTTTAAGCGTTGCTGTAAAGCTTCATGTGTTTTTCTTTGTTTCACACCAGTGAAGCCGTTCCAGAAGAGGCCCTGAGGAGGGCCAAGCAGCTCGGCTTCTCAGACAAGCAAGTTGGGAAGTGCCTGGGGCTGAGTGAACTGCAGTGCCGGCAGCTGAGACTGAGGAAGAACATAGCTCCCTGGGTGAAAA
This sequence comes from Netta rufina, assembly GCF_964035555.1. NCBI lineage: Eukaryota > Metazoa > Chordata > Aves > Anseriformes > Anatidae > Netta > Netta rufina. Next base: position 7,902,047 of record NC_140129.1, read on the forward strand.
AGGTACCGGGAGAAACCTCGCTCTCTGGGGCGAGGACTTCAAAGGGGGCAAGGAGCAGGAGGCTTGTCTGCCCTTAGACACGGTCAAGGAAAACAAAGTGAAAACCTTGGCTCTGTCGTCATCAATGGGAGTTTTGACATTGACGTTAGAGGAGAACAAATTTCACCCATCTAGCTGTTACCTCTGTACTGCACGCCTCAGCGTAGTGACATCAATCTATCGACTGAACATCCCCAAAGAGAAACAAACTATTTTTCATTTTCTGTGTGGCTGAGGTGGAACCACAGCTACCTGGCTTCAGGAAAAGGCTGAGAAGATGGATACTGGCCCACCATGGGGTGACAATGAAAGATGTAATATGTCTTTTGTCTTGGTAGTAACTTTTTACAGGGTAGCACTTTATTTGAAGCGCCCTATTGTTTATGGGTTCATTTGCTATTCATTGTAATAGTACTGAGTGTAATGAGCTCATCTAGTATTCATGGCAGTGTCACAAATGCTTTGCTAGGTGTTCTGTCGCTGCATTTAAGGTACTAAGGTACTAAACTGCCACCAGCTGGGATTTCGTCCTTAAAGGGCGCGGAAAAACAAACCAAGCTAGTCAATGTTTCTGAAAAAGCCCATCTGTATCCTCAGGCCCAATTCCAGATGCCAAATCTCCTTCTGTTCCCCAGCTGCTGTTTTCCTTCTATGTCCTCACCTGGCCTGCAGGAACGTGCCTGCTCTCGCACTGCGTTCCTTCTTGCACATGGCACTGCGGTGCAGGATTGATTTGTGTGCCAAGGTACCCTTAATAAGGTCATTTGACTTATGCAGCAGTTGTGGCATCAAAGCATATGTTTCTTCCTGAGCCATGAAGTACAAGTTGCAGCATTAGCAGCAGTAATGAGCAGCAGACACTTACACAGCACTAATGACGTAAGGTCACATTCTTCATTATTCACAAGGATTTGCACTGCCAGTGGGGATTCATGAAAGTACTTGACAACTGGAAAGATTTTTAAGTGGTAGCATGTAAAAATTCATGTCAGGGCTGCTTTAACATTGTTCCCTGCTCAGTATGCTGTGTAGAAATGTTTCAGCTGTTCATTCAGGGAACATGAGCAGTAGGGTGACCTAGATGGACCGGTTACTGTGTATAACATGCAGTGAGGAGTTGACACAAACAGTTTGAGCAGCCCGGTAGGCAAATAATTCTTCTGGACTCTCTGGTGACTAATTACATAGGAGATTGTTGAAAACAACATATAAGGGGTGGCTGAAAATCACTCTTGCTTTGTGCACCATTTAATTACCAAAGCAAGAGGGATGTTGTAACATAACTATGGAGTACTTACGGCTGTCCTCTACACAGGGTGATCTCAGAGTGTTATTGTGTGTATGTTTGTGGTTAGTGTGTGAACAAATGGAGCCAGGTGTGGAATGGGGAGATCCAAGCTGGCATAGCTAAAGAAGACAAAAGACCTGGAGGAATGGAGGTCTTTGTAATTAATACTGCCAAACTATCCAGAGAACGAGGAAGGCAGAGACAAGAAGGGATGGCTAGAAAAAACGTCTGGGCTGTGAAGATGTTTTACCAAGCAGGTGCAGCACCAAGTTTGCAGCTTAGAAAGAGAAGTCAGAGCCTTCTGTTGGCTGAACTGCAAGGCCTGGGGGCAGGGCAGGCATTTGCTGCATTGCCAGCACATCGCAGTTAGGGTCACCTTCTGAGGAAAGGCACAGCAGGAAAAATAGTAAGTCAAAAATATGAAAAGATGGGGGCGGGGCGGGGAAGGAAACAGTACATAAAAAGACTCTTGCACTGGACAAGTAACAGCCCCTGCTCTCCTTCTGCCCTGCAGATCGATACGCTGGCGGCAGAGTACCCTGCGGTAACTAATTACCTGTACGTCACCTACAGCGGGCAGGTAGGTGTGTTTGGGAACAACGCTCTGTTGCTATCCAGTTTGATCTCTTCCCACTGTACTGCAGTTTTTCTGGAGATCTTGCAAATGCCTCGTTCTCTGTAGCAATTATTTTGAATGCTATTACATAGAGTCCCCTTTCAGCAGGCCTGGTACTGTCTCTTGCCTGGTGATCCAGTGCATTTGGTGTTAATGCTCCTGTGTTGTTATGACTCTGTCTTGTAAAACCTGTACTGACATCCTCTGGGCACAGGTCAGGCGCTAGGAATGCAGAACTTGTCTCACTCACCTCGTTCTAGCATTTTTTTTTATGAAAACTTGTAGCTCCTTGGGCTGCTTGGATAGCCAAGTCAAAGGTGCTGCGTCTCCCTTGGTTTGGGTGCAGCACCACCAGCTCCAGTGCAGTAGCACTTCATTTACACTGCCGTAAATTAGATCAGACATGAGCCCTGAAGGATCAGGCTGTTGGGTACGGGCTGAATGCCAGAAACTGTTTGTTCTGAGAAGCACGGAGTTAGGTGCTGCTGAGTGTAGACCCTAATGACTTTTCTCCCTCCCTCCTCAGGAACACGATGTAAAATTTGATGACTGTGGAGTGATGGTGTTGGGCTGCGGACCGTATCACATAGGTAAATCTTTCTTACAGCTCCTCTGTTTTCCTTGCACCCTCGAGCCTTCTTTGGATATTCCTGTGGTTCATTTGTTCCTCTTCTCATATGGTGACAAAACCCTCTGGAGCACGGTGCACAGGACATCAATTCCTAGCAGAAGGTTTGCTTTTTACACTTGCTTGGAGACTTCATTTCACGCCCTGGAAAAACAGGATACTTTTTATTACTTGAAACGCAGGAGCATGTCACCTGGTTGTGATTTCCACAAAGTTTTAGGGAATTTTTTTAACCTTACTTTTGGCAAATGTTGAGGCATTCAGAATCTGATACCTCATGTGGAAGTTTGCTGCTGCTGCACACATCTTAGATAAGTATTCTGTCAGCTCGTGACTACATTGTTGTACGTTATGCATTTTAATGTTGTAAGTATAGGTGGCTACAATAAAGATTTGGGTAACTTTAGCTACTTTTGAGTAAGCAGTTCTCTGTATGCAGCTTGTTTCAGTCCACTCAGATGATTATGCAGCATAAGAGTTTCCAAATGGCTATGGATATTAGGTAGACAGACCATGCTGAATTCTTTATGTGACTACTTTTTTCTTTTCATGGATCCTTCCAAATAGCTCACTGTCATTGACAAGAAAAAGATTGGCTGTTCCTCAGAAATATTTTTGCCCTGCGTCTCACAAGTAATGGTGATGGGTTTTGAAAGCTGAAACACAAACTGTTTTTTTTGAAACACAAACTGTCCATTTGTTTTGCTTGGATGGATGGGCCATGTGGTACGCTCCTGGTGCTGTTGGTAGGATGTGTCTTTTTTAACTCAGTTTCCAGTGTGAATGTTGAGATGAGTGAAATCAGGAGGAACGCTTCAAGATTGCACTTATTTTGTTGTGAGTGCTTCTGCCAGTCAACAGGCTGTGTACGATGGCTGCAAAATGTGAACACACAAAGTGTGGCAGTATTGTTTAATAACTTGATCAAATTTATGCAAATGCATTTTGCGCTGTTCGCATAAAGCTTGTAATTGTTTAGATCAACCATTCAGATCCGATACTGGTCTTATCTGCTCTGTAGCTGATTAGATCAGGACTTTGAAACAAGATCAGATCAATCTTTGAAAGAGATTGCAACTAAATAAGGCCTGCTAATAGGGGAAGCCACTACTTACACCTCTAAAAGATTTTTTCTAGGTGCTCTAGTCAAGTTGATTCTTTTTCTTTGTTACCCTTTGAAGGCAAGTGAGCAGCATGTTTGGCTTTGCTCTGCACCTGCTGAACTACAGCCATAATTGAGTGGGATCAGCTGAGCGTTAGCTGGGGATTGCTTGCCCCTCACTTCCTGCCGGGAGGGTACCTCCTGTCCTCTGCAGGGAACAACCTGATCAAGCTTTGTGTCACAGGCAGCCCTGAAAAGCGAACAAATAAGCAATTGCACTGAGCCCCTTGACCAGCAGAATGCTCTGCTAATTGTATGATGTACTCAAACTTAACACAATCGAAACCTGAAAGTGTGTTCAAAACCAGGCCTGCATTGTAGTAATTATCTTCTCCAGAGCAGCGTCTGGTTATGTTACACCAGCCATTACCAGCATTACTAAGGATTTGTTGTCTTCACTTTTCCCACTGCTTGGATATGGCCCTTACTTGATGCAGCTGGATTTGACCTCTGCGTGTTCAGCTGTATTCCCAGGTAGCATCCAAGGCAGCCTGCTGGGGACTGCAGGTTACCATCTTGACCTATATTTGAGGTTTCTGATGTATAAGAATGCCTGAATAATTGAGGTGGAATAAAAAAGGTGAACGGTGACTGTTCTGGGAAACATCCTGTTTCAAATTTGATTTCCCCGTCTTTTCTGCAGGGTTTTTGCTGAGGCCCAGGCATGTTTGGAGATCCCTGTTTGACAGTAGCAGGGAAATAAATAGTGTGCTTGTCAGTGAGTGACCTGTGCCAGCCATCTGTTTGTAACTAGGTGTTGTGGAGGCAGCAATTAAGCACAGCTTGAGTTTCCAATGCATCTTGTCACACAATTATATATATATATATAAAAAAAATTATATCAGTGGTTAACGATCATGTAATGACTGTGAACACATCACGATGAGGTCAAGGTTTTCTTGTAGACCGTTAGCATAACCATTTAATGATGTTCTTTAGTATGCATCGTTCTCTGTTTATGGTACCTCTCTTGGATGTTTGTGTGCAGAAATTTATGGGATGGTGGCTGTTACCTCATGTCTGGACTCTGGCACTGCCTGAAGCCTGCAGCATTGCCAAAAGTTGTGTAGAGCAGGGAACTTGCAGAGTGCCAGTTGATTTCCTCTTTCTCCCTTTCCTTTAGAGGCAGGCAGAGTGCTTACTCAGAGCTCAGGACAGTTAGGATGTGCCTGCCACAGCGATGCCACAGCTGCTGAGGCATTTAAACCACGGTAAAAGGATCGCAGAGTGGCTCCAAAAGTTCATCCATCAATTTGCCCTACCTAGAGTCAGTGTGTGGGAAAGTCAAAGCTTGTCACTTCTCTGCTTGGTTAAGCACACTCTGCTTTTCTGAGAGGCAAAAACCACTTCAGTCTTCCGTTTTTCAAACAGCAGCTATACAAATACTTCGTGTTTCCTGAAGTAAACAGCACTGCCTCGTAATGCGCGCTCATTTTGGTCACCTCTAGGTTCTGCCTAGAGTCCTTCTCAAAGTGTGTCGGCTGAGAGGCAGCAAGAGCTGGAGGAGCTGAGCCAGCTTACCTGATGCTCTTGGAGAACCATGTTTGGGGCTGATTACTTTCCATGGGAGGACAATCGGGTTGCTTGCTCTGAGCTGACAGGAAGCACCGTTGGCTTTTTTTTCCTCTTTTTTTTTTTTTTTTTTATTCAGCGTGAATGCTGAGAACGTCTGTTTGTTTTCTTCTGTGCATCCGTCCTTTCCTTGCCCACTTCTCTGTCTCCTGGCAGGCAGCAGCGTGGAGTTTGACTGGTGTGCTGTCTCCAGCATCCGCACGCTGCGTCAGCTTGGCAACAAGACCGTGGTGGTGAATTGCAACCCGGAGACGGTGAGCACGGATTTTGATGAGTGTGACAGACTGTACTTCGAGGAGCTGTCGTTGGAAAGGATCCTGGACATCTACCAATATGAGGTAAAGAAAAGCAGAAGCAGCAACAAAAAGCCACAAAGTGGCCCAAACTTCTCAAAATTCATGTCACCAGCTCGCTTTGGCGGAACAGCTGTGGGCGAGGAGGGGAGAGCACGCTAGCTAAAGCTGTTTGGGTTGGATCCCAGTGTTGCATTTTACACATCGTTGATGTTCCTAGCAGACTGCTCAATAATGAATGCCAAATAAATATTAAATTATTTTGCAAGATGCCATATTGTGCAATATTTACAAGCAGATTTAATTTGCTGCACAGTCATTTATCGCACAAATTGTTCTGCCCTTGCAGTGCTGAGCTTTAGCACTTAAGCATATCCTTGACTTTAAGCACAAGTGCTCCCCCTGAAGCAAACAGAACAGCACTTCTGCGTGCTCAGGAGCTTGCAGTCTTGGGCCTTACAGTACGGTGGCAGTGTGGTGAACGTTGTTCGCGTGCAGGCAGGCCAGAAGGGCATTTGATTTGCCATCAAACTGGAAGATGGGCTGGCTCCTGATCCAGACATCGCCCTTGCCTGCTGGGAGTTTTCAGGTGCTCAGAGCTGCCAATACTAAGAAGCAAAGAGGACTCCCAAGGAGATTTGATGATGGGAGGTTCCACTACGGAAACTGAAGTTATCAGAGGTGCTTACAGGAACTGTAATCTTCCTTGAAATTCAGTGTGAGTTGTAACTTGCTGAAGTGACTTTGAGGAGCCCAAGTTATATTAAACTTGTGATTTTTCTTGTCTCTTTCCCAGCACAAGCCAATTTGAGCTCAGCCCTTTTGTGACTGGGAGGTAGTTCTCAAAAACGTTTTATAACCTGGCTATGTTTTGATCATTCCCAAATATAGGACCAAGCAAAAGCCCATCGCAAGTCAAGTCCCAGTCCCTAGGCTCTGTTCTTAAGCCATTTGCAAAATACTTTAGGGGGACCATTTTTAGATTGCATCTTCATACTTTCTTTTTTTCCATGTTGTTTTACCTCTTCTTTAAATTTTCATAAAGACAGATGCAGTTACTGCAGTGTCGACTTAGGGAGGGTTAAAAGACTCTGGTGGCTCACTGGAGTCTGAAAGGCTAATTTTTGAATGCTTTAGGAGTATCCCCAAGGCCCAGCTCTATAAACATTGAACTCTTGTTTATTTAACCAAAACTGAACTTCTGAACTTGGGGTGTGGAGCAAATTGGTGTGACAGTTTGTCAGAGAAATAACACTGATGAAACACAGCATCTAATTACTGCAGGATCAAAAGAGAAGGTAGGCATAGGTGATGAGGAGCAACTACTCATTTAAACACACAGTGCTGGCAATTAGCAAGTCGGGTAAGAAAAATATGTGAAAAGAATAATGCATGGGTATTGAAGCTTGCAGCATCCTGCTAGTTGCAGCAGGGTTTGGTGACTTGGAATTCACATTTCTCAGTCTGTAGGCTGACCTTGCTTGTGCTGGGATGTGCTGTGGATCTCAAGGTCTAATAGCAGCATCCTGTGCTACCTGGAACTGAAGGGGTTTGCTCTGAAGACATGAAACACATGAGGCTCTGAGCCTAAACATCCAAAGTTAGGCTGTGCTGTCTAGTAAATCCCATGAAGAAGAGTAAGTACTTAACTGTTTTAGAGCACTTCTCAAGTAGTGGCCACAGGGAATGGCATCGTTATGCCTAATTTGCAAGTGAGGAAACTGAATCTCTGAGGAGGGGAGAAACTGCGCAGTCTGCCAAAGGATGTGGGCAGACCTGGGGACAGACTCCAGACCTCCAGCAAAGTACTAAAATACACTATTTGCTGTGTCATTTTTTAAACATGAGTGAGCCACTTGCTAATGCACTGTAAACAGAGTATTTCCTCAGGCAAGTGCAACTGGAAGTTGGTCCCTAAGGAAACAACCAAGTTCAAAACTTAGGATTTGATTCTGAGATCCCTCAGAGATCCTGCAAATAACCTCCTCGTTATCCCAGTTTAGTATGGAACACAGGAATAATGCCAGGATTTCAGTCCAGGCTTTTAAGCTTTGCTGCTAATTAGCTTCCTCTAGTTTTTCCGTGCACAATGAGTAGTGTCAGTGGGGCAAATACTCTAAAAGCCCCGGAGCATTGCTGCACCCTAGGTAAAACCACCAGCAAACAAAGGACAGCCCTCATCCCCCAATAGAGGTGATGCATCAACACTAAACGTTGTTAGGATTAACATCAAACTTTGGGCAACGACTCTGTGTTCTAATTAGACAAATTAGACTATGTCAAAAGGTGGGTTGACTAACGAGATGATGGGGACCCCAACCTGCCTGCCAAGTACTGCTCGTAGCTTGGCACGGCGCTGTCCCAGGGACGTCCTCAGCTGCCCCTTCTCTTTCTGTCCCTTGTGTCCCCACCTCTCCTTCTCTAGTTGACATCCACAGCTGCTCAGGCACCAGAGACCGGGCTCTGCAGATGGAGCTGTGCTTGGAGGGAAGTTTAATGTACTGGGAAGGTGCAAAGTTAGGTGGTAGTCTGTGAGGACGACAATTAAAAAAAAAAAAAAAGAAAAAAATCCCTTCCCTCAGATTTATTGTTTTTTTGTTTCCAGAGAAGATGTTCCCTTTTTATTTTAATATCTCTCTGCTTGAGGGCCTCTTCTGATTCTTTTTTAGTTTCTAGGATCATTCTGAAACAATTCATAAAACTAAAGGAGGCTCTTAGGTACAATTTTAATGGTCTAATTTGTTTTCAAACTCAGGGAAAAAGAAAACCCAACTCTATTACTAATGACATAAAAGCAAGGTAGTAATAAAAAGAGTGATTTTTATAATAAAGGGGAAAATAATTCTCCCCAGACTTCTTTCACTAGATTATGTACAGTGTATATTTTAAGGCTTTCTGTTGGCAAGGATGTTATTCATTTTCTTTATAATTAAAATATGGCTGATGACAAAGTGATATGCGGCCGAGTCCGTTTTCAGTCTGCCCACGTTCCTCAGCAGTGCAGACCTGTTCCCTGCCTGGGCAACGGGCTGCTCCTTGGGCAAAGGTATTCTTTGGGAAAGAAAAGCAGAATTTTAAAAGAAAAAATACACAGCAGCTGGGTCTCGATTTATGGTTCTTTTTGAGTGAAAATGAGCATGTGATTCTTTGCTATCTGCTCGAGAAGCCATCTCCTCTGTCTCTTCGGAGACCCTGATGCCATCCCAGCTTGGACGTGGGCAGCGTTTTGATTTTCGGGGCCCAGAGGCTGGAATTGGTTTAAAGGAAGAAATAAGCAGCAGCTGAAGAGAGGCTGTTAGCTGGGAAATTTGTGGCTGAAATACGTTTGGGATACGTTGTGGTGATGGTCGACCTTGGCATCAAAGCTGGGTTGGGACGTTATCAAACTGGACTCGTTCCAAGCTGTGAGAAGGGGTTTGCTTATTCACGGTCTGGTTCTCCTCCATCTGGGATGCTGACGAGTCCAGGGGCTGGAGATAAATTCTGTATTTTGGATGGCTCTGGAAACTTCAGGGGGTTTTAGACCCAGAAATGAACGGATTTTTCTTCAGAGCTGGAGAAGGAGAGCTCTGATGCCATGGGATAGCCCCAAGTGGGCACCAAACAGCTTCTGTCCCTGCCCCACCCTCTGCTAACAGAGTTTTTCCCTCCCAGGACTAAGCTCCTTCAGATGGCTGCCCTTGGCTGGCAGCTGTACGTCATCCCACAAACGAATGCATGGAGAGTAGGAAAAAACATCAGCTCCGTCACTGTGGATTATTAGCATGCGAGGCAAATGAGTAATCTTGTAGACCTTGGGATAATAAGTGCTGTTTAAATGCCAGGCTTTTTTAGTGGATCCTTATTACGGTAGGAAATTATCCACATTAAAGTTAAGCAGGGTTTGTTCTAGCATTTATCATCTGTTTCTTTCTGAGTCACTTCTAGTCCATCCTGCTCGCGGCTCACGGATCTCCCACTCTAAATCCCTTTCAATCCCTCATTAAGAAGTTCCTCTTCCAGGAAGGCCAGCGGGGTTAGCCTTCTTCAGGAAAAACACACTTGTTAATTAAAAGAACATTGATACTCTAAAGGATAGAGCCAAACCGTGTATCACTGCGCTCTGGATGTTGATTTATGCTTCTCATTTGCTGGAGGTGGGTGAAACTGTGTAAAACACATTTGGTTCAAAGGAGCCCATCACTGCAGCTGTACTGCAGGCCGGATTCTCCTTTGGGCAAAGTTTCACCAGCTTTAATTTGGAATTAAAGCGCCCGTTATTTAATTACCCCGAATTATTAAATGATCTAAATGTAATTCACATCCTTATAATTGTTGCAGCTTCTCCAAAGCCTGTTATTTTTACTGCTGAAAATTTCCTCGCCAAACTCTGCTGTACTGGAAAGCCTTCAGGGGTTTATGTAAGGAAAAAAGAGGAAAAAAAAAAGCCATATTTGCACCTGAAGGAGGCCGTACGTTTATGAGGAAGCTCAGCTGTCTCCTTGTTATTTGACGTTTATTATTTCCTTGCTTAAAACGTTGTGGTTACCCAGCCACAAACACAAAACGTGCCTTTGAGGCTGGAGGATGCTGTGTCACCTGTCCTAACTCATCTGCTTCGGGAATTTAAGTGCTCGCAAACAACCTGCAAACAATGAGCATGTGGGAGAGTTCGGCTGAAATATTTGTTGCTGTCGAGTGTGCTACAAGAAATGAAGAGCTAGGCACAAATAATGAAGACAAATTAAAATAAAGAGCTGAATGTATCCTGACTCACCACCACGGGCTGCCTGCTGGGTTGGGCTCTGGTGAGCTCGGCTCTGCTCTGTGCAGGGCAGCAAGGGGTCAGCATGAGGGCCCCCTAAAACATCTCGTGTGGTCGTGCTGGGTGTCCAGTGGCTGCAGCAGGGCTCGGTCTCCATGCCCATGCATGCAGGAGGAAGGGAGGGAGACCTGCCCCCAGTGAGCAGAGCTGTGAGTTTTCTTGCAGGCCGTGATATTTTTGTAGCACGGCTCCTTTCCTCTGCAAAGCGAGAGAGCGTGTGTCAGCTCTGTGCTTATCCTCCCTGGGAAAGCAGAAGACCCCAGACATGACATGAAAATAAGGTAGTAGTCTGTGCCTCTGACAGAAACGAGAAAATCTTGGTCTGATATCAAAGGGGATGTGAACACTGCAGACTCCTTTGGTTTCCTGGGGAATTTGACCTCAAGTTACTGCTGCGTGTTGATGACATCAAGGAGGACAGTGTGTTTTAGAGAGGCTGCGCTCTGAATCAGACTTCGAAATCTGGGTACCTCCGGATCAGAAAAGTTGTCATCTGCCTTTACACATAACAATCTAAAAATGAGTGATCTGTACGCTGGCTCCCTAATTATAACAGTTTTTAATGTTAAGCTAACTTGGACGTGACTGTGCTTCTTTCTCTCTGCCAACAGGGATGCAGTGGCTGCATTATTTCTGTAGGTGGGCAGATTCCCAATAACTTGGCAGTGCCGCTGTACCAGAGTGGAGTGAAGATTCTTGGCACGAATCCTTTGCAGATTGACCGGGCAGAAGACCGCTCTGTTTTCTCAGCTGTTCTGGATGAGCTGCGTGTGGCCCAGGCTCCCTGGAAGGCAGTCAGCACTCTGGTAAGTTGGGAAATGGTCTGGGAAATAACCAAGTGCCTAGGTGTTGTGAGCATCTGCTGGAGATAATGTACTGCTAACGTTTCAAGATTCTGAAGACATTTGACAGCTTTTTACTATCCATGTTGAAGAACTTTTTGGTCCTTGTGGAATGATGCTGTAGCTCAGGTATGGGAGTGGAATGGGAAGTGGCTTCATATTATCCTCACACATCATGGGATATATAACCAGCAAATGTTAGCACCACTGTCAGGCTACTCTGGTTTATTCTGCTAGCCTTGAAAACTGCTCTATTGTGTGGAGATTGCCAAGGAATAGAGACATGGCAGCACCTTTTTTTCCCAGTGACGCTGTATGGACAGGGAGGTTCTGAGGAGGACAACTCTGGAACAGTGGAGCTGTGCATTCTGTTCAGCCCAGCCTGTAGTCCCCTACATCTTTCTTTCTATATTTCAAATGCAAATGCAGTCAGAGTGATATTTTGGAATGACTTTAAAATATGTTCTTGTTCACAGCATGTTTTCCCTCCCTGTCTTTAGAGAGATGCAGTTGAATTTGCAGGCTCTGTGAGTTACCCATGTTTGCTGAGGCCTTCCTATGTTCTGAGGTAAGGCTCAAACATCAGAGCTCATCAAGCTGGGGGGTATGAAGTAAAAAAACCTTTTGGAGGCAAGGGAGAGAGTCATTTTAGGGTCCTTGGAATACGCTGTGCTGGGTGCGTGCAGCAGAAAGCTGCCAGTCTTAACAGGTTGAACGACTGCCTGTACCAGTAAAGGGAGCCAATGGTTCCCTTCTGTCCATCAGGCACAGATCAAAGGCAGAACACATTCCTAAGAACGTCTCTTTAGCTGAATTGCCTTTTTCATGTATGAAGACCAAAAACAGGAGCCATCTGGGATACTCCTTAAGGTTCCTGAGCCTACCTGTACAATTAAGCCAGAAAATTGTTTGCCACCAGGAAAAACAGAAGGCAGTGTGCTGAGGCCATTTATTGGGGTTGGCATCTGTTATCAGAAAATGACAGTGTGTCTTTTGAATTCAGCTTCTTATTTGCCAAGCTTCTCTGCTTACAGGCATGTTTTATGTCCCTGCGCTGTGGCAGCTGTTTTTCTTTAAATCGACATTGTACAGAACTGCACATTTCCGACAGCTAGACTTTTTGAAGAAGTTACATCAGTGCTCACACAGGTTTTGAATGATCACTCTTCTCGGTGAGGAGTTTCTTCATAGCTGACTAGGCACAAAGAGGCAGTTTGCCGGGCACAATTTACAAGTGCAAATAAATTGGAGACAGGATCCTTTTCATATGAAAAGAAACATATCAAAATGAGGAGACACAATATTCATTTTCAGGGGAGTGAAAAAAATCTTTTCATTTAAAACAGGAGAAAAAAGAAACAGTTCATATATGCTCAACTTCAAGGAAATATCTTTTAGAAGACTGCTGATGGTGACTTTTCTATTCAGTTTCTGAAGCTTGCAGTGGAGTTGCAAAGCAAAGTTAAAAGCCAGCACTCTGATCAGGAGGACAACTTAGAAAGTGCTCCTGATGTCACTTGCTAGATTTTTAGGGCACACTCCTTTTAGCCTGTTGTTTCCATTTCTATTAAATTAAGCATAGCCCCTTGCCATGTAAGTATTTCTTAACACAGTATTTCCAAGGTATTTTGAGCATTTCAAGGTTAGGGGAACTTCAGGACAGATTAGGGGAATTTCAGGGAGATGAAACTGCAGGATGTCAAACTTGAAGAAATATAAAGTGAAAAGCCCTTGCACAGCATACTGCCTGGCCTCTATTTGCAGAACGGCAGCAGGTCCACAGCTAGACTTCTTCATCCTTTGTACAGATCTGGCCTTTAATATTTGCCGGTTGCCTTTGAAAACTAAATGCATTTCCTCACCATTTATGTACCGTGTGCACCCGTTCACATCCTCAGTGGTGCAGCTGACACAGGTCCCTGGATTTAATTGAACTCTATTGATCTACATCAGCTGAAGTTGTAGTCCAATAAAGTGTAAGCATGTAGGTACTTGGGGCTATTTATCTTAGGTTCGAGGGCCTGATTTCATGGGATAGGTCCTTCCTTCACTTTTCCCCACAGCCTCTGTGGGCTTGCCCACCAAAGCAAAGGGGACACCGAGTGACAGTAGTAGAAGTGAGCAATGTTAGATCTTAAGAAATAAATTTTAAAAGGTCCTGCCTTTCAAAGGGACTGAATTACTGTCAGCCCATATTGCAGCCCATTGTCACCTTCATTTGCACTGTCACAACCATCACCAACGGCACTGAAGAGCAGTCGGGCTGACAATATGGTAAAGGAGGCTGGGTCTGGAGTAGGGATATCTGGCTGACTTGCCACGTCCTCCAGCTTAGGGGGGCTTCAAAAGCTTGGGCCAGGAAGGGGATTTCCCAGCAGTGCTAAGGCTGCACAGCCCCAGTTCATTGCTTGATTTTTCATCGTAGTTCTGGAGGTCACCTGTCGTCTCTGGAAGGCTGGTGGAGGTTCGTGAGGTACCAGCTCTGCCTTTCTTTCAGTCCAGAGTAGAACGAGTGGGTGGCTTAAGCCAGGGTCTTGCTCAGCCTGTCACATAAAGGTGGTTGTGCTGGTGTGTCTAATGCTGTAATGTCTCCCTTACCGTCATGAGGGAAGATTATCTGGTTTGGGTTTACCTTTTTTTTTTTTTTTATGTCATTCTTACAGTGGGTCTGCAATGAATGTAGTATTCACCGAAGATGAAATGAAGAAGTTCTTAGCAGAAGCCACCAGAGTCTCTCAGGTACCAGTATTTGCCCTACCACTGCTTTTGCTTTTTGTGTTTGCTGTGTTTGTTCCACCTGAGCTGTGCTTTCCCTCTGTTTCTATATTGCTTTTTCCCAGCTCTCTTCCTTGCCTGGGGAGGAGCCAGGGAAATTCAAGTTTAACCCCTCCATTCATTCCCTAAAGGGTGCATCTTCTGTGCAGGAACCTTTGCAAGCTTTTGCTATGACATTTAGCTCTCCAAATCACGTACTGATTTTCGTTTGGTACAGAAGCAGACTGGTGCTTGCTTACTGTTAATCCAGTGGGATTACTGATCTGCAGAGTATGTAAAGCAGAAGATGAAAGGTGTCAGTTTAAAATGTTTTAAAAGTTATTTTGGCTTTTTTAGTGTCTTTTTTTTTTTTTTTTTTTCCAGCAAGGGGAAAGTTTTGGTCTAGAACACTGAAATTTAGAAAAGGAAAAATCTGAGCAATTTCCTGAAGACCCGAGTGCTTCAAAACATAGTAAACAGCTCAAGGCCTGAGGTTTTTTTTTTTTTTTTTTTTTTTTTTTTCCATCCTTGCTATTGTTGTTAGTGTGTAAGGGATGTTTGGAGAGCTGGGAGTGTAGGAGGAGGAAAAAGTGAAATGATTGAGCTCAAATGAACGACATACAGAATTTGGAGTCTGACCTTTCAGCAGCCTCTGAGTTTGGCTTGGCCTTTTGGCCTGTTTTCTTGTTCCTCTCAACCTCTCCCCCATTTCTTATTTTTATTTTTTTTTGGAATGATCCCTGTTCAGAAAAGTGCTGTAATGCCATAAGCACTGCTCTCATGGGGAATCTCGGAGTGAAGTAGTTAGAGGAGCTCTCTGAATACACAACTGGCTAAGGCAGCAGGCACATTGCTGCTTACTCAGAGGATTTCTTAGGTGATGGATTTCTTAAGTTTGAGCAAGAAGAAAAAAAGAAACAAACAAACGTGTTTTTTAAATGTATGAGGCAAATGATGGAAGTTTAACCTTTTGGTAAGAAAAGAGCTAGTCAAATGGAGAGACCTTGCAAAGTAGTAACATCCTGAAGGATAAGTTAATGTGGAGGAAAGAAGACCACTCGGTATCATTTGCGAACAATTTTAAAGGGGTTTTTGAAAGCGGGATACTACCTCTGTTACTTCTATGGGGAGAAGTCATGGAATTAATTCTTGAAAGGCTTGCAGGGTCAACTGGCGCTGAAAAACAGGCTTTCAGTGATGCTCAGCCACCTAAAACACAGAGCTTCTCTCTGTACTTCATTTGTATTTCCCCGTGTGCTCACAGAGGCAAAGCACACAGCAGTGCTCAGTGGGACAGAACACTTGCTGTGGGCATCTTTATGATGGTAGTGCCCAGGAAAGTAACCTTTGGTCAGCTTAACTTGTCACAGCTTGATAAACTTGAATTGGGCAATGATGCTCTTCCTTGCTGAGAGGTCTGAGCCCTGGCACAGGAGGCCCTGTGGGGAGCTGAAGGAGAGGAGCCGTGAATTTTTGGGTACTCTGGCCTTGATCCTGCAGAGAAGTATGCTAGACTTACATGCTAAATTTTTGCGAGTGTAGCCAGACTGCAAAGGGAGGACTTCCTTCTTCATGCAGTGTGTTTGTACTGACAACAGCCTTAGCACAGTAGAAGCTAAGCAGGCAAAAAGCACAACAGAAAAAAAAGTACTGTATTTTGCTGCTAAATTAAGGAGGTTTTTTAACTTTGTCAAGGCTTTATGGGCCATGACTGGTTCCACTGAATTACCTGTGAGCATAGAACTGAATGTGAGCATCTGTGTGGGACACAGAGTTCATTTTTCTCGTTACAAACCCTTATCTATTTTTGCTCCACCCAACAAAGCATCTCCAGCTAAAGTGCCTGACCTGCAGGGTTGTGTTGTTTTAGCCACTTTGCGGTGACGGTGTTGTCTCATTATGGTGTTTATGTTGTCAATAACCGTCTAAATTTCTTGCGAGAGTTGAGACAGACTGGAACAGACAAGGTTGTGTGCACATATAAAATCTCCTGGTGAAAAACTGCAGCAAGACGGAAAGTTACACGACACAGGCCACTAAATTTATGAAACAACATAGGCTGTGGCATTGTCCTTGCCTGTGAATTTACCCTTGCACTGATAGATGTAAGGAATTGTGTCTTGTAACTTTTGGAGTTGCTTTGTATTTTTTCAAGAGGAGCCTTTTGAGCATGCATAGGCTGTCATTTATTCCATTTTATTCTCTAATAAATAACAGGCAGTTAATAGTGGATGGGACAGGTAAAATGTTGAGACATAAAGCTGGCCTGGAAGAGTGCGGATTAGATTTTTAAGCATCTGTTGGAGTGAGTGCCTGGGAGAAGAAAGCATTGGAGAAGTGTGCTCTGGCATCCCAGAGACAGGCAGAAGGAAGAGGAAGGAAAACTCTGTATACCAGGGAATGTGTTGAGACTCAAGGGTAGGTCGTTCCTGGCCAGCTATAATTAGTGGCAATTTCTCCCTGGGAGACTTAGGAAACCAGGCAGAGAAATGAGAAAGGAATAGGTAGGTTGACTGAAATATGTGACTTAACTGAAATAGCAAAAGGCAAGTGAGGTGCCCGTGAGGCTCACAGACAAACTGAAGATCTCAGAGGTAAGGAACATCTCTAGAAGACAAGATCAGAGGTCCCTGGATGCTTGCAGGTATAACACTATCTTCTTTCTGTCGTGGTCTCACCTAAAAGCTCTTTGCATTTTTCCCCAAATATTCACTGTCATGGTGACACTTTATGGAGTGCTTGAGTGGCTTTGGGGAAATTATGCCAAGTTTCCCCCTATTATTTCCTTGGCAAAGATCACTAATCTTTAGAAATAAGGATATTAATAGATTGGCCTTGTGGGATTCTGCTTCCAAAGGTTTTACAGTGATGAATAGTGAGCACTTGGATGATCCACAAATACTCTCAACTAAAAGCTTTCTTTTGGTTTGTCATCATGACAGGATCACCCTGTGGTACTCACTAAGTTTATTGAAGATGCCCGTGAGGTGGAAATGGATGCTGTAGCCAAGGCAGGAAGAGTAAGAACTTTTGCTTTTCATTAATATTAAACTTTTTTTTTTTTTAATTGCAAAAAAAATGTGGGTTTTAATGATTTATTTTATACAGCCATGGATTTGTGCCTAGAAGAGAAGAGAAACAAGAAAAGATGAATTCCTCTGAGGTTCAAAAACATCGTGCTTGAAAAGCTCAGCCTACCTTATTGTATACACCTAAATAATTTTTTTAAACATTGCTTAACCACATGCCTGAATCCTTTAGGATATAACTTCTATTGGATTCACAAATCACTGGCTTCGCAAATGACTCGTATCAGAATTGTCAGCATGTTTTACAGCATTACCACAGTTATATTACTACAGCTTCGCCTTGCATGTCGTTACTAATCAAATACAGGTTTCACAAAAAACACAAACTTGTCATTTAATAGAAATACTGTTTTCAATATTCATTTTTAACCAATAGACAAGATCATTGTCTTTTCTGGATATCAAGGTAGTGCACCTTGATACAATTCATTTAGCTTAAAACCTTAGGGCCTGAGTTTCCCCTACTTGGTTCTCTCCACAATTAAAACACCATGAAAGAGTAAGCAAATGTTTACAAATGATGGGGAATGACAACTCGTTTGTGTTTGTAGCAAGGAGAACTTAAAGAGCTGGTTTAAAGCCTAATGGGGCCTTACCTTCTGAGTCAGCAGTGTTAGAGGGGGTCATAGGATCTCCAGACTGTGGTAGCTTCTATCATTTTCAGTTTGCTTAACCACAGAATGAAAGACACTAACACGATTCCCTTTTTCATATGCCCTGTGTCTGCTGTAGGCTGTTCTTCCCAAAATCTTGGGAGATTCCCTTTTTGACCCATCTCTTTTGACTTCTGGATAGAGCTCTCTTCAGGAGACTGCTGGTCTGTACACAGCAGAGGGTTTGGACTTGGGGGCGCAGTTCATGGGAGCGTGTGAGGTGACTAATTCCTATATAATTATTGTCTGCAGGTTATCTCACATGCTATTTCAGAGCACGTGGAGGATGCAGGCGTTCACTCTGGAGATGCCACTCTCATGTTACCCACACAGACTATTAGCCAGGGAGCCTTGGAGAAGGTATGTTTTGCTCTTGCACTGAAAAGAAAAGGAAAATAAGAGTTGGAATCACCTTTCTCCTTGCTTGAGGAATTCAGGAGAAATCAAATCATCAGTGTTTTTTAAATGTCAGTGTAATTTGTGCAAATGTAGGATTTAAGTGTGTACCCTTTGGCTCTGCTGTACATACTGTACTGTGCTGATCATCTGAACTGTACGCTGTTAATTTAAGAAGTAGAGGTACACGCTTTTAGATTTTTTTTTTAATTATTATTTTTGTTTCATCCTTTTTAGGACAAACTTTCATAGCAGTGGAGGAGTGTCTAATTGAGTATGCTGTTGTCCACTTCTCCCAATCTTTAAGTGATTAGGTCAGATGTGTGAGTGTATAGCTGCCTGCCTTTTCTGGAAGGGATTTTGGAATGAACAAACCTCACCTAATTTTGACTTGTTCCTCTTTGAAGAATAAACCTAGGAATACAGAGTTAGCTGTCAACGTGCATTTTCAAAACAAAATGTGCAGTCCTCCATGATGTCATCCTGCCTGTGTTCCAACTCTGTGAAAATATTCAAGGCCTTGCTTCTGAAAATAGCCATCTTCTGGAGCCAAGCTATTCAAACACTCGTACTGAAATGGTGTGGTTTCTTGACAACCTGGAAAATATGGCCATAGTGTTTTCTCCCAATTTGTTCCAGAGTATTTCTGCTGACACACCTTCCACTTATCTGTGATGGGACAGGCTTGTTGGTGGAAGACTCTTGGGATGCCTGTAATAGCAAGTAGTTAATCTCAAATGGCAAAACATCATTATTCATTATTTCACAAAGAGAGTTATACAGGCTCCAGTGTGCAACGTAGGAATTACAACAGACAGGACAGGCTTTTATTTTGTCTTTCTCTCTCCTTCTCACATGCACATGAAGCTGTGTTTTTACTTCTGCCCTCAAATGGAGCCCTGGGCTCTGGATTACCAGACAGATTTAACACTGTTTGCTTCTGAAAGATAATGCTCTTGCCAAAATGAGGGTATAGTGAAAAGCTATGCTATAGCAGAGAGATGGGATTTAAAGGAATACACGTGAGGTGATTTATTGATGTGGGGCTATTTTGTAGGATTTTATTTCATATATAATAACCACACACATACTGTTTTTTGTAGGTAAAAGCTGCTACAAAAAAGATTGCAAACGCCTTTGCCATCTCTGGTCCGTTCAACATTCAGTTCTTGGTGCGAGGCAATGATGTGCTGGTAAGTGCTCTCATGACTGTTGGAGGAAATCAGACTCTGCTCTGGCTAGCTTGGTGCATGGTTCCTGTAGTCCCTGGCACGGAAGCTCTGTGGCAGTCTCAGCTGTGGGTTTCTAACCTGCTTTGTCTGGTGTGTGGCTCACCTGTGCCATCCGTGTGACACACAGCTCCCCTTGCCTGGCTGGGAGAGAGCAGCCTTCCCTGCCTGTGCAGTGCTGCCACTGAGAGTGAAGTGGGTCTGCTTGCGTTGTCTGTCAGCAATAGCTTTGTTTCACTGTAGGCTTCCACAAATCATCAGTGTTTAATGTGATGGACAGCACCGAGACCTGTGTCTCATCCTATAAACTGCATATCATTGCTTTCAGCTCTGTTATCCTCTCTGATCTTTAGTTATTTTGATTGTTAAGATAAGTCTTCCATGTCAATGGAGAGAAAGAAAGACAATTTCAGTGCTTAAGCCTTTAATATAAGCTGTTAAGATAGTTTCCTACGTAGTATGGTCTTAGTAGCTATCAGTAAGAGCAGCATGGCAGACGTCTGACCCTTTACAGGTAACAGTTAGTGCTCTGTGGCTAATGGAGGAAGGTCAGAGGAATGAGAACAGTTTGACTGAGGAAGCAGCGAGTGGAAGGAAATTCTGCCATGGTATAGAAGAGTATGTTAGTGGTGAAAGATTCTGTTTGGGCTATTAGTTGAGAAGAATGTTCTTAACTCATCTTCACCTTTCTGAATAACCATGAAACAGAAGAAACTCCACAGAGGGACAGAATGGAGTCTTTCCTTCCTTGCTGTCCCTCAGTGGTGTTTGCCTTTTCCCTGGATAACCCCTCTTTTTCCTCCTGTCCTGGCTTACATAGTCTTGCCCTGGTTCGTTACCCCTTAGATCTAACTTACAGCAATTTCTCTCTTGCTAATGAACTCCATGGTGTGCTTCTCAGCAGGGTGCAGAACTTCTGTTTCTTGCTTGGGTCACTGAATGACTCCCAAAAGTAGATAAGGAAAGTCAGTAATGAGTGGTGGCCCGGGCGTTTGGG
Source organism: Netta rufina (assembly GCF_964035555.1). Lineage (NCBI taxonomy): Eukaryota > Metazoa > Chordata > Aves > Anseriformes > Anatidae > Netta > Netta rufina. The sequence goes on from NC_140129.1 coordinate 7,922,409, forward strand.
AAGTGACATTACTATGGAAAAAGAAGGTGGACTTCTAAAGCTTGTATCTAATACAGGTGCATCAATTCCCTTGCTTCTTGTGCACTAATTGAATTGTGTACAACACAATTTCCAGAGTGATTTATAAATTAATCTGGGGTCTAATTTTCAGAAGATAGAGCTGAATCTCAGCTGTGGAACCCCGGAGTCCTTCTGTCTCAGACTGTACTTCTCATTCCTCATTGGTGTCTGTAATACCAAACGCCATTTCTGTGCCTCTTATTTGACAATCTGAAGAGCACCTCTGCCAAGAGGAGTAAGGACTGATTTCCAGAACCATGAAGTAATCTGTTTTTTCACTGCACAGTGCCTGACCCTGGTATTTCTCCTTTATAATCCCATCAGGTGATAGAGTGCAACTTGCGGGCTTCACGCTCTTTCCCTTTTGTATCCAAGACTCTGGGTGTGGATTTCATCGACGTGGCCACAAAAGTGATGATTGGAAAAGAGGTTAACGAGTCAACCCTCCCCACGCTGGAGCAGCCCATTATTCCCTCCAAATACATTGGGATTAAGGTATGGTTTCAAAAAGCACACAAAAGAAGAACAAAACTGTGTCAGCACTTACCACATTAATAGGTTATAGTATCTTAATGCCTGGAGAACAATTTACTCATTAGCCAAGGGCCAAATTGACCCTTTCCAGTTTCTGTTACAACGTACGTTGGGAATTTTAGAGACATCAAAGGAAAAATTTCCAGTGCTTATTAACAAAATCAATCTCCTTTTATTTCTTGCTTTGACCCCACTCAATTATGTTTCTAAACAACCTGAAAAATACGTACTTGTGGGATTGAATGCTGAAGTTCAGGCTTTTTTGTAACACTGTCTGAAATATGTTTGGACATGCACAAATTTATGTTTTGAGTACCCCTAGATTTTATGTTCAAGATTTAGGGCGTGGGCTATTGGATGCACAGAATCTCCTTTATATTCATGACTAATTAGTTAAAGGGGGTGAAAGTCTTGGATCCTTTGATTTCAGTGGGGCCAAGTTTTCCTTCTTCTTAATTACTGAGTTTATACGGGACCCAAGATACCAAGGTATCCTTTAGATGTTTTTGAAAGCTTGGTGGAAGAAAAAGAATTAGTTGAAGTACCTAATCATAAAAATCTAGAACAGCAGTGCAGAAAATATGATTGATAATGAAAATTGTTCATACAGACACTTTCCAGCTTTAATAGTTCCCATAGTAAGTGAAAACTGAGGAAACAGAAAATAGCTAACATCTTTCTGCTAACAAAATCTTCAGACCTATTAAAATACAAGCCATGTCCATGACCATCTCAGGTTATTTGCAAGCCAGTTAGCCTGGAAGTAATTTTACATTTGATTTTGGTGCCACAGATGAGTATTTTTCTGAAATTCTAATCTGAGATTTTTTTTTATTCTTGAGTCTGGTTTCTATAGATTTCAATTATTTAGGCTTAGGGCTCCTGTGCTGTTGTTAGCTAACCAGTCAAGAGTTTGGTCTCTCCTGGGAGTGTGGGCTACAGAGTGGAAAACCTAGCTATGTTCTTGAAAACTTCACTACAAAGGCTTTTGTACTGCTGGTGTTCTGTATGGATTTGTCAGATGTAAAAACCTGATAATGCCTTTGGAAATGCTAAACTTTGAAAAATATTCCTGTTAAACCCTGTTCTCGTTATTTGAGTGTCGTATTTTTTGTCCTCTAACGGTTTTATTGCTAGGAATATTTGCATGGAAATGGGATTTTGTTTCTCCAGCAGTTCTTAAGTGCTCTGAAAGGGGAGAATATGAAACTGGTTTCTTTCTCGACGTAGCTACTCCTTTGTGAATTTGAACTCCCACTGTCTTGTCATGTTTGCTTTCAGAGTGACACAAGTACAGCCTGACCAAGTTTAAATCCTGGGTAGAGCATCTCTGACTACGTTTTTAAATGAGATTTATTTGCAGTACCAGTCTGTTCCTGCTGATTCACGTTCATGCTTGTGGCAGACAAAAGTTCAGGCAACTAGTTGGAAGGCTTTTCTTGATTGTTCCCTTTCAAGACAAACTATGCATTAAAAATGATCCACCTTGACTGTCAGAGCTTAGCTTAAGAACATAGAGTTGGCTACTGTGAAAATTTTCTCTTACAGGAGAAACAAAACTGGTCTAAAATTCACCAAGGCAGGTGACGTTTATTGAAAAACCTTTCTCAGAGAAATTCTGCTGTCACGTTTTAGTTGGTCATTGTTAGGTGTCGTGAAACAGCAGCTGTCTTGTCTGCAGCATTACCTCAGAGACTTCCAAGCACAGAATTGTGTCTCTGGATTTAAAAGCAAAATATTTTCTAAGCATCAAGGATGTTGTCCGAATGTAAATACCCACAGTAATTTAGGATAGAGAAGCCCTATAGGAAGTTATTTGCTAGCAGACAGTTGTTTTGGAATGTCTGCAACATGTAGTCATTGGCTCTTTATGAGGGAGTTGTTTTGGCTTTTTTCTTTGTTTGTTTTATAGTCAAGTTAGATGAGATCTCAGAGGCTAACGAAGACTGCAGTGTCCTATATCCTCAGAATAATCATGAAGATAACCAGGAGTTACAACATATCCTTATGAAAGGTCACAAAAGTAGTGATGTGTATTTTTTGGAGGAGAGAAGAAAAAGATGTGAAAATTATTTGCCAAGATTCAGCTACTTTCCACCAAAAGAGTGTGTTCTTGTGGAATGGTTTGATCCTGTGGATGAAATGTTTTGTCAGAAGAGCTGACTTGCTTCAGATAGTATCTCTTCTTGTTTCATGAATTAAACACTTCACACACTTTCAGTTTTAAAATGTGTCTTAAAAATGATAGTGGGTTATCACAGATCAGAAATCTGCCGTCAGGATGTGAGTGAGAGAGCAAGATTGCAAGAGTTAAGAGGAAGATTTATTGGTGAAATAGGTGTTTATTTGTTCCAGTCCATCGAGATGCTGGGGAAGCTCCTTTGCCAAGTATTCCTTTGCTTATCAGCCTTGACCAGTGCTTCTTTTGGATTAATTCACGTCTGTCTTTCTGTTGCTTAAAATGTAGCTCTTTTTTTTTTTTTTTTTTTTTTTTTTTTTTGTACTGATCTATTAAATATGGTTCATCCCCTTCTCACACCCACCCTCTTTCTCTTACCAGGCCCCGATGTTTTCCTGGACCCGACTGAGAGATGCTGACCCTGTTCTGCGATGTGAAATGGCCTCGACTGGGGAGGTATCTTTTAGATTTATTTATTTTTAACAAGTTGTCTGTAAACATGAATCTTTGAAAGTGATCTTATTGCTGCCTGAATCACAATGGCATCTGTAGCTTCTTCAGAAAATTGAAAACATCTTTCTTATCTGTACAAACACATTGTTCTGGAAAACCCGATTGATTCAGCCACTGGATGTCCCTCTTTACCTGCATGTCGGCTCCCTGACTTGGACCTGGTTGGTGTGACAGCCTGAAATGAGTTTGTCTGAGAGCTGTCGGGTTCTGGGAGGTTCTCAGTGCATCAGGCCATTTTATGAATCACCTGCTTCTTGACAGACACGCATGTTCAGCTTTCCAGCCCCTCATTGGCACGTACCAGAATAGCAATATCGAGATTCCAGGTCACGAGCCTTTGGTCTTGGAACGTGCTAGTTACTTAAAGGCAACAACTACATGTGGGGATATTTTTGTTGTTGCCTGGTAACCATCAAGACATGTCCCAAGGCGCAAAAGGTGAGAAAGAACAAATAAAATGCAGTGGTTGCAGTGTTGGCTGTCAGCAGGACGAGGGGGAGACGGGGCTGCTTTACCCACTCTTTCTGCAGCAGGGCTGTGAGGTGTTTCTGAAACGTGTCTGCCATACAAACAGCACACTGTAAAGGCACAGGGCTGGTCCTCTTCCTGCGTAGGCTCAGCGCTGATGGGAGCCCTTACCCTTCAAGAGAGACATGTTTCTGCATACACCTTTTGAAGGGTTACTAGTTCACATGGAACAAAGAGGTTTGGTTGAGTTCTTCCTGATCTTCCAAGAGCTTCTGCAGACATATCCAAGATATCTCTGAACTTGCTTGCTCAGTTACTTCTTGAGAAGATTGCAATAACAGATTTTTCTCTGGAAAGCCCACTTGGGAAGCGATTAAATCGTGAAGCTATTACATTAGGCTTAACTCTGCTCTGCCATAGCTGGGCAGGTAGCAGAACCTGGGCAGCTTCATTTGACATGAGCTTGGGAATGTCTCCATGGGCTGTTTTCGTTAGAAAAGGCTTACCCTTTTAGTATGAAAAAGCATTAGACCCAAATAAATGGTTAGAACAGCCTTAGGTCTCCTACATCTCTCCAGAATTACTTTATTTTGCTCTTTTTAACATGTGGGAAAGCAGTATTGTGGAAGATTTCCTTTAATGTAGTTAATGCACAGAAAAATGCCAAGTGACTTCCTTATTTTCAGAACAATGATGACTACACAGAAAACATTTGCCCCCATCCACCCCCCAAAAATGAATAAAAATGTGACTAAGGGCAAGAATTATCCTTCTGTGCTTTATATGGAGTCAGAGATTACCTTGGTCATAAGGGAGGGATTATTAACTTTTATGAGTTGGAAAGATCCATATTCACAAATGCCATAAAATGTGACAGTTATGAAGGTCTTTCTTATGAGTGAAGGAAGGATAATAACTCTCCTCGGGTAAAATGCTCAATTATTCCTCAAAGACATTTTTAACACATGGCTTGATTTGGGCTGGAATTTGTCACATCTACCTGGGAGAGATGTGTTTTACTGGAAGTCTCGTTCCTATAACAGTAGCAGACACAGTCCTGGGGGTTCCTTCAAGTTTTGTGGATATTTTGGTCCCACTGTAATATTAGGTAATCCTCTCCTGGCAGGGTGAAAACCCCTGGCCCAAGCGTATAGGGTAGGACTCTCCACCATGTAGAAAGTCTAGGAGATGCATAACCCCTCAGGGAATCAGCACAGGAGAACATACTGAACACTCAAGGGTGAGTTTTTAGAGAGAAGCTGAGAAACAAGTTGTCATGACTTTTTTTTTTTTTTTTTTTCCCTTGTGGTATTTTTGTTTGTATAGTTGTGTTTTTTTTTTTTTTCCACTTCAGAAGATCTGGCAAATCACCATTTGTTCTTTGTACGTGACATTCTGGTTTTTGCTCACCATGGTAACAGGGAGACCATGAATGTGAGGGCTCACTCTGTGATGGGAAGGACCATAAGAGGAAAATGGGAGAGCAATTCTCAATCAGCCTCTTTATCTCATCTGTATATGTGTGTCGATTTGTTATTTCAAAGAGAAAAAGCTGGGATGCTTTCTGCTTCTGCCTGTTTTTCAACAAGTGTGGAGTTGGCAAGGGCTGTTTTCTTTTCCTAAACTTTCAAAAAACCTCTTTCTGTCATCAGAATTCTGGATTTGGATAAGGAACACAGTTCAGTTCTTGCAGAAATCATTATCATCTGATGGTCTGTAAGCAACTGAGCTCCACAGGCAGTTCTGAGTGATGGAGAACTGCTAAATGACTTTTAATGATTTATCAGGTTTTTACTTGTAAAAAAAAAAAATGTTATGAATTGGCACATTTCTTTTTGTTATTTTCTTCAGTACATACTGGCATTTTGCTTGAATTCCATGAGTTTTTGAAATTCTAATGGAAAAACATCTTTATTTATTGTGGCTTATCTTTACAAGAAACTTCCAGGAGTGCATGACAGCACAGGTGCAGTTTTATCAGAGTTTGCTGTGTCCACACACAGAAGCATGCCTGCATGCAGAACACTTGCGGGTATTTAAGCATTATATAATGTTAGGCACTTTTAATGCACTTACAAACACTGGAGCAGAAGCTGTGTGCAGCATTCACATAACTCAGCAAAATCAATTGCTGTTACTCCTTGGTGTGCCGTTTGAAACTAAAGTGTTGCCTATTCCTTCGTTATTGCTTCATTAAAATTGAGATTTGTCTGCAATGATTTTCTGATTTATTTTTTTCCCATGCCTGCAGACTCTGTGCAAAAGCAGTCTTACTGTGCCTGAAGAAGTCAAAAGAGCATATTTAAATATTTTCTTGTTTTTTTAAAGCACTGTCCTTGGGTTGTTTTTGTATTTATTTTTTTTCCCCCCTCATGCCTTGTTCTTTGTGCCTTTTCCTAGGTTGCGTGCTTCGGGGAGGATGTGTACTCTGCCTTCCAGAAAGCAATGCTTGCCACTGGGTTTACGTTTCCCAAGAAAGGAATTTTGATCGGAATCCAGGTAATTCCTAAAACCAAAGTTGAGGAAGGATTGACAGAGGAACTGATTGTTGTCTTGTTTTCGTTCACACGTCTGTGAATGTGTTCCTCTGCAATCTGTCTGGAAGTGCATTGAGACAAAGGAACAAACACAATAGGGAGATCTGTACTGGGGCTGGCCCAGTGTTTTTTCTTCTGTCTCCTGGTAGTTTCTACTGGAAGCTGCAGGAATCTGCTGAGGGCAGGACCCTCAGATTGCTACAAGCAGAGGCTTTGGCAAGTTAGAAGCCACCTTTCTGCAGGGAATAATGCATGTAGATGATCAGTTCATTGAAACCCATTGAAACCACTTCCTCTCAATGCACCATTTGCATATCACGAGGCTGGACCTGCTAAGTTATCCCCATATATGGCAGATTTAATCCCAGGCAGAGCTGTAATGTCATCCCACAGTGCAAAAAATATGCTGCTGCTAGGTTATTATGTTGCTATAACACTGTCAAGCCACTAGACCACTACCAGGTATGGTACTATTGCATTCCACTCCCCATTGGAGTCACGATGGGAATTTCGGGACTGCATCTTGGGTATGTACCCTACAGGTCTAGTGACTCCATATCAGAGCAGACCTTGGAGTCTAGGGATTCATCTTTTGCTGTCTACATCCCTCATCGTTGCTATACATGACAACAAATTAAAACAGTGTAATTTCAAGAACGTCCTCCAGTGCAATGGCTACTGCAGAGAGCCTTTACTTGAGTGAATTCCCAATGGGTTAGCTTTAGGAACAGCCCTGTTCCCTTCATAGTGCTGTGTCAATAAAGAGGATATGCATTTCAAGTGGCCAGGCAGAAAAGCAAAAAGGGTTAAATCCTTATCGAGGCATGGTTACCAATGGTAGGGGGTGCTGGGGGTAGATAAAGTTATAAACTTTGAGGTGTATGTATGTTACTCAAAAAAAAAACAACACAAAAACAGACATTTCCTCTGTAACTATAACTTAGGCCACTTAAAGCCAACTAAATGCCTCCTTCCATATCTCTGTTGTGCTGGTAATAATTTTATGCCATGATTGCATAAAGCCAATAACCGAAAAAGTAGAGCCCATGAATTCTCCTGTCAGACAGCGGGGGTTTGAAAAATGTGTTGGGCTGTCCGTTCCAGCAGGGGATGTAAGGGACGTGTGTGAAAAGTGGCCAGGAAGGAACATAACTTCTGCTAACACAGATAACCACTTAGTCCTCTAAAAAAAAAAAAAAAAAAGAAGATACACAGATTGAAACCCTTGCTCTAAGTTACATCAAATTAGCATAAAAGTCTTTGCTTGCTACCTGCTTTAAAACTTCAGTACAAGACTGGGTAGTTGATACGTGTATATCTAATCACTGCAGTACTAAAAAAAAAAAAAGGCCAGGAGAAGGAAGAGCCCAGTGTCTAAAATTTAAGCTTATTTTCCTGATAGCAGCTAAAAGGGAACAGGCAGCAGAGAGTAATTTTTAGCTGTGGAAAGCATTTATGTAGCTTCAGTGTCAGTGTCTCTTAAACTGAGCCAAATGTTCTTTGTACAAAGGTCTTAAGGAAAAAGTAATAAAAAAATCAACCCCAAAAGCTCAAGCCCACAAACCTTTTAAAAATAACAAGATTCTGTCTTTTGTAATGAGTGGTTTACAGTTCATTTTCTTGGGAAAGAGTCTGAAAAACAACAGATCAATTGATGAAACGTCTCTTTCCATCTCGGCATACTTCTTACATAATTAAACTCTGAAACAAGAAGTGTAAAGGCAGTGCTGAGAAGCAGCTATTGCTCCTTCACCACTCTTGAGTTTGTCGCCTACCTGCTTTTCAGTGGTTTGCTTGAAAATCTGCCAGCTCTGCAGACAGAGAGGAGAAATTAAACCTTGTAAGAAGGGAAGGTTGACATCCTGACCTGGACCTAACGCATAAGCTATGAGTGGTCTTCTCTCAGTAAAGGCTGGAGAAAAGAGAAGCCCCTTGCTTCACAGACAAGAGGCACAGGTTGGGCAGAGACCACCAGCAGCCTGGCTCTTGTTTTAATCCCAAACATGAGGTCATATGCTTCAAACTGTAAAGGTGGCAGTGCATCCTCAGAAGGGAAATCCAGGTTCAGAAGGGCAGATACCAGGACACTGCTCTCCATGACCGCTCAATATTTAAAACTGCATGGCTCTGAGGGCTGATGAGGTGGAGGCCCTGGCTTTCAAGCTGCAGGTGCTGTTATTTCCTCTGCTGTGGATGGTCAGCTGAAAACTCCCCTTCTGAAGACTTCATTGCTTTATAATTAGTTGCTTTCTTTGTTTCTTAGGCTGGATTTTTAGGTCTTGCAGAAAGAGAAAGAAGCCAAATGGTGGTAAATTCTGCTTCCCTCAGTAGTGTCTGGTTCAACATACTGAAGTTATTCAGTGTAGTGTATTTTTGTCCTCAGTTTTAATTACGTAGGGCTGGGAGGCAGCTGTCTAAACGAGGACAAAAGTCACATAGATGCAGGTAACAATGGTAGAGAGGAAGATCTTTGCTTCCTTGCAAATGTTCTGCTCTTGGGTATTTTGCAGATCAAGAGTAGTGAACTCAGGTAGCGCACCCAGCCTTGCTGAGGGCTTTCTGTGCTGGTGTACTCACAGTTTGCGATTCCAGCGGTAATCCTGTTTCAGTAGCCACTCAAAGGTATTGCTAACAAAGCAATCATCCTCAAGATCGAGTGGGCAAGCACTCCTTCACATCTGCTGGCCAGCACCAGTTGGATTGGCAGCCAGCCTGGCCCATGAGCCCCCTGGATTGTCCCTGGGTTGTGAGCATTGCAAGCATCAAGGTTCCCCAGAATTTTAGAGGCCTTGTGCCCTCCCAGGTTAAATGGGGCATGGCTTTCTTGTTAGACGAAAGAACTGCTGCCAGTTTATGAGAGCTGATAAACTCTCATATTTGACCTCTTTTCTTTTCACAATTTGGAGAAATCTGTGATGCTAAAACCCTGAGTCTGCCATCAGATAATTTATATTTTACGCAAGAGGAGTTGAAAAGCTCATTTTATTTTCTTTCCTGATTGGGCTATTCAGCGCTATCTCTGGGAGGGAGTGCATCTGTCTTACATCTGTGCTGGTGACCACGAGATGCGGAAAACGCTAATGGAGTATTTTATTTTTAAATCCCAGCACTCCGAGTCTGTTGTTTCAAGGTAACCTTCTCCCTTGGTTCCTTAGGTACGGAAAGCATAGCATGCTCCGTGGTGGATTTGGATACAGAATTCAAGATGAGCACAGAAGATGAGCTGGCTTCATTTTGAGCCTGATCTTAGTGAGAACTGGCGTAGTGGTGTTTAAAGGACTGAGGATGTAGCCCTCTACAAATAGCAAGGTGTGCTAGCAAACATGAGAGAGAGGTTATAACAGAACTTTTGCTATAATGGAAAAAGAATATAATTCTTCTGCAATAAATATCTTCCACTAAATAAATCTGCTTGTACTTTTCACCTTTAGTAACTAATGGCTTCTTACACAAGTTCTCTCAGTCAGCTTGTAAATCTGAGGCTGCTCGGATGCGAGCTGACAGCTGTAATTTCTTTTCATGGAGAGGCTGTTTTATGTGTCACAAGTGTTCAGTACATGTTTGATATAAGTTTATAATACTGTTGTGAAAGCCAGCCCCCTGACCAGAAGGCAGAACGGTTCTCTCTCACTGGGAAGCTGCCAACCCTGTCATATTGTATATTTATATTCTCCAGTTAGTGTAGAAAGCAGGATGGCTTCAGAATGAGGTTCTTTCCAAAGCCTGTACTGCTCAAATAAAACCCTCTTGACTCCTTTTCTTTGTAGGAAATAGTTCACCCTTCAAAACGTTGCACTCAGCCATAAAGGTTAAGCCCTCAGTAGCTTGAGAAGGGAGCTTGCAGTAATCTGACTTGCAAAATGGCCAGATGAGGCTAAAGTTGTAAGCGAGGTTCAGCCAGCCTTGGCAGTGAGTAGGGCATGTGCTGCTTCTGATCTTTTCATTGCTGTACCTTCAACATCCAGGCAAAAGTTGTGCTGGGATCAAATGTTTGCTCATCAGTTGCTCTGGAATGGCTTGCTCATGTACAGGTGTCTACAGGAGGTCGTCTTATCTCTATTTTTTCTAGGTGATGTTAGATCTAGGTGTGCAGCCTGAATATTTCCTGGGTGCCTGAAATACCTGGCATCCACGTTCTCATGGGAACAGGGCATTCCAGTCTCCTGAGTGGTGTATTTCAGAAGAAATTGCCCTAATATTTCATATACAGGGATGTTTTGTAATTGCAGTGGAAATTAATATGGGAACACCCTGGTGTTGTAATGAGGTATGTCTCAGCTGAGAGTGACTTTGGGCTTTTCAGGATCCAGACGGTTTTCTTGGAGTGGCAGTGGACAGGCATGTTCAGCCATGTGCTGAGTACAGAAAGGTGTATTTGTTTCTGCACAGGCTGGAGGAGCTCTGTGTTGGTATACAAAATCCTGTTTCTAAAGCCTAGCTTTGATACTTTATCTAATTATTTTCCTTTTTCAGAAGTCCTTCCGCCCCAAATTCCTCAGTGTAGCAGAACTGCTGTGTGAGGAGGGCTTCAAGGTAGGTGGTTTCAGTTATTTAAAGTGTGGTGGTTTTATAACACATAAAGCTAGAGAGTTTTCAAAATTTGAGATGTACTCAGCCTGCCATAGGAGCGGGAGAACTTTGGAGTTCATTTGGAGACAGAAAAAAAGGAAATTTTCAAAGTACAACAGGGACTTTTGGCTGAGTGATCTGCCAAGTCACTAGGTATCACACAACTAAAAGTTTCCGTGATCGTTTAATTGAACAAGCAGGCCTAAGTCACGAGTCGTGGCAAGAACAACCCTGGCTCTACTATCAGCCAGCAGCCAGGATGTCACTCTGTAAAAATGAATTTTCCAAGAAACAAACAAACAAACAAGCCAGGAAGAGGAAGAAAGACTTCCTTGTTATAAGGAGAGAAAGTCTTCACAGTGCTTCATCTTCAGTGACACTCACAAGCTGCAGACGTAGGAAATTTGAGGTGTTTACATCCCTTTTGTAATTCTTGCATCATTTTGAATCCACATACTTACTGAAAGTTAACAACGTGACCACAGAAGACTGGGGAGGGGTTTATAGTATTAAGTATTTAAGCACTATTTTCCTCAGTGGCATTAGTGTAACTACTGGATTTACAGTTTTGCCTTTCAAAACTTAGTGCCAGGCAGGAAAAAAAAGGGCAAAAAAATCATAAGCAGTTGAAAGTAAGCCCTGTTGAAATTCAGAGGGATTTAAGTATTCCTAAGCCACTTACCAGTTTCTGGATGTGTTACTACTATTCACTGACTCATCCATCAGCAGACAATAGATAACAGAAAGTTGGGAAAGTCGTGCTGTTCGTGTGTGTCTCTCTTTATGTGGAGAGATGCCCTTGTGATGAAAAATGCCATCCGAAATCACCTCTGACAACAAGATTTGTGTGTTGGGTCATACTCACACGAGTTAAATGAAACGTTTCCATATTATGAGGCACATGGTAACCTTTTCTTTTCCCTCAACAGCTTTATGCCACAGAAGCAACCTCTGACTGGCTCAATGCAAACAGTATCTCAGCAAACCCTGTGGCATGGCCATCACAGGAAAGCCAGAATCCCAGCCTCCCATCAGTCAGGAGGTAAGAGCGGTTCTCATCTTGTTGAAATTGCATTAACATCCAGGATATCAAATACAAGGGGCAGATTTCTGGTCCTGTTGGGATCACTAATAGTGATTTAATGGGACTTCAGGATTCAGTGCAAAAATCTTATCTGATTTTGCCCAGAATTGCAACAGCAGGGAGGTTTTACTATAATTAACGAATATCTCGTTGAACAGTCCTATTTAATACAGCATGGATGTATTGTTCCACGTTACCTTTTCATGCAAGAATACGTGGGATCTGGATATGTAGCGTGTAGTAACAGTCTATCACACCTTTAAAAGAGTTGTGCTGAGCTGTATGAAGGCTGAATATTACTTTGTGTTAATGAATACAACAGAAATAAAACCCCAATTCTCGAGGCCTAGCTTAGCACCTCAACCCCCCAGCCCTCCCTTCTTGGGGTGTAAGACTTGACATCAAAAACTAAATGCAAATGAAAATTTTCAGTGTTGTTTACCTGCATGATTTTGTATTCATCACATATTTTCGTTAAGCAAGATACGCTGTGATACTATCTTGGGAATTGTTTCTTCAGGCTGATAAGGGATGGGAAAATAGATCTGGTGATTAACTTGTCCAACAGCAACACCAAGTTTGTCCATGATAATTACATGATCCGGAGGATGGCTATTGACAGCGGGATTGCTCTACTCACTAACTTCCAGGTACTTCCCATGTTGTTCTTAATCACAGGAGCTTTCAGAGCTTTGAAGCACTTGGAGCGCTAGGTGCCAGTGTATTTGGACCCTCGTTATTTCTGATAAATAATAATGTGCCAGAAAATCAGGGCAACACAATTGTTTGAGTGTATTTTCCTTTTGTTATTGTGCAAAATAACATTGCTTAAAATGGAATATAGAAGGAAAAAAATATCTTGGGTCCTGTAATGTAGCTGAAATTGTTGCTGTGTCATTTTCAATTCAGAGCAAACTCCTTGCACTGGATTCCCTGCAACGTTTAAATTATGCACGGAAAGATCTTTTTAGTGGGGTGTTTTTGTAGTTCATGGTTCTTAAAGCTTCAAGCAGGACATAGTTGGGCTTTCTTGAATGACCCATGGGTCAATCCAGTTCCAGAGTACCATCCAAATGGAATTGCAGCCTGTGTATTTAGTCCTGTTGTCCCCAGTTGCAAGTCGTTATGTGTTTGTAGCTCCTGACAAAGCCCATTCACATACTGATAGGGGAAGGGATATTTAGAAATGAAAGTAGGACTCCTGCTGCCAGTGGTAGCTTGACTTCCTTTGCAAGTGGCTTCAACTGTCACAAAAGGGCCTCATCTGGCTCTCATTAAACAGAGCGGCCAAATTCCCCTTGATTTCACTGGGCACTGATGTAGAACCCAGTGACTTGAGCTGGTGTCCAGCTGTGCAAAATCTTCTGCTGTGATTGGAGTGAGTGGAAAGCAAAGAGTGCCAAGCTCCAAGTTCCTAGACAGGATGATGCCAAACATAATTAGCAGGAACGGGGAGCTGAAGACCCATCCTCTGCCTCCTAGCAGAACACACACTGACAGCCAGAACAGGGCTTCTAGCCAAAATTTATTACCACAGCTGCTTGATGCAGGTGAACACTTCTGATTGCAGAGTTTGACTGAGTTTTAAAAGAACAGCCCTGTGTTCTCTTAAAGGCTTGGGTGGTAGGGAGAACAACAGCTCTCCCAGGACAGAACCATCTTGCCAAAGAAGCCCAGCAGCTCTACATCCCTCCAGGTGGGCAGGAGAGCTCCAGCGTGCTACAGCCAACAGCTACATGAAGCCACCTTGAAATTGGTATCGATGTGGATGGACTTACAGGAGTGGACCTGCCCAGGGCAGCTCCAGGGTGACGGTGTAGAAGTGTTCCAGGCAGTTCCAGGGTGACTTCTGCAGAAGGCTTTGCAATGCTCAGTCTTCCTCTGCTTTGTATTGACAGGTGACAAAGCTTTTTGCTGAAGCTGTCAAGTACTCTGGGAAATTGGACTCCAAGAGTCTCTTCCACTACAGACAGTTTGACAATGGAAATGCTGCATAGAAGAGCTATGTCCAGCCTGCAATCTTACTGCTTCTGGCACCACGGGAGAGGGGATCTCAGATCATCCACCTAACTGTGCATGTTATAGCATCTGCACTGTTTGTCTTTCCAGCTTACACGAGCTAATTCCCAGTGAATACTGCTGATTGTTCATTGGAAACCCGTCCTCCCCTCAGCCTTTCCACCATCTTGTCTCCATTTCCACTTAGGAACAACTATTACTTACTCGAGGGGTAGATCTGGCCACCACCATAGCAGAGGAGATGGAAGGAGATACAAATGCTCCTATGAGGGAGTAGCTCCTTCTTTTGATAACCAAGACTGTTCCTTCTTAGAAAGACCTTTTTTGGGTTCATACTTCCAGCTGTTCCCATGCTGGACTGCCGGAGCCTGGCCCCAAACTCCCATAGCAAGATGTGTAGCTTCCTTTCCATTGCTAATTGTTGAGGATTTTACAATTTTATATAATGATTAGACATCCTCCTGTTCAACTTACCCAACGATACCACCTGTCATGGTACAGAACTGCTGAGGGTGTTGGGGTGTGATAGAAGCTCTTTAAAGAGAAAGGAACACAAATTCCCCACGATTCCCTGCAGTAGCTCTAGCTAAGGGGCATGATTCACTTACTTTTGTTTGTTTTATTAACCCTGGCTAAGCATCTTCTTCTGCAGCCTACAGATCTGATGAGAGACAGAGGCTACGTGTGTGTACTGAATTTCTTCCACATTTTGATCAGTCCTTCGGGCTTTTATCATTACTGTTTTTAAAATTCTGGCTCATCATTCTGAATTCAAGCTGCCATCGCTGTATTGTAAAAGCCCTCAGCATTGTGTCTGGCTTCAAAAATGGGGAACTCCCTAAAGATGTCTTTGTACTGTGATTGTGGGCATTAAAATCGAATCTTTTCAGAATAAGGTGAAAGCGTTGCAGTACTTTAATCCTTCCAAACAAGTGACCCCTTCATTTTCACTCCAGCTTCTCTGCTGCTTTTTCAGCGCTAGCAATGCCTGCAAATGCTGCCCACGGAGCAGACTCCTCCTGTGCCACATGTTGCACATTGCCACGAACTGGTAGTATAGCAGAAGACTTCAGCAGCTCCATGGCCAACAGGACTGCGTGCTGTAAATGTAGGCAGCAGACAGTGTAACTGCCCCTAAGTGTTCACCAGCTAGGGACCACACGCTTGTCTTTTTTCCCCCATGTTGCAGCATGTGCACAGTCTACCTTGGAGCTGGAAGATTCAAAGTAGGACTGATGCTAAACCATTTCAGGAATGTTACTAAATCTGATGAGAGCTGTTATTGAAAGGTGTAAAGGAAGGGACAGAGGTTGTGATGACTTTTTGTACTCTGGGAATCCGTGAACAATCACTGATGTGTGCCAGGACCAAATTTAGAGCTAGGTGTAGACTTAATTCCTGATCCGGTTGATGTTCCAAGTGCTCTGATCGTGGGCATGTCATCAGGACTAACTTCTGCAGTGAACACAATCCTGCCTGCTGTGCGTAGGGAGAGCTTTTGCACTTGTAGGGTAGAAATGTTATTAAACAAACAAACAAAATCAAAAAACAAACCCACCCATCCAGAAGAGGCCAGAGCCATCAACTGCTCACCCATTCAGCTGTGAAAGGAATGACTAACAGTGCTTAATGAAGCAGTACTTCTCTAAATGCATCCTGCACTTTTTTTTTCCAGTGGCAAAAATCCCATTAACAACTGGTGTCATCTCACATCTTCCCCTCCTGCCTTTACCTCTAGTACTGAACAAAGTGATGTCTTCAAATGTCTGTATTCTTGTGTTCTTCTTTTTCTATTTTGTAACTTTCCTCATGAGCTGAAAATGAAATAAATGCCCTGGATTGTCACAGCCACTCATTCTTGAAGTCGTCATTTTTTAATAAAATAGTTTGTTGGGTTTTTTTTAAGCACTGATGACAAAGCTCTACGTGTACCTCTATGTATACAGTCCTGTTATTTATTGCAGCAGCTGTAGGTACTTAAACCACAGTTGCTTTGGTGTCTACAGGCTCTCATAAAATTAGAGTGGAATTTCGTAGAGAAACACACCACTACTGACTATATGCTGAGTACTCTGTAATTATGCATTAGGGTTACCATTTTGCTGCTGGTGCTAAACACCAGTCCCTTCCCTGCTCCTCCAAAGCAGGCATCACTAATACACTCCCCGCTTAAGCAGACCCATACATCATCCTGAGCTGTCCTTCCCTACATCTCCTTTTGGTGCCTCTTCTTCCCCTGCTGAAGAAAAAAGTTCTTGTTTCCCCCAACTGATGGAAGATAAACTGTACCTCGTATAAAGGTCAAGAGGAGCCAGGAAGTCATCCCCATGCTTACCTTGTGCCAACACTGAACGCTAATTTTTTCTCTGTATCCTTTTCTTCTTTGCAATAATGAAGGGGCCAACATGATAGGAAAATTTTTAAATACCTACAGCTGTTGGGATCAATGCAGATGTGTAAAAAAAAGTTACAATTAGTATCTTTTCTACCATGCTTATCTCTGCTTTCAACAGATTCTGCCTTATAAATGTCTCTCTTATTAATCTTGTGGAGAGTGACAATGACTGATGAAAGAAGATACTGTTCAGAGCAAGAAAAGGCCATTTGCTAATCTATGAGCTGTCAAATCGTTTTATGCTTTTTTAGTGTCTTCAAAAAAGGGTTGATAAAGAGACAGACGAAGGTATAAGAGACTGTGAAGCCCAACTTCTGAGATCAGCACAAGAAAAGGTGGCAAGAGCCATGCTGAAATAAGAAGGAACCTAATTTTAATAACAGGGATGTGTTTTTCTCAGTAGTCATGAGTCGTTCCCTGGAGCTGTGTTCCAAGGGTGCTGAGTGCTAGGAAGCTCTGGAGGCTCGACTTAGGGAGGTCAGGGTTGTTCAGCTCCCTGAATTTACTCCTCTGCAGTTAGCATCATTTAAATCACTTGGAGATTGGAGCAAAGATAGCTTGGCATATTGAAAGGAAGAAGAAAAGAATGTAAGAGAGGGAAGACAACTCAGTGCTGTTACTTTCTGCTTTCTTGGCAGAGGTCTTAGAAGACAGGGAGAGGAAGGTGTACACTTTATGTAAGTGAAACAAGCAGTGGAAAGCTTGGGAAACTTATTTGCTCCGTTTGTAAGTATCAAAATCAGGTTTCTGAAAGTCATAGGAAGTACACAAGTAGGAAAGACTTCATGATCTAAAAAAGCTCTTGGCAGCGAGCAGAGCAATGCTTTGTTTGGCTTGCAGGTTTTGCTGGGCTGGATGTTGGGTTAAAAAGCCTGTTTGTGCATGGGTTCTCTCTGCTTCCATCAGAGGCATCTTGCAGTCTGGCTAGGAGCTTACCACCTCTGTGTCTGTATGGTAAAGCGATTCCTAAAAGCAGGGAAGGGATTGTTAGCACTACACCAAAACCCACAGCTGCAGCGTGCAGTATCAGCAGCTCAGGGCCTGCCTTCTGCCTGCATCCCAGCCAGATGCAAACAACCACGAGCAGGAAGTCGGGCTCGTGCAACAGCTGAGATGAGGTGGTAAAAGGAAAGGGCACCTCTGTCTCCTCCTGCTTATAGCATTTATAACACCAAATCGTAGTTAGAGCAGCCCTTGACCTTGGGAGGCTTTCAGCAGACATAATTACTGCTGTTGTCTCTGCAAGGACAGGAGGCACTGCAATGCCATATGAAGCATGCGAGTGCTACTGCTGTAGCCATCTGCAGGACGCTGAGATCTGCTGCCAAATATTACCCAAAGCTTCTGGGTTTGTTCCTACTGCATCTTAATATGTAACACTGCATAATGCAATTTATAGGGAATAATCTAGTTACAGTGGAACATTTGTTTCACTCTTACCGTTGAATAGAATTTAAATACGAACCTTTTAATTTGTCCTAATTAAATGGAGAGCATGATATTTTGTCATTAGCTAGGTAGGCTAAACTCTACCTCATCCTCATAATTAAAATGTATTGAATTCAGCAGAGTGATAATACCAGTTGAGATAAACTCTTTTAATTCAGGGAAGTTTGCAAAGATGAAACTGGGAGACAAAAGCATTTGTTGCAAATTACGTTTGAACATTTTGATAATGTACTTTGGGGAAATGACAAATATTTGCCAGGGAGTAAACTAGTGCTTTGGGGTTATCACAATCTTGGATGAATGCTCTGGTTCATCTAAAGTGGTATCCAAGAGCAGCAAGTGCCAACTTTTTTACAGGGAGCTGCGAGGAGTGCTGAGAGTTTGTAGTTCTGGCACAACTCATTTTACCGGGGTAAGTTTCTTGTTATTAAAGGTCAAGCTTTTACTCCTGAAGCATGAAATTTCTTAAACACTCCAGATCTGGTTTCTGTCAGTCTCTACTGAGTTGCTAACACTGGTGCAAAGCCAGCATAATGTGCTGATTTTATGCTGCTTTTAGCCTCTGGTGTAAATGATTGCCCAAGTTATTTATTAAAGGGAATCAGATGCTGTTTTTTCAGGAAAAAAAACATTCGCTCTTCCAGTTCTAGACAATCTTGTTCTTTTTTTCTGACTTCCTGAGCATTACTAAATACTGCCAAGCTCTTGTACTCCAAGATCTCTTATAGTAATGAGACCTCATTAGAGCTTAAAATGGCCTTCTGCTATTCACCATCTCTGAGAGAGAGGCATTGCAGTCTGTCCCCTTACAACAGAAGCATCTTAGAGCAACTTTTGGAAAAGTGGGTTATATTTTGACTAAGCATCACATGGCATGGGATGAAATGTTTGCTACCTTTTGTGATTTATTGGAGACAGAATGGTGAAGATGGGAAATACGATGACATGGTCAAAAGCTGACCTTTGCTGAGGATCAGACCTGAGCCCTTAGTCAAATTTTAAATGTATTGATGTGGCCAACTGAAAGCAAATACATAGTGTGTTTTTACTGCAGGCAGGTCTGAGTTCTTAGTGTATCCTAAAATAAGTGTTAAATTCCTTCATAGTGTTCTTCCAGTGACTATAAGGGTACCAGTCTTTATCTGTTTTGCAGCTTAGCCTGCTAATCCTGAACTGAAGGCCTCAGCAGTCCTGTATCATTGACATCTCCTTCTAAGATGCTACATGGACACCCAGCACACAGTGCCTCAGTAACATGGGGAGTGTCTCCTGTGCAGTGTTGGTGCGGACAGCAAAATACAGCTGTTAGATCTTGGCAGAGGTAAGCAAAGAAGTTCTGTAATGGTGGAGAGGAGGAGGTATGTGCCCGTGTTATCACAGACACTGGTAACGTGTAGTACAGTAATTAACTATCTGAACCCTGTGCAGGCAGAGAGAATGCAGACTCCTAAGGGCACTTAGGCACAGGTCCCAGTGGGCATAGATAAAAAGTACTGGGGAAGAAGGCCTGGTGTTTAAGCTACTGGGCAGATTCCAGATTTGTTAGCTTACATTAATTACTAAACGCTTTTAAGTCATTTCTGATAGATACCTTAGCATTACAGGTTGTTAGCCTTTGAAAGGGCTGGGAGATGCCTCAAGTGCAAGAGAAGTCAGGCTCTGTAGGGAGGCCACAGCCCTGTGAGACCAGAGCAGGAGCTGCTTGGCTTTGCTGTGTTCCAGGCTAGCAGCACTGTTACTCCCCAACCAGAACTCTCCTACAGCTCCAAAATGAGTGCATGACGAAAAAACCACTTGCAATTTCTGTTCTTACTAGCATGAATGTAGCTGAAATGAAGCTGGAGACATCCAGCTGTTCTGAGATGGGAGGAGAGTACCTCTGAACACATAATAAAGATCTGAAACCTCGGCAGAAAGGAAAATGCCAATTATACGAAAGCATATCCAAGAGCCGAGTTGGTCAAAGATTGTTTTTTCTGTCCTGTGGAATCTAAACTGAGTGCAGTAGCACCATTTCATGTATCGGTGTAAGCGTAGGCATCCTTAACTAAAAGATGACTTTTTTTTTTAATTAACTGCAGGAAAAACAGCCTCAACAAATTCTGTTCGCTATCTGCCATCAGGAAAAGCCTATTAACAATAATTGTTGGGTTTTTCATTTTCAAAGAACCCATAATTAAATTTTATTGTCTCATAAGTGATTAGAATTAATTGCTTCCACACGAGCTCTGGTGCTCATTATCTGCTTTAAATTGGGAGTGGCTTTTTGCAGGATTCCTTCATTTACCACAATCCCTTTCTGTTATGTTCCTGACAGAGTAAATCCATTGCTCTGAGGAGTTACAAAAAAGTGACAGGTGTTGATTCATCTTCTTCAACAGATGAGGATTAAGTGAACAGAATGGCTTCTCCCAGTGTTTAAACAGAAATATTTTGTTTCGCAGGGAAGGTGATGGAGAAATCCACTGCCACATGGGCTGGGTTTTCACACTCATACATTAGGGCTGAGTGCCATATTTGAGTTCTCTTTTAAGTGGTTTTGTGGTGCTAATCTGAGGATTAATCCTGCATAGAGGAGAGGATGTTTTACACATCTGCTCATGCACTGCAGTGTAGTAGTTGGCTTTAGTTGCTGTCACACCGATTTAAGTCCCCTTTCTCACTGGTGTGCTGGGCTTGACTTTGCCCTTCCAATCCTCAGAGTTGTGCCTTTATTAAACTCTATTTTGGCTACTGGGTGGGACTTGCAAATCCTCCAGCCCTCCCGTGGCACCAAAGTATGCTTGGGAGACCAGCCACATCTCATTCTTTGTCCATACTCATCCCTTGCCTGTCGGGGTTTGCCTGAGAAAGCTCCCACTGCCCCTTGATTCGCAGTGTCCAGGGCCCTTCTAGCCACCATGAAGGGATTAGGCTGTAAGTCCTGGTCTTCCCCTGTTGCATGGCATTCATTCGTGTTCCCTTCCCACTCAGTATCTATTTGTATTGGAAGGTGTCTGGAGAAGGAACTTGCTTTTATCCTACATTAGCTGTCTCTAGCACTATCTGGGCAGGCCAGGGTCCCAAGCCTCCTGTCCAAGAGTCTCTAACCCACGTTGCAGCTTCCCAAAGCTGCGGGCTGAGGGCAGTGCTCACAGCAGTGCTGCTGGGGCTCAGATGAAGAGGAGGGCTCCTCGCCCTCATGTTTCTTCATGGGTTGCTCTCCAAAACACACATCCTGCAGCCTTTCCCTCCATGCATAGTGGACCTGTTTTGCCTTACCTCTCTGATATTAAGGTGTAGCAACAAGCAGCTGTATCAAAGCCATTTAGACAGAGAACCCAATCCAAATCCACCCCGAGGCTACTCACATGTGGTTGTTCTCCACTGCGGGAGGACAACTTAAGGATGCCTGAGTCATTAGAGGGCACTGCGTAAGGCATCTGGTGAAGGGGGTTGTATAAGAACTGTATAAAATAGAATATTACAGTGTTTAATACAGTGTGACTTCACTCTTAGACTGTATTTTTAGAGGGTTAGAGTGCTTTAGAGGATGAATTTAGACAGAGATGTTTTCTCTCAATCCAGGATGCTGCTCTTATGGAAAAATCCTGCACAATTTTCATACGCTTGTCATTAGAGGAATTATATGGGCTCTTTGTTACAAACAAGGAAAATATAGCAATGACTTCCTTCCTCTGAATTGTGATAACTTCTGGAATTGAGTGGATTTAATTTTATTATCTGTCCTGTAGAAAGTTATCACTGTCTGTTCAGCTCCAGGACACGGCAGAAGGTGTGAGTGATTTGCTCTGTAGAAATGGGAGTATTAGGGGGTAAGTAGCGTAGTCACAGAGAATTTATGTGGACAGCTTCCAGTCCAACTGAATTACTTATGTGAAGATATTAATAAAACTGGTTTCATTATGTGTAAAAGGCAGCGAGGAGTGCCCTCAATTGCTCAGTTCAGCCACTAATCTGTCGGCAGGGGCTTGGGTAGGAAGGAGCCTCAGGAAGACCAGGAGGTGATGTTCTGTAGGGAACCTTACAAGGCCGTGTGTGGAACATGTATTTACAGCACTTTGTGATTTAGCAGCATCACACAATCACTTTGATCCCTGCGGGAGGGGAGAGAATGACAACCTTGAGCTCCTCCACTAGTCCTCTGCACTGAACTGAGGTCTGCAGAAGTTACCAAGCATCATCTGGAGACAGCCTGGCCTTTGTTGCAATGCAGTAGCTGGTGGAGTGTGCGTGCCTCACCCATGGAAGTGCCACGGAAAATGAGCCAGCTTCATGGACTGATTGATGTCTTTGGGGAACACACTGGCAGTTGGGATGTGGCTCTGACTCAGTGTCCTCAAGGCCACTTAGGTCTCAGGGCCAGCTCAGAGTTACTCCAAGCTCACTCCCTGGTGATTCCCCATCCCTTTTCCATGCTCCCACCTTTTTTTCCCCTTCCCTAGGTCTGTCGGTTGTACCACCAACAGCAATTCACCTTTCACTTCCCTGCAAACCTTGCTGCAGGCAAGAGACTGCTGGCATCAGCTGAAAGAGCGAGGTGTTGTTCCTAGGGCAGCGGGCACAGCCCAGCAGCTTGGCTGCCAAGAGGGGGCAATCTCTTTGATGACTTCGTTGCCTTAAGCAGGTCAAACATTTCCATTCTTACCTGGGGTCACAGGGATCTTTGTTACCCTGGAGCAGGATCCCCGAGCAAAGCTGTTTTTCTGTTTTGCTGGCTGTCCTCAGGCGCCCAGGGCACATCTCTGTGGTCTTTCCTCTAGGCTGCAGTGCTGGAATGCCACAGCAGGCTCTGACGGGGGGAAAAAGATTCACACAGAAATCTTAACTCCTTTCAACGATTTTCTTTTTTTCCTCCAGTGTCTCTGTTTTTAAAGAACACAAGAAAACCAGGAAAATATTTAAGTCATCTTCTGAGGATCGTTTTTGTTTACATTTGTCTTAAAAACATAAAGAAAGAAGCTCCTAAAACCAGGCTCTTCACAGCAAAATGGGTAGCAAATAGTGCCACTTTAGTAAATGTTGCCATTCATTTTTCAATAAATTACCAATTTATACTTCTGAATGCGGTAATAAAAAGAGATAAAAGGCCAGAAGAAGGAGGAAAAACTTGGGAGGTTTATGTTTACTGCCAGGCATTTGGTTTTATGTTTATCTCATGGAAAGTAACTCCATATATCATGATAATTGACTTCACCAAGTACCTTGGGGGGGGAAACAAACCTGCTACAAAACAATATCTTGTGTGAGAGGAGACCGTGCATGGTTTTTCCACTAAGTAGAACATTCTCCTTTGAATCAATAGTTTAAGCTTTTTACAATGTTCCTATTTTGTGGTTCATTTGCCCAGTTGGTGGCTGAGAACAAGCAAGGTCATGGCATAAATAAAAGCAAAATGTTTATGGTTCCCTTAAACCCCAAACAAATCATCACTTATCTACCATCACTCCAGACTAATTGATTCCTGAGAACTTTATGGAGCGAAGGCATTTTCCCCTCACTGCTTGCTTCCAGCAATTTGCCTGTTCCCATTTCAGCTGCAGTGATTTGCAGGCAGCTCTTCGGTGCTCCCGACCAGGAATTTCGGACCAGAGTTGGCAGGGGCCACTCGATTTCTCCTTGGTGTCGTGGGGCTGGAAACGAGAATTGTTGAGCAGCTGAGACTGAATTTTTCCACTGCTCAACGCAACAAAAGCAAGATTCGTTGCTGAGCTATTTTGGAAACAACATTTGTGGCAGCTCCTCTCTGAGCCAGGCAGGAGAGCAAGAGGATGGGATTGTGGCAGGCAATAAAAAATCCCTGCTGCTCCAATAAGGACTTTAATTACTCACCTCGTTACAGGTGAGACCAAGGGAGGCTGGCAGCAATGCCAGCTCCAGCACAGCTGTGGAGGATTTATTTTTCTCAATGATGAGTGGAAAAGGCTGTAAAAATACTGTACAAGCTTGGCTAATAAACTGTATTTTATTAGCCATACTTATTATGAGTGTTTACGGGCTAGTGTGCTGATAGGCATTTTGATGAGGTAGTACTCCTTAATTGCAATCATTCTGGGATTGCAAAACAAAGGCTGGAAAGCCAGAAAGCTGGAAAACATAGCACATGCATATGTCAGGTCAAGATTTATAGCCAGATAGTGAATAGCTAGCTTGGCAGCAGGTGTTTTAAATTGTTACAGCATTGGCTTCGTCAAGTCATTTGTGGCTTGTTTAAAACAGATTGATGGTGCTGATGGGCAGATATGTGTGACTGCAAGGAAAATGCATTTATCTGTGGGTCTCCTTGGAGCATCCCCTGGGGTCTCGTAGCAGACCAGTGAGCTGCTGGTGCTCCCTTGTTGTTTGGCTTCTGGCCTCCCCCTGGTTTCCCTGGGTGCTGTTGGGGAATGCTGGGCAGCCTCCCAGCCCGCCTGATGCAATGAACCCCTTGCAAAGTTGAGAGTTAATTTTTATTTTTTTGGGTTCTAGTCCAACACCACTGAGTTCTACCCTGGTTTTCCTTGTCTGGATTTATGGTACCATTTACCTCTCCTAATTCCTGCTAGCGAGCTGGCCTCTTGCAGGTTGGAAGCGTTTTCTAGAGTGCTTCCAGCCCATAATAGCAGCGAGCTTCCTGGAAGCACCACTTGGTGAGGGGTTGTGGCGTCTTCACGTGTTGGCAGCGTTTTGTCTCAGGCTATGATATACCAGTAGCAGCAGTCCTCTAATCAAAGTAATGACAATCTAGTGGGAAATGAAGATTAATCTGAGAAGAGGCTCTGTGAAAACACCTTCCTGCTCATTGTCTTTGGCTCTCTGCTTATTGCCTCTCAGTCACACAACCAAAAACGCACTCTGCTTACAAGCACGAAGGTTTTACTGATTTTTTCTCATTGTGCATCCTTTGTGCCCTCCCTCTTTGCTGGCAATCCTGCAAATCCAACCTGAGCCGCCAGGCTCCTGCTGCTGTCTCTACTCTTTATTCCTAATCTCCGGTAGTAAATGTCTTGCAGGCAAGTGACGTCCTTGGTGGCATCTCTGCAAGCCCGTCGCAGGCTGACAATTCACCCAGTGCCCCCGCATGGTGCTTAGGGACGAGCTGTGGCCACGGAGCAGCTCCCTGCTGCTGTCTTGGCCGAGGCAGTCCTGCGCTTCTGTCAGCTGGCCAGGGAAAAGTGCTGCGGAAGCAGGTAGCACTCGGGGCAGTAGTCACCTAGGACCACAATTTTAAAGAAATGAGGTATCGAAAGATGCAGATCGGTGGAAGTTGCATACTTTTGTAAATCTTAATTTGTATCAAAAGCTATTTGGGGATTCTTAATCCCATTCAGATCTGTCTTTTCATCTCTGCTCCTCCCTGATACAGAGGACAAAGCAGGTGTTCCCTGTTCTGCTGCAGAATGCATCTGTGAATATCTGTACTGGGGATGCAGTTTCTGACCTGAAGCCTGGTAAATCTCTGTGGAAGATTTTCCATTAATTTCTTTGGGTTTGATAGAGATCTCGGAGGGAGACGTCCCCAGATCTGAAGGGATCAAACAGATTTACAGCTCCTCTTCTTCTCCCCCTGACCTGACCCTCCTTTCACTGTTTGCATCTGGGAAAAGAAGCAGGAACATATATACATATATATATATACATATATCTATACACGTATGTCCTAATATTTTAGGATGTAAGCAGTGGCTTTAGGCTGTCATGGGAACATAGTGCATTTATGAATGGTGCAGTAGGTGCTCGGTGTACTTTGCTGTGAAGCACGGAGCACGAAAGAGGTACTCATCCAGGTAAAGATGTGGCCATGCTACCAAACATCCCTGTGCTAAGACAGGACAGGCAGCACCCAATTTCTGGTTGAGCTCGTGAGGAAGTTTGCTCAGGGTGTAATTATGCTAAGCAGATTTTCACCAGAAACGCTTCTGCAGTGTTCAAGTGGCTGATCGATAGGATTTGTGTTGTGAGGGCTTTTTTGTGTGTCTAGTTTTGGCAACATCTTAGAGATTGCATGTGACTACTCTTATTTTGAAAAGAAATTGCTGTTCTCATTAAACTTCAGAAAGTGGTCTGGAAAGTGTTTTTGGTTTTACAAACGCAGCAGAAAAGTTCTCAAATCTCTTAGTAAGAGTGCTGCAAGATGGACTATTTCGAAAGCTGACAAATTAAAGAGAATCTTCAACAGCTTTATTAAAATTATTTCTTTTGTCCTAGCGCTTTAGCATCAGATCCTCAAACAGTACAAATAAGTAGAACAGCTGAACCATCTCGCTGCCACTGTACCAAAACCAACCTCTTCCCTCCAGTCAACTGCAGAACGGGCTATTGTTCGTCATTAACTCTGAAAGGGAAGGAGACACTTCATTGAATCATTGGTACTCCATCTTTTCTTAAAGGTCACCTATCTAAATATGGAGTAAGTACAACCCTGTGCATTTGTAGGGCAGCTGGAAGTTATTTTTTTTGTGAGAACAATTCATAAAAAAAAATAAATCCAGAACTGTCTCCATTCCTCACAAATCATGCTTGTTTCCAAATGGACAGTTGTTGTGCTTCTCTTTTCAGTTCAGAGAGTGCAGTGGTCATTTGTCTAGCTGAACAGAGAAGGAAAATAACAAGAAGGGGAATTAGGGTTAGGTCTGTCACCCTGGAAGTACTCTAAAACTTGAAGTTACAAGCAAGTTGGTTTTGCTTGTGTGATGAGCACGAGAGGATAGTGGCCATATGTGTTAACATCTGCATGGGAAGATCAAGGACTTATCAAGCTGAATGAATGAGACTCATACAAGTGCAACTCCATCTCCCTCTGTATGTTGTGTGTAAAATTGCAGGGGGCCATTATGTAGGATGTGCAGTAAGACTCAGTGATCTGCAGAGAAAGGGTTTGTCAGACTTTACATTTGAGAGAAGGAAAAGATTGAGACTAAACATCCAAAAATGTAGCTACCTTGTGGGAAAGTGGACGTTGCATGTCCACGGAGTATGCTGTACTGTATCTTGTGGTTTTCAGCACTGTTGACAGCAAGGGAAGAGAAGGAAGAAGTCTGCATGGCAAAACCTCAGAGGGAGCTTGTCCTTTGCCTAGAGGAGGTTGTGCTGCTCTATGAGGTTCACACATGTGTAGTAAGTTGGTGATTTATAGTCCATAGTCCTAGAAACCTTGGCACCCAACTATGTGTCTGACTTCACTGAACTGCTTAAAACCTCAGCAGAATTCTCCCCATAAGGTCTCAAACCTGTCAAACTGAGCTGAGCTCTTCTAGTAGGCCACATTCTTTATAACCCAGCCTGTGCCTGCAGATTCACAATGATAGTGCTAAAAATATCATGCCTCTTTCTAGAAAGTATTGTCTTAAGGAAAAATAATACTGTTGAAGCCATGCTAGGATGTGTGCAGTGAAGGCAGGTATCTAAGATAAAACCTCCTGAGTGTAGCTTGCAGTCATTCACAATCGTTTTCAGCGAGATATGAAAGAGGAATTTGACTGGGGTTGGTGCAGTGCTTTGAGGCTACAAGTGGAGGAGAGATATTGAGAGACCGAATCTTGGGGCTGCTAGGAGTTATTACAGAGATGTCACGATTGACATTGGCCTAGCGGGACAAACTGTGGTGTAATGGGACGGATTTCTTCTTCCAAGCATGTGTGACTTCCACAACAGTCAACGTGTGAGGACAGGACTTTACCTCTACAATCAAGGTTATATACCGAACAGCAAGAGATGCACTGCTATAAACACTGAGGATTTGGAGAAAGTACAGAGCAGGTCAGAGCCTGGCCCCTAGGCTGCAGCAGCCTTCTCTCTCTGTCACTCCAATGTTCAGAAGAGGCTTGGGACTACGGAGAAATTTTGATGCTGGTGGTCTGATGAGCTTGAAATCCCTCCCCCAGCAGTGTCCCTGCTTATGCTTACAATTCCTAGCTATCCAACAGCCACTTCCTCACAGATTATTGGCTTTTCGTGTTGCTCAAGTGCAGCCTTTTCATCAGATCGCATATGTTCTGATCACTTTCTGGCAGTTTTTCTTATCGTAAATAGAGCCCATTCAGCCACGATTTATGTAACCACCATCCAGATAATACCCTCCTAATGACCACTTTCCCTGGAGAAACACAATTGTATCTCTTTCCCCCTTTCTGCCAATTGCATGTGAGTTTGCCACAGAGCCAGACGTGGCCCCACTATTGTCCTAGTGCAGATGGGTGGGAGCCACAAAAGCCCCAACTGGAAAATTCCCAATCTCTGGGCAAGAACATTGGTTTCCTTCTTCCCCCTTTTGGGGTTCCCACTGAACGAGCTGAACAGAAAAAACGTTCTGTACTTGCAGACTTCCTCACATGCTTGAAGGGACATGATTTCAGGGGGGGTGTGGAAATTAGAGGGTTTGTGTGTAGTCAGCATGCAAACAGGAAGCATGCCCCAAAATCTGATGGTGTTGTTTGCACGGACTGCGGGCTTACTTTTGCCATGGGAATGCACTGCTCGCTTTTAAGGTGACTGCCAAATTCCTCGCCTGTAGATTTTGGCTGCTTCAGAAGGGAGGTGAAATACTCCTGGGACTTCTGCTGAAACCCGTGTGATCTCAGGTCACCCAGAAAGTAGTGATAATTAGCCAAAATATCAAAAGAGGTGCAAGAATTTAATTCTGTAACTTTCATGCACAGCCAGGACAATTGAAGGAGGAGGGCCAGAAAAGGCTGAGCAAGGGCAGTGCCTTCCCACGAGCAGTGCTGGGTGTGCTGGTACTGGCCTAATGCCATCCTTGCACAGGTAAATGACATTTGGCTGGTTTTGGAATAGGCACAGTGGCCTTTTGTCTGCTTGCAAACGGTGATACAAATATTTTCTAAGAAAGAAAATGCATGTGTAGAGATACAGACACATAATTGTGGACATTCAGAAAGTGAAGTGCCTCTCAGAGGAATATTGGTGTGTTTAGATGTTATTTTGGTTCTAGAGAAGCAAGGCAAATTGGGCATTTTTTCCCCTCTCAAGTCACTAAGTGTCCCTGCTTAGAAAGTGCAAAGGCAAGCTCTCAGATAAAGCCGAACAGAAAGGAAGCGGGGAGAACCCAAAATGTCTTTCAAATGCCTTCATGTCAATCAGACAAAGTTCATTATCCTTCTGTTGTTTTCTGGTGAGAATAACTTCTTTGCTACCTTTTTTTTTGTGGGAAACCTGTTGCAGACAGTGCTTGTTGTCCTTGCTAGAAGAGCACAGATGGCTCGTTTCAGCAGGAAGCACGTGGACGAGGTGGAGCTCTTTGCCTCAGCCTGTGGATGCATGGCCCAAGGCTCTCTGTTTTGGCAGAGGGACCACAGGAACCATGGTACAACCAGGACTGACAGCCTGGCTGGAAGTAACACACGGCAGAGCTTTCCAGGTAGGCAGTGAGAGAGACAAAGGAGAATCACATCTTGATGTCTTCACCAGTTCGTCATGAGAGCCTGCTCTTCTGCTGCTGCTCTTCCTCACGTGTGTTTCTTAGCACTCCATTAGTACTGTGCTGTGTGCCATGCCTGTGCCCCTGGGGATGGCCATCACTGCCCACAACACAGGGGTAATCTGGGAATTACATGACCAGACAAACGTTCCCCCAAACTGAGCAAAGTGAATCACCTATCGACTGCTTTAGGCTGCAGCAGGAGGCTCGCAAACGGTCACCAATGAATTTTAATGTGAAATATTTATAAATTCTTTTATATCTTTAATATTCTGTGGAGATGTGGCTGATGCTGCAGTTCTTAAAATTGCACTGAAACGTGATATATGGCATACACAATGGTCCAGAATATTTCAGTGTGTCTCTCCGAGTCACTGCCAGCATGCTGGGGATGTTTTCAAGGTAAGTCTGTGTGGGAAAAGCACTGCTGGCTCGGTGGTGTGGGTGTCAATGCCAAGCCTTGTGACATTGGATCACAGCTTGCATTGCTTCCAAATGTCCTCTTTCTGCTTTGTTGCATTTCCAGTGATGCCCATGTGAAGAGAAATCAAGCCCATGGCTCCTTCTTGGGCCAGATGGCCTCTCAGACCTGAGGGTCGGGCTCTGATCTCGTTGCCACAAGGCTGGATCCACCGCAGTGTCACGTCACCCTTCGTCTTGCTTGAGTCCCTCAGCTGATGCAGGTAGGTGACAGAGAGCCCTAGGTTTGGCTAAATGGTCAATGAGGCCTTTGTGGCTTGCTGTAAAGCTTTAAATCCGTCTGTGGGTCTTGCAGTGAATAAAACCCTGGCAGGAATTAGCCCCAAATGACTAATAGCAGCTGGCTCAGACAAAGGAGTCGGCAGCACTCGGGCTCGCAGAGAAACAGCAGCAGGTTTCTGGTCCAGAAAAAAAAAAGAGCGAAAGTGAACCACAGGGCTCCGAGTAACAGGCTGGCAGAGAAAATATATCCCCAACAGCAAATGATTTAAACAGGCGCACTGATTTTGCTGCTCTCCTGTGTCAGCGTCATCTATCTGTTGCTTTAGTTATTTATTTATAAGGAAGGGGGTTGCAGGATAGCAGCCAAGTTGCAGAAGCTCCCGAAACCCAGGGGATTGATTTTTATACTGCAAAGGTTGCTCCCGGCAGTGGGTCCCCCTGGTTGGATCAGCCTCTGGCCAGCGAGCTCCTGAGCAGTGTGAGCAGGATCCGACCTCGGGTTAGCGAGGCTACAGCATCTCGCTCTGGGATTCCCATCACGCTGGGCAGAAGCTCCCCCCTGGTTAGCAGATGACTTACTGCATGCCTTGTGAAACCCTCACATGGCTTTGTTCCCAGCAGCTGCCCAAATTTCAGGTAGAAGTGGAGGTAGGAGAACTTCTGAGCCCTAATGTTGGTGGATGGATGCCCCTGGTCGAGGCTGTCCCTACCCAGGTGACTTGGGCACAGTCACAGCTCTGTGCAGTGACTCCCCAGGTTAGGGTGGAAGATGCTGGGCAGTGCTTTCCAAAATTTTTCAGTGTTTTCAGATCCTGTTCTGCACTCACATGGCTCTATGGCAGAATAACCCTATCTGGTCCTCTTCTAGCCACCCCCAGGCTGGCTGTAACAAACCAACTTCACATGTTGCTACCAGTTAACACAGCAGTCCTGGAACTGCTAGAACAAGGTTTAACCTTAATTTACCCTTTATTTTATAAACTTTTACCTCTTACCATAGTCAGAGTACAAAGCCCTGAGTACAAGACCTCCAATAAATCCTGTTTAAGATAGGCACCTCTTCCCAGCCCAGCCCTGGCTGTAAGAGAAACGGGTGATGATGAAGCCTTGTGTTTGTTCAGCCCTGTTTGGAATTTACAGCACTATGTAAATGATTTATTGCAGCCGTAAATAATTGATGCCTCTGGAAATGGATTCCTGTCAACAATACATTCAGACCCAGGCCTTCATTTCAGCCTCATGGTGGCAATATGCATTTAATGGGGAAATTGGCCTGCTTGCTTTAGGTTCTTATTTATGTCTCGAGATGTAGTGCTTATGGAGCTGCTGGTGGTTCTGTCTCATGGAAAAGGCAAGCTGTGGGGTGGGTGAACATCCGGAGCCTGGGATGTCCCGTGGGTCATGGCCTGCTTTGTGGAGGGCTCACACAGCTGCTGCGTGGGCTTCTGGCTGTTCTGGGAGCCTGAAAAGTGGAGTCTGCCCAGGAGAAGAGCAACCCCAGAAAGTCCTGACTGATGGGGGTGCACATGAACAGGGGAAATCCTTAAAGAAAATCCTTAAAGAAAATCTCTTCTACTTTCGACTCAGCCAGCCTAAGCTTGAGGTGGAGACTCCTTTGCTTGTGTTTCCCCTAAAAAACTTCTAGTTTTGAGATCATTTCCTTTCATATTTGTATTTTGCTTTGGTCATCTCGTGTTAAGGAGGTTGGAGAAACATCTTCTACTCTGTAGACCACAGCATGTCAGTGGGAGCTTCTGGACAGGAGACTTTGTCTTGCAGGCCCAGAGCTGTTGCCCTGTTGCTAGATTTGGTTCCCATCTGCTTCTGCTGGTGCCAGCAACTTCTCTTCTGTCGGCAGGCACTGGATGCTTCCTGCAGCATGAAACCAGGACTCTTGAGGGCTGCGGAGGAGCTGGCTGTTCCCCTCTAGGGCAGCCACAGTCACTCCCACCAGGGAAAACATCAGCGTGGAAAATACAGGAACGTTGAACTCCTTCAGGAGTGGGCATTCGTCTGCCAACTCCCTGCCACCATGTGAACTTAATGCAGAGGAGGAATTCAAGGAAGGAAAGGTTCCTGGCTGGGAAGCACAGATGTGCTGGGTAAGTTTGGGTTTTGATATTTTTTATTTTCAGCCACATTGACCTGTGGTCTCAGCTGTGGCAGTAAGTGTAGTTCTGTGAAGTGAAACACACTGCTTATGTGATTTGGAAGCTAGTATAAAAAGCTTGTGTGGATGTATGAATAAACATAATAGAAAAATAATTCAACTCGTCCTCTGGAGTCAGTAATCCCAAATAGCCAGAGGTTAGGCATTTCACCTAGTTCCTGTTTTCCATCATCTCATTAAGTGCCTGGTTTTGTGGTGACTGCAACACATTATCTCCAAGGGGATTAGCACACTGAATACAGAGTAACCGAGACCTTGCAATCATTCTATCACAAATACCAATGGAAGGAAGGAAAAACTGTTATTTTTTTTTTTAAACAAGATGCTCCAAGGGAAGGAATTGCCTTCCAAAAATAGAAGCCAACACTTTCAGAAGACACTTGTGATTTTAAGATGTCACTGTTTGATATGTAGCTTGGTACATCGTAAGGGCCGCAGATTTTAGAGAAGTGATGCCTGTCTTCACTGTGCTATTTACTGAGTTGCACATAGGGACCAGCAAACAGTGCAGAGGGAATATAAACTTCACATTCTCTGATCCAAGGGCCCAGCTGGGAAGGGATGAGGTCTTCCCTGGGTGTGCCCCTGGAACGTGCCCTTGGACAAGCTGGCCTGGCCTTCTGAGGTAGCACGATACCTTTTCTGGAGTTGGCCTGAAACAAGGTGGAACAGACTTGATGCTCCAGGTGGCTTTTTTGCTTTCTTCTTAGGCACTCCTGAAGAGAGGATTATTTTTTTTTTTTTTAATTTCATTTTGCTTGCGGCTCAAAGCAAAGCCACGTTTGAGCCCAAGGCATGAATAGATCAGCTGAGATTGGTCTGCTGGGGGCTATTCTCTGAACCCTTAGCCCTCCTTTTCCTTCGGGTAATTTTCTGGCTGACTAAGATCCAGTTTTCATTATTTTCTGTCATATGCATCATGCTGGTGGGTTTGTCTTTATTACAGGTCTTTCTTCTTGACCTCTAGGAACACTGAGGCACAGCGAAATGCTGCTAAATCTCTGCTAATCATATCATGTCTACAGCACCTGCTGAAAATCCCTCCAATTTCTAGCAAGGAGAGTCAAAGGGAATTCAGTACATTACCCCAGTCCTAGCTGTAAAACAAGCAGGGTAAGCAATGCCTCACTAACTCGAGCAGAGGCAAAGCAGGACATTTCATGGCATTGCCACCCGTGCAGCCAGCTTCTGACAGCTCACAGCCTTGCTGTTGTGTTTCACTGTTTGCCATGTTGTTTGCTTGGTTGGTTGGTTGGTTTTTGCTTCCAGAGATAGCTCTGTAATTGTAAGCCTGTGCTTCCCCTGGGTGTTAGGTGCTCACATGTGTGCTTTTTGCTCCCGTCTGCAGTGAGAAGACAGCCGTGTCAATCCCAGCAGACAGCTCCATGCAGGTACGGAGTGAACATGAAGCAAATCCATGAACGAGGCTTCCCCGAGCCATGCTGGTGGCTCAGCAACTGCAGCTTGGAGCCACCGTGCTGCTGATAGCTCGGTGACAGTTTCACAGGCTGTCAGTGACCGTCATGCCTGAGTGGGCCAGCTGAAGGGTAATGGGATTTAATTGCTCTTTGGAGCAGAGGAGAGAGGGATTTTTCTTTTTTTTTTTAAGTTTTGGCACTGTGGGATGCATTTAAAAAACTCTTAATGAGGGGAGGTTAGAAGGGGAGAGGGAGTGGAAATGGAGATATACCTTTGTGGAGTGGGATGGAGCATCTTCAGAAAGCAAAGAGAATTTTTCGATGCACTTGTAAGTGGTTTTTGGGCTGCAGGATTGATGTCCAGCTGATGCAATTGGACTTGGGGAGTGAAGCAAGGTGGGTTTGTCCTGTTGAGAATCTGCCCCTCTTCTCTTTGTATGCCCACTCCTCCTTCCCACGCCCCATGGCTCCCAGGGACCAGGCTTTCACCATAGGCACTGTATCAAGGCTGCAGGGGCCCTGCTGCCTTTGGGCTCCCCGCTGGTTTGACGTCTGGGGGACTCCGTGGGCCTGTTTTACTCCCATCCCACAGACCGTCTGTGCAAACCGAAGAAACCACACGGTAATTTAATTTGACTCCGTCTCATGTGGTTTGGGTCTGTCTGTGCAGGGAGGAAATGCTGAGGGCATTGGCAAGGCAGCACAGAAGTGAATCCGACCCGGCGGTAGCACAGAGCCCCTGTCCATGCAGAGTCTGGCACCAGCACAAGCTTTCAGCCTGCCCCTTAAAACTTCATCTTGAGGAAATAAAAAGAGATGTCTTGGCTCCTTTCTCCCCCAGCAAGCATCCTGGCAATGTTGAAAGGTCAGTAAGGGTTTTCCCTTCCCTTCGTCTTTCCTCTTCTTCTTGTTTGGCACAAGCAGCCCTGGCAAATCCAGTTCATTTTTTCATTTTTCATTCTTGGTGGTGCAGTCGAAGCACTAACTACTGCCACGGGAAACGAGCAGTGGTAGAAGCCTGTGGGGACCTGGGGCCACTGGCAGATTGTGCAAGTCGGGAGAGTAAAGGAGCAATGCTTTCCATATTTAAAGGTACCACAAAACACACTGCTTGGGATGAAAGCATCCACAGAGGTTTGTTATCGGAGAAATGTTCATCTGTGTGATGAATATTCGTGCTTCTGTGTTTTTCAAAACCCTTGCAATTTCCCGTTTTTAAGAGCGGAGTAAAAGAAGTCTATTATCTGTGTTTAAACATTTCTTCCAAAAGCACCTTTTGAAATGCAAGGCTGCATTTAGCTTCACCCCCTGGCTTCTAGGTAATGGTTGTATTGTGTTTTGTTTTGTGCTTTTAAAAAAATAATTTCTACCAAATTAATCTCTTATGTTTCCATCTAGCCAGGAGATAATGAACTTGTATGATGGTGTCTGTTAAATACTACTTTTGAAGCAAACTGTGCTAATGACAATGGTAATTAAACCTCACGCATCAGGATATAAGATGACTGGTGGCAGGCTCCGCATGGCTTTATTCCCACTGTCCCTGAGCCAGCGTGGCTATGCACAGATGCCTGGAGCCAGTATATGGAGAAATGTCACCTTTCTCTGGAGCAGTGAGCTTTAGAAGAAAGTCTGGGGTTAACAGGGGCTAAGACATAACCCTGATCTGTCCCTGTGTGCCAGATGCCTTGAGTGAAGGTCTAGGTGTCTCTACAAACCTTGGTTCCCCAAAATGTTAGTCTGGGTCCTGGCAAGGGCATGCTCCTGCCTGGAGCAATTCCTGCACACTTAACTGCCACAAAGCATCTTTGGCAGGGCCTTGAAATTAAAGGGTGGCTCTCTCCATGTGAATATTAAAGTCATCAACTCATTTAGTCTATAGGAGCTGAAACAGTCTCCTTGGCCAAAATTAATGTTCACAGCCACACAGGCACTGATGGGCACCAGGAGCATCCCTGCGCAGGTCAGGGATCAGTTGGCCCTTTGCTGTCAAGAGCAGAGGGATGACAGTAATGAGAACTGGTGGAAAAATCTCACCCTGGATCTTCTGTTTCCTAGCTTTTTTGGCTGTAAAAAGAAAGTGGAGCTCACTTTTTTTTTTTTTTTTTTTTTTTTTAATATTGCCTAGTAAATAGGTAGAGATTATTTCCCATCCCACAAAAGACAGAGCTTCAGCTTCAGAGAAGAGCAAGCAGATCATGAGCTGCTAGGGATGGGATACATGACTTGTTGGGGAGTGATAATGTTTCTTTCTTGACCATTTGCACACTTTTCCTCCTACCCCAGCCTTCCTCCCCCACATAGTTAAGACTGTTTAAGGGCAATTTGTGTCACCCTTGTATGTCATTGATCCATGCTTGCTAGCACTGTGGGGCATCTATACATAACATAAATATGGGGCATCTATACACTAGCTTATTTTACACAATTCAGACTAACACCACTCTGGCTGGGGGTATCTGTATCAAGTGGGCACTAAAGATATCATCATTTAATTGTCTGGAGCAAAGAGAAAAGCAATGAAAAAAGCAACCCAAGGGAAAAGATGAACTGTAGATAAGTTTATATTTTCTATTCTGAACAATAGATCAGAGACCTTCTGTAACAACTACATCAGCATTTATTGCGTCTCTGATCCAAAAGCTGTCTGATAAATTCTAGCTAATTTCCAGACTTGCTTTAGAATGAAGCAGCGAGCTCTTCTGAACCTCTTTTATATGCTCATTTTTATTGTAAAGCTGTACAGTAATTTCTTTTAAATTATTTTTATGATTTGCCTTCTAATGTCCTCCAGCATTATGCCTTTGCCCATCACATTAACTGCCACCCCGGGTTGCCACCCTGCAGCGTAGTCCTGAATACTGAAAGGCAGCACCAGGCGGTGCCTCGGGAGCCACAGGGCTGAAGGAAGCTGTCACCCCTGTGCTACAGAAGGTGGGTAGCCCTGGGCCCGTGTTTTCTGCAGGACTGGACAGCAGGCTTTCCCTGGCAAGGCCGTTGTGGCTGTATCTTTGAAGATACTGGATGGAGTGGGAATTAGGCATGTAGATACCTTGAGGCGTAATGTTCTTTCCTTTGTAATTGAGTCCTGCCCCAGATGAAGCTGCTAGACACTGTCCTCGTAAGAACTCAATAATATTTTCTAATAAAAATAGCTGCGGTTTTATCTTGTCATTATTTTATTACAAGTTCTTGCAGCAAGCGTTTTTAGACCATATTCTGCTTTATTTGCAGGAATTCATTATTAATGTTGGGTATTAACTCTTGCAATGTATTTCCTTAAAATATTTTGCTTTTCATAGTTATATGCCCTACACCTTTAAACTGCCATTGTGCTTTCAGTCAACAAATCTAACCGAACCCTGCCTGTTGCTTGTGAGCCTCGTGCATCAGCCCCTGCTTCGGGAGCCAAGGGAATGTGATATTGTAGCGTAAGTGAGGCAAACCCAAAGCCCCAGAGGCATGGATGGGTGCAAACTTGCATCCTACCTGAGAACACAGTTGTAGGGTCAGCTCTTCCTTGTCCTGCCAGGCAGAAAGATGGGATGTAGAAAGGAAAGACTTACCCACTTTGGAAGCCAGGGACAGACATGAGCCTTCCCTGAAGCAAACCAGTGGGTTGTGGCCTTCATTCTAAGCCCCAAGCCTGCAAGCTGAACGTTGGCAATGCTGTGTGAACCACCTCTGAAGAGCTGAAGTCTAAAAACCAGCAAAGCAAGATGCTCTCCTTCCTCCCACTCCCACAGGGTCTCTGAATAGTGTTATAGGGAATTCTTCAACACTAGGAAAAAAAAGGAAAAGAGCAGGAGCCCTTTCAAGGTCTTTGTTAATGGCCCAGGGACTGAGCTATGCCCCAAGAGACAGAGCTGTCGTTCTTACACAAGAACTGCAAAGGCTGCTGGAAAAGCACATGTAGCCAAGAATATATTCATTATGGCTTTATTAAGCTCATATGTTGAAAGGTAAGGACAGAGTTGTACCAGTTGTGATTTCTTATCCTTTTTTCCCCTTCCTCCCACCTCTAACCTTCCACATTGTAACCTGGAGTTCCTGGTGCCCACCAGCTTGGTGAACTTGAGAAAGTAGAAAAAGTGATCCTGTGTCAAACAGAAAAAATCACCTTCCCCCAGTGGGAACTGCTGAGGATCTCCTGTAAGAGAGTGTGTGTTTGGTGAAGAAACAGCCCCAGTGGTTTTATAATATTTTGTTGGGAGAAGGGAGACCCAGCCCAGTGATGCATCTCTAAGGACATGTAGCCTAATTAACCCCACGTCTTTCATGCCATCTGCTGAGCTGCAAAGGCGCTGAAGCATTTTTATTTCCTCCTTCATGTTGCTTTGCAGAATTCATGGAGCCCCTTTGGACCTGGTGCTGGTGGCTGACAGTATGGGAGCACAAGCCTCCACCTTATGGCTACAAGCCCAGGGAGAGGTGTGTGATAGTTTTCTTCAGCTGTATAAGTGAGAGAGAAGTTATCTATTAGAAAATCAGAGTGCTGGATGTTGTGAAGGTGGTGTCGCTTTGTGGTGAAGCCACTTCTGCTCTCAGGAAGGGAGGGCAGATTTTCTGCAGTGCTGAGCAAGGTCATACATAACATCTGGTACTGGTGGCTGTCACAGAGCTGTGCTTGTGCTTCTGGCACCCTCTGCGTGCAGGACCCCTGGAAACTCCCGGAGAAAATGGGGCACCTGTGGGTTGGGATACTCCAAGGATGAAGTCAGCGTAGGATGCAGAGGCTGGGAGACAACAACTTTGCATAACTCGATGTTAATTTTGTTTGCAGTGTTCTTTGCACACAGCGTAGTGTCCGGTTGATGAACCAGAAGTGGCACCTTCTCAAGCTTAACTTAGAAGACTTGAACTCAGTGGAATCAAGTAGAAGTTTCCTCAGCTCTCAGCAGCGAAGAGCAGATGTTCACAGCTCAATCTAGGTATCAGCCATCTCTGCCTGGATCAGAGGCCTGTGGCCAGGTGTTTCAGAGAGGTAGTCTATAACTAGAAAACTCTTTTCTTCCCTTCATTGTGCTGCGGGTTAATCAGAATAGCAAAAGGAGAAGCAGTTTGAAATGCAGTTTGAAATGCTTTAGGCTGTTTTGTCATCATCAGTGGCGGCAATAAGATACCTACTGGGAAAAAAAATGGGTTAGGGGGACACTAAAAAGCCACATGGTGGAGGAGAGGAGAGTTTCTGTTTTGGAGCATGGTAGTTTGGCCCCAGTGCTGTGTCCCTAAACTCAGGAGGGTGAGGCTTAGAGACTCGCTATTTATCTGTGTGTCTCATGAGCATTTTAAAGTGGAATTAGTGCTGGGGCCGCTTCCAATGGTGGGTCTTGGTTGCATAGCGCTAAGGGCGGGATGGGAGCTCCAGTTTTGGGGATGCAGTCTTGTTTCCAGCTGAAGTTTAGGAAGCAGGGTATGCTTCCTGAAGCCGTTCCTTCAGTAGATAATGACCAGGTCTCCCCCAGCTGAAACCTCCTCGTGCCTCAGCAGCTGCCTTCCCTTCGCGGGAAATGATGAATTGAGTAATCTGCGTTGCTGTGCTGCTGGCTGCCAGGTTGTAAATCGCACGCGCGTGCTC
This sequence comes from Netta rufina, assembly GCF_964035555.1. Taxonomy (NCBI): domain Eukaryota; kingdom Metazoa; phylum Chordata; class Aves; order Anseriformes; family Anatidae; genus Netta; species Netta rufina. Next base: position 7,961,500 of record NC_140129.1, read on the forward strand.
CCAGAAAGATGAGATCCCACATCGGTTTTTAAAGAAGTGCCGCAACAGTGCCGCTGATAAAATCTGCCTCTCGCGGGCTGAGCGCTGAGCCAGTCTGTGCTCAGACAGCCCCATGCATCAGCGGGTGACGAGCACACGCCTCCGACGGCAGGCGCTTCCCTGCAAGGGCTGCTGAGCTGAGTGAAATATCTCTCCCCGAGACGTTCTGCGGTAGGTTGGCGTGTTACTGTACGTGAACTATCGCCGGCAAACAGGAGCCATTTAGAAATGAAACGGGAAGGAAACAAATCATAGAAACAAAGGCTTCCCGATCCAAAAGGATGCCTTCGGCTCTCGGCCCTGAGCGTCACCGCGGATCGAGCAGGTAGCTGCTGCCCTGTCCATCTTCCTGCTTGGCTTGGCACCAGTCGAGACCCGAGGTCAGAAATTCACATCAGCAAAGCCGCAGACATCGCAGTGCAAGAGCAGCAAGCTCATTTTTATCACCCTCAGCAGCGACTTAGTGGGAAGTCGGCAATGTCTGCCTGGCAAGGCAGAGCCTCTGCCTCTGAGCGTGTGCCTCGTGCTGACGGCTGGGCTGCTCCGGCAGTAAAAATGAGCCTTGCTGCCTCCCACTTGGCCTCCAGGGGCCATGCTCTCCACTCATAACAGCTCAGTGATGAGGGGTGGGGGCGTTTCAGTGACTTCCAAAGGCTTGTTGTTTTAGTTTCGTTGTTCTGGTTGGGGAAAACCCAGCAAGATGTTGTACTGGGATAACTGGGGGGACTGGGAAGGGTTTGCCATGCCATCCCGGTGCCAGCAAGAGCATCAAACACCGACATGAGCCCAAAGGGAACACATGAGGAGTGCTTAGCCCTGCAAGCCTTTCTCCTGGGATGGAGTAGCCCATTTCTGATGCAAGAGCTCTCGATTTGAAATGAGCTCCTCTTCCAGAGTTGCCTGTTTGGGTTTCCTGTTCATGGCTACCTCCACTTTTGTCAATGTGCTCGGTCTCCTAGTGGGGCTAAATGCCCTGTGGTTCCTGCCTGCAGTCTAGCTAGGGCAGGTTTGTGTTCCAGAGGGAAGAGAAAAGCAGCAGTAACCCAAAAGTGGGGATGTGATTTCACTCTTCTTGGGCTGATAGAACTGTGTTTGAGAGCTGCTGATCTAGAAGAGAGCCCATCTCCATTTTGGAGGCCTGCAGGAGCCCTGACCTGGCTCTGCTTCTGCTGGAGATGGTGTCGTGGGCTGGCAGCTGGAACATGGCACACCTGGCAGTGGGGGGAAAGGTCCCCTCCTGGCACTAATTTCTGCAGAGAGGCTTTTCAGAAATGAAAAAATAAAGTAGCAGCAAAGAGAATTGGCTCCATCCTAGCTCACGGTCACCACAAAGCCGGGCTGCAGCTAAGGGAGGAGCCTGGGACCTGGACTAACAGGGAAAGGGAGGCGACACCGTACTTGGGGCTGCACGGCGTTGTTTGCACTGGAGGCTCGGCCTCACCTTATTCCTCTGGGAAGCCACAATTGGTGGTGTGATCTTGAACAAGGGCTCCCAGAGGCTGGCCATCACCACCCAAGCGTGGCTGGAGTCCTCCTGCTGCGTCAGTCCCCCGAGGAGAAGCCCAGGCAGCCTCTTCAATGCTGATCTGGCGCTACAGTCCGGAGGGGGACTGAAGGAGCCCAACAAACTCATTGCCTGCCTTAGCAGCGCGGGGTGGAGCCTGCTCTCAAACCACCGCCTGCCCCGTCTGACCGCTGGAGAAGCCGCCTTAGCACTGCTAGAGGGAACAGTGACAAAGCCCCCATCAAAATGTGGCTTTTTCAAGCTCTCTGAATGACAGAAAACACCTGACATCCCGCGCTGGGGAAGGCTGCCGCACTCTTTCAGCATTCTGACAGGGGCATTAAAATGTATTTATAACAGCTGGGGAAGGCTTGCCCTGAGGAGTGAACTTAATTCTTAGTCTGCCAGGCACTCCGTTGTGAGTGACAGTGATTTGTCCCCTGTGTGTTCATTCTCCTCCTTGCCCTCTTGCGTTTTATAAAGCTGTATTTGACAGTCTAATTTCATATAACTAATAACATTATGTAGTGAAATGAGCTTGAATGTCCGTTTCTCTTTTCGGCACTGCACTACTTGATGAACACTGGATTTCCCACCTCTCCTGTAGAGTCATTGCCATGGTTAAGTTTTCTGATCTCCCTTTAAAGCAAATATTTGGATGAAAGAAGTGCTTTGACTTCTTTCTTCCGCACAACTGAGCCAGGGATGTGCCTCACACAGCTGAGAGAGGTGTGAGCTTTGGTGACAAGCTGCAAAAAGTAACTTAACACAAAGCAAACCTAAAATTGGTTATTTTAATTTTTCAGGTAGAAATTTTGACAGAACACCACAACCCTACCAGATCTCGACGTCCAAACAAAATGAATGCAGAAACCCACTGAAAGCAGAGAGAGGGCTGATGCTGGCATTGATAGGCAGCAGGCTGTGCCTCTGCAGCTTCTGGTTCCTGGTCACCCCATCCTGCAGCCGCAGAGATCTGGAGTGTTTCACCCAGGTGAGAGCGACCTTTCTTTACTGGGATATGTGGTGTTACAGCCCCTGGGGAGCAGAGGAACAGCTGCGGCAATGCAGAGCTTCAGGTTGGTGTGGGATGCCCGAGACAACTGACACTTCTGGTTGCCTAATTTAGAGGGATTTTCTTAATAAGACTCACCAGGAGGTTTGTTGCTGAGGATATATATTCCACACAGGCTCTAACTGCAGAGAAATGAGTAATGGTTTTTGTAACGGCTTTTTAAAAAGATTTTGCTCTTGGCCACCAAAATACCTTGGGGCAGTCCATTCCACTGACTGAGTCTATGGGGAGAAATTTCCTTTCAGTAGCTCATCTTAATATAGCAGGGAGATGAATCTCCTTCGTATTGTGTGCAAAAGGTGCTAGCAAGAGCATATGTGTCATCATCAACTTCTTTATCCTGCTCTTGATGCTCTAAACCTCTATCGCTCCCTTATTGTCCTCTTTAGAAATCCCATCTGCATCCACTGTCCCTGCAAGGAAGTTCCAAATGCAGGTCACTTCTGAGGAATCAGAACTTGCCAGACCCATTTTGAAGCTAATGCTTTTAAAATCCACCCCTTCCCCCACTTTTTTTAATCCCTGAATCTTTACTTTTCTCATCACATTGCACCTATGAATAATTTGTTTTGATCAAATCTTCCATCAAATTCTTTTTAGCTAGGTGCAACAAAGCTCTTTGAGTGAAAAATGCATCTTTTACAATGTAACCTTGGCCCCTGGCCTCCTTGTTTCCCAGCCTGGCTCAACCATGGTTTCTGAAAGTTAGCATGGATTTTCCTGACAAAATACAGAGAGGAGGCACAGTTCAAAGTCGGCAGCCTCACAGACCTCTTCCATTCAACAGAGCAGGGCAAATGACTCTGCTTATTACCTGTTTTGCAGGATATTATGGCACATCCTTCAGAAATGGGAGAAAGATGTGGCTTTCTGCTTATTGCCTGTACCTTTCCATGAGAACACAAAGGGGGGAGGCTGGTAACACTCCAACACTCCAGGAGAGTTGTATCCAAGTGTCTGCCACACTTGGATATCCACACTTGGATATACAAGTTGGGCTGTGTACAGCATGTGATAAAGAGCATTAAAAGCATGGAGGAGGGGATGGATGGGAGCATCCCAGCAGCAAAGCCATTTGCTCTCTGCCTTGGCCTTGGTAAATGGCTTTACCTGAGAAAGAAGATCCCGTTTGCTAGGCATGCTCTAAACAAGTACCTTCTCCTGCACCTGGAGATTTACAGGTAGCCCAGGGCTAGAAGGGGGAGAAACTACCCCAGTTTATGGTGAGGAAGCAGAATCTTAGAAAGAACAAGCAGTATTTTTAATAATAAATATGGCCATGTGGAGTAATTATAAAGATGGCAAGTGCTAGACTGTGAAGAGGTTACTTTCTGATGTTTCCACTGACATCAGTTCTTTTGGCTGGCCTCAAAATCACAGTTTATACGGCCTAAATTAGCAGAATTGAGCTGCAAAACTGAGAAAAGCTGCAGATCTTTTTTTTTTTTCCCGTTCTAGCATTCTCTATAAAATTGGCTCAATGGTTTTTTCCTCTCACGTTCATTAATATACATTCTAAATGCTTAATTTAGAAACAGACACAGTCCTTGATCACCGTCCTGTTTACATTTCGACATTACACTCGGAGCAAAGGGACCCCTCTTGTACTTCTTCTCCCTCCTCCCCTCTCCAAGCTTTGTCACCCTCCTTCGGGATCTCTTTTCAAAAGATCAAGAGTAGAGAAAAGGCTTCAGATGCCATAAATATTGCAGGAACCAGTGTTCATCAGAGAATGGCCCCCTTCAAGATCAATATGTCTTCCTGAGGGGGCATTCAGTCCTTCAAAGTAAACAAGCTGGGAACATTAATTCAAATGCTTTTATACTAAATACATATACATGAATTAGCCTGTGTGGCTGTGATAAATAAGTGTTATATAAGCGAGGTATAAAACAAACCACACATGCGAAAAAAAGCAGACTCTGCAAATTCACTAGGCACAAGCCAATTTCTACTGTAGATCTCATGACCGAGTTTATTTTGTTAAGGGGCTAAAGAGAAGTTCTCTTAACCTTTGTGAACAGATTGATCTGGGCCATCAGAATCTTTTCCTGAGAAAAGGAAAGCCATTATGCTGACGTGTAAGTTGGGATATTTGGCAAAATGTGCAGAATCCACATTTTGCAGACTATCATTGTCCGTGTTTGGAAATGTGGTCGTTTCTCGGAGGGAGGATGGATATGGGGTTAACTCAAGGAGGGAAGGAAGAGCCTATGTGTCTTTATTTCTTTCTGTGCCACAATGGAAAAGTTGTTCAGACTGAAGTCAGGGATTTTGAGCAGGTTTTTAGGCTGCCAGTCCTCCTGTGTGACTGCCCTGGGATCAGAACAGGGGCCTGGCATAAAGATTTGGCTTGAATTGGAGTTGGGCTGTATCTTTAGATCCTTTCTTGATTGTAATAGCAACTTCCCTCCTCCTGGGGTCACAAAGTACCAGGACAAACGAAACTTGATGGAGAAGGCATCCCTGGAAACTCAGGAAAAACAGAATGGTCCTGAATGGACTATTTGGGCCTGTTTGTGTTCAGGGTGCTGCATGTCCCTCAGTTAATCCCCAGTCTCCTGCAGCTGTGGAGGGGGTAAGTGTTCTTGGGCTCTGTGTTATTAACCCTAGGTAATTGTTTCAAGAAATCGTCTCCCTTCTAAAGTATTACAGGGGAGAAAACAAAGAGAAATGTTTTGATAGGGACAATAGGTCAGCCTGAAAAAAATGTTATTAATTATGACACATTAAAAACAAACAAACAAACAAATATTTTAGACATTAATCTAAATGAGTATGGGAATTAGCAGGAAAATAGTCTTGTGGCCATTACTTCAGATCAGACACAGCTGTTTATTAAAAAAAAACCTCACTTCATATGTTAGAAAACATGCTGGCTGGTGGCTAAGCATGGGGCAAAAGGGGTATTTGTTGTTGTTTTTACACTGCTGTGGTCTGTGCCTTTTTTGGCACCCCTAGATTTACTTAACGAGCCACTAAAATGGGAGTTTCAATTCAACTTAACTCTACCTTTAAACTGATGGGCTGAAATCTCCAAGAAGCTTTCTGCTAGTGTTTCCAGTTCAGGGCTGTAACTCTCTGAAAGGAAGACTGAGTGGATGTGAAGCTGCGAGCCAGGAGAGTCAGTTTTCATGTGGACATTCTGGTCGTGACATGCAACAGATACAATTCAAAGGAGTTTCATACAGAAGGGATAGAGAAACAAGCAGTAAATCCAGCAGGTCTGGTAAAGCTGCTGTGAGTTATTCTTTGGCCTTGGGCAGCTCCACAATATTGATGTGCGTTTTGTTCATGGCCTTCCATCTCACAGATCCATCTGCGCTGCCTACTGCGATGGGGATAATAAAGGCTCCTCAGACATTTCCCAGGGTCTGCGATACAAAAAGGCAAACACTCCTTCTCTCCATCAGCCTCGTTCAACACCAGTTTGTTGGAATTGGTGTTTGTTTAGGACCGTGTCCACTCTCTGCTTCTGAAAATGTTTGACAGTAGTGTTCCTCTGAAGAGTGTAGAAACAGCCGTGTGTGCAGAATATGTGGAGGAGTATCAATTCAGACTAAAACCAGCATAATTACATATATTTCAATCAAGAACTCAGAAAATATTTGCAGTGTTGTAAAAAAGTGGGAGGGGATATTTGACTAGCTTTTGGACTTACTGAATGGACATATTTTACACTCTCTATGTGCATCTCTGGGAGATCGCTTGCTGAATTTACATCGTTCTCCTGCTAATAAGCCTTGAGACAAATGAAAATAAACTAAAAGCATCCAAACAACCTGGAAGGGAAGTGTCTACTGCACAACTTATTGTGCAGAATAGGCATACGTGTCTTGCCAAGCAGTGCACCATCATTTGTTCTTTTGTTAACTCTAGCTCTTGTTCTGTAATCACTGTTTTACTTTAATGAAAGCCCTTGATAGCTGCAATTCTTCCTTCCCAAATCAAATTTTGATACAAAGCCTCCTGCAGCAAAAACTCTTGCTGACTTCAAGGGTTTTGAGTCAGACTGTAGTGAGGTTTCCAGACAGAGAGAAAAGCAGTTACAGCTTCTCCATCCCACTCTTCTCCCATTCTTTCTCTTGGCTTTCACATTGATGAGCCCGCAGGTGCTTTTCCGATGTGATTTTTTCTTTTCAGAGGAGGAATTCCCTGTGCTTCATCCAAGGACGAAGAAACATGACATGTCCGTATGGTCAGTACTGGCATGGAAAGCCGACTCTACCTGAGCAATGCGCTAATAAAATGCAAGCCACCTGCCTGGAAGCTGTGAAGCAGGTTAGGCTGGGTTTGTGCCCAAGTGATTTAATTTGCTGCTAAAAATCTGTTCTTCAGGTTTAGCAGAGCAGTGGGTTACTGGTGCCAGTCCAGCAGGGAGCACATCAGGCTGCTGAAGGCAAAATGAGGCTCTGGAGAGGCTGAAAGCTTGATGACAACAGGTCAGATCCCCACCTGGATTAGCTCTGCACAATGCTGCCCTCAAAAGTTAGTTTTGTCTTTTCAGTTTAGGATTTTCAGTCTATAGAAAGCTGGGCTCACCCAGTCCTCTGAGGCTATGTAAGCCAGGCCATTGCTTGGCAAATGGGACAGAGGAAATAAAAATGCAGCAAAGGGTTTCCTGGAACTTCACATTCTTTTGCAGTTCTGGTTTCTTCAGTCGGCTCCTGCTACGTCAGTGCTGTGGCTACAGGTGTGGGAGACACAAGCAGGCAGGCTGCAATTTAAAAGGTTAGCTGCAGAAAGAGGTGCTGGTGTATGGACGAGCAGAAGCCCACACTAAAAAAGGTCAGCTATTTAAATGGCCTGATTTAAATAAGGCACACATCAGGCTGTACTGCCCCCAGAGGAGATTCCTTGTGTGGGTTTATGAACTCTGGGAAAGGGGCCAAGTTAGCCCTAATTATATTTTGTTTAATCAGCTCTTTAAATAGTGAACTGTTTTCTTGGCTCTCTTCCCCCAGCGAGATCACATCTTTATACTCTTGACCTTTTTATTTTATGCGAGAGGCTCTCTTGTTGGTTTGGACCATGCTTCTGAATCCAGACAAGTCAGCTGCACTTAGCTTGCTCTTATATCACTTCTCTTCTTGGAGGAGAGAAAGCCCAAGGTTATTTATTTCCCATGTTCTCACTATTCAAAAATACAGAATTTCATTTTTTTCCCATTTTCACTATGCAAACTTAGGAAGGCCCTCTGGATTAAAGGGCAGGATGTCTGAAGTTGTAAGGTAAGTAGATTTCCAGACAATACCAGGAGCATCCCCTATCTTTTGCTTTGAGCATTATTTCGAGAAAACCACAGCTCAGCTATGCTAAAATTAAGCATTATGCCTCCATTCCAAAGCTTCATCCAGCTGTGAAGAAATGACAGGAGAGTGAAGGAATTAACTCTCTGCGAGGTCCATGCAGTGTGCTTCATGGGAGTGTTCTCCACCACGAATACCAAGTTCCACCCAAATTCGGCAGGGCCTAGAGGTGTACTGGTTGAAGAATAGAAGATGGAAGTGATGGTCTTGCCTTTTCCACTCCCTGGTTTGGGAAGAGGTCAGACCTGGTGCCTGTGTAGCTTTCTTTCCAATGAGCTTGATATTGCAGGTTTTATTCTGGAACCCACCCAGTGGCAGCTAGAGATCTTCGTGTTATATCTTCATGTTACATCTTCATGTTTGGAAGACGGAGACAGTCCTATCACTGTTGTTGTAATTTCCTTTATAGTATTTCATTTACTTCTCAAGAGCTTGGAACACAATTTAATAACAATTGTGGATTCAACAAGAACAAGAAACTACAGAACAGCAGCCAGGTGGATTTTAATCTGGTCCTTCAGTTTATCTTATAGCTGGACTCTTCCTTAGCAATTGGAAGTGTTAGCAATGGCCTTTTAGGTTTTTTTGCCCTTGACTGGGAGCAGTTCCTCTGGCTTTCTTTCTTTAAAAGACCTCCTTACAACAATTTAGTCCTCAAACACCCATCTCATCTGGCGTTTAGTCCTCAAACCACCCAAAGAGATCTTTGCTATCTCACCTCTGTTATGATGCACTTCTGGTTACAGAAATTTTGAAAATAGAATTGTCAGAAAAAGCCAACAGCCACCACTGATGCTGTGGAAACATGTCCAGCCGAACTCTGTGCCCTCTCTCTGCTGCCCTCTCTGCATTGCATGGTGTCGGGGAGGTCAGGCTGCTGTCTGGGAAGGCCACCACTCCGAGTGCTGTTCTCTCTGTGAGCTCCTTGCTGGACTCAGCAGCTCACGTGCATTACATCTTCCCCTCCGCAGTGCTGCAGGATGCTGAGTGGGGTGGTTTTGCCTCTGCTCTGGCAGCAGGGTGGGATCCTGCTTGCTCAGGAGGGGAGGCCACGGCTTGCTCGTGCACCAAAGCGATGCCCTGAGAAGTAAGCAGGTTTTTGAGGAGGAATGGGCATCACCCTTTTAATGCAGGACACTGAGGTGCTCGTGGTACAAGTGCTGCTTTCTCAGCTCAAGGACCTAGGGTGTGCCATACAGAACAGTGAGACACCTGGGAGCAGAGGGGCCATACATACCTGGTGCTTGCCCAGAAGGCCCTGATTTCCCCCTGTGCTTCCAAGAGGGAGCAGAAAGCTGAGAAATGCAGCAGTGGCCTCCATTTGTAGGCAGTTACTGCCTTTCTTCTCCTTCCTCCTTGCCCTTCCTCTCGTGCTGAGGGGCACCTTTGGGAGGCATCTCAGGGAAAGGCAGTGTTGTTTCCACAGGACTGGTAAATGCAGCTTTCCTAAGGGAGATGCCTGCAACTCTTCAGTACCAGGTGCCCCCGGCCCCTTGCCTGCACACATCCCATTTGCACTCCGAGGGGACAGACGGGCTGAAGGGAAGGGGCAAAGCAGCACCGACCTGTACTTCAGCAAGAATAGTGGAAAACAAAACCAGCCTGCACTGAAGGGGTCTCCAGGCAGGGGAGGGAAGTATTAGTAAAACCAGCAGCTTTGGAAAACAGCAGAGTTGCCCTGCACCACACATTCCCTTCCCTGTGTCTCCGTGTCCCAGAGGAAAGGGGCTCCACAAGGCTGAGCCTGACTGTGCCAGGCCTTCCTCTCCCTCCTCAGCGAGGCAGGGCAGGCTCCAGGATTAGTTATGCGTCTGACTGTGCCTCTAATAAACTAAATGTAATTAAAAAATAGAGCAGGGCCATTGCATTTTAACAGCTTGGAGCTTTCCCTGTGGAAGGATCAGCAAACAGTGAAGGAATATGAAGATTCAGCTCCCCGGCACCTGCTGGGCAGCCTCTGTCAAGATTAACAGCATCTCGCCAGGTTATTAGAGTGAACATGAATACTTCGGAGGCTCTGTGGGTAGTTATGGTATCACGTTTTATTATCTTCCACTGAAATGAAATTACTTATTGTAATTGCTTGTCAGTCACAGGCCAACAAATCTGACAAAGGGAAGCTTTTGTGAGCGGGGAGCGGGAGACAGAAGGAAAAAGATGGACTGAGCCAAATTCTGCTCTCATTTTTTTGTGGCAAGTGGGGAGAAAATATAACCAGGGAGGGAGGGGAAGGGGGACTCTTCCTTTCTTTACATAGTGAACTGAGATGATTCTGACCAAATGACCTAAACTGAGCAAGCATCCGTGGGAGCTGGGAAGGGAAAGAGCAAGCTAACCCTAGGCTGGGCGTTAGGCTGGGTGGGAGCAGCTGCTTTGTGGGGAGTGCATCAGCCACGGCAGCCCAGCAGAGTTTCCTGACAACATCAAATATTGTGTCTCTTGGAGGCACTGCTGTGGTTCAATGCTGGGGGAACACCAGGCAGCGGGAGGTGCATGCCTCGCACATTGCAGAAATCCAAGTCAGACAAGAAAATGATCCATTTGGGGTCGCTTTTGGATGACTTGGTCCATCTGGTCAGACTTAAAGGAGGGAACAGCAACTGGGAACAAAGGTATTGGAGGCAAAGGGGAGAGCCAGGGAGCGCTGCAAGTATTTGGGAGTGAAGATTGCTGCTCCAGCAGATCCACGCACTCCTTTGAAAATAGCTCAGGGAGCCAAGATTGCAGGAGCCCAATAATCACGCATTATCTGCTACGGTGCAAGGGAGAGATGCGATCGTTTTAGCTGCAGGCAGTCAGCAGTTCCAGCCCTACCTGGAGAGCAGAGCTTGCCGCAGCTGTGGAGGCAGCAGTCACCTCTGCCGTGTGAAAAGCGTCTCCAGGAATTGCCCCAGCAGAAGGCAAAGGCCTCAAGGTGCAGTTAAGATGAAAATGTGCTGCTGTCAAGGCTGGTGGCTGCAGTGCTAGCCGTTTGCCAAGAAATTGCATAAATCTGCCAAGTGAGTAACCATGTTACTCCAGCCTTTTGAAATCGTTATAGTGAATTCTGATTTGTTATAACAAAAAAAAAAAAAATAATAAAGATTCGGAGGGATGTAATAAAGACAGGCTCTCCCTCCAAATCTCTAAGTAAAAGGGTGGCCTTAAAAGGGCCCTGTGCCTTGTGTGCCAGCAGTAGGCACAGAAAAGGGATAGGCCACAGGAACAAGGCAGTCATTTAGTACTTCCTGAGTCTTCATGCTGTTTTTTGCCACTTGCAGCTCCAACTTCCAAGTCAGAAGTATTATGTTTTTGATGCTGATACCCCTTTATCCAGTCACCATTGGAATGGGTTTCAGTTGTAGGATCTGTAGCTTTCTGCAGTATTTGAAGTACACGTCTCTGTTTATTCTAAGCTTGTTACTTCCTGACTTCATTTGATGCCTTTTAATTCCTTCTGCTGTGGCTCACGCTACTCTCAAAAGTAGCAATGGTCACCGAACTCTTGAACCGGTGAGATCAAATCAGTTTTAACTATGGGAAATGGCCGCTTCTGGCTTCTTCACATGCATAGATGCAAAACATAGCAGTGCACCTCACAGATTGTGTTGGAAGCGCAGCATCACGTAGATCACCAGCCCGGATGGTTCTTCTGTGCCACAGCTGAAGGATGCAGTCCTGCATTTACAGAAATGTACATGTACTAGATGCTGTTCCAGAAGCAATGTTCCAGAAGCTCTTTAATTATTGTTTTGTCTACTGTATTTAATTTCCTAGTGCATGAATCCCTGTCTTGAGATAGTTTTTGTTATGTAATTGCTGTTAACGATTAGAGCTCAGCATTAATTAAACAGATCAGTTTTCATTCTCAGACATTTTAGTTAAGATGCCTTAAGGCTATTAGACTGGGAGGGGGTTCGTTTGTTTTTTTTTTAAGCATGTCTTCATTAGAGCTTATGTTTCTTTTATCTGCAGATGAGGCTTCCCTGCTTTGCACTGTGACATCAACCAGAGTACTATCACATCCCTCCCCAGCAGAAACCTAAGCTCCAGTGTTTTATTAGAGGCATAAAGGGTGCCTCGTGATACAGTTACAGCTCATACATTTGTTATTTTGGTTCCTGTCCTACTGGCTGATTTTTGAATCATGAATGATCATAGGATATCGACATACCAATTTTACGTCTTAATCTTAAAACCAGCTGTATGACATGCACTGGTGTCTTCAGCTGAGCTCTGTTTAACAACATCATTTCCGCTAAGGTTTATTCTATGATAAAGTCTCTAAATTGACTGCATATAGTAACAATTGCATTTTTTTTTTAAATAAAAGCAGAGGAAGTCATTGCAGATGTTTGGATGTCATGTATAACACAATACGAAAAACGTTCATTTATAACACAATACGAAAAATGTCATTTGCTAACTCCTACTTGCTGCATGGGACTTGCGTGTGAGCTACAGCAGGCCCTGACAAAAGTCATTCAATTCTGCTATGAAGTGGTGGTAAATCCATCCCATTCCTGTGTTCCTGTAGTTAATTATCTTCATTGCTGAAATTGTGAATCTTATTTTGAATCAGAGCCTATACGTTTTCAATTTTTTGGTCCCTGGATCTTGTAATCTCTCTGTCCGATATATGTAAAGTTCCCTAACCTAATGGAAATCTTCACTAGCAGAAATAATTGTAGGTGTTCAGAGGATCTCACTGAATGAGCAGGGCCAGGTTGTTTACATATGTCCTATGCTGCTTAGTGTGAAAAACTGTCCTGCTTTTCCAGGAATGTAGGCTGTTGTTACTGCTGCTTGTTGTCTTAATATCCTGTTGATCTTTGGGGTAAAGATGTTAAGGTTTGATGGATCATTTTGTGCTGGATAAAGTATATAGCAATGCAGACATCTTGTTAACTATGGGTATTGCGCTTAATAAGGTGATCTGATAGCCTGTTTGGTGTGAACCTGTTGACCATGCTGTGCATGGCTGCTTAGAGTCTTGCCTTAAGTTGACTTTGAAGAAACTTGTAAGAGCCTGGGTGTGGCTGTAAGTGTAGAAATGGGTCCAGATTTTCTGCTCTTTGCAGCAATATTTATCCTAAGAGTTCTCCAGCTGACACCAGATTCCACGAAGTGCCTTATGTCTTGTGGCTCACAGGATTTGGGGAAAGGAAAAAATATAAAAGCAGCAACAAAATGCAACCTTTCCTTGGTTTTCTGAATATCAGGTGACAGAGGCCACCAGCAAGAAACAAATAAGAGAGCTGACAAAGTACTCCTGAATGCCACTGTCCAGCCAGTTCTAAAAGTGAAGGGTTGTCCTTGGCATTACACAATTGTAAGTACCTTGTCTTCCTTTGGATGCTTGTAAATCATTTGGCATTATTTTTTTTCCATTTCCTTACTGATAAGGCAGTTGGACTAGATGATCTTTGAAGGTCTCTTCCAACTGAACTCTCCTCTCCTCTTCTCTCCTATCCTCTCCTCTCCTCTCTCTGGCTAAACGTTGGGTTTGTTTTTGTTTGTGTGGGACAAATATCCACACTACAAGGCTGGGTTACAATTTCATCTCTCTCATTAATGACAGTCCTTATGTTCACACTTTCTTCATTAGCAAACAAGCATGTGGTACAGTAAAGTTGAAAAAGAGCTAGGATGGGATTCTGGTCCTTGCTTTGCCCAAACGCCATAACCAGGGCAGCCTTCACCATCATAGTCTAACCCCGGGGGCCTTTTTTAAGGCTCAATTAAGTCAACTGGGACCATTGATTTAAAGTGATGAATTGGCTTTTCATTGCTCATGTGGGCAAGGTTATTCAACTGCTTTGCAAAATAAAGTCCTCTGGATGGAAGTAATGTCCAGGAATATAATCTCATCCTGATTCCCCAGTATCTCTTTCCTTATTTGAAAAGATTTATGTGATTTTTTTTTTCTTAATATCATTTCCCTCAGAAATGAAATTGTAACCAAATACATTGTGATACAGGTTTCAAGGCTCATTTCCTTGGTGGATAATCTTAAATCTCCATTGCTCTAATTCTTTAACACTTTCAGAGTCAGTAAATTACAATTTGGTGACAGCAGTTTTTGCTGAGATCTTTTTTTTTTTACTGTAAGGTGTCTTCATAATAAGGGGACTGCAATGATAAAATAGTTATCTGGTATTTTAAAATGATCGTTTGTATGTGTTTTACTGCATATTCAAATGAATTGATATAAACAGTGTTCTCTGTTTGAAAGGAGATATTTAAAGCTTTTAGGAGCACAGCTGGCTTTTTTTTTTTTTTTTTTCCCTACCTAATCAGATTAAGTGTAATATACAATGCTTTTCTGTAAAGAAAATTGGAATGCACTTCTCATCAATTTAAGAGGAGCCTGTGGCAGTGTTTAAAAAAATTAATTAAAAGTTGTTCTGTTTTGAGGAGCCAGCCTGAAGCGTGGATCCTCCTACACACGTTTACATTTTCTAAAGCCTGCCTGTGAGACAAGCAAGTACTTCTCTGAAATGCTGCAATCCTGCTCATTCACACCAGTGGTTTACACTGTTGGCAGAGCAACTGAGAGTAGTGGGGGACTGGCCATACTTGAGAACACTCCAGTGTTACTGATTTGGTATTTATTATAAGGCTCCACATTGAGTTCCCCTCTTGGATCAGGAAATTTCATCAGGGGAAATCAGAGCATTTCTAATTAAGCCTCTTTAATGAGATCTATTGCATGGGTTTCTAGGTGTTTGCTATATCACAAAAGCAAACTACACAGTAGACCAGGCAGAAGAACCAGGGAGGAAAAGGCAAGTCCAAAGAACAATGCAAGTTGCATGTACCTTTGGAAAATCAGGGGGACTTTGAAGATCTGCATTTCTAGTCTCAGTGCTTCTAGGACATGGGCAAAGCATTTGCTGCCACTGCTTTCAGTAGTATCTGTCTCACTGAAGATTGTGAGAAGCCATTGCTACCCTGTCAGATGACCATTTGGTGGCCAGAAAAAAAAATAATAATAAAATAAAATAAAAAAGTTGTTCGTAAGAGCACAAAAGGAACTACTGCTTTCACAGGTAGTCATTGGTTATTAAGAAACAACATCTCTACTTTTTTACAGGGCTTGATGCTCTTTACTTGCCTGAAGACTTTTCCTTTCTTCCTTTTTTTTCCCAAGGAGTGATTGTGTAGTTGAAATGTGTGACATCTTGCTGAGAGCAAGGGGACTAGGCTATGTTTTCATGCAGACAATGCAAAGAATGCATGAAATGAGAAATCAAATAGGTGCTCTGTCTAAATTCTGTAGGTCTAGTGAAGGATCCTTCTTAAAGAGCAGTAGGTAAGGGAACAAAGTAAAAGCCAAAGAAATTGAGCAGCCTTGAAATTGCTCTACTCTCCTCTTCATGTTCCTGGGGCTAGGGACACTACATTTATACCGAGCGGTGTTCTCTCTAAAAGAAAACTAAATGGGGCATGAACAGCAATTCAAGTCCCCGGGGAAATATAAGGAAACTAAATCAGATTGAGCATGTAGGAAAGAATTGTCAAAACCATCCCAGGTGATAGAGTTATGGGAGAACAAGGAAGGACATAGACAAATGTGGAAAGGAGAAATAAATGTTGGGTGCTGGGAAGACTCCTGTGTCAATCCAATTGGTACCAAGGTCATCCTGACCTTCCACCGAAGGAAGGAAGTTGTTGCAGAGACTGGTGGCTGCTTGTCCTCAGCATCTTCAAAAAACAAAGCTGAAATAGAGGTAGGTAGCTAAAAATTACAGCTAGGTAATTCTGACTGCTTACTAAATGAATGTCCTAGCCCATGATTTGCATGTGCCAGGTGAAGAAGCAGATGAGCATATTTTCTGGTTACTGAGGGAATGAGATGTTACGTGGTGTCACACTGGCCATGCCAATATGCGAATGTGCACTCTCAAGTCAAGTAAACCCAGCCAAAACAGGCTCACTCCTCTGCAGTCATTTCTGGTTTAGAAAAACGACTATTTTATGTTCCAGACAGGGATCTCAGTTAAGGACTTCCTACTCATATGCTATCCACAGATCCAGAAATTGAGATCAGTGCATCATTTGTAGCTATGACTGTCAGCAAGTCAGATTGCACAACTGTAAGAAATGAATTCTTTGTCAGTGAAATGTATCCCTTTTTACTGGGCTATCTCAAGATCTGTATCTCATGTAAGTGCCGCCTGTCTTTTTGGCTTTTGCCAGTGGTGCGAATTTTCCAACAAATGCAGCTGTGAGTATTATAATTCAGAAAAAAAATACTTTCTGGGGAATGAGAAATCCCCCAGATGGATGACAATAGGTAGTCTGTTTTGTGGGAAGAGCATCACTAAATCCTAAGGGAAACCTTTAAATGGTATCTTTGGATGAGAGGAATGCAGGGAACAAAAGCAGCTATGCCCTCCTTGTGAGGCTACTTAGAGATGACATTTTGAAGAAAACTGCCTATAATTGAAAGAGACATAAGAGAATGATCATGAAAAAGGAGCACCCTGTACGTGTAAGCAAGCAGGTGCAAAAATGAGTGGCAAACTCTCTGCTCCTTCATCCACAAATAAGTTAAAAGATAAATTGTTTAGAAGGAAATAATGGACATGATGAATTAAAATCAAAGTAACAAAGATTAGAGAAACAGTGCACAGAGAGAAAAAATAAATTAAAAATACAGCTGACTGCAATTGTGTGAAGATCAAGATCCATCATCTAATTGTGTACTCTCTGATATGTGTAAGGGGTGGTATTGCAGGTAGGTCTCCAAGTTAGCTTTGTGGTTATGTTCAGAGCTGGCTGCAAGCTGGGAAACCCCTCTTGCAACCAAGTCCATCTACACTGAGTTTGTATGGGATAGGTAAGTTTTTCTTTTCCATCTGAACTTGAATACATTATCCGACCTATTATGGAAATGGAAAGGGAATCCCATTCCATTCCAAAAAGAAGCATCTAATCATCTCGGATGAACTGCAGTGACAGTTTACAGCTTTATGGCTCTCTTCCTGTGTCATGGCTTTAGGCAGTGTATGAGCAAGCCTTCTCCAGAATCTGCTTCTTGTCCAAAAGGACTTGTTTTGTTCCCCACAGGAAATGGGAGAGTGGGGGGAAAAAAGTTACATTTGGCAGGGGAAAAAAAAAATGACAACAGGGGGAGCTCCTCATTCCAGAGTAGCTATTTAAATTCAGGGCAAGAGAAGCCCAAAATCCAGAAAGGAAACTCTTGTTTTTCTCTGGTCAGGACACAGCATGGAATGGAAGAGGTAATGAAAAGGCAGAGAATATATACAGTTCCTGCAGGATAAAGGTCTTGTCTCAGTCAACATTTACTCTCTGGATGAAGGAGATGAAATCATCCCAAATGTACACAGTGCTCTGTCTCTTCTTTATACCCTTTCCCAGAGGTGCAGTCTGAGGTGTTTCAACCTGCAATGGTGGTATTAAATTGCAGAGTACAAGGATTTTCCTGTGCTTCCTTCTCTGGCAGAGAACAGTAGGCCACTGAGTAGAGGGGGAATCACTTTAATTGTGTTCCTTGTCCCAGGTGGTTGATTGATTTACAAACACAGCAGATCATGTCTGCCAATGCCAGCCCAACAAGCAGTTGATCTAGTTAGATGTAGAAGTGGCTCAAAATTACCAGTCTTCATGTTTACAGTGATGGGTTTTGTTAAATACTTATGTCCAAGATGCTGTCCTCCTCCAGAAAACAAAACAAAACAAAACAAAACAAAAATCAGCTGTCATTTTGATTGAAAAGAGCGGGGGACTACTGCCATTAACTGATGATTTGGCTAAGCAAATTTAACAGTAAAATTTTTTATAATACTTCAACTTTTAATTAAAAAGTGGGAAATTAAAGGTGATGAAAGCCTGCAGAACTTCTCCCCGGCGTTGCTGCTGTATTGCTTGGTTCTAGGAATTGTAGCAAAAGTTCCAGAAAGCCCTCACACCACAGGGCTGGTGCAGGGCTTGTGTGTTCACCTCTTGCCTTGTGTAAGATAACTGCTGAACTCAAAGTCGTGGAAGCATGGTTAGAAAAAATAACTTTTATATGTTTAGTGTAAATCTGTGAACCAAATGCCCTTTCAACTATGTGTTGTCCAGGTATTTTAATGCTTTCATTGTATTTGATCTTGCGATGCAGTGCCTTGCTACTTCTTTGTTGCTATAGCTGTTTTGAAGAAGAATTCAATCCAGCCTAAATTCTGGCTGTTGGTACATTGCTGATTTCTAAGAGGAGGGAGCAAAGGTTGTTTTCAGAGAGGTTTCAGAGGAGTGTGTTTATTACATGTATTTCAAGCAGATATTTGCAGCCAGTAATGCACCTGCTTACCATAAATACTGAAGTAACAAGATGTCCATAAGGCAGCATGATTTTTTTTGTCCATAGCATTGTATAGTCATAGAATGGAGTGGCTTGGCATGGTCTGTAAAGATCATCGAGTTCCAACTCCCCTGCCATTGGCAGGGACACCCTCCACTAGATCAGATTGCCCAGAGCCCCATCCAACCTGGCCTTGACCAATTCCAGAGATGGAAGTGTTCTCCTAGACCATGACTGTAACAGTGCAAAAGTGGCTGCCCTGGTGTTTGGGTAAAAACAGTATTTCAGCAAATGGTTTTCCTGAGAGCCCCAGTATTATATAATTAGTCCCTACCAAATCTCTGAGATTTTGTATATGCACAGATGCCTTTCAAAAAAAAAAAACACAATCCCCCCCCTGAAACTCTGTCTAAATATTTCCCATGCTTGCTACTTCCCACATCCAGCCAGCCACTAATGCACTCTCCCGCACATCACCATGTTTATTGCAGCCAGTCTCCAGACTTCATCCAGAGAGAACATGCTGAGAACAGACTGAAATATTTTGGAATGTGTACAGAGACATGTGAATTAGATTGAACCAGACTATGCAATAGGAATGACCCTTCTCTTAGAGAAAAGGGCTAACTGCTGTCTGTGCTGAGATCAAACAGCAAGAAGAGGGGTTAAGAAAGATGATTTTTGAAGTAATGGGGTAATAGGAAAATATATTCAGAATTAATGTATTCATATAAATATTGTACAGTAAATTATTTGCCAAATAGCATTCATTACTCTGCAGCAGAGGTCAAATAATGGAGAAAATGTATTTGTGAATAAATTATTCAACAATTAATGCAAAATATAGCGGCTAAATTATTCACAGAGACTAATTCAACCAGTTCTAATTCATTTCCACTTTGAAAGTGTTTCTAGGTACATCTACATGAGCATTTCAGCTGGGGTCGTCAGTACTTTTATGAAGCATG
This sequence comes from Netta rufina, assembly GCF_964035555.1. Lineage (NCBI taxonomy): Eukaryota > Metazoa > Chordata > Aves > Anseriformes > Anatidae > Netta > Netta rufina. The sequence goes on from NC_140129.1 coordinate 7,980,686, forward strand.
CAGTTCCAGCACGCATTGCTGCATGGTCTCAGAAGCTGGATTTGGGGCAAGGTGAACTGGGAGATGCCCTGTTTTACCCACCCCAGCACGGTGAGCCCAAGTGGTGGGAAGAGAGTTTGAATGGGAGCCACTGTCTGGAGCACTGCTGTGATATCAATCCATTACCACTGCCTCTGCATACTGCAGATTGCTGAATTTCATTCGCTAAGACCTGTGTGGAGCCTGATAACTTTTGTTTAACTACATAAATCCATAAAAGTGTTTATTCTTGACTTTAAGACACAAATAACCTATTGCTTTCCTGGGCCATTTCTCCTAGTGTTTGACTACCTTTGTATTGAAAAAGAAATCTGCATTTTAATCTTAAACATAATTTTGTTTCAGGAACAGCTTCACTGGAAGTTATTATGCTCCTTCTTGTGAACCAAATGGTTTTTTAGTGAACCAAACCCTCTCTGCTTGTGGATCTTAATATACCTTTGCAGTTCAATAAGTGGTTTGACTTCTGTCAACTTCAGCCTGCCAGATCATTTCTCGGTCCCCAAAATCATGGATCCTCTTTGCTGTGTGTGTTAGAAGAGAAGGTAAGCAGACCTCTGCGGGGTATTTAATTACCAGTTTGACTAATAACATAGACCTGGAGTAGTGGCACTGCTTTTATTCTAAATAGCCTCTTTGTTTTTTTCTAAGGCGGGGAATCCTCAGTCCCATTTTGGATGGTGTTGTAGCCAATCCTCTCACACAGAGCCCCCTGACTTCAGGTTGATTTTCAGGGGCTGGTGGAAAAATGCGTGTCTGAAGGGCTGTGGGAGGCGTGAGGATTCTCTGCTGCTGCTGTGATGTCAGTCAAGTTAATAGGAGTGCAAGATGGAGATAAAAATTACATGCGTATTAAGGAGGTTAAGACATGTCAGCAAAGATGACTTAAAAAATGTCATTTTCCACAGTTAATTGCAGTTTATAGTAACAAGAAGCAATTCGTGCTTCCTTGAGGTAAAATCTGAAGGCAGAGGAACACAAAAGACAAGCGCTTTGTATTCACACATTTCAACACCCTGTTTCCCTGGGTAGCAGTGAGCAGGCCGTCCCACCAGCCGTGCCCACAGCTCATGGGCCTACAGCCCGCACGGGTCACTGGTGGACTCTGTCTGGCTTGAGGCCATTTTTTGGTTTGAATTTGGTTGTGGTGAGTCAGGGTTTCTGAGCACCCCGCTGAGGATTTGGGCTCAGAAGGGGTCTGTGCACAGGTAGGCCCCACCACAAGGCTGGTGGCCATTTTGTGCTCCGCGCAGGGGCAGGCTGAAGGCCAGGCCTGTCTGAGGAGGGAGGAACATGGGGAAGGCACTCCTGAGGTAAATGGGCACTTCGGGCAGCCCATGCCCCGTCTGTGGCCACTCCAGTGTGGTTGTAGGGCTGCTGGAAAGAAGCAGAGTGAGAATTGACAGGTTATCTAATGCTGCATATTAAAACACAGAGCTCTGCAAGGTCCGGGAGCAGGCTGCCGTTGAAGGCATGAGGAAAATGGCATCGAAAGAGGTAAATTTCTTTCTGTTTGTGTTGGTTTCCTTCCTCGGGAAATCATCAGCGACCTGTGGTGGCTGCTATCAACAAGCTTTGTTTTCCTTTGAAATCTGCCTACTAACACTGTTTCCAAGTGTTAAGTACTCCTAAAACCCCAACATTTTTAAACCTGACGTTTTGCCAGAACCACATGTGCATGTTCAGAAGGGCCTGGAAACCAGAATCTTTGTGAATTTTTGGCCAACAGCACAACGTTGCGAGCATTTGTTGATAGCTGCTTCCAACACAGACAGGGCCTGGTGAGTTACAGCAAAATACCCTGGCTTTCAGGAACTGAATCTGTGGCATTTATTTGGATTTACTTTTGGGATACAGGATTTAACATAGTCTTTGTTTGATATAGTGGGAATCTTACCTGAAGTGAATGAATGATTTTATCTTATTCTCTATTTCAAGGGCATACCATCTTAAAATGGCTGCAGTCTTTCAATTTTCCTTAATAGACATATTTTTAATTTCTACCATACATCATAACAGAAATTTGGAACAGGTCACTTGTTCCATTGACACAATTTCTTATTCCCACTGAACTAGAATCCCCAAATTTGCAGTATTCATTTAGGCCTTCATTATGTGCCACTGAAGTATAATGAATACACGGATGCCTCAGCAGCAGACCCAGATGCCTTGCAAAATAATCATGGAAATTAACCAGCCCAGGCAGGAAATCTACTCTTGCCCTTACCATGATCGTATTGGTATTAATCAGGGGGAAAAGAAGCTATTAACTGGCTCACAAAGAGTATGAAAGAAATTATTCATTTCCAGTGAGTGAGATGCTGGAGTTTTCACTAGAAATCTGTGTTTTATGGTCTCAGAAGAACCGCAGTTTGTGCTGCTGCCCAGAAGCTACTCCCATAGCCACTGTGGGCCTGGGGTGAAGCTTTTCAGTGGGAAAGCCCGAGGACGGGGTCTCAGCACTTAGAGACACAGAGGCACCAGCACCTGCTCAGGACGTGCTGCTTTGTTCAATGCTTTTACAGGAAACTTTTGCATGAAGAAAATGCATTAGGCTTCATAGCGTTTCGTGCTGCATTTCTCAGAGGTTTCCCAGCACTGAATCTGCTTTTGTGTTGCAGGTATTGGGAGTAACTGCTGAAGTCTCTAGTGCTACAGCAATGAAATACTGGAATTGGGTGTCTGAAAGAAATCTGTTTCAACTGAGCTCTGGCTCAAAAGCAGGTTACTGTGGCTTAATGAATTATCCTGTGTTCGCTGAACAACATGTGTCCTTACATAAAAGGTGAGATAAAGCTACGTTAGAGAAAGTCTATTTCATTAAGGTTTAAAGCAGCTAACCTGTGTTTGCCACATTCTGAGTGTATGTCTGGCTGCACTCGGGTGTCTGCCTGGTGATCAACAAGAGATGGCAGTGTTTCTGTGCGGTGGCAGCGATTCTATTGCTGGATCTTCATTTACCACAGTGTCTGACAGAAGGGTGCTCTGACTACACAGAAATATACTTTTTATAATCAACTCTAAGAATATTATGACAGACGATTAATAATCTGACAGCAAAGTAACTATTTTTAATGGCTTTAACTGAACACTTTATTTCATCTTTGAACCAATCCTCCCTGTAATCCCATTACTGCAATAAAAGTTTGGGTAGCAGAATACGTACTGCCTTGCTCTGCCTGCTGTGCCTTGATGAGACCTGTGCTGGCAGGAGCAACGTGTTCAGCACTGACACAAAAGCCGCAGGGTAGAATTGACCTGCTGGAACACTTCAAAATTTATTTGAGGTGGTTCAGAATTTATTTTTTATACTTTTACCTTTACTGCTGAAATTTGGCAAGTGTGTCAGCAGCTTGGTTAAAGACATCTTAATTAGCCTTGAAGCAATGTCTGTTTCATTTGGTGATTTTTGTTTGTCGATGCCAGAGGTGTGAGGATGTACACCTGTTTTTGAAATGGGGACACTGAGGTGTACACAGTTTGCTCCAGAGTGCTGTTTTTTTGTTACTCGAGACATAAGATTTCATGCAGATTCTGCTGACTGAATGTGAATAGTTAGTGAAGTGAACGTGGAGCATTCCCAGCAACTTCTGTGAGCTTTAGATGTGATTTTGCATAGCCAAAACCTGCCCATTGATATTCTCGGTAAGGCATCTTCTACTAGTCTGATCACTGGTATGGGCTTCTTTGCTCCTGGTTTCCGCAGTTTGCACTTGAGAATCTAAAACCAAGTCCAGGGGAAACTTGTATTCTGATCCTTGGATAGAGCTTTTGAAAAATTATAAACAAAGCCACTCCTTGTCTTTAGAGACTTTTGTACCTTTCAGCTAAAACTATGGCTCTTTACCAAGAGGCTGAACTCTCCAATAAATTCTTTTTTTTTTTCCTGTATTGTGTGCCAGCATATAATGTGTGTATTTGAAGGGGGGGGGGGGCAATGGAATATTTTGAATGATCATTGGTAAATGTTACATTGTACATGGCTTAAATCTAGAATGTGACAGATACTGCAGCTGGCTGTGATTCAGGTAAGGAACATGAATGATTCACGAGGTTGGTAGAAGTGGAGTAGGTAATTCTTTCATCTTGATCATTTTCTCCCTGAAGCCAAATATCTCGCATACAGTGACAGCTTTGTAAAATAGTGTGATGGCCAGTAAGGATAGGGGGAGCTTAGAAGAGACCTGCTAAAACAGATTTGATTTGGATTTAAGAGATGAATCCTGCCTCTCTTTGTCTTGCTCTTTTTTTTTTTTTTTTCTTTTTTTTTCTTCCCTTCTCCTAGCATTCTCACTGGGCACGCAGGGAATTGTTAGGAAGGAAAGGTAGCTGGCCTAGAATGCTAATATCTCTGCTTTGATAAGTCTGAGAGATGTTTTAATTAGGAAGAGGATGCGAAGACTTAGAAGAACGTTGTTACTCATGTAATTTGAAAACCCTGGAAACAATCCTGAGGGGCAATAGCCTGAGGAATAAATACAGTTTATTTATTTGGCAAAATGTAGCCAGATGTAGCAGATATGTGGGGGTTTATGAGGAGGCTCAATAGGAAAATACCTGTGTGATTCTCTTTCAGTTGGCTGTTTTCCAGACAGAAGAGCCCTAATATGCACTTAGCATGTTTTTAACTGCTGCCGCCCTGAACCTCCTCACTTGCTTTAACAGTGTAGATAAAGAGCATCTTGTTAAGATGAGCAAAGCCCATAATCTAGCAGACATGAGATGTAATCCACGCAGGAGTCCCTGTGGTTAGCTGGAGGAGAGGGGATCACTTGTTACATGGCTGAACATCAGTACAATTCATTGCTGGAAGCCGAATCTCGCCAGAGAGGCTTCTTCATGCCAAACCTTGCCATACCAGCCCACGAGGGGATTGCCGGGCACATCAAGAAAGAAGGACTGCCTCTGTGCCAGCCTTAGTGTAAATGGCATGTTTGGTTAAAGGCTCTGACGTCAGAGGCATCTTGTTTTGTGATCTCCTCAGAATCGCTGATAGACTCAGTACTCTTGATAGGATGATTTAACAGGACTTAAAATTTACCTCATCCTCTGTCTCCAGCTCCTTTTTCTTTGCTTCTCTTTTTCTGCCTTTCTTAAGTCACCCCTCCTTCTTTTCATTTTGTTTTGTTTTGTTTTGATTTGTTTTGTTTTGTTCTCATGTCCTGTGTTTTCCTTAGATCTAACTGCAGGTCACCAGCACAAGGCTTTCCCCAGGTCACCTTCTTTGCATCAGAAAGAGGAGCTTCATGAGCCAGTGCAAGGGAGGCATTGTTGCCTTCCCTCTTGCCTGCAGTGAGCTCCTCAATACAATGATAAACTACTTGTATTAAACAAGAGAATAAGAATTTTAAGGCAATAAATAAATCATCTCCCTGCAGAGCAAATCGGTAAACGTGAACAGGGTAAGCTTTAAGCACTTCCAACCTCAGAAACCACGGTGTGAATAAGGATTTGATCCAACCCTGCTGAAGTCAGTGAAAAGAATCCTACAGGCTTCTGGGAGCTTTGGATGGGGATTTGTGATTTTTGGAGAAATGTGGACTATCAGTATTCTTATTCCCCCAGCTGCCTCCTATAAAAAGCTAAGCAAATCTCGCATGGTCTGGTTTCCCTCTGATCCTCAGCTGGCACTCTGATCCTGCAGTGGCAGTAGGGCGAGTGGCAAGGTGGATGTTTACAAATACCAGTAATACCACTTCTCCCTCTTTCCAAATGTTCAGTGGGTTATTTAAAATATTTGGCTTTCTGCTGCTTGTTAAGTTTTACATTTTGGCAATTTACATTTTGACAATTACTTTCAGTGACAGCACTTCAATCAATAGCGTTTACTGTAATTATGAGCTTTGTGAGCCTGTAATCCACAATTTTGCATTTATTCCACCAGACGTTTGTTGGTCATGTCATTTATAACGATAATCAGAAACTCAGGTTTTCTTTTGGACAGGGAAAAAACTAGCAGAGGTATTTTGAGAGCTTTGGCCTTTAAGGTTACCTTACTTTATCTCCTTTATTGGCTCTGGTCACAGAACTTTTGTAGTGGGATGAAAGCAGACCTTACTAGAGGGAAAGGCATGTTTCTCAGCAAATCCACTTGCAAGAAAGCTCAAAAGCAATTACACTAGGTAAACAAGAAAGGGTGTTGTAGATCTTGTCCCTTTTTCTAGCTGGGTTCTAAATGCAAAGCTGATGGGATTATTTGATTTCACCCTTCCAAATCCTACTGTGTGTTATCTTTGCAGAATGACTTCTATGTAATCTTTAGTGTGCATAAATACATATTAACAAAACTGGTGCAATGAAAGCAAAATGGCAAGCATCGAAAGCAAAGCATTATCATGCAAACATCATGATTTATTTTTTGTGTACTGCAGGAATTTATTATGTTCTTTTTCCAGAGTGCAGATTCATAAGAAATCTAATGTGGTACGGAAGCTGAACACATATTATTGGCTTAAGGGAATGAGGAAAGCTTTGTGTGGTTATGATCATGATTTTCACCTGATCTAGTTGCATTTGTTCTCCTGATTTCTGTCAGATGTTAATCATAGAGCAGACTGGAGGGATTCCCTGCTTTGAGAGCTCCACCTCTGTTTTCTTGCATGTGTCTATCCTTGTGAGTCTTGCAGTCAAAATATACCATGAATTTCCCCACCCAGTAATAAAATGCATGCCATGTTCTAGAGGGCATGATGAGGACTTTAATCAGACTTTTTTTACATACTTCCATGTAAAAGTTGAGGGAATAGTGCCTTACACGGTTTGAGTCTTGCATTTCTGATTGTGGATTGGCTTTTATGTTGGTGGAATATATTGAGGTTTAAAGGCTTGAAAAACGCCCTCTCCTCTGGATTTGCTTGCACATTCATTGCTCACCACCTCGTGGTACGCAGTTTGCTGTATGGAGTAGCAGTAGTGCTAGCAGTAATATCTAGTGTAATTAGCATTTAAAGATAGGAATGCTGGATTCAGGCCAAGCCACTCCAATTTTGCATCATGGCAGTGATAAACACGAACACTGCACACGCATGAGATAATTTCACATTAGGACCGGGCAGCTTTCTAACTCCAGCACGATGGACCTTCTGCTGTCGGGGTGGATGAGGAGTGCAGGTCCACCTCACGGGCAGGAAACACCACAAGCACCTCTCTGCAGCAGTGGCACCGCCATGCTCGCTCACGTCATTCATAACCCTGCTGTCCAACTGCATTTCAATTCAGCCCCGTTTGACATTTAAACATCTCACAATAGGAAATTCTATAAGGTGCCTGCATGCTGCATAAAGTGGCGTCTTTCATTTGTTTGACTCTGGCACGCTGGTAATTTTATTGCCTGAACTCCTGCTCTCGTATTATGAATCAGAAGAAAAAAGGAGAGATAGATCATTTCCATATTATGCCTTTCATAATCATAAATACTTTAATAATATTGCTTCTAACTGTACTATAAAGTGAGAATGCAGATTTAACAGTGATTTACAAAAGAATTGAACAAAAAAGACCGTGTCTTTCTTTTTTTAAAATTCTTTATGATGGTTAGAAAACAGGAGAAAGGATTGGAGATGTAATGTTTTTTAACTTAATTGTAGCTGGAATGGAGTTAGAGAGAACACTGTGGGTAAAATAACAATTCAGTCAAAATGTTATTGTATCAAAGCTGGAGGGTTTTGCAGAGGCATATTTATTTCTAGGATCTTCTTGCTGGGGACTCTTGGGTCTGCGGCAGAAAGCAGTGTTTTACACGCTGACCTCAGATGCAGAGAACTTGTGTTGAAATTCTTTTTTTAGGATGAAGGAAAAATAAGAGAAGTGAAAAGGCCTTTTAATTTGCAGTCCTGGAACTTTGGACCTGGGATTTTTTCACTGCAGATGTTCATACGTGTTATTTTAGGAAAACAGGCAAATGTACGTGTCCTCTAGTCTGGCAGCAAGGCACATTTTGGCATCTTAACTCTCACCTGGAAACAGCCATTACTGCCTTCTGCTCTGAGCCCGTCATCTTCTCTGGCTGTGCTGGGAAGTTTGGGGAGCTCTGGGGGGTGGCTGCAGAGGGTGCCCAGTACCTCAGGGGATCAGCCAGTTGTTTAGGAAAGATTTCTGTTGGTATTTGTTTTAAAATAGGGGACTGGTCACAATTTGGATTCTGTGGTGTGGAAAGGGGGGCCCTTTCCCTGCAGAACCTGAGTCGTAAAGTAGGTGAGGCAGAAAGTGCATGGGAGGAGGGAAATGCTCTCCTAGTTTTATAGAGGGGAAATGGAGATGCAGAGATATACAACGATCACCTCGGGCTTGACGGGAGCCAGCAGCTGAGTCAGAACTGCAGGTCTAAAATTGGCCAAGGCTCAGAGGAGTCCTTCAGCTCCTCCTTGAGCCTGGGGAGCCCCTCTGCCTGCCCCCTCCAGAGACAGCCAGGAGGTGTCTTGCAGTCAGCCAAGGCAGGTCTGGGGGCAGTAGATGCTCCTTTTATGTTCTGGTTTATTTTCTTCTGCCAAATGGAGGTAAGCCATGCTGACGGCCCTAATGAAATATACCCACCAGGTAGTAGCTGTGGCACCGTGGAGATGAAGAGCTGAGGGTCCTATGTCTGTGCCAGCTAAGGATGGGGTTTCAGAGAAGTGGAGGACATGGCAGGGTCCTCCCCTCTTCTTGCCTGGGAGAGCACAAGGCAACGTAACGTGGTGAATCCTAACTATGAAATGCAGAAGTCTTTGCTGAGCCCTTCTGAAAATAATTGCTGGGAGTTCTTTGTAGGCAAGTGCCAGAGAGTGGTGCTCAGTATAGTAGGATATTATTGGTATGGTAGTAAACTATGAATATAATGCAAATAATATTCATATAATAAAATGAGTGAAGAATGGAATAGGAAGTAAAGACACAAGCATGAATCCCCAGCCTGTTTTCACCCCCAGGTATTGGTACACTTAGGTATTTACTCACACCTGCAGCCCACCAGGGCATGCATCTGACTATGAGCCCCCTTTTAGTGGGCTTGGCAGCTGGCACCAGAAGGACTTTGGACTTCTCCTCTCAGCTCAGCAAGAGTTTGCAGTGACTTCCCTGCAGCCAAGACTGCCGCTGGCACTGGTGGTTCGTGGCACTGCCAGAAATCCTTAAGCTGGGTCCAGAAGTGCCTTGCCAGAGCCACAGCGCTTCCAGGTCAGGAACAAGGATTATGATGCAGGATGACGCCAAGCAAGGAGGCTCTTTGTGCTTTCCCAAGAGCAGGGAAAGCAGCAGCTCGTTGGTACTGCTGCGTTAGCCCAGATCTGAGTGTTGATGGAGGGGGGAGGACTTTGTGCCCCTTCATTGCGTTTTCATTCTGCTCTGATTGCTTGGCGTGAACTTCGGCTCCGCTGCAGTTCGTGGGGCTGTTACTACTGATAATAACATTTCACCCCTGATACTTTGAGGGTGACCAAGGTTTGTGTTTGGTTTCTATGCAGAGATTTGAAGGACACAAGAGCTGGAAGGTAGGCCTGTAGCTCACTTTCCTTTTCCTTTCTGTGGGGCTTAAAAGAAACAGCTCCTCCTCGAGACACCAGCTCTTCAGATTCTTTGGCTCTTTGCTTACCGTGAAATAGTCTTGATTTAAGGGACATTGAAGCAGCTGGAGTCAGGTTGATTTTAGACCTTTCTGAATTGTTTCCTAAATGTAATGTAAGTTGCAGGGAGAAATTTACAGCTGTATGAGAACAGGCATTTCAAAATGTCAGATTGTGTCTGTAAATTGCCATCTCTGGTAATAAACCCACCTGTCAAGTAACTGGCAATCGTAGCCTACTGGTGAATCTGATTTTGCTGTATGCCGTTTCTTGAATGAATCACAGACTGAGCAAAACTAGCAATTCCTCCTCATATTCTCGACAAATTTTTGGAAATTCAGGTGAGAGAGCAAAACTGGAGCTATTAAGTTAAATTCCCCAACTACAACTCTAGGGAAATAAAATTATAAAGCTATACCGTTAAGCACTTAAATCAGAAACTCTTTAAAGCAAGATTTATTCTTCAAACCGTCTTCTTAGCCTGGTTGTATGCATAAGAAACAGTAGCCTACAAAATCGTCCTTTAAATATTTGGTTCACCCTGGGTTATTATTCTTCCCGAGCATTTTGGGCACACGCATGCAGTGCGATGTCTGATGGGCTTTAATTCTTTCAGCTCAACCATCTGATCTGAAGAGGGAAGCAAAATTACAGCCGTAAAACTGTACCCTCTGATTCACCTTCCTGTTCTATTTATGATTTTTGCAAGTGGGATGAATAAACTCCGTAGTCAGCTTTCAGATGGGCGGGTGTATGGTGAGCTCATTTCTCTGCACGTGTCCTCCAAACAGAATAGTAAATCTGCCTATTTTTGAAAACACTTCATTGCAATATTGTAATTATCATTCTTTTGGCGTGTTTGTGTTTAAATGTGGTACGCTGGAGGTGAACGGGACTGAAAGGCACTCAGAGTGGTACCCATGAAGGTCATGTGTAAGTTAATTAGAAGTCAATTACATTAAAACACTGTTACACTAAAAGATAGCAGAGGTGCAAGTCCTCTGCATTGGTAATTACCCAAATCTGCTACTGGTTTTGCTTCCTCTCACCAGCATACCCAAAAAAAGGTAACCAGGAGAATTTGCAATGGGCTGGGTTTTTTAAAAGAGCAACAATATTCCCCCAAAATGGGTGACTTTCAGAAAGAGCATGCCTGTCTCTATGCTTTAATGGTTGCTGGAGCATCTGCCGCCCAAATTGCAAAAAATAAAAATAAATATAAATATTGACCCTGAAGTTCTGCCAGCATCCTAAAAAAAGTGATCTACAACTTGCCCAGATAGGTGGGCATTTGTTTACTAGTTTTGTTATTTTTGATTTCATTGCTTATTTATTTATTTAGCAAGTATTCAAGCTCAAGCATTGGCACTGCTTCCTTGGCAAGGAAAACCATAGCAAAAAACATTGTCCCAGGATGGAAGTGCTACTGGCTGCATGTCAGGTGCCAGCAGCCAGAGGGGGTCAGCCCTGTGGTTTGCAGCTCTTTGTCCTCTTCGAGGATTCACCCGACTGGTGAATCTTACAGTGTGTATCAGTAAGTGGTGGAGACTCCAATATGCAAGGATTTATCTTCTTAATCATACCTTGTTTCAGCATATATTAGTCCCTGAGACTTTCTGCAAAATTGGGTGACTTCATTATTTATTTTAGCCTCCAACCACCCCTTGCATGGTGATACTTTCTAGAGCTCTTAAATTTCCATCAATAGGTCTGTGGCGAAATCTTTGTAGGGAAAGGGAGAAAATATATTTTTTCTTTATGCCTTTGCATCAAATTTGGTAAGGAAAATTGATGTTTAACTTTATTTCTCGGGTTTTTCCCACTAAACTTCAGGGGCATCCTGCAGTGCTGTTGATCCTCTTGTGCAGTGGAGGAAACTGAGCCAGGGGAACTGAGCACATACAGGAGGCCAGGGAGGTCACTGAGCTGTGAGCTGCTTGTCAGCCCCATCCAGGTGCTCCCCAAAAGGACGTTCATTTGGGCAGAAGGAACATCAAGATGTAGCAAATAATACATAAAACAGGGGCTGAGGGATTTAACCAGATAGCATCTTGTATAATCACTAATTGCAATATATCCACAGCCTAATAAAGAACCAGATTGAACAGAATTGGGAGACACGCCAGCTCGGTGCTGTGCCAAAAATCAGCCTGGCATTTTAAACCCCATTTCGGTCATTCTTTTCCACTCAACAAAGCACTTTTACATGTGTTTACAAAACGCTTTGTTGCTGTGGGACGTTAAATATCCGTGCCCGTGGTACGCGCCTATCCGCTCTCCTGTACACGGTGCTTCACCTGCTGTGGCATGCTGGGGGACTGCTTTAGCACAGTTGTGTTGCTGCAGAAAATGATAAATCCGGCCTCTTTAGGAGTGTTATAAAAGCACTTACACAGGTGACATTCCTGAAGCTCAGTAATAGCACAAATGTATGGAGAATGTTTCTCAAGTATTTAATGATCTCATAGATCCCCCTCCTCCATCTCCTCTCGCACCCTCTACTTGTAACGTCTATGATGGGGATGGCTGCGACAAAAGAAAACAGATTTTTCCCTATTCATGATAGAGCATGAAAATCCAACTCACCCAAGGGAACCTATGAAATCACATAAGCTTCAGACATCTAAAGATGCTACACATTTTACTGAGAATGCAAATGCTCTGGTGAAGCTGTTTTAGATGTTCATAACAGCAGCTTAATTCAATTAGCAGAGCTGGGAGATGCTGCCACAGCCGGAGAATGCTCCTAACAGGCACGCTGCCATTTCTTATGGGAAACCTAGTGGGCTGGGGGTAAAGGATCCTTTAGGGGAGTTCCTCTAGGAAAGCTGCTGATCTGTCACGTACATTTGTCCCCTGTTTGCAGCCCAGCCTGAGAGGCTGTCAGCTATTGAGTTGTTTGGGGAGTGGGAAAGGAAAGGTTGGGGAACGGCATTTGTACTGGCAGTGAGCCTAGAGAATATCCTAATTCTAGCAGGGTGTGCTTGCTAGTGCCTCTCTTCAGAGCCACAAAGGTGTGCCTGGTAGACACACCTGACGTGGCATGTGTACGTAATAATCCCGAGCACATGCTGGCCGGTGTGTTTGCTAGACATGCACGCTGCTGTGCATGCACAGCAAAATAGATAACGTCCTTAAGCTGCTTGTAGCGGTAAGGCTGTAAAGAATGAAATCAGTTCTTCTCTTTTAAGCGACTCCACTTTAATCCAGCTGCAAAACAATAGCAGGCTTTATTGGTGCAAAGGGACTTCCCTTGCTCCTTGCCCGTGTAGTTCCTGTTCTACAAATCAATAGGAGACTGCAATATTTATGTGACATCTTGAAGTCCTCTATACAAAAGCTCACTCCAAAACCAAATGTATGAATATTCCCTCCACTTTATGACCATTAGAGCCTTCAGCTGGGAAATGTCAGGAAAGGACTGCTCAGCTGAAATACGACCTGCAGTTTTTCTTGAATGAAAGAGACATTGATGTTGCTCAGTATTGATGCCCTCAGAAAGATGTAGCTAAAGAGCATTTTTATTTACTTCACAATGTCAGCCTCTGTGCCAAGTGAATGCCCACAAATTAAGTCATCGTTTACTAATGACTCTAACACAGAAATAACCAGATCCTGCACCAAGTCTCACCTCTAAGATTTGGGGAAGATCTCTGTTATCTCCGCTGGAATAGCACTGAGAAAATGGGAGGTTGGTTTTTGCAGGTCTTCTTGGTAAAGACCTAGATTTACTAAAGCTGTGCCAAACGTTCTTGGTAAGGTTATTTTGGTCACCTGCTGTGTCTGTTACCCGACTCCCAGTGTATAATTTCTCTTGTAGATTAACATTAACTAGTGCTGATTCCATTTTTTACTGAGACATTCCCAGAAAAGAGGGAATGGGTGGAAACCCCGTCCTGCCCTCATATCTTGCACTTAACTTAGACCTTTAATTCTAGTATTGTTATGTGTTTTTAGACCTAGATGAGAACCAGCCATTAGTGAGTGAAATACAGCTATCGCAGAAGAGAGATGTAATATTCCTGTTCGCTCTTTTGCAAATGCTGTGGCATCTCAATTAAAGATGGTGGTGTTTTTTCAAAAGCTGCTGAACAGACTATTTTTAGATCCAGAATCTGGCACAGCCCACTAATGAGAAGTTTGTTTCTTGCTGCTGCTAGCCATGGCCTTTTTTTTCCCCCTCAAAATTTTGTTTAAAAGCCAAGTAAGTAAATATTGCCGGGCTCTTGCCTTTTTAATCTGAATATCAAATCATTCCCATGAGGAGCTTCTGTGTCTTCTTGTACAGCTGTACTCCTTAATAATCAAGGACCAGCATTTTCAAGTGACTGTTACTCTACGTGCTCTAAAATCTGGGTGCTTAGTTTGATGTGTTTTAAAGGGCTTTTCAGATTAAAGCGATTTTCAGAACGTCCCAAGCCACCCACTATTGAAAAACGAGGTTCTGACTGCACAAAATTCCTAGCCAAACACTGCTGCTTTTTGTTGTTGTTGTCTTATTTCATTTTCTCTCTTCTTGAGCGTACCAAGCAGATAAACTCACAGATATATATATTTACTGCTCTGCTACTTTAAAGTAGAGATGCTGTAGAGATACTTTACCATGCCCAGAAGCTTGGCAGAAGAAGTGAACTCCAAACTGCCACTGAGCAAGAGGTGGTCACAGCAAAACTCATTTCCGAGAGCAGAACATTTTGGGGTCAGGGTATGGCCCTACCAGTCTCTGCCAGTTTTGCCATCAGCTTCTGAGGCATCTGGCAATGCCTTCAGTGGAGCAGAACTACTTTCAGCCAGCTGATGCAGTTTGCTGGGCACCTTTCTTTGCAAACCAGAAAAACATCTGCAACACGAGGACGCTCTTCCCCCTGGATTTTCACCCCTAGTAAATCCCTGCACCCCCATGAAAGTCAGCAGAGCTGTGCTGATTAATGCTGGCTGAGCATCTGACCTTTACGGTACAACCTGCTGAATTCCTGGGCAGCGCCGTGATGCTGAGGGGACATTCAGCAGCTGCAGCAGATGAGGGATATGGCTAATGGGCTGTCGTAAAGACTCCAAAGCTTGCCAGAGAAAAGTGCTTAATTTCAATCACTCTCATGTTTAATACTGCATAATGGAGACAGTCTATCACCGGTGAGGCTTTTTACTAGTCCGCTGCTGTTTCAGTGCTAGAGAAAGTATGGTTCGTAGAAAGAGGCTTCTGCTGATTTTTCAGACTGTATGTGTTAAGATGAACTGCTTTTGATTTGTCGTGGAATTAGTCATTTAAAATAGATGGTTTCATAGTTAAGTGGCCTTTCTCAGCGTGGATCGCTGTGTGAAAAGCCACACAGAGCCAGCCTCACGTGGTGCTCCATGTGAGTCTGGAGCAACACTTCATCAAAGTCGGTAAATTTAATTTAAATAAAGTAAATCCAACGTGAACGAGTCTGGAATCGAGGCTCATGTTTTCAGACATCTGTGGTGGTTTCAGACCCGGCTGGAGGCAGCGGAGAGACTGCCACTGGGTGATTTTAACGGCCCACAGGAGAGCACATCTATAAAAATGATGGAGTGGCACTACTCATTATCTGCAAGCTCTGAAGGTGAAATAGATAAACTTCACAGCAAAAAAAGAGAGCGGGGCCGCGAGCTGTTTGTGGGATGTGTTTGATGCAAAGGGAGGTTTCCCAGGTACTCCACCCTGGGTACAGCACGGCCCTGCCCTAGCCTCGTGCCCTGGAGGGTTTGTGTGGGTACCACAGGGGCCCTGCCCAGGCGCATGGGCCGCATTCCTAACGGGAACGGGAAGAAAGCAAGAAAAGCAGCTGGTTATCCAAGCAAGAGGTCACTTCAAAAATTTGGGTATGTGTTTGAAAATGTCTGTTAGCGCCTTTTCTCCGCATAGCTCCTGCTGCCTGGCCAGATGGCAGGTTGATTAGTAGCCCAAGCAGCTCTGAGGGCTTTTGCCAGGAGCTCAGGAGCGAAGCAGTGCTGTGGTTTTGCATTCCTTTTTTCCTGCCCTCACTGGATGCAGTAGCAGAGAGCTGATAGCAAGGCAAAGCGAAGCACATTCATATGTCCTCTTTTCTTTGAGCAAAACTGTGTTGCCAATTTGTTGGAGGATTTCTGATTGGCAGATGCTGGCAAGAATGACTTGGACCTTGGAATACAATTTGGGGCCTTGTTTGCAAGTGGAGAGGTGTGGAAAACCCTGATGGCATTCAGTTCTGTTGATTTAAATTTAACCTTTATTAATTTTTTGTAAGCGATGCCCATTTACTGTGGAGGAGCAGAGCCTGAATTGCCTTAGCATGCTGGGCTAGGTATAAATCAGCTTGCCTCCCCGACAGCTAATATCCACCAGCCAAGGCTCTGGCACATGCTGCTTTATTACCTTCCGACTCTCCTGTGATAGCCAGATCCTGCAGAAGCAGCAAGCTCTCTGCTGGGCTCAGGCAAAGCAGGTCCTTCTGGAAACGTTGCTTGGCAGGTGATGGCTGGCACAGTTCTTCCCCAGCGTTCCCCGTGCTGACCCCACAAGTGCTCCAGGTGGGGTTGCCGGGACGGACAGAGCTGCTGCTGGTTCTTCTGTGGCCAGCAGAGACCTCAGAACCCTCCGTGACTGGAAAATAACGAGGAGTGGCTGTGCATCGCCAGCACTGGATGCAGCATGTGCTGCCGATGTGGCTGCTACCTCTCAGCACTGCGAGTTAATGACAGGGGGCCAGAGGGTGAGGTTTGCTGGTTGTGGCCCCATCACTGGTGTTAGCCATGCTGTGGAGACCTTCTTCGGGCACTGGCTGGTCATCCGGACAGAGGGTGCGAAGGTCCAAGTTGTTTTCTCCTTATTCGTGAGTGTTTCTTAGTACACAAGTCCAAACCTTGCACGCCTGGGTGCCCGGTGACTCCAGCGAGTGATCGAGGAGCGGTGAGGGTTGGCTGCTGCCCTTGCATCTTCCACTGCTTTTTCGCTGTCAGTGTTGAAGGCGTGGTGCTAAGGTAAGCAGCTCCAGGGAAATCACTGTTCCCTATTTTCTTCCCTCTCACTTATAAAATTAAAAGGCTCTTGAAGCTTCTGATCCTGCAAATGAGAGCACTGCTGGGAATTTGAGTGCATCATTGGCTTTATTAGAGCTAGTCCTGAAAGTAAATTTACTTAGGTGTAGTTAGTGTTTGCAAAGGGAGGTTTTGCTCCTGTAAACTGTCACGCAGGGGGAAGAGGACTTGGGAAACATTTTGAGGTGG
This sequence comes from Netta rufina, assembly GCF_964035555.1. Classification (NCBI taxonomy): domain Eukaryota; kingdom Metazoa; phylum Chordata; class Aves; order Anseriformes; family Anatidae; genus Netta; species Netta rufina. The sequence continues at coordinate 7,997,491 of NC_140129.1, forward strand.
AAATGAGTCCACAACAAGTGCACCTCTAAGTCATCTAGAAGCTCGTAGCCTTCCTTAAAGGCTAGCACACCTTCGGCGCAGCGAGCTTCCCCCGCACCGTGTCAGCCAGCACCTCGTGCAGGGCCCAGCTAAGTGAGGCAGGGAGGAGCTGGCTGGAAACGTCGGCTCAAAAACTGCAAACGCTGCGTTCAGTCTGGGTATTGCTGACATAAATAAGGCTGATGAGCATCTCTGCAGCTGCCAGTGCATTTACCCCAAATCCGCACAGCCAGCGCGACAGGGCTGCGTCTGGTGTCTGTCCTGAGTCACGTTGCTTCATCTTTTCATGTCAGGACTGTTTTCTTTTCATTCCGTTTTAGGTTAGTGTGCCAAGCGTTTCAGCACGTGTAATTTATTCCAAAAAAAAAAAAAAAAACACAGCACTTGGATGATGAAGATGTGGTCCTAAGTGATTTTGAAGTGTGAGGTATAGCAAAAGCAGCGTAGTCGGTGACTGCGATGCTGCTGACTCTTCTGGGTCACTGTGGCATTTCTCGGGAGTTGTATGCGGGCTGAAAGCAAGCAGGTGTTCAGTCCGTTTTGATAAGGAAATGTCAGCTTCAGCCTGTGGCAGACAATGGAATCAATAAGCTCCACAAAGCACCGAGCCCAGGAGCTGGCCGAATAAGCAGAGGGTTGAATCCCACGGCTCCGCTTGTGCCATCGGAGCCGCTCTCCAGCCCTGCGAGGGCGAGGCGGGCGCTGGGTGCTGCCGAGGGGCTGCGGGACGCTGGGCACAGCCCTGGGCAGCTCCAGCTCGGCTGGCACAGACCTCTGCAGCTCGGACGTTTCTTCAAAGCCAGCGCAAACTTCAAGGCGCTCGGGGCCGTTCTGTGCAGGAGGAGGGCAGGAGTGCTTCACAGACGTCTGCTGCGAGGCCTTTGTGTCCCTGGAAAGCCGGGAAGTGCGCAGGCTTTTCAAGTGGGATCTTTTCAGGGGGGTTTGACTATGTTCATTAAAGCTTCCTAGAAAATTCACAGGTAGGGGTTTTTGAGTCACTTGGAGTCGGTTACACAATGAAGATCAGATACACATTTTTTCCTTAGTCCTCCCGTTTTAGCATTTTCCCCACTGCCTTTGCTTTCCAGCACTCTGTAGCTTTGGGGACGTGGGGTGGGGCAGAGGGACGCCCCAGTTTTGCCAACCTCGTGGGTCTGGTGAAGTCAGGGCACTTCTGTTCTGCTCCTGTGCTGCACGTATCAGTGAGCAATGGGCAGTGATACCATTAGGCACTCCAGCTGCTCCTGCCCTGCCAAGGGGACGTGACCAAGTTCTTGTCTCCAAATCTTCCCAAGGGTGGCACATCTCCGGGTGCAAGCAAGGGGACGGCCAGCTCTGAGGATCAGTGAAGATCGTTTTAAAGTTTAGGGGAAAGGGTTTGTTCATCCTGTACTCGGCATGGCTGGTGCCCCTGCCTGGGCTGTGTTTTTGCCTGCCTTGCTACTCCGCGTGCTTCTCCTCCCAGCCCAAACAGCAGGTCAGAGAGGAGGTGAGGAACAGAGGGAGCTGCTAACCAGAGATGATGCTGCCCTTCTGCACGGTGTGGTGCTTGGGGAGGGCTGTTTGGGATCCAGGCACCTGGTCCTTCCCTTGTACAGATCTGAGCACTGGAGCAATTTGCATCCCGTATAGTAAGCCAAGGGGATTTCAGGAAAACTACTGAAGTGTGTAGGAGGATTTTGATGTAGGGGGTATTACAGGGTCAGCTGGCCCTTTCTGTCTGCAGTGTGGCTGTCTCCCACGAATGTTCTTTGAGTTTCACACAACGCCTTCAAAGTGTGGATACAACTTCTTCTTTGTTGGCATTTTTTTCCCCCTCCATTCTTCTTCCTTTGATAAAGCCACTGGCTGGGTGGACTCTGGGCTGCGTTCTGTTCTCCTGCTCATGAGATTCACACTTCCCTTACTGCATGGATGCCAGTAGCATTGCTCTGGTTCACCCTCGTGAACTGGGAACAAAATCAAGCCTTTTATCTATAGCGAGGCTGTGGACTCCTTTCAAAATAATCTATTTATTTTTTATTAAATTGCAGTTCAGGGCTAAATGCTGGGATTACTTTTTCCCTTTTTCTTTCTTGCTGGCCCTAGGGTCAGAGGTTCCTGTCTGAGGAGAGCTTCTTGAAACAGCAGCCTCTGGTGAGTGGCTCCTGCTGCCTGCACAGAGAGCACTCAGCAGCGCCTCTCCTGATGCTCTGTGGTCTCCTGCCTCTTCCAAACCTCCACTGCATGGATCAGTGCACGTGCGAGCATGTTTGCAGTGCCACCAGGCCCTGGGGAACCACCGCCTGCAGCAGCACCTCTGCTGAATCTGCTGATGGGTAGGAAATGCTGCAGTGGCGTGCAGTGTCCTTTGTATTGATGGGCTGATGGATGTGTGTACACAGGGCTTGGGGCTGGCCAGCCTGCCGCTGCTAGAAGCACAAACCCCCCAAGGTTCATGTTCCTCATAGGAAGGACAGGCTGCATACAGGGTCATCCTAGTTTCTGCTTCTTATGTTCCCTGCTCTGTGGGAGTGTGTGCAGTTTCATTAAATGCAGCGTTGCATCTGGTGTTCCTCATGTGACGCACCCACATGCCCACAGAAGTGCCGTGCTCGTGGCAGGCTGATGAAACGCAGCCGAGCAGATGAGATGCCTCAGTGTTCGTGTGATGCAGTCTGCTTTCCTTCCAGCTCCTCGGCTGCTGTGGGGGACCCCAAAGAAATTTCCAGGCTTGTTTCCTATACTTTCATCTACCTTAGGGTGTTTGTTTGTTTACTAGCCATTGTTCCTCTCAACAGGACTGTCTGAGGCTGGATTAAGTAATACTGAGGACTCTTAATACCAGGAAGTATTACAGTTCCAAAATTATTTTCTGACATTAAATGTGTTATAACCTCATTTAAATTTAGTTCCACCTTATTCTCTTTTCTCTTTCCCCTTCCCACCCTTCTCCCCCTTCTTATAATCTCCAGTATTCTCCTTACACATGAAAATGTGCGTGATCTTGTCAAAACCAATTTCTTCTTTTCGGACGATAGAATAGTAAGAGTTCCTTCCGCATCTGAAATAATAACATAATAAAATAAAGTAATAATCATAATAATTCTGGTGTTTTGCTGTGATAATATGATGGCCATTGCTAGTGTGATCAGCATGGAGATGTCTCACTGCTAGTAAATATTTGCAATTAGCGTGGAGCTCTGTTTTTCTTTGTGCTGTTTTGTTGGTTTTTTGTTTACCGACTTTTTTTTTTTTTAATTCTATTTCAAAGAAATGTAGAAAGGGCCACCGGAAAACTTCCTGTACCTGAAACTTCATTACCCACATTACTCAACCTGCGAAAATTGAATTCCAGCCAGGTTCCTTCTGTCTGTCATACTTGCTGGCTGTTCGTGGACCTTTGTGGCTTGAGGTCTTAGGCATCGACATGCTGAAATTTGTAATGAACAGCCATTACTTATGGATGGCCTGGATGTTTTTCTCACACCAGAAGGCTTCAGTCATTCATGTTTCACGTCCTTCTCCAGGGACGATGGGCTGGAGTGACCTCGGGCAGTGTGTACTCTTTGCTGCTGGAAAGGTAATTAAAAATGAGAGCTGGTAAACAGAGCTGTGGCAGACTCTCAGTCGCACAGGAAGGCAGCCACCACTCCTGGATTGGATTTCTTCCTGGCTAGGGAGGATGTGCACAAGCGGGAGCTTAAGCTCAGCGTGTTCTGCTCAATCCTCACAGATCATCAGCAAAAGTCCTCTCCTTGCTGTCTGCTGAGATGGGTGTGAGGTGGTAGGACACAGGAGCGTGCCTGTCTTCTGTTTCAGCTCATCCAGCAGCAAAAAGCAGTACACGTTGGAGCTAATACCTGTGTCCAGCTTTTGTTTTGTTTTTCAGCTGTTGTTATCTGAGCTGGAAGGAGTCAGATGGGGACAGTGTTTCCCAGAAGCTCTTCTGGCACAGTCTAATTAAGTCATAATGCAAAAGGGACGGAAAGGAAGTGATGGGCATTGCTCCCACTAGGGCTTGTGGTGAAGATGAAGCGCCCTCAGCACTTGTGCTAGCTGGGTACCGAGCTGCTGCTGTTAGTGGGGACATGCAAGGTGGATGGGGGCTTGGACACTGCTTGCGTGGTGAGGGGCATGGCCTGCAGCTGGGGGGGGCCTCAGGGCAGGAGTGGAACGGGCACCTTTTGGCTGCCGTTGTCCTTCTGCAGTTTGTTCACTTATTGACTTATTAACTTGCAAAAAATGTGCTTTGTGTCACGCATCTCTGCTTGGAAAGAGGCACAGCCAAGACCGCTTCTGCCCCAAATGTTGCAGCTCCTCTCAGCTCCCACGGAAACAGCAGGAGCCCGGTACCACTCTGCCCAGAGGTACTTCAGTTTAAGTGTGTCCACCTAGCTTGGATTCCTGGAGATGCTGAATCTCCAGGTTCAGGTTCCCAGCAATGCTTCCCGAGTGCTTTCGTGGCTCGGCACCTTGTCAGAAAAAGCCAACACAGGGACAAACAGTCTGTGTGTTGTTTTCTCTCCCATCATGCAGGCGAGATGCACTGCAGCATCAAGGGGAAGCACATATCTCAATGGGGTAGTGGGCACCAGCTGCCTGGCACCCCCTTCCTCCTGCCCCAGCGCCCACCAGAGTGCCAGTGCCATGGAAGCAGCTCTCTGGCCCCATAATTAAACCTCAGCAACTGCCCGGTGGTCTAGAGCCCGTCCTCCCAGCCCATCAAAACCCCATCACTCAAGAGGGATCCTATTAATTGCCTGTGGAGATAAGCAAGAGGCATATGCGGCAAGGCGTGTCAAGCTTGCTGCTCCCAGCCCGCTGAAATGTGCTTCCAGAAGGCTGCATTTAGTGAAAGCGATGTGTGGGGCCAGCGAGGACTTGCAGCTGTAATTTGCACCGCCTAGCATGAGTCAACGATGATGGGATGAAATGTTACGGCAGGGTATTGACCTCTCGCTGCCGCAGTTGCTCTGGCGTTTGGAGTAAACAAATGTTACCGTGGAGGTGGTGATTCTCTCATAAACAGGCAGCAGGGATGCTCGGATGCTGTTTTGTGACAATGAATAGATCACGCTGAAAACAACAGATGCTGATTTCAATAAAATAATAGCATTTTCAGGCAATGGGTTTCTGCAACTTGAAAGTGCTTTGCAGGCCAGAATTAATAAGCTGATGTTACTGAGGGTTGTTGCTGCACAGCACAGCAATAGACCTGTTTCATTGCTCACTTCCAGCTTAGCCCCTGTTCTTTACTTCAGCTACCATAAACTACTTTGCACAAAGGTGGCTTAAAAAACCCATTGTACTGGCTTTTATGAATGGGCAGAACTCGGAATGACAGGGGTTCCAGCTGCATTATCGGATCGGTTATTTAGTAATCTGGCTGATGGACAGCCCAGCGTGGTACTGAGCACAATGTATGATCTGCAATTAATAGAGAGGTCTTTTTCAAGTCCTTGCAGTTGGAGAATGCTGATTGTTCCAGCTTCTGGCTCGAGCTGCAATCTCGGCACTGCTCTCAGCTGGGTGAATTTGTGTACTAAAATTGCTCCCTGCCCTGATTCGCTATTCCAAGATCTCTGAATCTCAGACATTCCCTGAAGAGCAACAAAAAGCTAAAATGCAAAATTGAACAGGACAGTAGACCTGAGAATACAGAATGAGAATTTTCTTTTTCCTGGTAGCAACATGGCAGCAGATATCTCTGTCTCTATTTTTCTATTACGTTGGGGAAAGAAGAGAAGAGCCATTCTTTTGGGGTTACACTGTAAACACACTGCAGATTGAACAATTGTTTGGTAAGTAATTTGGTACAGAAGTCTGGTGGAAGACAAACAGTTTAAAGCTGCGTATCATTGCACAAAAGAAAAGCATCAGTTAATGTTTCCTTTTCCTTCCACCATTTTACTTTTCTCAGGGGTCTGGGAGCCCTCTATCCTCAGTGCCAGTCATTTTCCAATACTCACACCTCCTGGTTAGCAAGTCTTCATCGCCTGGGAAGTGCCTTTTCCTCCCAAATCTGTTCTACAACATAAACATTGCATGTAATTGAATAAAGGAGTCTGTGAGAGGTTTTGGATCAACAAGTAAAACCTGTTTGTAATACAAGCTCTGTGTTTTGCAGTCCCTTTTCCTGGCAGTGAGGTGGATTTCCTGACCCTCCCTGTGTGAGGTTGTTCCAGATCCTTGCTGCTCCAACAACTGGAGAGGCTTTCCCATTCTTCCTAAGCGTAAATGTTGCTGGGCAGGTAGAGCCATAGTGAAGTTGTGACCTGTGAGATGGTCTGAGGTCCAAATTAACTTGTTACTTCAGTGGTGAAGGGTCTCATGCTCATTGTGTAGTGGCATCTCTCTTTCCTTGTTTCATTTTTTTGTTGTTGTTGCTGAAAGTTCTTTTATTATTTATCTCCATTTCCTCTAGAAGATGTGCCCAGCTTTATTGGTTGGACAGCCCGGGCTCTGTAGGGGGGAGTGCTCCTGCCCTGCAGCAACAACAGCTTTATTGGCTTTAGAAATAGAAAAGGCTCAAATGTTCTCGGAGACCTGCAGATGGCACTGCCTTATTGGGCTATTTTTGCGCGGGTCGCATGTCCCCTCTGACAGGCTCTGTGTAATCTTCAGTCAAAACGGCTCTTCTTGCAGCTGTAGTAAATAGTTCAAAAGCTCTGGCTGTGGGATGTTTTTCGTTAACAATGAAAAATAACATGGAAATTGCTAGGCACCTTTCCCCTTCCTCTTCTTCAGGTGGTTTTGTTTTCTGGCCTCCTGTTCTTTTTGAGGTTTATCTTCAAAGGGTTTTCAACAACTTCTCTGTACAGCTATTTTCTTCTCCCCCTGACATTTCCCTGTGCCAATTAAGTACCAAACTGGCTGCGGAGTTATAACCTCTCCCTAGGAGGACCCTGCTAGCAGGGATCAGGGGAGGGAGCTTTTTTGTTATCAGTGGTTCCTGGAAAATTCCCTCCACCCGAGGCAGAAATGCCCTCCTTGAAATGGCAACATCAAGGACAGAGTGGTAGGGATGCATCTCACGTTGCCGGTGCCTGGTTCCTACTGTTGTAATTGCTTTGTTTGCACACATTATTTGGTTCCTGCAGATTTTCCTGCAGGTTTGCTAGGTTTTGGGGCCATACATGAAGGGTATCCCCGACACACGGAGCACTGCTGGCCTCGTGCTTGCAGCTCCCTGACCTGCAGCAGCACCCTGCTGATACACCTTGGTTTCCTGGGGTGCTCGCCCAGCCTGCGGGAAGCTGCTGGCTGTGGTGCTTGCTTCTCCACAGGGCAGTCCTGCACCCTCCAGGATGCTTATCCTGGTGTTTCCCAGCCCATTTTGATGTTGCCTTGTGTCCTGCACTGTTTGCAACACGGGGAGACCGTGACTTGCTCGAAACATGCTGACAGTGCTGAAGTCTGACAAGCAAATGGAGGTCTATTTTCTGTGATTGCTCTCTCTGGGATTTCATGGCGGCCAAAATGATTTGTTTGCTGCTGCAGCATTTAACAGAGGCAGCAGCTATCACATGTGAGGGATCTGCCATATTTCCCGAGAGTCGAAATAAAATTCATCCATGGTGAGGTGTTCTTGGTTGCTCTCCGTGCATAAATCCTCCGCTACCTTGCTTCAAGGTCAATCGGGTATTTCATGCCTCATAAGTGGTTTGCTTTGTCAAGCGACTGGGAAGTAATGCTGCCCAGACATATCAAATCTCTGATTTCAGTGCTTATATTTCTTCTGAATGGAAACACTTGAATTCTGCTTTGCTTCATCACCGCTATGACTAATAACATATGCACACGAGCGGCTCCGGACAAGCTGCTTTTGGGATGACGGCCCCACAGCCGTTTATAGGGAACTCCATTTTGTGATTGCGGGTGGAGAGCTGCTGCCTGCATGTATCCTGTTTTTTCATGTCCAGCTGTCTGGTGTGGAATAAATGTTTGAAATGCGCTGGGGCTCTATTAGCACTCCTCACTTGGAGGATTTGAAAGGGAAGTTTCATTTCTGTGCTGCCAACAAACTCGGTGAAGTTGGCTGTTACGCCAACAGTTTAACCTGCAGCATGAAAGGCAAACTTTCCGCTTTTGATGCTTTAACGATTTTCTTGATTTCTAAACATATTTAGAGGGGTTTTGTACAGTTGTACGCGCAAACTTAGGTTGGAGATTTTTTGCAAATCTCAGCTCCTGGAGACAAGTGATCAATGTGCAAACATCAGGTTCAGAACAAAAGGAGACTAAATCCCTGGGCTGTGAAGAAAAGCCTGAAAGCCAACAAATGGTTCAAGATCCAGAAGGCAGTCATCGGTAAACGCAGAAGTCATATTTTGGTCTGAGTGTTACAGTACCGGCAGCATCAAGTTGTTGAAAATTTTTCATTTGGACGTGGCTTTCTTAGGCAGCCAGTCATTTTCATGATTGCCAGGAGTTAGAAGGTAGGTCCCTATTAAATAACTGAGTTTTATTTCAAAGATTTCTTGTAGCTTTGCCAAAGTTAGGTGGGCGGTAAGCTGTCCGTCCCTGCCACAGCGTCTGCAGGATATCAAATCCACATTCTTGCGATGGCGATGACAGAATTTTCTGCAGGCGAAAGAACCATCTCCAGAATCATCACTGTTATTTTTTAATCTTTAAAACAGCTTTTCCCCCCTTGCTTTATTTTGGGAGTAGCTAAACCCTTACAACTGAAATCCCCTCTCTTCCTCCAGCTAAAAATGCTGCCTTGCACAGCACCTGTCACAGAAGGCTTCAGTCTGAATGGGAGTAGACGAACAGCTAATAACTCAATCAGGACACCGTAATATCATGGGAAAATTTTCCATAACAGTAGTAATCACTGAACTTTGCCTTCAGTTGTATGGGGTCAGGCATTAAAATACTTTTTAGCTACTTGAGCCTTTCAAAAAAAGCCCTTCACATAATTTTGTCATCCTATTTCTGAGTACTAGAATGCAGAGATACAGAGAGGAGTAGGTGAAAGACATCCAGAAATGTGAGCATGTGTAAATGCATTTTTAGGGGCTCGATGCCTTTAATTCTGTCTCTTTTCTGCTGTTAACCTCACTTGTCCCATCTTTACTTAGGCAAGACCTGGGGCACAGATCTTTTTTCTACTCTTCTCAGTGTGTACACTTAAATTTGTAGGAATTTAAGGTGGGAACAACAACCACAACACTCTCATCTCCACACTGCTTCCTCGTTGTCCTTCCTTTTTTTCTGAGGCACGCAGAAATGCTCAGCATTGAGCAGTCTGCTGCTTCGGCAGCCAGTGGCCCTCCTGCAATGCTTCTTCCCATCATAGCTGCTACGCAGAAGCAGCCAGGTTTCGTGTAGGTAAATTGAGCTGGGGAAGGAGTTGGGAGGCACAGGGCTGTTTCTCAGCAAGTTCTGCAGCACCAGGTCCTGGCAATCAGGCACTGGCAGAGAAGGCCTCCTTATAACCAGCAGGGAACTTCCCCCAAGGAATGGTAGGTGGAGATGTTGGTGTGCAAGGAGTGTTTGTTGCTGTGCTCCTGTGAAATTCAAGACACTTCTGCCTGTGAATATTTTCTTGGAGTCATCTAATTGTATATGAAAGCACAAGGAGGGGGACAATGCTGCTTCACCCTCCTTCACAGGGTCTGGGCTCCAGCGCTTGGAGGCTTGGAAGATTTGGGGTCAAGAGCACCATGTCAGAAATGCCAAGCCTCAAAGCTTGGGGTGACCCACAAGGGTCTCCTTCCTAGCAAGTAAAAGTGGGCAGAGTTGCAGCAGGGCAGCAGGACCCTTTGCACAGCCCAGGAGTGTGCAATCCTGCCTTGGAGGATTTTCATTGTAACGCTTTGGGAGATTCCTGGCTTGGGAAAAATTTTGAAGGGCTGCAAGTGGTAAGAAGATGCCAACAACACTGGCATGTTTTCTCTCCTGGCTTTAAGCTAAAGTCAACAAGAAATATTGTTTTGAAGGGCCACGCTTGATTTTTATATCTGCTTAAAATCTTGACTTACAAATGGGTCCCTGTTATATGCTTCTCTAAAAATTAGATTTAAAAAAAAAATACCTTTTGAAGTTATTGACTTGCCAGCCCTGTCACTAAAGCCGAATTGAATCTAGCACCTCCTGATTGTTATCAACTGTTCTTGGTTGGCTACAGTGCATGATTGGTATCGATCTTGTGGGAATAAAACTAACAATGCTTTTGTTTTTGGATCCGGAGAGATATTTATCTTTTCATCTGTGACTATCATTTTCTATAAAAGAAAAATTCAGGTCTGTAAATTCACGCTGCAGTTATACATTGTATTATTTTCTACCAATGATTTTCACTGGAAGTATTGAGCAAGGTGCTGTGTTTTTTTGTCGTACAACTTCCCACTCTGGTTTTGTCTGGTAATGTTCCCAAGAGCTAATGGATATCGATACGTAGGATTCTGGGAGATGGAGAGGGGTGAAATCCTTTTAAAGCCTCAGTCTTCATCATCTATCAGAACTATATGATGATTTAGTTTTTATTGCATATATATTTTATTTGTATGTAGTATTTAGGTCAAATGCACAGCTCTTTAATGAGTGTATTGATTATCAGGTTTATGAACCTATCAGAAGGGGAGAAGAGACATAAATGTAATAAATAAACATTGCTCTTAGTTCATCCTTTCCCATCATGTCTATTCAGATGGCTTTTCTGCACCAAGCTCTATTTGCAAAAGGGGAAAATGGTCAGACCCCCGCAAATTGCCAGGGCAGGAGGTGGACTGGGGCAGGGAAGTCCTGCCTGGAGCCAGAAAAGAAACCAGAAGGTAGGGAGCTGAACATATAGATCAATTCAATCTGATGATGTTGTCTGTGCTGTAGAATAAAAAAATAGGTTGTTTTCCTTTCAGGCTGGGTGTGGAAATTACCAAAGATAATTTGTTGTATCATTCATTGTAGTGTTTGTTGCTCTGCACTCTTGAAGTTTCATAGCACCAGTCTGAGTTTCATTTAAAATAGTCCAAGAGAAGCCCATGGAGCAAGCTGAACCTTCCGTGAAATATATCGATTTAATGGGGTCAGTTGGATTTACTTTCCTTTCATTAAGACGTGCTCTGCCCAATATGGCTTAATGGTTATTTACATATTAGGAAATAATATGTTATTTCTAAATTCATTCATGGCATTTCTCGATTCATGCATGTGTAATAATAACTTTTAACTCATCTTATGTCATTTCCAGTGAATAGGAATTTAAACCTTGCCTCCCAAGATGCCAGTGCAGTTTTGCTCGTTGACCTAAATGCTGTACATTGAGAGGAAGTGTAGACAGCGGTTTTCTGAGATAATTTTTTTTCCCATCCAAACGAACTTTTCTAAATAATTTTTCTGGGAAAGTACTGGACCACAAAATTATCCCTGAAGTGCCACTGTCCTGGAAAGATGGGTTTTTGATAGCACATTATGAAAAAATATTATCAAGTGAACTTCATGTGGCGCCAAATGAAAGCACCTTGAAAATGTTGTGCTATTTTGTGGTCCGGGTGAACACCTGTAAAATTGTCAGCAGGTCAGGAACTGACTGGAAGCGTCCTCTGAATTCTTACTACCGAAGGGACAGTGACAATGGAAAATAAAGGCTGTGCTCACAGTGCAGCGGTGTACCTTTTTGCACTGCATAATGCCATAAGAGACTGTGAATGATAGGGAAATCTGAGAGGGGAAAAAAAAATGGAAACTGCCTGGAGGAGGCTGCGATAAGAGTTTCAAAACACCTCACTGAATTCTGCATTGCTAATTTCTTCGGTTTGTTTGTATGCACAGAGAGAGCTGGTAAAACAAGACAGAATAATCTGAATAATTGCCGCGAATGGAAAAACATGCAGTGAGGAGATATAATGAGAGATAGATGGTACATTAATGTGTGAGTTGCAAATGTTATCAAAAGGTTATCTTCAGCTGCTGGTGCAAGCAGACAATGGGAACAGCAGCAGTGGCTCTGAAAGGAGGGCTCGCGCAGGAGAAGAAATGAAAAGAAATTCCAAGTTCCTGGTTTTCTGAGCTTTGCATATGGACTTTGGGAATTCAGACAGCTTTCCCCATGTGAAAGGTTTGAATGAGCAGTAGGAGATACGGAGTCGATCTTGTAGGCTGCTAGGAGAAATTCTGGAGGGGTAATATTGTGCTCTCTGCTGCAAGTACACAAAGGTCGTTAGTTGGTAAGCACTGTGAACATTTAAAGACGTAACTTGATGGTAGTTTCATTGCCTTTTGGTGGAGGAATGGGTTCTTGGGATATGAGATAATTACACTTCTAGGTTTTCCTTCATCATCACGGATGTTTGAAACTACCTTTTAATGAAAATGTAATTTCCTAATCCTGTGAGTCTAGGAGCTGACGTTCCCAAACTGTTTTGAGAGCCAGTATTAAGTCTGTAGCAATCAGGAGTGCTGACGAGGAGCTGTGGTCACTTTGTGCCTCTTCAGCCCTTAGAAAAAGCAACCTTCCCTGTAAGAGACCTGTGTATAACTCATAGTACAGTCTGATAAACCAACGGCTGTCCCTGCCTTGAAAACACTTATGTCTCAGGCAGCAAAAAAAGTGGCTGGAAATAAGGCAATAGAAGAAGCCAGAAGGAAAACCAGGTATAACTGGTGTTTGGCATAATGGCAATTCTTATTTTTTTTTCTTCTTTTTCCTTTGACCAAAGAAAACCATACTGAGTCGTGTGGCTACAGCTGAGGACCAAGGCTGCTGTAACAGCAGTGAGAGATCTGAGAACAAAAGTTCCAAGGAAACAGAAGCTTCAGGGGAGGCTGTTGGCAGGTACCTTGATGTTCTGGTCTCCCAAGACCACTTGGTCGTGGCTATACATGCCTGTGTTTCCTCATTCCCTCAACATTGCCTTCTCACATATATATATGTATTTATATATATATATATGTATTATTTTTTGCTACTGATTGTCATCAGGATTAATTTCCCCCAGTCACAGAATCACAGAGATGACAGTGTTAGGGATGGGAAGGGACCTTGAAAGATCATGTAGACCAGTCCCCACGCTAGAGCAGGAAAGAAGCAGAACTTTCAGTTCTGATAGTTTGTGACTGTTTAACACAGGCAGGCAGCTATATTGTGGGGCAAATGTTAAGTGCAATTTCAGTCAACCTGAAGCTGAGTTTGGGTTTGTTTTTCTTTGAACTAGATACACGAAATTCTAGAGCAAATAACCTGCTGGGAAGTTTAGCAGTTAGCATATTTACTCAGTCTCAGCAAGTCTTAGGTTGGTTTCTAGCTTGTTGGGAATCCTCCTTTGCCTGTCCCTACCAGAGGAATTCATTTTCCTAAGGCAAGGTGTCCTCACTCTGTCTCTCTGGCGTTGTTTCTTCAGTAAATCAGCGGGCAGTCATTGCAGTCGATGCATTCAGTGACGTGTCCTACTCACACTGCAGCGAATCCTTCCCATGCCCTCTCTGTCTGCACGCTTTTTTCCATCACACTGACCGGCACAGTGGCCAGAGGTGGTGGAGAAGACTCTCTCCAGTGGCCCCTTGCAGAAGAGGGCTGTCATTCACACAGTGGTTAAAGCAGGCTCCCAGCCTTAAATCAGGCAGCAGGTTTCCCCAATCCACTTTATTAAAGGTAGTATTGCCTTTTCTTTACACGCGAGCACGCGGAACAAAGCATTTCATTTCCGAGCAAATGGAATGTCAAGTGAAATGATGTGGTGGGGGGATTCAGTTCTGCAGAGATAAAATAAATAAATAAAGTTCGATCCAGGGCTGTTTGTTTAATTTTTTATTTTCTCTCTGTATTTTTTGGTTCAGCATCTGAACCAAAAAGCCAATTCTTCCTACAGCCGTTGCATTGGAGGGGAAAACAGATAAAACAACAACCATATCATTTTAATCTGAGCTTGTGATTTAGAGGTGGCAGTGGCAATTCCTGCAATGTATGCAGATGTCTAAATGCTGTTTTAAAGACTGTGATAGAAACATGAGTTTCTGGATGTTTGTCATTTGTTCATAGGTTAATTGCACAGAAAAATGCAGGCAGAGAATTATACATTTTAAAATAGGAATTATGGCGTTTGAACATGGAAGTTTAAATTAGTTTCACACACTCCGTTATCTGACTTGCTTGTGATCACACGCATGGCTTGGCCCACGCAGCACCACAGTAGACTGGGTATTTTGGTGGTGATTTACAGTGTGTTTTGGAGCAGTTTGTGCCCTCTGGATGGGAGACTGCAGCCCTGCTCCTGGGGCTGGCCTCGTGCAGTGTGTCCCTGGGGAAGGCAGCTCTGCTCCACGTGCGGCAGCAGCGCCCAGCCCTGGGCAGGTCACTTCTGCCACCTCGTGCCTCAAGTCTCGGTCTGTAGAATAGGCTTCAGCTCCCTGGCACACTAGGTGAGAAATCCAGTAGGCCTTCAAATATACAGAAAGTGGCCTGCTTCTTTGGGTTTAAGGCAAAACTGGTTTATTAGTTCGAGTGCAGATATCCTGCCTCCCTGGCCTTGCTGCGTGCCACGGGGAAAAGCAGGGGGCTCCCTGCAGGGCGCGACCCACAGTTAGTCCTGCCCGCGGGGCTGTGCGGAGATGAGGTGCCATACTGTAACTGCTGCTAGCTCCTTTTCAGCCATCAGGCTACTCTGTAATTCAGCCTAATTCTTGGGTTTTGTTTTTATTATTTTTATTTTTATCTTTATTTTTGTCAATTATTGTTGCCGGAAGGCATTATGGCACTCCAAAAAAAAGGGGATAGGCGGCCTGGGGATTGTTAGCCTATGTCTGTAAATCCGAGTTGAATACAGGGTTGTAAGAGACTGAAAGCATGTGCTTCTGCAGAATGTGCCGTGATTTAGCTCTTTATGCAGCAAAGGGAGCCCAGAGGCCAAGCAAGCAGGGATCCGTCCCCTGCCCACTATGTTTGCGACCAGAAGTGGGACCCTGGCCAGGTAAAGGATGAGGGTGTCGAGGCAGCTGCTTAGGTGGGATTCCGGGGAGGAAAGAAACACAAAAAAAGTATTGAGTTGCGAGTAATGGGAAAACTAAGGCTGGGAGCAGCGTGGGGTTGTGGATTAGGGGTAGAGTTGGAGCTGTTGGGAGTTCCCCAAGTGCTGTTAAGGGGCTGATAAGTTTCCGAGAGAGGATCAGGGTTGGCCTTGCATAGATTTTGCTGTTAGTTTCGTAATTGCTCTGTAATTATTACAAAGAAGCTGTAATATTCATTTGTAAAAGCCCGGTAACCTGAAGAGCTAAGTGATGCAGCCTTGCAGCAACCCTGGAGCAGTGAGAGTCAAGAGTTATTGATCCAGACATCCCAGAGGCATTGCTCCCGTGTTAATCAATGACAACTTGATTTCACAGGGTCCGTGGCTTCATTGCAAGCGCACAGATGTTTAGCCCTCTTTTACAGCTGCTTTGTGACCAGTTTCGAGGCTCTTCTCTTTAGGTTTATCATGTAATCTTTGGAGAGAGCATCCTCCAGAAGGCAATCTGGGGCTGAGTCATCCCAGAATGAAGCTCGTTTCTGTCCGCCAGCGATGGAGGGAGCCCAGGGGATAGCATCGAGTCAGGCTGAGTGAGTGCTCCCTAGAGCAGCCTTCTCCTGCTCCTTGCTCTGTTAGTTTCCCGTGAACTTTCATGAACAGTTTTACCAGTACAGGATGGAGCAGGCCAAGCAGGCTTTATGTCAATATACTTGGTATTTTTTGTAGTTTTGTTGAATGTTTTGCTGCCAGGGAGCTCTTCACATTCCAGTTTGGGTGAGATGTAGTCTAAATCATAATGACTCTCCCTTCATCCTGGTAGTCCCAACGGCTGATTTGGGCTTTTGGGAGCAGCCTGTAAGTGTTGCAGGCTGGTCCCAAAGCTGCTGGAAGCTGAGATTTATCCTTAGACCCTTCTCGTGTTTATCAAGCACCTATCTCCAAGTGGCCAGTTGTTGACCAACTTCAGACAGCTGTCATGGCTAAAAGTGCTTCTACAGATGCGTGCAGGCAGTGGTGTGGGCACTGGGTGTCCCTCCCGGGCTACTTTGGTCTCAGTTAAACTTCACCCTCTTCTCTGCCAGGAAATGGACACTTGAGCAAATAAGGGAGCATTTGGAAGCTCAGCTCTTGTTTTTCTTGGCATTTCCCAGCTGCAGTTGAGCTATGTCTGAGGAAAGCATGTAGCTCTCTGCTATTTTCTGAGGTGGCTGGGCTTTAGTCAATGGCTTGTCACAGAAGCAATGCCAACTTAAATTTTTCTTATGAGTCCAGAAACTTTTGTTTAATTAAATATTCCAAAGCAACTACTGAAATCTTTAGAGGCCATTCCTGTTTCTAAGACATACTTAGTGCAGTCTAGTATTCCCACTTATGGGAAAACGCACTGTAGGCAGCTCTTCTTTAACTTCTAAAAGGGTCTTGTTCCTTTTAAAAACCTTCCATTACTGTCTAACTGCACTGAAAAATTCTCACTCTTCAGAATTATTTGCAGTGTATTTCAGAAGAATACTATGTCATTTATAATCCAATGAAAGCCCTACTATTGACTCAGGGGTAGTCTCCATTAAAATATTAAATTATAGAACCTGTCTAAAAAATCACTAGGCGAGCTGCATTAACTCCGACTATTTCGATAGGTCACTGTGACTCTAGTTACAGTGGTGGGGCACTGCAGTCCTGATGCCATCCCATGGCTTTTAGTGCCAGCAGTCCTGCTCCCACACAAACGAAAAGTAAAATCTCAGCGTTTCCAAAACTCGGAGCCCCTGGGAATTTTACCGGGCTCAGTGAGTTCAGAAGTTGGCATCTGTTGTTCCTAATTATTCCATAATAATTAGTGATGCAAATCCCACTTGGGGAGGATCTTCCCTGTGCTTTTAGAAACTAACAACAGAAGACAGAGCCCTCGGAGCCGAGGTTCAATGCTCAGTGAGGTGATTATGCAGTTACGTTAGTAAGGAATAGAAAGAGTGAGCCAGCTGCCTCCGCCATTCCTGATAACACAAAGAATGATATTTTCTACTTGTTGTGACTTCAAGACAAAATGCAAAGTACTATCTGATGCATCAGTGATTTACAGCTGAGAAAGTCTATGTAGACTTAATAATTTTTGTTTTTAAATACCCAGCTCCCCCCCCAGAAAATGCTAACTACGTTAACACAGCTGAATATTAGGATGATTTCAGATGAAAATTATTTTCAGTATGTTGACAAAATTATTCCAGCAACTCTGTTCTGGATGATCTTATCTCAGATTATGTCTGTCAAGCCTTACCGTGAGAGAAGATTTGGGCCCTCCAATTCCAGCCTTTGCAGTAAATGTTTACCTCAACTTTAACGTTCCAGTAAGATACAAAATTATATCTTTATTGTGGAGTTACAGTAATTACAGCATATCTCCAGAGATTGTGAATTGTTGCAAAGAGGACATATGCTATCTGAATAACACTTATCCTTAGTGCAGGGTCAGAATAGCCTGGGTAGCACTGGAGGACCATGCAATTTGGATCATGACATTAAAAAACTGTTCTGCTGTTATTCCTATTCCCAAGAAGAGGTGGATCTGATTTTGGGCTACAACTTCCAGGGGATATCTGCACTGTCTCATCTCCGATGCAGTGGCCAAATTTTACTCTTGTTGAGGAATGGCTGTTGGGCTTGCAAATAGGGAGGCGTTGCTATCTCATTGTGCCAACCCATCCCTCTGCCCCCTTTTTGTGGCTCTTTTTAAAATTGTCTCTCAGTAATATGTAAAGTCTGATTAGCCCCAGAAGTGATCAACTGTCTAGATTGCATCAGTAAATTTCATATTCATGCAAAAAACTTAAAGCACGTTTCTTACTCTCCCAGATGATTCAGTTTCAGTGCACAGTGTATCTTCACAGTGTGTGATTGTTGCTGTCTCATGAAAAAACAAGAGGTCACAGAATGACAGCAGTGTCAGCTCGGGGAGCTCTCCAGATCTCTCTAGTCCAGCCTCCCACGTGGAGCAGGACCGTCACTAAGTCAGCCCTGGCTTTCTCCAGCCAACTCGTAGAAATCTCCAAGGGAGGGCTTTCCACCACCTTTCCGGTAGCTGTTTCAGGGCTGCACTACTCTCTTGGTGAAACAACTTTTTCGAGCATCCAGTCTTGACCTCCTTATCTACTTCTTGCGGCCTCCATCCCATCTTTAACTATTTGCTCCTGCCAGGAAGAGTTTGGCTCTGTTACCTTCATAACTCCATTCAGGTGGCTCTAGACATCTCTCTGTCAGACTGAACAAGGCTCTCCTGCTTAGGTCTTGTTCCATGAACCCTTCTCCCCAGTTGACATCCCAGCACTGCCTGCCATTTGCATTTCCATGGTACAGGAAGTATTTATAGGCCAAAAAAAAGTATACAAGAAACAAATGCTTAGTACTGTCTGCAAAGAAGAGAACCTGAAATGCAAACCATGGCTATAAAAAAAGGGAAAGAAAAGAAAAAGAAAAAAGAAAGGGGGGGGGAGGGATGGACACCTTTGAATATCTTTGACCTGCTGAAGTTACTGGAAAAGCCTGAAAAGCCTGCAATTGACTTTGGTGGCTTTTAAGCCATGCCTGTGCAAGACCACTGCATGGGGGCCTGTTTTCCCATTCTTTATGACTTCCTAGCATGTTGTAAATCCCTTAATTCTGCATGCAGACAACAACAGGACATTGAGCTTCTTTCATTTGGACCCTGAACAAGATGTCAGTCGCAGTGATCATGCAAGCAAAGCCCTTTGCCTGAAGGTTATTCAGTGAAATTCAACTTTCTTACCTGCCTGTGTCAGCCCAGGCTTAGGATTTTGGTTCCTACACAGCAGGTAAGTGCTTTATCTGGTTAGCCAGGCTAACTCCTGCTTCTGCTCTGCAACTGTCTGTTTTTCACCAGATATTTCATTCAGGACTTGAGGAATGCAGACCACAATGAACGCTGTTCAAACTTTTAGCAGTAAATAACAGATGCAATTTCAGTGAGTCAACATTTTCTGACAGAAGTAAAATGTGATCAGGAAATCCCTGACCTGATCTAAACCTTACTGAAGTTTTGTTCAGTGTGTAAATTTTCTTCATTGCAGAGTTGTAAATCATCATTTTACTACAGACATTGACAAATTCTGCTCTCCTGATGCAGAAACAGTGTTGCCATCTCTTCCAATTAATTTTCATAATCTTTCTCATAGTAATTGTTGTTTTAAATCTCCTTCACCTAAATTCCTCTGAATATTGCCTTGGGGTTTGTTTGGTTTTGATTGTTTGTTTGTTTGGGGAGTTGTTTTCTTTTGTTTTAAGCATGTTTTCTACCCATAAAAGAGAAAAACTTTAAAACCCAGTTGAACTGTAAGAAGCAAAAAACAAAGTGTAAATGAAAAGAACAAATACCAACGTTCCCCCTCATTTTTTCAGCCAATTTCAGCTAGCTTTAGAACATTTCCGTGTAGATGCTGGTATCCTCAGACCTCCTGCTGGGAGTCAGTGTAGGAGTCAGGGGATGGCATGCTATGTGTGTCATCTGCATCATCTACCTCTTCCTAGATTGATGTTTTATTTCCCATGGAAGTACTGTGACGTTTTCCCTCTCTTCCCTATTCTTGCTTGGTGCTGGCTGTTTTGGTTATGTAATTAATTGCAGAGGTATTTATTAAACGAGGGCTTTTCTTTCGAGGTACTTGGTCCAACCTTTGCTCTCCCCTGCTGTTGTCGCAGCAAAGCGCACTTCCACAATTAACCATTAAGTGGGGATGTAAATTAAGCTGCTGGACTCGCAGATAAATGAAACTGTCACATGTATAATTGCTAGGCAAAGTGGCTACAATTTTAGCCATTTTCATTGGCCTATTATTGCGGTTTTGTATTGCTAAAATAATAAATCATTGTTTCGAAAGAGGTATGTTCCATGTGAGAGAGGGGGAGAGAACTATTGCATATGCAATCAGGTAGGATGTTGGGAGATTTTTAAGCAGCGCTTTTGTATAAGAGGGCTTTGGCAAGGCCCCAGGCCCATTGTAAGTTAGAAAAGAATTGTTTCAATGGGATGCAGTGCTGTGCTGGGTGCTCTGCCAGGGTGCTCGAAGGAGATGCAGAGTGAGCGCGGCGTGTAGGCAGGCTGGGGAAGCACCTCATGCTCTACCAATGCCTGCTCCCAGCTGGCGCCCAGGCTGGGTCTGTAGCTCCACGGAAAGTGTTCCTCAGCCTTGTCTGCTCAACTGTGAGCTTCCTTCAGGGTCTGGATCTTACCACGCGCCTGTGCCGTAGTTCATTTGGTGATTTGCACTGGGACATACGGCAGCACCGTGGTATAAAACACAGCAAATGACTTTAAAAAGTCTTGGCAAGCTTTCATTTTTCCCCCCAGAGTAATTCTTCCGTAAGGTTTGTTTCCGCTTGAAAGCAAGTGTGGGTGTATTTGATGATTTCCTTTCTTGTGCGACATCCAAGAGACTTATTCATATGCCAGGTGACTAGAACATATCTTTCACTTAGAAGTGAAATAGAACAGTTTGGTACCTGCTTTTAATGCCTTTTTCAGACCACTGTGTGTAACTTTAGTCTCTGTTATTGCACAGGTATTTGAAGCACTCGGTAGTGCTTTCCTCGGTATATCAACTGGATGTTTTGATTAGTTAAAACTTCCATTTGAGGAAAACCCGAGATTAGAAATTCAAGTTTCATTAACTCTGCCTACAGCAGAAAGTCATCAGAGTTTCAAATAGGTCTCAGGAGCACAAGAAGCTATAAATCATTCAAGCTCGTTAGAAAGTTGTTTAAGCTCTTTTGTTTACTATCCTAAAATTCTCTATTATGCAGTATTTTATCCCCTATGTAAGATCCCTGAAACTCCACATTATTATGGAAAACAAATGCAGGACTTTGTAATTATTTGATCTGTTTCATGGGGGAAACTTTTGAGATGTCATATGAAGGACCTATATTGCACATCAAAAAAAAAAAAAAAAAAGACATTAGGCAGCTTTTGGCAAAATTATTGAGGATATTCAATCCCTCAAAGAGAGAGATGTTAGGGAAGTGATGGAAGCCCATTGTTTAGAAAAGTATGCCACTTGAAGGAGTCTCCAGGGGGTCACTCCAGCATACTGTTTGCTTCTAAAAGACCTTAGTGTACCTGTTTACCTGATAACTAAAATTTAAACCGTAAACCTTATCAGTAGTATTGATAAAGGAACCCTATCCCAGATTGCAATTCCTACTTTTAATTGGGGAATATTGCATCCTATAGGCTCTGAATAGGTCCAACGCAGTTGCAGATCCAATTCGATATGTGAAGTGTTTGGTCTTTCTGCAATTTCCCAATATTGCAATTTTCCCAGAAATACTAACAGATAAAGATAAAGCAATTTTAGCTATTCCTCAGTGGCATTCTCTGTACTGATTTCAGGCTCTTCTTGAAATGCTAATATATCATCCTCACTGCTGTACTCTTGCAGCCTGTTCCCCGAAGGGGATTCGGATTGCCTTCTTAGTAGCAGATTATTTCCTGATCACATTTCTCATATCAGGGAATCCATGTATTCAGCAAGAGACTGAAGCACAGTGATCATTTTACAATTTAGCTTTATCTAGTCATCTATTAGCAAGTCATATGATATTTCAAGTCATTTTAGCTTTGATGAGGGAAAGAGCTCACCAAGACATTAATCACTCAGTAGTTTGTATACAAAGCAAATCAGTGCCTCAAAGCATCTGAATAAACTACTGTCTTTGCCTAAAAACCTGATATTTTTTCTATCAAGGGCACTGGAGGATGTTAACAGGTGCCTTCATGTGTCTACTTTGCTGGACCATTTAATGCTAATCTAGTGTTAGATTACCTTTCTGAAACTGCTAATAAAATCTGTTACATTACTGTGTTTAGCTGAGGCCCCAGGGCTTCGGAGATGAGATTTCTATCCACTGACAAATCATGGCTGGGTGAAAACTCAAAGCAGATACTTTTCTGCATCAGGTGTGAAACACACTCGCATCCTAATCCTCCCAAATGATACGGTAATGGAGAGATGTATAAAACGTTTGTTTATTCCACAGAAATGATTTCATGTGGGGATGAGGGCAGGGGAATACATATCCTTGAGCTATATGCAATTGCAGGAAGGCCAAAGTGGATGTCAAATGCTTTCTTTCTGGTATGTTAGTACTTGGCACCCAGGCAATGCAGATTTTAAGGTCCATATACCATACAAAGTGGTAAAAGCTCAGACCCTATTTGCTTTTCCAGCCCTGCTGGTCTCGCTGGTGCAAGCAGTCCAGGGAATTCAAAAACCCCAAATGGAAGAGGGTCTTGGTAAGAGATTTTCAGCTGCCATAAAGCACTCTCATGCCTCAGTGTAATTATGGCTGTTAAACTTTTGGGGCAAGTACTGCAAGAGTCAGTAAGTAAAATGGACCCTGGTGAACATCTCTCCATATGGCAGCATGACTGGAAGACTGAGATTTTTCCAGGACTAATGTGACCCATCAGAGCTTTGTGCTCACGTTATTGATGGAGTTACTGTATTGCATGAACTGCCAAAACGTCTTCCCGCTTAACAAATGACAAACTGCATTTTACAATATTGGTATTCTTGGACGCTTCTCCTGGAAAACATCTCAGATTCCTTCGTGCAGGGTGCCTTTGGGGGTCTTTAATGTTTTGGATGGCTAGTGCTGGCTAGAGCCCAACAGGAATGCAATTTGGAAGAAAGCTCCCGGGTTTGATTTTTCACAGCGTTGTGCCTCGTGCAGCCCTTTAAACCTGGGTTCTGAGAGCAGGGAACAACAAAACACTTCCCAGGCAGAAAGTCAGGACACCACACTGCCTTTGTTCACTCCGTGCCTTTGGAGTGCCACCCGAAACTGGAAACCAGCAGGAAAGAAAGGCTGCTCTTTCTGCTTTCCAAGCGATGCATCCAGTTCCTTCTACTTCAGGTGGCGGCAGATGAGTTACTCATCCAGACCTTCTTTATAATCTCTGCTAAGAAACAGGCATTTCTACAGCGTGATTCATCTGATCTGCCTCAGATGCCTGCACCAGGAGGAGGTGGGACACACTGCTTCCCCCTGCCACCTGTGAAGGGAGGCTCTGCATGCCGAGGTCAGAGGTAGGCGTCTAATCTCCTCTGACAGATCTTAGCCCATATGTTCAGCCCCTTCCCCTCACTATCTTTCACAGAATTTCACAGAATTTTCTAGGTTGGAAGAGACCTCAAGATCATCGAGTCCAACCTCTGACCTAACGCTAACAGTCCCCACTAAACCATTTCCCTAAGCTCTACATCTAAACGTCTTTTGAAGACTTCCAGGGATGGTGACTCCACCACTTCCCTGGGCAGCCTGTTCCAATGCCTCACAACCCTTTCAGTGAAGAAGTTCTTCCTAACATCCAACCTAAAACTCCCCTGGCTCAACTTAAGCCCATTCCCCCTCGTCCTGTCACCAGGCACGTGGGAGAACAGGCCAACCCCCACCTCGCTACAGCCTCCCTTGAGGTACCCATAGAGAGCGATAAGGTCGCCCCTGAGCCTCCTCTTCTCCAGGCTGAACAAGCCCAGCTCCCTCAGCCGCTCATCGTAGGACTTGTTCTCCAGGCCCCTCACCAGCTTCGTCACCCTTCTCTGAACCCGCTCTTGGCCCTTTCAGAGAAATAGGCCTTTTCTGAGTCAGACTGTACGTGTGTTTTTTGGCAGTGGAGCACTCTGAAACACAAAGCCCAGTGCAGGGTCCTCAGACTTAGAAGAGGAAATTCCCAAATGAAAACCCACGTTTCTAAGGCTTGCTTCTTTCGGAGGAGATGTGCCTATCCCGGTAGCATCAAGGAGCCTGGCTGATGTTCAGTGATGCTCTTCCAGCAGAAGCTCTGAGCTCTGCTGTGGGTGAATTGCCCTCCAACAAAGGGGGACCCCACACCTGGTGGGATTTGGGTTCCCACTGGGTGCTTCCACAAGGAGAGAGCAACTTCCTTTCAGGAGTGCGTGTGATAAGTACGGCTGTGGGCCTGATTCCCTGTTGTCCGCCCTCGTTGCAGCAAGGATCAATCCTACACGTGGCAGTTTTCTGCCAGACATTCTGCATCAGCAGCCCAGCCCTCTCTCGGGATGGTTTGCCTGGGTGGCCAGGCTTTCAGCTGGTTGGCAGACTTGCCCTTTGCTGTGACTGTAATGGGAGAAAAATGAAGAATGACTCAAAGGCACCCGCTGAAATAAAGAGCCAAATAGCTTTGTTTGTAGAGGGGGAAGGAAATTAAGGGTTGGTGTGAAAAAAGCCTGGGAAATGAAGTGAAGATAAACTAGAAAAAGGCAAGCAATCAGTAGACTGGATGGTCTTTTTTTTTTTTGTTCTTGAAAAGTCTTTGCTCTTATGAATACCGGTGACCCTTGAAGGATCTCTCTGATTGATGGGACAACTCCAGCTAAGTGGGGAACACAGCTGTACATTTTTCATAGATCCTAGAGACAGGCCTGCTAGCAAAGGCTCAGTAGCAGCTTGGATGGCTCTTTCCTAACCCTTTTGCACTGCTAATAGACGTTCTGCAGGCTGCCAAAGGAGCGATAATGAAAATCAAGCCAAGGGAGGTCTAAAAACCTCACTCCATCAAGGACAGTGTCTGCTGTGTGAATTGTCAGGAAAGGTTTAGATATTGGCGCAGCCTGCTCTCCTGGAGGCAGGACAGTCAGGCAACTGAATTCTCCATAAATTTTCCTGTCATTCATCTGCCAGGAGTATTTTTCAGAAAGGCTGCTGTTCCATCCATGTACTCCCCTTTTGTAATCGAATGATGATTTATTATCCAAGCAATGAAGAAAAATATATTGCCTTGGAATTTATGAATGCGTAATGATATGTAAGCCATAATAATGAATCACTCCTTTCCCTCCCCTCCCTTCCCCATGTATATTTGGATGTTTATTTCCATATAAATTTCCATTTATTTATGTCCTCCTAAGTTCTCCTTCACAAAGGGGAATTCCCAAGTTAAGGTGTTGGAGAGTTTGAGATACCTGAGTTAAAGAACAAACAAACTGCCTGCCTGCCAGTTTTCTACTTCCCTCTGTACTTGTTTCCCAATTCCTGATCCTCATCTGAGCTATTGCTGTCGTGTCTCCCTTGCCGATGTCATTTTGACTCATGCAACTATTTTTTGGAGGTGTGGGTGCAGAGCATTGCCCAAGCGTGAGCGCAGACTAGGGTGAGCCACGCTCCTTCACCACTTGGCTGCCATTGCATGGTCCAGCAAGGACCAGCACAGGAACAGCCAAGTGCTGGCTCCCCCGCAGGCTGTCCTGGCAAGAGGTGCCCATTGTGTGTGTCCTCTGTGCCACAGTGTCACATGCCTCAAAGGCTGTCTAGTCCAGAGTCTTAGGTATTGCTTGTACTTGTAGCAAGACTGACGGAGCCAAGAGCGCAACATAGCCCAGGTTGTGAGGAGTAAGAGAAGAAACCTCCTCTAACACCCTCGAGGGACCAGTGTTCGAGAGAAACTGAAGCCTGCCGTGAAGTGGTATGACCTGGTGATGTGACTCGAAGTAACTCCAAATTACGCGCTGTATTCAGGTGTTGAACTCAGCTATCATGAAGCCTAGCCTTCAGTGCAGGGCTATTTTTTTCCACTTTAATGCATTATTCCAACTGGACCCATTTTGGAAGAAGAGGCAGCGTTCAATGGCAGAGCCATTACGAAAGAAGGAATCTATCTGCATTAGGCTGAAAATTGAGGAGGTCGATTCAGTGCAATGGCCTTGGCCAATGCTGTGCTCCGCAAGATGGGGTACATCAGAGTAATTCTGTGATGGGAAGAAGTGACACTAGTGAAACCATACCCGATTTCCCCTCTGCACACAGTCCCCAACCTCTGCTACTGCTTGCCAGGGAAGTTTCTAGCTAGACTGACTCTTGTGTTTATTTTCTATTTATTTTCGCAAAGTTTTGTGTGCTATTTACGAGCTTCCCCAGTTGGTTACTGTTATGTTGGGCTTGAAATTTAGTTAGTAAAATGTATTCTTTTATGCTGCAGATGTCAAAAGAGCTTCATGGAGGTTAGAGACCAAGATCTACCAAAATTCAGAAGGAGCTAGGTATCTAGCACAGAGAAATTTCATTGGCAGTCCCTGGTTAGGCCATTTTGTTGTAGTTGGTATATACAGAACATGTCACAGATTTAAAAAAAATTGTCATCCATAAGAGCTGTAGGGAATAATCCCACAGTTTTGGCTGCTCTGTTAAAGTCTCATAAGGCAGGATAGACAATGGAGCAAGCTTCACCCCTGGGGGGCTACAACATGTGGTTCTGAAGGGATTAATAAACCCACTGTATTTCAATGAGTGCTGTAACAAGATGGTATTGCAAAAGTGTCTCAAATACTGAGTAGGACTTTGGCCAGAGGCAGGCTCTTCAGTGTCTGGAAGCACACACACACAGGCGCTCTTAGCTTGCTCAAGACTAAGTCAGTCTTTAGCAAAATGAAGACGTTACTGGAAAAACATAAAACTTTATCCATCCTTGCAGGCTGCATTTGCATTTGAATGGGTTTTATTCTTTTCATGCTCATAAAAAGTGTTATATTAAATATTAATATGGTATTTTTCTTGTGTTACTGTACACTTTCCACACACCTGGAAATTAACTCCATTGTAACCACAATAACCTCCCAAAAGAAGACAAAAAAAACCTGTTTATAGTAGTGGAAGAATATTGCAAAAGCAGATTGAAGAGTTTCATTTTTCCACCGGCCTGCCAAATTCCTTGACTGACATTACTAAAGATATAGGCATGACTATCTCTATGTTCCTTTATTATTAAAATGCAGCAGAACAACAGGGCAGGCAGCACTTGGTAGAGCACAGCGATAGGACTCCTAAAACCTGATTAACAGCCTTATCTCATCTCAGGGAGCTTCGCTTTCTGGAGGTGAGCTCAAATGAGTGTGAACGTTTTGAGTCGTGCTGCAGGGTGCCTTGTCCCTGGCTTTTCTGCGGGCCTGGGACCTGTGCATGTGTGAGATGGGACAGGGACCACGTGAATTCACAGGCTGGCATGCTGAAGGCACACCAGACATCCTCGTTCATGCTGCCATGATCTCCATGGCAGGCAGTTGCTGTTGGTTCTGGTGCGGTGCCTTTTGTGCTTTATGCCGGCTTGAGCAGAATTCAGTGCACTTTGCTCCCCACAGCAATCCCAGTGCTCTGATTGTTTTTCAGCATTAGGTTCTCGTATTTCCAAGCAAGACACAAATATGTACATTTATACTTGAATTTGGAGCAGCACGGAAAATGAAGAAGGCAATTTTCCATAGGTATAATGGACTTTGGACACATGGTATCTAGAAGTACAGTAATAGCATTTTCATGCTCTCATTATAAAATCTACCAAGGTATCTCAGGTGTCGTCCCTCATTAAAGTGCTATTTTATCTGAATGTTGGCCATGGAAACTCCGTGTCAAACTTTAGGCCTATGGATGAAGCCTCTCTCCTTCTCAGGAAAGGACTGATTTGTTTAGGCTTGCTACATTCCTGTTCTGTGACATTCTTCCTGCCAATTTTGCACTGATTAAATAAAAATAGGGAAAAGATTCTCTTGAGTGGGCCTGGTTTGCAGTTTATGCATTGCATACCGGCTGACTGGTCTTGTTGGGTTGACCTCGCAGAGAAGGGAAAAGCTGAAACAATCAAGACTACCCCTGCCTGATAAGAGAGGAACTGCTGACTCGGCTCAGCCACATGTTTGAATTGCACATGCTAAGCTAACAGACTATGGTATTTACATGACTTCACTAAACACTTAAATCTATTTTGTGGACAAAAGGATTTTAAGTTAATTTATTTTGTTGAGAGAATAATTTAAGCAAGTTAGCATTTTGTTGACAGAATTATGATGAAATTCATTTTGTCTACATAACTGATTGGACAGTTAGCAGAATGCATTTTCTCCACAGAATCCAGTATGTGCCAGGACTGTCAAATACGGTTTCCTCCACGGTTTCAAGTTATTCTGTCAACAGAATGAATACAAAATCCTTTTGTCTACAAAATGAACTTAGGTGTTAATTGTTTGTCAATAAGGAGCGCAAAGCCAAATGATCCTCTGTTGAACACTGATAAAAATGTACAGGGGTGTGTGCATGCTGACACGCACAGCTGTGCCCCTCGCTTTGTTGTCAGAGTCCAAATGTCACAAAGCAAGAGCCTGGCAGGGAACGGCATCTGATCCACGCCGGGTCTAGGCATGGTCTCGGTATCACAGTCATGTTGGGAGCATTGTGAGGAATTAAGTGGTGTAGAAATGCAGAGCACGGGGGCTGGAGAGCTGTCAATATTGTTTCTAGCAGGGATTCAAATCCTCTCTCTGTGAGCGTTGATTCTGGTTGTTCTTGGTATGGTACAGCACACGCGGGATGCAGCAGTTTTCCTACCTGGAGGAAGAGTATCACAAATAGATATGGCAGATGAGGAGCAGGGAGAGGATGTGTTGTATTCAGATCATGCCGGCTGGGAGCTGAGGCTTAATGAAATGAACTCATTAGTTTGAAGTCCTATGGGGAAACACCTCTTAGAGACCATGAATTGATTTGAATCCTGTTGACTGCACAAACCATGCTCTCCTTCTGGACAGACACAAATTAAGGAGGTACACCATGAACTTTGTGCCCATAAAAGATGGAAATTTCACTTAAATCCTGATTTTAAACACATTTGGGCTCATCTGAAGCCCACTGATGGCTTTCATTTTATTTTTGCCGTTTTCTTTTTTTCTTAGTTTTGAAGACACACTGTGTTAGCAAGTATTCGTATACTCAGTTTTGAAGGTGCCATCTGGGATGTCAGCTCTCAGCACCTCTTGGGTAGACCAGGGAACATAATGGAGAAAATGTTGTGTGGCTTTCTCTGAAAATACTATATTTTTGGAGCAGCCTGCCTAGCAATAAATATCTGGAAAGGAGCAAGAAAAAAAAAAAAAAAGAAAAAAAAAAAGGAAACATTCCCTCATTAAAAGTATCATAAAAATTGCACAAAATTTTTTTTTTTCCTTCTCCTCTCCTCCTTTGTGCTTTTAAGAGGGTTAAAGTTAATGGAGGGTAGAAAAAATATGAAATAAAGCTATGAAGAAATATGACAGTGTCATAGTGCAACATCAAAGTTCAGCCCTCTAATATGTTTTCATGTTCAATCAGGAGAAAACAACCAACTAATCCCCAAGTTCATTTATACTGCTTAAAGTACCCTGGCTTTCAGCTCTGCTAATTGTCAGAAAAGCCAAAAGGAAAGAAAAGCAGTCCCTTTTCAGCTGTGTTTTGTCTAAATATTCTAGTCACTGCCAGGGTTTTGAGGTTAAGGAGAGGTACATCGGGTATGGAGAGGCGAGGTTAAAGGCATGAAGGTTGTTTCTCCTAATGAGGTTTGTCATTTACAAGGGCATAATCATCTCTGTTTTCTGCAAGGGAACATTTATGTCAAGAGCACTATGCGAGACACTGTTTTCACGTTCTTTTGCAGAATGTGACCTTTCAGAGAAATGCAGCCCCATACCTGACAGTTTAGGGCTGCTCAGGCACGGCACACGTTGCAGCGATGCTGGCGGGGGCTCAGCTGACGGTGGGACCTTCCAGCTAACGTTGGACACAAAGAGCAACTGACCTCGTGTCTCAAGGTGACAACTCCAGTGGGGCTCAAGTGCCCACTGCTATTTATTAGGTGCATTCTTTACAGAGCTTCCAAAACATTTTGTTACTGGCTTTTGCCTTTTGCGCCCTGGTGTGAACAACTGGTCTGTGGGGCTGAGCAGGAGCAACAGCTGGGGTTTTGCAGTTTGATTATACCATTTACTCACACTTCTTCGGTTGAGTGCATTATGCTGCGTCCTGCAAAGAGGCACAATTGCTCTTGCTGCAGAAGGTAAAGCAAATCAGACATGTCAGTCTCCCTTGTTGCTCAACACAGCCACTAATGACTGCAGCATATGTAGCTGCTTCCCAGGCCACTAGGAGCTCGATGCATCTGTTACTCCTGCGGGAGCAAAGCCTGATTGTCAATACCATCATCCCCATGCTCTTGAGTCAGCAGAACCATGGTGATGTTAGCCCTCGTGTTAGCTGGTCCCAGGGTGGCAGCTCAAGAAGGATTGTGTTGGAGAGGGAGCGCTGGGAAACCCATGGAGTATTAGGTAGCAGCTGGGGACCATGACACACTCATCTGTAATACACAAATGATGTAAGCACCTCGCAGAAATCCCAGCCCAGAAATAAAATGGTTGCAAATTGCAGATGTTATATTAACATAGGTTTGCAAAGCACTCACTGGGGGCTGCAGGCATAAACTGTCCAGGTAATAAAAAAACACAGTGCTAGCGCTGAGGGACCTCTTGCAAGCCAGGATTTTCAAAACCATGTGGCACCTGTCACGTGGGGTGTCTGTAAATCCGGTCAGTGTGTTATGAACTTAACACCGCAAGACCGCATGCTTAAAATGGCCCATTCAATACCAAATGACGAAAAGGGCTTTAGTCACCTCTGTATTTCACATACCTCCTCGCTGCTCACCGACTCACATATTTGCATACTTACCAGCAGATCACACTGCATTTCCTTTTTGCCCTGAGGTCAAGTCTGCAGTGTAGGCAAAGTCACACCTATTCATAAAACTGATTTTGCAGCCTGGTAACTCTTCAGGGAGAGTTGGATTTTAATGCAGGCAAAAGCAGGACACTTGGAAAAATAATAAAAAATCTGTACAATGTGCTGTAAGGAGGAGAGAAGGGAGTACTTGCTATTAAACTGATGTTATACCTTATAATGAAAACAAAATTTAAGCCACTAGAAAGGGCAAACACTGCTCTCTTTTGCCTACATGATTTTTTGCTAGTGGCTCCAGCATAATCATCTCCTAAATGACTTGGCCTACATTACATCTCACTTTCTAGGTGAAACCATAAGTGGCACTTTTGTACGTGGAGGTGGTGTAACAGACCTCCTCAGTATATAAATTATTACCAGCTTCTTTTAAGGCCCTAATAACTAAGTGCACAAATGACTACAGCTTCTTAGCAAGGTCTACCTGCAAAGGTCACGCAGCATTATTTTGAGTGTAAACCACAGAAGTGGTTCCTGGAAAGGCTGTGTGGTATTTTGATATGAAGAGCATAAATGGCAGTAGTTATTCTGTGTGTACCAGAAAGAATGGAGATGCATGTGGTTAACAGCTTCGTGTGCAGCAGAGTGGTTAGATCACCCTGGCTGCAGGCAGGCCACCAGTGGTTTCTGCTTTTCAGGGCATTTGCTCTTGTTTTGTCCGACAGAATCTCAAACTAATGGAGCTGTCACTGCAATCTGACAGGTAGCTAACATAAAAAGGGGGCAAGATACATGACTCAGAGAAGCACTCGGTTGGAGCTATCTCATTATTCACATGCAGGAAATCAATCAGAGAGTGCTGTAATTCAAAGGAAAATAAAATAAAATATATATACTTCACAGTCTGTACAGGTGAGCATTTTAAACCTGTGCTGGAGAGCTTTTCTTGCTCTGAGGCAATTTTTTGTGGTGTTACCACAGGGAATACCACAGGTTCCACTTACCTGGAGCTGTCTGCCTGCCAGGACCATCTCTCCATTAAACACTCACAGCACCCTCACAAAGCAGCTGACTCCCTCTCTGGACTGCTCAGCACCAGATGAGAGTCCTGCCACCAGCTCCCTGTGTTTGAAAGGTCGTGGGTGCACACCTGGCAACTGAGGGGCTGGAAATGTACCACATCAAACTCTTATTAAAGCAAATCACATTTTCAAGCACACTTTTAGCTTGATTGAGGCCCCACTATACCCACTTTTGGGAACATTTTTCATTCTTAATGACCAGAGGAATATCCTACCTTCCTTTTTTTTTGGTAAAGAGGGCTCAATTATTTCAGTGAGAGGGGCAGCATCAGCAGTGTTAGCTTTCTTCTCTTTTTATAGCCTAATGAAAAAGCGTAAGAATGATGCTTAGAAACAATGGGGTTGACTCATAAGGGATGACTGTATGTGACTCATAAGATATGAACTTATTCCAGAAACTTGATGTATATGTACATGTGCTGAGACTTGGGCTTGGGAGGGTTATTTTTTGTGACTGGAAGAATACTTACTGTGTATTTTGAGATGTGCCTGACATACAGCAACATGTTCTGTACAATTGTATACGTGACTAATAAGATTCAGTGGCCTTTCTATGATATTCCCAGTCCTTGAGGGAACTGAGCATTAATGATGCTTTCCTCATCCTTTGCTTTAACGTGGAAGACTACTGCGGATGGCTGGTACAGGAGGGACTGTAAGTTTCTAAAGAAACTTCTTTTGATGCGGATAGCATGAGAAGGAAGTTCCCAAACCAAGAGTTAACCTAGGAGGATCCACAGAGTTGTCCTAGGGTTTTTGCACTGATTGGCACCAACTTTGCCAGTTTGCTTTGGAAGCTAGGAAAGCCTGACTGAGATGTCTGTGCAAGGAAAGTCACACCCTGAGGGTTAACTGCTGATCCCTTTAAGCAGCACAATTAAGCACCAAGCATCCCTGAGTGACAAAGATACCTTTTCACTGTTGCAGCCTAACAAACCTTTTTGATCCATTATCTTGTTCAATTAGAAAAGAAAGATGCTACTTGCTTTCCCTCTGCCGAGCATGTCCTTGCGGTCAGTTGGCTGCAAACACTTCCCTGACATCCTTGGAGCAAGACTTGGGGTCTGTGCTGGACAAGCAGTTACCCAGGGAGCTTCATTGGTTTTCCAGCCCAAAGAAGGCATTTGCAGCTCTTCACCATGTGTTGGCAAGAAAATGGCATTGGGATAGATTAATGAAATAAGTCTGCTTCAATGGGGCTACTAAACTATCGATCAGTTTCCCCTATATCTGCTTGGTTTTCCTGGGTCATAACTGAAGCTACTTTTTCCTTAAGATGAGGAAAGCTCACGGGATTCCATCTGCCAACATTATTTTAAAATACTGTGACAGGTGGTGGCATCTTGTCCCATTAATTTGCAACTTGGAGAACATAAAGATGTTAAAAGAATAGGTCACAGTAAAAGGGATAGTTCATAACACATCTGAATTTCAGGAACCTGTTATTCCACTCCTCTCAGCTTGATGGCTTCCTTTATTTGGCTGCACATGACACAAACAGCAGCTTTTCCTCATGTGCATATAGGTCCTTACTTACTGCCCTTGGACTCTGCGCCAAGGTCCTGTTATTGAGGTGCACAAACAACCTAACCTAAGGCAGCCTGTCTTTGGTATGGTTTTGATTTTAAATTAATGCCTCCTGTGCTGCATACAATTGTTTAATGTGGGCTGTGGGGTTGCCATCCAACCAGCTTTGCAGTTAATGCAAGCAGCTGAGTTACCTTCTCTCCTTTTTTGAAGAGCAATCAGGTGGGCTGGGAGGGAGACCATCGGTGAAACTCAGGTGGTCTTTAGGCCACATCCCAGATGATGGTCTTTTCCAAGATGCCCTTTGTATGTTGGGCTGTGCACATCCTTGGGTGTGAGGAGGGCACACAGCGTTTTCCTGCAGTGCCAGAGGAGCTGATGTGAAATCAGAGGTTGGAGGATTTTATTGGGAAAGTTGCACCCTGTGCCTGCCCAAAGAGCCTCAGCCTGGCTGAGGTGGTTCTCAGCATGCCACGGATGTGTGTTCAAGCACTGGTCACCTCCTCTCTGTACTCCACTTGCAATTGCTTATGAAAAGGAACATGAAGAGGCTGTTGCAGTAGCATGCCATGCTATAAATAATGGCTTTGCTGTGCCGAATATGAGCCTTTCAGTGACTGGAGCAGAGACAGCTGCTGACAGAAGGCTGAATTGTTCAGCAACAGCAGACACCAGGATTAAGTGTGAGATTTGGAAACTGCCTCATAACTTGCACGGGAACGTTAATGTGTGACATCAAAGATTATCCGTGTTGTCAGGCATGCATTCTCACAGTGAACTTGCTGTAGGTAGGATTTTCCTCCTGGAAAAAAAAAAATTAAGAACACAGATTTGTGTAACTCTTTCCAAGTTCCTAGCCTATTTTAAAGTTACGGTCTGTCGCTCCCCTTTATTGCATGCAGCCCTTATCCCAGCTCTAGTCTGGCTCCATGCAGCAATGTTTATCATCAGGTGGGCACGCACCCAATGCAGATGGTGTTTTAAAGAGCGAGGTGTCTTCTGAAAAAGTGTGTGTCCAGCACTTGACTTGTCCACCAAATGCATGTCATGCAAAGAAACCTGTGCTCACGTTGGGATTTAGCCTGCACTGGAGAGCTCAGGACACCTAGATTTGCACTTTGAGGTACGGACATCTGGGGCACAAGAAGGGGGGAACCTGGCAGCCCTGCTCTTGGCAAGGAAAATGCCCCAGACTCTATCTGGGGTGATTTGCTCCGGGGCATCCAGCCTGCAAGGTGCAAGTACCAGCATGGCTACCACTGATCTGCTCAGTGTTAACTCTGTGCTAACAACACTGACTCTGAAGATCTGCTTAGATGGAAGAGGGTGGGATGTGACATGAAAAGACCAATTTCCTTGGTGCTGTTTTGTGGGTGTGGGGGGGTGATATTGTTTTGATTTTTATAAGTAGCAAATCTAATGTCTTGGAGACTTTGCAGGACACAAAAAAAGTAGCTTTCAGTGGTAACTTGTTTGGAAAAAGTGACCAACGTTAGATCCCCATGGCAGAAAAAGCAGCAGTGCAACAGCTTGATACAGTGCTTACAACCGCAGGTTCGTTCCTTCTCGCCTGTACCAAAATCAATAAACAAAGTCTATATCAACAGCATAAAAGATATTTGGCAGCAGATCCAGCGGGTTTTAAAACCTTGGCAGGAGTTTAAAACCAATCAAAGCGAGTCCACTTTTTTTTTTTTTTCAGGAAGGCATTCATTTTAATTGTCTCAACATACATTTGTACATGTATGGTGGGGGAAAAGAAATGTTATCCTCCATTTTCCCTTGCCTAATTCCAGCCCATTATTCATCATTAGCCTTGGTTAAAGAAAAAAAAAAAAAGTTATTTGTTTCAGGGAATTTGTTGAAAATCCAGTCATGCTATTCATTGTTTTTAAAGGCTAATCAGCAGCATCAGATTTGATAAAATATTTTGGATATTTTGTTGAAGTTTTAAACAAGCAGATACTCTGATCGGTGATGGGTTTTGTAACTGCGCCACCTTCTTTCCCTCCTCTTCACCAGAGGCTTTTAGCAAGCACTTAACTTTCCCTACAGCCTAATTTCTCTGTTGGTTTCCTTGAAGGCTGTCCTCTCCTGGTACAACTTTAGCAGACCAGCCCCTTCCCCACACAGGGTCCTCCACCATCGTTACGGCAGGTAGCACCGGGTTTATTTTCAGGTGCCTCAGTTCGTTGGATACTCAAAACAAGAGCATTCAAAGTGGGTTTACGGATTTAGACGCGAGCCCTTGGCTGCATCAGGCTTTGCAGCCCCGAGGGCAGGGCTCGCCTCAGGGCCGCCATTTGGGAGCGCTCACGCGCCTCCCCTCAGGGGCCGCAGGGCGGGAAAGCGTGGCCCCTGCTGGCCGCCACCGGTTCTGGAGGGTTCTGGAAGGTTCTGTCCGGTTCTGGACGGTTTGGGGCAATTCTGGGCGGTTCTGTCCAATTCTAGGCAGTTTGGGGCAATTCTGGGTGGTTCTGTTCAGTTTTGGTTGCTTTCAGGTGGTTCTGGGTGGTTCCAGCCAGCTCCAGAGTGGTGGCTGACGCCTCTGGGAAAAGGTCTTGGAGAAAGGGCCCCAAAAAAGCCACCCAAACCAGCAGGAAACAGCCGAGGTGTTATGTATGGAGTGGTAATTCGTGTAGAGAAAATGGTTGATATTAATAAAGAAGGGGGAGATTTGGGAGTGTGGCCATGGGGGTTGGAAAGCCCCGTGGTTGAGATAACATTAGGCTCTTAACGATGAGGCCATCAGGAATGTAAAAGAGTTTAGAGGGAACAAAGAAGGGTGATTCAGGAGACTCCATGCAGTCTCCGATTTCTTGTTCTCCAGCCATTAAGGCCTGGATGTTTCTGGGTGTTTGCTGTTGTTGTTACATTTAAAGTTGTTTGACCAATGAAAAGTTGTTTTGAAAAGAACTGCTGTGGAGAGAAGGGTATAAGAGGGGAGCCTGCCCTCAAGATTAAAAAAAAAAAAAAAAAAAAAAGAAAAGAAAAAGGCGATGTGATGAAGTTATGTCATCAATAAAGAAGCAGAAAGAAGGAATGAAAAGGAACTGGCTAGCAGAACACAGACCAGGACGGGAGCAGGCACACTGATTGCCTCATGAAGATAGGCTCGGCCAGACTCAGCAAACTGCTCAGAGAAGCTCGTACAGAAAGTCGCTGGAAATGGGCACACCGGAGCTGGGAAGAAGCTCAAGCTGAGAGAAGCGGAGCCTCACACACAATTGCCCCTCGCTGGTAAGCAGCTGCGCTTTTTGGGGAATCATACATCCTTAGGAACAAAGACTGTCCTGGTAACCTTGCAGCTCATTCTCCTTCTATGCCTCCAGATAATTTAATGATGTATTTACCATCTTAGCATAACTGAGTAGAAGATCCTAATATAAAGGGTGAATAGAGGTGAAACTTGAACAGAGAAGTCTTGGAGGGAAGGAGGAGGGTGGACAGATGACTCAGGTGTTTTTAATCACAAGAGGAGGAGGACAGATGGCACTGAAGGCCTGGCCAGGTGTGCCTGGTCCCAGTTACGAGTGTCTGGTCTCAGCACAGTGGAAGGGAATATACGATAGCAGGGAAGTGATTTTATTCAGATCGGATCTGACCATGCAGTGAACAAGAGGAAGGTGCGGA
Organism: Netta rufina; assembly: GCF_964035555.1. Classification (NCBI taxonomy): domain Eukaryota; kingdom Metazoa; phylum Chordata; class Aves; order Anseriformes; family Anatidae; genus Netta; species Netta rufina. The sequence goes on from NC_140129.1 coordinate 8,034,260, forward strand.
GCCATGGAAGAAAGCCTGGATGAGAAGTGACCCACAGGTAATTCCAGGGCTCCTGCCTCCACTTGCGGAGTCGAGCTAAATGTTGCTGATCCTGTGCAGGGCCTGACCCTGTAAGAGAGGATTGGAGCTGCAGGTAGCTCATTAAGGATTTGTTTCCTGCTTTTTACAATGGGTACAGTGTTTTGTTTGTTTGTTTTTTAATATATACGTATATTTTTTAAAAGTGCAATGGATGATGGGAAGGGTTAGGCTGTTCCTTGGGCAGTGGCATAGCGTGGGATGCTGGAGGGGCCAAGAAACATGTTGAGATGTTACTGTGGGGCAAGGAGGAACGAATTGTTACCTGCCATCCTGCAGGAAGAAGTACATGCCTCCCTCATAGCTCTCCTTTTGCCTGCTCTCTGAGGTTTGAGGATAATTTCTCAATTTAAGGGGATTCAACTGTCACTTGTGTCAGGGAAGATTGAATTTTGATGTTATGTATATCGAGTATCTTACCTGTAAGGGATATGTTGTCTTGTTTTCATGCCAAAATGAGAAAGACGCGGGTAAGTGCGGAGGTAAGAAAACTTGCATAGGCAAAAATAGGCTTGGTATTTATCCAGTGTGGGCAGAGCGCTGGGAACAACTGCATGTGAATTACAATAGATGTGTCAGTGCTTTCTTCACTATGGTTTCCTGGAACTCACAAGCTGTTTTTAGTTGGTGGTAATTTTGCCAGACTTTAATTGCTTGGGTTGATCTTTTCTACAAACACAGCCTTAGGCTCGTATTCTAAAATTCCTCTTATTTTAGTCAAGGCTGTTCACCTGTTTTTAAAAACAGGGCATTGAGAATACTGCTCTGAGCTACTGCACATCCTGAAAGATTCTGGAAGCTTGTTTCTCAGCATCTTAGTTGGTGGTGGCTGTGGCAGCCAGCGTGTGGCTTTCTGCTTTGCTGTGCAAAGTCAGACTAAACTTGATGAAGTGTTAGGGGAATAAAGTTTGCGTGAGGGGGAAAGACCTGTTGGTTTAACAGGGAAAACCTCTGAAGAGTCGAAACTGTAGGAACACATGCTATCCTTTTCCGTCTGTTGGCAGTACCTGCAGGTGCAGGGTTCACTGCCACCAAGTGACTGCCTGGCCCAGGACTACAGCACTCGGTCAGGCTCTGAAAATGCTGCAGCCGCCTGCCCCAGGAGCCACCTTCAGTGCCCTGTGGGTCTGCATTTGTGGGTCCTGCTTGTGTTTGCATAGTTCCAGCGTAGAGTGGAGGTAGGGCAAATAAAACTAGGCTTTAGTGCTGGTGTGCCGTGACCTCTGAGTGCATAATACTGCAGTACTAATAATGATAGTTACCGTGATCCCGAGCTTGTGCACAGAGTTGCACTGGGGTCAGCTTTCAGCAAAGCTGCTCTGGTGCTAAAGTTCCTTTTTAAGATAGCTTGGACTGGAAAAGGGTCAGTCGCTCACAGCTTCAGTACAGCATTTCGCTCTCAGAAGGGTTCGCTTGTGCTGTATCAAATAGGAAAACAGTTTGAAATATGCAGTGGATTTTGAATTATAGATGTCCAAAGCCTGCAGAAACCACTGAACCCCTCTCACTTATCATTTATAGCATCAGATCAGAATGCTTTGATTCCCCAGAGAAGGTCCTGAACATACCATGCTTAAAATTTAAAGACATCAGGAAGGTGTCCAGAGTCTCTATCTTCTTGCTTCTGTTCGTTACTGATTTGCTTGTTAACACTGGAGATGGATTGAACCGAACCCAAACACACTTGCACTGTGGATCCTAAGCGCCGTGTGCCCTGGGGTGGGATGGGTGTGCTAATTGCTGCCGTGGGCTCCTGGCTGCCATCTCCTAGTGGGCTGGTTGTTCCAGATCAGCTTGAGCTGAGTGGTGCCAGTGCCACTTCTGCAGCTGGAAAAGGTCCTGAAGGCAGTAATATGCAGACTGTACGCAGTGCCAGGACCAGAAAAGATCCTCTGTAGGGCAGTAGGACTTTGTCTTGGATAGCGTTCCCCATATCTGTGGGTTCACTTGCCAGGGTTCTTGACTGCATGCTTGTGGCTAGCTGGGTGGCCTCTGAGGGCACATATTTCTATAAAGGGAGCAGATGAGAGAAAACTTAACCTAGCTTGAGGAGGGGGAGAGTTAATTACTTTCTGGAAAATATGCAGAATGGAGGTGCTGGCCTGACATTGCGCATCCTAAAGCTCTGAGCAACCTCATTGCACATCCTTGCTGACCCTGCTTTGAGCAGGGGTTGGACTGGAGAGCTTCTGAGGTCCCTTTTACCCTAAATGATCCTGTGATGCTGCCTGCCTCCCAGAAGTTTCTGTTCCACATCACTCACCCTTTCTGCCACAGGCTTTGCATACTGAATGGGACTGGTACTGAGGAGAGCTGGAAATATAGCCATTATGGGTATGAGGGACTTTCACCAGGTCCTGGATGTCCTGGCACCCAGACCCATGGAGCATCCCACAGCCTGTGTTTCCCTCTGCAGGGCCGGGTTCACAGCAGGGGTCGATAGTGAGAAGTTCCTGTGTTTCTCAGAGCCCTAGGAGGGAATGGGTTTCCTCTTCGGTACAGCCTCTCTTTCCTTTCCCTCCCATGGGCTTGGTCTGATCTTGGCAATGCAGCTGGAGAAAGGCCTGCACGCTGTGATTATTACCTGCGATTAAACCCTGAAGGAAAAGGACAGCTTTTCCACATGGGATGCTGGTATCATCTGCTGTGAACAAAAGGTAAAAGTCAACCTGTTCAGGAGCAAATCAGTCTGGATATTTGTCACCCTTCCTGAATTCTAAATTCTGTCTTTGTGCCTGCAGTTTATTCGTTCCTTTAGTCCCTATTCATGTTCCCTCCTTCCCCCTTTTTAAAACTGTTTTTCAGATGCCTAAATGAGCGGTTTTGCAAAACACACAGTGTGTTTTCCTTATGTTTTTGCCCAGTCTAAGAATAAATTATAGCTTAAACTTGGGAATGCTACATCTGTCACTGGTTGTAAAGCGGCCTTGAAGAATTTTGCCTTGGCAAGCCATAATTGCTGATAACTGCTCCTTTTATGCAAATCTCGGCACGCGTGGGACTGCTAATGTGGTGGTGGGCTCAGCAGAGGCACGCAGCTGCAGCAGGCAGGACAGCTTCGCGGGCGCCGCTCTGCATTGCAATGGGATGCCCCAGGAAGCTGGTTTTCAAATGATTGTTAGGTTAGATATCTGTAAACAAGCTCTGTGGTGTTGAATCCAGTCCAGAAAAGCTGACTTGTTTAAGTTCCTCCTCATCCCTAAATTGGTCTTCTGCCTTTTAAAAAAAGGCAAGGAAATTACCTTTTGAGCTGTGGTTGCTTTTATTGCCTGGCTCCCTTGCCTTTGGTGGTAAATACAACTGCAGAACGATCACGCTGCCTGCCAGCTCGGCTTGTGGAGCTCTCACTGAATTACTACTCCCATCTTACCTGCTGCTCCCTCATCGTGGGAGCACTTACTGCTTGGCAGAAGCTGGAGGTATTAAGTCGTAAGGCTGCCAGTCCTATCCTTGGCCTCCAGATGTGGTTAAGGTGCCGAGCGCGTGGCCTCACAGCCTCTGAGCTGCAGTAACCCCTGCATACCCTGCAAGAAATAAGGTGACTCGACCTCTTTCTGCTCCTTCAGCAAAAGAGTGACTGCTTAAGGGGTGGTAGCTGGAAAGAGCATAAGATAAGGCTGTGGGCTTTGCGGAACATCCTTTCAAGCAGTCTCTTCTTGCTTTTGTGCTTTGCTGAAGCATATTGCTGGGAAGCTGACCACGTGGTTAGCAGGCTCAGAGACAGGTCCTGTCGCAGTAACATCTCTGAGCATGGTGTGCAAACCATTAGCTGGCATCTAGCTGCCGAGGTTTGCACTACCAAAACTGGAGTGATTACAGAGCACAGGGGGGCTCAGTGCGGCGCACGAAGCATATGTTCAATGCTACATAGCTAATAGTACAAATTGTAAAACCTGAGTTATCTGGAAGGGTCAGCAAGCAAGGCAGCTGGGCAGCTGCCTGGCAGTTGTGTGGCTGTGTCTCTGCAGCCTCTTGTCAAAGGCTGATTCCAGCACGTGGATGCTCCGCTGGGGCTGGCACTTAGCAGACTTCTCCCCTTCCTCTTGCAGGGTACAACAGAGCTCCTAGTTGCCCTGCTGGGAAGGCTGCTGAGTGAAACTGCTGCACCATTACAACCACTTGTAACCTGGAGTATGACAGAAAACACTGCTGCAAATCTGTGTGGAGCGGTTGCCACAGGGAGGGAGGTGGGGAGCTCCCAGAGGAAGCCTGAAATTAGGCATCACCCAGATGTTCTGAATGAGTCCAAGCCACGTGGTAAGCAAGCCATTTAAAAATACTTCAGGAGAGAGAGGCTATCCTTCCTTTTTACGGAAAATGTGGCGGCACTCAATGGGGCACAAGGTAGCACTGACCAGGAGCAGCTCAGTGCGTGCATCTGCTGTACAGGGAGATGTGTTACCAGCTTGCACCCCTGGCTCTACTGGCTTTACCAGCAGCTTGCAAGAGCGGAGGCAGTATTTTGTTGCTGTAGTTGAGTTTGGCAGGTAGGGTTATCAATGCCACCATGTCTGTGTCTTCTTGTTTATCTGTTCATGGCCAGGCTCCTCCTACTTTGTCAGATTTCACTTGGTGAAGAAGAAATAGGGTCTTGATTGTACTCTGGTGTTTGCAGGGAGCATATCGGCCTGGGGAGTTCCTGCTGGCTCCTGCTCTGTTTCCATCGCCTGTGCTGCAGCGAGCTCTTTGCTCCTGTTTGCTGGCACACGTGTGTGTGATACCACTGCTGCAGGCCGAGCTGGGGTACAAAGGCCACAGTAAAACACAAATAGCACACCTTACTTTTCCCTGCCTCTTTGCGTCCATCTGGGGGGTGGTTTTCATCTGTCTGTTTACAGCACAGCTCTGTGAAAACTTTGGAGCAGAATTGCTGTACAGCAGCACGGCGTGCGGGGCAAGGATGGAGGATTAAGATTAAATTAGGATGTTACCCCCATCTGGTTCTTGTTCTGCCTACAGTGCTTTCGGGGTTTGGGCCACTAACTTAGCTCTTGCCTGTGGAATTGAAAGAAGGTACAGGTCTTACCACTGCGCTGTTGCATCTGTCAGACTTCATACAGTGTGCCTTGCCTTCTTTGGAGGCAAGCTGCACAGAGTTTGAACCATGCCCTTGCAAAATATAAAGCAAAGGTGACATTGGGGTCATCCTTGTGAACCCTGCTAACGATCTGATTACTGCCTTTCTAGTAGCTAGAATAGCAATGGAGGAAAAAAATCTGTTTAAAAGCTTGGAGACAAAAATCCCCTGAAAGCAGGGTTTTCACAGGAAAGGCTGAATATGAGGTGAAATACATTTTACTGTGATTCTCTCCACTTGTTCTAGACATATAAATATTGTATGGGTAGTCCATATTAATTTCTTAGGGGTCTTCATTATACATGTAGTCTGAGGAGACCAGGAATAGTTGGTAGGATTATGCCCGTTAAGGAATGATTATACCCATTCTACAGATGTGCAGTATAGATTAACAAAAGTTCTGAGGTTATGGTAGTTTGGCATCCTTGCTCTTCCCAGCAATATCTCCCTAGCACAGGAATGCACCCAGCATTTTGCTTGGAGACTAAAGGAGAGCATTAAGGGAAAAGGAGAATTTAAGCTTGCCAACCAGAAATGGTGTCTCACGTAGCTGAGAGCAGTCAGTGCCATCAGATGTCTTGGCTGGCAAGCACACAGCAAGATAAAGAGAACAATCAGATCTTTGTGTGGTTAACAAAACGGTCAGCAGTGAAAGGGGGAGGACTTGGGGGAATTTTGGAGGGACAACCCTCATGGTTAAGGCTACCAAACAGCTTGCAAAGGAAGAATGTTCCTTTGTAAGGAAGAAATTTCCCCCAACAGCTTTTTCTGCAGCACTTCTTTCACTTCTTTTGCTCTGGAGAAGCTGGTGTGTGTGCTAGCTCCACCAGTGTTTGTTCTGAGTCACAGTGGTGCTCCCTGGGCCTGGCATTTCAAAGCCTTGCACCGCTGCCTTTACAGCATGCGATATATTTGCCTGGAGGAAAACATTGCATGGGCATACACTGGTGTGTGACTCCAAAACGCTGTGTTTAATACTGTCTAAGACCCCTGCAAAATATTATGAGAGCAGCTAGCACAACTAGTCTGTTCCCCTGATAACCACGTATTCTTCAGCTAGCAGTAGCTCTGAGGCAGGTTACTGCAGGATGATGAAATTAAATAGATAGTTTAAAATTCCTGGTGTAATCATTGATTTTTCCTGTTGAGACAGTCCTGGTTTAGACCAGGAAACAAGGGAGGTGGGAGCCTTTGTGAGCTCCCGTGGCAATTAGCAGAACAGCCAGGGCACCCGTGTGTAAGTGGCGATTACCTCTGAGCCCGGAAGATCACCACAGACCTTCCTGGGAGCTCAGTCCTGTCGCCCACGCTGTGTTTAGTGAAGAGGCTCAGTCAAGCAAGACAGAGGAAAAGATGCTCTCGACAGTCTAGCTCCCTGGCTACAGTAGTGCATGTAATTACCTGGAAACAAATAGGACTGTAGATACCTCCCATAGTCACAGGCAATATTGAACAAGTGGTCTGCTTAACAGGGGCTGTACATACAAAACCATCAGCCTATTCAGCTACGTGGATGACTGGGCCCTTTTTATGTATATAAATCAGAAAATGTGTAGTAGGTTGTAAAATTTATGAGCACTTCAGCCCTTATAAATTTTTATCAAGTGTGGCCTTTAAAACCAAAGGTTTTTATTAGTATTACATGCACATTTTCATTATTGTTAACCCTCTGCTCACTCTTAGCATTATATGGAGGGAGTGGGAGTAGGGAGAGAAAATAAACCCTAAAGAAAAGGTAAAGAGAAGATTTAGTTCATTGTATGATAGTAGTGTAACCACTTTCAGGCCCACAGATCGGTGGACTGAGGCCTGATATTAAAGATTATATAATCCAGATGGGAAGAGTTTGGAGGAGAACATTCCCATTAAATTTTAACTGCCCAATGTAGTGTCACTAAACTAAAATGTGTATCAAATAAATCACTGTTTACTACAGCTAGATGGAAATCTAATGCTTTTTTTTTTTTTGGCCAGAATTTAACCCAATAAAGAATGTAAGACATGATGTTGAAATATGCTGGCCTGACATTTTGAGGAATGGAGTAGTAATGTAAGCCTTAATTCTGCATCTTGTTGCTCCTCCTTACCTTTATCTGTGACTTGGATGTTGCCCAAAGGAGTACAGCCAAAGCAAAGTGCAGGGTTGGGGGGTGCCTGAGACCCGGTGGGGATGAAGCAATGTAGAGCAGGGCTGCAGGGCAAAGGCACTGCAGATCTCCAGCGACCCTGGGGAGAGTCACAGGGGGGGTACACAGGACATTGCATTCTCACAGACTTGTTGATGGGACACGAAACCTTATGCCAGTGCAGTGGGAGGATATCCATGCTCTGTTGCAGGCTTTTGGATCAGTCCTCATTTAAAAAAAAAAAAAAAAAAAAAAAAGTTTAAACTGCTAGGATTATGTCCTATTACTTAAAGTGCTTGTTCTGCTACATGTACACGTAAATTTAATTATATTGGCCATATGAAAGATGCATGAATGTTCGGTTTTGGGAAGTATGCCAAGGATATCTTCTGCATGTGTAGCTGTTTGATGTAGGCTTGTTGCATGGTAATTGAATTACTGATCAAGTACTGTATCAATGAAATAATCTTGGTAAATTCTGTGTACTTAAGTAACTATAGCCTTGAGGCTGTAGTAATGGGAGTAACCCTGTTACTGATTTCTGTTGTTGAATATGCATATTTCATACCTTTTAATAAGAATGCCCTTTTCTAGCTGCTTCCGTGCCCTTCAGAACTCAGGTTTTTCTTTCAGTCACTTGTGAAGGGTTTTCCTGTCACTGCTTATACTGAGGGACTTCTCAGATGGCCTTCTCACAGCCTGCTGCTGCCTTCCTCTTCAGCCACAGGGAATTGTGCTGCAATACTGCTCCGGTTAAACACTCCCTCTGCTTCCCCCCTCCCCATCCCACAGCCCTTGTGGGACAGGAAAAGCAGGACATTCTCTTTTTCTTCTCACTGCTTTCCATACAAAAAGTCCTTGCTCTAATTCTGCAGGGTTTTGTGGGAAAGTCCATTTACATCTTCATTCTTTCTGCTCCATCTGTCCTTATCTACCCTTCATGTTGTCAGGGAGACTTCCTGTTACAGGACAGGGACATGGCAGTCGCAAATATAATCCGTCCTCAATGTGTCCCGGGAGAATTATTCCAGGCCAGAAGTGTGCATTGTGCCAGATACAGGCTCACAGAGAAGTGTGTAACTCCTTACTTAATCTCTAACAGACAAATGGGACCAGGAGAAGTGAGTCCATGAGGATACTGTTATTATTATTATGGTTTCAAAAGTAATTAGTTTGTCTTCCCCCTCCTTTCTTGTATGTTATTTCTCTCCTCTCCACTAGGCTGCTCAGTAGGTAGGCTCTGGTTCAAGCTAACCTGATGTTCTTCACAATGTCACTATCTAACTGCAGAAAAAAACATCTGAAGGAACAGTGAGCGTCATCCTGGGATCACTCTCTGCAAACTATTCTTGAAGATGCTCCCAGACAGCATAGGATGGCAAAAAAGCTCACGACAGTAAACCCATGTAGATAAGATGCAGCCCTCTTCTATATGAGGTATGGTATGCAGTGGATAGACTTGTGTAGAAGTTATTTTGCAGGCCTTCATCACGGAGTTGGTCCAAATCCCAAAGTGAGGTCTGAGCACTTTGCACTTTTCTTAGAGCAAAGCTGTTTACTTCACCCTTGTCAGTACTAGACATGACTTACAGTATAAATGGCAATAAACTAAATGACTGATAAAGGTCATTCAAACTCAGTTTTGGACATAGGCATTACACATGAATTCCTATGGTATGCCATTGGCAAGAAAAGCGGTCTTTAAAAATGGACCCAGAGCTCCTGTCTTGAAATGCATGATTCATGAAATGCACTTAGTCGATTCCTTTTGATATTTTAGAGACTGAAGATTTGAAAGAAAATGTCAGACTTCTTGAGATCATTCATTGTTCATTGCGCTATGCATTGTATTGTTACAAGTTGGATCTGATACACTCCTTTAGCAGCTATAGTCCCTGGTGGCGTGTTCCAGCAATTTCTTCATGCTTTCAGGAGGTTTTCCAGTAAAACTGAACCTCAGCATCATGCTCAAGAGATGTGGTGTGCCGAACCTGCCTTTGCTCAGCTGGAGCAACAGCTTGGGGATGTATTAAGAATTTCTCTTGGATGCACCACTCTTCAGGTTTCATGAGCAAAAACTTGCCAGTGGATGAGAGCCACCTGATCCCCGGTCACTGAAATAAATCCTTCAGTGATTGGAGTCTCCTGGCAAGAGCTGAGCAGGTCTTGGACTGCACAGCCTGGCTTAGGTGGGAGGAAGAACGTCAGGGGGATGTGGTGAGACCTCCACTTAGCATTGTGCTGCCCCGTCCAAGGGAGAACCGCACGCTTCCCTTTGCATGTTGCTAATAGATCTTTTACAGCAGTTGCAGCTGCCAAAACCATAGGGTTGGGTTTTATTCTTTCTCTGGGATCTTGTTGCTTTCGTGTTCTTCATTTTTTTATTTTTTCTTTTCTTTTTTCCATTTAAATAAAAGAGGAAAAAGAAAAATCGAAATAAGCAATTACCAGACATTAGTATGCTTCCACTTGCTGCTTCTGTCCACATTTTTGAGAACTCAGATGCAAATCCCCCGCTAGCAAGAAGAATCCACTGTTAGTTCTTTGATCCCTATTAGGGCTGATGTGTGAAACAAAAGAGGGAGGAATGTTTGATTTTCTTGAACTTGGTTGACCCTATAAAAGAGACACTAGAAACAATGTCTTCACTAATAAACTGAACAAAAGTGATGTAAATACTTGCAAACACCAGTTTCTAGATAGTTATCAAGCAAGCTGAACACTGCAACTGTTTGTTCTATGAGGTGAGAAAAGCCAACATTTGACATCACATTCATAAAAATAACATCCTGTTTCTTGTCACTGATAGTAGGTGGTGCAGGAACTTAAATTTCAAACTCTTTTTTTCCACCTTCTTTTTTTTTTTTTTTCCCAAACTGCTTTTTGTGGCATTCCACCTTGATGCAATGAAACTATAGTTTCCTTTACTTCTTTTTAATGTTTCATATTAAGTAGAGCAGCCAAGGAAGAAAAACAGCCATCTGAGGCTGTAGTGTATCACTCTTGGCCAACTCCTTTAAATCTTTGTTTTTTTCAAATCTTCAGAATATTTAATTGTGTTTTCAGGTCAGGATGTTGTTAGGACAGAACCCGTAGTGGTAGCTTGAGTGTGGAGGACGCTGAACGTGACAGGACGTCTTGCCTTCCTTGACAAAGGTGCAGGCATGAGCCTCCCAAGCATCCATCAGCACTCGCCCTCTCCCTGCTTCCACAGACTGGATCACGTCTCTGTTTTCTCCCGCTGCTTGCGTCTCCCAAAATGTAAATGAACACAAATTTCTTGCGAGGGAGCGAGTGCTGCACAGGCCAGCTGCATCACCAGCATCTCTAACTGCTGTGAGGATGCCTGACCTCAGAGGAATGTGTTGACTCAGAGCAGCTGGGGGCACAACCTAGCTCTCTGTGCTTTCTCTGTTTGCCGTATTAACTTGATTCAGAGTGGCAAGGGTTATGGTTCGGGGACTGCAGCCTAAACACCAGGCAGAAGGCAGTAACAAAAATGCATTTATGGTTATTTTTACACAATTTCGTGGCCAATGAAAATTTCTGAAGTCTGTATAATGCTTTTCACCCAGGGTCACTGATGTACAGATTCTGCTAGACCTTTAAAATCAGCAGTGCCTCGGGCTTAGTGGTGCTGTCACTTCCCTTTACCCCTGGCTTTTTCCCAGTCTCATACAGTTCAATACTTGCATCTCCCTCACCGCTGCTGTGCAATTTGGCTCTAGTTGCACTAAAGCCCTGAGGCCAATTCTTTATAAAAATCAGCCAGTAGTACCACTGGGTACTCTTAGTTAAAATGCAGCCTTGGCTAGCTTTTTGCCGCAAGAAAACATCCCTGTATGACCTGGACCTGGGAAAGGGTGGTTGTGCAGCTTCCCCTGGACTTCTGTGCCATCTGGGAAAGGGGAGTGAGACTGCGCCAGACTTGTGCCCTCTTCATTACCTCTGTCCTCTTGCTTGGAAGAGGGGTGGTGCCCCTTGCAGGTAGGCAATCTTGCTCCTGCAACAGGGAAAAAAAATTTCTCAGTGTTAATCAGATTTTGAGTCCCTTTCAAGTCATGGGATGTAATTTTAATAGCACACAATTATCTGTTTTTAAAGATGCCTTTTAAACTATGCTTTCTCTAGAGGTTTTAAAGAGGCCTCCTAAAAGGCTGTGTTTTTTACTTCTAATAAAATGAAAGTTACCTTACACTCCTGAAAATGCTCTCATTTCCTATTGCCTCCCACCTAGAGAAGATGGAGAAGAGATGCCCAAGAAGATGAGCTCTGTTTCCTCCTTTGGGAGCATGGTGAAGGACTGGGTAGAGCTGGCGCTGCTGGAGCACCCTGTGCTGGCCTGTGGGGAACATGTCCGTGTCCTGCGGTGGCCAGGCCACAGGGGCAGCGGAGATGGGCTGGTGTTAGACTGCCCTCAAATCACGGCGTACCTGGTTATTATTTGCAGGGTTTTCCAAGAGTCAGGATGTTTCCAGTGCACAAAACTGGCGCTGAAGATGTGTTAACTTCACTAACTATTTTCAGATTCATGGCAGGTGTTTTAAAAAGAGAAATACATAGCAAAAATAACCAGTGAGAAAGGAAAGGAAGAAGAGCTCCCCACACCACCCAAGAAGTTAAATTGTTCATGCAGAGCTATGAATAGATTTCAGGGAATTGCCCATTCGAGGGATCTGCATTATTCTGAAATTAGAAAAAGCAGTAAATGAGTTCGTTAAATTTCTTGGAGATTCTGTTGTTCTATATGTTAATTTCAATTTCTAATCTAATTAAAGTATCTAAAGTGCCGTAAAAGGAATTCTTGAAATGCTTTTCAAGGCATATTTAAACATTAAAGAAAACAAAAGGACAAACCTTGTGATGCAGCGTGTCAGATACGTTGTCTCAGAAGGAGTATTTCAAATAAGTGGTCATGTTTAGAAACCTGTATGAACAGCACCCTTCAAAAGCCTGTGGTAGAAAGGTAGTCCATGGAGATTGCTACTGTAGAAAATATTGTGCTGCTGACGCTTGCTTACACTTTCCTCAGCAAAATGAGCTAATGAGACTGCTTCAGCTTTCTGTGCTCTTATGAATGCTAACTTAATTATTTAAAACATAAATAAGAGTGGGAGTGGTATTAAATAAACATGGTAAACAGTTTGGCTGTCCCTTAGGGAGTGGTTGCTACTGCAGTGTCCAAGTGGAGGTAATGGGCAGGTTTAGTGAAGGGAAGCTATCATCAGTGGTTTCATTTCACTTGGAGATTAATAACCATACTTTCTATTCCCTTCTTGTTACATTAAAATTTAGTTACAGAAGCAAATAATAGTATGTTAATAATCTGTTTTTATGGGATAAAAACACAGGAGAATAGAAGCTCAGGAGCAACTGTCTTGAGGTAACATGCAGAAGGACGCAGTTCCTAATGCAGATAGAGGAAAACATTTATTGGTTTCTTGACCCTAGAGCTGACTCAGTAGAAAAGTCTTGGCTAAATACGTGCTTGTTTGTGTATATGTGTTCTTAATAAAATCTTCGCTGATTCTATTCTCCTTGCAGTTGTGGACTGAAGACAAATATCAGTGATAAAATGAAGGTCAGCGATTTAATAGCTTCTTGCAGAAAAGATTTTGAGGTGAGTGAAATTAACAGTTATCTGAATGAGATATTTTGCCCGTGAGGAGCTAAAAGCTCAAAAACTGTAATGTCACCCATAGGCACAGTCAGGATTTTCCAGAGTAGCAGAATTCATAATTTTGGGAACAAACAGAGCAAGTGGGAGCTCTTTGAAAACTCACGGAGATCTGAACTGATAGAGGGGCCAGTTGTGCAAGATCATGCTCTAGTCCTGATTTACCAGGGAGATCAACTGAAGTGCCAAAGGATTTTCTTTCTATTCAGTGGATGGGAAATACTTAGAGCTAAGCTAAGTTTCAGATCTGCTGGCTCTGAGGGTACAGGGACAAAAAGTGGGAAATTGTAACAGCAGCTGGACTGGGACAGATCAGAGGTACCCCAGAAAGACCCAGGGAACTACAGAGTGGTGAGTTTCACCTCTGTGCCTGGGCAGATCCTCCTGCGAGCAGTGATAAAGGCACATGTAGGACAAGGAGGTGACCAGAGACAGCCAGCATGGCTTCACCAAGAGCAAATTGTGCCTGACCAATCTGGTAGCCTTTTATGATGGATCAACTGCATCAGTTGACAAGGGCAGGCTGACTGATGTCATCTCCCTAGACTTCTGTAAGGCTTTTGATACTGTCCCACGTGGCATCTTGATCCCTAAATTGGAAAGATAGGGATTTGAAGGGTGGGCCATTTGGTGGATAAGGAATTGGCTTGAAGGCTGCACCCAGAGAGGGGTGGTCAATGATTCTATGTCCAAGTGGAGGCCGGTGGTGAGTGGTGTCCCTCAGGGGTCTGTCCTGGGACTGGTACTGTTTAATACCTATCAACAACATAGGCTGTGGGATCGAGTGCACCCTCAGCAAGTTTGCAGATGACACCAAGCTGAGTGGTGTGGTTGATAACACCAGAAGGAGGGGATGCCATCCAAAGGGACCTGGACAAGTAGGAGAAGTGGGCCCATGTGAACCTAATGAGGTTCAACAAGTCCAAGTGCAAGGTGCTGCACTTGGGCTGGGGCAGTTGGGGATGTGAGCACAGACTGGGTGAAGAATTCATTTAGAGCAGCCCTGCAGAGGACTTGGGGGTTCTCGTGGATGAAAAGCTTGACATGAGCCACCAGTGCATGCATGCTGGGGTTGTTCAGCCTGAACAAGAGAAGGCTCTGGGTTGACCTCATTGCAGCCTTTCAGTACTTAAAGAGGGCTTATAGAAAAGATGGAGAGCAATTTACACAGGCAGATAGCGATAGGAGAAGGGGAAATTACTTTAAACTAAAAGAGGGGAGATTTAGATTAGATGTTAGGAGGAAATTCTTTACTTAGAGAGTGGTGAGGCCCTGGCACAGGCTGCCCAGAGAAGCTGTGGCTGCCCCATCCCTGGAGGTGTTCAAGGCCAGGCTGGATGGGGCCCTGGGCACCCTGGTCTGGTGGCAGGTGTCCCTGCCCACAGCCTGGGGTTGGAACTGGGTGGGCTTTAAGGGCCCTTCCAACCCAAGATACTCTGTAATTCTCTAATGCCTGTCTGGGCTGCCACTGTCTGGGGTCAGAGCTAAAGGGCACGCAGTAAACATGACTTTGGGGAAAGTCACAAGTGGGAGATTCTGTTCTGAAGTCTTTCTTGTTGACCACAGCCTGCAGAATTTGAGTGATGCTTCATCCATCTGGGACAAAAATTGTTACTGGAAAAAATTATATTACCTGTAGCAAAACAGCGGCTCGCAGAGGATAGTAAAGGCAAATGTAAAACTGGTTTAACATATGATATGAGATGGTTAGCAGGAGAGAGTTCTGTGTGAGCAGACACTAAAGGTGGATGGTGCTCCAGGCCAGGACTTGGTCTCTGACACCAAACGGTGCTTTTCTTTGGGTGACTTCTCCAGCTCTCTGGCTGCAGCTCCACACTCTCACTTGCTCAGACTGTCATCTGGTACTGTAAGCTGCTTTTTGGGAAAGAGAGGAAACAAATTCTTCAAATATAAAAGAAAGCAGAAATGTCCTGCGGCTTCCAAACATTTGTGCTGTGCCGTATGGGAGGATTAGTGCTGTCTGGGTGTATGCCACCAACTGGTGTTTTTACTTTGTTTTTACATTTGTTTTTCTGAGTGTGTGAGCAGGCTGTGACTCCTGGGAAGCAGTGCTGCCTTGTTGGCTTTCGGTTACAGCTTTGGGAGATACAGGCCTGTGTGAACAGCAGGAGTGCTGCTTGTTCTGGCTGTAGTTTGTTTTTAAGATGAGGTTATCCCAGGAGAGGCAAACACTGGTATGGGCTGAAGTTTCTTCAAAGAAAGACTGGCTTGTATGTGGTTGGAAATGTGGGCTGATGTAGTCGTGTAACGTGTTTGTGTGTGAGGAGTCTGCTGTGCTGTATCTCTGTTTGCAGAACCGTGTCTGCTACCAGCTGGAAGACAGGCAGCATTTGTAACACAAGAACATATGAAACTGGCTTAAACTGAGGTGGCTCTTAGCCCATAAACTCAGATATGAATTAAAATCAAAACTTGGAGTATTTTAGCATGGTCAGGCCTCCGGTTTTACTAAGAATTTTAGGACTGCTGTAATAGAGGCAACGTCAAGGGGCTAAATTTTCGAAAAGTGCTCTCAATGTGTCCTCTCAGTTTCACTATTTAAAAACTTCTCTGTTTAAAAAGCTTCTTGAATGAGGGTCTCAAAAGATTTGAAAAAAACAATCAAAGTAGCAAAATTCTCAGTAATGTTTTCATCATTTTAGGCAACTCCAAATCTCCGGGGTACTATAGTTACTGCTCAGGTCTAGGTCCAACCACTGATTATCTGGATTCAGTAACTGCTGATCAATACAGTATGTGGCTCTTGTGCATTATTGTGCTGAATAATAACAGTTCATAATCTGTATAGCTCAGTTCTCTATTTTGTGGCTCTAAAAATTAATACAGCTTTCTGCTCAGTAAATGCTATCATCACCTAGTTGTCAGAGTAGTTTATCTGCTACTAGAGTAGGATACATGCAGAAATGTTATTAAAAATCTGGCATCTTCAAAGAGAACCACAGAACAAATGTAATGACAGTCATAAGCATTTGATATTTTCAATACAGCCTTCACAAATAAGCTGCTCAAACACCATTTTGCTGCAAAACTGTAAATGTTATGAAGTGCAAACGTTACATCTCTAAGTAATGAAAGGGAAAAAAAGAGAAAAGAAGATAATCAGATCCAGCAACGCATGTCAGATAAAACATTAAAAGGATTAAACATCACCTGTATAATAAATCCTATTTATTAAAGTTTTAGATAAATAGCCTGGCCCAATATGAGCTAACTGGGGTCTTAAAACACATCTAAAGTTGTTTTTTTTTTCTTTTTCCTGTCTATATGACACTTAATGAGAGTGCAGCAGCTTTTTATAAATATCTCTCAGAGGGCTATCAGTAAAGGGCCACAGTATTCAAATTTGTAGTTGTTGTGTCCCTAAACCCATCCATAACGTCGTCTACCGCTGTCTGCCACATGCCTTGCTGGCCTGCAGAGTCCCTTAGCCATTAATGACCTCTTAGGGAGGGATCCCTTGCCTGCAGCAGGCTCCTTCCCTGGGAGCCCCATTCTGTATAGGGTAGCAAAGCTGCACCCAGGGAAAATTGAGTCTGAATTTGTTCAGAGCCTCTTGGATAACAGCAGACCAGAGAAAACAAAAATCCCTGTCTGCAGAAAGCATGCGGCTGAGCAAATGGCGTTTACAGACTCTTGTAGCCTTTCTTCATGGTTTCAAGCTTGAAAAGAAGCGTACAACGTTATTTCAGTGTGAAGTAAGAGAGACCATTTCCTTTCCAATGTGGTCTGCATATCTGTTGGCTTCATATAAAATGCTGGGCGCAAGTTTGTAAGCCTAGTGGGAAGGGTTTACTACTGAAAGGTTGTAAAAATAAAAGGATTCGTAAAGATTCTGTCCTCTCATGTGAACTCACTGGCTTTGTGATCGATGTGCTTTACTTTCACGGCATGCTGTAGTGATTTGTAAACATTGGGATTGCTTATTGGATCAAGGCCCATCAATTTTTGCCAGATGAAATGAGAACTGAGCAGGTTTCGGCCAGTCCTTGCAAGGAGGTGAAGGGGGTTCTCTGCGCAGTCCTGTTACCTAGCCGGGCAGAGGGCTGAAGTGGTAGGACTTGGTCCTGCCTCCCCTGAGAAGGGAGCAGCCAAAGGCCCTCTGCGAGGAGCTCTGCTAGCCAATTTCCCTCTCCCAGTTAATTACTGGGAGAAAGAGAAATGACAAGAGCTGCCTGATGTTTAACTCTAAACTAACCGGCTAGGAAGCCCGCCGTCAGTTTGTCCTGCATTCTCCGTGTATTTTCTTGACTGCTTTATCTGGTGATGCTTAGTATTCTTCATTCCTCTGTCATCTGATCTGTTGGATGATACTAGCAGACATCAAAAGCGAGGATTTTCTCTCAGAAACCCTATCGAGGACAGCACTGGCTTGATGTGGCAGAAGCAATAATCTCTGCATCTGCTGGCGCGCCAGGAGAACTCTCTTATCAATTAGTCCGTCACTTGCAGCTTTGTGCTGGCTTCCCAGCCCTGCGGCGTGTGCTGGTAATAGCAAAGTAACGATGGAGATAACTCTGCTTTCTGCACTGGTAAGGTTGTTTTGCTGTAACTTTCTCCCCCTCTGTATTTCTCGGCACCCGTTTTCTCATCATCTGTACAGCTCTTTGGACAAGGACCATCTTAGAATTGCACAGAGGGCAGTGGTCATATGCTAAGAGCTGGGTGAAAATCACTACGGTGGAGCTGAAGTGTTGACATGTGCAGGGCTTCTGTCCAGTTAAGTAGTCCCAGTCCCTCCTTGTTTAACACACCACACGGTACAAACAGTCTTAATCCCCCACTTAGCATGCAGGTGCAGGAGTTTTGCTGCCTGGGTCTTGGTTCTCTTTCTGATGGAAATGGCCACGTCCAAATACACAACACAGCTGTAGCAGAGGCCAGGCAGGTGTCCCTCTGAGTGTTTCTGCCTGGAGGACGGCAGGACAAGGGTGGGCTGCGTTGTGCCCCTGCATGAGGTGCTTGGAGAGGCTGGTGGGCTGCTGGTGCATCCTGGGCAGCGTCCTCCAGCCCCAGTGGTGCTGGTCCAGAAGCCCTTCTCTGGGCATTAGGGACTGGAGGGGAAGGAGACCGTCACCCTGCTCCTCCCTGCAAGTGCCCCGCGTTGGAAGGGCTCAGGGGGTGTTGGGTGGCTGCGTGGTGGAGAAGGGCGGTCATTAATCCCAGCCGTAACAACAGCATCCATTTCTATTTTGAGCAAACAGATATATTGAAAATAGATTTTTTCAGCTTTTAGAAAATTGGCCAGTTTTCTGACCCGTCCCTTGACAGTTACAACCTAGTAACTGTTTTTTGTGGCCTTCTTAGAAGTAACCTGGTCCTACCCCAGGTTTCACTCCCAGGCAGCTGAAAACCGTGGCTGTCAGCGTTGCTGCATGTGAGAACAGGATTTCTTCGTAACTGAAAACAAGGGGCTGGAGGCCTGGGACTACAAAGTGGCCTATTTAGAGTGTACTGAGCTCCCTGAAAAACAGTGTTTTATAGAGTTGGTCAATAATAAAAAAAGCCCCAGCATAACACTATTAACTGCCGCTTGGAACTGAGCATTATGGGTTGCAGTCTAGACAAGCTCGCAGACTTCCCCAGATCAATCCCATTCAATTCCGTGCTGTTTTACAATGATTCTTGTAGTTCCCACAGATTTATGTGTTTAAATCCTTTTTCAAAACACATTAAAAGCTGAGCTCAGCCTGGGTGAAGGTAGACAGAGTTCCCACTGGAGTTTTTAGTAAGTACATTGCCCTGGCTTACAGGCCTGTCTGCAGGAAAATGCTGCAAAGCGTTCAGCCTGATGCGTATAATACTAAAAGTGCCATGGACGGGATTCTCACAGTATACACACACGTGTCTTGGGATGGTTATCCCCATCTCGTTTCAGGTAGAGAGCCAGTCAGGTCAACATACTGCTTGTTTGCTTCTTTACACTGGAAGCATTTGCACAACATGCTCGTCATGTAGGCTGGCAGGGGTCATCCCTGCTGTGTGGCGGGGAAGGTCAGGCTGCCTGCACACAGGTTGCTGTTTCATCCCCTGTACAGCTTTGTTTTAAGGACATTGATGCTGGTTAAACATGTCCAGTGGAGTGCTGGATGTTCCATGATGATCAACAGGATTTACACAATCCTTTCTAGAACACCTGCATTTAATGCCTTATGTATAACACAATTCTAGTAATGCATCTTTGTCTTATTGTCTAAAATGCATCTTTTTTGTTTTATTTGCCTATTGTGCAGTGGTAACACTATTTCAGTTCTCAAAGCAACAGGGTGTCTGGCTCTCTTTACTAGAAAAGCAGGTATTTGAGGAAAAGTCCTGTGTTCACTGGCTGCCCTGTGCCCCTGGCAATTCAGCCCATACTCCTTGCCAGCCTCTGGCCAAAGTTAATGCAGCTCCTCCACTAGCTATTGCAAACTTGCTGACAGGGAAGCTGAGGTGAGGGCAGTCCTCCCAGAGAGTGTTCCCTGGGGCTGCATCAGTGTCTTGTCTTGTCCCATCTGTACCAGTGCTGTCCTGTTGCATTGTGCGGATGCCTGCTACACTAATTACTGTAGACCAGAGCTCCTATAAAGGTCCTCATTTGCTTTGGGACTGGAAAATCGTCTCTCTGGGATACAGTGCAAAGCACTGCCTCAAAGGCAAGCATGTTATTTCAAGATGGAGAGGCTCAAAGCCCGCTGTGAACTCAGATGGCCACGTTCTGTTCATTGGAAAGGAAAGTGGGAGAGGGGAAGAGAGACTCTGGTTGGCAGCTTTGAATGGCTCAGCTTAAAGTCCTGCTAATGAAATGGGTGGCATCTGTCGGTGTGGAAAATAAGAATTTTATTTTTGAACTAGCATTCTTTGACTAACATAACATGTGCTTCCAAACCTTTTTTTTTTTTTCTTTTTTTCTTTTTTTTTCTGAATAGCCAAATAAAGTGACATTTCCCAGGAACAAGTGTGACTTTCTCAAAGTTCTCATGTTCTTCATATTTTCAGCCTATTTCCCCTTTCAGGCCTGTATTATTTGTCAGACTTGTCTCGAAGCCTTTCTCTGTCTTAGATTCTCTGTGTGCTAGTAGTACCGTTATTTAACAAGCATGGTATTTGTTTGTGTCTGAACCTCGAATGCTTTCCTGGCATGGGAAAAAGCTCTGCCCCGAGGAGTTCAAAGACTAAGACTAGAAAGGCTGGACTATGAAGATAATAGACTGTTAGTCATTTCAGTGTTACAGCCTGACTCGGGTGACCAGATTATATTCTCCTGCAGCTGCAAACCTCCTGCTTGATCTTGGACAGGTGATGCAGATCCAAATTGTCACAGATAGGCAGACAGCAGTGATGTGGGCATTATATAGCCCCACTCATCTCTGTAAGAGGGCTCTGCTCCCACCTTCTTGGAGCACTTCAGAAATAAAGAGGTTTCATATAGCCAGACCTCCAGATACTGTAGCAACAAGGAACAGATGAACAGCATTAGCTGGCATCAGGGAAAGGGAATCTCCTATGTGAAGGGCCATCATTTGTTGCTAGCTGGAATTAATTTTTAAAACACGAGAGGTGGTTATGCTGCGAGCTCCTTCACAAAGCAAATTGGCATGTACTGAACCTCTGCTGGCACAGCTGAACAGCTTCCTCAGCCCGACCTTCCCCTCGGTGCTGACGGATTAGCTCTTGCAGTCAGTGCAGGGGTTTTGTACCACATCGGCTGGCCAGATAGAAAGAGGAGATTGCAAAAAAAAAGTGTCAGAGGTATGAAGAAGAGAAGTTCAGGTAAGACGTGAACATTTACAAGACATGCTAAGGAGGGAGACAAAAAGGAGACCAGTAACTTTAATCCACAAAGAAGCTTTGTGGGGTGTTCGAGTATGTAGTCCATGCTGTATATTCAGCAGAGGTAAAATCTTTTTCTGCAATCCTCTATATTTCAGTGATTGCCTCACTAAATTTGGGTGGGTGTAATGCTGTGTTCCCTGCCAGTCAGCCTGGAATTGGCCATCTATCCACTGGAAAATGACCACCAAGCAACAGCATTGTCTTTCCAAACTAGGGGGACTGCCTGGGCTTTGAATTCGCACGACAGGCAAGATGCCCTTTTCTTAATCAGGCAGCCTCAGTTCAGAAGGAACAGGATTAAAATGAAGGCCAAACATCAGGGAGTGAATATGTTCCTTTCCTGTAATACAGTCTGTCCTGCAAATCTCTTGGGGTGAATGATAGACAAAACTGGCAACATAACAGAGCAGTAAAGGACTACTTAACCCAAGTAAAGTGGCAGAGCAAGTAGGTCCAGGGCTCATTCTCTGCATTTTGCATGTATACTGAGAATCAAACCCTCAGGACTAGCAGGAATAGCACGTAGGAGATGTATCAGTATTACAGTGTTCCTCTGAGCATCCAAAAGCTGCCATACATTGACCACACAGCTGGGTAGATGCTGGCTGTGGTGAGTACGCTGGAGGGGGCTGTGGAAGTTGCCATTAACAATTGGTATTTACAGTGCACTGTTCCCTCTTGTCCTCTGTCCAACAGCTCTGAGAATTAAATGGTTTTAAGCAATCGCCTGGTCTGTAACAATTGATTAAGCATTTATTAAAACATTTATTAAGCATGTGTTACCTCTTCGTAAACCATTTATTGAAGGGCTGCTTGTGCACTGTGTGTGTGTTACTGTTGCTCTCCATCTACTCCATCGGAGTTCTTTTGGGCGTAAAGAAGCACAGATGATAAAACGTCTCATTATATATTAGCCACATACATCTGGGTTGTTTCTTCTACAAGGAAGACAAGTAGCAGAAGAGTGGTTCAAAGAAAATGTGCCTGTAGCAAGCTGTCTCAGAGAACATTTTCTGTGAAAGGGGCCTTCAGTTTTCATTTTAGTGCAGCATATGTATGCAGTGAATGAAATAAAACTTTGGGGAATGGTCCATTTAAAGAGTTAAAAAGGACCAGAAGGTCGAACTAATTTTTAGGTGACATATTGGATTTCTACCTTATGTTATTTAATTAAACACAGTATTTTTGTAATGCCATTGTATACTCTTTAACTACCATTAACTTGGTTATAGGAACCTTTGAAACATGCTGGCATAATCTGATGAGAAGACCGTAGCGTGCTTGAAGCAGAAATTCCAAGAATGAAACTGTAGCCATTTCCAAGAGATGGTAAGAAGATGCAGCTGAGGAGGAACAAGTGAGGTAATGGGCTGTTTGTGAGGCTCATTGTTACTGCTTTAAGATACAGGTCCAATGCCATTGCATAAGCCATGATCTCTGCAGCCTGATGAAAGCAGGGACCCCCTTCACACATCTTTAGCCTCTGGGAGTCCTCTGCTTCTGTTGGCACTAAACAGTGGGTCAGTTTGAAGTGCTTCTTTTTCTCAGAGTTTGGTTGTGACTAATAGTGTAATATTAACTGACGTCTCCTGTAGAAGCTGTGATTTTTGTTGTGATGAGTATTTGCACATGGAAATGGCCAAAGTACCCCTCAACAGAAGGTTTTCTGCACTTCTGATGGTCAAAATACGCTCTAGGGGCAGCAATGCCCATTCACTCCTGGATGAGACCCTGGAGCCTATCCGGTATGCCTTCCCTCGGGGTCCTCTGGTGCTCCATTGCCTTCTCACTCTCTCTTCCCCTGGTGACTGCCTGCAGGAGGCTCTGACTCACTCCCTGTCTTTGCCCTTCTCCATGAAAAAACACACCTTCAGGAGTCACGGGGTCGATCCTTGGCTGCCGTATAATGTTAGTGATTTCAGGGGGGCGGCTGTATGCCACCATGGGCCCTCCGTGTCCTGTGGCATGGGAGCACGGTCATACCAGCTGGGCTGAGCTCTAAGTCACAATTTCTCTGTCGTACTGCCCCAGCTGCTGACGGGCTGCTGCAGAGGGAGCTAACCTAAGGAAACAAGGAGAAACATGTTGCTTGCTCCCTCAGAATTTTATCTTAACTCTTAACAGAGACTAGACTCACTCTGGACATTCTGTGTGAAGTGATTGCTATAATGGGGAATGCTCTCCGTACCACACAGCCTGTGCAAGGGTGTGGTACGCCTGGCAAGGTGGAGGTGAAAAGAACCTCCTGGTTTGTCCATCCTGCATGGGCTGGGGCTGTCAGGAGCCATCCCTCTCTGCTGTTGGGCAAGAGGGGAATCTCTGTCATAATTAGATCCTCATTAGCCTTTGGCACAGCAGAACTTGATGTATTCTGCGTGGAAGCATGTGAATTTGCACGAGGGGTTGTTCTTGAACTTCACTGTGACTTTACACCTATCTTACTCTCTGAAAGTCTTCCACAAACATATGGCAGAAATCTGGAAGATTCTGTTTTCAAGTAAATAGCAATATGAGGTGTTAGAGTACTGAATGCACTCTGTGATGAGGCCAGCAGTGAATGTTCACAGGTCTCTGGTATTTCCATTTGAATCCTTATTCAGGTGGCTTTGAGGGAACCATCCATAATGTGCCTGAATTTCCAGTGTGGCCTAAATAAAAGAGAAAAAAAAAAGTTGGAAGCTGAAGTAATTAAAGTGATAGTTAAGTCCACACTGAAGGAAGTGTGGGGTGCAGAAAGTCTTGTGCCTTTTTTATATTTTCTGGAATTTTCCTTTTGTTGCTTTCTTTCAAGTGATTTCAAAGGCTTTTCAAAGGGAAGATAAGTGCTGTTCCTGAGTTATCCTCCAAGTTAGGGCAGTTGTGGGGGATTTGTTTCACCTGGAGTTCCTCGCCCAGCCTCCCAGCGCTCAGGCCCTCTGCCTCAAAACCTGCTGCCCACTGGGGTGTCCATCCATGGCATGAATGCTGCTGTCTCTGTCTCCCTACTGTCAGGGTCAAAAGCAAAGACTGCAAATCTCTCTCTAGTCTGGCCATGCCTCTTTGAAAGGAAGCTGAAAACAAGTTTATTACTGCCTTTTATGTTTTCGAATCATAGATCCAACATCCTCCTCTGACCTCCTCCTTTTGCCTGCTGTGCAATAGGCTTTGCTAAGTAGTAGCTGGCACCCTTCAAAAAAATGCAAAACAATATTCCCCTTGGCTTCCTCGCTGGGGCTGCCCACGTGGGTAGTGCTGGGGCTTAAGGCATGGCAGTCACAGGGGAGAGGAAAGAGACTGAAATGTTTCTTGGGCTTTAGGACTCACTGTGCTCTCAAGGAAAAAAAAAAAAAAAAGCATCAGCAAAGCAGGAAGAACAGTTAATAGAATTTGTAGGGGAGGCTTACAGAGTACAAATTAGCCATTGCGCCAAATATCTCATTTGATTGTTTTGTCATGCACTAGTTTTTAGTATTGCTGTTGCTGGAACCAAGCAGGAAATAAATGAAAACAAAGATGCAAAAGGAACATTTGTGTATGAATTAATTCAGTTGTCTCCAAAGCGGCGTCTGTTCTTATATTTCAAAAGCTGCAAAAAGTGCCTGAATTTTTCTTTTCCCCCCCTACTTCTACAAGGTCATTCAGGCTCCCCTCTTTGTTGTTTCCTACCCCATTTGTATGAGTGAGCAGTGTACTGCTTGGGCAATATGTGGGAGTGCAGCTCTTAGTGGAGACAACTCAAAAGAAGCTGGTATGATATTTTTTCCCTGAAGCCAAACACTTTGCATTGAACTAACATCATTTTACTAGTTTTTGGTGCCAAAGAAATGGAGAAGTAATTAGGGGCAAAACCACAAAACCTTTTGCAGACTCTCAAGTCATTGAGCTCAAAAAAGTATGAACTGAAATGAACAGAAGCTCAGCATTTCTTTCTCAATGAAGTGTCAGTGCCTCCACACGATCCTGCAGGACCTGTGCACAGAGACTCATGTAGGAAGGGCAGCAGCCTGCTGTGGACGGTAACGTTAGGGTAGGGCTGTGGAGGTGATGGCACCAAAGTGAGTGTGGGTGGTGCTTTTTTTTTCCTTTTTGCTTGGAGGAGGAGGAAGAGAGGCAGATAATCACCTCATTCCTGGTATTGTTAATGGTATTCTAGAGTCAAAGACATCAGTCCAGAAAAACAACCAAGCAGATAATAATAAATAGCTCATGTTGGTGGTGGCAGGAGTATTTGTTTACTGTGAAGTTGAGCATGGGCTCTTCTCGCTGGCTGTATTCAGGCTTACTTTAAAATGTAAAGCATGTGCAAGTACAGTTATACAGAGCTTCTGCTGAGGAAGGGTTGGGAGCTGAACCAGAAAGCTTAGAAATTTGTCTTTTATTTATTTCTTGTGTGTTTTTTAGGTAGTCGTACATTACTTTGTGTCATAGCGTAATAGAATTGATGTATTTTTATTTTCAGCTCTCTGTAGAGAGTTGGAATTTAGTGATGATTGAAATATTTAAGTAGTAGCTGCCAAAAATTGTTTTAAAGAAAATTATTTAAATAGAGCATCGTTTCATTCCAGTAAAACATGCCAGTAATGGTTGTGTATATTTTGTAGAATGCACGTATAAATACAGACGTGAAGGAGAAGCATGTTATTCTGAAACTCATAATCTTTGGATGTGTTTGTTTTCAATCTGTATGGGAAAGAAAGGAAATGTTGACATATCCGGATACTCAGCAGACCAGAAATCCTATCATCTAGCCAAGTCTACTGGTTAAAAGGAAAAGAACAGTGAAAGACAAAAAGTAGAAAGCAAAGTTTACTGAGAAAAAAACAAAGTCTGAGGAAAGATGAGAGAGAGGTAACAGAGCTTTTTTGAAAATTAATATTCAGTGTTAGGCAAAACAGTCTGTGAAAGAACAGCGTGGTATTCCCAGAAGGAATCCAGAGAAGTTCAGTTCCGCATATTGTACCTTTTCAAGTCATAGTCAAAGCAGATATTTATCATATATATTTATTTTTTATTAATAAATGATGGCTGGATCCTGCCACTTCACTTGCAGCAGGTGAACAGTTTTACTGAAGTTGCTTCTCACTGAGTGTAAGGTCTGTTTACATCAACCTGGGAGAGTGTAACAGCCCTCGAAGTTACTCAGATCCACACAATACGGGTGCGGGAAGCAACTTCAGATGGATTTTAAGCCAGATGTTCTCTACGTCAGCCTGGCAGAGTGTAAAATAGCATTAAGGGCAGGAATTCAGTGCCCAGGGTGGGTGTTTGTGGATCTGCACGTCTCGAGGTCTCTCACTCTCAAAATGTCCCCAGGAGAGGTTGCTGTCAGCCTTCACACAGGGCAGTGTCGGGAGAGCAGAGCCCGTTTCAGCAAGTCATCCTTTCCAGTTCAGGTCACTAGTGGGACTCACAGAAGTACATGTTAAAAAAAACCACACTACTGATCTGTCTAATTCCAGACTTCCAAGTGAAAGTTGAGGTCAGTTATGAATTAGCCTGGTTGCTTGTGTCCAGTTGTCTTCATCCAAGAGAAACAAATGGCTATCATCACTAGGGGCTTTCTTTCTGCTCAGTGAGAGTCTCCTGTCTGTGTTAGGCATTGCTGGAGGAGAGGGCAGAGGCACTGCAGAGGGATGTTGGTCGGGATGGTGTGTAGTGATCCAGGGTGACAGCTCCTGCCTAGAAATCTCAGCGATACGTGCTTCTGCTGCCTCGGAGTACGCAAGTTTGAACTGTGTTATTAGAGGAAGGGGTGGAAACCTCTCGGTAATATTGACAGTGCTGATTACTCTGAATGCAGGTTAAATAGACAAGTACTCCCTCCCCATTCAGAGCCCTGTTCCTTGCTTTTCTTTCTTTGTCCCCATTTCTTTCTCTCCGCCTCTTAACTGAGGCTGGTGTTAGAGAAGCACTTTGATTGAGCAGCCATGCAGTTTGTGAAGAACAGTGGGGTTTCTGGAACATCTTTCTTCTTGGAACATTACAAATTAATCGCCGCAAGATTCAATGATTTCAGCTGAACTTCACATCTTTCCACTTCATGGATAGCAAATAATGGTCAAAACAGGAATAAAAAGATTAGTTTGACTCTCACTGAAGTTTCTCCTACATTCCTTCACCTAGAATTTAATCGGGGACCAGACTGAAAACTCAGCGAGCTGACATGAAACACTGACTTCGCTTGAGTTGTCCTCAAGCCCTGGTATTATTGCACCCTTGTAAATGAAATTTGAAGCCTGAGTTTGAGGACAAACAGGAGGAGCACTGTAGAAATTGGAGAGGTAGGCCTCAATGTCTGTGCCATTACTACTTGTTATGACAATGTTTATGGTTTCCCTTCATTCCTGTAGTCTTAGTTAACTCACCCACCCTTTCTTCTGTATGTTATTACCCTCTTTTGCACCCAGATTTATTTATTTTTTTTCAGTTGTTCTTTTGATCTGAAGGTAGGGTTGATAGACATCATTCATCCAGGGAAGAGACAGACACTGAAGTCTACAGAGAGCTCCACGCATCTGTCTCTCTCTGTAGAAGTACAGATACACTGCACCTCTATGTTGTGTGGCTTGGAGATTTCAAAGACCATATTTCCATTCTTTACAGCCCCTCTTTTTTGCCATGCCTTTCTCTTGCCCTTCACTGTCACCTGGGACCTCCTGCCTGCTCCTGGGAGCACACAGGGAAATGCTGTGGGCTCAGTCTGGGAGGTGGCTGCTGCCAGGCAGCTGAGTGGGGTCTGTGGGGTGATGGAGCACCGTGGGAAAACTTCTGTGGTTCGTGCTTACTCAGGGAGGGATGAGGTGCTTGTTTCTCCTGGGGCAGGCCCCGGATCCCCCATCCTCTCCTTCTCCGCAGGCCCAAAGTCAGCGTAGCTGCAACAAATGTGAGTGAGTTTTATCAGCTGCAGCCAGCTGGAGGCCTGGCCTTGTACCAGATAACCACGGTATAACTCAGGCTGCTTTCCATTCTCCCCTGCCTCTCCCTCCGTGAATTAGTAGCCGTAAAGCACAGCTATGGGCAGCAGCAAATCTTTCCATAATTTCTGCCTTCCAAAGCCAGGTAACGGTCCAGGTTTCTCATCCCCTTTCTCTCCCCCTCTTTCTTGCTCTCTTTTAGGGACAGGTAACAATAATACTACACATTACATGTCCTCCTTACAGCTAGATAACTAATGATTGCCATTATATCTCTGTCAGAACTAGGTAACTGCAATACTCTTCATTATATATCTGTCTTAAAGCCAGTAACAGCAGTACTCTAAATTATGTACCTTTCTTCCTTTTTCTCTGTCAGGCAGGTAATTGTTATGCTCATCTTTATGTGTCTTTCCTGGAGCTGTAATAGTTTTCATTGTATCTCCTCAGAGCTTATTATGGTAATGTTCCTTACTGTATATTTCGGAGTTAGAAGCTGATATTTTTCAGAGTCACCTCTGTAGTATTTTGCCTTCTGTATTTCTTAAAATTTGAGTAATTAAAATACTACTCTTAGATTAACAACTTTGAGAAGGATTCTGCTTTTCCTCTCAGGATCTTTCTAGGGACTGTCTTGGGGTTGGAGGAGTGTCCTGTAAAGTGGTGTCTGCCCCCTCTTGATCCCAGGGCTGGGCGGTGCCTTTCCCCCTTTGGATTTCAGCAATGCCAAGTTGCTGGGACTGGGAGTCCAGCCATGGAAGATGCTGAAAAGGCTTGGCATCTCCTGGTACTCGGGGACCACCCTTGGATATTGCCATCTCATGTCTCCACACTTCCATGCCCAGCATTTTGCAAATGGAGATGCTGAGTTCTCTGAGGAACAGCTTGCTCCTCTATAGTGCCTACCACAGTTTCTCCTGATTTTGATTTCTTTCTTATGTCATAATATAAAACCTGCTATGCATGGGTAACTGACACAAATTTCACAAACTTGGCTATGACTCCTTGATTATTATTAAGAATTATCTTTCTGGGATTTCAGTGTTTGCTCTTCATTTTTCTTCTGACAGTATGATGTCTCCTGTGAGGACCTGACGGAGCAGAAATAATACTGTGTGTTTTAGGAGATCTTCCTCCTTGTAGCATGTATACTAAACAGGTTAATAAACCAGTAGCTGGTGATCAATTTATGTAAAATAAGCAGCAAGCCCAATCTGAAAATCACTTGATAAACTATTCAGTAAATGTATCTGCATAAATAACACACAGGAATAAATTGGAACCAGTTTGAGAGCATAAAAGGAGGGCTACATTTGCAGCATGGTTCAGAGACTGTAAATCAAATCAAACCAATTTTGTCTCCTGTTCCACCTTTTATTAGATAATCAAAATTCAGATCAGTCTCATGAAAAGATTTCCTTGTACTGCTTGAATCTCATAAGTAAGCCTGGCTCTGCTTGCAAGTGAGCACCACCTCTAAAAGAGTGGAAACACTGCCTGCTCACATCCCAAGTGTGAAATAGCTGGAAAGTAAAATACATTTCAAGAAACATTTTGTTTGAATTTTGAGATGAACTGGAGGAGAAGGTGCTTAGAAAAGTGATGGGAAGTGGCTCTGTGTTAGAGGCATAACACATGGAGAACTCTTAAACTTCATGGGAAATTAACAGGTGTAGCTGGAGTGGGTAATTTCAAGAATGCAGCCCTAGGAGTTGATGCAGACCTGTGAATAGCATTACATCCAAGAGCTGTGTTATTGAAATTAACACATTATTGACTAGCATGGAAAAAAAAAAGACAGAGGAAACCTGTCAGCAGCATGGAAGTCTGATCATGACAGGCGGCTCAAATGGCGGGCGTTGTGCAATATGGAAAGAAGCTGCAGGATCTCGGGGACAGCTTGGAGAAAAGAGCTGCTGAAGAAGAAACAAGTTCACTGCGAAGAGCACTGCACGTAGGAGAAGGGCCTCTAGCAGAGGCAATCTCGTGAAGCCGACTTCAGCTTAGACAAAAAAGATGTACTGGCAATATTTTGTCATACAGAAGAAAATTGAATTCTTACCCAGAATAAGGAGAAAAATAATTGGAATCTAGTGTGATTGTGAAATTCCCTGTGTGGTAATCCGGTCTGGAGACAATCAGCCAGGTACAGCTTTATCTGTCATTGCCTGACAAGCAGAATTTCCAAAGCAAGATTTCCAAAGGAGCCAGCAGAGATTGCTGTTAGCAGCAGAAGTCCATCAGCTGTCGTAAGGGCAGAGCTGAGCACCTCCTGTGGCAACTGTTCACGCATAAACTCATGTCCTTGGGACATAAAGGCGTTTGCTGTAAATTGCTGTTGGTTTCACTGGGAGTAAAGCCAGCCTTTATAAAGTTGCTAATAGACCTCACGTTGACCAACTGTAACTTCCTTGGCTCTGTTTGCTTACACCATCAGCTGAAGACTCCACATTAGACAAATTTTAATATGAAGTGGCCAGCTGGGATCTCTAGTGGACAGGGCTGTAGATGTGATGAGCTTGAAAGTAAGGTAACTACCTGCTGCCAAGATGCTGCGCTTGTCTGTGCCTCTCTTTCTTGAATGAGATGTTTCGTTGTCTTATTAGCCCATCGGTAAGGAATGCAGGCACTCACTCCTGTTGTGATTGGCAGCAAGAGGCTGCCTGCTTGCAACAGAACTTTCTATGTGAAATGCTCAATTTATCAAACGGAATCAGAGTGTGAGTGATAGGAAGTATCTGCAGTACAGTTCTGCACAGTGCTCTGCACAGCCTATACCAGGCCAGTTTTATGTTCCCCAGAAACTAAACCGGCCATGAGTTCACCAGGCCTGGGGGCTTCTAGGGTGTGTGGTACATGGCACCAAACAAGGAGGTTCTCTGCCTCAGAAGAAGCCCTGTTATGTTACAAAAAAAAAAAAAAAAGTGCTTAGTACTTGTTATGTTACATTGACTACATTAAAGGAATGATTTATAGGTAGAGAAAAAAAAAAATGCAAAGTATGCATCTTACCAAGGTCTACCAAGGTTACAAATCCTGATAAAAAGAAATCATTTACATTGAGGCATTTGTTTAATTTATTTCAGGTGAGGTCAGATCTTTGATTCTTTCTTTAAATAACTGGGAAGTTTTTACAGATTCCATAATGTGTTCAAGGTAGGTTATGCTTTTGCAAGAGAGCTGCTTTCAGAGAGCTGCAAATACTTATGTTCTGATGGAGGTGGTACTAAACAAAGAAGAGTTACATAAATGCCTTGTAGCATAGGCTTCATGTGTTAGGAATATTAAAAATAACTCCTCAATGCTCACAGGGTCTTATTTCAGTAAAGCGTGCTGTTTTCCATCCTTTTATGCATGACTTCAACTACAAAACCATTATGGAATTGATACGTATCTGAATATCCAATCTACAATGCCCCTTGGCAAAACCCAAGTGAAAATAAGAGGTCTAAAGAGGGAAAATGCATTTAATATTCATATACGGATTGACTATATAGTCAATACACTGGCTTGCCTTGTTGCTTAGCCTTCAGTTAAGTGTAACTGTTTTGTGTCCAATGTCCATTAAACATCAGTGAAGCAGCAGACAAGAAATGACATTTTCCTAAGCAGAGAAGTGGTCCCAAATGTAAATCTGACTTCTCAGTCCTGTTAACGAGACCAGGCCCAGCTTCGAACACCTGCATGCAGTCTTCCTGAGGATTCAGGGAGGGTCTTGAAGTCACGCTCTCTTAACTCTGCTTTCCAATTTTATATGGAATCATAGCAAATCTCTTCCTGCCCTTTTAGCCTGGCTTCTTGTGTAAAATGCCTGTGCGTATGACGGAGTCTGTCGTACACATTGTTCGTTGCACAATAACTTCTGAAGTGGTCCAGCTTCAGTGACATTTTCCCAGGAATCAGAAGCCTCAAAACATAATATTCTTACAAGCATAATGAATATAAACAGATGGATGAGGAAAGAAGTGTCCTCCACTGAAAAAAAAATGGTTGCAGTGCAAATTCCTCATAGGCATCCAGGAGTTAGTAACCATGAGAAAAGTTCAGGATAGAGCCCTTTTCTTCATAGGCATCAAAAATTTTAACCACCAGACATAGACTTACAGTAAAATAGGCTGTTATACAGCTGTATGGGATCTTTTACCTGTTTTCTTCGCTAGTCTAGGAAAATATTTTTCAGGTTTCAGCACAAGATTTGCTCCTATCTGAGATGAGCAAAGAGGATTTTCCAGAGTGGGATAGGAACCCAGTACCTTTGAAGATTGATGTGCATATGCAAACCAGTTCCTCAAAAACTCAGTAGACACCTGATTCACAGAGCATGCAGGAGTAATTGCAGCTGGATTGTAGTCCTGAAGAAAATAAAATGATTCCGTTGAAGAGTTGGGTTTTGCTTTTTTGTTTTTCTGGTATCGATTTTTTAAATCTAATAAATTGGGAGGAAGAGAACAGAGAAAGATCTCTCAGGGCCTTTCGACCCTGTGTGGAGATGAGGAACAAAACCTAAGTAAGTAAAAAATGTTGACTATTAAAGATGTTTTTAGGAGTTACTGGAAAATTTGAATACCACAAATTACTTATGGGCAACACAAATTCCCATGTTTTTATATTCACAAAGGCCATAAAACTAACGCAGGAAACTTAATTTTTCTTAATCTCACATACAGTGTGTAAATCAAATACTTTTAACAGGAACACTGTTTTTAGCACATAAAAGCCTCTGAGAACTTCTGACTGTTTAAAATCTCCAAGGTGCATGTACCTGTGCTTCCCGTTATCTTTCTCCTCTGCATGGCAAGCACGGGGTGCAGACTTCCAGTTTTCATCAGACATCTCTGAGCCAAAATACACTGAGCTGGTGTCAGCGTAGATGATGGTTGGCTCACCTTTAACATTGCAGCAGAACATGTAATTATATTAGTTTGAAGTTTTATGAACAAGGCAGTGTTAATAGATGTTTCGTCTTAATTGCTGCCAGGACGTGAGAATGGATGAAGAATATCGGGGGAAGGAGCAGCCTTGGGACCGTTGTGGTGGAGGTAGCGCTTGGCTGACATAGTTTATGTCATTCAAGTCAGATTTCAGTAAAAGGTTTCCAATTCTGTTAAATGGGTCCAGCAACCAACAGTAAGGCTGAATCTGTGTAAGGGGAAATCTCTTGAGATTAGTGTTGCAGTGGAAAGTAGATCATGAAGATATTTCAGATGAGGAGTATGGTAAGTTTATGATTCCAGAAGGGAAGGACTGAAGAGAGTAGTTTTCTTCTGGATCTGTCATAGCCCACAGCGAGGAGAGACAGGCTTTTTCTAAAGTTATGGCAGACGCTTCTTTTCCATGTGTCCCTCATGGTAAGGCTAGGGTTTCTAAAAGAAAGAAATGAGAAAAAAAATTGTGAATAATTTTTTCTGTGACCCTAAAAGCTAAGCTGGGAAATGACATTTTTGAGAGAGAATGGCTTTATATGAAGTAAATTGTCAAACAGGACTGTTCACTTAGGTGCAATTTACCTCGTTTTAAGGTCTTGGGTGGGATTTCTAAAAGAAAACAGCACATTTTTATTCTGTATATGTATGTTTGTACTTCTATATGGAATTCTCTCTCTCTATATATATTTCAAGCATACATAAATATATATTTATAGGTATGTGTTTAGTCTTTAGAGTTGCAATGAGAAGGGCCATTTTTCTGGAACATTTTTCTTGCTGTTGTTTCAGAGGCTGTCGGTCACGATGTAGTCGAAGATAAGGATGAAGAGGAGACTTGCTCCTCCAGCAAGGCACACAAAGAGTGCTGCTAGAGGTGAGTTTACCAGCTGTGAAGATAGCACAAAAAAAAGCACACTTATGGAAGGGAAAGACTTAGACGTTTTTGTAGAGGCAATGCCAGCCCAGATTTTTTTTTTCCTAGGGTTATGGTTAGGGATTTAAAATGAAAGCAGATGTGATCATTGTCTACAGATCCTGTTGTCACCAAATAAGATGAAATAGGGTTCTGTTGGTCTAGATACAGATACTGCTATTGCGAATACATTTTTCACTGTAATTAGAAATAAATTTTTTAAAATAATGTGATGTGTGGAGCAGTTTTCATCTATGCATGGTACGATTTAGAGAAAGAGCAATTCTTGTAGGATTAAATGCATTTATATTATTTTTTGTGGGGGCACTCCTTACCTGGATATGTTTTTTGCCAGGGATTTAGAAGGAAAGCAATGAGGTGTGAAGTTTCCTACTGATTATTTTATGGCCCATGGAATTAGGGAGAAAAATGGTGTTTGGTAGGAGCAAGCGGCCTCAGATTAGTTTTGATGCAGGGACTGCATAACTGAGTATAGTTTTCTTGGGGATTGCAGAGACAGGTGGAGTGCAGCTTTCTGAGAGAAAGGTGATCTTCTGTGACTTCTGCTGTGCCCAGGGTTTTGTTAGGAGCTCTGCTGACACAGGGTAGGGGTTTCCAAAGGGGAGGAGAGTATTTTTCTTCTGACACTGTTGGAATTGGATCAAGAGGACTTGTAGGAGCAAATGGTGAATTGCCCTGGTGCTTAGAGAGAGGAGAGAAAGGGACAGATACAGGAATGGTTTCATCATTCTGCTGGGGCAAAACTGTTGTGGTTTTGGTTTGCTTGGCTTGCATTAGCTTTCTGGTCTTAGAAAAGGACCTCTTAGCTGTAGCAAGTGCTTGAAAATTCTTTTATGGTCTATATAGATTCATAGACTGGGAGCACATCTGTAGGAGTGCATGGCTTCGTATTGGTGTAGGCACTGTTTAGTTTAGGTTTGCTTTCATTAAGTTTCACACACATCAGGTTAGGATTTCAGAAAGGAATCATCATGCAATTTTCCTCTTACATTTTTCTGTACTCTGGTTGTTAGAATGCAGAACAATGCTTTGTAGGGTTGAATAGATATTCTTTCTTTATTATGTGTACTATCCATGCAGGTATATTTTGGTCAAACTTCGGAAAGAATCAATTAGGAGAATGGTTCTCCACTGATGCTGTTTGACCCACAGCAGGTACCAGTTCTGAACGAGGTGATGTTTTTGGCAAACTGTAGTTACTTAAGTTTTGTTTTCCTCAGGATTTAGGTTACATGCATTAACCTGTAACACTATGAAAAGCAAATATTAAAGGAAGATGGTTGGAATGAAAAATTGTATTGGAAGAAATGAATAGTTTTGATTCAGCTCCGTGAGCCATACTTCTTATGCCAAGTTTATGATTGACATTGGAGTTTCAGAAGGGGAGCAGGGAAAACTTCATTTTCTTAGAGTTGAGCGTTCCACCCAGTTCAGATAAGGACCACTGTTCACAGGGTAAATGGCATTTACTTCATTTGAAGTAAATACCAGCCAGCCAGGTTTAAAAGTATCATAGGATTTAGGTCCTAGAAATAATAAAAGAAAACTCTGGTTTCCTGCTGCTTCTTGTATGGGATAGGCTGTTTGGTAGAAAGCTTCTCCCAGTGCATTCTGTTGAATATGTGCTTGAGGATTTGGGGTTATTTCATAGCAGAACAGGACTAAGGGAGCACCTATATTTTTTGTAAGTCCCACTATTGCACTGCAGTTTGTGGCACCTCCATCTGACTGAAGCAGATCACCTTTGAGAGAAAAGGCAAGAGGAGGAAAACCAAGCTGGTATGTTTCCAAGGAAAGCCATAGTGCTTGAGGCTTTCAGGCATCTCTGAAGGCTGGGCAACCAAGGCACGTAGAAAACCAGGAGCACCGGGCCAGGGAATGACCCCTGCTCCCCAGAAAGCCGAGTCGTACTCTAAGTGAGACCCAGGGGTCAGACTCAGTGTGTTTGCCCCGTGTCTTTCTTAAAGCTGTCTGGAGGAAGCATTGGGGTGGGGGTTGCCCTGCTATCGTGGAGTCCTAAAGTGACAGAAAAGCAGGTGAGCTCTGTGTGGCCTTGCAAGCTCAGTGGCATGATGAAGGCTGGTAGGAGCATGCAGCATCCAGAAACATTGTGTGCAGAGAGGAGGTTATGAAGAGTCACTAAGAAGTTGCTCTATAAGCTAAAGGCAAAGCCCAGAGAATAGAAAATACGATAGCAATGTGGCATGGTTGCACCCAGGGGCTCATTCCAGGACATTTACTAGAATGTAATTGGCTCTAGGGTTATTAATGGGGTAGTGTGGCTTAGTAACTCCTAACACACTTGAGCAGGGACTGTGTGAGACCTTGCAGACTGTCTTGCCATCACAGCTATGCTTAAAGGCTTAAAGGCAGTAAAGCTTCCACATTGGCAGCAGATTTCTAAAAGTCCATCAATGAACAAAGCCAGTGAAGCAGCTGAGTTCACCCCTGTCCTAATCCCCGTGATTACAGCAGAGTAGCACCGAGATGTGCTGGAGTGAAATGAGATCATTAAAAAAATAGCAGTAACTGAGCAGCAGCAGATGTGTCAGCCCAGGGAGGTAGCAAGAGCTACAGCAAGGAAAGGCAGGGTGGTTTGGGGACAAAGCCTGTGATATCCAGAGCTCTCACAAATGCTGGTCATTTTAATGGAAGCTGCTGGAGCTCAGCAGCAGTAGAGCTTGTCATTTCAAAAATAAATGTTGTAAAGGTAACGTTATGCCCTGTTTCAGAAGGAAATGACAACAGTTTCCCCTTTGGAAGACTTCCCAGAGCCGAGCCGACGATTCAGTTTTGCATGAATTAAAGCATATACAGATTCATTCAGAGGGGCAGTGAAGGTGAGAAATAAATGCCTCAGAGACAGAAAAAAGCAGAGACAGATGTGGTGTGTATGAGGTTGGCAGCCCTGCACAATGCAGCAGTGTAGGCACGTGGCCTGCCCAGAAATATAGAGACTGAGTCAGAAAGCTATCAGAGCAGTCCTCGTCATCCCTTGGAGGTCAGAGAGGCTCTTAAGGATGGAGCTAAGCAGTGGACTTGCCTGCCAGCTACATCCTGCTATACCACAACAGCTGGCAGGAGGCAAATAGCATTGCAAAATTATCTCTGAAGGGGAACCATCTGAGCAAGGAGTTTAGAGACAAAGTGTCGGACATACAGGCCAGGTCTGAAAGAGAGCCCTCAGCCTCCTTTCACATTGTACTGGGTGAGATTCCTGTTAGAAGTAGCCCTATGGTGGATCCGCTAGGTATTGCAAAAAATGCTGAATCCATCTGCAGCCTTTACTGCAACAAAGTTCTCTTAATCTTTTTTTTATGCGTTTTATGGGAATTTGCAAGGACTGTTCCAAAAAGCACGAGCAAGGCAGATAAATCTGTCTGTGGTTTTGTGTAGTGTATGCAGTTGGTTTTCTGTAGAGGTTTCTAGTTGGATGTTATTTTGGGTAATATTGATTGGTGTTATTTTCCTTTTGAGCCTGGCCGGGGTTTTGTAAAATCATACCTGTGTGAATTGAAGTCCCTTCTTTAAGGCTGAGAAGGGCAGGAACAATGATGGAAGAAAAGAGCTTTATGATTTTATTTTTTCCACACATCTGGAAAGCACCTTGTGCTTTTCTAAGTGGAATGTTCTTATAAGAGCAGTGCTGTGGGGACAAAAGACAAGCCTGGAGGGCAGCGACCCAGCAGCAGCCCCGCTTGCTGCTCCAGGGGCTGGTGAACTCCACAGGGAGCCTTCCCTGAGCAGAGCTGTTCACTGTCCCCAGTACAGGGCACTCGGGGACACTTCACCTCCCCCTGTTCCCCACACTGCACTTTCTTAGTCTTTTTGCACCATTTCCTTCTTCAGGGCACACACAGATGAGGCTCTGTTTTGTTAGCGGCGCCACATCCTGCTTCAGCATCTACCATCTGACCACATCTTTGTGGAGGGGTAAATATATTTTATTTCTGGATGGAGAACTCTTTTAGATGCTTCTTGAATTACTGGAAGGTACTGCTTACCAGTAACAAAATGCATTAGTCGTATGTACAGCCAGTTCTGCTTCAGAGATTTCTCATTTGGCTATGATCATTTGGGTAAGTGATCTGTGATATGTACCTGAAGAGTCCTAGAAAATCTTTTACTGGCAAATAAGACGTAGCTCTGACCTTCAGCAATTGGGAAAAATAGGGAAATGGAACTTAACAAATCTATATGTGTTTTTACAGTGGCTCTCTTTTTATTAACTCAGTGAAGCCATTTTCAAAATTACATTTCAGAGCTTTTAAATGACCATAGTCTCTGGACATGTCGTTATTTTTTGGCTTTTCAATACATATGTACTGTATTTTCTCCACAATATACGTTTTTCGGTCCTTTTTTCCTCTTGTTGTGAGAAATTTTGATTTATTCAATGAAAGCTAATTGATTTAGGGAAAAAAAAAACGTGTCATCCACAAGGGAAGAACAGAAAGCAGGAGTATTTGGGGAGTGCATGTTTAATACAAATCATTCTTTGTGTGGTTGATTACATTGAGGTTAAAGGGAATAGAATTTGGACATCAATTTGATCACTGAGTGAGGATAAGGTTTCCTGAATTTTTCTACACACCAGCAGCTGTATGGACATTGAAATGCTGCTGGTCTTCTGACGCCAGTCTGGGTGTCAGGGTATGGTCACAAACGCACTACACTGTATTTGTGCATTTGGTGCCCACAGCGTGTTTCATGCAGGATTTCAGCAAATGTCTTGAGAAGGAAAGAGTGAAGAAATCTCTCCCATGACATGCAAAACTCCTGGCATGATGAGCACCCCATGCTTGCTCTGGGGTAAGAGATCTGCCACTCTTGTGCTCATTGCAGCCACACAAGCCCCCTTGTGTGGTCCTGCCTCTTGCAGGTTGAGTGATGCTCTGAGGTTGGTTATTCTTTGCGTGTTTGTGCCTTCTAGTGGTTTGGGGTGGAAATGAGGCAGGCAGGGAGGTGCTGGGAAGGGGGTTTGACTGCAACCAGTTGGCTGCACTGTGCAGAGGGGTTGGGAAGTGCTGCTGAGCTGCAGTGCTTTGGAGTTTGAATTCACCTCCTTGGGCTGGAAATGGCTGTAGCACTCACAAGACTTTGGTTCTGAGGATTAAAATAAATATTCTGTTCTATACGGTTCTCTTCCTGGGGGCCAGACAGATGTTTATCCCCCATGAGGGCTTGTTTCCCCTTGCTCTGCTGTGCTGATACGGTGAGTTGTGAGGCTGTGCTGTGAACCAGACCACCAAAACCTGGGTGAAAAGACAACCTCCTTGCCTGCACCTCCTTTTGTAGCACGTGTTGTTCCCATAGACATGGTGGGTGTAGACAGATAGCAGCCTTTTGAAGGCAGTGAGGCGTTATTGCTCTGAAATACTGATAATGCATGATACAACAAGAATCTTACTGGTTAGCATGTATGTTTGTATTCTAACACACACATATAGTTTATACGTCCATTCCTAGATTTGCATCAAGCCTGGGGCTCACACAATAGCCAAAAGATGGTTAGTCCAAGATCCCCTTGGACTGTAGGGCCTTGGAAGCAGCCAGCACCAACACAGCTCATCTACCCTGGGAAATGACCGTCTCGTTTGCACGCAGTAAAGCTGCAGTTCCTGTAAAACTTGAGCACAGATCCTGTTTGTTTGTTTTATCAGTGTAAGTGGGGTTGGCACTGGAGTCAGTACTACCTGCCTGCTTTGGAGGTGTGCATAGTTTCCACTGGGGGACTTTGGGAGAAAGATATGAAAAAAGGGGCATGGAGGTCATGAAAAAGGGTCATGAGGTCTTGAAAAATCCTCTTTCCTTAGCAACCTGGATGTTAGATCCTGAGGCTTACCCAGGCTCGAAGGTGCTAAGTGGGTCTCTGAGTGCTCTGGGCACAGCCTGCCCCAGCACAGTGCTGTGCCTGCCCCACTGCTGGCAGCCCACCTCGTGAGGAGAGACATCCAGCTTCAGAGAGCCTGTGGTGGGAGAAGAGGGTGATGTTTAGTTGGATAAATCCCCACTCTGCCCCCTCATGAAGGCAGCCTGCACAGCAGGCTGATAGGCAGCCGGAGGCAGGGAGAGGAAATATTCTTGTGCCCCTCCTGTGGCGGAGCCCCCATCATCAGAAGCCACCCTATTCCCCAGACCCTGCATCTGAGCTACACAGGTGCCTTTGCTGTCGCAGGAAGTGCTGGGAAGGTATATTTGTCTTTCATTTTGTGTGTGGGTTTTTTTTTTTCTTATTTTAAGTATTAGTGTTTGTTCTGCTTTTCCTTTTTGAGGGGGGAAATTCTGTCTCGCGGAGAGATGAAACTTGACATGCTGCAATAAACAGCCGGTGGGCTAGCTATAAATTTAGACAATTTTGAAAACTTGTCATACCGCTTGTATTCTGAAGTTGTGCTATCTATCGCGCTGGGTTAACAGAGAGCTGTAATAAGGGCTAGCTGCACACCGGGTGATCACAGGAAAAATACCACAGTGACAGTGGGCACCACAACATTTTCTAATGCAGTGTTTTGTGTCTTATTTTAAGGTGACCTCAAAACCAAGCCTGTGTGAGGGAATGTGTAGGTTTAACGCAAAGTGTGACTGAAATGGATGGATGTTTAAGAAGCTCCTTAGCCCTGCCAGGTGGCCCCTTACTGCCCAGCAGTTATATGGGCAACCTCATCTTCTTCATCTTTGTCACTGCTCTTGAATCCATCGAGTTTTGGTCCACAGTATAATAGCAGCCTAAGGGGACTGTCTCTGGAAAGTATTTCATTTTATTCTCTGAATCCAGGTGGGCTTTTTTTTTCAGCATGACCTCTGGAGCATAGTACAAAGATTGAGGTAAGTTTTCTCATCTAAAAGACCAATATAAGGTCTTTGTTTGTGGCCAGAACAGTTCTTTCTATTCCTACCTCCTTCGCTGTCTGCTGGAAATGCCCCCATGCTGCACCATTGTTAAAGCAGTTTTTTGCCAGTACTTGCTGATGGGAACCACACCAATTATCACCTGAGTACCTGGGATTGTTCAGGGAATCTCCTGGCTAGGTCAGTAACTGCAGTGGAGCTGGGCAGGGAGGGGGAACACTTTGAATTCTTGGTGAACTTTATTGTTTTGGATGATCCGAAAAGGCCAGTCCCCCTCACTTCTTCGTCAGGTCATATTTTTAATTCCATCTGTTTTTATCGTGATTTATTTTGGAAGACATAGAGAGGCATTTTGGAAAAGATGAGGAGGGATTCAGCAAGCCAATATGGTTCTATTCCTCTGGTTTTCTTGCAGGCCTGCTCATTTTGAGGGGAAAAAGTAGAAAAAGGCCGTTCTCCAGGAAACAGATTTACCCTGCAAGACCTGAGACATTTTAGAGAAGGGGTCGGTGAGTTGTAGAAATGTTTGCATTTTGTGTACAGGCTTGGCAAAAGTAGAGTGAATTATTTTAGGCCCCAAGATGAGAATATATGTGTGAGAGCTGGTCCCAGAGTTCATGAGTAGTGGTGCTTAGGTTAAGGAGCTAATGCAGAGCTTCTTTCAGAACTGTATTTGCAGTATTTGTTACGACAGGATGTGGTACTGAAAGGTCTACAGGGTTTCTAAGGCTGCATGTATCTTTTTTTTTTTTTTTTTTTTTTTGTGCCGTATGTGAGACAAAGCTATTAAAACCCATTTCTATCACAGTCTGTTCCCAGCATAACAATGTGGAAATACTGCTGCAGCTAAATTCGATATCCAGTATTTTGGTGGTGTGAAGAGGGCTGTTTTACCTGCTTCTTCTTGACTCTGAAACAGCACCATGAGAGCCATACAGTCCTCTGCCAAAGTCTAGTTTAGAACTGTGAGAAGAAAGAAATTATCCTTTTCTTTCCTTTACTGAGATGCCTTTAAAATGCCTTTCTCCAAATGGCTCGAGACAGTTTCCCTACAAACAATTAAAATAAAAAGGAAACCAGCAAGTCTTGAAACACAAAGGCTAACCAAAATAAATCAAAACGCATCTGCCTATGCAAAATAGCCTTGACTAAAGCACATACTTTCTTATGAAGTGTAATTTACCAAATACTTAGATAAACAGCAGTAGTTTGCCTATTTGGCAGCATCAAAGGATTTCCTATGTTTCTTGATCTTACTTCAGCTAGTACCAACTCCTCTCATTAGTTTAAACCTGAAGGGGGTACTTCTCAGAATTGAGGAATACACTTGAAATGGTTTGAAATAAGTGCAGGAGATCACTTTACTTTTTAGCTCTGTGTATATAAGAGATACCCAGTAGTATATAAACCATCCTCCAGACGTGTCCAGCACCTGATGAATCTGGGTTGAACAGAGCAGCCTGGACACGCTAGGAGGGAAAGCAGCATGTCGGGGGGAGCCCGGGCCTCCTCTGCTTTCAGTAAAGCTCGAATACTCGTCTGCTTTCCAGGGGAGAGAGGAGAATGCACTGGGAAGATGAAAAATTTTGATGTATATGGAGAATAATAATATTTTTCTTCTCCCTAGGCCTAGGCAGCTTGGGTAAAGGGGAGGAATTTGGACATTAGCGAGAGCCCAGCTGATGTTAACAATGGCTGCTCTCTTGACTTCCATCACAACAGATAGTGCCAGCTGAGAACGGAGGCTGTGCTTGTAGCTCTTTGAAGGATATAAACCGGCCATTTTCTCTCAGTGCTGCTCCCGTCATGAGAAACCATCTCCCAGAGAACAGCTGGGAAAAGCCACAAATGGGAAGGACAACGGGGTGAAAGGAGGGGAGGCTGTTCTGTCACCAGTGCAGAGGAGCTGCTCTGTCATCAAGGGTGGCCGTGCAGGGAATGGGATTTCTCTAAGCTGAGACGTGGTCAGCCCCTTCGTGCCACATGGGACAGGGAGGCACAGCTGAAGCCTTTCTCCACGTGGTTCTTGTGATATGGGTGAGCTGAGCTTTAGAAGTATAATAAGTTACTTGTGGCAGCCAGCAGCACAGGAAGCAGAGGGAGATCAGGCTCACAGGTTTGACTGTATTATCACTAAATACTGTGCCCTCAATTATGTATGTAGTGCAGAAGGGAAAGCAAGTCCATTTTGTTTTCCTCCTTAGTGTGAAGAGAGCCTTCATTAGCTGTGCCTTGACATGGTGATTTCAGCACCAGTGCCTGCATTAAGATTTCAGATTTTACTGGGGCATCAAGCAAAGACAGTAAGCCAAAGGATTTTATTTTTTTTTTTTAATTTAAAAATTAGATGCAAATGCCTTTATGGCAGTATCAAAATGTGTTGCAGTTACAGTATTTCCCAAGTGGAGGGTAGAAGTTATTTACAAAAGCTTGTTTCAAAGGCTAAGGGCTCTGCACCTATTATCTTGTGAACTTCCTTAGATGACAACAATAAAAAAGGACAGACTCCTTTGTTCGGCAACAACCTGTGAATGGAATGAATTCAGGAGAGACACTTTGCTAAGGCAGCAAAGTCCTCAAATATTACAGGCAGTGTGCCAAGTTCAGTACAGCAATTGCATTCACAAAGGCTACTAAGAAACAAAGATAAATGATCACTTAGTGCACCAGAAGTGCTTATTTTCTCTTTCCCTTTCCCTCTCTTTCCCATGAAGTGTGAAGAAATGCTCTCACTTTAGCATTTCTGCTGGTTGTTTTAGTTTCCATATGGAAATCTACAGGTGTAAG
Source organism: Netta rufina (assembly GCF_964035555.1). Taxonomy (NCBI): domain Eukaryota; kingdom Metazoa; phylum Chordata; class Aves; order Anseriformes; family Anatidae; genus Netta; species Netta rufina. Next base: position 8,077,442 of record NC_140129.1, read on the forward strand.
GATATTCCTTCTGCTTTTCCTCCTGCTGTCAGTGAGGCTGTCAACTTGGAGAACATTGGGGTAGGAGTGGATCCTTTCTCTGTAATTAAAAAATAGGCTACAGGAAGGCTGCAGCTCTATAATGTGCTCCGTGTTGTGCTCCCATGTATTTTGCAAGAAGATGCTGGTCATTAATTGGAAAACATTAAAAAACAGAAAGACCACTCACTGCTTGCCCCAGACATTTCTTATGGTAAATATTGTAAGTTCTAAAGATGTGTTTCTTTACAGTTTGAAATAGGTGTTTCAAACTCCAGATCGTTGTTCTACCTTTTACCATTAGTTAAAAGAGTCCCTTAGTGCCTCATGTTTTCTTCCAATTAAGTGCCCCTTTCACATTCCTGGGACAGTTGTGAAGTTAAAGGGGAGAGCACTTCTGCCAAGGGATCCTCCCCTTTGGTTCTGGGTGAAGATGTGGCAATAGAGAGTGCCACTTGCCTGAAAATGCCTCTGAATTGGTTCAGATGCCTGGCACATAACAGAAGAATCCCACTGGATCCTTTGGGTGAACAACCCTGCTCCTCTTTTTTTTGGCAAAACGAATCCTGTTCTTAGTGGACGGGTTAATAATTCATTCTTTGAACCTAATTTTGCTTTTGCTTAAGCCCTTCTCCTGCTCAAGGAAAGATGTATTATTTTCTAGTAGCTACCCTATCCTATCCCAACCTATGTATTCCAATATGGAACAGGTGAGACCTGTATTCATTTTGTGTGTGGTAGTCATAAAGGCAACGCGTGGCTTTGGGACATGCTTCTCAAAGAGCACATTCCCAAATGAGCCCATAAATTCTGTATCTTAAATCCTTTAGCATGTGGCAAATTTCCTCTCCTAGGCAGGTAGAAAGATGGGTCATAGGGTTTGAAAATGTAGACTGCAATTAATTAGGACTGGCAGAGAATTATTTGAATTTCTCACCTTTTGTTGGGTTGAGTTGGTGAGTTTTGGGTTTGATAATGAAAGATCATGAGGTGTCTCACCCACGTGTTTGGGTATTTGATGTTTCAGCCATCCTTGAGAAACACTATCAGAAATTGGTCTGTATGGGGACGTCTGGTTTGGAGATCACAAGAGAGCTGTTGCCAAGCTGGAGCAGCTTCTAGATCCTTCTTACAGAAACCACCCCTATGGCCCCCTGCTACCAAAACCTTGCCACGTAAACCCACTACAACAAGACAAGAGGCAGCAGGCACAGGTTGCAGCAAGAGCAATTCTCGTTGGGTCAGTGAGAAAACTGTTCACAGTGGGAGTGGTTAGGCAAGGGAGCAGGTTGTTGTACCTGTTGGTCCCAGTTCCCCTACCTGCTGCGACTTCCATCGCAGATTTTGAGTACTCGTCCAGAGGAGGTGCTGAGCAGTCGGGTCCCGGTCTGAAGTTAGCCCTGCTCCAAGCAGAGGTTTGACTGGAGACCTCCGGAGGCCCCTTCCAACCTGAATTGCTCCGTGCTCACTTGGCTGCATGCAGTGAGTGCGCTGCACATTACTGTAATGCATGCTTTAGACAATGGTTACAGCCCTTGAGCAAAGGCAAATACATGTAAGATCTTAAAGCAATATTATCATCACTCCTAATGAATTCACTGGCTGTGTAAATATTTATAAACACGCAGCTTCCACAATGTAGTGTTGTAGTTTCCTAAAGATCTCTGGCTAGAAACAAAAGCCTTAAGAGCTCCCCTGTCCCTACTTAGCACGGCACTCTTGGCTTGATGGCGAAACCTGCCCGTTGAGTGCCCATCTGTATTCGTTTTGTCCCCCTGAAGTGCTAATCCTGTTTATCCTGTTGCCATAACCCCACTAAGTCTATTTATTTGCTGATTAGCACTAGGCTTGATTATTTCCTTTAAGTACTGACAAAACATGCTGAAAACAAGGTGTACACACGGCAAAATTTGGATAAACAGAATTATCAAGGAAATGCTAGAGAAAGTCCAGGACACAGCACCGAAGATGCTGAGGGAGGGAGGGAGAGATGTCTGTACACAGCTATTAGTCTTAGCTGGAAATCAAGGGGAGATTTAAGTGAATAATGTGGGAAAACTGGGAATTACATAGGTGCCTGAGATAAGGGACTGAGATTTTTCACCTCATGACAGCTGATCAAACTCCACTTACTTCAGTGGAACTGCACTGATATATTATAGCTGAGGATCTGCCCTTGTGGTTTGCAAAATCAGCTGCAAATATGTAATGGGGATGGCTTGTGTTCCTTCCGAAAATCTGAGACCTTTGAAATAAATCTTCAGCACACTTCATCTGTTGCTAGAGGACGACCAGTTGCAGGAGAACGGAAGGACCTCATGCGGCGTCAGAAAAGACAGCTCGTACCAGTGGTGCCCTGTGGCTTCAGAGTGACCTGGAGGACAAAGCAGCACGTAGCATTTTGTCCTGTGCTCATTCCTGTGTCGAGCTGATAACCTTTTCTGAGATACCACAGAGCTTTTAACAGGCAGATGCCCCACCTAGTTTTAAAGACATCAGGTGATTGTATCAAGTCCCTAGTCCAATTTTTTCAATGCTTAATTACTCCTCACTATTAAAGGAAGATAATGCTTAATGAGGCCTGAATTTATGTGGCATCATCCCCTGCCCACTGGACCTTTTTATGTCTTTGTGTGCTAGGTTACGGAATTGCTGGTGTCTGAAATGTTCCCCCTGGACGGTTGGTTAGAGACCAGCAAGATTTGGTTAAGATTTTAGGATTCAGTTGTGGCTTTCTTACCAACGTTTATGTCTCCCAAGACAACAGGCTATACAGCTTTAAAGTTGTTTATGCAGCCCGTATTTACCTGGCTGAATTCGACCCAAACCCTTGTTTCCATTGGCTTCAGCCACCTCTGGCCCTGCAGGTCGAATTAATGACAACCACAAACATGGCTGGAGACAGAATATAAACTCGTGTCATCCAAAATAAACCCTAAACAAGGATGTCAGGGTCTACTCAAGACAGGATTGTCATAGCTTGTTTGGGGATTTCATTTGCCTGTTATCTCTAATTCAGCTACAAATAACAATTTCCTAAAATCAGTTCATGGGAACATACAGAGACGCTGTGCAGTAGTAATGAATTCACCTCATTAGTGCAATGAAAATAGCAGTTGTCTTAATGAATATGGAAACATATTTATTTAATGCAGACTTCTGGTGTCAGACTTCTGCACTTTTTGGAAGTAGATAATAGATGTGTTATCTGCCCAACTTATTCTCTCTTCTGTTTTTCACTCTTGTGGTTTCTTTGGTAAATGTATGGCATTAAATGATTGGAACAGCTTCAGTCTGACCCACAGAGCCAAGCTGAACCTTACAGCTGTTCTGTCTTGCTAGCTCCCCACAGACCAATCCGAGGGTATCAGTGCCTGTCTCCTGCTACACTCGTGTTGTCTGCTAATGCAATTAACAAACGTCAAAGGATGGTCCCTGCATATGGTACTGCCCTTGGTGGCAGTACTCAAGCCTGTTCCTATTCAGATATTCATATTTATTGAGTTTTACGCCTGGCTTCACTCTCAGTGCCTCAAACTCATCTTTGGGGAGGCTCGTCTTTCACATGAAAAAGCATAAAGTGCTTTTTCTCCATTTCCACAATTCGAAAATGGTCAGCTAGATTGAAATGTGGGCCCAAATTGGACACAAATATATCACCTGCAAATACATCTCTTAGGAAGTACAGCTTCGTGTTGGGCATGGAGGGGTCAGACAAATTTTAGATCATATCCAATTTAGATCATATCCAAGTATCCGGAAACAAAGGAAAAATGAGATGAGTGAGAGGCAGGGACAGGCAGGGAAAAAAGATTTGCTTCTGTCCTCTCTCAGGCAGCATGCTGCCTCTGAAGGTACTGAGTTACTAGAGTTCAAGCCAGGGTTGCAAGATATATATATATATATATATATATATATGCGGGAGGATATTTTGCACCCTCGAGCTCACTGGACCTTCTGTGTGGCACCTTACTTGTAGACCAGCAGATAAATACCACCATGTATTTTTAGCATCTTCTGCCATCGTGGATACGAGGCAAGAGCAGGCCCATTTGCTTTCTGCACAGCAGTAGTTCCCCCCGGTGAGGGTTAGGAGTAATTAAAATGGCTGCTCCACAATGAAAAACGCATCGTAATGCCTAATTACAAGAACTTCTGAACTAGGAGCCATAAAATGCCTGCTGCTCCCCACCACCCTCTGACAAAGGTGTTACTGTGGGACAGGCTTTGCTGCCTTTCAACTTCCATGGGGAAGTCTTATCCTAATTGCCCCGATGCGTGCAGCGGTGTTTTCCCTGTGGGAAGCTTCGTGCCTTCATTTCGCTGGCGGTCAGTAGGGACCTGCTGGGGCTGAGGAGGTGATAAGAGGGAACGTGAAAGGCCCACATCGTGCTGTCCTGCTGTCCGTCAGTCTGGGAGGCACTTGCTGGCCTCCTTTCCAGCCTCACGGGTTAATGAGGCAGTGGTCTGGCTGCCCGCAGTACCCAGCTTCCTCTAACTCTTAAAGAATGCAGCAGAGTGCGATAACTTCCAGTGCTAATTGCTGACACAACCTGAATTATGGAGTCATAAACAGAGAACTTTTAGTATTGCATGGGGGATTATTTACAGTGGAGAAGTGTGTGAATACTGAATTCTCTGAGTGATTTCTGGGAGGATTTCACATTTAACTTACGATAACCACCTTGATAAAAGCCCTGAGAGAATAATTCCATCTTGTAGCTTTTTCATGATTGCTATTGTACGGGTTATAGATCTTACACTTTTCATTTAGATATGCTAAATAGGTTTTTTCTTCCATTAATAATGAGAAAATTTCCCCTTTTTGTATGCTTTTCAGAATTAAAATTAGTATTAACATTATTTGGCTATCAGGTTGTGAAGGGAATTTCAATGATATGAGCAAGAAAGTTAATTTCATTTTTAAAAGGATATTACTGGGTGAAGAGCCACGCAAAGGAGAATTTGTGGGATCAGTCTTCTCTCCAACAGTTTCGTGAGTGGTCTACAATTCTTTTCTTTTTGTAGAAGATGAGTTTTGGACAACCCCAGCAAGCTCAGTGTTTAAGTTGAAGCTGCTGAAAGAAGCGCATTTTTGTAGGCTGTTTAGAGACCTCAGAGGAATGGTGATGGAAGGGCCAAGCCATGCCCTGCCTCAGTTTCTCCTGAACCACAGCACAAATGAGTGCAGCAACTTTCAAGTGGTCCCTGCTGGATCACAGCAGCTCTTTCTGGAGCTTCCCAAACTGACTGGGCAGCTGATTTTGTGTTTCATGGCTGCTTTGTGTCGCTGTCCCCACTGCCCTCAATGGACATCTGGCTTCCTGTGATGTGCCTGGCAACTGTTTTCAATGTTTTTTTAAACAGCAGTTAGCAAATATGGCACATTATGGCTCTCTGGCATTAAACAACGAACTCCTTTCCCTGGCCTTTGTTCCTTGGGTTCTCCTTTCAGCTCCCACCCACAGTGCAAAACGTGGGCTCTCCCTGGGGAGCCCAGAGGGGACTGGTTCCTGGGTCAGTAGTTACCATGTTAGTCCAGTGCCAGAGCCTCTCCTGTCCATTCTCAGCCTTGCTCTGAAAGGCCTTGTCCCATCCATCACAGTAGAAAACAGGCTTTTTGCATCTGTTAATGCATCCTGCCTTTCTTTCCCCCTTTTAGGGTAAGCTGTTCAAATTCTAGCAGTCCTTTCCTCTGAAGGAAAGGAAAAAAGTATATATATATATATATATATAAAATATATAAAAGTATATATATATATAGTATATAGTATATAGTAAAAGTATATATATATTTATTTTTTTTCCTGTATTTTTTCCTGGACCTCTTAATCTTGCTTGGCACTCCCAGGTGGCATCCTATTTGCTAGAAATGCAGAGCCCAAATCTGGTGCTTCAGCCAGTGCTTTCACCCTGCTGGCGAGAGCAGAAGGATTGCTTCATGTACCTCACAGGCAAAACAAACCCTCATTCCTGTTAAAGAGCATTCTGGTGTTTGGGACTAGAGCTCTCATTTGTTAAATCATTTTCAATTCCAGGTCTGTTCTCCAAAGGATGTGTTGCTCTTCCTCTATTGGCATCATCTGCAGACTTAATAAGCACACTCTGTTTTATCATCCAGATCATTAGTGGAAGTGTTGAATAGTCCTAGACCCAGGGCAGCTCCCCGTGGAGCACAGGTCCATCCCGCTGTTTCGTCAGTGAAACACTGGTAACAGCTTTCCATGTACTGCTTCCCAACCACTTTTGCATTCTTCAGCAGTGTGAAACTCCCTAGCTTCCTTAATTCAGCTATGAGAATGCTTTAAAAAACAGTGTCTAAAGTTAGGATATATGACATCTGCTGCTGTTCTTCTATCTACAAAACCTATCACCCTCTCACAGGAAGAAATTACATTGTTTTGACACAATTTGTTCTTTAGAAACCCATGGTGGCTGCTACCCAAGTCCTTCTTTCTCCTAGGTACATACAGTGCAATGTGTTCAACTATTTATTCCAGTTTGGTTTTTCATTTTCTTTTCCCAGGATTTCATGTTACTTCTATGTCATTTTTCCTCTCAGAGAAGGAGCCAAAATCAAAGATTTGGAGGAATGGATGCTGACAACGCCTGTCCCACACGTCAGTGCTGTTTGAGGTAGGAAAAGGGATGGTTTTGTGCAAGGGCCTGAGGTAGAAGCTCTCTGTATGAGTTTGCCACATTTCATGGGTGACAAATCTGAGTGACCTAAGGCTCTTTGCAGAAGGTTCGCAGATAGCCTCCCCTGCTCACACAATTCTCGCTAGCGTTTTCCTTTTTTTTTTTTTTTTTTTTTTTCGCACTCAAACTGTGAGTCAAGGACTACCAGCACAAGAACTCAAAACTGACCCTGATTTTTAAGTGTGATTTAGTTTCAGGTATAAACTTCACAGGCAGTTACAAAATGAAAGCTATCTGTTACAGAAAATGGTGCTGTTTTCTCTCTTTTCCTCAATTCCCTCCCCTGTAAACGAGGTCAGGAATGTTATGAAGCTAACATCATTAATGGTTGCAAAGTGTTTTGAGATCCCTGAATGGAAGGGCTTATATAAGCGGGAAAGTCTTATTAGGATAATTATAATTGCTAACCGTGGTGGCACAATATAGATCACTTAATGAATTATTTGGCTTTTCCTTTCTTTCTCTCTCTCCCCCTCGGCTCCCCAAAGCAACATAAACAGACCGATTTTAATTGGCAACCTTCATTTCTAGCAAATGGATTTTTCACTGAAGTTCAAACACAGCAGCAGCATTTAGAAAATGCAAGTTGGTTTCAGATCAATTGGAATTTGCAGGGCCACAATGAAGAGGAAAATTTCCACACCCTTTCAACTAGAGAAGCACACACTGAACTTGCCTTTTGAATTATGAGCACTTCTCTCTCCATTACCTTGCGGTGTGTTCACTGCAAGAGCTGTCTGTGCTCAGCTGTTGACAGATGCTTGTGGCTAATATGATGAAGGTGAATTGATGGCTTAGGCTGGTGACTAACATGATATAGCTAATGGTCTCTGTGGAGGAAAAGAAATCCCCTTTATAGCTTGATCTCCCACTGCTGTGATTTACTCCCTCAGCTTCACCAGCATTTCGCTTGTGTTGGTTTGAATGTGTGGTCTTCTAGAATTGACCTAGAAGTGGAATGAGGAAACCAGCCGCTGCTGTTTTGTCAGGACTTACACGACTATTGGTAATTAGCTACTTTCCTTCCTGTAAGACAAAAGGCTCAGCTGCAGTAATCGCTCATGTTCATCCCTATGACCAAGAAGTGCCAACTTAAAGCTGTATAAAAATGGCTTAAGAAAGCCATTAAGTTTTAGGAAATTATGATTCCCCTTGTAGGTATTGCTGCCTTGCAATCAGTAATATCGGTGCTTAAATCAGTAAGGGTTTACTTGTTGTTGAGCCCTGAAAATTGTTTGTAATGTGCAGTGTGGACCCATTTGGAAATGTGAAGTGCTTTGACTGCTGTAGAGATCACCTTTCTTTACTTTCTTACTTCTCATGGGTTCATTAGGAGTGGTTTCAGTGTTGGTTGGCCCATCCATTGAAGCACAATGCATGCAACTTGTACAATTGCCATAACAAGTAATTCAGTACTTCATTATTGCAACTATGATGCAATATCTAGCTGGAACTTACAGCTACAGATTTGTCCCTTTCAGCTAAATGGCTTTCAAATGTGCAAGGAGTGAAATCTCCACTCTATAAAACAAATAATGTGGCACAAGAGGTTGTTCCCTAGCTTTTCAAATTCCCCTTCATTCCTCCTGTCAGCATGGGGGGAATCACAGCTCTTACAGCATGAACCAGGGGCTCCTGGGCTGGGCTGTGAATCCTGGTGTTGAGAAAGTGCCTTTGCTCAGCTGTGAAACCATGAGGAATGGGTTACTTTGTTTGTCACCACCTGTCCGGGCTTAACACTCAAGGAGCTGTGAAAGAACTCAGCACCCATGAGCAGCCCGAGGGACTGCGCGGCCCCGCTCTGCCTGCGTTTAACCAGCAAGCTGAGAAACCCCTGTGGAATGCCTTAAGGTGAGGTGACGTGCAAATGAGCTCATTTATGGCAACGTCAAAGGGTGGTGATGTCAATTTTATATGTCCCGAGTGGTGTGGCATAGCCCTGTAGGAGGCTGGGGGAGGAGGCAAGTCCCAGTCTGTGTTTGCTGTGGTATCAGTGTTTCGTTTTGCACAGCGCTGACCACCTGTCTGCCCTGCACAAAGTGAAGCCACGGCTACTAGTTAGTTCAGCTTGCAAGAGCAGATCGAGTTGTTCGTGCACTTTTCTTTAGGATGTTGTGTTTGCCTCTGGATAAATCCCAGCGGGCTGGGTCATGCTTTTAGAACACGGGAGATGTCAGATGGCTTAATGCTGAATTGTGTCTCAGGGCCCTCCTGAAGCAGCAAAATGCGCTGGGTTTTGCCTGGTCCCCTTCCCACCCCAAGCACATGCTCGGCAGAGAGGACAGTTTACGCTGTAGAGCTGCTGTCAGGTTTTTCCTAAGACAAGTTAAAAATTTAAATCTCGCTGTCTTCCTTCTTAAAGATAAAGCTGATGTTTACAGCCCCTGGAAGCCCTTAGATAAATGTACTCTGCCCGTGTTGCCTGCCCTGAATCCAAAATGCTACAGCAGGAATCACATCCCACACAAGCCTGTCTTGCTACAGCAGAGCCCTGTTGCATGTCTAATTAGCTTTGTATCTCACTTGTACGTGTGTGTGTGTCAAAAAATGTCCTGACATGGAAGTCCCAGAATATCACTGGGTCTCTGGGTGGTGCTGCCTCATCTCTGCTCTCTGTTCAGCCTCACACTTCCCACCCTGTGCATGCTATTCCCTGTAATGTTCCTGTTGGGCTGTGGTATTGTCCGGACCCCTTGGCAGGGTTTAGCCGAACATCTCAGGCACAGCTTTGGGGACGTTCGCTTCATGTACCTGTGTCTGCAGTGAGCTGTTGGCTGGGGAGACGCGTAGTGCCACTGTGTGCTGCTCTGCTTCGTGTGCCCTGGCTGTGGCTCAGTGCTGCCCAGCAGCCCCATCTCCCTCCAGCCCTCCTCAGCTACCCAGAGGGACGTGCATCTGCAAGGCAGCCCTCAGCGAGGACTTTGGGTACCTCGAGATACCCAGTCTGAGGTACCCTTGCTCTGATCAGCTATGCCAAGTAACAGGAGGAAAAACAAGACTGGAAGCTCCAGCTCTTCATGTCTCAGAGGGGTGCACAACGTGGCTTCACCTTCACTAGGCCAGGTGGCAGCAACCAGCCCAGGACCCTCCTTACTCACTCGGGAGTTTCAGTCATCACTCCATCTGCAGGAGCGTGCAGCCAGCTCCATCGCCACACTCCCAGGGTCACGCAGACACACGCCGTGGTGGAGCACCGCAAACTGGGCAAGGGTTGGAGCCCCCACCTTATATCCTGAGGGTGTTATCCCCAGTGTTATCCCTGAGACCCCTTACAGTGGCTGGCTGGATAGCTTGAGAGAACATAGCCTGTGTGTTTCTGGCTGCCTCTTGTGACTGAGATCATGGAGGGATAGCGAAATAAGGAACTGAAGTTAAGTGGTTAAGTTGCACCACAAAACAGCAGAATCCACTTTCTGTTGCATTCAGAATAACCACAGCATCCGTTTTTGGATGGGGTCAGGTCTCCATCCTCATAACATAACTGTGAGCATTCTTTTTGGCGAGCTGAGCACGTCTCTCCCCATATACCCCATGTGCTAGTTTCTTCCGAAGAATGTGGAAGTGGATTTGGGTGGTTCCCACTGCTGCTAGTCAGCCTGTTTCCATGTAGGTTGAGTGTCAAGGTGGGGTGCAGAGCTACATAAGCAGCACTGTGCCTGGCATGGGCAACGCTTCTTTGTGTGAGAGGTTGCCAGGCATGGTGACAGCTCTCAGGTTTTCTCAACGAAAGGTTATTTTTAAAGCCTATCCCTCCAGTGGGAACAGAAGGTTTTAAAATTGAAGATACATTGCAGTTTTTAGAAGCAGAGGAAGAAAGGGCTTTGAATGGCCAGTGGTGGCATTGTGCACTGCAGCCAGTGCCGCCAGTCTCTGTGCTGAGCTTGTTTTCCATTAACTGCTTCATCCTCCCCATGGCTCAGCGGCACGGGGACCCGTGTGGCAGAGTAGATTGCTGTGGTTACAGTCTCAGTGCCAGTCCTGGTGGCTCCAAGCACTGTGAAAGAGAACGAGGAGGCTTTTAATCAATTTGGGGACATGCTGCCTTCTCTTAGCATGGAATATTCCTGAACCCTTAAAATACTTTATTTATTTATTTATTTTTTTAACATTGGTTCTTTCACTGAGAACTCTGGTGGCTTTGAAAGGAAGGTTTGGCTTCTGCTGTACTGCAGAGATGTGCTCATAACATCCCTTTTCACCTCCTTGCCCAGCTTTTAGGGCTTTCAGGAGGAAATCGGACCAGGACTGTGCATCAGAGGTGGGAGGTGGGTGGCAGATCTGTGTGGTCCTGCTGCTGCTGGCCAGAGACTGCCCGGAGTAGCTGCAGGAAGAAAACTGACATCATTTACTGGTTCAGTGGGGACCTGGCAAGCCCCAAAAAGGGAAGGAGAATTTTTTGAAATTTCAGGTCTTTCTGATATTCCCCTTTTTATTGATTACTGTTAAAGAAATAGGAAAAGCCTAGCCAATTCATTCGGTTTGCAAACACAAGTTGTTCGTTGTTTTGCTTTCCTTTCAGAAAGAGCATTTCTTTATTTAAATATTGACCTACCGATTTACAAGGAGAAGAGGTTTAGAAAAAAAAATCAATAATTTGAAATTGAGATGAAGGATTTTGCATTGGACTGAATGGAGCATTTTACCCAAAATGACATTTTGAGGTGTATTTCTTTTCCTTTGGTTGGCTGAAAGATCATTCTTGTTTGGGCTGGAGTTAATTGTTTTGTTTCAGCATTACAGACTGCTGCCTAATTCCAGAGAGACGCAAGCAGGGGAGACTCCGATAATTGTTTATTAGCTATGGACACTGAAGCTGAGGGAATTAATTCTTAGACTGGGATTTTTTTTCAGCTATTTTCCCATGCTTTATGCGTTTTGGCTAATCTCTGTTTCTTGCTCCCTTGCACTAACCTTCCCCCTTTAAGTACCTGCTGTAACACTGCCTATGGTTTAATTGTGAACCATGCAGCATTTTTTTGTTTTCTCTGTGCTTATTTTTATTGCTCCAAATGCAAGCTGGTGAAACTGAGGTATCTTCAAGGAGAGGGAGGCAGGGATCAGGAATGGGTAGCAAGTGCTGCTGGCTCATCTGTGGCATTCCTGAAGTCGTAGCAAACTGGACACAAGTGAAAGTAAAGGTAAATTATGAATGTTAGATGCATTGCCATGGCACTTGGGGCCAAAATTCAGTTCAGGGCAGTGTTGTGCCCAGCAGGAGTGCAAGAATTAGTCCCTGTTGTGGACACCTCGTACTCTAGGTAGGTGCTTTGGGATGAATATGTGAAGGGAGTGTATTAGACAGGTGGAGCTGCAGTACTGGGATCTGGAGGCACTTACTGGGAGTTCGGGGGTCATCAGCAGTGCGATGCCGGCCGCAGGGCGCAGGGTGTGTGTGCCTGTGCTGCCAGGAGGGACGAGATGCTGGGAAGGCGCTGCGGGAGATCCCCACTGTCCTCACCAGTTGCAAGCAGAAAGCCAGAAGGCAGCGTGCCATTTCGTACAGTCAGCCTGCTGTTCTCCTGATCTAGCATGACAAATTGGTGTTCCCAGAGTGGCAGCAGAGTAATCAGACTGTGACAAATGGTTTACTTAGAGCAATTTGTTTTCATTTTACTGAAAATTTCCGCAGTCTTAACAAAAGGTTCCCCCCTCCCTCCCCACTCCCACCACCTCCCTTCTTCCTTTAATGGCATTTGCATGATGTTGAGAGGGGGCTTTGGATCTGACCTGCGAGAGGGGAGCGTGGCAACTGGCAGGTCACGATTCTGGGGACCCCAAACTTCCCGGGGCTGGAAGCAGTTGCTGGAGGCATCATGCTGGCAGGGACAAAGCTCCCTGTCCCTTTGCTGCAGGGCTGTACGTGCACTTTCATCTGCCTGTCTCTCATGGGAGCTGAGCTGCCTCTCACCTTCATCGGGTCGGTTCCTGGTAAACGAAGGAGGTGTGTGAGCGTGGGTCCTGAGGGTCCGAAAAAGGTGTCTGCCAGTCTGGCACCTTTCACAAGCTCGAAAAGCCAGGCACGGCACCACAGCAGTGATGTAGCTGGGAAAGGGGAGCTGTGTCTACCTGAAGTGTGGCCAGCCGAATCTGCCCCATCCCCATTCATGGCACGGCTGGATCTGACTGCTTTAATGCGCATCCAGAAGCCGGGAGGGGAAAACGGCTGCAATAAAACAGTGCCCCAAAAGCCCTGCTTAATTGGAGGAATTAGGGAGGGAGTGTGTGGGTCCCTGTCTTGCTGGTGCCTCCAGCTGGCCCTGGTCCTGGGCACGTCTCTGCCTTTTCTGCCCAGTCTTATGTGGGATTTTTCAGTGCCACGGTGCCACTGCAAGGTTAAAACTGGGCTGGATCCACCTGCAAGCCCTTCTGGCAGAGATGAGCAGCGAGTAACCTGCACTGCCCATGTAGCAGGGCTCCACCCTGTCCTGCTGCAGGGAAGTGATTGCCTCCAGCCTGACCCAAGAACAGGCTGAACTCAGGCTCCTTGCCTTCTGCCTGCTCCAGTGGCTGTAATTTATAACTACCTGCTGGTTCCTGGCACAGCTCTTGCAGTTCCAGCAGCCGGTGCTTTCCGTGGGCTGCAGAGAAGGGAGGCGTGCTGGGGCTGGGGGCTCTGTGCTGTGGGGAAAGCGGCCGGGAGGACAGGGCAGGGTCAGGCCGGTGGCAGGGGACGGTACTGCCGTGGGGGTCTTAGGACATGGGGCATTGATACGACTGTTCAGTGCCCACCCAGTCCTGTTCCCTGCGATCACGCACCAGGATGAGCTTGGAGGCAGTTAGACCTCTGCCATCCAGCTCTTCTCGGGTTCTGGCTTCTTTCCTGCCTGGTCCTTTCCCAAAATGTGTCACTGCCCAGGGCAGGGTACTTGTGGCTCTGCAGATGTGACGTGTTGCTGCATACCTTTGAAGCAACACCTGAACTCCCCAAACTAATGATTTGGGGCACGCTGGGGTGCAAACCTTGCTTCTAGACAAGTGGTGGGCGTGGAGCACTGTGACGTGTTGGAGCCATGGATTTTTTCCCTCACACTGCCTGTAGTTGCTGCTTTTTTTGTGCAAGCTAATGGGATGAAATGCTCAGGCCACTCGTATGAGTAGTTGGCCATGATGGTCTGTCGTGCTTTCTTTTGGCTCCAACATCTGCCCGTAGCCTCAAGGGCTTGAGTGGGCAACGTGCTGCACTAGGTGCTGGTCCCACGGCAGGAGCCTGGCAGTGCAACGGCTTTCCTTGAGTGAAATTCCCATTCTGCTGGCAGCTTGTTCTTTGCAGAAACCCTTGGAAATAGTGCAGCGGTGTGTGACTGACTGTTGCCCACTGGAACGTGTCCCCGGCCTCGGGTGGAATGAGCTTTCTGGTATTTGCTCATTCCACGAAATGACTGAAGTAAGACCATTATCGCAGCACGGATTTCGTCATGTATTAGCAAACATAATAAAGCGATGGAAAATTACTTGCGCTAATCGGACATCCATAAATAGGCTCAAATAGTATGTTTGACTCTCAATTGGAGTGAATAATTTATCAGCTGATTAAATCTGATCATTTTGCACAACCTGCCAGTAGTTTTCCAGTGCATGTTTTTACTGTCCATATATCTCCATTAGATTGACAGATTTGGGTGGTTCGGAATGGTAATAGTCAGGGAAATGCCGTGTGTAAGTAAATAAGGCTGGATTTACAGCACCGGGGCACCGCGCTCGGGTAGCTTAAGCCAATGTGGGGCGATGGTACACATTTAAATAATAGTGGCTCTGCATCTCACGTATGATCTCTTAAGACCTAGAGAGAAAGAAGGAAAAAAAGAAAACAAACAAAACAGGCACAGAATGTAACCTGCTGTAGGTCGGGCAGGAAAGCTGCCTGGAGCTCCTGTGGTATTTGCTGGGTATGAGAAGAGCAATGGGGTGTAGTGGCAAGCAGAGCAGCTCACAGCGCTCAGTGTTTGAGTCCCACCTTGCTGGTGGCAATATGTCCTGGTGGTGAACATCCTTCAGATGCTGTCTGTCTGCCTCTGTGCTCCTCTGTCCCCCTCTTCTCTCACTCCACCTGCTCCCATCCACGCTTGCACACTATCTGCACCTGCATGGGGATTTTCTGAATGGCGTGGTGTTTGCTTTCTTGCCTTGATGTTAAACTCTAGTTCTCTTTTGCTGTTTGAATATAAAACGTTTCCCTTGATGACACAGCAAAGCCTGTATTTGGGCACAGAATCCCACATGGATGCAAAATTTCCAAGGAGATAGGATTAAAAAGAAATGACATCTGCGAACAGAATGAATATTGGATGGCTGCGGAGTCCTTAAACAAAGTCTTCTGAAAAGTACGGCTTTACTGCAGGCCAAATCCGAGTGCCTGTGCCCTGGTTTGCTCTGTGTGGCCACCCCATCCCTCAGCAGGCAGCCCTAAAGCTGATGCACAGCTTTAGAGGCTGGCGCAGGATCTTGGGGCGCTGGTCCTGCTCTGGTGCTCTCCAGAGCTGGCATCATGCCCTGGTGTGGGCTGGTGCTGGGGAGCAGCGTGGGGGCAGCGAGGGGAGGTGGAGGCCCCTCTCCCCAAATACGCGCAGCTTGCATTCGGTCCGTGAGATCGCAGGGCAGTCAGTCAAAAAGGGTGATGTCAATGCTTAATTGGTCTTTACTCGTACAGAAATGCAAATACAAGTGCTCTCCAGATCTGTCTGGGACCTGTCATGACCCAAGGAACACCGGTTGCAGTGCTTGGTGTGATTGTCCCAGTTCCGAGCTCCTTTGAGAACCCTATCAATGAAACTCCCACTGCCTTCCCTTGGAGGAACGGGAGAAACTCAGCATCAGACAGTTTGCAGGGTCGCTTAGCAGTAATTTAAGGGAATTAAAAGGAAAAGCACCAATGGGATGAACCAGTCAGCCAGGGAGCATTTGTACTGCAGGGCCAGCTGCATGGGAAGCAGGGCTAATAACTGTTGTCTTTCCCCTTCACATTTGTAGCTGAAATTTCCCCGCTAGCCCCAAAGGCCATCAATTCAGTTTATGACTAAGAAAGGAGAACTGGGAGAAAAAAAGCAAATTTTCAGCAGCAGATCAGTACTTTACTTAGGGACTTTCCTGCAGGCAGATAGAAGTGCGGGTATAGACTTAAGTCTAAAAGTCACTGGGTATCATTGTATAAAAGCAAGCGTATGAAATACACAGCTTTGGCAGGTTGATAAGTTAATGCTGGCATTATTATTTAGTACTGGGAATATTTCCTGTGCCTGCTTCAGAGCGGTGGCAGGTTAGTACCCATAACAAGCAACATTCTGTAGGAAGAAAATGCTTTTTTTTTTTTTTTTTTTTTCCTGTATTACATTGCTGCAAAATTAGATCCCAGCCAGGACTGGCACAGAGCAGGGAAATCCCGGGGAGCTCCTAGGAAGGCACAGTGGTTTTTAAAGGGAGGGAGGGTCTGGGGACGCCAGGAACAAAATTGATTTGCACTCAGTGAGAGGGTTGCGTAGTTAGAAACCCAGCGTAGTTTCTGTAGCATTTCCTTTTCCTTTCGAAAACAGTCACTGCTCAGAGCAGCCCAAGGCACAGCGTGGGTGAGGGATGTGGCCAAGCAGGGAAGGAAAGGCCAAAGCTGAGGAGCTGGCAGAGCATTGTGCTGCTTGCATTTCTTCAGCACAGTCCTGGCCCCAGCCTGCCGGAGGGAGTGCTGCTGCTGCCTTCAGCAGGCCTAGCTTTTGTCCAAGCCTCTGGATAATTAGCACCGCTGACAGCATTATTCTCCTCATGTACACAAGCCAAATAATCACTGTCGTGCGGCTTTGGGCTGGCAAGCTGGGACACTCTGGGGATGTTATTCAGAGTCTGGAGTTGTGTCTTGCCTCTTGCCAGTCCTCACACAAGAAGAATTTGTTCAAACCCAGATTCACTGGATCAGGTCTTCCAGGAAAGCACAGAAGCAGTGATGCAGAGCAGTTTCTGTTCCCCCCTCCCTGGCTTTGTGTACCCTAATGAAGCTGAGGGGGGTGTTAGCCCTAGCACATGCCTCTGTGTCTTCTGGCCATGATTACCGTGAAACGAGGGCTGGTTCTTCCAAAATGGCTTTCTTGGCTTGAAGTGGACAGTGTGGATCATCTCTTCCCTCTTACGTGGAGATTAAAAAACGTTATCTTTTCCAGTTGATGGAGTGGAATGGCATGTGGGAGTATGTGCCAAGCAGGTCTTGAAAGAATGCCTCAGAGTTCAGGGGCAGGGTTCACAAGCTCCAGCATTTTCTTTGCATCATTAAATATCAATCTTGAGGATGCTCCCTGGGTTTTGTTGCTTATGCATTGCTAGGATGACATTTGACACTTCAAGTAGGAAAGACAAATTGCAGTCTTTGGCGAAGCTGCTAAATGTTCATCAGTTAGTGATGAACTAGGTAGTGATAAGAAATGGATGCTCAGATGTTTGGGTAGTATCCAAAGCAAATGGATAAGATCAAATCCTTTACCCGTCCACCTCAGCACACCTCTGTTGACTTAAGTAAGTGGGGTTAAGGCAATTTACCTGCTCTGTACCTCCAAAGAGTATTTATTTCCTGATATGTTAGCAGCAAGACCAGAGTCTACAGAGGAGTGACTTCGCTGTGAATATGCAGTGTGTTCAGTGCTGACTCCCTGCAGGCTGCCACGTGCATGGAGGCAGAGCTCACTGCTCCCTCACAGCCCAAGGACCCAACGTGCATTTCAGCGTCTGTTTGCTGTGTGCTTTTCTCCTTCAAGCCTACTGGTGGGTTTACATGCCCCTCTCTTTCTACCCCGCATAAGGAGACCACAAGCTTCAAAATCAACTGTGTTTTGTTACCTTCATTTAGAAAACAGAGAGCAGCTGCAGGTAGTGCCACAGCACGTTCAGACTCCTTTCAACATGACACCATTTGAAACTGGAAAGGCAGGTGGTTATGTGAGGAAAAGCACTCGGTTTTGGTTTGTGGCATCGTTTCCCCAAGGAAGATACTGCTTTTGAAACCCAAGGGTAATGTTGCCAGTTACTACAGGTGTAGAGCACAAAACCTGAGCCATTTAGCACAGCCGAAATAAACTCACGGGACTGAGGCAGAGGAGAAGGAAGGTGCCATCCATCTCCTACCCCAGGATGCTTGGGGAGAGGTGGACCAGGGAATGGGAATACGGAAAAGTGTATTTCATCTCAGTCACAGCCCAGTTATCATTGACTTGAGAGCTGTGGCAGTACACAAATGCGTTTGCTCCAGAGACAAAACAGAAAAGGTACATTTTTGGAGAGCAGCATTGGTGCTTTTGCCCAGCATTTGCTACGGCGGGGCTCTGACCTGCCTCTGATACAGGAACAGCTGGAGAAGGAGGCTGATGTTTAATTTCACTTGTTACCCAAGGCTTGAATCCTCTTCTTCAGCCTTGTATACCTGTCCATTATACGAGCTACAGCCTGGTCCCTCCAGTGACCTGCTGAAGCCACATTGGCTTTAACACAGCATTGCTGTCTTCTAACATTGCTTTTAGGATCATGCAAGAAGGGATGAGGGTATCACAGGAAGGCCTGATTTCCAAAACCTGAAGCAGCATTACCGGAGAGCTCCAGAGGTAACTGTGGTACTGAGTGAGCCTGGGAGTTTGCTGTTTGAGCCTGCACCCCCTGAGGTGCCTGAGCGTGCCTGGTAGGGAGAAGCAGCGGCTGGGTGTGCAGTGTGGGATTTGTGTCTCCTAAAGACTTGAGAACATACCAACCATCAAATCCAGAGAAGTATAAATAACACTGAAAAATGTAGACAAATAGTTGTCTTCATTCCCTCCAAGGCGGGGAGGACTGAATGTCTGAAATGTGGTCTGAAAGAAAAAAAATCTTCATTTTTACTCTTTAATACAATAAAACTGAAAGCAGCCCACATTGTCTCTGAAATGGGAAGCATGAGACAGTCAGTATTACATTTTCTTTCTGGATGCAAGAAAATGACCTTCATAGCTCACTTGAGGCTTTGTCTCTTTAGAATTATGGGCCATTTCCTTGTTAGTGGTAATAAACTACATTATATTCCACTTCACACTGATGGGGTCTTTCTACATAAAGCCAGGGAACTTCAAAAAAAAAAAAAAAAAAAGGAAAAGGAAAAAAGGTCAGTGAATTTCAAAATGTGCTTTATTAAAAAGGATATAAAAGGGAGAGAGCTCGTATCACTTCTCAAATGTTATGTGTTATATTAATAAGCCATTATGTTTTAAACACTATTTGTAAGCACACAGTTTGGGGTGTTAGGACACCGTGCACATGGGGACCAGATGTTCAGCATGCAGAATAAGCTGGGACAAAGACCAGAGGGGTCAGAAGCAGTGGCAGCTCCCAGTACTGCAGCCTCTCCCAGATTTTGGGCCCTGTTTTTCAAAGACCCTGCCTGGTTAGCAGAGACCAGGACAGCATGTTAGCACAAGCCAGAAACCCTGGTGAGTCGGTGCTGTGCCTTTAAATGATGTTCAGAGATCCCCTTATTTCCCCTCTGCACTTTTGGCCTCCCGACAGGCCTGTAATTAGCACAGATTTTTCACATTCGTGGATAGATTGGAAATTTGGAAGCACTTAATGGAAGAGGTCAGTCACCTTGACCAGGCTGAAATTGCCATTAGAGGACGTCTGCGTGCTCCCAGGGCTGGCAGCACACAAACACATGAATATTCACGTGCCGCATGCAAAAATGCAAACACCGTTGGCAACATGGGCAGGGCTAGGACCTTGCATCCAGCGTGACACCAGCCCAAGGGCTTTCACATCTTCTGGGGACGCTTCCTCATAGCCTTACACAGGCAGGGCTTGCACACAAACCCAGTTCCTTCGTAGTACTGCCAGCACCTTACCCAGCTGAGCTTCTGCGTGGATCCCAAGGGTGGTGGTGCCAGAGCCTGTTTGCCAACAGGATTTTGCTTTGGGGAGCTAGTTCTGCTGGGCAGCCAGGCCGTGCTTTGGTTTGCAGGCAGAACCAGGAGGCTGGTTTTCCCGCTGCAGATAGACCAACCTGCCTCTCTGCTTGGCCTGGGACATCATTTTTTGTGTTCCCTTTGGTTTGCTGGCAACTGCTGGGGTTTCCATTTGTGTAGCATCGGTAGGGGAAGCTGCCTCCAGAGCCTTACTTGTAGGCTGGGAAGTGATTAAAGGAGACCTGTGAATATAGAAGGAGCTATGGGAAGCATAATGTGATTTCCTTTCTGTCCCTATAGTTCATGAGTTTAATGCAGATTTCTAAGACACTGGGCAGTAAGTGTACAATGCATTTTTATTTATCTGTTTTAATCTCTCAGACCATTTTAAATTATGATGGAAGTAAAATAAGAAACCCACACAGCAAATCCTCCAAACAACCGTTAAGTTAGGAGAGCTCGGATCCTTTCATTTCCGGATCTCCTAGGTGCAGTTAATACTTAATGGGAGAAGAAGCAGGTCCCTGGCAATAATTATGCAGTTTTGAATTGAAGCTTATGATCCTAGCAGCAAGGATTCTTACAGTAAGGTGCAAAACAACAAGCCCCATTCTTGTAAAAAAACAACACAAAAAAAAGCCCATGCCTTTTAAACATTTACTGTGTGTGTTTAATACTAAAAGTGATTATAGCACATTGCTCTTCACCTTAATTGTTTGGCAAATGTCACACCGTAAAAGCAAATCCCTCTCTTGCACTTCTAGAATACCGTGACATTCTCGTGCTGCCAAGGAGCCCCTGCAAGATGCTTACGAGGGCCCCTTCCCTGTAGCACGGTTTGTGAGCATTTCATAAACCTTTCTACACCAAAGCGTCTGTCGGGGATGAGGAGATTATTTTATTCCCACTTTTTTTCCTGCTGGAGAACCAAAGGACGGAACGAGCCGCAGATCCCTTAAGGTCTTCAGGTGCATAAATCTCCTGTGACCAAGCCCGAAGTTCAGCGCACCTGACTTTCAGGATGCGTCTGACTAGAGGGTTATGCTGGAAGTTTAATCGCCCTTAAAAATCAATCTTTAACCAACCGACCACTTTGTTGCTTCCCCTTCCAGCTCTCTGCAGCCCTAAAGCTGGCTCGCCCATCAAACGCAGAGCTGGAGCTCCAGCAACACACGGCCAGGTTTCCACAAGCCATCAGTGCCAGTTACTTGAACATCTGGCACCATTTGGATCTAGTGTTTGTTTTGCTTTATTTTGGTTCTTGTTTTTAAAGTAATTGTTCACGGCAAGCACACCATGTTTTCGTTACAATAGAAGAAAACCAAGTGTCATGAGCTGCTCTTCTTAGCGAGGAGTGAAGCAGAGCAGAGTAATGCCCGCAGCTCGGCATGGCCAGAGCTGTCAGAGCAGAACCAGCAGCGTTGTGATGAACTGGATCGCAGGGCAGGGCCAGGGGCTTCTCCAGGGCTGGCTTCTCCTCTGACTGCCTGTGAGGGTGCAGGGGTGGAACGCAGTGATGTGGTAGGTCACCACCAGGAAAGGAAATTCACGACCTTCAAACTCATTGCACGTGTGAAAGTTACTGCCTGGCTAGCGGTGCTCTTTGCTGTTGTTTGCTGGTTGTCATTTATAGAGGAGAGCAAATAATCAGAGCTAGCACTGTCTCAGGAGATGCCTGATTCCTTGCAAGATCAGGTTCTGAGAACAAGGAAAGGACTTTATATCACATTGACTGTCATCTGCACTCTCCGCTCCACTAACTGGATTTATTGTAAGGCTGCATCAAACAAATGGAGTCATAAGCTGCACCAGCCCCAAGGCGCCTGGATGAATTAAAACATCCAAGACAATGACGAATGCTGCCAAAGGGTGTTGATATTGGGCTGCCAGACCTGTGGTCTCTGGCAAAGCCCAAGAAACAGCCTTGTCACACAGGGACTCCAGAGTTACCACTCTCAGCACTGGGTGGGGACCGAATTCCCTTCTCCTCTGCCTTTTCTATCCAAGTGGCAGCCACGCTCTGCGGTACAGCGTGCTGCCTCTCGCCATGCTGTAGAGAATGAAAAGCTTTACGTCTCGAAATTTAGCTTTCACAGGTCTCACTGCCTCCTTCCCTCCGCTGCTCCAAAATTCAGCAAAACAAAATACAGTTCAGAACACACGGCAAAATACGGAGGGCCCGATGTGGTTCCTGCTGAAATCAGCCATGACAGAGAGAGCTCCTTGTTGCTGAAATGCCATGACGTGGGGCACGTGCTTGCACGCTGTGGCTGGGCATTGTTATAACACTCTTGTTTGTCCATGCACGTGCACTGTGTGCTGCATGTGCTTGTTATGCAGGTATGTGCACTTAAAGGAGACGAGTGTCTGTTAATCTCCAGACAGCAAATACATATACATACATGTAGGTCTGTGCACATATGCATATATGTGTGTACGTGCACTGCTACCATATGTTTAAACTGGCATCAGGCCAGGCCCACGCGTCTTCATAAAGTCTGGATCCCTGCGTGTGTACCTGAAAAGCCAGCCTCTCTCCAACCGCAGGAGCCAGCTCTAGATGTGAGCTGTACTGGAGGCCTTTGATTCATAAGACCTTCTCTCTTGGTGGCTCTTTGCGTAGGATTTCCGTGCGAGGCGAAATCTGAAATTGGTGATGGATTGTTATCTGCCAGGCTGCAAGGAGAGAGCACCACGTGTCGCCCCGTCGGGTACAAGCTCCTTGTGCAGCGCCGGTTTATTTGACAGGTGGCAGCCATCCGAGGGGAGACTTTAATTTGAGAGTCTGTACTTAATAGTAGTGGTCCAGAGCCCTGCCATGTCCTTTCCATTGACCCCTTTTGTTTCTTTCTGAAAAAAAAAAAAGATTGGGAAGCTTTTTGTAGTGCTGGGGGAATGCCACTCTCAGGCACGTGGCTCTCACCGTGAAGCAGTGACCCCAGGGAGGCCGAGAGTGGGCTCCCAGTCTGAGGAGGGAGCAGGGCTCACGCATGGTCCCCGATCCTTGGAGAATTTCTCAGTGTAACAGCGAGGTGGGCAGAGCATCAGCTCCTACCCAGACGAAGTGCCATCCATTGCACCTATGTCAGCTCTTCTGAACTGGACATGCACCCACGGCCACAGGGCGCTGCACGCTCATACACAGCCCCGTTCGCACCTGGTGTGCATCTTCCCCATCCCCAGCCTCCTGTTTGCCTTTCTCTGGTTACAAAGAAGTCACTAAAGGAGAGATACATTTCTTACCAGCATCATGCTGACCCCCTTTCTCCTCCCCCCAAGCCTTGAAATTAATTAAATGATGTCACGCTTGATTTTATCTGATTTGGAAGCAATTCATCACCCTTTTGCTGGTTCTATTAGTCCAGGCGATCAGCACATTAATTCATTTGTGAGACTAAGCTCAAGGGTAATTACAGTGAGGAAGCTTAATGCCTAAACGTGTTAATGTCTGTAATCAGAACTATTTTCTCAGTGCGGAACAATTGTTAGACAATTACACTTGGATATGATTGCCCTGGTAGGCAACAGACGCTGTGTCAAGAGGGGAATAGCAGAAGCTTGTTTTGCAAGTACTGTGTTATCAGCAAATTCGTCTCTTTGCAATCTCTCTCCTCCTGGATTCTGCGCAGCTCGCCCCTCTCTCAGGTTTCGCATTAGCAATTAAGTTGAAAAGTCAGCTCTGCCTCTTTTTCAGACTGCGTAGTGTGGGGCACAGAGGAAAATAGACACCTTTGCTTTTTTGTAACATAAATGTCACAGGCTTTGGCTTCTGGTGTCCTTGTTTATGTCTGCAGAGAGAAAGCATGGCTTTCATAGGCTG
The DNA here is from genome assembly GCF_964035555.1 of Netta rufina. Taxonomy (NCBI): domain Eukaryota; kingdom Metazoa; phylum Chordata; class Aves; order Anseriformes; family Anatidae; genus Netta; species Netta rufina. The sequence continues at coordinate 8,100,872 of NC_140129.1, forward strand.
CCCTTTGCCTCCCAGTAGGCCTGATGTGCCTTTTTTAAATTTTTTTTTTCCATCCAGCAATCACTGCTTTCCAGTCAAAAGAAGTCTAGGTCTGGATGAACTTTGGGGTTGAGATTCTCCCTCTCCTGTCCCTCTCCTGCCCTTACAGAGGGCTTTTTGTTGACTTCATGGTGGGGAAGCATCCTGCCAGGGTGATCCTGGACCTGCCTTAAATGAAAAGGTGATTGAGGGACCCGTATGGGCACAGTGGGACCACGCAAGCATAGCAAGGGGGCACAAAATCTCTGTTAGGTTGGTTTTCTCTGCTCTCCCCTCCTCTGCCTGAGCTGTTGGTGCATTTGTCTGACCAGAAAGCTTCTAGTTTTGTGTCAGGCTCCCTAAACATGTTTTTGCCCTTCATGCGTAGCTCTGTGCTGCACAGCAGGCACGTATGCTATCCATGTGTACGTGTGACATGTGCAGGGCAGTGACAGGGCCACGGCTTGGGGAGAGGCTCAGGAGCGTGGCCGTGAGCACGCGGTGCACACAGCATGGATCCAGGGAAGGTGGGGGAGTCACCAGCCAGCTCAAGGTAATTCAGCTTCGTGGGACTGCTGATCCCCACCCCTTTATCCCCTCCTCAGGCTGGTGTGTGCCATGTGCAGGCAGGTTTCGTTCAGCCTCTCTGCTCCTGGCGTGTTCCCCTCTCACAGTGAGGATAAATGTGCTGCAGCCGGGTGGTGTGGCCGGGCAGCAGGACGCCGGGGGCCCCACAAAGTCATTCCTCTTCCTCCCCGGGTGCCCACGGTGACCTCCGCTGTCACCAAGCGAGTGCGAGCACTTGTGCTGTGCCGCTGGGGAGAGATTGTATTCCAGCTCACCCTGGAGGCCCTCCAATGCGCCGGGCACTGTACCTTGCAGAAATTCTCATTTGGGGTAATGTCCCATACACCGGTGGCCTTGAAAAATGCATTTCTTGGTGTTTGAAGAAAAGCCTCCAGTGGTGCTGTGGAGTGGCAGCGTCCTCAGAGGCCCCTGGGAGGAAACGAGTTGGCCACGATGTGTTTTGCAGATACGGTGAAGCTGTGCCAGTGACAACCACAAGAAGAGCTCTCTGATCGGATGGTTTCAGAGGCTGTCTACATCCAGAGAAAGGTAAGAATAAATGTAAAGTGCCTGTTGCCATTAGAGATGAAGAACAAATGTTTGAGAGAAATCCTCGCTGGTCTCCAGCTGGACAGGGGCTGTGGCTGTGACCTTCTCCTGTCTCCATGCCCAAATTACCAGGCCTGGAATTAGCACCTCCACCCTTTTCCAAAGCCTGGGATCTAACAAAACCATTCTGGGGTGTTCCAGAGAGGTCTGAGCCCTCTCCCAGCAGCACAAGAGCAGATGGGAAAGATGGCACGGCCCAGGCTGTTGCAGACCGAGCCCTTTCCCTGCCACTGACTTGCTTCAGTGTCCTGCCTTGCCTTCCCCATCTGCGCTTGTCCCTCCTCCAGTCTTTGGGCTGTTTCACGTAGGAGCTTCCCAGGAAACACGAGCAGCGTGCTGAAGGTCTCCGGGTGGGAAACCAGCCTGGAGGGGGCAAGGGGGCACAGCTTCGCTGGTGCAGCATCCTGGGGACAGTGGATGCTCAGTTGCTGTCTGTCACCCCAGCGCAGCCTTCTGGGGCTGGCTGCAGGTTTGTCAAGGAGCGTGGCACAGCAGGCACGATTTGTCAAAATGGTCTGAAAACTGACAACGTATCTGTGGCATTGAGTGAGTTTGTAAAAAAGTAACATCCAGGGTAATCTGACATCTGTTCTCAGCCAGCTATCGTGTCTGACAATAGGGAACGTAAGCACAATAGGATGGCACATGAAGAGGTCTGAATTTCGCGTTGTTTCTTCTCCTTTGTGCTGGAATAACTTCTTAGCAGTGTAGAAAACCTATTTCTCACCCTTTCACATTCTCCTGGCAGATCTTTGAATATTAATGCTGTCTCTGGCATCCGTGAGTCAAAGCACTCTGCGCTGGGCTGATGAGGGTTGTAGGGCACGAGCAACATCCCCGTCTCCTGCACGGGTGATGAGCAAAGCCCCCGGGCTGCGGTGGCACCTCGTGCTGCGGTACAGGGTGGCACTCACTCGGCAGGACCTGGCCTGGCCATCAGGAGGTCAGGATTTATCGAGCAGCTCTGGCACTGGCTTCCCTTTTGTCCGCGCTCTGCTGGTGACGTCAAAAGCACGGTGACTTGTTCAGAGGAGTGCTGAAGCTCGGGATGGCTGAGCCCATTGTACCATCCAAGGCCTTTGACTTCCTCTGCTGTACCAAATGGCGAACAGGAACAAGAGATGTAGCCCCATCATCGTGTTAGGGACCCTAATCCTCAAAATTAGTCCCAAGTTACTGTAGGTACCATTTAAAACTACAATATTCAAACAATAGCTTCTAAAATATTCACCTCCTCCTCCTCCTCTTTTTGTCCTTATTAAAAGCTATGGAATATTTCTAATGTGACAGGAAACATCCTCCATTGTTTCGCCATTATATTTGACTGAAGTGAAGCTGCTTGCCTGCACAGACGTACCCACCTCTGAATGCTTTGCTATTCTGGGCCCTGTACAGGTTGGAGCCTAACTTATTTTAACTATTGCAGTCTCGGCTGCCTTGTAGAGTTCTTGCAGGCCATTAAAGCTTGATGTGGTTTTACCCTCTCAGCTAACAGAGACCCCAAACAGTACATGGATTCTGTTAAAGTACAAAATGCAATCATTGTAGGCAATTAGGAGATAAACTTCCTTCTCTCTTCTGTGTTTGGAGGTCAGATGCTTTGAGATCCTTGCTGCCCACCAGGACATACTCTCTGCCACCCTTTTAGCCAGAGGTCATGGACAACAGATGTGGTAAGGAAACAAAAATTGAAAGCTCCAGATTTGCAGCACTCGAAGTGAAGCCTTCTGAGCCCTGCTGTGCCTGGCGAGGCTCATCCCATGGCCCCATCCCCGGGCATGGCTCATGCCCCAGGGCTGAAATGAAAATCCTTGCTCCCATGCCTTTCTATGATGCAGGAACAGTGATGTTGCTGAAACTGAATTGTTCTTGCTGCTCACACGACTGCAAGTGCAGTAGGACCTCACCAGCTTCAGTACTGAAACGCTGTTGGGCTAAAAGCTAATCTGCTGAGTCCCCTGTGGATGGAGGAGTGAGATGAAAGACAGCTCCAACTGTGCAGTGGCAGAGCTTGGCATTCCTGAGCCACTCCCAGCTAAAATGATCCTCACCTCCATCTCTCCCAGCTCACCAGTGTGTAGTATTTCACCCATGAAAGGTTCATCCATCCAGCCACGCACCGTTCGGCATGGCGTACTGATATATCTGCCCGGGCCCTGTTCCTGAAGTCACCGAGCACCTGTAGGTGTTTTGCTGAGAGCAAGCAGGGGCTGCCTTGTAGCCCTCCTGATTTCCCGAAGGACCTGGGGGCAGCTCAAGCCGTAGTAAGTCTGCATTCGATCAGCACTGGAAAATCCCCCAGTCGTTACTCCTGCCTTCCATGCACGATCATTTTCTCCCTTGCAGTTACAAATACGTTCAATCAAAACGAGCGTGTTTTACTCCTCTTTGTAAACAATGCAAATGCAACGCAAACATTTCACTGTTTGCTGCTCAGTATTTCTGCATAATCTGGCAATCCTGCACAGAGCAGATAAAATGGTAGGGAAGGAAAGTTCTTAGCTCATTTCTCTTTTCTGGCAAAAGCATTCTGTCTAATGGCAGGCCACTCCATCTGCCTGCCCCACATATGCAAACATCTCATGTCTGTCTTGCTGTAGTGTCACCTCTGTTGGGGTCCTGGGAGGTGTCGCAGCCTCTGGTTCCTGCCCAACTCCCTGTTCCTGGTTGGAAGCCATCACCACCCCATCAAACACCAGTTTTAGCAAATCAGCAAATTCAGACAGGAAAGTCTTGAACATTTACCCCTTTCCTGCTGCTGTAGGAAATCCTGTATTTCCTATAGAATCATAGCGGGCTTGTTTCTACTCAGCCTTAAACCACGTTCAGCACACAGTCCTTACGTTCATTTTCCTTGGTTTGACAGGACTCTGGGGTGCCACAACTCTTGTTTGAAACTTCAAGCAGCGACGTGGCATTCAGTGCAGCTAACGACGGGCAGCCCGACCCTACCAACTGCTATGCTAAAAAGTAACGGAGGAAGGAGAACAAACACCTGCAGAAGCTGTTCCATGTGTAGCAGAGGCACAGAGCGCATAAAAGTAGTATGGTAAGCTGCCATGCAAGTCACCCGTTAAGTGCCATAAAGATGGGCCAGTCTGCATGTTCCCCAGCTCCTGCAGCAGTAGCATGGGCCACCAGTTTGCACTGGGAGGTATCCAGCTCCCTCCTGCTGCAGATGGCTCATGGCACAGCACCAAGCCCAGAGACCGGTGTGGTGTGCCCTGGGCAGGCTGTGCTTTCCTGGCCAGGTCTCTCTATACCCAGTGCTGCTCCACGCTCCTCAGAGCCTGCTCAGGACTGCTCACGGCTCACCAAAGCAGTATGGGAGCAGATCAGCTGAAAGAGATCAGCTGGCTCTTCACGCGGTACAGCTGTTTCTTTATCCCTCCTGTCCTCCCCTGGGTCTGTCCCCTCCCCAGTCCCTGTCCCTGCCTTGCCAGGAGCACACTTTGGTAGAAAAGTCTGAAAAATCAGGGCCATTTCTGTTCTGTGGGACCAAAGGGTTTCCTTTGTTATAATTCCTCTGTTCAGCTCTGTGCAAGGCCCTCACATGGGGCACTGCGACACACGCCCTGGATAATGGAGACAAAAGCAGATTACTGTGGGGATGCCTGAAAAGAAACCGTGACTTGTTCCCTTGTTGCTACAATCTTGTTTACTTGCTGTGCTTTGCAGGAAGCAATTCATACAGGTTTCTTTTGCATAACAATAGTAAAGGCTTTTCGTGGTGAAAGAAAAACAAACCACAAACAAAATAGGGAAAAAACGGGTGAGAATTTATCACAGAGATGAACACAGCCTTGCCTGAAAGAGTTTATGCCGTTCATGCCATTTATGCCAAATGAAATGTTCAGTTTCTGCTTCCTTAATGTTGTCTCCCAGTGTCATGGCCCTGATGCAGTGTGACAGAGGGCTTGAGAGGAAGGCTGGAGGCTCAAAGGCAGTGTTAAACTCATTTCTCTGCTGGCCCATGGCAGGAGATAGCAGGGAGAGAGGACAGCAGCTGGGCTTTGCTAAGGCTGGGCTGCTGCATGTCTTGGCTTGGTGTTGGTGGTTTGGGTTTATTTGTTTGGCAAATACTTGGAAGAAAGTAGGCCCAGGTTAAAGGTCAGGTTTAACATGCTCTTGGTGTCTCTTGTGTTTCTGTAGCCTCACCTTGCTGCCTCCATCTCAGCCTGGCCATTTTCTGCACTGAAACGAGGCTTTTGCAGTTGTGTTGGGTGTTCGTCAGCTGTTCCCCCCGGAGAGGTGAGCACACACAGGAGGTCGGTGGCACAGAGTGGGCATCCCTTCTGGAGGTGCTCCCTGAAACGAGGACCTCAGCAGGTGCTCTGTCAGCTGGGGTTAAACCCAGCTGTGCCCTGCTCTGGCCCATGCTGCTGCTTTGCAAAAGTAAGGGGAAGACAGGTTTGAGTCGACAGTTGCAGATAACATGGAAAAAGGTTTTTAAGTCTTGCCATGTGATCATTTTTAAATAGAGACACACAAAGACTCAGGTTGGCTCCCTGAGCTGGGCTAAGTGCATCAGAGGCTGCACCCAGCTGCCTGTTTTTGGCAGCATCCCCTCTGGGAAGATGCACAGTCCCCCTGTGGTCCTGGGGCTCTTCCAGGGGCACATCATTGCTCTCAGGGGCATTCAAGGCTCTGCCCATGCAATTTGGTTTAACCTCATCATGCTGTAACCCCCTTCTCCCGCTTTGTTCCTCTAGCTGCTGTTTCTCTGGTTGCTGGGACAAGTTGAGGCTGTCCCCATGCCAGTCTGGGTGTTACATAGTGACCCCTGGCCTGGTGGCTGAGCTGGGGGTCAGGTTTGGAAACAGCACTCAGCAGGTGAGCACCAGAGATCAGTAAGGAGCAAAGGCCAGAGCTGTTTGGCCACCACCACCAACCACCAGGGCACTGTAGCCTCTCGGTTAAATACAAACATACGTGGGAGGCTCAGGCCTTGATGCTCCTGGGGTCCACTGTGCCACTGGGCCCCACAAGGCGCCCATGCTCCCCATCCCAGGTCCAGCTCTGGGTAGAACCCCCAGCCTTCACTGAACACTGAAGGCGCTGGCATTTGAGGCTGGTTAAAAGCTGAAGAGCTGAGGCATTTCCTGGGAGTGAGTGCTTTGCACAGCCTGAATCTGCCTGTGTGATAGGCACTTTGTAATCCTGGCAGAGGAATTTAGTTGAGAGAGCATTATGGGCAGATTAAAGTAGCCAAGGGGCAGTTCATTTGCTGCCCTCTGCTCTTCTGGTTTGACTTTTTCTAGCGTCAGGCAGCAATGTACAAAATATTTCCTGGGCCACTCAGAGATCTACACGAGATGTATTCAGCCCCGTGACTTAGCAGTAGCTGCTGTGACTTCAGTGCTGCTGTTTATTTTTCAAAAAAGTCTTCTGATGTTTTTTTTACTTGGTACAATCTTCTGTACATGAGGAGTGTTTTCTTTGTTTTAAATGGGATATTCAGCGACTTCTTTGCAGCTTTCCAGTTGTATATTTTGTAAATTGAGTGCAAGCTTTAAAGAGCTTTGTCTGACTTCTGGGGCTGTTCCATGGCTACTGAAATGTTGACCCAACCTCTCCTGCCTACGTGGTCCCAGACTTTACCAGCGGTGGTACGGGGCCTGCAGCTGCTGCTCGCTTTGCTCTTGGCGAGCCCAAAGATTGGCAGCGCACCGCCCGCCTGCGCTCAGCACCCAGGGGTGCAGCTGAGCCCTGCTGGGACAAAATGCTGCTGCTGCTGCAAGCCCCAGCCACCCGCTGGGCAGAGCTCCAAAGCCTGCTGCTGCTGTGGTTGTGGTGGGTCATCCAGCCCTGCAGATAGTTTTTTTTTTCTTTTCTTTTACGGCACGATCAACCTTTATTCTGAAATGAGTCTTCATGTCTGAATAATTTCATATGCACTTGCCCATCTGTTTCATGAAAGACACAGATAACCTCGTGCAGCATGAAACTGCCTGCAAAAGCTAAATTGTGCTTTTCAGCAGCAGCTTAAACACCTGAATTTAATAGCCTTTGCAGGGCTTGTCTGAATGAGTGGCAGAGGGCTTTAAATTAATATTGTTTCACAGGAAAATAGCTGGTTGATTAATCCTTTTTTTTCTTTTTTTTTTTTTGGGGGGGAGGGGGCAGGTAAATCAAACCCACCTGGGGACAGTAAATTGGGGTGGGGAGGGTGCATTTAATAGCACGCTTCTCTTGTCTGTCTCGTGTCTGGAATTTATTTGTGCTGAAGCATCGCTAAAGTTTTACAGCAATGATATCAGGAGTTTTTAGTGCCATATCTCAGACTTTGCATCAGACACCATTTCCTCCGCGCCGTATTAGCTCAGCCGCAGTCTGTGTCGGTGCACGTCCTGGTGTGCAGAAAGGACTCGGTGCTGCTGCAGCAGCCAGGGCTTGGTGCTGGAGCCCCGCTGGGTGCCAGGAGGCCACCCTGTCTCCAGAGCCCCCCCGGGAAGGCAGGGGCCTGTGGCAGCACACCTGTCTGCTGGGGAGCCAGACTTCATCTGTCCCTGCCGAAAATGCGGGTCATAATCCCTCATAATTCGTGGAGCATGCGTGCTTAATAACATCAAACTGGCAGCTTTGCAGCAAACAGCGCTGGTACTAAGAGCTGTGTTCCTGATGCTCTCCAGCTGAAGCCTTCGTCTGCCTTTGTGACCATTCAGAGGGGCTCCATGTGCACACCCGGCACAGCAAAGAGAATTGTACGTGGCTGTGAAATGACCTTTCCAGACTACTGGGTATAAAATGTTGAGGTCATTCCTGAAACAAATAGTTGCAATCCAGGGAGACTGGAGTATTTTAAAATGTGCCTCAAAGAGCCAAATGACCTTTACTGTTTCGCACTAAATTTAAAACGCTCTCTGGAGTCCTGGTAATGCGGTTAGCCAGAGAGGCAGATCCAGGGCAGTGAGAGCGTTTTGATGTGGGGTGCGTGCCAGAACCCGAGGGATTAACCCCGGCACTCGCAGCAGGCAAGGTGCTGGGAACGGGCCGTGGGACCCTATGGGGTGGGGCTTGGCTGGGGGTGTGCCTCGGGTCAGCCCCTCATGTTGGGGTTTTGTGTTTTAGTAAACTGCACCCCAGCCCCCAGAGAAGCTGTACACCAACCTGACCCCGGCTGGGGCTGCCCTGGGGTTGAGGAGCCGCAGCAGGACCCCATGCAGGTGAGCTGGCACACACGGCAGCAGGACTGAGACCATTCACAGGCTTTGTGCACATCCCACGATGGTCACAGCACAGAGCCCTGTGACATAACCAGGGGGTGTCGGTGTTCCAGGCACCGAGCAGCAGGGAAGAAGGGGGTTGCTGCTGGAGATGGTCCCTGCCTGCAGCTGTGGAGGCTGCCCCAAAGCTTGCTGGCCTTCACCTGGCTCCGGGCCATCCCGTGTGCGGGTGCCTTTCCATTTTGCCAGGGGTAGCCCCGAGCTCCCAGCAGCCCCCCAGGCAGTGCCGCCTGCAGGTAGGGACGGGGCTGCCCCAGCCCAGGTGCCCTGCGCAAGGTTTCAGCACACGAGGCCAGGACGGGCGCGGGGGTCGTGTTGCTGGAAGTGCTCGATCCCTGGGAAGAAATTCCACACGGACACAGAGGCGTTTTGTTTCATATTTTATTGAATTTCATTTATATTAAATTAAAAATATATTTCTGACAGATTCATGTAACAAAAAGGCAGAACAGTTTTCAAATTGTTCAGCTGGGATGAGCATGGGTTGATGCAAGGTGGGTCGCAGTCTACATTTGCCTTAACAAACAGATAAAGCTCTACCCCAAGGACCATGAGGAGAAACTCGGGACTGCACACGGGGGGAAAAAGTATAACCACACAAAAGAGAAGATCCACAGGCTTCTCCCCAGCCTCCAAACAAGACAAAAGGGGAGGGAAGGGGAAAAAAAAGAAAAAACAAGAAACCATGAAAAGAAGGGAAATTATGCTAAAATATGTACCTAATATTAACCCAGGTCAGTAAGTATTTTAACAGTGCGTAATCCTCAATAGCTAAAATATGAGAAACAAAAGGTTAAAGTAACATTACGCCACACACAATTGGCATACCCTACTGTGTAAGCAAGTGCAGAAAGTCTGAACACACCACAATAGTGCTAAAACACAGAATCACACAGAATGCCAAAAATGGTATTTCTAATCAAAACCAGAGGGTGGGAAGGGAAAGAAAGAAAAGGGGAGGAGCGGCATAAATCACAAGCAAATTACCTATATACAAATCAACCCTAAGGACAATTATGTTCCAAATAATGGTGTCCACAAGGAAAATAAAAGCAACATTATCCTTATTTACAAATGCAACTAGCTGTGTCTTTAACAAGCTATAAAAATACTATTCACATTTTCAAAGTAACATACAGTAGTTTTTGTATTTTTGTTTCAGAAAGGCAGCTAACTCTGAATGCATCACTCTGCACGAAATGAGTGTCTTCCCCAACATGCTGATGCTTCTCTTCTTCCAAAGGTACTTCATAAGGCAGAAGTAGTTAGTATGTAACACCTCTGTGCACTATAAACACATGGAGAATTCCCCAAAACCCTCCTCACCTCTGCCTCGCCTACCTCCTGGCAGGCAGCTGTGCTGGTTTGGGAGGCGCTGCGAGGGGCACCCACCTCGCAGGAACCCTGTGCTCCTCCTGGTTCGCCTCCCAGACCGGGCCCAGCCTTGGATTTTGAGGGGGCAGCAGTGTCGTCCTCCAGGCTTGGGAATTTGAGCCTCACCAGGAGGAATACGTAGTTTGAGACTGCAAGGTAAAGAAATCTATTTTGGATAGGTTGTTTTGGATAGTCTGTTCTTAGAAACAGACTTCTTTTTCCCCTCAGTTTCCCCTCCATACACTAGGGCTGCTACCTCTTTAGAAATTCCAACTTAGGATGTTGGGGAAATTTCAAAAACTGGGCCAAAAAAAATAGGTGAAAACCACTGTGGATAATGTACGGAATGTGCACCAATTTCCAACACGAAATGCTATTAAATAACTGTGATTTTTCTTTGATCTGCATTTTCTCCTCAACATACCCCACCATGAAGACACGTACCCAGCAAATACCTTCAGTCCCTGTCTCCAAAGGAACATTGGTTGTAGTGCATTCAAAGTTAGCTACCCCTTACACAGCTGCTCAGTTAATAATCGACCCATTTAACAACAGTACCAGTTTATGCTACATATGTCATAGTACCTTACCTCAAAAGAACGGCATACATATCTACACTTACTTATAAAATACCATTCACAGTTTCTTACTGTGGTTATCCCAAAAGGGTTAGTCTTCGGAGTGCTATGGACAATACAGTGCTTTTATCCCTAAGAGGGCTCAAAGCCTGGGCAGGGCGTGGGGACAGTGGCGCTGCGGTGGCAGCCGAAGCTGGATGTACACATGTGCCCTGGTTGCAGCAACCGCCCTGAGCTGTCAGCAAGAGGGTGCTGTGCAAGGTGCACCTCTGCCCCGGTGGCTTCGTGCACGATGCGCTTGGAGCACAACTTCATGGCTTTTTTTTTTTTTTTTTTACTGGGGAGGGGAAAGAACTGGGACATAACTACTCACATGGTGTAATACCTTAGAAACCTCTCTTTAAAACCCCTCTCTACCAAAGTCCAAAGGGCTCTCTCAAAATAAAGGAGAAAAAAAGACATAGCACTGACTGCTCTCACTTCCTCATTGGGGAAGCAACCTTAGCTGCTGCTCTCACACCTCCTCCTTCTTTCTCAGCACAGCCCCTAACTGGAGGATGACTTGGGTGGGACCGCTTCTTCAGCCTGGTGCTGGTCACGAGAGGCACCTGCCTGCAGTTCAGGTAAGTCCCACCGTGTCCCAGCACCACCAGTTGGGCTTTGACACCTGCCAGCTTCCCCAGAAGATGCTCTGCATTGCCCAGACCTACACACTGATCCCAGCTGACGCCACAGGGCAATGCAGAGAGCCTTACCTTCAGTCCTCTCCCCAAGAGCAGTGAGCCTACTAGCAGCATCAGGTCCTAATGCACAGAATGGCAGGAGTATGACCTTGTGCTAAAATGAAACGAGGGTGGACACAAATCATTTTTGCACATTTCAAAGTGGTGCTTCTAACTGTGGGACTTCGCTATTTATTCCTGGTTTGTAACGGTGGCCATTTCTACTCGCATACCACTTAGCAAAAGAGAAAAAAATGAAGTGGGGGCATGCTCCAAGCAGCCAAGCTGCAGAGGCTGCCCTGGTGGATGACTGTGCTTCCTGCCCCGTGAGGAAGCGTGAACCCTGCAGCCCCCCAAGCCCTCCCCATGCACAGCCCTGGCTTTCTGAAGTCACATCCGAACCCAAATCCAGGACGTGTAACAGACGAGCTGTTTTGTCAGCAGCAGAGGTTTACAATCCAGGGTAATGGGAACATTACAACTGACAGATCTAGAAATGAACAGTCTTTTTATGTTATTGCATGTAAAAACATCTTGTAGAAAATACAGAAGAACTCCGGGTGATGCTGTCTCCTTTAAGGTGATCTTTAAGAGCCAGAGGTTACCAATAACCTGAGGCCTGACTCCGGTTCTTGCTAAAACCTATTTTGTACCAGTCCCCCTCATGCTAAAGAGCCTTTGAAGCAGAACACCTACTTGAGCTTCCGAATTTTGAAATCTGATTGGGTGGAAAACCTGATTCCCCACTTGTGCAGAACAAGGGAGAATAGAGCCCGACGGGAGAGCGGTGCCCCTTTGCACTGAAGCAGATGCCCCAGCTGCTGGTCCTTGGGACTGTGACATTAATTCCCACTCCCTGCCACCAAAAGGGTGGACGGACAGACTTGTGTGCTGCAGTGGCTGTTGGTTTCTGGAGAGATTCCTGCCCAGGGTGCACAGGGCTCCTCGAGGCAGCCACGCTTTGTTACCTTGGGAATTGCAGGACCAGGAGAACCTAGCGCTGCCTTGTAGCAAAGCCTCATCTCCTTCACAGCCCAACAGAGCCCACGTAGGCCCTTTGTTTGCACCACCACCGTGACACAGGACACCACGCCTCCACAGACACCCCATCAGAAAAACAATACCAGATTTTTTGTTAACACCTGAGTTTCCCATGTAGGTCTAGCCTCAAAAAAAAAAAAAAAAAGGACAAGAAACAATCAAGAACATATGCACCAAAAAACCCACCCCAGGCTTTATTTCCAGGCCCATGTCACAGCTGGCACTCCCCACCTGGACTGCCCAGCTCCAGCAGGTTTTGGAGCAGTCGGGGCCACGCTGGTCTTTCAGAGCTGCTGTTTTCCTTGTGTCAAGGCTGGGCCTGGTGGTGGCTGAGGGCAGAGGAATTCTCCTGTGTAATTCCAACCCAAATCTCAATTGGAAATAAGCCTGCATGTGTGCAGGCTGCCTGGCCCCCGCAGCACATAAACACAACTGCCCCTCACACCCAATTTCTGGGCTTACCAGAAGTTGCCCTTTGGACAGGAAGGGAACACCTCTCCTCATTAACCCAGAGAAACACAAGAAATGAGATCACTGCATACAACTCCCACAGCCAAGAATGCATTTTCTACTAAGTGGTAAAAAAAAAAAACAGGGTCAACACAACTTTTTTTTTTCTGTAGAAAGATCTCTGGGCTGAGCTTAAGGTACCTGACACAGCTCCTACCGCTGATACACACTCAGATTTATTTCCATTGCTTGCTACCTGGGAGGGATGACCTGTTTGAAAACAAGTTGTAAATACTCTGCTACATCTGAGCAAATGGCCATGTAAGCACATCTCCTTAGCTATTGTACAGAAAAATTTGAAAAAGAACTGAAAAAGGAAGTTAGGAGAAGTTGATTTCAGTCAATTACGTTACAGCAGATCAATCCAGCTTCCACATCTGTTTGAAATAGCCCTCAGCTAGGCAGGTAACATCTAAGACAAGTATCACTGCAAGAGATTAGGTAAAATAAGCTGTTGTTCTCCTTCATTTAGCACGTGTGCTTTGTGACTTGGACAAAGGCTGATACACATGCAGGTATCTACTCTTGAAAAGTTATTCACTGCTCTTCCATTGTACGTGCTATGATAAGCGAAAGGAAAACATTTATAAATAGGTGTCTGCATTATAAAATCCATAAAAACTGACAGTGGTGTGTATAGATACCATTATAGAACCAGAGAATTTATCAGAGCTGGAGAAAATAATTCTGCCCATGCTCTCACCTACTGCTTTGTGCTGACAAAATGCAGTTTGTGGCTGAAAATACCCCGTTTCTTCCCACAAACCTGTGAATATTCCTTACAAAGCCTGAACTTCATCTTTCACAATATAATAGTTGAATATTGGCCCTGATCTTTCATGTATATTTGTCTGAGTTCCTTGCTCCAAAATGGCAGCTATAACCACTAATGCAAACACACGAGTTACGGCCAGGCGGGTATTTTTGCTGATTAGATTAAAAAAGACAGTTTTGCTCTTAGTTTAGCTGTTTCTCCTTTAACCATGGTTCAACGCAATTTTTGGCAAAGGGACAAAAACCTACCAGTTCTGAAGAACTCCCGTTTCAATGGACAGGCATATGCTTAGGGGCTGTGTTACTCTTAGTGGGAGGAAGAAAACGGTTAACCAGGTGCTCAGCACCATGCACGTCCATACACTGCAACAAAGGACAACTATAGGCGCAGCAGGAAATGCAAGGAACATTTTTGGTAATTGCAACTCAAACCAAAAGCTTGGAAAAAGAATGCCCATTTGTTACGCTGCAGCGTGTTGAGTTTTCCATCATCACAGACTGCTGTGTTCATTGATCCCTTGTGTGCCCTCTGCATCGAGCACTACTCAGCCTCACTTCAAGGAACCGCTGTGTTTCCACACTACCTAATATACTACAACATACCCACAGTCAATGATTAAATTGAATAAATAATTCAAGTTTTCTAAGACATGTTAAATTGTTAAAGAACACAATATTTACATATTGACTATTCTAATACCGGTACTACTTAATTACCCGAGAAACAAGCAGGCCTTCACCTTCCATTAGCAGCTACACCCTAGCACCATCCTTTCGGGTTTTGGGGATTTGAGCACGTCTCCCCAGTAGCCTTTGCATGCCCCTCTTTGAATTCAGACACAAGCTTACCACCAGGTTCTTTCTCCATTAGGAGTTACTCTTGCTGAGGGACAAACCATCCCGTGCCTTCTCTCCTCTACTCCACCCACCTATATCACCTAAGCTGCTGCCGCACTGCCAGGCATCCGTGCTCGTGCCGGTCCTTGTCCCCAAGCAGCTTGGCAATTGTTGCCCAACCTCCTGTACCTTTGGCCGTACTTCAGATGACACCATGAGCACTACCAGCAAACCTTCTGGGAGTGACATCTGCAGGACTTCATGCCACACCTCTGCCACCCAGCCCCTGCCTCTGTCTCCTATCACAAATAATGAGTGGTTACGGGAGGGCGTTGGGAGGAGACAAGGCCTCTGGGACGCGTGATGCTCACAGGCCATCGATCCCACCTCAGTGCTCCGCAGGTCACTTTGTTCCACCACCACGCACCGCCTTGGTAGCACCTGACCCAACATCTCCTTCCAATAGCTTCAAAGCCCCATACTTGCCCTTGCAGTTTTCGGGCTCCCCAGCTCCGTACTGCATTTACAGGTCTAGCACCTGCCCCGCAGCTGGAGTGCAGCTCAGCTGGCTCGAGCTGGCCTCAACACACGTGGCACAGAAGCAGGTTGTTGGCAGAACCAACCCTGACTGATGACACACATTTGCTTTCCACCTCCAAGCCTACCAACCAACCCAGGTTTGAAATCTCTTCATACCTTTATCAAGCTGACCCTGAGCCACCAAGATTTGGGTAAATAGTGCATGTCTCTTACTCCTTCCTCTGTTCCCTTATGGTTAAAGGTGGCAAGCTGTTCATATGGCAGGATTCTAGAGGAACTTGGTACAATTCCCAGACCACCAGATATTGCTGGTTTTGTTTCCAGATTACCCTAAGGTCTTGACTTTAATAGTAGTGAAGTGCATAAACTGAAATACTGTTGCATCATTTAACACTGCTCTCCAACTGGTATTACTCGCTTAAGATTGCCCTCCAACAGGTATTATTTCTTCCCCTTTAAAAGCCTTAATGGATAGAGACACAGACAGATCTACAGGGGTACTTAATATGTCCTTAAGGTTTTCAGTGGGAACTAGGTATGCGAATGCTTTTATGCACAGGTCTCGGCACATCAGGAGCCAGCCATCAGTGTCACTGGCCCCTTCTGCACCCTTCCCAGCTCCATCTGCCTCAGGTCGCTAAAAACATCCAGGACTGTGGCTGAAAGTTACTCCCAAACAGAGGAGGGTGTGTGTGCGGGGTGTCTGCCTAAAAACTGAGGCTGATGAAAGCAGATCTAAGTGCAAGGAGACTGAATTATACTTATTTACACTTTTTGACTGAAAGCTCTGCAAGTCATGCACATTTTGACTTCTCAAACCTCGTATGCACTTTCTTCTGTGCAAGAGTAAGCCTCCTGTTAGAAAAAAGCATTCTGTGCTGTACTGCAAGCCAGAGCAAGGCATTCATCTCCACCGATCCCTTTCAGGGCTTGCTCTGCTGTCACTTGGCAGCAGTAAGGTGGTTGCTCTGTCACTGTATTCTCTGAAGCAGTCAATGCAATGGCCTCTCAGAACGGGTGGACATTGTTCCAAAGACTCGGTTTGCTTCATTTTGGCATTTCCACAGTCATCCTTTACATATAATTCACTTTTTTTTTTTTTTAACTTAAAATTATTATTTTGTATTTTGCTGGTCACTTCCATATTGCTTCATTCAAAATCCAGAAAACAGTTCAAATAAAATCGGAGCTTAAGTGCAAACTAACTTTCCAGTGAACTGCTATGTGCATTTTCTCCAGTCCAGTGTCTTTCTTCCAGTTTGAAGGACCCTTCCCACCGCCACCCCACAGAACACCTGCAGGCTTCGTGACCCACACCAAACTCTCCAGTTCTCCATCTGGTCCTCAGTGTTGCCTGACAGCATCCCCTACTCCCATCATGATCGTGAAGAAGAAAAAGAGGGAAGAATTTGTTTGGGTCTGTTTACGTACCTATGTTCAGCAGGTATAAACAGGAAAACAAAACTTTTTACATACAGATCTTGATTTCTTGGCCTGTCTTTTAACTTCAAGAAGAACAGGTTGGAGATGGGGTCTTCTTACTCCTTTCTGAAAGGATTTTTCTCTTTAAAACGTTTGTCCTGTTGGCAGATACACAAAAATGGTCATGTCATGCACCAGTTCTGAGCTGGAGTCCCTGTGGTTACCGAAGTGGCACAAAATCATGGTGTGGCTCAGAATAAGGGTTTAGCCGGCTATTAGAGTCACATCATCATTTCTTGGAAAGCCACAGTGAAGATCTGAATGATTATGAAAAGCCAGGTTAGCCATTTCTGGTCGCTGGGATAGAAAGTGTTAGAGAAAGAAACTGGATTCTCAATCTCAATTAATATGCTACCACACATGATATAAAAAATGTCCGTTTTTTCCCCCAGTGGAAACTGCATTGAAATTTCCAGGAATGCTGTACAGACTCTCATCAGTTCCTCCTGACAGAGACAGCTTCTCTGCGGCTTTCCCTGCAGTGGCTGGGCTGAATCACTGAGAACCAGCGCGACAGTGGGAACGCTGCCACTGCCCTTACTGTACCGCCTGGCTTTCTCCGACCGTCTGACCCTCAGATCTGCAGGAAGCGAGAAGCGCCAGGCTGTACACTCCTCCTTTCAGTCTCTTTCCTTCCTTCCTTTCAGGTTCCCAACCCAATCTGCGAATGACTCCAAGACATCCTTTGACTTGGAAATATCAAAAATGAGTGAACTGGCAAGTAGAGGAAGCTCATGGGAGAAAGAAAGGGAGGTAGGGAGGGGAGAAGGGAAAAGGAGAGAGAAAAAGAGTGAGGCAGCTAGAAGGGGTTGCCTTTCCACTTCTGTAAGACCGTGGTTACTACACCACTGTATTTCTGTGTCTGTAGGGTGGCGGGGGCAGCACAGTGCCAGGCTTCAGGGAGAACTCAGAGAGGTATTCAGGATTTTCTGCCACAATGGGCCGGATCCGTCCATTCTGTTTGTAAAAGTATTTTGTGCTGTACTCTTGCAGGTAGTCCGGGTGGTGGAGGGTGCTTCGAGGGGGCAGGCTGTGATTCCAGTAGTCTGGGTTGTCGAAGGCCTTCTTGGCTTTCTCTGGCAAATTGTTCTTCAGGTACTCAGCGTTCTCCAAGGTGTTTGCAAAAGTGTTGAGGTACAATGGCTCATTCACGTACTCATCCTCAGCTTTGGGCTGCCCGTTTGGAGTGTTGTGGTACTCTGGGTTGTCCACAGCTTGGAGATCTCCGTTCTTTCGTCGGGAGACAAATGGGTTCTCTTCCACTGGGTTTAGGTAATCTGAGGAAATATAAAAATATCAATAAGCAAAGAGGGAGAGTTGTCCATCCATGTAGCAAGCCACGTTTTTATATAACTGTGAGACTGCACAGGAAGAAGTCTGGGGACTAGCGCATCCTTCCACCCAGCCATCCCTCCAACAACAGATGACATCAGGCACCAACTATGTTGAACACATACTTGCTAGAAGTGAAAAATTTACAACCTAAACAGACAATATGGGTTAAAGTGAAGATCCAGGACCCTGGAAGATGGAGTGACTCATCAAAATGACTTACAAAGCTGGAAACTGAACTACAGCTCGTGCTGAGCCAGAGCCCATGCCTCATCTGATCCTGGCCTTCCTGTCCGAGTAAGAACTACAGAGCCAAACACGCAGAGACACTTCGTCTTTGTGGCTGACTCTCCATGAAGCCTTGGATATGTCTTCCGTCCAGAAGGCTGTACAGAGATCTTAGTTAAGCCTCTCTGCACAAAGAGCATCTCCAAGGGCTAACTTCTAAGACAGCTTCATTTCTAACAGAACAATTTGCCTGATTAAAAACCTTCCATTCCTGAAGGACAAAGGGCCTTGAAGCATTATGAAAAAAATGATTCAGATGGGTCCTGGAAAGGGTATAAAAGCGACATCAGCTCCAGAAGAAGAGCTGGAGCAGGTTACATACAGCTCCTTCAAAGCACTTGCTGTGGATTAACACCACAAAAAGCTCTGGAGACAGGTCCACACAGTGCCCTGCCCTGTAAGGAAATGGACCCCTGCCTGCAGCTACTGTGGCCAGAGGGTCAAGGAAATGCCTGAGAAAGGACAGAGGTGACAGTACTCCCCTTCTACATACAGCGCTGCTGTACTGCATGGAGATGAGAAGGTGGCTGTGGTCTTCACTTCAACTCTGGTTTTATTCAGGAAGGGGCCAGAAACATTAAATGCCAATGTTCAAGGCTCAGCAAGATTATTTTGAAAATGTAGCTAAAACTTTGCTGAATCAGTAAGGGGGAACAGGCACATACGGCTTGCCAACAGTGCAGTAGGAACTCTGAAGCAATGCCAACCACGTTGTGCTTTTATCTGAGTCTCCCAAATGGCAGAGCGTATGCAGCATCATGACCACACCGTGACATCCCTGAGTTTGTGCCCGGTGAGACAGGAAGGAGGTGCTTTCTCCTGGGCCGCCACTACTGCCTTCCTGGGGGCTTGGGCAGCTCCTGTGAAATGTTATGCTCTGTGTACACCACCACCTGCGTACGCTGATGCTGCAACAAACTCAGGCATCCAGTCCTTTATTGCAAGGCCGACTGCTGAAGTGCAGAGCCATGAGTGCACTCCAATTGCTACTGCCCTGGGTCAGTCCCAGAACTCCCTCTATTTCCACCATGTAACATAATGTGGCTTCCAAATTCTGAAGCAGTAGTTACTTGGCATTTACATTTGCATTAATTAATTTCTTTAAAGCTAATGCAAATGTTTGAAAGCAAATTACTAATGACACATCCCCTTACAGCAAAATGACTGCTGTCACTATTTACAAAGACAGAAATGAATGAAGGCCAAGTGGGAAGTGTAACACTCTGAGCTGGCACAGATGTAGGCAAACTTCACCTTGCAGTGATGGTCTCTCTGAAGCACATCATGTTCTTTCAATCCTAAACTTCCCCTGGGTATAAAATGCCAACTGTGTGTATTGGTTCTGTGATATGTTCAACATGACATTTACCAAGCACAATGCCATGAAGATAAAGAAGATCAATAAACAAAGCAACGTGGAGACTATGGCTGGCCAAAGAAAGATTCTTCTCTTGGAGATAACCAAATATTTGTTCTTGGATAAGAAGTGGGTTTGTTGTTTGTTTTTTGTTTTTAAATTCTTCCTCGTTCCTCTCGTTCCTTCCCAGAAACAAAGTATAAAGGGGGAAATACCAAAGCTAACATTATAGCACAGTTCAGTCTTTCTAAGTTGAAAATTAAGCAAAGAAAAGGGAATCCCCCTGCAAAGAAACATTCACCAGATCAGAACGTTTCAGTCTTGCTGGGTTAGTTGATAAATCCATTTTTTGGTGAGAAGGTCCTGATACAGAAAAACAGAAAATGCAGTCAGGCTAGACTAGGATCTTTTCTGGAAAGACACATTTTTACCTGTTTTAGGTTTGTCTCGCATCGGCGTCATGTACCCATCCTCATCCAGCTCTCCCCGGATGACCCGCTCAGGTATGAAGACTGTGGGATCAGCGCTGTACCTCTGGGTGCTGCTGTCCTCTTTTGCCAGGGTGGCCACTTGTTTTCGCAGCGTGCCGTTACAGCAGCTGTCTTCAAAGATCTCTGCTGTGGCCCCTTGAGCAACTGGGGCTTCTGGGATTATGCAGCCAGGAGCTCTGTATGGCATCGGCACTCCTTGCTCTGCAGCATAGCCGCCATCTCTATACACAAACTGGTTCTGTAGGAAAAGAAAAGACAGCATGAGAAAGGAAGCTCCGAAGGGAGGGAAGATTCAACAGCAAGTCGTGCCTGCAGCTCCCGTGGCCTTCCTGTCACATCTGCCCAATGATGCATTTCACCAGGCAGGAGAAGCCCCATCCATCCTGCAGGCTGCTGCATTTCCAGTGCTGCGGGACCAGCAGCAGCACAGGCTCCACTGCAGGCCAGCAAAGCATCTGCCTGCCCAGTGCTGCTGAGCTGGCTTCCCCCCAGGGAGGCACCACCACTGCAGCAAGGGCAGCAGGGAAGTGAGCTGGCTGGAAATGGGGCTAGAAAACTTGTCTCCTACCCAGACCTGGAGGTCGGAGATGAACAGCTGCAAGAGGCAAATGCAGTTTCTCCTCTTCTATTATTTTGGCAGCTTCCCAGAACAAAAACCTTAAACCTTATGGTAAGGAAATATTCTGCAAAGGGGGCCAGGGATAGAGGACACCATCGTTGACTTGTTTATTCCCAGGGGGCTCCTTTTAGGGTGTCCTGCAGCACCAGTCACCACCCAAACACTATGTAATCCCATCAGGCAGGGCATTTCGGGCTGGTGAGCTGTGCTCTCACTGGCACCTCGATGCAATGGTTTGACGCCACCTACCATATTGCTTGTCAGCAGGGGTGTGCAAGGAAATTTTGACATCGTGACCTATAAATAAGAAGGAAAAATGGACAGATTCATCCACGTGTGTTTCCTAAATGCTTTTTCAAGAAATGTTGGCAGTCATTTTGCGTGTGGGTCCATAGAGCTTGTGGATGAATCCAGGCGGAGTTCAGAGACCCCTGACTATTTGGTGGCTTACACACCCACACTGCATTCACTGTTGGCTTTTGAGCTGTGTGTGTGGGAATAAGGAGCTGGAAACAGACAACAGGTAGTGAAGGAAGGACGAAAACCTAAAGGATGAAGGTTGAATGTGAAATACTTACTCCTGACATAGGGGTGTAGGCAGGAGGAGGGCTGTGTCCAATTTCACTCTAATAAGAGAGAAAAATGGAATGATGGATACATAAAAAGAGATCACATGAATGAAACAAGTCACATGAGCTGTATGAGGTAACGGGGAGAAACATGCACATCAGGTTTCCTAACTGAATCCAAAATCCAAAGAATTAAATGATGACAAATGTCTCACCGATGCCAGCAAGATGTGGTAGCCCACCTGCCTCAGGGAGGGCTACCACATTCCCCTTGATGACTAATAGCAAGTGCCGCGTTAACACCTACTGACAGCCGTCTGTATATGCTGCAAATATCTCCTAGCTCATTTTGGGAAAAGCAGGAAGAATGACAGATGGACAGGGCAGCAAAAGTGCAGAAAGCACCTAGCTCCAAGCAATGCTTCCTATCCCAGGGACAAAGCAGGGAGGGCACAGGACTGTCATTAGTCTGTTGCAGCTAGTTTGAGTATTACTGGGAAAATAATCCTGAAGAGCTTTGGGAAGCCCAAATAGCACAACATCCCCTGGACTTCCACTTGCCAATGTCCCATGGTCCTGCCTTCAGCCTTTTAACTTTAGCTCTGTATCACATGCTAACAGATTTTACTGAGAATTATAGAGGCTGCAAATCAATGTCTCCATGCAGAGATCATCATTTTGAGATTGTGTTTTTGGAACCATCTTACAATGCCCTGTGGACCTTGAACTGCTGTAACATCAACAGCACAGAGGCTGTATTTATATCTATTAGTGCTGCTCAGAACTGACCTCTTTCTCACCGAGAAAATGCTGATTTTTGGAGGTAAATCAAAATAAAAACTTTTATTATCCCGTGTTTTTGCTACTGACAAAATGCTCATTTTTAGATTACGAGATCTGTTCTTCATAACTACTTTGTTTCTGATTTTGCTTCAAAAACTTCATTGCATTTCCCTTATGTCCTAATTTGGGGAAAGAAAAAGCCAGAATTCAAGAAAAAAAAAAAACACTCCACTTCAGAAAAAAAAAAAGATTTCAAAAACAATATCCACACAAGAAACATACCCAAGTTAGAATACATACTTCCTCAGTTTGTAAGGATGGGAGATAACACAGTCAAGCTTTCCCTTATAAACTTCTTGCTAGAACATCGGGATGGAGATGATGGTGCCTATTATCTTCCTTTATTTAAAAAGGGTTCTGGTTTAAGCTAAGTATCTGCATCAGGGAAAACCTTTAAAAAGAAACTTTTTTTTTAAATGCTTGCTGGCTACCTGCCTGAAGCCCCATTTCTATTGATCAAACATGCTCATTTGCCAATATCAGAAAAATTCCCACAGCCATTTTGTTACTTGGATCTAGCACCTGATGTCTGAGGCATTAGTGTGGTGGACAAGCCCTAGTTAGGGATACACTTTTCTCCATTTTCATGAAAATTCATTGGTGTTTAGCCAAACTATGACCTTCTAAAAAATGCTCCAAGGTGCAAAATACAAAAGTGCAGGAAAACGTCTGTTAGGTGAATTGCCTGTCTGCCTCTTGTTGTCAAAGCCTAAACAGGACTCTCTCCATATGTTTTGACCTAGGGAAATAAGGTTCTGGAAGGAAGTGATGGAGAGGATCTTGCCTGCAGTCTCAGAGAACCCCTGCCAGTGCCCAGGGAGGAGGAGGAGGAAGAGCTGAGAAGCTCTCAAGGAAAAATGATGCTGGAAGAGCTGGCACCAGGTAAGTACAGTGATGGTCAGAAACAAAGGAACGGGGGCTTGCAGAAGATCATAAAGCAATGGCCAGAGAGAGACTGGGAGTCTCCTATGATTTCCAAGGTGGCTATGGACCTCTAGAGAGCGCGAAGAGCTGTGGCAGTGCTGTGGTAGTATCGAACGCAGGTCAGCAGAGTTTGCTGCTGCACAAATGATTAGCACGCATCTACTTTTCACAGACACTAAACAAGTGAATATAACCACTCCTTTCCCATTTGGTACTACACAAGCTGTCTTAATCACCTTTAGCTTACATCCCTCTGTTTTCACGGAGGCACCCCCATGAATTTCCACTTGCGGTTCACGGATTCTGGATGAGTAAGGGAAGGCTGTCTTGAACTACGTTTAGTTCACAGCCCACAGGGATCTCTTAAAGGCAACTTAGAAAAGGAAGTCTTTTGTCAACAGCCTTGACTTTGATACGTAGAGCTATGTGCCTCTGCCAGTAAATATTTAGATGATTAAAAACTTAAAATAAATTCTGTGCTAGGATGGCCACATCATCTATCTGTGGACATGCTTTGCTCCACCCTCATCACAAAAGGCTAAACCCACCGTCCTATCTTTAGATTTTCTTGGCCATGATTATAACATTTAAGTACACACTATGCAAGTGTAACAACATAATAACATGCCCTCTCAGAATAGCCCTGTCCCAAGACATCAGGAGAGAATGGACCGGCATTAACGCACTTAATCTATTTTTGCTGATAAGACCCTCCCCAGCCAGTGAGCTGCCAACTGAGATCAGGATAATGGTATTTTCTTCATGCCTCCCCTTTAGCTCTGTACTAAACATAGCTGTCTTGCAACAGCTTCTCCTAACACAGAACCTTACAGCTTGGCTCTTCTCAAAACCGCTGGTGTCTGCACCCATTTTAATTCTCTACTGTTTTTCCCCATGAGCTAATACCCTGTGGCCACCGTTCCAAAAAGAGGAGGCAAAGAAAACAGCTGCAGTGCCAATTAGTGGGGCTGAAAATGTGATATAATTGTTTAAATGTCTTTAAATTGCTTGCTAATTGCAACGTGATGTCATCATTTTGTAGGCTTCCAAGATAAGTACTGAAAGCCCCAGCCAACTTTTATTGGTCAGTGCATGAATCACACTGTGAGCAGAAAATGCATCTGGATCTTAGCAAAAAAAAGCTTAAATAGCTTGATTTGTATGTGTGAACCAGTTTACTTTGTTCTTTTTTTTTTTATTTTTTGATTCAGTTGCTTTTGCATTTTAAGTGCTATCTTGAAAGAGTAGCATATGTTCCTTTACTGGGAAGACCTTGGTTTTTGGATTTCTGATGCTGAAATTCTGACCTGAATGATCACTGTCTCTAGCTTGTTGTGATGGACAAGGACTTCAAAAAAAAAAAAAAAAAAAAGGAATCAATAATCACCCTTTTGATAGTGTAATATGCGTTGTATCTGTTAGCTCCAGAGTGCACACATCCACTGACACTAAAGCTCTACGCAGCCTCCAAAAGGAGCCCAGCATTTTTAACTGCTCATGAGCAGCCCTAACCAGAAATGCCTGAGATTTCTTTCTTTATACTACATGATTCAATTTTCGGCACAAACGTGACATCGGGGAGAAACGATTAAAAACAAGCAAGCGTGCCCTAAAGCCTTTTTAAAGGCCCTTTGGTATTAAACACCAGCGATGTGTCAACTACTGTAACAGCTAATGCACGTGTAAAATGAGCCTTGATAAAAGAGAGGTAAATAACACTTGAATATTGGCTTGTGTTATTGCTTTCTATTCATTAATTGCATTTTCCAATTCCTTGCTTCTAAAGTCTCCCAAAAGTAAATACCTCCTCCTTCATAGCAAGGACATAACATTGCTGGCTGCCTATTAAACCGCAATGAAATCAAAGCCACGTTGGGTCCTGCCGCTCATGTGTACGCGGTTGTGTGCCTCTGCCTTGCCTCTTTTCACTCAGGACCAGCGTTGTGCCTGCAGGAGGGCACCCAGGGCCGCGCTCCCGCTCCTGCCTGCAGCAGCCTGACAGTGACCACAGCCTCCTCCAAAGCTGCACCTGCCGCACACTTCAGCTGGAGGAAGTGCTGAAGGTGAGTGACAGCGCTACTGTGGGACTGTGGATGGCTGGGACTGTCACCCAACAGGTGACAACTCTGCTCTCCAGCAGGATCTGGCACCCCCACGACTTGCTTGCTAGCACAGCCTCCCAGCAGCACCCTTAGTGCTGTGAGCATGTTTTCCCCGAACCTGCTGAGATTATTATAATTCCTTGTTCGCTAAGCAATCTGCTAAGCTCATGTGACTGACAAATTTCTCTTTACTCAAGGCAAGGCTTTAGTAAACTGCACACACACACGCCTGAACCCAGATAGTGCTCCTGGTCACACAAGCACCCAGCTCCCTTTCACTCCATCTGCTCTCGTACACGAAAAGCACCAAAGCAGGCAGCAGGAGCAGAACACTCCCCCCACCTTCTAAGTCCCCACATGTACTGTCCAGGGGCATCTTGTGGCCCTCGCTTCAGGCAACTCAGTGACCACCTGTTTTGATTGAGCTCTGCGTGCACTTACAAGTAACTCACTTTCCTCCTTACCTGATTAGAAACCAAGCCAAACCAGGTTTACCTGATTTAAAACCAAGTCAGTATCCAGACAAAGTCGCCACACTGCAGCCTCCTAGCAAGCATAGCAGGTCGAGTAGATCTTGCTGCAGCAGTTTGCCCAGAAAGAGGACAGCTGATTTATGCAAGTGGGTCTGAATAATATGCTGGGGATGCTCTGGTGGGGCTGCAGGCAGAACACACCACGCAGAGCTGTACCACCAGCCCTGAGCAAACTCCAGTTACATTTCAAGGGAGCTGTCTGGTATTTACAACTGATCTGAACTGAAATTCAAATAGGAAAGACCACTGCAGGAGAGCAGCCACCTCTGCTCAGGAACAGTCCTGCTTCCCTCTGCCCTGCCTCTGAGAGCAAACATGTCTGAGATGAAAATCAAAGGAAAAAAAAACCCTGTACCACAAGACTGTTGTGTAATGCTACACAGAAATTAAATGCCGTTTGTATAGTGATGGCTAGAGGGCTTTGCAGAGCTCTGGAGGTTTCTGGTCCTAGCCCCTGCTCAGAGCCAAGCTGTATGTAAAATGTAAAGTGCAGCCTGGCTTGACAAATCCAGCACACCACTCACATTTGCAGTCACACACGTTTGTTGCTCCACCAGCACTCATGCTGCTTCCTCAGGTCTGGAGAGAACAGGTTCAGGGAACCTTTCTCAAGAGGAAAGTTTTGCTTCCTGGTGTCAGAGCAGCAGTGAGCAGAGGCAGGAATGCAATACACGCAGGACAGCTTACCCCACACCAGAAGACCCCCTTGCTTGCGAACAGCTGGTGCACAGGTAAAACGGATGGAGCACCCTGGTGATCCCTGTACGGGTCCTACAGGATCTGAGGGTGCTTGAACTTTGGATGCTACCACTCGGTATCTTCAAGCAAGCCTCAGGGTGCACGTACAATTAAATCTATTGACTTCTACAGGGATGGACAACTACCCTGACTTAAGGAGCACCCATGAGACTGCGAGCTTTGTAGTTTATCCTCTCCTCTTCTGAATCAGGGAAGTTTAATGTTCTACAAAGGTTTCCCACCACTCGTTCCTAAAGATGGGTAAGTCTGGAGCATGAGGCAAACCAGAGAATCCTCAGTGCTACTGGAAAGGATTGCTGTCTGCGGGTATGGTTGGAAGTGGTTCTGGGAACACTGAGGTCTGTGTTTTTTCCTTCATCAGCCTGCTCTTTCCATGCCCCCACTGTGGAAACTCAGGCACTGCTCAACTGGTACGTGCAATGCGACTGACCGAGGGGCCCTGGGCTGAGAAGCTGTCACTTTGCTGGCTGGACAAAAAAGTTCACGAGTCTGGTATTCCTCATGCTCTCTCTTCTGTCCAGCCCAGGCTCCTCATTGTACTTAGGAAAACTCCCTTCCCCACTGGGCACTTTCTCTAGGCCTGTGAAGAAAAGTCCCCAGGTGACACAGCTTGGCACCAGGTATGGGTCAGTGCTGGCACCCTGCAGCACTTTAGCACAGAGAAAAAAAATCACAACATACTGGAGACATACGTCTTCCGAAACCAGTTTGGGATCTGTGCATGTCTCACATCGGTTTTCTCAAGCACACAAACAGAAATATGTCCTTGGCTCAATGGTCATGAAGTCCCATGGGGAGCAATGAATGTGTTGGAAATTACAAGTTCCCAGCCACTTTTCCAGCATTAGCCTTTTTCAGAATATGGGTAAACGTTTTAACTTAAGTATCTATGCACTACAAGTATAAAAAAACACGTAAAGCACCATTCTGTGTGAGCTCTCATCTCTGATATCTGCCCCTTCCACGACCAAGGTATGATCCATCCAGTTTAGATCAGTGAGATGAAATGGGAAAACAAAACAAAACAGAAAAGGAATAAGTCTTTTCTGTATGTACGCTTTTTCTGCTTGCCATTTATCAGAAAAAAGGTGAGATGTGCAGGCAGTGTAAGCTCACAGAGGCTGTGGGTATGACAGAAATATGCCAGAGCATGTCCAGGCAGTATGGCGGGTTTATGACATTCCTGAACTTGTTCAATATCAGTACAGGCAGTTCACTGGTGACCTGGATTCAGTTCAGTACTGACTTAATTAATAGCTGCAGGTGACTCGTAGATAACATCTGTCTGTTTTCAGACTTCCAGGTTCTTTTAGAGCAATCCTTGCACAGTGGGATGCCCAAATTTCAACAGAGCCTTCCAGGAGTAATATGGCACAGACTGTGAACAGTAAATGGTGTAAATCATAAATGAAACATGCCTAACATTCTTGGCATAGGTCTATAGGAAATGAGATACCTAAATACTGCACAGACTATTTCCTGTGCTATTACTGGAAAATACCAGACATACACCCTCCTTTTTCTGTCTAAAACCTCACCAAGTAAGGGACTCAAGGATTAGCAGACGGCTGATGAAAATAGCCCGTTAAGAGGTGCAAGATGTGGCCACAAAATCAAGTTTCCTAGCACACCAGCACGGAAACATAGGTGAAGTGCTCTGCCATAGACCCACCTTCTGTACCTGGCTTGTGAATAAAAGCTGTGCTCTGCTATATTGCACCAAAAATCCTCCATGGAACCATCCCCCAACCTCCAAACTTCCCAAACCTTGCACCTTGCACTGAGCTTCAGGAGGGTTGACAAACAGACTTCAGCTGGCAAAATCTGCAATTTGACATAAGCATGGCACAAGAGCGAAAATGCAAAAATTTGTTTCCCCTGCTATTTTATATGAACACACGGGAGTGTCAAGCAGACAGGAGAGCAGGAAGAGAGGCAGCTTGCATGAGTCTGTCTTCCTCCTTCAATCCCTTTTACTCCCGTATCCTCTCTGTCACCACTGACTAGTTTTCTGTCACTGCTTTTCTTTAATACACACTCCAAGATGTTTTGCAGTAAACGGCCCCTTTTAACACTGGGCCAGTTCCCCACCGTTGGGAGGAGACGATGTACCATCGCCTAGCTACTCGCACGGTTCCCTGAGGGAGAGAAGGGTCCAGGCACTGCTCCTGCTCATGTAGCATCTGTCCAAAACACAGGAGCAGCGGCATCTCTTCTTCTGTACAAACCTCGAGCTTCAAATCCCCAAACAGGGAAAGGACGGGGAATGGGACCTTAAAGCCGACAACAGGGCCATGATTTGTGATTGCGATATGGCAGACCAAAAAAAAAAAAAAAAAGCACAAAAGAAAGTTGATGAGCAACACTCTGAGCAGCAGCCCCCTCCTATGCTGCACGCTGCATCGCCATCTTCCCCAGTCTGTTTTATACAGTAATCAAAGGATATTCTGAGCCTCTCAAAATGCCATCAGCCCTCATTGAGAATGAAATAGAGCACATCTCCACTGAAGCCTTTACAGCAGTAATCATTACAGCATGCTGGCCTGAACAGGGAGCTCTTACAGACAAAGATGGGTTTTAAAAATAAAATAAAAAAGCCTCCCTAAAATCTGAATAGAAACTTGATGATAATCTCCCAATTTTATTATGCAAGGGGGAAAAGAAACCCGTAATTGTGCACTCTTGGTCTCTTATAGTGAAGAATAGGCTTCTTGATGAAATGCTGAGTTGATTTAGAGCAGGGCTGAGGTTCGGGTGGCAATAATACTCTAGAAGAAATAACCATCCAACTGATTTGGATAAAATAATCATTTTTTAACATTCTAAATCTAAACTTCATCTGTGCCTCCTCCCACTTCTCCCCACCACATCTTTTGGAGAGTCTTTTTATAGCTTCCATAATTTTTCCTCCCCCCCTTCCAAACGACAGCATTTAACAAGAAAGGCAGACTCTTTACTCTGGCTAACAAAAGGAATTTTAGGCTGTGTTGGCATTTATCCCCACTGAACGTATGTTTAGAAAGTACAGTGTTTGGCACAGGACGCTCCCGAATCCTCCTGCTACCTTATGCTCCAGGCGTTACCACACGAGTCCCGTCGCCGTGGGATGCTGTGGATGTTGCTCTCCGGCTCGTGAGCCCCAACCATCAAGGGCAGACAGGTGTTTAAATGACAACTTCTTGGAGCCTTGCCAGGTGCACTTCCAAATCACAATCCCTTGTATTTTCAGGTGTGGTTATTGTTTTAACAAAACCACAAACACGATTCCACAGAAGCAGAGGTTTTTCACTAGCAGTTTCTGTTTCAAACCCGGGCACTGAAGGAAAATTTTCTCCCAGCTCTCATAATTATTTCCTGACTCTTAGTCCATTTTTCCAACTACTGAATTATGTAGAGTTGTTTAGCTTGCTTTTTTCCAAGAATGCCTCATCAGTGAAGTGTAGAAATATTTATTACTTATTCTCTTTATATCTATTGACTTTTTTCTTTTTGGGAAAGAAAATGGATCAGCTGTGAGCTCTCTTGACTGTTAACAGAGCCAGCAGCTATTCATGGATTACGCAGATGCTGCCTGATTTTAAACCAGTTTATACTGAAGCTCAGTAAATTTACATGTCAGATATCAAGGTTTGAAGCAACAGACAGCTACCATCTCTTCCAGTGATTCCACTGAGTGTTAACTTGCATTAGGTCTCACCAGGAGTACTGTGAGCTAGTGACTTGTTTTTAAACATGCATTAAATTAATAGAAAAGGTATGCTCAACCCCAAATGCCAGCCAGCACTTTGAGATTGTCTGACTCTGTATGCCTGTATTCAGGAGCCTGAGTTTGACAGAAAATAACTAACACGTTTTAAAAATCCTGTTAAAAATTCCTGTTTTAAGGCACTTGACCTCCAAATCATGAGGCAATTTAAGAAGTTGGTCCTGATATTCTATTCAGGTTGAGAAGGGCTTGGTCCTTGAGAAATTTCATTTATTTCAGCTGGTCTGGCTGCAAAGCAAGAGACTAATTGCCATAAAACAGTTTCAAAGATTTCTCTGTGAAGAGCTGGGCATCATGTATTCTCTTTGAGTTCTCCATATGAATTTTCTTCCTTTTTCCTCTGGCAAACTTAGCACACTTTAAACAGGTATTTAAATACTCGTATTCTAAATATACACATTTTGAGAGAAGCTTTCCTTTTTCATATAAATTATTAAGACTGACATAATTTTTCACCTAATGTATTTTATGGCCTATTTTTGCATGTTTATTCTTCCTACTTCATTCACCGTGAGCAATGAAATAATGCTGACTAGTGCCACTCTGGTATTAGTCCTGCTTATCATGGACTATAAAATGGCCTGGTGCTATCTACATTTCTAACAAAGACTAGAAATAGACACACTTCAGAGAATACTTCCCAGAAGAAAATACTTGCAAGAAGAAAGTTATTGTAGGTAACACATTTGTGATGGTTGACTAGGCACCAACAAAACACGAACAGCTACTGAGAACTTCATAATGGAAAAGGCAGAGCAGAACAGACAGGAGCCTCCCACCACCAGGATGTCATTAAAACTTAGGGAAGCACAAAAGAGGAATGAGATCTTCCAGGAAAGCTTGGTGGGACTTGCAGAATTACTTTGAAGGTTTGATGGCAGCAATTGCAGTATCTGGTACACTGTTACATAGGCTCTACTAGGAAAATAAACCAAACATAGTATTTACTGAAAGATACAGAATGGATTCATACGGAGTTAGAATATTCCTAATAAACCAAGCAGTTTTTCATCATTTATTCCAACACCTGCCTAAGGAAGAGAGATCCTTGCAGAAATGCTAAAGAAAGACTCCCAACATTTTCAATATTTTTGATGACCTTTTAAGGAGAAGGAATTAAAGACACTGGATAGAAAGTAAAACAACAAAAATAACAACAAAACCAACAAACAAAAAAGCCCACAACCCAACCCAACATGAAGCATGAAATCTGAGGAAAGATTTGGTTATTATTTGGGGGAAGATATTGCAGAAGCAGAAGGATGGCAAATGACACAAACAAACCTAATAAAAAGGAGACATCAGTGGTGTTCTGCCCTAACACCAAACGTGTACAAATGATGCTATCCTACTCAGCCCCTTAGGCAGAAGAGATATCTGGTAACTGGCAGCTCCTTAATCTAGCACTAAAAGGTGTGTGGTGGACACTTTCAAGATCCAAACCCTGCTTAAGTCCGTGTTAAATGCCCACTGAGACTCTTCTAAACTGTGATGTATTTTCCATCCCAAATGATACGATCAAGATAATCTTTTGGGAAGACAAACTGCACCTCAAAGAGCATTTCTGCACTTGAAGCAGAAATTAGGAGACGAATCCCTGGCTGATGTTATGCCAGGAGGTTAGACAAAATACTTGTATGGCCCCATCTAGCCTTGATACCTCTTCACACAAATTATCTATTGACTTTGGGATGAAGTAGTTTTACTGCTATCAGCCCCACATGGCCAGGACATGTCTGGAGAAAAAGTCTACTCAAGATCAGGGTCAATTAACTGCCTTTTCTTACAGAAAAAGAAGTGAGGACTAAGAAGAAAGTGATGTAGAAAGCTACACCAAAGCCCTGGGCACAAGGAGAATCACAAACAAATCATGACTCCCTCCTGAATTTTCTCTTTGCCAAGAGAAAGGGATGCTAGCTTTCCCCACCAGCAAGGACAGTACCCCTCATACAAGCTCACCTGTGCTGGCACACTGGGAAGTGCCCCTCCAAATCCTGACTGCTCTCCGAAATCTCTCCTTCCAGCTCTAATTGAGCAGAGTGGTGCTTACTGTTCCCACCTGCTGGATTTCAGTCTGTAAAGGAGGTCATTTTTAGTCCTCAGATCTGATCCACCACTGGAGCACTACAGGTACCTTGGAAATTCACCCATTACTTAAGAGCCTAATTAATGCCGCTGAATTCCGGCAGCCATCTCGTTGGATGAACAGTCCCTGTTGTCTGTGATAAGCTTTGGAAGGGAAGATGCCACACTGACGTGAAATGCATCTAAAAATCACTAACAGCCTTCTCCTTTATAATTCTGTAATTTGGAAATGGCTACTTCTCAAATTCAGAAACCAGATCAAATTAATCGTAAAGGTAACTCCTTGCCCAGTTTCTCTCTGGAATGATCTTTTTATGTACAGACACGTACAGATGTTCAGCCGTGAGACATTCCCAGCCCTAGCGCTGTGCCAGGACTGCTGGGGTGGCATACCAGACACTACTCAGGGAACTAAAAGCTGGCTTTTGGCATACCAGACCCTGCTGTAGCCAAGCGGAACAGTCTCCCTGGACATACGAATTAGACCCCTCTCCTAAAAAACTAGCTTGATATTAATTGCAGGGTTGGCAGACATTCCATGATATACAGCGAATGGAGTAGAATTACAGAGACAGCATCAGCGAGTAACAAACAGTATAGACGTTTTTCAGGAGGAATTAGCCAAGGATTTAGAGCAAAAAGCACCACTGGGTACACAGAGTGCTTTCTGTATTAGTATTATCTCTGTGCACACAGGACAGTACTTGTTACAAATACCTGAATGAATCATCTAATGGCTGTGAATGTAGGACACTCAAGCACTAACTGGGGTACCGTGCTCCTGGAAACACTGCTGAGGATTCAGTTTATCTCTCAGAAGCACAGACCTTCTAAAACTCCATGTTTCTAGAATATCTCTAGACAAGGGAAAATAAAAGCTGGAAAAAGCCAAAGAGCTGAAATTGCAACTGAAGAGTTCAGATGCCATGAAAGAATTCAATTTAGTTTAGGATGCTAATTTTTACTTCAAAACTGCATCAGTCTTGGGATGGACTTTGTAACACAGGGCACTGCTATAGGCTTAGAGTATGGGCAAGCTTCTGCTCCCGGCAGCACAGGTCCTAAAGAAATGCTGGTACAAAGCCAGACTGGGTGTGATACAAGTACTGAAGCTGTGTCTGCACCTTGCACCTTCAGTACATCTCTAATCCCTGGAGGAAGAAGGATGTGACACTTGCTGTGGAGCTGGAAACTTGCCTTGAGGTTTCCCTCTTTCCAGCCCTCTTGCTGTGAGCCACAGCTCTGTGCTATCGATTCACATCCAAATAGCTCTCACGTGGGAGGGAACAGGCACATGCTGCTTTATGCATCCAACCAGTGCTTTATGCTCAACCAGCGGCGCCTCTCCCGGGCAAAAGCTGCAAGGATTTAGGGCTGAGATCAACCCAGAGAAACTTTAGCACTTTCTTTAGAAAGTAAATGCCCTCTCTCAGGCCTTTGAAGCCTAAGAGTTGGAGGGCTCATCATCTCACTGCAAACTCTTGTCCCCAGCCTGTGGTCCTGTAATGTTAGACTCCAGCCGTCAGAGGAGTACAACACCCTGCCACCGCATAGCCTGCTCCTCCCTCACTAAAATGACAATCCGAACAACTACGATGGGAAACACAGTATCTTTCAAGCTTCTCATCTCTGAAAATGACAAGAAGATTATGTAGCTCTTTGTGTGTTTTACTTCACCAAATTGCCTGGCAATCTCCCCATAAAATTTAATTTGCCAGACGCAGTGAACACAAACTACCTAAGCTGTATCAATTCATTTGGCATTTATGGCTGCAGCGGTACCATAATGAGTTTGTGTAATATTAACGTTCACTATACCAAACAAGCACGAATTGTAAACTATCCAAAGGAAACACAAAGAAAGACATAATCAGGCAACTGCAGGTGGAGGGATCTGCCCACACGTCAGTTCTGTGTGATTCTTGTCACTGACATCCCCTGTACTGCACTATATACAGTAAGTGCACAAGTACCTTATAGGACCTACCAGGTATTTTGTTTGAAACCAACACTAATCTTCACAGGAAGAACTGTTAACACACCAAGAACTGAGTGTTTTCAAAAAAAAAAAACAACACAGAGGCATGTAGCTTTCTGTACAGAGGGAACACAAATGTAGTACATCCAAAAAGAAACTCCCAGCAAAGGAAACCATGAATGCAAAGATGCTGTGGGGCTTTCAATGCAGCCCCAAGCCCCTCCAACAACTTCATGCTGCGGCCTTCCTGCAGTTTGGATGTGCATGCCTGTGTGGCAGTCCTAGCAGTGCATTCAGGAGATGCAGGGCTGTTAGCAAATAGAACTGAGACTTATACTAATCTGAGACACTGGACTAGCCCCTCTATATTATAAAGGTTGATATTGTTACAGGTCAGAAATCGGTCTGCAGCCACTCCAGCAAGCGCTATTATAAATCAGCTGCGAATTCAGTGGCAACTTCTTTGCCCATCTGTTCTTTCTGCCTTAAAAATTACCCCTCCGTAAGGAGGCTTCTGCAAAGAAGAAAAACGCTACAAAGCTGGAGGGGGTGCAGAGCCACAGAGCTGAGTGTGAGCCTCCTGTCCCCCAGCTGCCCTCTGTGAGCTAGAAAACCTGGCTCAGAATCTGGAAACTTTTGGCAAAGGGTAATTCCAGATTTAAGTGTTAGATTGTCATATGATTCCAGAGAAAAATTCCCAGCAGTAGGAGCTACTGAAAGCAGGATACAGACTTGCTACTGTCATTAAATTGAACTGCAAAGCAAAGCTCCCACTGACTAAGTGGGACAAGATCACAGTCTCAAACCAAGATGGGAAATTGTGAGCTGCAGAGAAGAGACATCACATCAAGAATGCGATGGAGCCTCTCTGTGTGACAAAATGAAGGCGTGGGGTCTCCTTCTGCAGTTCTGCTGACTTCAGGGGGATCACGTGTGCAAGCAGTGTGGCTGCAAGTTGGACAGAGGCTGTGAGAAAGTTATTTAAATTTTTGCACAATAATAGTAATACATATCTGGGTTTGCTTGCCATGAATTTCTCAGTGGGAGTGTTGGCTACCCTGTGTTGGTCTAAGTGTTGGCTGTGTAAAACAAAGTTACAGTGATCCACAGCGGTACACAAGTGAGCAACTTTTGAAGGTAACTATTGCCATTTCCTCCTTTTCTTAGAAGCTGGCAGCAAAGGAAACAGAACCTCTCCAGAGACAGGTGAAGTAAAACTGACTTATTTCAGATGAGCGTCAGCCCTAAAAACTCTCGTTGCAATAAACGGGAAGTTTCTTGTTTATTGCTAAATCATGCATCATTCCCCTCTGCACTGCTGTCTAGTGATGCAGGAAATGCACTGGGTGAATCCAGCTTAGCCACTGGGACTACAACCCAGCCTCTTCCAAACACTTCTCGAGTCTCCTTGCCTTTAAAAACAGTAGCAATTTCCTTATGAATTTATCGGATATTGTTTAAGGCTAGGTTTTGTCTTCCTTATTCCAGAATAATTTACTCGGGAGAGATGAAATAGCATCATGCAGCGTACAGTTAGGACACGAAAACTGACCTGGTTCCAGCACTCTTTGCTCCATCACTTACCTCCTCCCTTCCACACGTGGTGTAATCAATGCATGATGGTTTGGGTTGGATTCAGACCAGGGTGTGAATTTGGAGCTATCTACACTATGGATAAATGTTTGATAGAATTCTAACCCAAACAGAATAAATACCAGCATCTCAATGAGACTGCACTTAGTGGTTCAAAATGGGACTTTCCACTAAAAGCAGAGTGGAGAGAAAAATCCAGCCCAACAAGGGAAGTCCCTAATTACTGAATACATCTGATGCTTGTGCAAATGTCCTGGCATCAGCAATGACATTTCACCATTTCTTAGTTTTGTGAGAAGGGGGGGCATCTACTAACTATAAACTATTAAAAGGCCAGAGCCAAATGCAGCACTGCGCAGAGGTCAGAGCTGCAGACAGGGAACTCTAGAGTGAAAAGGAATTCAGGAAACCTGCACTCAGGTCCCACATACAGCAGGGCTCCTCCTGTGCTGAGGCATTTATGGCAGAGTTCATTTCACCAGACCTCGTGCACCAGGTCTGAGACTGTTCTGGAGCTGTCAGCAGTCAACGGATAGAGAGAGACACCTCCAGAATGTGACTTATCCCACTGTAAATGTCCAAAGCGGGCAGAAATCATTACCCCCTGAATGTTCAGGTGAAGAGCTTAGATTGTATCTCAATCTTTTTGATGGTTACAGTTAAACAAGCTGAATTCCACCTGAATCCTCTCTGTGCCTCAGTTGTTCCTGTAAAATGAATATCATTTCCTTCCTTAACAGGGATGTTACAAAGATCAACATGCCAAAATCTCTGATATGCTCAGCCAAAACCCATGCTTGTGAAGGCGGGCCCTGAAAGCATCACATATAACAGGGAAAGGGGCTGGGTCTGAAATCTGGCTTGAGACACAAAAGCAGCATTATCTATATATTCCAGCTGCCCTCAGTTACATCAGTGCCAACCCTGTCAAGACGAAAGGATTGCAGGGACAGAGAATGAGAGCTATGTTCTTCCTGCCCAGGATGGTACACAACTGAGAAACAACACTGCCTGACTTCAAAAGCTTCAGCTGTGCTTTCAGGACAGGCAGTTCAAGTCGAGCCTTTGTTCACTCAAGGCTGAGCTATTAATTCAAAATTCACTTGGGCACAATGAACAGGGAACCCAGTGACAACATTTTTATAGTCACTTTCCTTACAATGGAAGCTTGTAATTCCCAAGGCAACTCTCACCTGTGTTTGATTAGTGTACTTAAATCTCCACCTGTGCTTTTATAATAACCAGTATTTTCTGTCAGAGCTTGCTCTTACCCTGTTGGAATCAATTCTTGTCCTGGAAGTGTAGATGGGAGGAGGGATATTGAAGGCTTGAGGAACAAGATACTCTTCAGCATCCATCATATCTTCCAGGTCTTCTTCATCGAGAAGGTTTTGAAAGAACTTACTGTCATTTGGGCTTGGTAGTTTCATACGATCATCTCCCTGAATAGGTTGTATGGAGAGAGGAAAACAGCAAAGAGATGGATTATTTTCCCAACAGGAAACTTAGGCCTTCTTCATGCCCTAGCAGCCAGGCTGCAGGGACTGCACATGCTGTTTTATTTGTTCTAAAGCACCACATCCACGTCATTTGATTTTTTTACTGGGAGTATGATGACAGAAAGGGAATAAGTGCATAAATCAAGCAAAGCCTTTTTACTTTTTTTTCTTTTCTTTCTTTTGGCATTCTTGTGACTAAGCTTTTATTCTTTCTTCCTTTTCCCATCCAAGCTCAGTTTCTGACCCAAATTCTGTCAAGGTCTGATGTATTTTGTGAAATATCTCAGCTATTTAGGCTTGCGTGTTGGGGAAAATAACATGGCAACTGCTGTGTTTGGATGTTTGCTTTATTTTCATTTGTATTTTTAGGGACTTGGTGGGCTAAATTTCCCTCTCATCCATATGGAAAGTTCTGCGGAACGTAACAGAGCTGAAAGCAATAAAAATCAAACTGGGTAACAACAGCAGCAACAACAATAAGTATTTTTTACTGAAACGGCATTTACAAGCCAGAGAGGCAAATCATGGCTGTGCTTTGCTCAGTGCCAAAAACCATCAGAAAAGGCAGCTCATGCCCTAAACGCCTAACTGCCCATAGAAATGATACTAAATTTAACTGCATGGATCAAGAGTGGCCTCCCCCTCCTCAAGAATTACTCTACCACGTGTGAATTCAGCAGGGAGTCATGGCTGCACTACAGCATTCATACAGACCTGTTTAAAAGCTCAACAGCAAGCTCATCATTCTTGATGGCCTCTGGAGGGAAGGGGGAATCACAATGGCAGAGATACCAGTGCAGTGGAGCTACCCCGGTTTCTCTTCAGGATGTACATGGCCCATATTGTCTGCAAGGATCACTGGAGAAGAAGCCTAGCGGGAAGGAATACCCACTAGACTATGTGTAGTTGTAACAAGGGAGGGAAGGGCAGAGGAAAGGGAGGCAGGGAAAAGAGATTTTGAATGGGGAAATGTGTCCTATTTAATGAAGTATTTAAATCAGACTGATTTTTTCAGAGTCACTCATAACAGCTGAACCTACAATTTAGCACAGTGGGGAATACCACGGGAGAAATAAAGCACCGTAATTCTTCTTGACCAGCATTGTACTTTCCAAATGTATTTTACTTCTCAAGTTGCAGGAGAGTAGCATATGTTGGCGCTGTGCAGTAATACACCTCGTGCAGGCTAGCATGCCTACACAGTGAAATGAAACACTGTGTGATGAGACTACCTCTAGTCCCAGAAGCAGTCAGGAGGCATGCAAGTGGCAGCCTGTGCTTCTGGAGAATCTTCAGCTAGGAAATCTTACCTCAGTGTGAAGCTAAGAACCAGCTGGACTTCCCTCCACACTGTACTCCATGATGTGGAGGTGATATGAGTGTGAGAGTACCTGTGTCAAACTGATTTCACGCTTTTGTCTCTGGTGTTTCTCCTAACTTCTGAGATACAGACACTGGCTATTCTACTTTACTACTGTATAGTACTACAGTCACGGCGTTTGATTTAAGTTCAAGAGCATTCTGAACTCCCAAAATTCAAAGGCGATCCCCTTAATAATCTGGTTTGATAGGCAGATTTTTTTTTCTTTTCCCCTAATGTTGCTTACCTGAATTACCAGGTACCTTTGAGGGTCTCGAGCCATTCTAGAGAATTCAGCAGCCAGCTCCTTGAATTTAGGCCGACTGTCAGCATCAATCATCCAGCCTGGGGATAGATCAAAGACAATAAAGTAAGTGGTTACTTGTCAAGAAAAAAAAAGCATTAAGTTTTTAAAAATGCACAAGTTTGAAGTGAAATGATGTCCTTGATAGTTCTTGCCTAGAGAAAAAATGCAATAAGGAGCCTGGGAAAACCAGAAAGATGGAACTCTGATGCCTCTAAAGTTAAAACATCTGGTCCCAGCCAGAGGAGACTGGATGTTCCACACTGCAAGGGTTTCTTAATTTGCTCTGAGTTCCTGTTCCCCATCCCAAAAAACAGAGTTAGTAACAAGGCCTTGTAATTTTTTGTATTTGGCCATTTAGATGGCAATTCTGACCATCTTTTATTATGGATCTGCCTTATCTGTAATATAATTAATCTCCGATCTCATCTGAGCCTAGTGGGTTTATTACAAAGTCACTGCTAAACACATTTCTTTTAACTGAACTACTGTTCCACAGTGGTTTACGTTACAAAGAGCTGTTTGACAGTTCTACAGGACGACTGACTTCCCATCCTGCCTTTCAGTTAATTCTGCATTCATGTATCTGCATCATTAACACAGACCTCACACAAAGCATTAGAAGCTATTTTAATTGTGCAAGGGTGATTCTCCGCTCCTTCGTTCTCCCACAAACATTCATTAGGAACAACAGTTCTCAATCCCTTCAAGTGTTTTCTGCAAAACAAGCAAGTAGCATAGGCAGTCACTACTAGCAACTAGTTTATCTCAGCGTCAGCTTTTTCTAAGGGAAGATTCTCTCAGCAACTCCCCAAGAACGCGTTCTCATTTGTCAGGGAGGCAAAATGAAGCAGGCCTTATCTCCTTCATAGCGTTTAACTGAAGAAGCGATCAAAGCAACAACAACAACAAAAGCTATTATAAAGAACTCCACACATGCATTACAGGACTAAGCCTGTACATCTAGCTGGGACTTTCCATCTTCCAGAACAGTCAGTCTGCTAGGACTTCTTTTGTTCTCTGAGAATAACCTCATACTCATTAGAAATCCCACCAGCTTCAGTATATTTGCACTTGACCAACATGAACCCCTTGTACTGTTCTGGTGATTTCCCTACCTGCATGCACTTATGTTAAAAGGTCTGTGATAATTCAAGCACCTTTCCTCTCTGTTTCCCAGATCTACCTGAACATGTCGAGACTGCTAATTGTTGTATGCATGGTTCTGCAGCATTTATTCATAAGTAACAGGAAAGTACCGGTGTACTAGTCTCCATCCCAAAGTCACCAAGACATGGTTTAATTATTTGGTTTCTTTAGTAAGACTCACAGAATTGTCTTTAGGGTAGGAATGTGATATGAAGGAGAACTGATCTATTAACTAATACAAACAACTCTTTTCTAAGTAACATTGGAGGTTAGCAAACGTCTCCTGTCCTTGTATCAGTATGTAACAGAATGGATAGCTGATGTTGAAAAGAAAATCCCTCTCTACCTCCCTATCACAACTACCTGGCTGTAGGAACCCAAGGGGATTGGCAGGCACCAGGCAGTGCTGGTGATTCAAATCTTGCCCATTTTTGGTATGCAGAGCCCGAATTACATTAAACCACACTGAAAATTCCCCCACAGTACTCTACTTAAGTGTTTGATGGAGTCACGTTATTCCCCAGTCTTCAAACTACCCTGAGAACAGGGTAGAACATAGGCTATGGGCAGTTCTTCACTGTCTTAAACTTCGACATGTCCAGAACTGAACCAGCCCATACTATCGATGTGGTGTTCAAATTCTTCACCACTACTAAGCAGTGTAGAGCTCAATACTTTAACAAAGGGTTGGGGTAGGAAAAAAAGAGATGAAGTACTGCACATTCCAAATGCAAACTCCTGAATGCATGAGGGCGTTCACACTACCAGCTTCATGAACTGCTAGCAACTCTAGCTGTATTCAGAAAAAGCTTATTTACCTCTGTTAGTGTTATTTTCTTTGTGTTTTTGTGTACAAGGCAAAAGGGAAAGGTCCATAGAAGATGGATGAGATAGCTGTACATTAATCTCACTTAAATTAAGTCAGAAACACCAGAGAGATGTCCCTAATTCTTTTTAAATTAGAAGCATAGCCTTAGAGAATATAGTCACTAGTGTAGGTATCTTGAAGATAAAAAGGGTAGGAAGAAACCAACTACAAGTTGGTTTCCTTTTTTGCTGAAGTAAAAATATTCATAAATTATTATACTGGACTAAGAATGACAAATCTCCTTTCTGTATCATTCCTTATATTAATTTTGTTTTTTATTATTACTATTACAATCATCAATTCTTTACTAACAATAAAACATTCATGCTTTCTTTCCTCAGTATTTGGAACTAGCATTTCTCCTCCCAACCTTCACTGGCTTAGTATCCATGTACCATAATTATGTTTAATACTATCTTTTTTAACATCAAAATCAATTGTCATGGAAATGACAAGGGTTTACAATAACAATGACACAATTTTGACTTCACAGCAAGAATTTGAGATAGCATCTGACAGTAATAAGAAGCTAACTCAACTCTTCATGGCTGAATTCTTATATTTTGCAACTGCAAAAAAATGTGTACACACTATTTAAATGGAATTTACAGTATCTTGGGAAGCTTTTGTTTTGAAACAGCTTGCACTATTACCCAGCACTGTCAAAAAATATAGATGCAAATATTCTAAAATAGCATTCTTCTCGCACTGAGCATGGATATTAAAAACTGCAATTACTTACATTTCACCATCACCATATAAACGTCAATAGTGCAGATTGGAGGCTGGGGCAACCGCTCTCCCTTCTCCAGGAGGTCAGGGATCTCTCGAGTCGGGATCCCATCGTATGGCTTTCCACCAAAGGTCATAAGCTCCCAGATAGTGACTCCTAGACAGAAGAGTGATAATATTTGAAGTCATACTACTCAGATTGCTACACAATTTCTTACAGCTCGGTATTGTGGCCCAGTTCTGGACCGCAATCTCTTCATTACCAGGGCCTGTGAAAATACTCAAAGTTTGGTTTGCCATTTAACAAGCTCCAGAAAATGGTGAAATGGCACTTACTGTTAGGCTACAAAAGCAAATTCCCTCATTTTTATTGGCATAAAAAGCAGCATGATAGATATGAGGCACAACAGAAAGGTCTAAGACAAATAAACATTGGGAAAGTAAATGGATGCAATATTAAAATAATGTATCTTGCTCTTTTATCATATCAAAAAGGCAAATGAATAGCTGATGTACTCTGTTATTTTCAAGGGAAAAAAAAACAAAGATGTTCCCTAACTCAGAGCATCATAGTGTTATGTCATTGTCTTTGCCTTCTAAGTCATTCACAGCCACTTGTATTATTATTTTTCCTTAAAACACCTTATGGATTTGAGTTATGATACTGCTGTGCTTCAAAACCAAGATTCTCTTTTTGAATAGCCATAGGATTGGTTTTGGCATCATAGCTGGAAATAAAGGTCATATATCATAAGCAACAATTTGTCACCAAACAAAATCTTAAATATTGAAAATGCTTCTTTCACACCTGTTTCTTTGGTTTTGCTCTTATTTTATTGCAAAGGTCATTTAAAACATGCCTCCAGATCAGTAGCCATATTTTGACAGCTGTCATACTAATGTGAAAAGCAGTGGGCAAAAATACATTATGTATAAAACACGTACGTAGTTCAGCCTCATTCACCTCTTTGCTGATGTTCAATAACTGTAACTTGTCAAGTCTTTCTGGTTTTGTCCTTTCTGATTATAAATATTCTAGGCTTCCTGCATTTAAAATGAATTTCATAAATGGAGGCGTATTTTTTCTTAAGTGATATAGGTTGTGCAGAATTTGAGTAGAAACAGCAGCTTTACATGATCAATTTAATTCTCATATATTTTTCTTAGCTGAATAGAAGAGGGCAGCTACTCAGTCACAGCAAACAGTGTCTTTTGCTGCTACCCACAGGTAGAAGTGAGTAATGAATAGAGGAGTTGCATGGCTTTTTGTTTCAAAATGATATGGCAACAAGAAATGCAAATAGGAGTCTGTAAGCCCCAGATACATTCCACTTACAAAGGTATATGAGATTTTATTAGTAA
Organism: Netta rufina; assembly: GCF_964035555.1. Classification (NCBI taxonomy): domain Eukaryota; kingdom Metazoa; phylum Chordata; class Aves; order Anseriformes; family Anatidae; genus Netta; species Netta rufina. The sequence goes on from NC_140129.1 coordinate 8,143,663, forward strand.
TACCTGTGTGAAATAAACAGGCAGGGAGCTAAACACATACGGCATAGAAGTTCATCAGGATAACACCGTTTCCAACATTAAATGAACATCTAATTCTCAAATGTTATTTTTGTGTGTGTGTGGAGTTCACATGAACTGACCTGACTAACCAATTCCAAAGTTATCTGTGAAATTAAACCCATGCGTGTTTTAGTTAGCTTGGAGATACTGTCTCTTTCTCTTCTTTCTCTTACTATATTTGCTCTGTATTATGGCAAATTCCCTTTTATCTGACTGTAGGTACAGAAATTCCCATAAGTCTGAAAATATTTTTTTGACATTCATGACTTTTATAGTTAAGATTTTCAAAGGACTGCTGGAAATTATGACCTGCAGCTGTATTTTTATGAATCTGTGGCTAAGCTGAAAGAAGCCTTCTTCTGTCATAATAATCATCCAAATTTCTACCAGTCCAGACCTTACGGCAGTCATCCCAGCAGGGACATCATGATAATGTATTTTTGTAAGCAGGGAAGTAAGGTAGGAGACAAGTAACAATTGCTGTTTAGAGTTACACATTATTAAAAAAAAAAAAAAAAAAAAAGAAAAGTAAAAACTACTAGAATTAACTCTTCTTTCTGAAAGAAAAAAGGCTATCTGTAACACAGTAACACAGCTTGGTTTAACACACTACAAGATACACATATTTAAACTAATCACGTGAAGATTTACCGTAGCTCCAAACATCGCTCTGATGGGTAAATTTCCTGTAGTGTATACACTCCAGAGCCATCCACTTAATTGGCATCTAGGAAAAGACAAGAAAAATGCAAGCTTAGAAATACAATATTAAAACAATAAAGCTGGATCGTGTACATACATAACAGCTTTCTCCCCATTTTTTCTTTCAAGTGCAAGCTTAGAAAAAAAACAGCACTACCCCACAGCAGAGGAAGTGGTCGTCCCTGGGCTCTAGAATGGACTTTGACTCAGTGAGCATACAGAGGTGAGAAATGCAAACCAGTTACCTGCAGAACTTTTCACACCATCTGAATTTCATTGATTCAGGTAGAGAACAACTCACTTTTTCATCATGCCTGTGTAAAGTTGGGACCTATGTAAAAATTCCATCCAATCCCCTTAAAAAGCGCAGCAGAAGGTAGAACACAGAAGCTCTTCTGCCCAACAGTTTGCAAAACCTGGCTCTGCTATCTTGATTGCTCTCTAATGAGGCTAGTTAATAATGCAACGTCCATAATACTTCACAGTCCACATAATCATCATCAGGGTAAACAGGCAATAGGGAGGATTTACTGTGCTTAATTTCTAACTTGTAATATTCATTAGGAACTTAGCCTTCCCAATTGTCTGTATCATTACTGCAGTGAGAACTGTTGCTCTAGAAAACAAGTCAGAAGTCCCAAGATAGCCTCTGGCTGTGAATCATCACTGTGGGGAGCTTATCTCTTTCCTGATAGGAAAGGGTGTGTAGGCAAATGCAAACCCCGGTTTGGAATTAGGGTTCTCCCTCCGGAGTTTGTGTTAAAATGAAATTCCTCGTGTTTTATATTTCTGACCTGGGCCTTTGAGGCTCAGTCTTGAAGTCCAGTTATTTCTAATAGACGGACGCTTAAGTGAATCTTACCTGGCATGGACCTGTACAGGTCCCCTCTGATTTGGAGCTATGCAACATGTAGTGGAATAAATTGAAGAGAGATGTAACTGCATGCAAAATCTGAACAGATGGTGGGTGTAAAAGCAGAGGATGTGTCTTCGTTCAAACCCTTATGAAAACACCTTCCATGAAGTTGACTAATGAACATAACCTATACAGTTATGGCAAAAATAGCGCTCTATTAAATGGTGGCTCAGCACTTGTAAAGACAGTTCATCCTCCTCCACCAAGTTCCACAGAAGCGTACTGCTTTCATTCCCATTAAACATGGTTGGGTTGTTTTAAACTGGAACAAGTGTTAGAAAAAGCAAAGCTGCATTGTTCATCACGGGATAACTTGGCCTGGAAGGGACCTCAGGAAGTGTTGAACCTCAGGCTCAGAGCAGGGTCAGCAATGAGATCAGACCAAGTTACTCAGGGCTTTAGCCAGTCTAGTCGGAAAAATCTCCAAGAATGGAAACTGAGCCGAATCTCTCTTAGTATGCTTACAAGACAATGTTAAACTGCAAGTGTTTTCTGGATCTAACAGCATGTTTCTGTGGAACTGGGAAGTGAAACATCTGATGTGTAAATCCAGCTCCAGAACGCCCAGCAGCGTGACTGGTCTCACAAGTCCAGGACAGGATCTAACAGCTGTCAGGGAACAGCTGGTTTGGAAGGACCTGCTCATTTTCTGTCATTCACTGCCTGATGGAGGCAAGAGACAGAGAAGAGGCAGAAGGGTTACTGAAGAGGGGATGAGAGAACTGAAAGCATCAGGGAAGAACGCCAGAACTCCACCTTCCTTGCCAGGAGGTCTCTTTACTGGGGGAAATGGGGAAGCACTGGTGACTCCTCTCAACCTCTCCTTGTTGACTGAAGTGCTGATGTAACCCATGCAACAGCTGCCAGGGGCAGCAGCCACACAAATAAGGCAGCAGCCCAGCCAGGAAAAAAAGCATGAACTGGCAACAGCTGTTTTTCTCACACAAGGGCATAAATGAGCACAGAAAAACACAGATAGAAAGTACATAGAAAGCAAAATGAACACTGGGGAAAAGGAACGACAGGAGAGGCAGAACCCCTTGGGATTTTGTGACAGGTTGATTTGTGGAATTTCAAAATGTTGAGGGAGCAGCTGACATCAGTATGCAACTTCAGCCTTCCGAAATTTATAATGTATCAATCTGAAAGCATTAAAGCTGGGGCAAGGCACTGTATGGAAGTTCTGCTGTATGCAGAAAAGTAATATGTATTTTTACAGAAAAGTAAAAATACCTGGTTTCAAAATTATCCTGAGGAAAGCTTTTTAGTAGCCTGGCATCCGGCATGGTATTGCAGACTTGAACTTGGATGTGAGAAACAGCATCCACAGGCTCTTCCATGGTGACAGAAGGGGTGGCTCTTTGCTAAGCAGATGTAATTCTCATATGCTACAAAAACAAGCATGGGCTGTGGCCTTCCTATTTGTTTTCTGTAAAATAACCTGTCTGGGAACCTGGGACTGCAAGTTGTTGAAGTCCATACTGACCAAAGAAAGGGACTTGGCAGAAGTGCCCTAGAACATCAGTCACTCACTGAACTGACTTCAGAAGTCTTTAGGACAAGATACAAAATGGAACTTAGGAGCAAAAGCTAATTCAGGGTGTGGAAACTGTTCTGACAATTTTATTTCTGGACCTGGAGAAGCTTACTGAGGAAAAATGAGCAGATTTCACACGTACAGTTCACTGCCAGAAGACAGGGCTTTGCTAAGTCACTGTCAGACTTCCTTACAAAGATACAGTCTGCTAAAGATACACTGTCCTAACAAGTAACTTCAGCAGATTTGTAACAGTGGCATACGTTTAATTCCAGACAAGGAAAATCCTCACCTTCCCTCCATCAGCATTATATTCCTTCTCATCCCCTTCCAGAAGTCTTGCCAGGCCAAAGTCAGTGATCTTCACGTGGTTTGGTGATTTCACCAAGACGTTACGGGCTGCCAAGTCCCGGTGCACAAGTCTCCTCTCTTCCAGGTACATCATTCCCTGAAGGACAAAGAACAGTAAAATAATCTTACTTTTTTCTTTCTTTTTTTTTTTTTTTTGGTCACAGTGATTAAGTAACAAAGAGAAATTCAGCATTGCCCTTGCTCTGAGCAGGAGGTGAGATCACACGACTCTAGGTTCCTTCCGATTTGAACAATTTTATGGTAATTGCCAAAAACTAACAAAACAATCAAAAAACAGCCACTGGTATCTTACTCAATCAAGTTTAGAACCTGAGAAGGTGAGACAAAGGAACTAAGTATTACAGCCCCTAGTTTTCAGACAGGAAATCTGAAGACCAGAAAGATTAAGTGACTTAGCCAAAGCCCCAGGGAAATTTGGCCAGACTGGGAGATAATCCCAGATCTTCCAAGTTCCAGGCAAGTACCCTCAATTCAAGACAAAGCTTCTTACCAAATATTTTGAGATGGACACAAATTTTCAGTACTCAAAGTGGATTATAAGGAAAACAATTTCTTGTCCAAGGGTTGCAATCTACTTGCCTTTTTTACTTCCTTTTACTTTTGCATGTAGTAGTATGGTAAATCACTAGATCAACAGATGTTTGTTTTTTCTTTTTTTTTTTTTTTTTTTGAGCATATACGTTCAGGTACAAGTACTTTCGTTAACAAGCCCATCCAGCTGCCTGTACGTGTAAGGAAATATGCCTGGCCTTAACCTTTTTCTTACTGTGATGAAAGACAAGCCACGTACTGTCAGTATGGCACACAGTTGAGCACCACAGCTTGGTCTTACTAATTATATGACACATAAAGGATAGTCAGGTAGGGTTACAAGCCTGTTATTTTATTAAAAGGCATTTATGACATTAACCATCATTATAAGAACCTACAGATGAAATTACACACTTGATAATTACCCTTAAGGTATCTCTTAATATATTAGCTCTGTATAATATATATGGTAATTTTAAAAAAGTCCTTGTTGAATACCAGAGAGATCATATTAGCCCGTAATACAGATGATAATTCAAAAAGTCACAGGCAGTGATTAAAATAACCAGATTACTCAGTGTCATGGGCCAGATTTTATTCCCTCTAGCAACGAAAGAAGCTCACACATCCCTATCCCTCTAGATGTTAGAAGGACAGTGCATATGAGTAAGCCGCTGTTCATGGTCACCAGGCCAGAATGCAGCTCGTTCTGACAGACCGTGGATGTCTTTATGAAAAGCATCAAGTGGAGTTCTGAACTGCTCTGGCATTTAGGTGAAATATTTCAATGCAAACACCACTGAAAGATTTAAGAATGTGTGGGAGATCATTTGGCATAAACACTATTTCACTGAAAGGGGACACGGGCTCTTTGGCACACAGCAAACAGAACTGTTTTCAAAAGCACTGCTTGTTGAAGCAAACGCCCTCTTGCCAACTGCAAATCAATGCTTTTGGCTGGTTCTGCTCTGAGAACATCACAACTCTACGTCTTTGAAAGCTTAATGGTTTTTGACATCAAATTAAAACCTGTAGGAAAAGGACAAATCTTAGGGGTCAAACAGTTGTGAGTTACACAAACACCACATCATGAAACCAGAGGAACCAATGGCTTAGCAGAACAATTGCCAGCTGAAGAAATCCAACCAGAAAAAGACCACGCGGTCAAACAGCAACAACACAGTGTAACAGAGGAATGACAACCACAAAAGTGGTCCCATAAAATCCAGATGAGAATTCGTATGAGTCCTGGTTTCACATCTCTGATGCCATGCAGTAGCCAGAAATGCCTCAAGGCAGCATCAGCACTGCTCAGAAGTACTTTGTGAGGCAGGTAGAGGACAGTGGCCTCCCAGCCTCACGTCCCTGCCTGGCATCTTTCACTGCAAAAACAGAGCTTGTCCCAGTGCATCACGTCCAAGGTGCTGCTTACACTTCCTTTCTACTTAGTTTGGAAAAGAACTCACATTGTTAGAATGAACAGAAGAATCTCTAAAGCATCAAAGGCTTGAGAGAACTTCCCAAACCCTAATTTGGTCAAAATTCTCAGAAAAGCCTCAAAATGAGGGGGAAGAAAATGAAAGGCCCAAACTTGTAGAATGGTATTTGCGAGCAGAACTTGATGAGGACACAAGACCCTGGAGAATCTAATGAGAGAGTTCTGTTGATATCAGAGCACACTGGAAGCAAATAAAATTGACATTTTTAATAAATTAATTTGTACCTAGCATCATTGAAATTATACGAAGATATTGCAGATTTCTTCTGGCAGAAAAGAAGAAACAGTACTTCACTTTTGTTCAAATAGATGGCTTCTGCCAAGGTTTACCCTCTTTATCTTTAGCTAATGATGACAGGAATGGATGATAAGGTGTCTAGAAACATCCTTCACTGAATGAGTTAAACAACCAAACCCTTAAGCATGCCTTCTTAGCCTGATTTTACCATCTTTACATACTTAATTGTCGAGCACGTCTTAAACCTGTAGAGTAACACTTTAAGATGTTTTACTGTTTATTCTACTCATTCATTTCAATCGTACACTATTATTAAGTACTTCCTTAGTAAAACTACATTTATTCAATCTAATATCATATGATGTTATGAACTAGACAGATTTCTCATCAGCAACCTGAATACTGTTCCTAACCAATACCACACCTGGTTTTCTTCTTCTGTGCAGGAGGGAAGAAATATCTGTGTATCATCTTCCTTACAGTTTACTTCACCTCTGTCAAACAAGCTTCTCGGGACTTCTTCCCACCTGTGTTATTTGCAAAGCCAAAAACAAGCTGTGTGGAGTTGACAGCTACAAAATCCTCTGCAGGTCCACGACCTGCAGAAATGTAAATGCTCTTAGGAATATCCTGTTGTGAACATGTTTGATTTTCCTGCTATCCTACCAACAAGCTCTAAAGGTGGATGGTGTAGGTGGAAGAGAAGAAGTGTAGCTATAATTGTTTTCAATAAATGAAATTATACAAGCAGAATGAAAACAATCTAAAACCAGAAAGCTTACAGTATTCACCGCAGCAATAGTGTCAAAACATATACTGTGACAAGAATCATCATTTGAAAGCATTTTCAAACCTAGCAGGAAAAATGCTCTATACATATCTGTAATCTTTTTACATGACAGACTGAAAGGGTAATGAAAAAATACCATCCGTATTACACAGCTGGTGCCACCACCACCCAGCAAGCCCATGATCAAATACCAACAGGACACTTAGTGAGAGTTACAAGTAACCTTAGCCCCAGACGATGAAAAGGGATCTGTTTGTAAAAATGACACTTTACAGCCTGATCCAAAGCACACCATGCCGTGCAATTTGCAGTGTGATCTGCGAGGCTGGGGTTCTCCAGCTCCGCTCACGACTTGGTACATCCAAATTAGAGCTATGCAGATCTCAGAATTATTGAAGTATAAAATGTCCAGACAGTGATAAATGTCACACCAGTAGATTAATCAGAGTGTCCACAGCAGAGCGGGACTTTTTTGTTGAAACCACCAAGAGGCAAAAATTGAGCGTTAAGCCATTTGGGATCAATTGTCCCCTTACCTCTGAGGCCAGATTCATCTCGCACAACCGCAGCCATCAGCCATGACCCACCCATTGCCGGTACTTCCCCATCCCCTTCATGACACAAGTTTCCTTGCAGAAGATGTCACCAGAAATGTAATTACTGCTAGGACGCCTTAACATGAAATCGCTCTCTGAATCAGCACCTACTGCTATTAAGAAGTCAAACAGCCACTGCAAACAGCTGAAACATAGATAAGTTGAGGAAGCCCCTTTGGAATTGCAGTACGAACAAGGAATAGCCTTTTATCTTCCTCAGCTGCACCCCACTGCCAGAGTCATGTATGATGACAAACCTGTGCTATACAAATCCTTACCTGATATATGTAGCATTAAAAACACCCAGATCCTTTCTATTCACGTGATAATGCAACTGTGAAAATGTAAATTCTCCTTTCAGAAACAGACACAGATGCTTTTGCCAAGGCTTCAATTAGTGCTAAAGGTCTTTTGTCCTTGCCTGCACAATTACTAACCTGACCTGGCTGGCCCACGTGTTATACGTTTCACACTGCAGCAGAGAAACTAATAGCAATGCTGAGGGGCAGAAAAACAGGCTTCAAGTGAAGGCAGCTTTGTTCCAAGAAGGGAGGTGGACAGGAAAGATGTAAATGGCCACTGGGAGCTTACCTCCACTAAGAGTTTCCCTCCTATCACTCTGCAGCCTTGATAATTTTCTATATAATAGCCAGGGGAAAAAATCAGCAGTAAAACTAGCTGAGGTGAATCCTGCTCTCTTCCCACTGGCTTACTCTCAGAGCTGGCTAGGAATAATACAGAACAGAAATTGCCTTGTTGAACAGACAATGAGTTAGTAACTGAGCTATAGGAGAAGAAAGACTTTCTGATTTTGTTATGGCTCTTTGTGAAGTCTCCAGGACTGTGGACAAACAGATCACGTATGGTCATTTCAGGACAGTCAGGCACGGCCATGCTCTTTCCACAAGAAAAATGACAGCCTGGAAAATGAGGTAATATGTAAATGGCAAAAAACTGAGGTGGGACAGTGGAAAGGAGACTGTGTGTCAAAAAAAAATCTGAGGGAAGAGAGAAAAAAACATGATGGGACAGCTCTGTGACCTACCAAGTGCTGCACTGAAGCAAGAAGTATCAAATCGGTTCATAAAATACAAGGCCTTCTAGTGCTGCGGGCATCTATAGAAGACTATCACCAACATGGAGTTAGTGGTGGAAATAAAAGAATGAAAGGACTTTTTAAAAAAGCACAATGAAGCTTTTCTGGGAAGTTATGGCTCTGTTCCCTAGGATCTCTTGCCTTTAAAATGTGGTCACAATTTGCTGTTTTCTTACTTTACCACCAACATTATTTTCTGCTGCTGTCATTTGTCTCCCAGTTCCTGAGGGCAGTTTTTGAGCGCAGCCTCCATTTGTACAGCTCGCAGTGCTAAGAGCTGCAAGTACAGACTGTTTCAGATGCTGGTTTTTGATTTCTTTCACTTTCCTGGACTTTTCAGAGTCCCACGCTCCAGCTGAGGATGCTTCTGGATTCCTTACAAAGGTTGCAGCTGTAGTTCAGGGGATGTCCAACTCTCTGAACTGACTGAGCCTCGCCTGAGAGCTCTTTCCATGAAGCTCATTTCAGGAAAAAGGGTATTCATTCAACAGATTTCAAGCAGGTATGTACTTTCATTAAATGCAAAGTCCCTTTGGGATAATTACCAGAGAAGAACTGAAGTGTATTGAATCACTAACTAAAGTTTAAGCATATACATATGGCTTTGCAAGATGCAAGATTTAATTTTGCAAGACAATTCCACTGAACAAAATAAGTATAAAGAGATTCACCTACCCCAAGAACTGTAGCAATCAATACTAGCAGTCAGGTATACTGTAAACACTTCCTTTGTGTGGCTTTTCGCCGATTTCAACAATAAACATTATTTTCTCTCTACACAGAGAGAATGTTGATCTTAACCCATCTTCAGCAAGCATAAAGAAATTAAGAACAGACTTTCTTCAATAATAACTTCCACCCACCAAAGCCAGCACACATGGCAGATCCATCAAACAGGTAATGCGAAGAAGAAAATTTCAAGCCCAACTCAAATCTCACGGACATTAATCTCCAGCCTTGGAGACTGCCCTCTTTTCATCCTAATAACTTGAGGCTAGCTTAATAACAGGAATCACTACAGAAAGCTTGAAATGATCATCTTTCCCCCTGCTCACCCCATGGAAGAAGTATAATTTTACCCGGGGCTAAATATGCTTTCAAGGAAAACGCGGTGCCCTTTGTTGTCATGAGCAACCAGAATCATCTAAGTAGCTGTTACTCCAGAGATAGCTGTGGGAGGGAAAAACTGACACTGCTCTGAAATACACTGACTCAGCTGCAGAGGTGTGATTTGTTATGTAGGTCTGCTTGTGAAGCTGGGTCTGAAGGCCATCCTCACAGCCAAGGGGAAGCGAGGGATGCTAACAACTTCAGTCCAAAGCTGGCAGACTGAGCTGGGGACTCGCACCTTCTGCTATGTGCTCTTCCACCGGATTAGGTGCCAAGGTTTTCTGAAAATGTACAGAGTTCAGCGAACTCAGGTAAATTGGCGAGGGAGATCCACTGCTGTATCCTGGCCTGGGTTGTTGGCCTTTTTGGTAAATGGTAGACAAAGAAAACTTCTGTCTAGCATATGACATAGCCCTGGCCAGGAGCAGGCAGTGAAACTTTGCAAGGCCTGCATGCCAAGCTGTGTGACAAGAGCAGTGTAAAAGCTGTGTGTTCATAGCCACTGATAATCCCTTTTCTCAGAGGCCTGCAGTGGCTTTGCTAAATGGCTTCTGGACTACATAGTTCAGAGAACAGAAAAGCTATCTCAAACCTATCTGTATTTGACTTAGGAGACAGGATGCCAGCACAGCTGGATTATTACCCCTATGGAAAGATAACTAGTATGAATACGACTCCTGGGCATCTAACTCAAGCTGGTTCTGCCATGAGAAATTAGCGGTGATGTTCTGCACACAGGTTAATCCTGTATCTCTCTTCTGTCTGCTCACACACAGGAGTATGATTGCACATCACCCAACTCAGCCGAAGCACAAAATCAACACGAGCTGGCTTCTTACCAACCACAGGAGGTCACATGCTACCTGTGGCAGTATAAACACGCATCAAAAGAACAAACTTTTTGGGGGAAGAAAAGTCTGTACCAGGTCTATGCTCTGCATCATGCACCTGCTGCGGTATATCCGATCCAGAAATAGGATTCCTAAAGCATGATTTACTGCTTTGCTGAGCTATGGCCCAACACACAGAATAAAAAAGATACTAAGGCATAACACATCAAAACAAAGTCAAGAAGCAAAAAGGAAAGGAAAGAGACGATGAGGCTAAAATTTAGATGAGAATTACAGGACAAATGCAGGCTACTCCACAGTGACGTGTGATTCATAAAGGGGAATGAGGAGAAAGAAAAAAGAGAAGCAAGTTCATAAGCTTATGGCATTTCCAAGCATAACTGACTGGGCTGAGAAGCCATTCTGATGGGCCCAGACCCCCTTCAACCCTAAATTAAAATCTCAGGAGTGTCTTCTCAGCCCCTTCAAAGCACAGATAAATGGGTTACCACTGAACTGAGGTTGTAGCATCCTTAAAACTAAGCTATCTGTCCCGGGTGGGTGTTGAGTTCCTAAGGTGTCACCAGAAGGAGAGATTGTTCCACTGTCATCATCAAACATCTCCCTTGCCTGACCTGCTGTGAGAAGTATGAGTTGTCTCCCTGCCTCCCTCAAATTATGCAGATATCTAGATGAGCTGGTGCTGAACATAAGAAGTCTGCAAAGCACTTCATGTTCCTCCCATGAAAGATGTTACATAAATATATAAAGCAGCATAAGTAATGAGAGACAAGGCAAGCATTTCAATACTGCCCGCATTTTGTCTCCGAGTTCTGGTCCCATGTACAGGCACAGCTGCACAGCTGCTACATGGGCTTTTAGGAGAAAATTCACTCTTACACATGAAATTCCTCAGGGAGGCAGCTGTGGGGTTGTATCCAATCTCTGTTTTGTAGTTGACCCAGACACCGCAGTGGTTCCTTAAGACAGCTGAGCCCAAGGTGCTCCCCTACAGCAGTTTTAGAGCCTCCACCCTGAGCAAGCTGTGTATGTGACATGTCCCAGCCTCCTGGGCTGAGTGGACACAGGCTACAGCAGTCTCCTATTCCCAATGTGCTCAAGAGGACAGGGATGTTCTCCTTTAACCTCTGAAGAAAATGACCAGGGCTCAGCTTACTGCACTGCAGCCCCAAGAGGTGAGAGAAACTGCAGGCTGTGGCTCTGCTTATAATAAGGGTATCACCAGTAAGGACACAGTAATGTGGATACAGCTCTGCAGCTCCTCCACACCCTCGCTAGGCCAACAAAGATGAGATGCACAAATGTGCTGTGCAGCAGAGACACGCCAAGAGAGTTTCTGACCCTCCAATTACTGCCCAGGACCAACAGCTGTAATAGCAAAAACTTAATAAAGTCAGGGACTCGTGAGTAAAGGGTCACCCCGGCACTTTGATAAAGTACTTAGCATCTGATGCCTCCCTGCTAGCTCTGCAGTATCTGCTTCTCACAAGGGCCTATGAAGGTGACCACACAAACCAGTCAGGTGTTTTCAAGAGACTGTCCTTTGCGTGCACTGCCCATGCAAGAGGCGAAAAAAAGCAAGACAAATGTACCAAGGGTCCCTGCGTAAGCAGAGGGCCAACTGCTCAGATTTCTGTTCTACCACGGGGATGCCCTTCCCTAGATGTACCGAAGGACCTGGGCTCTGCGAGTCAGAATTTAATGCCTGCTGTGTCTGGTAACACTGCCACAACTCACCTTCATCCAGCAAGCCAAGAAGTACTTAGCACTGCTTCAGCTGCTATGTGTTGCCAACATCCTTCACTGTAAAAAAAGCCTTTAAGTAAGAACTGCCTAAAAACAAACTTACCACTGCAAAACTCCCCTTGCTGGGTAATAAACACTCACTGCCAAGTAACTCCAGCTAAGAGGCTGGCAGGAACACAGACCCTATGACAAAGATTGGGAATTACTGTTTCCCAAGTGAATCCTGGTAACCTGGGCTACACATGCCAGCAGCAGAATGTACCTGTCCTCTGATCTGGGGAGCGCTCGGAGACTTTCAGGTGTCAGCTCGCAGTGGGTCACCAACTCCTGACAAGTGTCTGATGTTTTTCAAAGGGGCAGCCAAAGGGAGAGGTATCAGTGCATTAATGGTTTCAAAGAGTTTCCGACTGCTGTTCTCTCATCCCCAGTGCTAGGGCTAGCTGAGCTCCAGCTTCTTGCTCTGAAGCAGCAGACAGACTGAGCTTGGAGAGTTGGCAGCATCCGGAACAACGCCTTTCCCACCCCTACGCTGCCCTCCTGCCAATACAATTACAGTCGGGAGAGTATATTGTGTAGTGCGTTCACTCTCTCCAAGAAAGTGTATTTAAAATGGATTACTTCTGCTCCTTAGGCAGGCGATCAATAGAGATGTGTAGTGCAATAAGTACAGAGATGTCTGTGGGCTGCAGCACTTATCCTTTGTGTCTCTTCAGAAATTAATTAAAAATCAATGAAGTGTGCAGCCTATTAATAAGGAGCCTCCACATTAACCAGTACAAGCCCAGCCTTCTCTCAGTTTCAGAAAGAACGCAGCCACCACGCAAACACATCAGAAACTCGGCAGTGCTTCAGACAGCACGGCGAGGACTGTGACCTTGCACTGCTGCGCCCTGCGATATTCTCAGCTTTATGCACCCCTAATAAACTATTGGTGATGTGTTTCAAGCTGGTTAAACAGGCAGACTTGGGGCAAGCATTTAGTCTTGAGAGATACCGTGCTGGCTTTCTAGCTAATGGTTGTGACAAAGCACAGTCAGCAGCACAGAGATCCAGCAAGCACCTAACGGAGGGCTAACTGCACCTTGTAATTCCTGGAGGTCACTCGTGGGATCCGAGAGTACCTGACACATTCAGCTCTCTGACTTCTTTTCCAGCAACCTGAGGACTACTCCTTGCCACCTGCTCAGTGCTTAATTACAGCGAAGGATGGAATTTGCCTGGGCTTAAAAGCATCTGGGCAGGGGCTGGAGAAAGGCACTCCTGTCTCTGGTTTCCAACAGTCAGGCCCCTAACTCTGCTACTCCTTCACAGCCCAGTGTGTGCAGCGGTAGCACACAGGGCACAAAATACAGAGCAACTTGTAATGAAACCAGCAGTGCCAGCCCAGCCCAGGGGCCCTGTACAGCAAAGAGCAACACATAATCAGAGCACCAGCTTTTCCCTGCTTCCTTGAGATGAGCTTCTAATTATAAACTGTGTTAATAAACACAGTAGTATAATAAATAAACACAAACTTTAATAAACAAGGTTTTAGAAGGTGAGAGACCGAACAGCTTAATGAGACACAGCCTGGGACTGCTCCTAGGTCTTGGGAACCCCTAGTCCAACACCTACCTTCTCTTATTTACGAGCCCACCTTTTGCAGACAGGTTTTTGGGAAACAAGCACTAACCCAGTGTCAGGTAATCATTTTGCACTGGAAGTGCACTGATGGAATGACAGTATCATTTGGATGCAACGTCTTCCAGCACTCACCTTAAGCTGCATGTTATGGTAATAAATATGTGACAGAACAGGTCTTTCCTACACTCCATGTACTCTGCCCATTCAGATGAGACGTTTTTGGACAGCTGAACTACTTATTTTCCCCATCTCTTGGGCAGTGCCCACTGAGCACACAGGGAACGCTGCTACCTTGTGTGTTCAGATGAAAATCCTGCAACAGGAGCACACAGCAGCTCCCAGCTTTGCACAAAGCAAATATGCACATAATTCCACCAATGCCGCTGGAATACCCGAGAGGGGGATTTTTTAACCTTTTTTTTTCTCATTAAGCCCTACTGATTTTTTTTCCCCTTCGCAGACACAGCATAGTTGGGGCTGAATTTCTGAGGCTGGCTCCTTTGCTTGAGAGATGCCCCTGAAGCACATCCTGCTGCAAGGGCTTTGTATGACCACTTCTGAAGGCATCATTTCTGCATAAGCAGGCACCCAATAGAAGGGAAGGGCTGCTTCTGGAGGAAACCACCGTCTTCACAAGCTATTCCCCTGCAAGGGCTGCCGGGCTCTTCAGGAAGAAAACTGGACCGGGGCATGTTTACCCTCTGCTGATACCATTTTCTTCTCACGTGAGCACAGAACAGTCAGACTACTCTATATGATGGCTTCTGCTTAGGATCCCAATATTGTTTTACAAAAGAAAATGGTCTGAATTTATTGCAGATGCTTTTGATACTCTGATTCGAGTGAGTTCTTGAATAAATTAAAGCTTTGAACTTCCAAACTCTGTTGCCACTGGGTTTCTGAGCACTTCTTAAAAACCCACATCACAGGTAACCATAGTTACCTATTTCATACTTTTTTTTTTTCTTTTCTAATTGAGAAGCTTATGACAGCTGACAGAACTGGAGAGGCCAGCTACATAAACAGAGTGTGCTAGCTGATAATGGCTGGAGAAAACTGCTAAATAATCCATTAATATTATTCAATAAATCCAGATGAATGCTAGAGTGGGGTGGGTGGAAGACAGAAATTTGGTTTTGAGAGACAGGTATTTGCCCCCAGCTAAAACGTCACATTATTATTAATGCTTCGCAGCATCGCTGTGTTGACAACGAGAGCCCACAGAGCGTGAGTCAAACTGCCACTGAGCCCCGTGAGCTACGTGCGCTCAGCCTGAGCATCCTTTACAGTGTGGGGGGGTTAATCATTAAATACGGCTTGTCACTTTTCACTTCAGGATGCTGGGGAAGATGTTTGTAACAGATAATTCATCAAGAGCTATATGAAATGGCCATATCCTCCCTGTACTTACCAAAGCAAGGCACAGTGACTTTGCACTTGGGAAGGAAGCTAGAGCCGAGCACTGCCCCTTCCCTGCTTACCTGCACCATGGCAGCTCAGCCCTCCCTACGCGGTAACACCCCCTCCATGAACGTGTGGGGATAAAGCATCCAAAGCAAGGTTAGAGAAGCCCTTACAGTACGGCAGGCATACCTCACTCACACTAAGTGAAACCTACTTCTATGCTTTAGAAATACGGCGTGACACGGGGAAGCACAGAGCATGGACTGCAGCAATGTTCTGTGCTGTACAGTTGCTTCTGTGAAGTGGGTCTGGTCTACAGCTTTACCAGGAGACCATGATTCTACACAGGCGAGAAAATACTTCTTAACTTGTAAAACCCTAAAAAAAAGCCTTCATAAAGTCTTCAAAACAAAACTGGTTATCCTTTTGCCTACATCCCAGAAATACATAAATGCGGTTTGACTCAGGCTTTCAAAAGCCATTCCCTTTTACGGTGAAACCCAGCACTACAGATTTCAGTTCCCAAATTTGAGAAACTTCTTAGGAGTGAGAACTGGCTCCTTCAGTTGATCTCTGTACGCTTCCTGGCTACAGCAAGTACTTCAGGTAAAGCTCCATTTTTGTCAAGCTGTCTCAGAAATCATGGATGCCATGATGTATTCAGAAAGAAAGAAGACAGACTCATGGCTTTGACATCTCCAGATTTCAGCACGTGGGTGGGTGAATACATTGGAAATGTGAGAGCTGCTGAGCTGAAGCAGGTGACCTGAGTAGAACGAAGCGAAATGAGAGCAGGTGCATTTCCACTGATGCTAACGTCCCTAGTGTCTCAAGACTCAGATCCTGGTTCACTGAACTTAAAAGGGAGCTTTGCCTTTTATTGCAACAGAGGCAGGTTCAAGCCCTGGGCCGGTGCTGTTCCCACTGTGCAGCACCAAGCTAGAACCTGCCAAATGTATCAAAGTGGTTTTTAACCACTGCCAAAGTAATTCACCGGGGAAGCAGAGGAAATCTCCCTCCCCTGGGGACCTCTAGAGTCCCAAATTCTGAGAAGACCGCAAAAACTCCTATTTGACCTTTCTCCTCAGCAGTAAATCTGTACCTTTTTGCCACTTGTTCTAAACCACAGCCAAGAATTTGTGTATGATTACGATGACAAACTGCTAGACCTGCCTGCAGAGTCTGTGTATCCTCAAGCAGTCAAAGGCCTTTTAACAGGAATCAACTTCTGTCACCAAGACCTTGTGGGACCAGCTGCTAACACCCAGTCTAACAAGCTGTCCCTGCTCCTCCTGCGGTTCTGCAGCAGCATTTCCATGCTCGGACTCCTGCACTGCCGATCTGCCATACCGCCAGGCATTTTACACGAAGATTCTTCGTTAACTATTTTCTTACTACTGAAATGAGCAGATTCATAAGAACGGGTTCGCTTACAATAAAATTATTGCAGTGAGTAAAAAACACTCCTGTTGATTTTGTTTCATTTGCATCAGATCCAAATACATAGGAAATCTCTGGGCAGTTTCCACATCTCTCCTGGCTCCAATTTTTCTGCCATACCCCTGCCTCTTGGCTGCTCCCCTCAGTTTCCTCCCTCTCTCTCTCTAACTGTCTGGGCGTTTTGAAGGCTTGCCTGTAGAAACTCACCATTTCCCCAAGGACCCAATCATGCTGGTTTATTTTTTCCTCTTCAATTAAAACTAACTGGCACCAGGCTTAAAATGTTTCTGTATCTTGACAGAAACACATTGATTAAAACAGAGGCAAAGGTGCAACATGACTCTTGAACAGAAACACCTTAGAAAAGCTCTTTATGCTAAGGATTCTTTAGACACATGGCAAGGAAAATTCATCTATCACTGAGGAAAGTATTAAAAAATCACGTCAATAAATGCTGCGCAGTCACCAGGTGCCACGGATTGTGATTGTGAGAGCTTCTTTTCTAGAGGCACTGAGAACGCCTGGAACCACATATGCACACCTATCATCTGCCTCCTTGCACGTGAGATTATTATTAAAACTCATCTACATATGATTCAGGCTCTGCCTCTCTAGAAAACTCACACGAGCCCTCCAAATTGCACCACTAAGAAAAATCACTTTCAACACATCAGTGCGCATAGCACAGGTCATACATGCACCTCCAGTCCCAGACCCTAGTAATAATTATGACTCATTTAATAATTTCTAGCCAAACACATAGAATGAATGGTACCAACAACTTCCCCAAACCCCCACTACATCTGCTGAGAGTCACAGCAATGGGTTGGGATGGAATGCAGCGGCTGGATTTCTCTCAGAGCTCAGAAATGACCACTATCCATTTTCACGTGAATTGATATTTACAATTTTTTCCCCATTTGATCTACTTTTAGCTTGATTCTCTGAGGAATCGGGCTGGTGCCATCACGATGTGTGTGCCTCTCTCTGTCCCTCTGCAGGAATTTTTGATGCTTTCGATGTTTTTCAGCCTGATTTGGCATGACACTCGTCTCAAAAGTTTTGCATTCTTATGAGTTTCCTGAAAGCAGATAAGCAAGGAGAGAAGAAAGACTGCAACAGTTTTCCTGCTATTGCGATTGCAGTCTTTCTCGGGCACTTGAGACTCCATGTAAGAGAGAGACATTATTGGGGATACTTTAACTAGCACTAGGAACATATTAAATTCCAGATAACCTAATCATGAGCCATAAATCATAGGCAACCAGCTCTCAGCAGCTCTACTGCTCATAAAACTGCTTTTCTTAAGAGCTCCAGGGGGCCTCGTTGATCACAAATTCCATGAAGTTCTTCTGGAAGAAAAAAATACAACCCTATTTACATACACTTACCTAGACTAAAGCTAGGGCTCGGTGTACCTACTCTGGGGAGCTGCAGGCCAGCACTCAACTCTCCACAGGACACTGACCCCTCTTTCCTTTCAGTTGTTAATGACATCAAAGGACAGCTACAGAGATGCTAGCAATGGGGTCAGGGAGTGCTTTTTTTCAGGGTAGTTTTCCTGAAAAACTTTGCCCTTTATGAGGCAATTTGTCATCCTCACCCACGTTGTCCGAGCTGTTGCTGTACGATAACAAGGTATAGTCCCTTATGTGGTGGTATTCCACATGGACAGTGTATGTTCAGGAGCACAAAGATACAACCATGCACTGCTTCCAGTTATGAACTCTAAAGCTGAAAGGACCGGGTGGGCCATGCAGCTTAGGAAAGCCAAGGCTGGATGCAGTGCAGCTGGTTTAGCCTCATACAGTGTATAGGTACAGAAGGAGCCCAGGTCTTCTTAGCCTGGGTACACCACGGCAGCCAGACAGGAGCCTGCCGCTGGATCAAGCCAGGAAGTCCTTCACAGTGCCCTATTGCACTGCACAGTCTTGCCTGATGGTCACGGTTCCCACTGACTTGTGCCTTTCTGCACTGTCTGCCAGATTGCAGAGGGGATACGACCTGCAGACCTTATGCCCTGCAGCATGGTAACATCCCCAGACCACAGAAAGGCTTCATGAAGCTTATCACATATTTAGTCCTCCTTAAAAGCCTCAAAGCCTCTTCCAAAGCCAGCTCAAAGCCCCTTGTGAATGTTAGTAGGCTTGGGATCAGTCAGTTTTGGAAGAATTAGATAGACTTCTTAAAGTGAGGCCTGTCTAAAGGTCCTGATACGTCACATTGATGCTGCAGGTGCTCTGGTATCCTCCTCTAACAGAGAGGCAGAAGTTCATTCAACTCTGCTGCTCTTACCACTGGGCAACCTGGGTAGGGAAAGAAGTGGAAGAAGGAGCAGGTGGGACTCTGAGTCCACCTGGAGGCAGGTTTTCCATGGCAGTCCCCCACGTGGACTCTCAGCTGTTTAATAACGTGGTTGAGCCTACAGTGTCTGTCTTTCTTTTAGCGGGAGTACTAATCACAGTCTCATCTATCTAGATACCTATTTTTATGAAACTCATACAAAGATAATATCTTTGAGACCTTTTCTCCCTTGTCAAATCTGAATAAATTCAAACAACATTTTGAAAAGTTATTGCAAGGGAAACTGAAGACAGATATTGAGATTGCAATGAGGCTAATTTCCATAGAAAACCATGCTAAGCCCAGAAAGTTTTAAGAAAACTCAAGCCCTCAGACCTTCCTTTCTTTTAATGGAAAACATTTTCCCTTCAGTTCTTTTAAAAGAGATTTACAATAACCATCAAGTGCTGTCCCAAGAAGGAAAAAGTCTGAGCTATATACATACACTTGGGGTCTTATTTTATGGCTGACATATATCACATGGCTCTGGTAACTTCCATTGCTTCATCTCAACTGTGAACTGCTGTTCAGGAGAGACCATGCTGGAGCATCTGTGTGTCACAGACTGGACCAGAAAATCTCTGGCAGGTCCAGGCCTGTGAACTTGGGCAGCATCTACTGTTTTTCTGTTGTCTTGTTCTGTTCTGCCAGGAACAGCTCCCCGATCCTTTCACTAAGTGCAGCAGTGCTGTAAATCCCCAGCAGTGAGGCCTTCAAAGAATGAAGTCCCTCAGTACTGCAGGAGGTTGAGCAACACACTTATTTGGGTAAGTTTCACATCTCGCTGTGCTGGGTAATTACAGCCAACGTAACAGACACAACACTGCTGACCTTAAAAACCAAGGGTCAGAGCCTCTAAAAAAAAATCAATGTTTACACTTCCAAAATCCTGGTATTGGAAGTACTTTGGGGGTTCTGTTCTTATTTGCCCTTTGGCCTACAAGACTTCAGGGCATACTTTCACCCTGTTTGCAGGCTCATCCGATGATTGATTTTACTTTAAAAGAAAGCAGAAAATCTCAGCATGACTGGCTAGAGGCCTCAGAATATCTTGACGAACGGTGATGTATGACACAACCATTGGCAAGAGGGTGGATGAGCAAGCAGACACACACAGATAAAGACACTCCCCAAATGACTGACTCTCAAACTTCTTGAAAGATCCAGAAGTTTAGTCCATCTTTTAAACCTGTTATAATTCACACTGCAGTATTCATGCTATCTATTTCCAGTTTCTATCTCCTAGCCTAGCAGCCTTTTTCCAACAATGAGAATATAATCCCAGGCCAATACTAACGCATTTGTTTACATTTCAACATGCAAATAGCTGAGACTTGGTATGTGTTGGACAAACAACAGGTAAATCACAATGAGCAGCAGACCCAGCAAACGCTAAATGTTTTGGAAGCATCACGTTGTGTGCATTTTGAGAAAGAAGTTGGTTTTGCACAGTTCTTAGGAGCGTATTAAGTGAGGAAAGGAGAATGGTAATACTATCCCAGGAGCTGCGTGAAGCAGCACAGAAAACAGCTTTCGTTCAGTATGAGTGTGAGAAGGGGTTCAGTCCGCTGAATGGATCAGACGGCTGAAACAACAGAGGCCACCATGAGGAGCAGAGCCAGGATGCTCAAATGTTTCCTGCAGGGTCAAAAATAGCCGTGGATCCATGAAACTGCCTGAACTCCAGCTGGCTTTCCACAGGACAGTAGGGATGCTACAGGATGACACTCAGAAGGACAAAGAAAGTTCGAACAAAGACTTCTAGCATGAATCAAAGGGAAAACCTGAGGATGACTGCTTCTGCACTGAATTCAAGACTGGAAGAAGCCAGGGACTATCTCCAGGGCAGGAGGGCCTTTCCATATATTCCCAAAATCAAGTAAAACTCATTAGGAAAAACTTTAACATCTCTCTCCACTATACTCATGAAGAAAACACAAGAGATCTCGATTGGTGTACGTCACTAATTACTAGTGTTCAGTCTTTGCATGTCCCCGAGGTTATGAGGCACCCTGACACAATGAGAAACACCGTTCTTGGCGGAGGGGTCACAAATGTTTCTCAGAGACCCATAGGAGAAACACGTGCATACAAACTGCCCGAGCTGCCAAAGGGTGTGGGATTTCTCAAATGCAAACCCAAACTTCACAGTCAACTGCTATTTCTAGTTCTGACGACACAAGTGGGGTAATCATAGTTCTTTTCTGCCAGCTTCATTTATTCTCCTACCTTGAGTGCCTAGCCTCCTGCGGGTCCTGCCATACGGCTGTATTTTCTACTGTGGGCAGCCCTGCACCTGCTTATCCTGCAAGGTGCATCAGTCCCTTCGGAGACAGGGAAAGCGAAACAACAAACGGCAAATGAAGGGCTGGGGTGGGGAAAAGTTCAGTGGTTTTGGCAGAACTCATTTGGCTACAGGAATGTTTTTTCAGTAACAGCCAGCAGGATAGACTGTAACATCTGGTTACAAGTTCCTAGGTGAAAAGAAAGAAGGCAGAAGATGGGAAGGGAGGCAGAAGGAGGTGAATTTACAAGGGCAGCACCTTCGGTTTTCGAAGGATGTCAGGTAAGGTCATTTTAAATGATTGCCACTGTGAAACTAATCGTTGTATTTTCTGCTGTAATTAGCTGAGTGTTGGAATCAAAGCCACACAACTTCCACAGTTGCAATGCGTTTGCTGTTCTGTTTATTTGTTTTAAATATGTCTAATGCAGTTGTAATACTTTTATCTTTTTTGACATGACTTGTTTCAGACCAAAATAATCACTGTATTAGCATTTTTTTCTTACCCATTCAAAGTACTTCATTACTGCAGAAACAGCAAGCTTCCCCAGTTCGTCATTAATTTCTACTGTTTTAATTATGAGAAAGAAAAAAAATTCTCTATGGAAGACTTTATGCATAATGACACTGTAAATACAAATCTTAACGCAAAGCTATAAAATACAAACCGGACAAGTCAGCTGCTAAAGTAAGATTCTGGTAAATATCCACACATTTTATTTAGTAGGAACTTCATTTTTCACTCTGCCAAACCATTCTTATGTTGCTCTAAACCCTCTCAAATTAAGTGCATCACATCTGCCTTGAGAAGAACGAAGCCCTTAAAGCTGTCCTAACAATGAGTTCAAACTACATCCCCATACCTTAATTTGACAAAGTTCAGGGAAATGTCAGCTCCGAATGGTGTGGAGAAGACCTATTTCTATAATGAGCATGAATCAGGATTCGAATTCCAAACAACTCTTCAACGTGGGGAAAGTTTTGATGAAGATCTGAACTTGGACTCATTTCTAGTTTGGGCTAGTTTCTTTGGGTACTTTCACAACGGGAGACGAACCAATAAACCCACCACTTGCAGACCACATCTATAATAATACAGATAAGCTGCACATCTCAGGTGGATGGGATTGTCATAGGTATGAACAGACTTGATTATGAGTATTTTAACCTAAATGCTTTTGGATCCAAAAACGAAGCATAAGACAAGCGCCATAACATAGAAACCGCAGGTCCATATTTGCAAAATGGAATATTTAAAGTAAAGCACATACATAATTGGTAGCTCAGAGAAAACAAGTTTGCTTGCAAACTAGGAAATTCAGGAAGCTTAAGCTGATGTGGATGGACGCACTACACAGATCTAAAAACATGTGAAAAGCTGGACTTTTTTTTTTTAATTTATTTTTGACAGTAAGTGGCATAAACACCATGATATTTCACATTTCAAAGTGGTGAAAATTAGCTAAAAGAAGATAATGTGGGGAAAAAAGAAGAAAAAAAAAAACACAACACAAACAAACACAATGTTACACTGAAGTTCAACAATTCCTCTATGTCTAGATTTCCATTAACACTGGCCTCTGAATCTTCCAAAAGGAAACACAAATGACCACAGATAACTAACACGCAACCCCACAAGACAAAGATACAAACTGAAATGCTTTGTGTGTCCATTCCTAATCCAGCCCTGCAACCTTCTTGCTGAGAGTTACACCTGACCCAAATTTATTTGCTTCCAGCCACCATCAAGTCCTCCAATACTGGGAAATGGACAAATACATAAGATCCTCAAGGGATCTTGTGAATGGCTGTTTTTATTCTGCTTACTCTTGACTACTTTAAAAGCATACCAGCAGAAGCAAAGAGGACAGCAAGAACACCTGACATGCACATTCATAATAATAAAAAATTAAGCAAAATCAAATAATAAATTAAAGCAAAACCAGTGTCAGAGAAAAACTCTGATCTTAAAAGAAATAAAATTTTGTTCTACTATCTGAAGTTCATTACTTTTTATAACTAACAACTGCTTGCACCAGGCCGCTTTCTTTGCTTATACCCTCATTACACCATGTTCAGCCGACCTGCCGAATGAGTTAGCAAGCTAATGTTACTGGAAGCATTACAGTTTTCTTCAGCTGACAGAAGGGAAAAAGCTTCTGGCATACATTCATCTTTCCTGATCAACTGGTCCTAGCAGCAGTATCTGGAGCAACAGTGACCATTCCAAATAACTCCCTGAATAATTATTTTCTCATATATATGCACTAAAACATCCCCAAACAACTATGAAATGTTTACTGTGACACAGAAAAGCTCTTGAGAACCTGATCTGACATCAGTGAAAAGACTTTTTAACTCCTGTGGCCTTTGGATTAAAGTGAGTAAAGTGAAAAAGCTAGAGAGCAGCTGAGAAAACGCATAATGCGCTGTCACAATGACCTTCAAATGCTGCATAATTATCAGGTTCAGCTTTGACAGATCAATACTTGAAAATAAAAAATCTCAAATTCTGCATTGCTACTGGATACTTGCTGACAAGTCCACAGCAGATTTTGCCACAGGGCTTTACCACTTATATGAAAATCATCATTCAAGCTTGACTGTATCACCAGTGACCAAAACCATTAATGGAAATTGCTGCATGAGGAATGAGCATCTTCATGGCTTTTGGCATCTTTGCTGGTGATGTGAATTGAATTTGGCCTCTGTACTCAGCCCCTACCCCTTTGGCAAACACCTGGGGAACGTGGGCAAAATGAAACTTGAATCTCTACTGGGCATGAGGACAACAGCCCCCAAATCCTACACTCTTCTAACAGTTACCATAGGTCCTTCCTTTGGCTTCATGAGGTGGAGCCAAATCAGACGTCGTTTCTGCTTCTGCATAAAGCCCAGGTAGACGTCCCCAGTGCATAAAGCAGCATCTCTTGGTCTGGGTTTCATTTCTGGCCTCAGGCACAGCTGAACAGCAAGGCTCAGGAGCATAGGCTGGCTGCAGTCAAGCTGGCCAAGAGCTTGGTCTGGTAGGACTACAGTTGGATCTGCCAGTAAAGCATGCCATGAAAGGGATGTTTTCTAACAAAAACAATAACAACAAAAAACATAAACAGTTTGTACACAGATGTGAGGACTAGGGCTGACTACCTCCTGCCTGGAGTGTTACCCTCCTTCCTGATCCTAATTAGTAGTAATTATGTGATCAAGAGGCCAATCAGACCCAAGACTCCAACAGAGCCTATTTGAGTGCATTTCCAGCATGGATGCAATGCCAATCAAAACTATGGAACAAAACCCGTCCCCAGTTGGACAGAAAATAAAATTCTGCAGCCCAGACCAATTTCTGGACAATACTTTTCATGGAACATGCAGTTGATGATGAAGTTAGTACAGACACTTACTGCATAAAAAGCAATAGCTTGTACAGAGAGACCACCACACTTGGAAAGAAGCAATTTAAAACCAACCAACCAACCACAACAAAGAAAAATCAGTGTTCTGGCCTTGAGCTGTCCCTGTCAGCCTGGCTGTATTTCAGACCTCTTTCCACAGACACTCTCTTCCACAATATCTAGAGACACTGTTCACAAACATGCAGTCACTGTGAAAGCTGGCATGGAACAGAACTTGGGAGACTATTTCTGAAATCCTGGAGCCCAAGATATCAATAGAAAAATGCTGTTAAGATATAGTTATAAGCAGTCCCTATTTTTTTCAGCAATAGCAAAAAAAATTGCAGAAGAGAACCTTCCAAAGATACATTCATAACTGCATTTATTAAATACAACAGTTACAGTTATGTATCTTTATCGTAGACTTTCTTTTCATCCTTCTCTTGTAAAGCACGTTTTCTTTCTTACTTTGTATTTACCATCTGAAGGCTCAGAAGCAGTTTTCAGCTTGATGAAGAGTACTGTTTTTCCTCGTGACTGTCCAGGGGACCTTCCAAGGCCCTGTCTCCCTTTTCTAGCAGCGTCACACAGCTACTGTGAAGGCACGCCAGGCTAAAGCCTAGCACGGGCATTAACACCCTGCCATTTCAGACAAGGAAGCCCATTCACTGAGAGAGGCCCATTTCCAGTTCATGTCTTAATTTATGTTTTGAGCTGCTATTCACAAACAAACATTGAAACAGAATTTCAAGGCCGAACAAGTCAATAGGAAAGGTAACGGATCAGGACTTAATTCATTTCCAGGGGCCTCTTCTTCTCCCCTTGCCCCGGTTCTAATTGCGACCATGGTAAATGCCACTGTGCAGTGGGGAGGCATCCTCAGGGGTGCCATTAGCTTTTTGGGATGAGTGGCAGAAGCAATCACGTCAGCTATTAGGGGAACAGAAAGAGCAGCCAGTTCTCACAATGCTTGTCAAAGCCACCTGAGCTGCTCTGTCCCCATCCTTTGCTCAAGCTATTTGCTGGCTGGCTGGCAGAAGTATACCACTGACGCTTGCTAGCTGGTTTGAAAACATTTTTCCAAAGGGAAAAAGCAAGCTCCCTTCACCTCTTCCCCGCCACGGCTGCCCCCAGCTCCCAGGCAGCCATTCAGCTGCCGGGCTGCCTGCTCTCCCCTCTCCTGCCCCCCTCTGCTTCTCTTTGACGGGTTTTTAAATCCCCTTTAGTGTGTTTCCTTAATGCACTGTCACACATTTTAATTCCAGTTCTTAGTCTGTCAACAATGAACTCTGCCAGCTAAACAGAGCTGAAAGTGCTTGCAGTTGGCGGTAAAGATCTATTGAAGTGGGGGGTAACATTTTTTCAATAGCAGGCTTTCATGTAAAATACCAAACTGTAGTGCAGTCTTTCTACTATAGGCTGCGATTAAACTGTAATTCCCTGATAGACTTATAGCCATGATTTCTTACCAGCTGCTCTGGGAAATTATTTCTGTACTTCACCCAACAGAGCTGTTATTTAGATGGCGCACACCACAAATGCACATTCAGTTTTGCAGTGCCAGTGGCCGGAGGGCAGCCAGGGCAGGTTTCTACAGTAGATGGCAGCAGCCAGGAGCTCTGAGGCTTTCCTGGCCCCGTCTGCTGCCTTACTTCACTTCCATACATCCCCATGCGGAGATGTGCTCCTCCTGCCCGGTCCCGGCTTTCAGCAAACAACTCAGACTGCAGGCCGAAGGCAATGAGATGTGAGGAAGGAAAGAGCAGCAGACAACTGCTCCCCACTTTGCCACCTCCTTCCTGAAAGACTCCCACACTTGGCTGATTGACACCGACACAGGTTAGGAAATCAGCACCAGTGGCAGGGTGACAGCCCCAGGGCAGGTGACCCTTTCTGACAGCACAGGCACAGTCCCCCCCCCATGCACACCTGCAGCAACCCCACTGATGCTCTGCTATGCGCATTCCAAGTGGCAGTAACCAAGGGATCGTCACGCTCCCCCAGCGCGGCACCCCTACGTTTTTAACATAGAGATAAGAGTACTGAGGTCCTCAGCAAGAAGGAAGGGATGGAAAGGAAAAGAGCAGAAAAGAAAACACGGTGATGAACATACAGTTCCAAAGCCAGAAACACCAAGGCATGCTGCTGCACAGCAACTGTCTGCTGGGCACCTCCGCACTACAAGGCAAAGGGCTGTCAGCACAAACCTGCCGTGAACCACATCACATCTAACAATGGCCACCACATGAGGCAGATTTTAATGGGAGAGTAAGAAGACCCAGAACTGTAATTTTAACAATACCTATTTATCCAGATCTTTTCCCCCTACTACTGCCTTTTCAAACCTCAGTGCCCCAGTTCGTGCTGATGTGGCAGCACAGGTGTTAAGAGATGTGTAGTCACGCTGATATGTGTTTAGAGCAATACTGGGTGTTTGCTTTGTCCTCCAGATTGCTGTGGTGCAGTAATACAGCTAAGGAAAGTACTGTAACACAAGACCAGCATGACTAGGGAAGGTTAGGACTACCAATTTAAGTGTGTATAAACTGACTTCTTGGTACAAATGCAGAAGCCATCCCTCCTGCAAATGAAGACCTGTGACTGTTTTCCCAGCGCATACCTGCTGATTTCATTTTAGGCCTTAGATTCTGTGAGGGTACTTTTAAACCTTGTTTTAAGTGCTCAGACCTCTTTTCTGTCCTCTGCATTCAAAGGTGGTAGCGTAGAGACTGAGGACACAGAAGAAAGGGAACAGAGTGCTGTATGCTGTGGCTTTCATTCTGCTCCATTCTCAGATGAATGCAATAACTTTCACTGCCACTTTGTCACTGAGACAGAAATATGCAGCATCAAACATGCCATGTTAAAGTGGTGTCTGGGATATGAGCTGAGGGAGCTTGAGTCTTTGCTTGTGTCAACAGCATCTTTCACATCTCACAGGCATAGAAGATGAAGGTCACTGAGGAAGAGCACTTGAATCAACAGAAACCCAACTGACAAAGTCAAGCCAGAAATAAAAAAAAATACTCGATTTTTTTCCTAATTTCTGAACAAAAAGAATAGAACAAAAATACCTGTTTAAAAATATCCTACTGCTAACAGCATCTCACCCCCAAAACACTTGCACCCTTACGATAACCACAGTACTCTTCCTCCCCAGTACCTTAGCAAATGTAAAAGCTCCCAACTCACCAGCCATAGCTGGCACTGCACACAACGGAGCGTCTGGGACTGGAATGTAGTTTTCCTTCTCTTTAAAGCCACCTTGCCAGCCAGACATTCATTGCCACTGAGAGAAGTCTCTGTATGATATATCCAGTGGATTATCAGAGTGACACTGGAGGAGTGGAATGCACGTTCCAGAACGGTTCCGTTCCGGAATGGTGCCGAACACCATTCAAACAGGGAGGCACATGCTGAATGAACAGAAGATCAAGTTCTTTTTTTTTCCTGTGTGCTTGGAGGTGAGTTTTATGGTTGAGGTCCAAATATGTATCTAGTTTTAAAATATACATATATATACGTACTCATTTTTAAAATATGCAGATAATATCATTGAGCAGTAATAATATATACCTACAATATCTTCCACAAATGAGTTAATATAAAAAACATAAAAAAACACGCAATGCATCACTACCGTTGTTTATAAATTAAGTAGATAAGGACTGCTACTGGCATTGCACAGAGGGGACTGAAACACAGAAGGAATTAGAAGGCCTGCAAAAGGTGAGACAAAGTCCACGAATTAATCAGAAACACTGCGCCCAATCTTGTGCTGTTATCGCTGCCTGAGGGCATCCCACACTTGCTGGACATTATGATCTGCTCTTGATACAGCACAATGTTAACAATGTCAGCTCAAGAGTGGGAATATCTGTCTTCTGAAGCACTGGGAGTTTACTCCCCTCCCTTACAATAATCAGCACAATAGCTGCTTGAACGTACCATCAGAAGATTGTAAATCCTAGCACACTACTTCAAGAGAAGGCTAGATCACAGCTAAAAAAGGAAAATTTCATGTTTACAAGATATTTTCAGGCATAGCTGGCTCTGTGGAATATGATCTCTTGTTAGTGTTTAGCATGGAAAAAATGTACAGTCTCTGTCACATACCTTCAGCATCCATCACAGTAATGGGGGTAGTTACATTTATTTTTGCATTATAAAACTCTTCATTTGCCACAAAACCAGATATAATCAAGTGCAACTCTACACAATGTTGCCCACAGAGTTGGGGATTTCCTTTTCTTCCAATGCATTCTCTTATAAGATCCATGCTTACTGGGAGCCCAAAGCTGGGGAAGGCATCTGGACTGGACTGTCAGGGATCCCCACCCAGAATCAGACAATCCTGCACCATAGACAGAGGATGACAATTACAGCTCAATAGTAGATTCCAGCTCCCTGTTTTTTCATTCCCTTTACCAAAGGAATATATCCCAAAGCATGTTCCTTACCTAAATATTAAGTGGTGACTGGAAGACAGAAAAGCAACATGCTGTCAAGAGAGTTTTGTTATCAGGGCAATGTCCCAACACCATCTGGACCTCATCATCACAGTTCTGCTCCCCTCCAGATGAAAGGAGACAACATACAACCTCAAGGCATGAAATCACAATCCTTTGCACATTTCTCACCTGAAGGAAAATTCACATTGCAAAGAAATGCCAAATTGCGAAACTGAGTTTGGAAATGCTTGGTTCAGATAGCAGGACTCTGTAGTGTTTGTCTGAACATGACACTGAACACCAGTCAGCACTGCACCCTTGTAGCAGACCAACCACAAACTGGGCTGTATGAGCAAGAGACAGCCAACAGGTCAAGAACAGACATTATTCCTCTCTACTCATTTGAAATTTCTTAAGAAATCTCAGATACCTCTCTCACAGATCACGAGAGAACTGCCAACAGACAGGAGAGAGTCCAGCAGAGGACTGCTAACATGGCTGGGGAACGGACTCGATAGACCACTGAGAGACCGAAGAAACTGGGTTTGCTGTACCCTGGTGAGAAGGCTGATGGGGGAATCTAACTGCACACTTACAGTACCAAAAGGAAGGTCACAGAGGAAAACAAAGCCCAGTGTTTCGCAAGCCAACTCTGGTACCACCTGGATTACAAGAAGAGAAATACTGCAGGGCCCAAGTTATTGCATATGAAGAAACTACAACTAAACTATAGCCTCTGACATAGGGAGTGGCTGTCAACACGCAAACCTGTTAAGGTATCAGTTTATTACCACTATTATAAACCAAACACCCACTTGCGTATCCATGAGGTATGCTTGTATATCCTATTAAAAAACTAACAGGAGGATTCCATGTAATCTGCAAACAGTAATGCAATACTTTGCAGAGAGAACCTGGTAGGAAGATGTCCTGTTAGAAAGCTACTGGCCAAAGTAGCTAAATGATGGCCTACTCCAAGACAATGTGAACTGTGCAGTGCACTTCAGCTTTCTACCTCCAAGGAAGGACACTTCTTTGAAATACAAATATTCTCAAAAGCAACGCAATGTCTGTTAATATGAAAACAAGAGAGCTCAGAAAAGCAACAAGAAAATAAGATTCTGTCATTACGATCTCAGGTGCCACTGTTTACAAGTTTGGCTTCAGCCACTGATGCTCTATTCCCTTTTCTTGGAAATGTCTTCTTCAGTACCCCTGCACAGGGTACTGAACTATGCAAACATGTTTTTCCTGACATTTTGCAAAAGACTGAAAGCTGCAAGGTTGAGTCACATGTGAGAATATGGGTCATCATAAAAGCATGTGGGGGTTCTTCTCATCTTGCCACGAATAAAAAACATTTCAGCAAGTGAGGCTGAGCAGCCCCTGAGAAAGGTTTTATAAAACCTTTGCACAGAATCACTTTCCCGTAGTAAGTTAGCATTGTTGTCCAACACAATGGCCTTCACTTAGCAGGAGCCAAGGGTCAGCAGTCTTTTTGTGGAAGGTAAGGAAGGTGCCTCAGCTCTACAAGCAGTTAAGTAGATAAAACATTTTAGTTGAAAGAGGAAAATACCCGCTTGCAATGACATATGAATGGTTTTATAGCTGGTATTTTGTGTGCAGCTATACTGCAACGTTGGGTTCTTCTGAATGCTCCTTCAGTGCTTAACACAAGGGAAAGGGGCAAGTTCATAGCTTCCTCGACTTCAAGAGCTCATCTCAGCTGGGTCGGAGATTACACGGTCAGCGTACAGCAATGATGTGACTGCAGCCAGGTTTGCCTTATGCCTGCTCCTCCACTGGCTCCCTGCAGTTTCTGTGGTGTCATGGCATCTCCTTGTCAGAAGTGCAAGGTTTGACAAGGCCTGGATTTCACCTTACCTTTTTCAGCAACTCAAGTTTTGTTCTGTTCCCACTTCCAGAATCCCTCAGTTCTTAAAATCAGGAAAAAGAGAGGCTGAAATAATTAGGCCACTATCACAGTTACACTTTGGTGGAGAAGGCAGAGCCTTTTAACTATCACCCTACATAAGATTCTAAATTCAAAAAATGCACTAGAGTATTTTAATAGTGTTATCTTGGGTATGCTAGTCCCTTTCTCTGGGAGGAGCTGGTCTATCAGCAGGCTCCCTGAAAAGATGACTAATCTGAAACAGTTTCTGAGTTTTGCTTCTGCAAATCCAGTAATCCAAGTAGCAGGTTCTGTGAAGAGTTACAGCATGAAACAGCATCTTCATATCAGCATTTCCCCCTCCCCTCTTTTAATTACTGCACTCTGATCCCATGCATCTGAACTTTATAAACACCCTGCAGAATGACTTTGCATTACCTACATAAATGTGTTTTAGCAACTTGAGTGATACACAGCAGACAAGAGACTTCCCAAGGAGAGACAAAAGGCTATTAATTCTATTTAGTTGCACATATAAAATATGCAGCAAATAACAAACGTGTGCACATACACAGCCCTCCCAGAGGACAACACTCAAAAGTAAAAAACAGGAATGACAGGAAAAATATAGTACTGCTGAAAAAACATTAAGATTTAGAAGTAAAGATCAAATGTTTACCTGTGAGAATAGGAGAAAAAAAACAACACAGCAGGATCAGAGAACGCTCTCTTGTGTGTGAGGCTCCTGCCGTGATACGGAGCAAGGAGATGATGTTCAAATGAGATGGTTATTTTGACAATAAGGAGTATTGTGCTAGTAGGTGTTACATATGGAAAGCAGGACGTACTCTCCAAACAACAACAACTTCAGGTGCCTGGTGGCTAGCACTAACATTTTCCTTGGTATGAAGGAACATATGGATGCCTGCTTTTATGATTATTTGTTAGGAAGGAAAGGTGTCCAGGATACCCACTGATAAAAAAAAAAAAAAAAAAAAAAAAAAGGTATCATGGAAGAAGCTGTCATTATCCACAAAATGACAAAGATGGTCAATGATAGTGACTGACCAATTGAAAAAAGAGATTTATAACAAAGAATCAGATGGATAGCTTGTACAGATGAAATACTGCAAACAACACATAACACACCAGGGGATTTATTAGTAAAAACCAATTTAATTTTCTAAGCCTTAGGTAATTTAGAACCTGCAAGTGAATAAGAAAAAGGTTCTTCTCCTCAATGAAGTATTTATTCTGACAAAAATAGAAAAGGGAGAAAAAAAAAAAAAAAAAGAAAAAGCCCACTAAACATCCCCCACGCAAAAACCAAAACAGAAAAGGAAACGGGGAAAAAAAAAACCCTTAAGGTAGCAGAGCTCTATGCTTCATAACTTCATGTACTGTGTTGTCAACCAGACTGGCAGATATGAGAAAGCTGACAGCTCTCCAGAGGACCCTGGCTGAAGCCGCTGCGCAGAAGTCTGGAACGGCACAGACCTGATCCC
This sequence comes from Netta rufina, assembly GCF_964035555.1. Taxonomy (NCBI): domain Eukaryota; kingdom Metazoa; phylum Chordata; class Aves; order Anseriformes; family Anatidae; genus Netta; species Netta rufina. The sequence continues at coordinate 8,176,042 of NC_140129.1, forward strand.
GCATGTAATGAGACTGCAGAGAGCTGGAAGGTAAACTCCCTCCCCCGGCTGCGGGAAGGAGCAGACAGGCTGTCTGCCAGAGCCTCCCGCATGCCCCCTGCACACGCAAACGCACGGGCCCTCCTTCCAGGGTGGCTTTGCCTGGGAGAGGCGTCCTTGTGGGTAGGGCCAACAGGGAGGTTTGGGTTCTGCTCGTCAGGAACGCGCTGCAAAAAGCACTGAATTACATTACATTAAAAAAACTTGCACTCACAGCATCTGACACACGGATCCAGAGAATATACAGTCAAATCAAGGAAACACTGACATGTCTGCAACTCCTCCTTTATGCCCTAGGTTAAGCACACTGGAAAAGCCTCATTAACTGGTGACAGTTTTAGCTGAAGGTCCTGTGCACCAGGCTGGCTGAGAATATTAGGCCTCATTAAATTAAAAAAAAAAAAAAAAAGGAACAAACATAGCTGCTCTAATACTCCAGTCAGTTTGTCTAATTCCACTTTAGTCAGTACCTATGTACGTGATCACTTGCAGACATTGAGGAACCATCCCAAACACAGACATTTCATGCAACTGAGTAACTGAACGCAGTCCACACAACCCATCAACACATCTTTTTTTTTCCCCCCTTCTTGCAGATGTTAGCCCTTCAGGGCTGTGGCTGATGATTTGGTGGCAAATCTGGAGGTGCACAGCTCAAAGTGAGGTGTCGGAGGAGCAATGGACAGTCAGTAGCTAATAATTTCCCCTACTTGTGGTATGACACAACATACAAGTGCTTTCCCCCTTGCTGCAAATTCACCACCACCACCTATAATGAACAACCAAATCCTAGCAACACTACGCGACTTCTCTTATTGAACGCATCCCACTGCTGTGCTGAGGTCAGCTCACAGCACTCTCAGACTCTCTCTGATCTATATTGGAAATAAATGGCCTGCCTCTGCAGGCCAGCTACTCTGTAAATCCAGAGTAAAGCTGCTGAGGAGGCCGAGGGTGCTTGTGGCAAGCTAAAGAGAGAGTGAGCCACAAGTTGATGCCGAGTTTTGTGTTTGATGCCTACAGCAGGGACTATCTTGCCGTATCTGCTCATCATTTCTGACTTAATGGGATGGAGGCTCAACAAAGGAGGCTGCAAAGGACAGCTGCCACCCCAGTGTAATGCAGGTATCAGATCACTCCTACTTCAGTGAAACACTTTGTATTTCCAGGGGTGTGCTGGCGTAAAAGGCACAGAATGGGAATGGGTTTGCAATCTTTATGCTCGTTTCTGACAGAGAACCAGCTTTTTTTTACAGGAGGGTCACACTACCTCCGCATATGATGGAATTCATAAACAGAGCTGTGTATTAATATACATACACACCTAGACAGCACGAGCACAAGACAGAAGACACAGAAGAACATCTGATTCTTTGCGTAACACAACCCGCACAGATGTGACTGCATTGTACCTCCCTTGACATGCGACCTCTCTGACTGCATCGCAGAGTCGTACCTTCCTTTAAGGTGTGGGAGTTCCTTAGGAGAGGGGAGCAGGGCAGGAAGAAGCCAAAGAAATCAGCATCAAATGGAGACAGTGCTAGCTTGGAGCTTTTTAAAGTATCTCATTGGCATTCCTTTGTGTCCAGTATCCTTCAATTAAAATCACTCACCATGCAAAAATGAAAAAGAATAGAAATATCAACAGGAAAAAAAAAAAAAAAAAAAAAAAAGACTTCATACCCTCATGCTTCTGGTGAGTGGGATGTATGTGAGGATTATGGTAATTCTAACAAAATTAATATGAATCAGCCCTCTGCAATTTGGGAAAAGGTAACATATTACTAAAATATACTGCAGATGACACTAATAGACCATGCTGGCACCTTGGAACAATGGGTGGAAAGGTTACGGGCAGGTCTGTGCCCCTCCCTCAGGGCTCTGAGGGCTGAGTGGCCCTGCCTGGCCGCACTGCAGGACAGCCAGGCTGATCCCTCTGATGCAGGCAGCCAGGCCTCAGGCTTGTAGGGTTTGACTATCAGATGTCTTTACAGGCAGTAGGAGGAAGAGTCCTTTTATTCATCAAGAGTTTAAGCTCGTAAAGAAACACTTGAGGAAGAGAAAGGAAGCAGAACTTCACTTTTCAAAGTGCTGAGACAGAATCTTTTATTCCCATTAAAGAGAACTTCAGTGGCATTGCCGAATGACTTGAACAGGGGAGGGAGTGCGAATTTTCCCTCTGCTTGTCCTGACAGACATAAGGAAGGTAGGCGACCCAGCACATGCTTTTTACTGCACATCATGAAACCAGACCCCGCAGCTTCCATTCACGTGCTCATTCTTGCTAACGTGCCACATTCTCTTTTTCTATCCTACTGTTCTAATGTGTTGTTGTTGCCTTTTCCAGGAGATAATTAATGCATGAATTATAGCAAAATTAAGCAATCAGAATACAAACACAGAAATAACAGTGCACTGGAAGATATTAGTTATTCCTTTTAAACATCCATCTGCACATTTATCTGGCTTCCACCGGCCAGAGCCAGCCTGGCCTCTAGCACCTGGAGCAAGAAGACACTTCTTTGGAGCAGAGGTTCCCAGGAGGGAGAACCCACTAACGGTGATGACAAGGTTTTGACAGATACAATGCTTCTGTGGTGTCACCATCACCCTCAGCCAAGTGATCTCAGACACTCAGGCACAGCATCCCCTGAACCGATCGCAGAAGTCGTAATGCTCCTCCTCTTCTCGCTTTCCCTGCGCCCAAACAGACCACCTCCTGTGTATGGGAGCGTTTGGGCAGCACTGGGTGAAACCACCAGCCTGGGGAGACTGCAGCTTACTCACCTCCATCACGCTGCTCTCTGCCTTCCCTTGAGCTCATCACTTAGCAAGTCACTCACAAAAACTGACAGTGGCTTAAAGGGCTTTCTGTCTCTTTGCTTTCCTCAAAGGCACCAGAGAGACAGGCTCATTCAAAGGACTGCTCAGAGCATGCCCCTGCTACCTGTGTTCTTCCTGCCCCTCTGCAAGCGTGCTTCCTCCATCAGTTACACAGGGCCAAGAGGGCTCTGAGCCTCTAGGAGCAACCTTTTGTGACACCCTCCTGTACCGTTTGGGCACCTGCACAGCTCTATCTGCCCTGATGCGACCCTCCCTGCTCCACCCCTACGTACTGAGGCGTGCACACAGACACATGTAAGCATTCCCAGTTTCACTGCTGCAGCTTAGGCTGATGAAAAGAGCAGCTTTACAGAAAACCCCTCTGGGACTGACTGTACATTTCTGCAAAACTGCCTCTACAGCGCGTAAATAAATAAATAATGCGGCCCTTGTTTTTGATTTAGACAGTAATTTCCTTTTTAATAACTATCTGCTTTCACAGCACACTCACCAGCTCAACAGTATTTAACAGGAGGCTTGTACTATTTTCAGGGGACTTCAATTATGAATTAGACTGTAAACTTTTTTTTTTTTCCCCTTTTCTCTAACACTTCACCAAGTGCCAGCATATTCAAATTCCTCTTCAAACAGATGTATTGCTTCAAGTTTTACATAAGGGAATGGGGCTATTCTCTCCCTGCCTGATTTTACTGTTCTCCTCAAGACCATCAGATTTGAAAAAAACCAAAAAACAAAACCAACAAAATGAGCAAAACAAAAGAGCATGCTAAAAAGCCCAGGTACCAAACAAACACTGAGATGAATCCCTTGTTTCAATCATCCAATGTTCCTTCATCTGGCTACGTACAGTGTATTTGGTTGAAATGATCAGAAATACTTTAATATCTGTCACCTCTGCCCATTTTAAATGCGAAAACATATTTGACTTTGTAATGAACTGCAGAGCTGTTTATATAACCTCCATGTTTTAGAATTAAGCTATCAGCCCCACAAAATCACTCATTACCAACAAGTTTGGTCATTAGAATCTATGGCAAGCATGAGGACAGTTAACTCTCTAACAACACGACTGCTACGTCCATAAATGACTTATTCCCAGAGCCTTTTCCTGATAGATGCTCCATTCCTTATAGAAGAAAGTTCTATAAAACACTTCAGATGTTACATCTCTGACTAATCGGGAATTAGTTAACATCAAAACTAGATGGCATAAAGTTCCCAGGAGAAAGCTGTACCCTAAAAGGGCCAAACAAGAGGACAAGCCTCATTTAGATGTCAGTCACCACCTGCAGAGCAGTAACAACAAAACCTGGTGAAGGGGAAATGCTGTCACAGAGAACCACCCACAACACATCCCAGTCTGGCAAGACAGGTCAGGAGTGAAGCGATGCTCTCACAACACCACTGCCAACGAGCACTGGTCAGGCACAATGGGGAGCCAGCCAAATCCTCTGGCTTTCCACTCCTATAGAAGGCTATTGACAGCAGACACAGAAAGCACAGATATTCTCAGCCATTTCAGCTCCTGTCATGTGAGCAATGCACAATCTGCTGGTTAAAAATGTTCAGCTGACTGTCTCCCTGGAGGCCAAAGCAATAAACCTTACTCTCGGTTTAGGAAGAGTGCAGAGGTGTATTCTGACACTGAAAATGAAGCAGAGATGAGTTACGCTTCAGGACCTCATTCGTCACGTGGTCCGAGTTTTGAGGAGAGAAATGTGAACGGGCTTGTATTTTGCTTCAAACTCTAGCAGCATCCATCTGATTAAAGGGGAATCTGTCATCAGGTGTCACTGTGGGCCACGTGGTTGGAGCTGACTGCAGGTAACAGGCCAAATTCATGCTGCATTTATGAGGATGGAACTCAAGACAAAGAGATGTTTCCAGTTGAAGTTGGTCTGAATTTTGTTTCCCACTCTTCATGAATCACAGGGGTTTCGATGGCAACAAAGGATGCTGGCTTCCTTGCACAGGGAACTTTACCTCCATTCTACCACTTACTGAAGAGAAGGGCTGGGTTTCGCTGGGTTTCCCACAGCCCTGACCTTTGGTCAGTCATTGGCAGGACTGCAGAACTGTGTCCTGGTGCGGCAGGATATCCTAAAAAGTCAAATATGCCTCGATTTTTCTGCTTGTATGAATATCTCATTAGCCAGCGAATGCTTCAGTACATGCTACAAAAAGGGGCTTCTTCTCTGAAGTCTACTGGGAAGTGTGGGGAAAAGGCAACCCATGTTTTCAAACATGGCAAGACATAAGCTGCACTTGCATGTAAAGCAAACTGCTGTAAAACAGATTTATAAGACTATCTTCAGAAAAGGAGTCAGAGGCTGCTGCTTCGCTACTTAAACACATTTCTAGGCAGTGAATATGTTTATAATTTTGTTCATCTTATGTTCAGTTAACAGGTATATATAATTATACTGTTACATAAATTTCAATATTTGTATACTATTTATATTTTGTAAATAAACGTATGTTACAAAAATATTCTGTGTTAAGTTCATTTAACCAAGAAGGAAGATTTGCCTTTCAATTTTAATTTTTACGCTCTCAAAGTTCTTCTAATATTAATATTGGATCTGAGTGACTCTGCTGGAGAATGCAGTGCTGAAGAACTACCAGGCTTTTAAGATGATGGCTCCACATCTGCAGCTACCAAGCTTTTAAGACCTTGGTTTTCTGTAAGTCTATTTTCAGTTTTTGTGTTATACACCCGGAATCAACCATATTTCACAGTCCTGATACTAGCGCTCAGACTTCTTATCAGCTCAAAGTTTAATATCACGCGATAACATCAGTGTGTGCTGTCAATGGAGTCAAAATATGAATATATTGCTAGACAGCAGGAGGATTTATTTTCATCCTCTCTGAAAACAAGCAAGCACAGCTATATGTATGGTACAGACAGGTAGGGAGGGAAGAGTGCTTTTTCAAAGATAAAAAGGGAAACTAGTTGCCCAGTGCCTTCCCATTATATAAGGTATGCATTTTGTGTATGTTACTGACACATCTCTGTATTTAGCTGCTCTAGAGAGAACAACATATGCACTGCCACTCCCCACCCCTCCAAGACAGTGTCTGTAACACCTCCACTGTACTAGCACTTTCAAATTTTTCTGATAGGAAATGAAACTCAGGTAGTAGTAGGAACTCTTAAGAAAAAAAAAAAAAAAAAGAAAGAAAGAAAGTCTATTTTTACTCTACTACTGATGTGGAAAAGAACAGCTTAGAGCAGAAACACGGTAGAAACAAACCCATCAGGCAGTGACAGAAACAAAATTACTCGATCTCTTTCTGGTAGACTGCAACTTCAAGGAGTCACCAGTATTAAGTGGCGTTTGTACATTTTCACCAGCCACGTATGCAGGTTGCCACTCACTTGAACTGTTGATCTGGTAGCTGAGCTTGATAGAAGAACAATGGAGCCTTTTAATTCCACGTGGGCCGAAGTCGAGCAGCAAGAGAGCATTATGCTATTACTGTAAATTACACTGACAGTGGAGGGCTGCTGGGGTTATACGGAATAAACAGTGCTGCACAGCCACCAGTAGTAGAAGTAATTAGCTGGTGTAATGAAGAGCGAGAAAACGTAAGAGAGCGTTGGGCAGCAGCGTTGTGCTGTCAGCATTATCATTCTCCAAGGCTTCAACAGAACAATGCACTGCTGAGCCTCTGGTAATCTCTACACATGGCTACCCATGAAGATAGTAATTAAGAAATGTCATTGCCTCCTTGGGAAAACACCATCGCGTCTCAAAAGAATGATGATAATCTCCGTAACAGCCCTGTTCTCTCTTGCTCCTCTTTGTTTTGGTGGGGAGTAAGAATGCATGACAATGCACTCTAAGCTAAATGTGCTTTTGTTCTTCCCTTTGTTACACATCAACCCAAACAAAGTGCGTTGAGCCAAAACAAAGCTAGATTTAGAAGCAAGTGCATGCACCCTCAAAGCCCATATTACCAGGCAAAGCCAAATCTGTGGTGGGCATCCCTACTAGAAAGGGAAAAGAAATTCTAAACTCCTGAAGAAGGAATTCAGCATCTTAGCCAAGAGAGGCAAGACCTTACAGGGTTAATTCCCTGAAAGCAAGGCCTTTAAAGGTACTTCTGGATGTGACTAGGACTGAACAATTTGGAGAAAGAGGGAGAGCCACAGCCTTCATCCAAGGGCCAGAGGAGTCAATGCAGGACCCTTGTTTCAGGCCTGACTCCAACTGAAGAGAAGCAGCCCTGCAGTAGTGTTCTGTGGCATTCCCCAGGAAAAAGATCTGTACTTCCAGGCCAACACAAACAAGGTGATGGCTAGTTTTCCAGTGCTGGTCCAGAACCACACCATCCTTTACTAAGCCACCTTTGTATCATACTCAGTTTTTGTCAATCTGTCACGCAGTGCCTGAAAACCTCTAGATAAAATTGATCTTAGAAGTTACTACCTAAAGTTTTTTCACGTGAATTTTTAAAAGAACCTCCATACTACTTGGGAACAAAGCAGGAGGCTGTGTACTGCCACAGAGCAAAGCAAGGCCATCGTCAGGATTCGCTGAGGGAGCTAAAAACATCTCTGCCATCCTGCCTCTCCCTGCCTACTTGTTATAAACCACTGGAAATGCATCAGAACTGACACATATCTTCCTTGTCACAGTTGTGCTTGTATAAATATCAGAAATCCCCTTACAAAAGGTATGATTAATTACACAAGCAAGGATTTCAGAGAAAATCAGAGAAAAAGCTTTAGTGCAGCAGTCTGCTAATGAGGCTGATCAATCCAAATACTTTTTTCCTCCCTCAAAATTTCATTCCGGGTTGTTTACTCTGCTCTCTGAAATTAAGCAGTTGTGTCTACACAGCTAACATACCTTTGATTCTCCAGTTCACTGCTCATTTGGATTGTACTGGAGGTAAATATTTGTGGCTGGAAAGTAGACAGTTGAGAGTTGAAATGTAACAATTGCTATTTCTGTGTATTCCAGCTTGCTTCTCAGAGAAAATGGAAAAGGTGAGATTAGAAACACTTTCACGTAAAAGGTTGCTTTCAGGTTCCGTTACACAGTGCAAAAGGTCCTGGTTCCTCACTTGGGCTTCTCAAACACTTCTACAACTCACGATCAGTACTGCTACTCTCACATCTTATTCTGCAAACCTTTGGGCAGAAACACAGCACGGGTTGGTGTGTTCTGAGATTCTGGGCAGTTTTTCTGCAAGTGCGATTACATACAGAATGTTGGTGACATGCTGAAGGAATAAATGAGGGGAAAAAAAATAAATAATATTTCATTTTCCAGCCTCAACTGATTGTGGTAACTGTCATTCTCCAAAGGAGCCTGATGCAGCCCTGTTAGCTATCTCTAGCTTCCTAATTTCAAGACATTATCCAGTGACACTGCTGGTTTAGTCCGGTATTCCCCCTCAGGATACATCTGAAACCAATCAGGTAAGTAACTAAGCAAAAGATAATCACAGCGAGGTTAAAAATATAATGGAAAAATGAATATTTAAAAAGAGCTGAATATACAGTTTGGAGAATGATGGAAAATGACATATCCTCATGGGCAGATTCAGAAAGAAGGGGTAGAAAAAAGCAAGACTTTTTTTGATGGCTATTGGAAGAGAGGCCAAGTATTTTTAATTTTGACATTAAATTATTGCAGGTATAGTTAAAATGTTTTTTTTTTTTTTTTTTTTTTTTATAAAAAAAAGAATAAAATCTATTAAAAAGTCCAAATGGAGAATTGCTACCGCAGTAGACTCATAACTTTGCCTTATAAAGAGTTGCAATCCCTGCAAAAGCTGTATTAAGGGCCCTCTTCTGTATTTTTTCTTTCCCTCTATCTATAACAAATACCATTTTTTCTTCAGCTACAAATTATTGATTTGTACGTACACAGAAAGCATTTGGCACGCAATTCCCATATGTTAATGTCTCTGACACTTTTCCTGTGAAAGCTGCATAAAAATATAGGTATGACAAGGACTTACTGAACTGATAAAGGCTGAAAAAGCTGCAAGGATCCTAAAGCTCCCTTTGATTTCATGTACAACATAAATGCTAAAGCAGGGGGCTATGTACCTTCCTGCCCATTTCCACAGATCTCCGTTGTTCTGCCATTGACTTCAATGGAACCCTCATCTTAATCCAGGAATGTCCAGATACGGAAAAAGGAAAACCATTTTTCCTCGGATTACTAAGCCTAAAAGTGAAAAATCTCCCCAAGAATTCACGTGCTTAAGGCCCCGAGCCTGGTTCTGAAAGCCAGCCCAGGCAGTCTGGATGAATACTTATAAAGCACACTTTCCTGATCAGTTGTGCTTCACAGTAAGCCACATGCTTTAACACCTCTGGCAGGCCTAACCTCTAGTAGTACTTTCTTAGCTTGTGCAAATCCCCACAGATGCTTTGACTCCAGTGAATTTGCACCTACAAGGAACTCACATTATTTTAACGGGGATTTACAATAAGACGTAAAGCCCTGAGTCTGCATTATTTTGACTAAATACCAGACTGAATGGAAGATCCAACTTGATGCTCACCGTTCTGTAAAGCCACTCCATTTGCTGTGATGGCTCCCCAGCAGCAAAGAAACAGACAGCTTCAAAACGATGCAGAAACACTTATCTTAAATACTCCAGGCCCCAGTGAAACTGACTTATTTTGTGGGCTACTTCACTATGATGCTATAAAATGGAGAAAAGAGAGAAGGCTAAAAAATGCATGTGGTGGAAGGGGGCAGAGGGGAGTTACATTTAATAGGCTATAAAATTCTGCCTGACTCAGATCAAATGCTTCTGTCATTGCTGTCAGGGAAAATTACAGCAGATCAGTATTAACAGTTCATTCTTCTGAAGCTACAGTCCTGCTTCTTATATTGATTTGTGGCAACGGGTCAATACAGAAACCGCTACAAAATGCATTTACATGTGCGTATATGAATCGCAGCCAACAACGTTAAGTCTGTGTGCATGCATGTGAGCATTTTGTTTCATTTTTCTCCTATTTGCCACATGAATGTCTTTTCAAATACATTCATTATTGTGACAACAGGTTGAATCTGCAATTCACCATCTGCCTAAAGAGCATTAACCTTCATGCAACCTCACATTATCATTGTTAGGCTTTGTCTGAAATTTAAAATCTTCCTAATATAAGCTGGGGGCAGCCCTTCCCTTAGCATTGTCCCTTCTATGCTATGCACAACCATCCCTGAGTGCAACTGGAAACCTGCATTTGAGGTTGATTTGATTTACAGAAATGTGCTGGGTGTTAGTTATTGCCTTGTACCACTGGACGGTCTTCGCACACCCAACTCTGCCTTGCAGTGGCTGCAGCTTCTGAGCAGTGCTGCTGGGCTGCAGAAGCACATCACCTAATTTCCTTTCCTCCCCTTCTGGAGACACAGGTACAAAGATTTGCCAACCACTTTAAATAGCACAGTGCTATTCCTACCAAATCTTTTCAAAAGACTGCAACTAGTTCTGGCCATTTGGAGTGCCCTCTGAAAGACAGAGTGAAGCCCCCCTAGTGGGAGCATTAGCACAGCTTTGGGATGCAAGGTTAAGCACTGTAAGGCAGTGGGCACCGCAGCCTGTGTCATTCTTTGCCAGCAACAATACAGAAAGAGCCTGAGAAATTTCAGGGAGCACTGAACTCACCCCACCTTTTTTCACATGAGCACAAAGCCAGACCTAAATCTAACCCACCTGACTAAAAAGTGATGACAGAAGCACTTAAAGCATGTGCACAGCTGAGTAAAGGATCAGCTTTATTACTTTACAAAAAAACCAACACCTTGTATCAAAGACAGTATTTTAAATCAAAATCCAATTCAGAAATGTGTCTCTAAAAGTGCCTCATAGTTTAATAAGCCAGGTTATAGCATCTCTGCATCACTGTTTGAGAGGGGGAAAACGGTAAGCACCTTCTGTGTTTCAGACATACAGCATGTGCGTGGCCCAACCTGCAGCTGGCATGTTTGCATCTGCCATTCACTCCCAGCACGATCCAGTCAGCACAGATTCCAGGTCAGATAAACACCCTGTATGTGAAGGGGCACATCAAGCACATGCTTAAGTTTGAGCACTTGCTCAAGGCCCCTTCCTCAATCCCACCCAAAGTCAAAGCTCACTTTTCAGTTAGTGAATTTAGAAGCACGTGAGGTGGGAGCACAGCTTTCTCTGACCTTCAGCCAGCCAAAAGGCTTCACAGCTCCACCTTCCTGGATTCAGTACACAACGAGACAGAGACAACCCTGCACACTGCTACCTGCTATTGCTCCATGTCTTTCCTACTCAAATTGCCTACACAAGGTAGCACTGGAGATTGATTTTTTTATGGTCCTGGGCACTGTAGCTGAAGAACCACTGACAGAGCAAGCAGCAAACATTAACATTAGAGACACATTTCTGAATAATGTTTGCATAATCCCCAGCCATGATGCTGCTAGTCCCCTGCTCAGTTCTAAGCAGTCCTTTCCACTGTTGCTACCAAAATCCATTAGCAAAATATTGCACTACTTACTGTACAATTTACTTGCACTGTCCATTACTAGCCTGTACTTTGCATTCAGAAATTAAGCTGGTAGCGAATGGCCCCCGTTCACACTACCTTTGAAATCTAATCTTTAATCAGTGTGTGCCTTGGATGGATTTTTTCCACTGATGAGGTATGATCCTAACTGCTCCAATTTTACCATTTTTCCCCTTTGTAATTTTATTGCTGTAAGCAAACACTGCTATGGAAATAAAATAAAAGTTAGCCACTAGAATCGATCTCTCAGACATTCCTGGATCTTTGGGAAAACTGGATCTGGGTCCAAATTCAGCAATTTCTGCTCTTTGGCCTTGATCAGAGCTAAGTCTTCCTGCACTGAATGGAAGTAATCACACCTACCAGTAATTAGTGCTGCACAGGGAATGCTGGGGCCCCGGTCCTGCAGAGGCTGAAGGACGTATCTGAGCATTTGGATACCAATGATGGCAAAGATGTGTCATTTTGAAAATAAACATCTTTGTTTTGTTTCTGCATGCTTGTTGTCTATAAATGCTTTAGCTAAGCCTCAATAGCTATATTTCAGTGGGAGAACATTATCTGTTGACAATTATGCAATTCTATTAACATCATTGCCTTTTTAATCTATGAAAGGTTACATTAAACAGAAAGAAGGCACACAGGAGACTACAGAAAGGAAAGTACCTACCCTTTTAGGAAAAAGAAGATTATTCAAATGATCATCCTGACATTTATTTTTATATGAAGGAAAATAGAACAAGAAACACAGCAGGGTATTTTGGTGACCTGAATACCAACAGAAAGTAAATTAAAACTCACGCAATAAATGCAAATGACAGGACAGACTCTTTCCTCTGCTCAGAATTGTTTACAAGGGTGGGGTGAATAAGGCAAAGTGAAAAATGATTATTTTGTAGACTTGTCTGCACCAGCTATGGCTGGAACTGCATGACAAAATAGGATGAAGATTGAAGGTGAAGGTCTAATGCAAGCTACCTTATTGCAATCCCTTAACCGTTCACAGAAGCTAGGAAAACCAAAAGCAACAGCTACTTTTGAACTATTAGTAGTCTATGAACACATGGAAAGATACACAGCTACCAGCTGACACACACACCCTGCAGTGGTTGGGATTTCCAGCAGCAAAGTCAGGAACACAGCCCTTCCCATGGGCACAAGCCCTGGAACCAGCTCTCCAAATCCAGGTACCTAAGGAAGCCTCCCAGAGCAAAGATGAGCTGCAGGGTTTATCTGCACCTGGAGCTGATGTGTTATACTGCTGATGGAAACATGATGTGAACAGAAAGTTTTGCTTCTTAGTTCACAGAAAGGTGGGAAAACAAGATTGTAATTAATCTAATAGGTCATACAGTCTGAATACCGCGCTCAATTCTACCCAGAAGGCTCCCTAATCACGATTAGGATTCAAAATTGTCTTGGTGTCCGAAAAAAACAGTTTTAATTGCTTCCAAAATGTTGCCTTTCATCTGGAGTCTCTGTCTGCAACAGCACACTAAGTTCTGGAAAGCGGTAAATGCCACCCTTACTGAGTACTGGTGGCTTGCAGTTGTTAATCAACTCTGGGGGGAAGAATGGGCAAATATACGGAGAAGAATGGTGCGTTCTCCTTTCCAAAACTGAAATTCATGTGCACATGTATGTATGTTTTTCATCAAGCACAGGCAAACAACAACTGAGACAGCAGAGAATTTACTGATGCTTAGGACACTCTGCAACTGACTGACTTTCCTACCTTAGAGACCCCATTAGTTATTAGCGAGATTTTAGAAAAATCTGTTTACTACCATTATCTATTCAAGTACATCTGGATAAGCTTGTGACCTATAGTTAAATGGCTCTTTGCATCACTCAAGTACTCTTTATCTTCCCTTTCCAACGCTATGCTTCCTATTGTACTCAGTACAGGAGGGATTTGTAATCACCACCCAGACAGTAGAGAGAAGGGGGTTATTTTTTGCACGTTCTGCAAGTGCTTGAAAGGCTGTATGCTGAACAGAGGGGGCACCTGAAGCAAAACATGAGGACATCTTTCTTGAGAGCTGAGACTGTGTTTTGCAAAAGTTGAATGATGACAAAACTTCTAAAGAATTCTAGCAACCGCACCCCCTTTCAACAGTAGGGCAAAATCACTAAAAGCCAGATGTAGGCGGCTTCCTACGGATGGAAAACACTCTGCTCCACGGGTATGAGCAGAAGCATTATAAGCTGGTTCTTGGAATTCACACCCCTACCAAGGAAATCACATCTGTAAAAATGTGCGCATGCAGACCTTAGATTTTTCACCGTCCCTCCCCTGCCCTTTTCCTACTTCTCATCTTCCAACTTGTACTCCGGCACGTGGCTACTGTCAGACAGAGACAAAGAAGGATTAGTAGTTCAGTATACAGAGCTAAGGAAAGGCGGGAAAGTAGAGGAGTATTTTTTTAATACTTCATTTGGTAGCTATCATGGCTATTTCTAATGGTGCTCCTCACAGAAGCTTTTGCTTGCCTTTTACTTAGCAGTTAGAATTACTCAGCCTGGAACTGCACTTTCTTGTCCATTGCTACTCTACCTGAAATGACTGTTTAAACCTATTTGTAATATAAATGATGGGTAATGCCTGCTGGAAGTCAGTATCTACATGGACCCAGTACTCAGAAAAAGCCTGCACAGAATCTTATTTCATTTTTGACCGGAGGAAATAGGATTCAGGCTTATAATAAAAGCAATTACACAACTGAAAAAACTTACATTGGCATGCATGTTCTTCCCTAAGTGCTCAGAGGTGGTAAACATCGATTAAGTCATAGAAACATCAGTTAGAAGGGAGGTCTGGACATCCACTACTCCTATCTCCTTCTCAAGCCACGACTCTTACCAGTGCTCGCTAGTTCTCCAGACCAAACTACTAATTTGCAAACACTGTTTTATAAGCAATTCATTTTTTTCACAGATAAGTAAAACAATTATAAATAAAACCATCCCTGAAGAAAGGCCACGCTCCAGCACAGTGAACACCCTCCCTTTATCATTACACAAGCACAGAATGGTCTAATATTGGTCTAAGATTTCAGAAAACATTGAATTTGGCTTACCATTGTCTTTACCAGAAAGGCAGCATTGATACTGCCCTCACCTTACACAAGCCTGAGCGAGGGCCAAGCCCTTGAGATTTCTGCAGTTCCCAGGAATGGGTTCTCCTTGGGTGCTGTAGCAACAATCTAGGATTGCTGCTTTACGAAAAGGAAGGATATAGTCATTAATAAGTTTTAAAAAAAGGTACTAGAGATTACACATCACTGTCTAACTACGAAAATGCCTTTTACCAGTTCTTTGAATGAACTAATTGCTGCCACTACTTTAACTTAAATTGGCTGAAATCATAATCCAGTCTCTCTCTGGTCCTAAACACAGAGAAACTTGGCTGAGGCACACAGCTGTGTTCAAGTGAACAGTCCCATGCTTCTCCGTGAAGAAGACAAGGCTACACCACTGAGCCTTGCTTATGTTCTGGTCAATACCTACCAAGCAGACCCCATATAACCAGGTCACTGCGTAGTGGGCTGTTTCTATGAACTTAACTTTTTCTATGAAAAACAGCATTCCCACTTGCATTCATGCTATTTCTAACAAAGTCTGCTCTGAATAAAACAGAGAAACTACTGGCTGCATCAAACAACAAAGCAGCGTTTAAGACCAACAAAGACAAGTAAGCTCTGGCAAACAGGTTTAGCTTCCACTAGTGGCTGCCACATTTTCTGTGGCTCTAAGCTAATATTTTCACCCAAGTCGAGGCTACTTAGGCACTGAAATTCCAACAACTGTGTTGGAGAAGTGTCACTAACTTGCCAGCACCACCTACACAAGCCAGTGGCCAATAATCATACACTTAGGCAACATTAATACAGCCTGTAACTATAGAAAAAATAATTTAGTCCCTGTGGGGGTATTAGGGGGCTATAATTCCATTTCAAGTTTCTATGACAATAACAGCCAGGAGACTGAAGCCTGAATCAGACTGAACCTAACTGAAAGTGACGTGCTTTGGAAAGCCGTCTATAACTTTTCTTTTAAATGGCTCGCTGTACTAACAAATGAAATAGTTTTATATGCCTTTTACCAGTTTCCACTAAGGCTACTTCAATTTCAGAACTCATTCTTTAATTGTGATGCTATCTGAGAAGAAGCCTTTCCAAACACCAAGATAAATGAGCATCAGCAACATGATGGATGAAAAACGGAACTTGCTCTGTAGAAAGACATCAGTGTATGGATACAGATTTAATTAAATTACATTCACCCGCTCTCTTATGTTCCAGTCTTGCTATTAGGTCACCATATTTCCGCCTGAACACCTACAAAGGATTGTAGCTGGCCAGGAAAATCTGCTCCATGGAACAGGAAAAACTTTGGATACATAAAATTACAGATTAAGTTTTCCTCTGATTGCTAACTAGCCATCCAGCTCCATACGCTATCCAAGCGCATGAGCAGCCTTGCAGCAGGACTGCCAGACTGGTGTAGTAGAAAGCGTGACTCTTCTGGAGATTGCTCATGTTCAAAATGAAGGGTTGTCTTCCCCTCCCACCCCCCAACCCTTTTTTCCCCCTTTCTTCCTAAAACAATCAGGAAAAGTACTTGGCAATAAGCCAGGGACTCTGTTTTAGAAACTGTACAGAAGACACCCACATGAAGATGTGTTTTTCATTACTGAACCTGTACTGACTTTTAGTAACTTGGAAAAAAAATAAGTGTATTGCAAATCTACTGAAGCTAAAATACCTGTTGCTCCTAACAACCTCCAATTTTCTGTTTGGCTCAAAATATACATTAGCAATCCCTCTTCAGGGCACTACAATTCAGACTATCTATTACAAAGTAGACTCCTTTTTAATATCTGCTATCCATTTGTGGTAAGTATGTTTTTTGGCTTTATAAGCCAACAATAGACTGCAAATGATGTATTATGTCAACTGTATCTGGAAAACCAAAGGTGGTGCAGCACCACAGATAAGTGTCTGTGTTGCTAATCGTTCTTACCCACAGCATTTGTAAGCTGGCTCAAACAGTTTTGATTTTATCTAGTGGGAATAGAGAGAGAGAGAATGAGATTTTAACAAATGGCTGAGATAGAAATAAAAGTATGTCCATGTAGACTTTTATTCATATTCCACATTTTTAATACAAATACTAGTACATCTCAGACTTACCACCTCTCAGTTCCGATTTAACCTCACATAATCACTTTGCTGTGCGAGTAAAGAAACGTATAGTTGGTTACCATATGTCAGCTAACAGGTCAGCAGACAAATGTCTGAAGATGTGCCAATTCATATACTTCAGGGTAATATCAAAGGTAAATGATTTGTCTTTAAAATGGAACCTAATCACCACACTTATCTCAGGTTAAGTTAAATGAAACAAACTTGTGACAGGTCTGTGATCCATAATATTATGAAATTCTCTTAATTTGAAACAGTCAAGCAGTAACACCTGGCACTTTCACAGTGTTTGTCATGACAGGACCTCCAAATGCTTTGCTTCATTATGGGCTGCAAGCTAATATGCTGGAAAGAATTTTACTGATGTCTCAAACCTCATACCAAAAAATCCATGGAAAGGCAAGGAATAGAAGCCAGTCCATCCTAACTCTGCCCTGCCTTTTAACACAAAATGACTCCTATTTGAATCACTTTGCCTTCCAAATCAACTCTGAGTGCAAGTGCCAAATACGAACACCAGCAACTGGCTAGAGTAGGCTTCTGCCTAAGAATCAATGGCATTTTGCTACCCCACTGCTTTAATTTAGTGATCTTTTATTCACCTTAATCTACTCTGGAGCAAAAACATTCATGTGGAAGATTAAACGTCTCTCTCTTTTCACTGCATGCAGCCTGGACAGAGTGAATGATTTTCATTCATGAAAATAATGAGAAACTGGAAAGCACTTCCCAACAGGTTCTGCACACAAACAGACTGAAATCAAAAATGGGCTAAGGTTACCTTTACTGTAAGGGCCCGATGACTTCACCTGGTTTACTCTTCAACTGCAAGCCACTATCCATGAATCTGTAGCGTAATTCCGATACAGCATAAGCAGGCAGCATACACTTAGCATTTATGCAAAGTACTCTGTACTGCACCTGCTTTTCTGCTTCTCATTTTGCAGATTTCCAGTTTAGACCTATTCATTGTATCAATCAACAGAACATCCGATCTTACCAAGAAAGTTCAGGAATGTCATATGTAATTTCTTTCTTCATTTGCTGAGCAAAAAAACAAGATATCTAACACTTTGCTAACAAAAGCATGTGCATGTACACACACTTAAAGGAAAGGAGAAAGGTAAATGAATGCATCAGGAAAAAAAAAACAAAACAAACACCAGAGCTTGAAACATACGGTTAATTAGCAAGTTGTAAGAGGATACGGACATAAGCTACATCATCCTAATGCATCCTGTGTGTCCATCAGGATTTTCTAGATAATAATATAGGTAAACGTGCTCCGGAGAACAAATATGGTAAATCGGGTATGCCCCATATACATCATCCATACGTGTTCATATCAACACTGTTGATCGGACACATCCGGAATGTGTTGCAGCCTTGGGCATGCTGTGCAGTCTGCACGTGTCCAGAAGTACAGGATTTCTGGACTCACACAACCTGGAGGTGAGCTGGCCCCACAGAGCACCCACTCTGCAGTGGCTGAGGACTTCAGCCTCCCTCAGGATATTGCTGCAGGGTTTTTTGATGCTCCACACAGCTTTTGGTGTAATTATTACAACTATTCTGGCATACAGTACATCATTGTTAAATCCTGGTATTAGTCCACATCATTGTTAAATCCTGGTATTAGTCCTTCATATGCTTAAGCACTTTCAACGATTTTTATTTCTCTCCCTTTCATCAAGTAATTGTGTATCAATTTCACATTGCTATGACACATCACAATGTGACATCGTATCATAGCAAGTAATGATAAAATGTAATAGTTAAAGTATCAGCTTCTTTTTATGAAATTTTACAATATTAGCAAGCATAAAAGGCAGCTGCTACTTAAAGCAAATTGCAAAAGCTTATTTCTTTGATCAAAGCATCCCCTTGTTTATGTTGCAACAAAATAGGATCTAATCAAAAGTGTCTTCAAAAGTTTTTCAGGTATTATGTCAGAATCAAATGTGTTATTGCACGATACACATGACATACCGTATTATACCTTCCAGGCAATAAAGTAAAAATATGAAATGAAGGTATTTTAAATGAATTTTCTTGAGTTTATTTCAAGATGAGATATGCTAAATGCATTTTTGAAGCTTCATTTTCAAACTGTAATCTTGCTCATTATTCAGATGTTGAAATGCTGTAATTGGCCAGCTCTATCAGGAAGGAGCTTCCTCATATGTTTTTCATCATTTTTTTTAAACCCATGCATGCAGCGGCCAAAGTAAAGCCTAGAAGTCAAATCAAAACCAGCTCCAAACAAGGTCAAACAGTATGCAAGCCATCTTTGAGACTTCTATAAAAACAAAACCAGCAGCTGAACTGGATAAAACCACAAGCTACTTAAAAAGAACAGTTCCTAAGTCTTAGGTAACATTTTATTCCATAGAGCAGGCCTTTATAACTCACTTTTAAGAGAGAGAGGGAACACAGAAAATAGGCCTCGTGTAGGACTGCATTAGACAAAGGGTCAAAAGCCTGCTTTACAGTTGACTTATTTATTACCATTTTCTGCAATTTAATCCTGAAATAAGTGTGTTTCATGAAATCACTGGCTGGCCATCATTTAACTCTGTCACAGTCCCTGAGAAAGAACAGTGCTAAACCAAAAACAGTCTCTACAAATACAGAAAAGCAGCTGAAAGTCTTATCCTAGCAAAGGGGATCCCAAATCTCCACCTAATAAGCAGGGAAGGTGGGGGGTCGGGGGACTGCTGTGACTATGTCACAGATGTATTTCACCATCAACCTCTAATAAAGGGGAGGGAGAGGAATCACTGCTCAGTATGAAAGGTAACCTCCTGGGGGTAAAATCCCGCCTCGTTTGAAGGAAATGAGACAGAGCTGGGTCTGCTTGTGGGGCTGGGATTTCACAGAGATAAAAACCCCAAGAATGCTTCCCCTGGTGCAAAAGACAACTCTGGAAAAGCAAAAACAGGCTGTTAGTGGGTAACTGAGCTATTTCAGCAGCTTCTTTCTGCAGGACTGCATTACAATAGTACAGATCAGTTCTCCCTAAAGACAAAATAAAAACTTCCTAAAAACTGTCACCTCAAGATTAGTTAAAGCACGGTGAGGAAAGTGACTGATTCAAAGGTAGATAAAGTATAAAAAGAAACAAAGTAAAATGGTTGAACTTCGATCATAAACTCTGTTTTAGCATGTAACTGAGACAAACCAATGAAAGGAAGCTCTGACGAATTAGATTAAAATAACAAGACTTGGCACTTTTTGAACAAATGTACTGTTGCTCTTCAACTATCAATTTCTCTAACGTGGATGATCCTAAGGAGGCTCACAATGCCTGGCTTGTACTAGAACAGAGGCTGATGAGAAAAAGCTTCATCTATCATGAGTCTAAGATTCAAGTCGAAATGTACCTTTAAATAAGGTTTATTTAATGCACAGGTACCAGGCAGTCCTTCCTGCTAGTGTCCTCTTATTTCTTTTTCTTTCCTTCTTATGTTTACATGAAACAGGTTTAAAGAAAAAGTAGCTTACTTAGAACATATGGAAAAAAAAAAACTTGGATCCTAGCCCCTCAGGCAGCATGGGACATGGCCTCAGGTGACATTGCCCCCACCACATACAGGCGTCTGTATCTAGCCCCTGGAAGTAACATCACGCAACAAGACTGAGCTGTGTCTGTGTGAGGTACCAAGGAATCTGGAATATTTTCCTCTTTCTCAACTCTAAGTTCATCTGCTTCAGAAGCACAGGATGCAATTCGAAGACACGGGATGCGTTGCTTTGTTTATTGTAGTGATGACTGCAAATGAATTTGCAATTCTCTATGAAAAAAATCACACAAATTAAATCAATGCTTACCTCAGTTTGGGAGAAAAAGCAAAACAATCACAACATAATACCAGTATAGAGCTGTCAAAACAAAGGTTTTTCACTGTTTCTAGGATTACATTTCTTTTCTTTGTGACAGTCATGGTTTTGAAACGAGACGTAAAAAGAATTATTTTTAGTCTTGCAGTTCAAGATACACAGCGCTGCACAGAACACAACACCATTATTAACGTTTTCGTCTTAAAAAGACATAACAGTATATGGGAAAGAAAGTCAAAGTAAGAGCAAAATTGGAAAGATTACAGAGTAGGAGGTAACAAGGTGTACTTGTAAGAAGAAGAGTAGAAAAAAATCATAACTAATGGGAGGGAGGTAAGAACTATGGCAGACAAAATACGAGTCATTATTCTGTGAATGCTAGTATTCCATGAAGATGTGTAGGACTGAATATCTTATGAGGAAAATGAAGAGAGCTGGAAGGCAAGATACGAAGGAAAAGACTGGGAGAACATGCGATAAATTCTCTCTTCAATAAAAAATACTGTCCAGGTGGGTGAGCTCCAAACTATAATGAAAAGTTTTTCAATATAGACAAAACCAAAGGCACTCTGAATCTTTTGTGAATCTTTTTCCTGAACCACCAGTTTTGCAAAAGAAATGCTGTGGGTCATTAGTTACTGACACAAACTAGAACACTTATGTTTAAAAGTAATAAAGTCTTCATTAAATACTTCCATTATGAGTGTTTTCCACCTACTGTACACATACCATGAATTACTGATAGCAAGCCCTAGGCAAAGGGGAAAAGAGGAGAGAAGAACTGAAAACTTCATTTTTTCTTTCTTAGGGTGAAGCAGGCTGAACACACAGGAGATTGATTCCGATATGTTTACTCACAAGAATAGCATCATCATTGCATGAATAGGCTTGCTGATTTCAATGAAAACTCAGAGTAATGCATTATTCAGTTCAGCTAATGGAATCAGCATCTGATTTAATTTGAATTAAGAATGAATAAGGTGAGCAAATAAGAAAAGGAAAACAAGAAACAATCCAAAGCGAAAAGCACAACTCGATCTCTATCTCCCGAAGTCCCACATCTCAGGCCTGGGCTGTCTCCCAGCAAAGCATGGGAACATTGCCTGTCCTTGTTCATTCTTGCCAGGTTATTCAGCTTCAAAGCAGGGAACTAAAAGCTACCATGTCACCAAACTCAGCCCCTTGAAAACAACCACCCCATTCAGTCCACATCTGCTTCATCAACACAGCAAGCTCCATCTTAAAAGCCATCCATTATTTTGTCTGCAGTATTTCTACCTGAAGGTTTGAGAACCTTACTGCTACAGTAGTTAGTAACTTTCTTTTAATCTCCATTCTAATTTGATTCATAGTCAATTAAAACTCATTCATTCTCATGTCAGTGTCATCCCTCACCTTACATACTTGTTTTCCTCTTGGGTGTTTGACCATGCTAGGTTTATAGCTAACACTCAGCACACAAAGCCTTATCCAGGTAAGCTAAATATACACAAATGTTTTTTTTCTCATATGATGAACTTGGTATACTCCCAAAACACTAGAACTACTGCAATTTGATTCTCTTTTTGGGTAATGAGATGACAATCTAGAGAAAGTAGAGTCAGAGCTTCATATAGTGACAATGACACATACTGCCTCTATCAGAAGAGACCTGGCTGGCATATTTTAAAGATATTAGCTTTATATGGAACTCCAACATTTGTATTTAAATCCAAACACAGAATGGGTTTGCCATTTTGGGGGGTACTCTATGTCAAATACCCTCACCAAGAGAACCAGCAGGGTGCACGAAGGCAGTGCACAGAGCCCCAACCCCACCGAAGTACTATGTGCTCCACCATGCGTGCTGGCAGCCCGAGATGCCACAGTAATTCAAGGAGGCAGCACACCACGGCACCACACTCTTATTCCCGCCACCTCCGAACCTTCCATGTAAAAATTCCTGACACCTGCTATTTGTAGCGTTGCACTGTACTGTTCCAGCCCACTTGTGATGCCAAACTCCTCCTTCATTGACTACTAGGTCTTCAACTTTCTGCATTCCTACACCTATGGAAATTCAGGTACTCCCTGCCTTTTCAAGTCCAATTCAGATAGCTCACGCTTCATTTCTTTCTCCCTATCTAATAAATAGTGCTACCACACAATTTGCATTTGGTTATGGGTGCTGACAGGGGAGACATTGCTGTAGAGAGGTCCCTAAGTAAAAGAATTCACAATGCAAGTAATGTATCTTGAGCGTAGAAACAAAACCAAATTCTATTAGCGTAGCATTTTACTTTTGTACATAGGCTCCTAGGAAATGCTGGTCAAAACAATTTTTTTTGAAAAAATAAAGCAGCTTTCACTAAAATTGACTTTTGCTATTTTTTGAAATATTCTTACAAACTAACATTGGAAAAAAAAAAAAAAACAACAAAAAACAACACACACAAACCTTTATGAAAGTCAAATGGATTTCTGTTTCAAAACAATTTGCTTTAGAATTAAAAAAAGAAAAGAAATTAAGTGTGAAGCCAAAGCTAACATTTCAAAGGTTTTGGACAAATGGCTTAATTTGAAACTATTCAGCACTGTTTTCAGTTCACGGCACTGCATTTCATTCTTTCTGTAAAGCACAAGATATTTTTTTTTTTTATGGGATAGATAACCCCGTCTTCTATCACCTCCTCCAATCGGAAGATATTAAAGCACTGCAGGCCTGAATTGTGCACTGGGCAGAATATGATCCCCTGTGTTTCTTTACTAACACGGGCAGTTAGTAAATAAACAGAAGCAACACAGATTTTCCTCTGGCACACAGACAAGGGTAAAGTCTGAGGAACCAAGAAGGTCACAGGATGAAGAAAGAAAACCAACCTACAGTGAGAACTGCTGCATACTGAGAGCTCATTTGCACAAACAGGCTGGACAGAAACAGATGGGAAGTGGGAAAGAGGGAGAGCATTGACTAATGACACCCGACTGCCAGATGACCCTGCAGGTTTGAGGGCTGGCACGGCATCTGAAACCATGCCAGCAGCCCCCAGAACTGCCCTCTCCCCTCTCACATTTCATGAAACAGACTAACCTTGGTCCTCTGCATTGCACAGAGATCACACAGCATCCTGGGAAGCGTATTATTCGTCCAGCTACGCTACCCCTTCGTAGGGGAGCTGTGTAACTGAGCGCCGTTCATTGCTGCTCGATTCACCAGCATGTCTCAGAGGATGGACGCATCCTGCTCTGGTGTGTCTGTGGAACTTTACTTTGGGACGGATACAGTTTACCCGCAGAAGTACCAAGACATAAGGTGCCAGCTTCAGAACCCATCCATGGCTTGAGATGTGCCTCAGAAAGGTTTCATGAAGGGGTAGCGCGTGACTGCTGTTCCTGTACTTTGTTCACAGGCTTCTGATACAGCAGGTCACACTGGGGCAGGGCAACAGGCTTCAGCCCACTACTACTCCTGGCTCCCACTGTTCTGATTTTTAAGACATCTGAATTTTGGACACAGGCAGTAGCTCTTCTGCTAACAGTCATCTGCTAGGTTTGATCTTACTTTTATAGACTGCAGCCCTCATATGGACTGGCTTCTTCAGGGCGTCTCCCTTCCCTTTCTGCAGGCAAGCTCTTTCCTTTCCTTCTTTCTGAGCACCGGATTGCACAGGAGAACTCTGAAATGCAGCTCCTCATGAAAGCTAACCTTCACTCAAATGTGGGCACATACTGCACAACCCCACTACTTTTTTCAAATGGCCTGGCAGAGCTTCCTCAAGACTCTTAAGTAGTTTTAGGAGCACAGTACTGTTTTTGTGGGGCATGTGCACACTGTGTCACTTTGTAAAAACAAAGTGACTGTGTGTCTTAACTTTAAATATCAATGCCTTGGCCATTCAGTTTTTGTAGTTATCCAAGCAGGATAAGTTACTTTATAAAATCAGATGTTGAAAGAAAGGCATTCACTAGGGGAAAAAAGGAGTTTTAATTTATGTATATAAAAAGAAAGAGACCCAGCTTTTGTTTCTCAACTCCACCAACTTAAAAATAGTCAAATACATATATTTCTTGAATAATAATAAAAAATATGCTTGGGGCTGAGACAGTTTATGCCAAGTCACAGTCCAGAGCAGAATTTTATGGTTGAGTTATAAACCTGAAAAATATGGCTTTATAATGGAAATCCTGACAGACCCTAGTAGGTGCTCCTATAATATCCTGAATCTGATTTAGGAGAGGTTTTCAATAATGCTTTCCCAAGCCGGTCTGTTGGGGACTGATAGGAAAAAAATCTAATGGCTTTTTTGTTGTTGTTGTTTTTTTTCCCCCCTCCTTTTTTCCCCAGTGGAGCTGAGTGTACTTGATGAGAGTGCTCATCTGGTCAGGCCAAGTCAGCCTTTGGGCTTTTGTAGCCTGCAGCTGTCAGGTCCCCAATATCAGAGACCCTATAACTGTCAGTGCTTAAGTGTACCTTTCATTTAACAAAACAATAAATTGTCTATCTCTGTGCAATAGATTGCCCATTTCTGTGCCTTTGCAATGGCTGATGTGATTTGTAAATGGCTGAAAAATCTCTTTGCTGTTTTTCTAACAACCATGAACTGTGGAAATGCTTTTGTGAACACGGGAATTTCAGGGGAGTGGGAAGCCTCAATAATCCACAAGGGGTCGGATCAGGGCTGAAAACAGGATGACTGCTGCTCCTTATAAACCCCTTCCAGTCACTGGCAAGCTGAAAGCAAGACATCATCGCTCCTCACAGGCCCTTACACAGCACAGCTGGGTACAGCTCCCTAACACAGTATCTACCACACTGTGCAGAAAAGAAATCAATCCAGCAGCTCTTACGTTGGCTCTAAGTTCAGACCTTAGCTTAGTGCTCTGCTACGTGCCTTGTCCCAGATTCCCTGTGTGTTCCTGTCATCCTCATCAGCCTGCACATTTATCCCCCCCAAATTAAGCTGTCGGAGAGCTGCAAGGTTAGCCCACGCTTGTCTCCTAGACTCCCTCTGTAGTCACTGGAGAGAGACATTCACCTTCAGAGGTTGAGTCATTCCACCCAACGCAGATTCCTCTGGAGCTAATGAGCAAATATATATGTGTCTATATTATACACACAGACATGAACAACTTGAACACCACCGTCCGGATATTACTACAGTATGCAGTACAGTGTTAGAGAGTCAGATGTCTGAGCACAAAGCTATGAAAAAGATGTCTCTAAATTTATTTTTTTTTTTATACGTAAGCCCTATCTTTCAATTTTGCCCAATGCAACCTTACAGACTCAAATATCCCTCCCCCACAGGCTGCAGTCATCAGCTAGCTGGCACCGAACCCTGAAAACCGAAAGCATTGTTATGAAAGAAATGAAGAAATTTAGGTCCTCTCCTAACCCTCTAATGAGACGTGACAATGTTGAAACTGGTGGCGGACATCATGCTGCTCCTGTGCTTGTTTCAGAGCACTGAATGGCCACCAGTTAGAGGGAGCCAGGCAGCCAGAGAACAAGGGATAAGTGATGACACTATGGAAAGAGCAACAGCAATCAGGTTGATACGAAACTGTGGAAGCTGAGCAAAGAAGTAACAAAACAGAAGGTCAAAAACACAGAGAAAAAGTGAATTTGGTGCGCAGACAGTATGAGATGGAGGGGGAAAGAAAGGAAAAAAATGTGCTCTAAAATTTACTAACTGAATTGTATTGAGTGTTCCTTTGTTTTAAGGCTTTTCACAAGGAACTTGTCCCATGGACAAGTAGATTTGTTAAAAAACATTTAGAAGTTTCTAAAATGGCTTAGAACTCTTCAATAAGCTCAATGAAACAACTGGTGGGGAAAAAGTGGAAGAACTGCATGAAATTCTCCATAAATATGTACATAATCATGCAGGGAAAGGAGGAATACTGTGCTGGCCGATGAAACATGCAATTAAAGTGCAGAGATGCTGTAATTATTTTTAATGGGATCCAATTCCCTGATTTATTTGGAGAATTATTTCCAGAAGAAATGCAGAACAGCCATGGTAGCAGTCACGTGAAGTCACCAGGCCTTAAGCCCACGCCTCCGTGCACCAGCAGTGGCTGCACACAGTGTCCACCCACATTCATCTGAGCATGGCAGATTGGACAAAATTACTGAAGTCCTAATGTTTATTCCCTGTCTTTGATTAAAAACAAACAAACAAACAACAACAACAAAAAACACTTTATTATCTAAGAGGACTGAAAGGAACTTCTTCAGCCTCTCACAAAACTCCAGGCACTCCAAATGACCACAGCAGGGAAGAAATCTGTCCCCTTCTACCAGTCACGAGCTAAGAGGACTCAGAACACTTCTGCAAAGTCCACCTGAATTTTGTTCTAAGGGCTTCTCAAGTTTGTATGAATCTTTACAACCCAGTGAGCGACCCAGCAGTGTACCAAAAAAGGCCCAGGAAATGGACAGGGTGGGGTCATTCCCCTCTGAGCCATGACGACAGATCCTCCTTCAGTGACAACTCTCCAGCAACACCAGAATTGTCCTCAATTTCAATCTGCCATCTGCATCCAAGCTTTCCAGCAAGCATGAAAAC
The DNA here is from genome assembly GCF_964035555.1 of Netta rufina. Lineage (NCBI taxonomy): Eukaryota > Metazoa > Chordata > Aves > Anseriformes > Anatidae > Netta > Netta rufina. The sequence continues at coordinate 8,203,047 of NC_140129.1, forward strand.
GTCATGATAAATAGCGAAAAGGAAAGGAAACTGCACAGAGAGATTCAGGAGAGTAAAATCATGCTTTCCCCACCTATTTTGATTTTGCTCTTCCACACAATTAAAGTCTTGTCTCAATATGGCTTTAATTTCATACTCCTTGGTTTAGATCCTACTCTTCTACGCACTGCACTTCCTAATAGAGCAGCCCCATTAGTAAACTACATTTATGCTAATGTACTTGCTTGCAGTGATAATTATCACAGCCCTTAGCCCTGGTCCTTGCCAGTGTGAGCACGTCAGGAGGGGTTGGTATAGCATTATAATTATACAATTAGCCTTGTCATGGCACGGAGCTTTGGGAATAGAGACATCTTGAAGCTTAAAATGTGGACAGCTGATAGATGACTGTCATTAAGCTCCTTTGTTCACTCCGTGATGGAGTAGTCGCTGAGCTCTAGGGTAGGCTTCTTTAATGAAGAAGAAAGACCTTGAACCACAGCCACTATCCTCCACCTCTTCCCAACCTGTCCAGCCATCCCCATTGCCTCCCACTTCACGCAGACTCCATCTCGCGCCCCGTCTGCAGGAGAATAACAAAAGCTGTCTCCAGCAAGTCACTCCTAATCCATCACGGCCTGATGGAGGAAAAAGGCTCTGCTCCTCGCAGTGCAGCTGAATGGACCTCATTTGCCTCCGGCTCTCCCTGTTTAGAGCCTCTCTCCCCCTGCATGTGAGGAGTGCAGGCTGGAACCAGTTTAATTTAGGATGTGAGGTGAGCCCTGCACCAGCTTCTGGGGCAGCTTCTCAATTGCATAAATCAGCATAGATCCTTTGAATTTCACACAGCCTGCGAATTTACATCCAGCTGAGAAGCACTGCCCTGGGCAATAATAAAGTATGCCTTTCTAAAAAGCCTGGCATGGAGAGAGGCTTCAGGAGCAGACAGGCTATCCTTCTTGCCAAGAGAACCACAGAAGGCCACAGAGGCCTGTAATGTGAACCAGCTAAAGGGAGAGATAACAGAGAGGCACACAAAGCAGCAGCGAGGCAGCTTTGCAAGTGCCTTTGCTTGGATAGCTCCTGTAGACTGCTCCCCCAGCAGCAGATCTGCACTGCTGGTAGAAAATCCTTGAAGAGAGCAGTGAGTGCAAGCGTGCTGGAATAACACGTGGCAGACAGACGTGCATCTGCACTTCCCCTCATAAGCACCATTAAAACTCCATCCCTGAGTTCCCCTCCCTTCTTTCCTACAGTGTTTCCAAACATTGTTTTCTTGCATACCTGGATAAGTGATGCCATGCAGGGCTTTAGTTAAGGTAATTTGAGAGTTCTTTTATATTGAAAAAGTATAAAAAGTAATCCCCCTTAAGTACTTGATTTTCTTTCCATGACATCCCACTGTATCAACCTACTTTTGCCTTACCTCATTAATATTCTGAGGTGATGTGAATGAATTATAATAGCTCACAGCACCAAAAGCAGATCTAGCAGTCCAAAGGAGGAGTCGGGACCTAACAGAATGGGGTACCGGCTAAGACCCAAGAGAGCTGAGCTCCTTCCAAATGGTAGGTGACCTTAGGTGTGCTGCTTTGTTTTAGGAACATTGCTTCCTTTCTCCCAGGGCAGAAAAAGTTCCTCTGCATTCCAACACTGCTCAGCAGAACTGGTGCACATGTAATGTAAGTCACCAGCAGCTGAACAAAACCTTAATTTTTGCCATACAGGAATAGTAGGGCAATAGATGGGGCTACCTGGGTTGAACTCCTATGTTGAATTTAGCAGGCTTTGCATGCCAAGTTACAGTACCAAAAATCTGTTTCTATTTGCTCAGGAGACAGCCTAGCACAGCACAAAGGCCCACTGTAATAATCACAACAGACACAGGCTTATTTTGCCATTAGAATACCAGTGAGAGGTTACAGGCTTAAACAGATGCATCTTAAAGGTAACCTCCCTTGGGGGCACGGTGTAACCAACTCTTTCTGACCAGAAACCCCAAGTTCATCTATTCTGGAATGTGTTTGTTTCTCTAAGAACCACCTCATTGCACCAAGGTGTTAGGCAGAGGGTTTAGGCAGCCCTTGTTGACACAAATTGTATCAAACACTGAAATATGAATGCATAAAGTACTTTTCTCTTTTTTTTTTTTTTTTGTTTGCTTGTTTAAAGTCTTCCTGATTTGCATGCATCTGTCATACACTGGATGGCAAGGTCAGAATTTATCTACTGAGAATTCACTAACCTTGCAAGATTTGATTCTCTATCAGTTTCTCAAGCAGCCAACACTATGGATGTTCATGAAGCATTCCTCCATCCTCCTGTACCATAAGGCTACCAAACTTGTCACTGTTACTCCCACTCTAAGGGTCATCTTGACTTGCACAGGTAGCTTACTGCCTTACTGGACACCAACTCCAGACAAAATCACTGAGCTAAACTCAGCCAAACTCTTGAGCTATAAGGTTAAATGTTCAGTTCCTAAGCTAGACGCCATACATGTAAGCTAGACACACGGAGATGCCTTGTGTCTCTGCAAAGCAGAAGGGAAGAACCCCCTCAGACACAGCTGCTGTCTAACAACCATGTTTTATGCAGAATGCTTGGGGGCTACTCTATTTTTATAACTTTCATCCATAAAATAAGAAGCTAAAGCTTCTGGAAAGAGAACACAATTACCCTACAATGATCTAACAGTCAGAATAAATTCAACACAATCTGTATAAGCAAAATGAAAAAGTCACCCAAGCTTTTTTTCAACTGGCAGTAGATAATACTTAATAACTGCCCTATCGTCAACCTTCAGAAATGATCTCCAGAGCCATACGCAGGTTGGCAACCAGGCATAGTGCCTAACTAGTTTTTGTATCTAGTTTTACAGAAGTAGAGACATATGGAAATGAACAGCCTGGCAGAACAAGTGAACTCTGAAGCAATGACTTCGATAAATAAAAGCCTGCATACTGGCAGATGGAGAAAAGCGCAGTAGGGAGGAACTGTATTGCAGCAGCAACTTGATTTTAAACGATTCACAAAAAAATCAACCTCAACTTCGGAAACAAGGCATTTCCAATTCCTCCCATCCTACCCTTGCTGGGGAAAATTCTCACCAGAAAAGGAGGGAAGGGGAAGGTAGAACAATGTTTCAAACAAAGGGCAGGTACCAGGAGATGTTTCAGGAAGCAGAGAACAGAACTGGGAGAACACTAATCACTTTCACCTCTTATTATGCTGCTAACCACGTTTTAGGTGCCTTTCTCAAAGCTACAACCAACAACTCCCCAAAGCAAGACGTGGTGATGCATTCTTAAGCCGAATGCTGGAAACCAGAACGTGAGCACAGAGGGGACAGGTACACAGGATACACAGACCTCTCCCTCAGCAAACCACAACTTGTGCTCAACGCAACCACCACCTCCTGCACTCACTCCTGTAGAGACTGGTCTGTTTGCAGGCAAATCGAGTCTTTCCTATTGGCAGGCTGCAAAGTGATTCCTAGTCATTGTTAACTGTGACAGATGAGTGGAGAATCAAGCATTACTACTCCCCCGCTGCTAGACTCCAACCAGCATGCTTATTCCACCTTTTTGGGATAAGGGGACTCCTTGTCTGGTGATCTCAAAGACTGTTCTCCTCACTCCTTCTGAAACACCTTTCCACGGACTTAGCACCAATCCATATTACAGTCTGGGAGCTAGCAAGGGAAAAGGCATCCCTGTATCCCACCAGGAAGTGCAATGTAATGCAGATAATTCTGTGCAACCTTCTGTGCACATCCCTATCTCTTTCCTAGCTTCACCGATAGCTTCCTATATAATAATTAAAATAAGTTCAATCTATACATAAAGATACATGATGGGGAAGATTTTCAACACCCAACTGTCACTTAACGTCTCCAAAGACAAGAATAAAATAAAGGAACTCATTCTTTGAAGTCTACTTCTGCAATAAGATTGTATCACAGTGTGCAAGTACTTGTGGTGACCTTGTCAACCCTAACAAGTCATCCCCACTAAATATCACTGATCTGTATGCAAAAGCAGCAGAACATCCCCGTGTGATAGGTACTGATTCTCTTCATGCCCACTACAGACCACTGCAATAAAAATAAGAGAAGGGAAAGAGACATTAAGAAGCTGAGGAAAAATCCCCAATTGTGATTGTCCAGAACTAAGGAGCCTGCCATAGGTCCCAAGTACTGCAGCTGTTCAGTAACACAGTCACTCGTGCTGTCCCCAGGTAGCTGGGGACAAGCTTTAGGATGTAACACAAGGCCAAGACAGAATTAACCTCCAGACTATTGTGATGCAGAAGAAGATGAACTTAATTGAATTTCAATGAGCTAACTGAACTTCACTGAACTTCCCCTCAACAATAGGCCACCGTTTCCTATAAAGCATCTCCCTTTCTCATCCTGACAGTCCATCAGTTGGTCTTAGGCACGTGATCTCACTTCTTCACACCATTTGGTTACCCACCACCTCAAAACTCAAACATCTCTAACGCCTCACCTGCTTCACCCACAGCCCACGCAGATCAAGACCACCTGCAGGCAGATTTACAAACGAGTGTAACCACAGATCTGTTGGCTCTATAAGCCTCTAGTATATAGCAGGGCTTCTCTCCTTCCCTGATCAGCTGCCCACAAAGTCCAGAGCAAAGCTAGCACAGTTACTAGCACAACAAGTCAATGGCTGTATGTATGCACAAACGGAAAATAAAGGTGGATTAGCTTTTCGTGTGTGGCACTGGGTAAATGTTTTGGAATAAACAATAATGGCCACTATCCATCAAGAGAGCAGCGAACAGATGGCAAGGAGGTTGTGTTGCAGGAGAGGTCTCAAACAGGAGTATGTATTTTCTCCCCTACCTTCCTTGTTCTGGTAACAGTTTCTGTCTGCTCTTGCACATCTCCAGATACAGGCAATCCCCATTACCATGTCCTAACATACCGTGCAACTCTTGCTGCTTTACCATCCTAGCACTGCAGAATCACAGAGAGAGCACACATACAAAATGCTGCAACCTCAGAATGGGGGCATTTTTTGCCCTAGTCATTTATTTCAGTGCTTTTCTTTCTTCCCGAATTACTATCTTCCATCTCCCCATGCGAACTCTGAAAGTTTCACAAGTTAGTGACAGACCACTGCTACGGATCAACCCCTCTACCAACCATTATGGTCATTTAATCTACTGTCACCTTCAGGATGTGACAATAAGGTGTAATCCTGGGGTTTTTCTTTTTTTTTCCCCCCCAAACACCTATTAACAATGAGCCTCAAATGCACCTCCTCCTCTTGAGCAAAACCTCAGAGTGAGCTGAATTTCTCTTTTTTTTTTTTTTTTTTTTTTCCTTTTGTAAGGAAGTTTTTTGAAAAAAAGTGAATGCTGACTTGACGGCTACCACCCTGTCTAGCAAAACAGCTGCTCAATCTCCATTTTTTTCTCCAGTGTTAGAAGCTTAACACTACAACTTGAATTAAGAATCCTTAATGGATATTATAACATTCACTTAAGGCCACAGATTTAATATATGAAGGCATGAATATGTGAATATGTGTGGCATGTTTGTATGGAACAAGCATTCTCACCAAAGCAGTCCAAAAATATTAGTGATTTCTAAGCAGTTGTAAGTGAGAAGTGAGTTCTAGATTTCCATTCATGGTAACTCTATTGTATGCAATTCTGGTTGGACAGAAGAGCCTTTAAAATGGATAAAAACTGCAGCCCTCTACACTTCCAGAACTTGTCATTTTTTGCAACCGATTATCAGTAACTTGTTAGTACAGCACTGAGTATCTAAACATACACAAAAACACACATTGAAGTCTGTGCAAGGATTACACCGGGACTGGTTTTGTGACCTGTTTTGCTGTTCCACCTCAGCTGGTGTACAGCCTCTATCTGAATGGTAGCAGCTGAACTCTTGCTCCTAAAACTCCCCAGGAAGGCAGAGAACATTATGCTAGGGCACGCAAAGCAGGATCTGGCCCCTGAGCATTCCCATTCTGCAAAGACAAGTGATATTACCCTCCAGCCTCAGCTGTTGCGATAGGTCTTAAACACAGCAGAACCACGGTGGTTCCCTAAGGACTGACATGAAGTAACTGTTTATCTTCTCAGCAGTGTGTGGGCAGACAATAGATGGCATATCAGAATTTAACTGATTCAGAAAGGTTGAAAACTACAATGTACAATATACTACAGTATCTACAAGCAATCAACAGGAGAAGAGGCTGAAAAATATTTCCGTGCTCAACCCCAGACATTATCATAGCAGGGATTTCTTTCCTCACCTTTTTTTCCTCAAAGGTCCCCTTAGCACTGAGCTGGAAAGGCAGTCAATAAAAACACTTTGGTTTACGTATTAATGAGTAATCTACAGTATTGTAGAGGCAGCCAAAACAGTACACATTTCCAAGACTATACACACATGAAAAAAACAATCTTTTTTTCCCCCCCGTGGTATGCCATTTGGCTAGTTATGAAAATAAAAGAGAAAAACAAAAAAACATCATCAATTACATACCTTGGCTATTTGGACACACCAGTTTAGCAGAAGCTGGGAGCCAATATTATCCTTATGTTCATGAACATAATCCAACAGGCAGCCATGAGGCATCAGCTGAGTGACTAGTTGAATGGTCGGGCTCAAGCAGACACCCAGAAGTCTCACCAGGTGGGGGTGGTCCATGCTAGCCATGATCAGAGCTTCCTGTAACAACAAAAGTGACCCAGTTACTCCAGTGTGCTTAGAAACCTTATGCATAGATTTCCCAGACAGCACCTGAAAGGGATCAGTGACCTCTAAACACCATAAATGTTTGTTGTCTATCCAGCGTGAAGCATACCTAGACAAAATCCAGTCTGATGTGATGTATGCTTGATATAATGAGCCCCAAGTGATAGAGCTCAGACTATCCAGACAGATCCAGGGAAGGCTCAGATCAGAAGTTCTGCACTGCCTTAACATTCCCCATTCTGTTACAGCCCCAGAACCAAAAATGTATGACACACTTGACTTTGTTTGAAGATCTCATTTTTCTTATTTCCCACTTAGTTTCTTGAATTTATTTTTCCAACTGATGGTCAATGCATTAGGTACCAATTTTTTATTTTTTGTTTTGTGCAAGCAAACTATGCCACTCGTATATAGTTACATCCCCAGTTTGGCCTTCTCTGTTAAGGCTTTTGATTAAGCTGCGTTGATGTGCTCCACAGGATCAGAAATTTTAATGGTTAGTATTTTACAGGCTTAAGTATTAACGTTTAACTAGAAGCACTTAATGTTGTCTAAGGTATGCAGAGTCCTAAAGTGCCACAAACAAGTGGCACAGGAACTCCTTACAAAAAAATGAACATCTGCTCATCCAGGTAATGCTGCCATCACAAACAACTGGCACTGCAAAAAAACACAGGGGGAAAGCTTTTCTCCCTCATTCACAGAGCTGAGTCCTCCATTTCAAGACCACTTCATCATGGCAACAGAACAATGAAAAGTGAGATGAAACTGCAGCTTTGTAAAGCTATTTTGGTTCTCTTTCTCCAAAAAAACCTGTGACATCCTTCTGACAATTTAACAGCTATAATAGTGCCAAAGAAGGAAATAAAAAAAGGCTAAGAAAGTTGGCATCAGAGGAACACAGCATCTTCCCCAAGTCCTAAGTCTCTTTTTTCTTCCCTGTATTAAGGGGAAAAAAGTCCTGGCAAGTAGGCTGAGTTTGTATTAAAGGAAATTGCTCATCATAGTACAAAGAATATTTGAAACCAAATTGCAGAGTATTTGCATAATAGTTGCCTTTCTTTCTCTCTCTTTTTCTTAAAACCAAAAGATGAACGAGACGCTAATTGTAGGTTCGCCCCCCACCCCGCCCAATAAGAAAAGAGCAGATGGACTCCATTGGGGAACATCTCTTTCGTTTTTCTTCCTAAACATATGCGAAGAAGTAAATCAATCAATAGCAGCTATGTGATTGGAAGACTGGAGGAAGAATTCTGAGGAAAATTCCAATGAAACTGAGATAAGGAATCATCATTTAAGAACTTTTGCTCTAATTCAAATTAATACAGTCCCGTCTTATTCAAGTAGCATGTGTGGGGTCTCCTTCAAGCAGTTTTAGCCTCTTCTGTGATCACCAGAAAGTGTCAGTGAAGGCCACCAGAATAAATGTGTGTTGACAGGTGCATCATCCATTTTCAGAGAGCAGAATGACTGCCTCTTTTTATTTATTTTAATTCATTCCATTTTTCCCCTGCAGATGCATAAGGGGATAGCACTTGTTGCCCTCTCCCTCAGAGTGAAGTTTCTCCAGAATTTCCAGTGGGAGCATTTTTCTTTATAATGAAGACTGATTAGAACAGAGACAATATATTATTTTTCCTCACCAAGGGACCAGATGGAAAGCTTTGAAGCATGTGCTCCATTAGTCTCCAGCTACTTGCCATTTATAAGTCTATCTGAATCCAAAGGAAAGCCACTTCTGTACAATAATAAAAGCAAGCAGTGCCATTTGTCTCATTCTGGTGATACAGGAAAGCACATATCCCTTCCAATAGTTTCGGGCAACAGTTCCACAAAAAAAAAAAAATAATCAAAATACATGTATCATTAATAAAATATTATAGACTGCTCTGTAATAAATTAAGACACATGACAGAGCAGCGAAACCTTCATTATGGATCTAAGTCACTAATGGGTATTAATTTAGCATGAATCCTGGCTTCACATAGTTCACATTCTCATTAGTAAAAGTATTGTTGTTTTTATTGCACTAGCTTCTACAAGAGAACTAAATTCAGGGTTATGTCTATCTGGCACAGCATAAACACAAAGTAAGAGAGATTGTCTGTTTTGTCTAATTAGACTCTAGGAGAACAATTACAAACAACAATAGAAACATTACGACTTAGTAGCATTTTAATAATCTGTTCACCAAGTAGGGAGTAAGAGTCCCCCTTTTTGGACACTAAAGACCCTAAAACCACATTTTCCATGACACTTAGGCACCTTGCACCATGGTTCCCAATCACGTTTTTAAAACATTTATAAGGTAAGGCACCTAACTCACAGACTTGGCTGCCTGACATCAGCACCTCCGAAAACCAGCCTCTGGTTTCCCATATTTCTTGGTAGCCTTGTCTGCAGATCTTGTCTCTGTACTCAACTGGAAGAATTGCACAAATGATTTTGAAAACCGTACCTAATAACATAATTTAAAGGAGAGGAAACTGAGGTACAAAAAAGCACAACCTACTATCCAGTCACGTAGGAAATCTAGAGCAGAATGGGAAATTGAGCCCCAGAACACTTTATCTTTCTTTCCTGATACAAAAAGAAAACCTTTGAAGCTTGACATACAGAAGGGGTGAGGGGAGAAAAATGATAAAAAATACTTTATATTTCCTCCAGAAGTCAGAGTCTTTCTAACATTGCATCAGCATCTGCGAAATGGCAGGAGAGGGGACTGTTTTGAAAGGCTCCTATCAAACATCAGGCACTCTCTATCTGCAGATGCACAAAATCTTATCACAAGAGGAACTCCTCAGCCAGACCAGATCTCTTCCTGGAGATTGTTTACACGCCTGTTCCTTCTTAGGTATCAATTATCGCAGCAGCACGTGGCAGTCAGACTCAGGACAGCTGTAAGCCAGCCAGCCTGGACACAGGTAGCACTTGTGGAGCTCAGCTTGCTCTTACCTCTAAGATGCATTTTGCCTTCTGCAGTGAGCCCCGACCAGCTGAGGCTAGGGTACTGCAATATGCCAGGTATGTTACTTACAACCAAAGCTATGTATGTATATTCTACTCACGGTATTAATGTATCTGCGGGGAAGGGGGATAAAGAGAGGCTTTGATGCAGAAGGCCTCAGGTAGCTATGGTATTTTAAAGAAATCTCACGTCATGTTGGTCATTCCTCTCCTCTGTCCCTTTTGAATGTGTTTATACTATTTCCACCAGATACATTAAACTCAGCTCCTATGATTTATATTCACAAGCCCATATTAAACAGTTACAGAAACATTATTTTAATGCTGTACACTGCTCCGTCTGTCACACGCATTCAGTAACACAGTGTAGTACCCAACAAGAAAGGTGAGCATGTAGGCTCCGGGGAGCCATCGCCAGACCTATGCCTGATTTCTCTGTGAAGGTCTGAGGAGGGCAATTGCTCATCGACAGAGGCCAGAAGCAGCCCTCTGAGCACATGTCATTAGAACAGCCAAAATACTCTTAGACAGGTAGAGCTTATTTAAGTCACGTGAGCCAGCCATCACTGTAAGGATACAGTGCATAGTTACATCCAGGCTAAAAGCACCTGTCAACACAGGTGATGAAAGGAATTAGCTGCTCACATCTCACAGGTCACTCAAGTCACCTTTATTCCTTAGATAGCTTTGAAAATCCCAGCTAAAATGGTTTTTTGATCTATCCACACAGTGCAGTCCTGTTTGAAGTGCCATTTCAGAAAAGTAACTGAAAATCCAACTAAAGGATTTTTATTTTGGCCTTCCATGTGGAGGAAGACCAATTCCTGAGGCTGTGGGAAGGAGGTATTTCCACTGCGCACCAACACCTACAGGACATCTTACAAAACATTATTTAACTTCCTCCTTTCATTCTCTGAGGTGTTTTTGTTAACATTTGCAGCTCACAAGTAACTGTAAGTACTAGCCAGCATACTGCCTCCTGAAGAGCATGCTTTGCCACTGGCTTTGTTTCTCTGACCTCTGAATTCATAAAGCAATGACTCAGCAAGGTGCCCTGGGCCACTAGTGGTAAAAATAATGCCATACTCATAGCCATGTTGAAGATTTATTCTCCACCCAGACTGGTCCAGGACACAAACCTCCTCCAGTACTAACTTCTCCATTAGTACACCAGGAAGCAGCTCACTACACGGTCGGGCATCCCCAGCCAGACTGTTCCCAAGGTGCCAGAGATGCCATAAAGGCCATGCAGAGCTGACAGCAAGCTACCCCTTATCAAGTGCAAAACCTGGCTTGGAAGGCAATATGATCATTTTAGTAAGTCAGAAGACCTCCCCTCAGCTGCTTGGGGAGGGTCTGAATCCTGTAAACAGGCTGCCTCTTAAGACAGCCTTGCACCTCTTGGTGGATCCCAGCACTTCCTAATGCAATGCTTGATGACCTTGTTTTCTTGGTTGTCAAGACTTCACCTAAAAACAGAATCCACAGGTGAAGCAATATTTGTTTCCTTATATCAGACTTAAATACCCGGCAGAGGAGAAAAGCTATTCTTTCTGGAGACTTGTTCTTTAACACAAGCTTCCTGAGTGCTGATGGCCATGCAATCCAGAGCACTGGGAGGAGCTCGCTGGCATTGAGCCCGTGTCCCCTTCCAGTGCTCCACACACACCCACCACATGCCATCCCTCTGGGTCAGTGCTGGAGAAACATGGTCCCCATTCCAAACGAGTGTCAGGGGTGTGCTGCCCCAAGCTCAGCAAGCTGAGAGCAAATTCTGCTGCTCCAGATGAACACGTGCACCCAATGGGGTTTGGTAAGCTGGGCCAAAGTCTAAGAAATCTTTGGTTTCCTTCTAACTGTTCTTGCCTTAAAATGCCCCAAAAGAAAACAAGATAAAAAAAAAAAAAAAAAAAAGAACAAACACCCCCTGGTTTTCCTCATCATCGCCGAGTACATAAAAGTACTTAAAAGCTTGCTTCTTACTGTGTTGTGCATTTTTCTGAAATCATAAACTGTGCTCTGGTAACAGGAGAGATACTATTGTGAATACATTGCTTTTTTTCCATTCGTTTTACAATGCTCCTAATGGCTAGAGCAAAAACCTGCCTGGAATGCACGTCTGACCTGCTTCAGGGCAGATCCAATTACAGTCCAACGTATTTTCGATGCATTTTGTTTGTCTGCTAGGCCTCACAGATTTCTTAGGTTACAGCCAACTTAGCATATGCAGTCTGCACAAATATTTAAGCTGAGAGACAGCACAAGACATATGTTCAAAAACATATATGCCCATGTTTATCGTTTGACAATGATACCCATTGTTCTATTTCCCCTATGCCAGACGTAGCTTTCAATTCCTTTGCAGCACTGCTACACATTCAACCCCTGGGCTTCCGTTTTTCACCAGTCAGGTAAATCCTCTCTGCAAAGCTCCTGTCGAAACACCTCGGCCAGTTCTGAAAATGAAATCAGAGATGCAGCAACAGGAACCAACAAAGGCTGTCAGAGTCCCACGGAGGGACAGTAGCAAGCAGAGGGAGCACACTAACATCATTAACTGCCACAGCTATTTTTCCAGGAACTGCTCTACGGTCATTAGAAACAGATGCATTTAACAGGGCACTTAGGGGCAAAAACTCTTATTTGGAACCTGACAACAGCTTATATAACCAACACGACTGCTCCATGACACAGTCAACAGCACTTCAGTGCTTCGAGGGCAGACTAAGCCCCGAGGTTTCTAGGGCAGGACCGAGCTACATGCTTGAACTTGGATCATGCGAGTACAGTGGCGTGTCCTGTGCCCCGCGACGGAACAAGTTTCTGGCCTGAAGAGATGGTGACAACACATGGCCAGTAAAACACATTCTCTCAACTGCAGCACACACTGGAGGACAAGTGTATCACACCACAAAATGGTGAGATTAACTTACTCCTTCAGAAAAGTCAAAAAATACAGCTGACAGGTCTGCCATTACACCAAAAACTTCCAAGGGTAAAAATTAACAATGCAAAAAAAAAAAAAAAAAAAAAAAAAAGCACAGCAGGAACCACACAGTGCAGTACACCACACAGCAATGTGATGGAAACACAGCATCCAGCAAGAATTGCTCAGCTGACCAAGGCCCTGACCAAGGTAGTGCTGCAGCGTGGGTGGGGGCGCAGCGTTGTGCAACGTGATAGGAAGGGCGCTCCTACGTCCAGGAGCAGAGCTGGTTTCCAGCTGGGGCACTGCTGTAGGGGTGCACAGCCTTTTCTGGAAGTGGTATGTGCCTACGTGTGCTGTATTTCTCAGTGCAGTCACACCCTCTGAGTCTCCTGCGATAGCACTCTCGCACAGCAGAGAGGGTACATAGTCTTACTGCCGCAACACCACAGAGGCTCGGCCTGCACTGTTGATGATGAATGCATCTGATCACCCCATGCAATTCAAACCCATGGCAGAGATGCCCCACTTGCCTCCAGACACTGAGCTGAAAGTGACCAGAAGTATCTCCCTCGTGAAGGTGATGATTACAGACTGCTGGGTCAAATGTTCTGTGTTTGCCTCAGAAGAGCAGCAGGTCCCATCCTTACAGTAACAGATACGTTCACGTGTTTGTAGAAGCCAATCTGGCTCACTACATATTTTTCAGACGTTAAATAAGTAGTACGGCGATCCCTGTCCTGCTGATACTGAGGGCACAGACAACCATGCTGATCCCAACAGGGCTCAAGTGCTTAGAGTTACGCGCATGCTTAAATGTTTGATAGGGTAGGAGATGCATTTTGTAAAACCCACACACCATATGCTTCTGACTTCTCCCTGCTGCCTTTGTACCAATTAATTCTCCCGATTCATCAGAGCCTGTGTTAAGACAGCTGAGGAGGAATCTCGAGCCTAAAGGAGCAGACCTCTCTGTGCACAAGCTAAGTGAGGATTTTCCATCTAACATCTGGTCAGGAGACAACTCCCACCAGCCTTTCTGTGAGCCTCACCTGTAAACGTTTATTTCTGGCAATTAGAAAGTAAAATCGTGCCTGCTTTCAGTTCAGTTTCATGCATAGATGGCCATGAGTTCAAGACCTTAGCAACCTGAACAAACCCTTATTTAAAAATTTCCTTGGATAGCAGTTCAGAAGTAACAGCGGATTTCAGACTGGCAATCCTCCTGGCAGATCACGTGCAAGAGGTTTAACAGCATGCACACCTCTCTGCACGGATACCGTTTCATTCTGACATGTTTTACTTAGCTTATGACATGCATCATTATTTGAGAATAGTCTGTCAAAAGTGTTTTGTTTCTTACTATTTTCATGCAACTAAAAAAAAAAGTAGTTTTAAAAGAACACTAAAAAAAATAATCATTTCAGCATTATTGGAACAGGAGGGTAAATCAACCTAAACACAGACCAGCTGAAAAACATTTCCAGCCTTAACTGCAGATTCCTTTCAGAAGAAGGGAGTTATTGCTTTGATTTTTGATGCAAGATGATTGATGGCAAGGCCTCAAGAATGAGTGATAGAGGGCGAAAAAAATCAAGTTCTCTCCTTTCTGAAGAGTCTTAGGACATTGCTTTGAAATTTTCTAATATCACTGCAAAGCTAGACTTTATAATCACACACTTAAAGCCCTTTCCTCCTTCAGGATCAATTTAAAGGGACAGCATCAGACTGAAACCTAATTTCATCAAGTGTACTATCAACAGTAAGAGTTGTTTTAATCAAAGATACATTTTACCAATAACCAAGGTAGTTCATCGATCACAATTGAGAATTCAAAACAGACTACTCATTTTCATGTTTCCCCTTCATCTGTATTCAGTTGTGTAAGAGCGTCACACTTAGGACTCAAGTGCTGCAAAAGGAAGATGATATTTAAACAAACAAAAAAAGGTTTAAATAGACTGTTCGGTTCACTGTAGTGATTTATTTTTTTTTGGCCATCCTGGCATCACTGAACCACAAGCTCATCAAAAGCTGACACACACTTCTTGTCTTACATGTCCACATGGAGCCACGTGTGGACTGCCACCCACTTTTTCTCCACTAACCCAACGAAACGTGCTTATGGTGTCACAATGTGCTACACAACACTTTCTGAAGCTTTAGGACACACCGAGATCTTGCCAAGCCGTCACGTAAACATCAACATTGGTAACCTTTGGTAATCTACAGTTTCATGTGCATCTACGTTCTCATCTGAATGACAGCACTGTCAAGAACGCAATTGTCCTCTCAACTGAAAGATTAGAATTAGAGAGGGACAAGAAGCACCTCCCGGCTCTGCTTAAAATCAGACAGGATGCTACATTCAGATCCTCAAAAGTGACCTAATACTGAAAATAGCTCCCATCCCTTACTCAGCTTCATGAATACTCCCCATACTTCTCCCTGTTGTCCACAACTCATTCACACAAGAAAAAAATATTCAACATTCCAATTTGGATTTGACCACATTTTTGTCTTTATAATATACGTCGTTTTAATTTTGAAACAGCTGATGACCACAAAAGGGAAATCCACCAGGGTTCATTCAGAAAAGGTCAAAAACATTTTTTCAGTCACTGTGGTATATTTCTAAAGCAACTTCTAGCTGAGGAATTCACTGGAATTTCTGACTGAAAAGCTTCAACAGAAACGGTTATGTTTAGTTTGAGCAATTTAATGTATTTTAACCCCCCAATTTATTTATTTTTAATTTTTCCAAGAAAACATTTCACCAAAGAAACCCGCTTTCTTGCCCCATTTCAAATGCTTTCTCTTTCCAAACATCTCCCAAACACTTTTATTACTTAAGTAACTTACCCGATGAAGTTCCTTATATTTTCATCCAATCTACCAAAGGTTCATTTATAAACCAACTGTTTTGCCTGGTTTCAGGGAACATACAAAAAGCTAAATTCCACTTTTATATCCACATATAAATCATCCCACCAACCTCCAAAGGATACCACCTAGTTAGAAAAAGCATCCTCAACACCAGGAACATTTCCAAGTAGATTCAACCTGGTTACCCATCTGCTGACGTTACCTCCAGTCAGTACTAATGCCTGGGAACCGTCCTTAGCAGGTCCCAGTTCATCGTACCCCTCTTGCACTGAAGTCTCACATTTCCTTCAGATAAAGTGCTGCATGACTGCACCTCAGCTGTTTCCTTGATACTGTTCTGTATCATAGGATATACCTCCGCAAGTCAATCAACAAACACTTTTGAAGCTAGTATTGAACAAATTCAGCACAGCTGCCATTTGTTAACATAGCTGAAAACTTGACAAAATTATTTCCTCAAACATTTTAGATCATCTGGCTTGCAAAGCATTAAGAAAATAGTAAACCCTGGTCCATGTGAACACTAATTGTGTTTCTTGCAATGCTGATTTATCTATGCATTTTAAAACCTCATATTCTATATAAAGCAGAATCTTTTATGAAACAATCATAATCACCTTGTAAGTAACTAAGAGGTGAGGATACCTGATTTCTCTTCTGTTCCTAATACATGATTTGCCTTCTATCAAGTGTAATCTAACTTCTTTAAAATACCTGACTTGTTGGCAAGCACTGACTGATAACAAGAGGCATTTCAAAAGAACATCTCAGACACGTTCTCGGTGGGTAATTAGAGAAAACAGCTTTGTTTGAAAACAAACCTCATATCTGCTTTTCTAGGCAAACAATCCAAGCCAATTTAAAACCAGAATCTAATTAAAAAGAAAAGATAATAATAACCATTAAAGAATTTGCTCTGAGATTGTGAGCTCTATCTTGCAATTCACAGAGTCCCATCTATGAATGGTGGATAATAATACCAATAATCATTCCTCTGCCTGTTATCTGTTTTGTCCATCTTGACTCAAAGTCTTTCAGGGTAGGGACAAGCTCACCATGGTTTCACAGCACAAAAGGTTTCAGATCTTAATAGGGCCAAGCAATGCTGTATGTTGCAATAAGCATCAACGCCAAAGTTAATATAGAAAATACTGCTGTGTAAAATCTTTTTATTTTTGGAACTATAGTTTCAGTACTGGAGGACCAAGCGTTTCAAGCCAGCAATTACTGCTCTGTGATCTCACAGCCACATTGCGACCTTAACTCCAGCTCTGTTTATCCTGGTTATTGCACTGAAGTCTGAAAGGTACTGACTGAATATTACAAAGATCATCAACAACCCAGTCATGCACCAGATTTGCTCATCTTATTTCTTACAATACAACTATGTGACAAGCAGCGACAGGGACAGTTGACTACCTCCTGTAAATAATATGTAGAATATTAATATGAGCAGATGTTAATTATTCCATTTTTGTCAGTCCGTGACAGTTGCTGATGTATCTGAGGTGTCAGGATCAGCACTGAGACATGGAAAACAATTTAACAATTTAACTACAATGAAGAAATAAAGGAGAAATTCCAAACTTAATTTTCTTAGCAGATTTTAAGACAAAACTTACTTGATCGGTGATACATCAAGTTCAGTTCTTACAAGCCTGCACTTCCCTACTCTTACACTTCTATTAAAAACGGACACAGCATGAGTATTTGTTTTTATAAAACTGTCTTGTTTTCCTCCTGCCCCTCACTTCAGCACAAAAAAAAAAACCAACACACCTTGTTAATCCTTAACTTAAAGTTGACTTGGCAGCATAAAACTAAGTATGACAAATACAATGCATTGATCCTTCAGGGCCCTTAGCCCTCGCTCAGGTTGTGCCTTGCTGCTGATCTGTGAGCTGCAGCATGTGCTAGTGCTCACACCGCCTCATCAGCCAGTTTTCATGAGAAGTCTGATATGTAATAGCCTACCCATCTGGCACCGAAGTAAATCACAAACAAGTATACTTCAAAAATGATCAACCAGCATATACATACAGTTTTACAGCCAGCTCCTTTGACTTAAATCTCAAGATATTTCTTATTCAGTCTTTCCAACAAACCTAATTAGGCTCACTGTTAACCTTGAGCTAGAGATGGCTTGCTGAGGGTGTAGTACAGTTAAGTCTGTGGAAGCAGTACCTCCTTTTTATTGGCAGAGGTCCCACAAAAGCCAGGTTTTATATGGGGGTATTTCTGTGTGTGCTTTTGTTTTGTTTTAAATCAGTGTGGCAACGTTCTGACATATGCACTGCACTTCAGAACTTAATGTGTGCTTGTCTTATATTGTTAATGAGCAGGAGGCACAAAGAAAAAAACGTAAAGCAACAGGAAGCATCTTAAATAAAAGCTTTCAGTTTCTTTTAGTCTTAGGTCAGCATTAATTGGCCAGTTTTTGGCACTGAAGTCTGCTTTAAAATCTGCTAGGTGGATCAGCTTTTAATAACGTGTCACATTATTCTATAATCTTATCTTCTATTTTACCAAGTTTTGTCATAGTTTTTTTCTGCACTTGGCATTTGAAGATGTCTGAAAGGCCCCGCAAAGAACTCCAGTGGTCCCAGTCACTTTGCGTATCTTTCAGGCAGGCTGCTTTGCACATGTGCAAGTATATTTTTTAAAGCTGATTTTTTTTGGACACACCCACTTTGTTCAATTTTAAAATGCTTTTTAACAGAAGGGTCTCCTCTCATCCTCTCATGATTTTCGTAACACATGCAGCTACGCAAAAAACTGTCTTTAATGTACACTCCAAGGAAAACATACACTCCAAAAAAGAAAGAGCAACATGTTACTGGCGTACCTCTTACCTTTTAAAAGACATCACTACAAAATGTTTCCATCACACATGCCCTTTATAGACAATACTACTACTTGAATTTCATTATAATTTTTAATAGTTTCAATTAACATACATCTGTGTTTTTCAGCAAATAAACTAAACTAGCATGCCTACCTTATTTTCTCCCTACTCCCACGTTTACCCAACCATATGCAAGGTTTCCAAGTTATTCTGCAATGCAAACATTAAATAAGGAGTTCTGCCGTTGCCATCAACCAAAACCTTCTGAAGGTACTTCCGAAAGCATTCAGGAATACCTTGTAACATCAGCCACTCGCTAAAGCACGTGATTTTCCCTTCAACTTGGAAGCCTTCTCAGAAGGATGACTGCAGAGGCCAAGACCTGGCCCTGCTGAATTCACCGGCAAATTCACAGCTCCATTCATTTCAACTGCGCTCACTTCCTCCCCCCATCAGCAGGAGCAGGCAAACTCTCCCCCTCTCACTGCATTTTTCAGTTACAGTGTTATGCCAGCAGGATTGTTTCCAAACAGCCTGGCTTGTCTGGCTATGCTTATAAGCTCAGCTTGTCTGGCTGTGCTTATACTTCATCTTTTCTCTGTACTGACACATGTTCTTGCATATGGAAAATTAACACACACCCCCACAGACGCACACACATCTTACCCTCACATACTGTGGAAGGAAAAATTACCGAAGTAAATACTTAAACAGAAAATTGTTACTTAAGATGGAAATTAAAGTTAACATGGTCTTGAAACAGTTAAACTTCAGATGACTAAAAGCAGTTAACCTTCAGTAGTGATCAGATTTCCAGCTTCTGTGGAGCCTGATCACTCTCGGGGCCTGTGCACGGTATGCAGAGTTCTCAAGGACAGCTTGATTTCTGGCATCTCTGGACAAGTTGGAAATTGTAATTGCAATCACAGTGAGCTTCTGTGCCTGGAACTGACAGGCAGGCAGGTCCCCCTCCTAAGAGGCTACACTTACAGTGTACGTTAAGTGAGAAGAAGAGGGGAGACTGCACAAAAGGGAATCTACAATCAGATGAGCTAGGTCACCCTTTTGCCCCCCCATTCCCAGCAACTTAATGTGATGGAGAGGAAACTGTTCGAACTGCAGCTGAAGCACGCTGCCAGGCAGGTGCAGCAACACCACTGTTCATTAGCCGCTATTTTTACAGAGACCCCTTATGCCAGTTGGAAAGAAGGATGTTTACATAAATGACAGCAGAGGAGAGTAAGGAAAAATGTCTTGCTACTGCCATAAAGAATTTCATTTGATCCTAAAGCTGCCCTTTAAACTGAGGTTCAAGATTAACTCAGTGGTATTTCCCAAGCAGCCCTGCAGTCAGTAGAATGACTACGGAGTGAGTGTCTGCACGTACCACCCAACCACCATGACCTGTACTCACTTTTTTGGTCTTTCTGAAGCCCCTACAGGCACTGTTGAAGACCAGGGTCAAACACTTTGCTAGGCAGCAAGAGATGCATGTAAGAAATTAAATGTAATCCAGCAGATAGACAAGACTACTTCCACCATCACCCATATACTCAAAAGACAGGACCATACAAGGGTCCCCAGTGTAAAGGCACTGGTATTGACAGAGAAACTTCACATCCTGGCATGTCTGGGGGAGCCCTAATAATTCTGTGAAAGCTGCCAAGGGCCAGGGAAAGGAACCAGGAGCTTCAGCTTAGAAACCTGCTCTGTCTGATGGCCACAGCAGAAACCAAGGGAAGTCTTCTCTTGCCTTCGCCACCTGACAAGCTGCTGTACTTTCTACAAGGCCTCCAGACATGCCTGATGAAACAATGTCAGAAAACAAACCTACCCAGATCTCACCCGGTTTCCAGCTGAACCTTTTTGGCTGGTCAGCTATGTGACCAGTTCTCTTGAAGCCTCTGAGCCATAGGTAAGTTTGGTATGTCTTTAGTTGTCTTAATTTTAAGAGGGGTTCACAATTTAGGAAAAGCTACTTTACCTTTGTGCAGTATGTGAAGACTGACTGCTTTGTTCGTTTAGTTAATTAGGTCATATATACAAACACAATGAAATAAAAGATGTGGGTATCAGCCCAACATATGCAGCTTTAATTTGTTTGCTGCACGCCTGGTGGAGGTCATTGTCACTTATTACCTTTATACTTTGCTTGACAAATGCTCTCCTGCTCCATGAACGCTGCTACCAGGGACGGCAGGGAACTACACTAAGTCCAGGCGAAGTCAAGAAGCCCCCTGGATCTTAATTATAAAACCATAAAAGAAACCAACTGCCTTTGAAGCTCTCTACCAGGAAACAAATGAGAATGGGAAATTTATTTCCAACCATAAATCCCAAACCCTTCAGTTTAATTTTTCCCAAGTTAACTTTCTCACCTAGCTAAGCAGCGCTGCCTGCTATTATTAGCTTCTGGCCCAGTATCAGCTGACCACCATTAGTCAAACTGTCTTCATCTCAATGAGCTCAGGGACTCCCAAGGAACTCTGTGTATGCAGACTTGTGCTTGCAGCCTCTAATTATTTTCTAACAGATAATGGAGCATTTAAGTTCAGAGAGAATAGATTAAACTTGTAAGTGGATCAAAACCCTGGACAGAATCAGAGCTCACAAGATTACTTCCTGGAAACACCAAGCTTAGAGGGCCACAAAAGAAAGGCCTTCATCACTTGTCTGTTTCCTCAGGACACGTTAGTTTTAGGATATTTTTTAGCCTCAAAGACGGTTTGTTACACTTTCCAATTTCCGCATGTCTCTCGAATGTATTACATGATTAGCTGAGCATTTGGTTTGATGTTAAACCATCTGATCAGGCCAATGGCTACTTGACTTACCAGATAATCGTAGCAGTCAAATAATTTGAGGTTAAGGAGGAGAAATCGTTTTCAAAAGTGAAATTACAACTCCCTGTTCAACCGTCAAGTAGCCTCTTAGCTGCTTATTTGACTTTTCTCACAATAAGCATCCTCTTATACCTCCTCAGAAGCCAGGACCTTCCATCTTTCCTTACAGCTGCAGGTCTCAGGGTGAGGAGCAGGATATCCCTCCCTCCAGATACCCCTGCATCCATCCACTCGTGAATCTCCTCGCGAACATGCTTGCAGGCGGGCCAGTAGCAAGAATGGCTGCACTCTGAATTCCAGCTCCAGGGCCCTTCTGGGGACCGTGAAGTGTGATTAGCTAGGCAGTGAGGAGAAATAACACCCCACAAATTAAGCACCCAACCATTTCAACACCTGAATGAAATGCTTTAGACTGTGAAATTATTCCAGACCTAAATGACCACAGATTTGAACAACTTCAGAAGGAACTGGAAAGAAACACAGGCCTAAATATACAGAACAGTGGCAACAACAATGGCAAGGTTAAAAGAAAACCAAAACACACAAGTAAAACTAAAAAAAAATTCTCTTAGATCACATGTACATTCTGTTTCTTCCCTGGAGAAGGCAATATGGGCTATGTAGTAGACTTTGGACTGCTTTATTTTAACAGACTACTACAGTAAAAAAAAAAAAACAAAAAAACAAAAGAGGGCAAGGAGCAGAGTAAGAGCAAGATGTAGTTGGGGTTTCTGGAGAATGCACGGAAAACAGACTCTGCTGCAATTCTGTGAAGAAAAAATCCAAATAGGGGATGTACTTTTTGATGACGGCCCATTCATCATCCCCTGATGGGAGGGTGGGAGGTGTTTGGCCATAGCAGGTGCTAACATCATGCATTGTATCATTATAGTCATTACAGATCCATTAGTGGGTGTTCAAGGTGCTGAAATGACAGCCCAGTAGCCAAATTGTTGTTCTTTACTCTTTTAGCATAACATTTAACAGAATTTCAGCAGCTCCCAGAGCACTTTAAGCACTTAAATTCCACCAATGTTACAAGTTTAAACCAGAGCCTATGCACTATGTCACCAACTTCTCTCCCATCTATTTCTGCAGATGGTGCAGAGTAAGCATCCCAAGTACCCTACATGTACGCAAACTGGTGTGTACAAGAGGCTTTACATTTTCCAGAGCCTCTCTGAAAGGAATACCAAGTTCTAGTTGCAAGTACAAGGACATATACAACTGGGTAGAGTTATCAACAAAAGCTCATCTGTATTTGACAAGTTCAAAAAAATGAAAGTCAACTGAGTGAGACTCATAACATCTTCCCAATGACCTCCCCTTTCCATTAATAACTGTGTCAGACATTTAAGTCAACGTCCACTGTGCTCCTAAGCACCATTAGCCACCTATACATCTTTAACAAGAATCTGATACGACTGCTTTTGACCAGCAAAGACCATTCATAACATTCGTCTTACTGGAAGAACAACCGATGGATTTTGTTCTCACATGTACTTATGAATGTTCCTAATAAAACAATGCCAATGAACAGTTTCAAGTTTTATCAAGCATGCTTATGCATTGTTTCTATGAGGCTTTGGTCAGTATAAAACAGTTTCCTGCTACACCTTACTCTTCAATGAACGATAGACATCTCCTCATAGTATCTCATCAATTTAAAACTATGCCGTTTGTAGGACAGAAAGGAGTGGTCACACTGAAAGCAACTATCCCAGGGCCCTTCTTTTACATAAACATTATCTCTTAAAATGATGGTTGTTTCAAGAAATATATGACTGGGTTAGGAGGTGAGTAAGGCAGAAACTTCTGTATGATTGCATGAAAAATTATTTCAAAAGAGTAAAATTAAATCTGCCCTCTCATCAGTTCTGTACAGCAAAAGATGTTACAGACCACTGCACATATATCAAATGCAGCACTGATACAAAACATCTTATTCCTTCTTATTGTCACTTACACCAACTGATGATGAAGTCCAATTCTCTTTTATTATTATCAAAATAACCTCTAGGTTGTTATTAACCTTTAGGACTCACAATGAACTTCACTATTCCCCCAACTTGTTACAACTGGATCAGAGGCTTACGAGAGAATGTTAATTTAAAGAGAAACTTCTCCTAGCATAGCTGTATGTTACACAGTTAAAATCCCCATAGCATCCAAAAATACCATAATTTCTGGGCTGCTCATCAGATGCATGAACTGGAGGGAAAAGAAGTCCAGTGAATTAAGTCAGCAGATCAAGCTGAGCTACGAAACCTCACACTAGCAACTGTGCCTTTTAACAAGGACCTTACCTTTTCTCTGTACAGTGCATCAACATTAATATCAAGTAAGGAGCCATTGCTACTAACCCCTTGATCAGAGAACCAGATCCTCCTCTGGCAGAAAGAGCACAGTTCCAGTGACTTTCATACAGTGACATCAATTCCCTCTGTATCAGTGTCCGCTGCCATCACAGTGCATCACAGCTCACAGTCAGTGGTCTTCTACTCCCTGCACATTCGCTTCAACAGACTGCTGAATACCAGTTCTCTATCTGGAGCTCTACCACTAACAATGCTCTTCACCATTATTTTGTCCATTAAGTAAATATATGTAATCCTCTTTATCCGTTTAGGGCAACTCATCTCATCCAAACAGAGCCATCTTTTAATTTGTGCAAAATTATTCAGTGTTATCAACATAAATGTGTAGAGCTCTGTAAAATGCAGAGGAAGCACCTTGATCTATACAGCGCCAGGTCAACTGCCTGACAACTCACGTATGATCATTTACCTGAAACAGCTAAAGCCATAGCTGTATGTTCCTATTAACTTCTAGATGTAGGAGTAGATTATACAATGGGAGTACTGTCTCCTTGTGCTTTATACCCTCATTAATGCTAATCTAATTAAGCCTATACACTGAAGAGACCTTCAAGATTTGAAAGTCCTACGTAATTTTCAAGTTCATGAGAGCAATTTACAAAAAAGTACAAATTTCTGATTTGTTTAGAAACTGAAACTGAATAGCACACAAAGTTTCAGCATCAATGAGGCTTGTTTTTTGACACAGAGCTCAGGACTCGACATAAAACATCCAAGAAAATGATCTTGACCTCTTGTTAAAAAGTATTTTAGATTAGTAAGGCAAAAGGGATTTTATATCCAGCATATTTTTTTTTCTCCCTGTTATGCTTTATTTCTGCTGACAGCTCCCAGACTCTCAGTGCTTAGTTCCCAGGGAAACTGAAGCAGAAAACAGTTAAGTTTCTGTCCCTGCACCAGTGGAGACCCACAGATGGCAAGATTTTCTCCCACAACTGCTCTCATCTCTACACTCTGCCACAGAAGTGGAAAATATCTGGCACACGAGACATAGTTGTTTCAGCTTTCCACTGATGGGATGGCCACCTGTAAGAAAACTCCCAACGGCCTACAGTCCATGCCCTGCACACTGAAAAACCCAGCCCTACATCATTTTGGCACTGAAGTTACCCTGGTAGTCCATATACCTGCGGTTCTGGAATGCGATGATCTACATGCAGCAAGCTGAACAGGGCACAGCACTGCCTTATACTGATTTGTCTAGTTCTTCAACTTCAGAGAAATAGCACTGACCAGATGAGGTGTAACCTTGTTTTTCCGTTAGCATTGCTACCACAGAAAATGCTACGGATATGCATTAACACGGCTTGTCAAGGACTAACAGAAGAAAGGAGACTGACGACATGAAAAATCCCAGCAACTGGTTTTCTAGGGACACTGTGTTGTAGCACTCGTTAAACATCAGCATGATATTGGTACTGTGTACAAATCTCCTTGTAATATTTAAATATAAGGAAAAAGAACTGACAGGAATTCTTCTTTACAACCTCTGTGGACTGAAGAAAGATCCCCCCAAGACTCAAAGTAGCTGATCAGCTCCTACTTACATCCATAAACTCCACATTGGCTTTGGGACCAGTGGTCTCGTTAAGGATCTTAATGGCCACAGGAATCTTTACAGTTTCTCCTTCGGGGACCCAAATACCCTAGAAAGACACAGAAAAGTGACAGAAGACTAATAAGACAACAATCATAAAGATTTCACTCAGTTACATTTCTTTTTGATGTATTTTGTCACATTATGCATCATTATGCAGTTCAGTTGCAAACATCGGAACTGAGAATACACAAAACAAGCTATAAAAGAAACAAGGAAAAAAATCTCACAATACTACTTCTTACACCAAAACTCAACCCTTATGTAAAGTGGAATGTTAATTAAAAGCTGAGATAGCTAAGAAGCAAACCTTGTAATTACAATTCAGCCTGTCTCTTGGGCTACTTTACCATCGCTCTTATCTAATCTATTCTGTGTTCCTGGGAATCTTGTGTTACCTGTCTCTATCATTTTATAATTTTCAAATTTATTATTTGAAAAGTGTTGTGGTGACATTGTTGTAGTCATCTGATCTGTACTTCTTCCATTGCCGCCCCCACTTTGGAGACAGACACCATATCTATGCTCCTCCAATGCCCTGGACTATCACCTTTATTTGACAGGTATGGGTTCCTCCCAGAGGGTTTAGTGATTGGTTTGACTTGCTCCTTAAGCCCTACTTCGTGCCTTTTGAAATTGAACAGGACCAACAGATCTAAAAAAAAAAAGAGTAAATAAAGTCTTTTTCCCTTTGGGTTCTGCTTCTTTATCCAGATTGTTCTGGAGTGCATTAACATAACCAGTATTTCCTACGAAACTGGAAGAAACAGAAGGTACTAAAATTTAGATAATACTGTATAACATCATATAACAGCTATTACATGACCTATTTGTGAAATGAGAGACAAAGTTTATCTAACTTCTTAGAACTGTACTGTAAAGCCATCACGTAAGAACAGAACAGCCAACATCAATACTGCATTTAAAATCAGCAGCAAGATGTTCTGGCTTGTGTGGTCCTTTTGCATGCAAGTATGCTCATGGCTGACACTCCTTTTCTCACCAAGCAGTCATGTACATGAGCCTGCCTAACATTGAAGTCTTAAGCCCACTGTTCTATCAGTCTCCCAAATACATAGGGCTCATGAATCTACCCACAGTAGAAGATGCCTTGCTGCAATGCAGAACTTGACTGTTCCCAAGTTAAATGAGGCCAGTCACCACTCCACAGAGGGGTCTCTTACCTTGTATACAGTTCCGAAGGCTCCAGAGCCAAGAACTTTGACTCGTTTCAGTTCAGTTTCCTTCAGGATACGAAGCTGTGCTTGGTTGGGTGCTGTGCCACTTGGAGTTAAGGGTTCCACAAGCTATGAAAGGAAGTCCTACAATGTTAAGTATCTTAAAGTGTGAAAACCCATCAGAAGTTTACACTGAAAACAATCAAGCCAGTTTAACACTGAAGTAAGACAGTGAGGACTACTGATCTGCCAACTTCTGCAGGAGTCTCACCTTTAAAAGTAAATCAATCAAATGCTAAGAAACTGAGTGACACGATAAAGAAAGTCCTCACTCACCATGTGATAATTTCCACCAGGAATTGCATGATGGAATTACGAACCGGAAATTGAATTGGTGTCACAGTAATGCACCCAAGGACTTTCACTAATGGAGGCAGTATAAATATTTTCCACATGACAGAAATACAGCATTTATTATCAGCACACCACATTCTATTTTTGCCTATTTTAGTGCCTTTTAAGTTGGCCATATTTCTTCTAAATAACTCTGACTTAATGGATCATCACATTCTCACTCTGTTCTGGAGAAGGGACTACTCTTCTGAACTTCTGCTATACTGTATAAGAGGACAACTTTAAGGAGAAAGCAACTTAAAGCAGACAAGCAATTGTAACAACCACTAATTTACTGGGGGGGCAGGGGGAGAAAGGCACAATTAAGCAATTTGCCCAAGATGACAATCATGTCCCAAGAAATCTTTATAAATGAACCACAATATCACATTCAGTTAAAAATGCTCTCAGAAATCAACATGGTAGCGTGTCTGCCAGGAAAAAAAAAAAACAAAACAAAACACCAACCTATGGTTCTTTAAAAATAAATTAAAAGTAAATGAAAAGGACAACATTCTAAACAATGAAAAATAGCCTGTTCCTTTACAGGATGAGAAAAATAATTCAGGGCTACTCCTACTCAAATTGGTTTCACACTGCTGCAGTATTTCAAAGTTGTCTGTTTACAAGGCTAAATGCTCTGTGCTCTGCAGTTTTCCAACTGCTGCTATGGCTCTTTGAGTATCGTGGACTACTTCATCAGTTGACCAGATTACTCTGGCTCAGGTAGGAAGACTGTTAACTGGAAATTACTGGAGTATGGAAACATAACAAAACCAAACAGAAACAAGACAGGTCATCATAGAAATAATTTTTGAGATGCCTTTTTTTTTTTTTATATAAATAAAATAATTCTCTTTTGTCCTTCCTGTTTAGACACCCAATACTAATGCAATGAAGGAAAGAGGGCTCACTATAAAAGAGAACCAGGCAGACTGGAGGAATGCTTCGGTACTTTCAGTTTGTGAAGAGTGAAAACAGCTTCTGTGCTACAGGCCACCAACACACGTATGGCTGGGAGAAGTAGTATTGTGTGCCCTAAAAGAATTCCTTGTAGAGTATTACTGAGAATGACTGATAGAAAGATAGGTCTGTCATAGCCTGCAGCTAGAAACAGAGACTCTAGCTGAAGCTTTGTGTGTTTATTTCAGGATACTCCTGATTTAATTTTCCATTTCTAAGCCAAGACAACAGCCTCCCCACAAATTCAGTAGAAGACCGTAGTCCCTCAGTAAACATCATCAGCCACAGCTTTTATCTGATCAGAGAACGAGGACTTCAAAGCCAGTACCTCACTTATGCAACACAGTCTACTTGCTTTTGCTTAAATAGGGGCTGATATGATGTCAACATTTACCTATCTAAAAGCACTTAGTTAAGCGTTCCATAAACCTGAACAGTATTTAACAAACAACACAAATTCTAGGCAGGCGTAAAGGTATTTAGGAAAACAGATTAGGGATGCATAAATCATTTGCTCCAAGGCGCTACAGTGGAATTAAGTGGAAGCAGGACCCTTAAAATAACAGAGAACAGCACTGTTAACAAAACCCTATTGAAGTATCAGTCGTTAACAGTATTTCCAAGCTTTATCATCTCGCAGGCAGGAACCCTTATTTAATATCATCATCAAAGTGTCTCAAAGTACAGGACTGTGTAGATGGTAGTAACCACTTTTGCTGTAACTGACAAAGACTAAGTATTATGGTTAAGAATATTTCCTAGATTGCCTCCTCCACTACCTGCAAATTGAAGAGCAGAACAGAATGGACGCAGCTTTCTGTCCTATATAACTGTTACGTGCTTTTGGCAGCAGAACTGTGAATCTTACTTGTAAAGTGTCTTGGCTTATTAAAGCACATTATTACTACTGAACGGAACTAGAGGCTTTGACAAAATTTGGACCACAAAGGCAATACAAGTACTGGAGCAAAGAGTGAGTGGCAATACCAGCAACTAAGCATTCCTAATGAACTTAAGTTATTACCAGACATCATTAAAGTAACCTACTTCAATCAAAGTTGACTTCAGTATGCACTGGATGAAATCTTGTCATTTTAAAGCATAAGAGCTACTGAATATATTGATGAACTGGGACAGAATTTCAACAGAGAGCAGGATAAGAGCTTAAAAATCTGGTGGAAAATGGCTATGTGATCACGTGGATCTTTTTTAGATATGAAAAGCCACAGATCCGTGTATGTACGGAAAATTAGCGTGTTGAAATAGCATCATTCACTTCATCAGTTTAGTCCTGCACAAGTTAGCAAAAGATTTCTACAGACCTTTACGGTAACTGGATTAGAGACCTCAACATCCTTAGTACAGAAGCAGAACAGTTTTGCACACCTTCCCAAATTTAAAGTATTTTGTGAGAAGGAAATCATGCTCACCTCAGTCTCCAGGAACCTTCGCAACGCTCTCTTCTTCTTAATGCTCTTGCGCCGAACATACACAGCAAATGTCAGGCCCACAATGACGATGATGAAGAGGCCACCAATAACTCCAGCAGCAATCAGAGGGGTTCTAGCAATCAGAATCAGAGACTTCATTATTAGGTAGGTGACAGACCAAAGAATGGCTAGGTACATAAAATATAATCACTCGGAAAACAACTTATGTTGTAACTGTTTTATGACAGTTACTTAGTCCAAATAGCAAGTCAGGGGAAACACATTAACATGTGTTACAACTATTCTTGTTTTTTAATCTATATACCAGGTTCACTTTTTTCAAACTGCCATGCACATGTGAAGAGTTGTGTGGACAAGGAGACACAACATGCACTTTGATGGCAAACGCAAATCTGCAATGGCAAAATGAGGATACAAGCATCTGGAGTTCTCCTGCAAGAGGTTTACCCATGCTTACTTTTGGGTCCAACTAGATTAACTCGTGGAATTGTGCATTTAGAAAACCAACAACCAACTAACAAAAATTGCCTAACCTACAAAAACACGATGTGCCTTCCTCAGTCTAGGGAAGCAAGGAGCATCATACACAGACCCTTTACTCAAATGGAGGATATTCACACTTGAACAAAGTAATTCATTACTAGTACCACACGCCCTCAGTTCACTACCATTGCACAGGACTATTTTGGTGATGGTTGCACCCATCTGGTTCTGCCATTAGCAAAGCCAAATCCCATATCAGAAGACAGCTGCATGGGAGCCAAAAAACTTCCGTGTGTAACAAGCTAGGGTCAGCTTTCCCACAGAAAAAGTAGTCGTTCCCCCACAACTCCTGCAACACCTTTCATCTCTCCAGGACCTTGAGCAGCATCAGCTGCAACTACCAGCTTGTTTTTTCCCCCAGACATAAGATATAATAGGCTGGCATGGTGGTAGATACTCCACAAGCACAAAATAAAAACCGTCTCAGAGATTCATGCTGACTTAGTTGTGCACATTTGGAAATCCCCCCCACACTCAGTGGAGAAGAACAGGCTCCTGACAAAGAAAAAGTGAAAGCAGCATGTGCTCTCAGTTTTGTTTGTCTCCCCTTCCTCTACAGGTTGTACAGCAGCCTCCAAACCAACACCTTAAATTAGGCATTTTCACAGAATGCCAGCAACTTACTAACATAAACACTTAGTGTTTAACATCCCAATAATGATGGCTGGACAGCAGCTGAAAAGATGGCTAAAAAGGAGACGGTATGACAACTGCAGAACATAAGTGGTGCAGAAATCACTGCCTTTCAACCATAGGAAATAGGTTAACAATTGTCAAGATTGTGGAACTATCACTGCTGTGGTTTAACAGTCTCCCCCTGTTAAGCCTGGATGATGATGAAAGATACATTATAGATTATTAATATTAAAAAAAAAAAAAAAAAGTAGCACACAGGTATTGAAAATTTGAAGGAGTCACTGACAGAAATAGTAAATTGATTTACCTGACCCTTATTGTTCTTTTATGTCCTATCACACAGCTGAGCAGTGGGACACAAAGCCATCTTACCTGGTTTGCCCTATGAAGGTGCATTACCACTGCGGACCATTCTGAAGCCCACGTCTGAACTGTCCTAATTGCCTGTCATTACTGCACTTTGCTTCAGAGAGATCTCAAAGCACTCAACCTGGATTCCTTTCAGATACCAACCAGAAACGTATTTCTGGAGTGTATTTAACATGCTCCAACTCCTAACTGCCCTTAAGCCCACAGGATCCAACCAGAGCTTACACAAAGAAAGACGCCCAGAAGCAAATGTAGGCTAGAGATTCGGTCAACCACCTGTTTAGTAGTCCAGATCCAATCCTGTTGTGGCATTCACTTCATGTTAACCCAGAAAAAGCCTTATAATGGCGCACCTAGTTATTACAACACTCTGTTTGAAGCACCATTACCACGTTTTCTCAGGTAAAATGCATTAGCAACATGGAATGCTTTAAGGCCTATTATAGTTCCAAGACTACTATGGAAACTGTAATGCCTGCAAATATGGAAGCTGAATGTTGTTTAGGTATAAAACAGATTATGATGTTCGGGAAGTACAAATCCAGTACTGCTAGATACTGCTTCTTCACCTAGTCTGGCCTTAAGACACATCTTCCTTTTTAGTCTCATCGATTACTCTGCCAGTGGAGTGCAGAACCCAGGTTAAAGGTCTTGGCATAGCCACCCGAAACAACACGCCTCTCTTCATTTTCCATCTTCTTTCCATGATACTGATGCCAGGAACTTGTTAATATGAACAAGACAGGCCACCAAAAGACTTTTATGAAGCCACTACTAATGCTCTTGAGCAGCATTCTTTTCAAACAATGTATGAACAATCATAGATTTTTTTTTTAACACTACCAAACCAGAGTGGCAAAACCAGGAGACCTCCTGACTTTGAAGTGCATTAATAGTAACCATCGTACCAGCTGCCAAAAAATAGTTTTATGATACTATATACACCAAAAATGCTCCAAAACAATGTTTAAATGAAAGACTATAAATAAACAATTCCTAAGAGGACATAATGCCTAGTCAAGAAAATAAAAGGAAGTTACACATTTCTTGCGTCCCTTTTATTGTTATAAAGTACAAAAGTTCAATATGAATCTTTCATGATTCATCATGTCAACTCTTGCTGACTTAAGAAGGAAATCATTATTTTTAATGGTGAATTGAAAAAAAGCTAGTGTTTGTTGTTTTTTTTTTTTTTTTTTTTTAAAAAAGAACAAACTTCAAACAAACAAGCCTTTAGTCACTAACACAAAATATGCTCTAATTGTTTATTGCATCTGAATTTTCAGGAGCTACCATCTAAACACACTATTAAGCTTAAAAAGGCAGCAAGAGGGGAATGAAACAGCATATCAGTAAAGATGTTTTTCAATGCTGGAAGAACTAAAAAAAAGTTCTATGTTTAGCTCAAACAATGACCAGCTGCCTTCACTCCTAGGTCCACCATCCTTGCATAGAAATCATGACACATACAAACATCACAGACCTAGAGGGATGCAATTGTACACCATGCAACTTCTCCTCGCCCTACCAACACTGAGCTAAGTCCCAAAGTCAACAGCCATGAATTTTAGTTGATACACTAGCAAATGTCAAGTCACTGGCCTGAAGCTTTCTGGTATCATCAGCACGCTTCAGTACCACATCTCACTGGTGTTTCCAACCACACACAGAGATTATTTTCTAAGCATTTAAGCTTTTCAGTTGTCACTTTCCCCATTTGGGTTATTTTTACTTATGTTAATTAGGCTGAGTTTGCTTTTTATATTTTCTGCTAACATTTTCTGCTCTCCTGTATAATTTCTCCAGTGTTTTTGTGTGTGCAGTATCTCACGTTTAATACCCTGCTGAATTTCATTAAAATGCTGTTTACTTCTCTTTTAGATAATTGTTAAAGTTGTTTAACAGGGATCCTTGCAAGGTGTTACTGACCAGTGAGACAACTGAAGAAACAAAACCTTTCTCCCATTCTTTTTTCTTTTTTCTGTTTTTTTTTTTTTCCACATGCACCTAACCATCAGTTCAGCTTCACAAACAAGCTGGACACGCACAAAGCTCCTTATCTCCAGTGGCATTAAGGATTTAATCCATTTATATTACTATTACTGCCCCACAGCCACCTCTGTGAATCCAAGCGGCTCCGTTAGACCAATGCTAACTACTTTCCACTTAAAATTACTTCTATGAAAATTTACAGGAGCAATGTTAATGTTGTGACAAAAGCATCACCCTCAAAAAAGACATTTTTTTAAAGTCACCTTTAAAAGCAGAGAGGCCGTATTTCTCTGTTAGGACTCAGAAAGTCTAAAATCAAGTAAAGGGAGTAGTCATTTGCTGGTCCTGCCCATCCAACATGGATATGGACAGCCAGAGGTTGAATCTAGCTCATGTTTCTTTCAGCTTCACTATGGACTCACCAACAGAAACTGCTGATACAGAGGCCACCTTCCTTTACAAAATGAAAATCTACCCCAGAGGGCATAAAAAACCCTCTCTGCTAAGTGTTTCTGGATTTTATGCTCATCAAAATAGACTTACAAGTCCAAGAAATAGGGCCCTGAATTGCAATTCAAACCCACATGATTTGCTATCCCTCACCCCTCCACCAGCTGAGGACAGAATACCCAATTAATGACTGGAAAAGAAGGCAGCATGGGAGGTGGTGAGAGGGGGAAAAAAATTCACTACATGTGAAAAACTCAGCCTTCTCAACTGGAAGCTGCATCTATCTGTGGCTGAAATTTGAAAGTAAGATTATAATATTCCCTTAGGAGAAATAAATAATATATTTTTCTTTTTAAATGTATACGGTGTTTTCATATTTAGAAGCATGTAATATGAACTCCTGCGCATCAAATTTGAGACAAGAAGTTCAAAGTTAGCGTTCCAAGATGGACAAGGATGCTCAACAGGGGAGCTTGTATCATTTTACTCCAAAACATCAAGACATCTGCTATTCCCAAAGCGCAGAGAGTCAGGTATTAAAGCCTAATTACTGATTTCGATGAGTACATGGTCTCATACTCTAGACTGGAGAACACAACAGCAGGAGGAAAGGAAATAGTACTGTGGTCCACAAAATAAAGCTGAGAAAGAACACCTGTTTTTGTACCTTTGGCATTAACCCATGTAATACAACATGTAAATGAACTGAGCTTGGAAGCCAAGCTGTTAGAGAGCTTCCAGTTCCCACCTCAACCTTCCCAGCCTTCCCCACTTTAAGATTTTTTTATCTATACATCCAGACAGAAATCATTCTAACTTTGAATATTTGTGAAGTGGTTGCTGCTGGGAAATTTTCAAGGTAATATTTTTTTTTTCTGATGGACAATTCACACATTCTGCATTCCTATCCCCTTCCCTCAGAAGGGAATTCAGGCAACTTTCAAGCTGCACTTTCAGAGATTTAACAGATTCTGCTAATCCTGGAACGATAATCTTTGTATTTAAAACATACAAGATAAACAACCAGAGTGAGAAGCAAATCTGAATATGTTTTAAGAGCTTCTCTCTGCTGTGCAACACTTCTCTGGCAGACCTCTACAACTGCAATTGCTCACAAAACAGTGCTCCTCAGGGCAGGAAGAATGCATCTACTATTCTTCACATCAAGATGTGCTCTGCTTTACATCTTTCCTTTCCAAGAACAAGACTCACTTCTCCCTTTCTCCGTGTAATCCGAGGATGTTTAAACACTGAACAAAATGTTCTCTTATGTTCAGATTAGCTTTTATCTTGTGTAAACACAAATTATAACAGCTGATCTCAGGATGACTACCAAATCTGACATTTAAATGTAGATATTAAAATCTAGATATGGCCTAAATGTATTCCATCATACCATCAACTAGCTGTAGTTAAACTCTGGTGCCAGGTAGTTTTACCCACAACTTTTCAGCATAAGCACAATGTTGTAGTCCCCATCTAGGTCCATTCAGTAGTTGTACGTTTCTAGATCACTCAAATCGTGCACTTCAAAATTGTCACCACCTTTTTCAGCTGAGAGCCAGAGTTCTCAGCTACGTGCAGAACAGATGTGCCACAGATTGAGATGTCTTGTTGAGAGCAACTGAGATATAAGGATGTATCAAAACGCTTAATGCTGTGAGTGACATAATTTTCTGAAGGCTTGTGCATATTTTGGTTATCAGAAAGCGTTTGCTGAAATGACGGTCAAAAGACAAGTAAATACATTGTGTCAATTCCTTGAATTGTAAAAGTATATCCTACTCAATTCTCAGTGTGTTTTTATTTCATTTAAGCAAAGATACGTTTCCTTATTTCACTCAGCAAAATAAATGGTGGAAAAATAAAAATTGAGGATAGCTTTTAAAATGAATTAGGGCTAGAATTCTGAGAATTCTAGTGTATTCTGAGAATTCTCGTGTATTGAGAATAATTTTTTGACATCTTTATTATCCTTAAGCACACATAGTACACACTGCATTTCTTGAAAACTAGTTTTAAATCCAAATGGTGATTTAAGTATTTTAGGAGAACAACGATGTTTCTCTTTTCACCTTAAGTTACTAAGAACTGTTTTACCTCCCTGTTAATATAGCTGACTGGGAATAAATACTGAGATCGCTCTAACTGCAGTAGTAATACAGAGCCTTTTTGAGAGCTTCTCTCTCCCTATGACTGAAAGTCTGACATCTCTTGCATCCCTGATATTTTCATCCTGAGATTTTTATCTTTTGCTACAACAACAAAGGAATGCTATTGTTAGGAACTTGCACAGTGACTTTGTTTTGAGGCTTGTGCTTTAAGTAAACGGATTAATGTTCCTTGTAAAATATGCCAAGTCAGGTCCCACATAATGTGGATTGATTTATCTGTGACAGAAAGCCGGTTAAATCCACTAGACCGGACTCACAGGTGAAGCCAGTTCATCAAGTAAAAGAACAATCCTCTTTATAAACTTGTCATATTTCCCATTTTCATTGCAAAGAGTAATATTTTGCTTCAAATAAAGAAAACCAGACCTGTAATGACCATGGGCACTGATGGACTGCTCTGAAAGTAAAACCATTGACATTAGCTTAAGGAGTCTCTCTCTGCATAAAGCATTCCTGTTAGAGGCAATAAACTCAGGCAGCAGCACACAGGCTGCCCTGCAACCGGCTGTAGTCAACAGGTTCTACAATTATTTCTGTGTGCACACAATTATTAATAAAAACACAGGCTTTTCTCAAACAGAAGCATAAGGTGCATTCTCCTGTATGATATGACTAGACACCAGTCTGTCTGGCAGCACTGCTTTCTGTTCACAAACTGTCAAAGCTAAAAGCACCACAGAGCTGAAGCCAAACACACCACATGGCTCGGGGAGCTGAGGAATACAATGCATTACATCAGGAGGTAGCCAAACTTTCAACGGGGGCTGGCTGGGTCAGACAGAGAATAGAAATCTTTGCACAAATTTGGCCACTGAAACCAGGCAGGAACACTCCTTCACTGTGCAACTGGCATTCAGGGCATATTTTATCATGTTTGTATCATGGTTATGTTTTGGTACCTATTGCATGTTCTAGCAGACACTGGAGGCCCATTACTGTCACCCTACACCTGTACAACTTTTCAAGCAGACAGCCAAACTCAAGCCTTGGTAAGCTCAATGTATCTCAACTTGCTTTTCAGTTTTGCTCCGCTAGTGACAGTACAGAGGAGTGAATACTGCAGCCAGCACTAACAGCAATTCATTAGCATTTCAGGTGATAGTTTGATTCAGTCTTCTGTGCTCTTTTGTCTTTACACTTAACAAACAATCACAGAAGTGTCTGCTCACACAAATATGTGGGAAACAATGCGTGGGGAAAAAAAAAAAAAAAAAAAGAGAGAGATCCCTGAGGACATGCACTCATGATGAATTAGTCATTCACTACGTGATTCTCTACAATATCTGGAACCCATCAGGAGAAAGTCACTTCAGTTAGGTGGTAACTCAAACTGTAAAGACCGGAGACCAAAAAGAAACATTTGAGAGTATTTTAACTAACCAAGACAAGTAAACCCATACGAATACTGTGCTCGTATTTTTCCTCAACACTTTGCAAATTCCACTGGTAAGTGGAGTTCCAAGTGAACCTTAGCTGTAATTGAGCCATTCAATACATGAAATACCCAAATCCACACATGACAAAGTGAAATTTTGCTTCTAAGACTGCAGCGGTCTTTCAGAAGATTTAAGTAGCACAGCACAGTTTCAGTAGGTATTTGGCTCAGCGGTTGTGCACAGCAGATTCTTTCCTGTTTTGCTTTGAATCATCTGGGGCAGTGTTTGCTTGCACAAGCTGCAAGAATCTTTCATGGCAGCGAACTTTTACGGACTGTATTTGGGGATCAGGTCCGAGATTCCGTCATTGATTGCCTCTTTCTGAAGACTTCATGACTTCATGTTTCTCAGAGTCTGCTCATAAAAGACAGCCCCAACTCCCACCAGACCATTTCTGGTCCAGCAGTGCATCTACACTTCTCTGAGCAAGCCTCTTCACATGAGCGAGCAGACTGAGGTAGTACTAAGCTCAGCACTGGACACTGGCAGAGGGGGAAAAAAGTCAAAACAAAATGGGACATGATAAACCGATGAGAGCAGAACAGTCACACTGTGTTCCTGATCTTCAAGCATCATGTCATATCCAATCACTTGTTCTGTGATAAATGGAGAGCTTACACGGGTTTCAGCTGAGTTCTTTTTTAACAAGGGATGACATTAGATCATCTTTGAAACATATGTTCAAGATTGAAGTTAGAGTGCATGAAGATTTGTAGGTTCCTTTTTAACTGTGTTTGGAAATTTGCACCCATTTATTGTGCATGTATTACATATATAAAGGACTAAGACTTTCCTTCAAAGTTTAGAGCAAAATACTAACACTTGATTCCACATTGGCATAAATGTTCTCTCGTATTTGAGGCAAAAATGCCTCAAAAATGGCCATGTTCCTGCTGTTAACTTGAACAAGTTATTTTAGCCTCTCCTCATTAAAGTTTCTAAATATGCAAAATTTATCTTTGTGGAGCATGGGAGGGAATAAATGCGGCCAGTGCTCATAAATATCAAGCAAAATCCAAGGTAGATAAAGATCGGGGCATAAGGAATTTTTATTTGAATATTCCTGATGCTGCTTTGGGATTTATAACAGTAATATTACAAGGATACTATCATGTCTGTTTAAATGCCCTACATAAATTACATCAATCATTGGAAAATCCCACTTGATTATGAGGAAAAAGTGGTAGAAGAAAACTGAGATCCTAATTTTGACACAAGGCTTAAACAGGACCACCCCCTACACCAGGATATATAACATACCAGCCCTCTCCAGGAGTTCTTCCATTGTCAAGAGGAACAAGGATAAACAAGTAAAACCTGCAACTCCTCTTCTAGTCATCATCACACCATCACCATTTCCCTACAGACTACTCAAAAAAAAAAAAAAAAAAGTTCAGCTTAGAAGCTCCAAACCCACCCATCTTCACTTATCTGCTCTGACTGCACAGCCACCCAAAGGGATCTATTTCACTTCACTGTCTGTAAAGGCTGCTAAGGGAAACCAGTCCGTGAATATTATCCCTACCTTCTATTCTCAGCCCTACCAGTGAGTTTTGTGTCCATGTACACAGCAACCTCCTATCACCCTGATAGTCACAGATGTGACTTGATTAGAAAAACAGCTTGTGTCCATGGTGAGGATACTGCTGAGCATAACCTAGACTCTGAAACAGCTGTTTTATTATGATTAGTTTGCAGTACAGTATGGCCCACATAAAGGCCAATGATGATTTAGTACAACAGCTCTCCTTTCTCCCTAATTTCACTACAATACAACATTGCAGAATTTATTGCAGATACTGCCTTATCTATGCATCTTCCAAATATTTAAAGTACTTCTCTTCCGATAGCTGTTAAATGCTCTGAATAGAGCACACCAGCATCTGGGGAAAAAGCGATCCACATGAACACTCAAAATCCTGTACAAGATGCACAGAAACCTGCACATCACTGATGCTGCTTTTGAATGCTTCACAACTGCAAGCGTTTTTTGCAAGGGACTGACCAGAATCAAGAGCACATAGAAACCATGTTGCAGAAACAACAGAAGAACACCACATTATTGCTTGGGTGAAGCAATTTTAGGGCGTTAAGATTTCATTAAAATTTATGTCAGACTGGAAAACAGCATCAAGCTGGTTTTTTGCTGTTGTTTGTTTGTTTTGACAGAAGTATAGTCATCCCAAAAGGAAGCTTCATTTTCATAAGTTACATATAAACTAAAAATAATCCATTATCTAAATGCTGTGTTTCCTAAACTTCACGTTACCAAAGATGCTACAAAGCATCTATTCCAGGAAAAGTGGGGAAAGATGTTAAGAAGAGAAAGAAAAAAAAAAGGGGGAGGGAAGGGGGAAGTCTGTACTGCAAAGAAGGATTAGATGCTTAGTACCTCGCTAGCATCTAAGGCTTAGAAAACCTGATAGAGATAAAAACGTGAAGATCTCCTTCGTCTACGTTATTAATGCCAAAAATTAGTCGTGGAAAGCAACTTGCCTTCAGTTGTACCACACTAAATAAAAATGCCGAAACACTAGCATGTAAAAACACTGCTACCTTTATTCAAAATAAACGCACGGTTGAAGTGAAAAGTCACAACGCAAGAGAGCTCAGTCAAACAATGACCATCTCAATCAATTTCTCCCCTCCCCTAGCAAAGGTTAGTTTGAAAAGTCAGAAGTCCTTTAACTGACCTAACTGTTAATCATCAAGAATACGGCCAGTACAACAGAACCCCTGTGTACAGTCATTCGGAGCTCTCATTCTCTGCCTCAAAGCTGACAGGAATCAAACCGAAGCATTCAGTAGCTAGAGCTGCCAATTCCAGCAATCAAAATTCAAAGAGGAACCCTGGGTGGTAGGCTTAGAACACGAGCCAAGAGAGGAGCAGAGCAGGAAGCGATCATTGCATACCTGCAACTGTCCTGGCACACGCTGTAAACAAGGACAGAAGGAACCAGCGGAAACAGAGGAAACAAATCCTCCACCCTGATACCTGCACAGCCTACAGGCTTGGCACAGATCAGTTCTTTCCAACAGCACACACCCGCAAGGAAAAGCTCTAGTTTTGATTTTAAAAGCCTAATGCTAGAAAATTGAATGCTACCAGGGAAAAATCACTCCAGGGATTAATAATCCTTAATAAAAATACATTGGCATGTCGCTACTTTGAACACGTCTGTCTTCAGATTTCAGCCATTTTATTTTCTCACAGATTCCCTGTCCTTTTCCCTCTGCTAGACTAGTGCCATTTGGTTTATATACTACTACCACTTGGTTTATCTAACCTGCAGAAAAGATGGCCATGAGGCAAGCTTACGGCTCTGCCCAGTCCTGAGGACGGAAGCACCAGTTTCTGCTCCCTGGTGTCTGATGACAGCATGTGCAAGAACAGCACAAAGCTGCATCAGGGCTACTTCAGACCAGATACAAGGAAAAAATCCTTTAGTCTGAGGTTTGTCAAATGCTACAACAGGCTGTTCAAGAGACATTCGGACAATGCCCTCAATAATGTGTTGTCATTTCCATTTCTGCACAAACGAACAAGATGGACTATGAGCTATCATCACTGACAAGTTATCCACTAGTTCTGATACTGCACTGGAAAAGCTCTTGCAAATTAACTGAGAAACAGAACATACACTTGTGTAAGGAAAAAAAAGTGACGTGACATATTTTGCAAACTTCTTTCCATACAAATTGTCACCTGCATTAAGTGCTCTAGGTTTGATCATTCCAAGAAGTACTTAACTGGTTTTAAATAGGCAATGGAAAAGTATGCATGTGGGTAATTAATTCCCAGAAAGGAATAAATCTACCCCAGCTCAAACACAGACCCCCCTCCTACAGTGGATTATGTGGTAGGAGTTACTAACTGATCTGAAGTGACGCTATTAAGCAGACTTTCACTGTACGCATGCTTCCAACACAGGTACAGCACCACCAGCGTACCGTCCTAAAGAACCCCTACCAAGACTTTGCCATTTATTGTAAGAATTGCAGCTCCTTTATTACCTGATGGGGCACGGTGAGTAAGCCAGAATGCGAAGAATTAAGTCTTGTCTGGACTCTGAACTGAAATATGTTTGTCATGTAAATTATCTAAATATGAAAGAGCGACAAATCCTGCATTATGCAGGTAGATTGGAAGTAAGACCGCGAGCTTTAGTTCTAATTTATTATATATTAAATATTAATGATTTATTAAGAAACCATTCACTGAGGTTTAAACAACTCTACATCTTACATATTTCGAAAGCTCTACAAATGTATTTTTAATAATAGATAATTAATTTATAACAACATTAAATCTAAATTAAATCCTCATTTCAAGCCATAAAAGAAACCCACTGGAGAGTGGTGACATATATACTGTTGCTCTATAATAAGGTCACTTTTTCACGATACCATTTTATTTCTCCATCATATATTATTTGCGGAGCCAAGCCAGTACAGACACACCACACAAAGCTTACGTAGCTTGATGAGTACGACAGACAAAAAAATCTCTGCAATAGGACTGTGCATTGTTTTCCATTCTAACAAACCATCTGCAATCTGGAGTTCCCTAAACGCTTGCCTTTCAGCAGTGACCTATTTGGTCTAGTATTTCTTATTTCTTCTGCTCCAAGTTTCAGTACAGTAATTTGCCCAGTTTTTAGAACAAAGACTTTCCTTATTTTAAATGTATTTTAAAATATATTTTGCAACTCATGGTAGTATAATCAAAGAGCACAAAAAAACAAACAAAAAAAGCCACAAACCACTTTATCACCACATCTGAAACAGACCAAATGCATGTCACTGTACATTTCTGCAAGAAATCTGCTTGCTTTTTAAGACTGAATGGTGCACTTAACGTTCTTTCAGAGCTCATCAGCTGAAGAAGACTAATGCTGGGATGCACTGCACGATACAGTAAGGACTGCTCTACCTATATCCACAAAGTGACATGCTAAGACAACTTCTATACCCTCGCTGTAGTGTTTCTGTTAGGCATGCACCACTACGCATTAACAAATTATTACTCAAACCCACTAAACAACAGCTCTGCTGCTGAGAAACCTGAACTTTGGCAGCAACAATCTCAACAGGCAGCAAGAGCATTCCACTCATATTCTATTGCTTGTAGAACTACAACAAACACTGAATTTCTTGCCTTATTCCATCTTATGCAGTCTAAACAGGATCCTCAAACTACGGGAGCCACTGAACGGATTTTAAAAGGCACGTGCATGATGACAGTTGCGTCTGGTTCCTTCACATGGGGAGATGACAATGAAGGTGCCCACAGCAAAGGTATGTTTGAAAAACAGTTTAGTAGCAGCAGTTCTCACACAACAGAGGGATTTCTCTATCCAGCTGTCTCATATGGATCAACTGTGAGCTCTATTCAACCCACAGAGACAAGACAAAACCCAGTAATGTTTCTAGTCTTGCTTCTTAAAATAATATAGTTTTTTAAAAATAGAAATTCTTTCTTATCTGCTCTGTTCTGATACAGCAGAGACCTCTGTATTACAAGTGTCTAAAGAGCAGCATCTTTTACCACTCAAGTTAAGTAAAGCAGCTTAGTTCGTACTCACAGATCCAATATTCCCTCTTATTTTATACAGAAATTCTCCTCCTCTTCCCCTCCAGAAGTTACTATAATTATTCTATCAAAATACAGAGCATATGGAATGCTTTCCTCCAAGCAATGGAACAGAGCTCCATAAAATGAGCATTACCAGTTTATTAGAGGTGTTTCCCTTCCCCACCATCTAGTGAGAACGGCTGCAAAATTCTATTGAAGTCATACTGTGCGTGGGTACAAAACAGCTATGAAAGGATTTGCCTGCATTACATAGGGTTTATTGTTAATTAGCTCTTGTACACACACACGTTTTTTCTTTTTGCTTAGGAAGTGATGATTTGTTTAGAGAACGTCCTTTGTTGATACAAAGCTAGCATTAGGATTGCAATTTGAGTTAACATCTACACTTCATTTTATGTAACCATTTGACAAAGGTGGTTCTGGCTAATTAAGTTTCTGTTAGTTAAAAACAAAACGGGAAGTTATCTTGGGACATGAGTCAATAGAGACATCAGCTTACTTAGACCAGGGCCATTAAGGTGCTAGTTCGTTCCCATCATAACCACCACATGCTTCCCATTATGCCTTCAGATTTACAACCTCACACACACCAGAAAAAAAAAAAAAAATTACTCCTGCTTTAATAATCTCTTCCTAGCTTTAAGTTCTATGAATTACTGAAGGATAAACATATTTGGAATTCATACTTTAAGTCAGAAACACTGTCCACAGCCCAGCTTACACAACCAAGTTAGACAATTTTCTGGATCTGGGGTGCACAGAAGAATCAACCTTATGTGAGCAACTACAGTCATTTTCTTAATGGATGGTAGAGCACTAACAGTTTTTCAGTCTTCCTTTCAGACAATAGTTATCCAGCTCTTTGAGGCAGACTCCTCTTTTTGTTCTCTGTGCTGCACTCACTGTGGCTCGTGCTGTATCCAGAGCCTCTAACAACTATGCTATTCCACTCAGAGAAACCATCGAGTGCAACTGCCAGAAGGTATGGAATGGCATGTCATAATAGTGACGGGTGGGAAAAGAGGAGTGCTAACTCCTCTGGGCACCCTGGGAGATTCCAGCCTCCACCTGCTCCTTTTGCGCCACAAATGTGAGCAAAGGTTTTCTCTACCAAGAGTGTAACAACAGCTGGAATTTGCAACTAACTACAAGCAAACGACGCGCTTGGTTGTCCCGCACTTCTGACCATGTACTGGTTCTCTTATGAAGACTTTTACTTATTCACAGTTTGCACTTTTCCTGGCAGTTAAGAATACTGTAAAAGCCTTTGTGATGAAAAACTTATACCGAAAGTAAACGCGAGTTCTCACAGGAAAAAAATAAGAGCATGGGATCTGACAAGTCACCTAAGAGTCATCTGAGAAATCTATCACGTTGTGTAGAGGAAACGAGGTCTAACAGCCCTTTTAAATTGCACTAACGTGGAAATAGGGAAATAAAAGGGTTTCTTCATCCTGTGAACTGCACTCCACTGTTGTTAAGGGTTAAAAAATAAAAAGCTATGCAGGAAGACGTGGAATAGCAAAAGTAAGGATTTTTTCTACAGCACATAACAGACAAAACATAAGCAGAAAAACTCAAGTTTCACCTGTCATTGGGAAACAGGCCACGTGATGCACATCTGATTAAACTTCATTAAACATGACAGTAAAAATTCCTCTGCTATTCTACCATGCTCTTACAAAAGCCCTCATGTCCATGGATCATGGCAAAACCAATTTGCAAAGCGCAAAACTGTAAAAGAAAAATGGAAGAAATTCTAGTCAGTGGGACACAGATGAAACTAATGATTAATTTTAAAGTCTGTTAGTCTAGGGAGGTCCCACAACTTTTAAAGGGATCCAAAAAACATTCTGTTTAAGTAGAACATATCCTTTTTTTGATTTACATCCCTTCACTCATAATAAAAGGTATCACTTTTGCCAGTGCAGTTTTGCCTGTTTTCAGCCCAAACACAATGAACCATTTTCACAAAAAAAATGTGAAATTTTACAGATCTAATAAATACCGAAGTGTGAAAGCCCTAAAACCTCCTTCATTGTTCTGAAAGGGAATAATGCACACGTACTAATATTTAGTCACATTTACAGTGCACTAGTTTTCCTACAATAAATTCAGCAAAGTCAAAACAAATGAAATCCATGAGATCTAAATGCACATTTGAGGGTCCCTCCCTTCTCATACTGAATCAAGCAGGAAACGCTTTGCTTGAGCAGAATAAAACATTTGC
Organism: Netta rufina; assembly: GCF_964035555.1. Taxonomy (NCBI): domain Eukaryota; kingdom Metazoa; phylum Chordata; class Aves; order Anseriformes; family Anatidae; genus Netta; species Netta rufina. Next base: position 8,247,621 of record NC_140129.1, read on the forward strand.
TTTCCTACCTGGACAGCAGATTCAAGACAAAAACCAGAATTTGCACAACATAAAATGCAAAACAAACCCTGTCTGTTAACACATGGCTTCAGCCTAAAACCCTATAGCCAACACTATCTTTAGTTTTGTGGTATCGTGTCCAAGGTCCCAAGGGCCAAGGTAACATTCACTGTGATTAATGGGAGTCTTCCCCTTAACTTCAGCAAATACTTGTGGCACCCAGAGACTTCGCTGCTACCTGACCATTTTCAGAACAAAGTTCTGGAGTTGTACCAGAGGAATTAAACAGTGGATAAGCTCTCACTACTTTTGGGCTAACAAAGGAAGCTAGAGCAAGCAGACCATAACACTAAGTTACAAAAATGTTGTCTTCCTAGTATTAAGCCCTTAATATTCTTTCAATAGCTGACTGAAATCCAATTGATGAAATACGTGTTGTTTTTAAATTGATTACTAAAGCAAAAATTGTCAGCATGGTCCTCATTCCCTATAGTATGGTACACCCCTTAAACTTACACAATTAATACATTTTCTATATTTGTGCTTTGAGTAAAGTTGACAAGGTGAAGACGTTTAAAACTGATAGCGGGTTTTCAGTAACTCGTACTCAATGAGTACATCTGAAAATGAGTCCCACACAGAAGTATCTCAAACTAGACACCCCAAAAGAAGAACGATTAAAAAAAATACTATAATAGGAAAAAAAAAACTTCAGTCTTCTTCCATTGCCTAAACATGTTCTCCCTCAACAACTAGAAAACAGGTATCTTCACGTTAGGTATGAAACTAGAAAGGAAAAGTAACTTCAAAATCTTTTCTTAAAGAAAATAAAAACAAAATAAAATGCTCAGTGAGATGAAGCTGATTGAAAGGATATATTTCTTATCTAATCCTAACTCATGACAGTAACCCCAAAGCCTGGAAGTCATACTACCCAGTTTGATTTTAAAAATTAACAAACTCCATGGCATTGAATGGCTTTCACAAAAATGAATGTGGAATATAAATGCAGTGTTTTGGGATTCCTCTTGCATTAATTTGATAATCATTACTGGAAAACAAAATTGCTGCAAGGACAGGTTTTTGTTTTTTTAGTATATATATATATATATATATATACACACTAAATATATATATATAAATATATATATATATATAAAAAAAACAAAAAATTGAAACAAAAAAATCAAGACTTACATAAATTGAGGGAGAAATTAAGTTTTACTTAAACATTTATTTTTCCCCCCACAGGAAAGTATGGAAGAAAAAGCTTTGTTAAGTTCTGTCTTTAAAAAATGCCAAACAGAAAAAAAAAATCAACTTTAACCAGAGGTTTTCACTGTGTTTATCTTCTAGTAAAATTTCATCAAGAAACACGTATTTCTGCTTAAAACTCCAGAATTGAATTGTTTCTGCTTTAACCTTAGGGAAAAAAAAAAAAAAAAGCTAAGATAAACATGTAAGATATTCAATTGGCTTTCAAATAGAGAAGCAAATTTGGGTGTTCAGAGGCATAAATTACTTAAGAACACATTATATTCGTCTCATACTCCTCATTTCTGAACAAACTGGACAGTATAACGTTCCTATGGTAACTAGGGAAGGACCTGGTGTACAAAAATGGAGAAGTGGTGGATGTTACCTAGCATGTTGTGGTAAAGTGGACTGTCGTGTCCATGGATAGTAAATGCAGTCATGACTAGCGGGACCTCTACACCTGCAGGCAATTACAGAACAAAAGACGTCATTTGCCATTCACAAGGACATGCACACGCATGCGCCCTTGTCCACACGTGGAAGATGGAAGACACACAGGGAACGATCACTCAGCAAGTACCTATCCATCAGGCCGATGCAGTCTTCAATACGCGGACCTATGCACCTGCAGCAAATCCAAATTGAGAACAAGGAGAGAAAGAGAAAAAAAAAATTGTTATTTGCAAATACAAGGAAGCAGGAATCCCCTTTGTGCCACATTCTTAATTATAATTCTCAAGACAGACCCAAGTCACCACTAAATTATAGCTTGTGACAAAAACAAGCTTGTGATGGGAACAATAATAGTAACATAAACAGCATTCCAAGGTTGGACGAATCTTGACTCAAACAATACTTAATATAGGTTTCACCTGCATACATGGGCGGCCTGACAATAGAGTTGCTTTTTCTGGATGTTTTTTGAATCATCAAACCAGTGATTACTGCACAGAAGCAGTTGATTCGCAACACGAGACCTCTGGGAGCAAAATGCAAAACTTTTTTTTTTTTTTTTCATTCTTTCTGTAATTGATGCAACTGTTCATTCTGTTCTAAGTTTCCAGCTAGGGCATATATTTTGGAAGCTGACTGTACTCATCAAGGAAGCTGAAGATTCACATAAAAAAAAAAAAAGAATCAACAAAGAACATCAGAGCAAAATGCTGTGTGCTGATTTAGGCACTTCATTCTGCTGTCTGTAGATGCTGCCAGAAGTCCTCCACCTGCAAATTCAGCAGGTGCTCACCAAAGGCAATGGAATTACAGGGAATCACTTCATGCAGCAGCAATGAAGCATAGCCATGGGGAAAAGAGCCTGTGTGCAAAACACAGGTATTCAGGTATTCGTGGACTTTCCATGTTCTCATGAAGAACGGTAATTGAAATGGTGTGCTAGGCCCGCTCTGCATTCACAGAGAAAGCCAATTATACCTTTCACAGAGCAGTTAAGATTATCAAAGACAGATGAAATTAAGCTTTCAGGGTCTGAGACAAACTGACACCCTTTAGTGCCAAATGCCCAGCCAGTCCCCCCTTATCCATAGCAAGCCTCTAGCCCTCACAATTTTATGGAAGACAAACCACTAATTTCAACTCTTTAACAAGACCTCAGGACCATGTTATTAACAGGCCCTTCAGCTGTGAGGCTACTGACATGTCAGATAACCTGTTCCTGTGGAAGATGGGTAATCCCTTCAGTTGAGGCATTTTAAATTTAAGGCATAATCCCCAATTCTTTTTTAATGTCTCCGGCTTCCAGTTAGGCTTTGATAAAGGGAGATGTCAGAATCTCTAAGAGTTCAAATATGCTCCCGAGAGATCTCCATTCCACTTCACCATCACTTGCCACGCATCAGCTTTAGCTGCATTTAAATTAAGCTATCACTCTGCCCTTACAACACAAATTCAGCAGATTCAGTTTCACCATCTTCCTTCTCCTAATCTGCCCATCAGGGAGAGCAGAACAATAGTGAACCTTACCTCGTTTGTTTAGTTGAATTTTTATTTTTATATAAAAGCTGAGACGTGCAAACACACTTTGTATTTCCTCAATAATGTTTTCCTTCAGCAAATGCGTGGGCAAAATGGATTCGTTAAACACCCACGTGGCCAGGTAACGCATGAAGTGGAAAGGGTAGATTAAAAGACAGTTCAAAAACATAGAACTTTTGACAGTTTTTTTTTTTTTCTTTTTTTTTTTTTTTGAAATTTCAGCTGTTCTGGGCTTTACAAGTCTGACTTCACTCTCAGACATGCCCAGCATTCTTTCTTTATGGCATTCTCAGCAATTTGCAGAAAACCAGTTCAGAAATGAAGGAGGCAGAAAAAGTTGTTCAAGATCTTCCATTTCCTAGCATGTCTCAAGAAGCTGAGTTCAGACTCTTAAAAATAAATAAAAAGAAGGTCCTCTTCAAATTAGAGGTCGGAGAGCCCCATTACTAGTTCAGATAACTAGCAGATACAAAGAGCCTATTGTTTTGAAGTCATTTCACATCTGCACGTTTGTTCTCACAGACTTTTGGAGAATAGGACTTGAATCTAGAAGAGGAGAGGTGTTTGGACCTTGCCCACCCAAAGCTGAAATACTATTGATTTTTATTTAAACCTGTAATCGTCTTCAGTGGATTTCCCAACCTCAAACAGAAAACTCCGTCCAGGTGCAATTTCTGTTACTCCTAGTCATGGTGAATAGCTACATACTCTATTCTGGCTGTCCTGATTTAAATGCAGTAAATACGATGTGAGTAATGGCAGCAGACATTTAGTTCTATTAACAAGTTAATTTTCACCATGAAGTCATCAGTTATTTTTCCTCTGGAAATAATTTCCTTGGTTTCAGGCTTTTTGACACATGGAAGTACAAGTGTGACACAATCATGCATCACACTGGTGCTCCACTGACCCCCAGGCTTCCTCCTTCTGCTTGGAGTCTGGATGGAATGTTTATTTTCCAAGTTCTCTCTGTAAAATGAACTGGTTAATTGATATGTTACAATTTATTAACGAGATATTCAGTAACTTACAATAGTCCAATACAGCTTATAAGAAAGTTACACTTGGAGCTCACCTTACCTTTACAAAATCATTTTCTGAAAGAAAAATAGTTAAAACCATTTTGAAAATTAGAATAATAATCATTTTGTCCTAAAATAACCCTTTTTATCTCCAGCTTTCGTAAATATTGTCTCATCAGTTTTCCTTAACGTTGAGGTAGGGACTTAGCTTTTCTCAGATTTGGAGCAGCAAAGCCATTTTTAGTCAAGTGAATTCTCAAAAATCTTTGTTATTAAAAACAAACAAAATTGATTGTGAGATAATATAAATGGATTAACTCTGGACAGAAGAAAACCTTAGTTATGGCAATGACCTGCTCATCCAACTATTGCTATGGATAAAGCTGGATGAATCAAAACCATGGGTCTATTTAGGTAACAGGGAGTAAGCATATGCTGACAGTGATAGGAAGGAAGTTGAACTGGGAGAGGGAGAGAATTTTCATCAACAAAACAGTAACAGCATCTTAGCTAGAATTTGTTGCCATTGAACTTGCACTATGGTGCCAATTGGAATTTAAAACGCCTTTGGGGCAAGACGATCCTTGTGCCTTAAAATCCCTTCCGGACTGTGCATATGTTGACCAAAGCTCCCATGCCTTCTCTAGTTTTGGTTTAAGAAGGATAATAAACTCTTGGTGAAGAGTAATACCTTTCCTTCCAAAAAACAGGAAGAAAATGTCTGATGAGAGGAGGTGTCCAGTGAAATCTCCTGTTTGTGTCTTGTCCAGGGAGGAAGCAGACTGTCAGATGCCATTATATAATTAGTATTTTATTTCTGTGAAAGTGTTCCATTTTGGCTAGCTCAGCAAGGAAAAGTGCCAAATGCTTTCTGACTCTCTTGAATTAAATGGGATAGCTGTCCTATGGGCCTCAGATCTGCTCCAAACTGGCTTCAGAGTAGCTGATGTTTATCATGGGAATGCAAAGCCAAAAAAGCAAAGTTGTTGCATCCAAGGAAGCCACTCCTCGACAGTTTTCTTAGTCAATGCAAGATCATTAACAGGACTGCATAATGACACACCTATTAATGGAAGCAGTCACTACACTTGAATAAAGGAGGAGAACGGTGTTACCTAATTCCATGCTCTAGTGAGCGATCATCTACAAGTACTACTAAAAAACTGCCAAAACATTCACAGAAAACACGAAGGTGGGACAGGTATCTTTTCCTGTGACAGCAACAGCTGGAGATGACAAAAAAAATCTTACGGGGACTAACTACGCATTTTAGCAAAGACCCTGATTCACAGAGTAGCACTGCAGGACTTCGACAGCACTGCACTGGCAGCAGTGCTCTGCAGCAGCTCAAGACTTTTTGACAAGTACCTAGCCTGTACTGCTAGGGCACTGGTTTTATTCCACCAATTGGTCTGACAGAGGAGAACGCACACGGTAGATGAAGTAAATTTATGGTTTCTCTGTACCATTCAGTTGTGAGTCAAATATCAAGGTATGTTCCCTCCACAACCTATTTCACTGAGGAATCCTGATTGAGGGGAACTTAAATATTAATTTCTAAAGGAGGATACGAAACTCGAGAATGCAGCATTGCAGGAGAGACTGACTTCCTTTTTCTCTGTGGGCACATTCAGTCCCTGACAACCTTGGCAAGAAGATGGAAAACCCATAAACCCCAAGCATCTGGGGCAATCATTAACAGATTAACATAATCACATGCCAGAAAGTCTTTAGAAATACTGGAAGAGAATATCTGTGCTTACCCAGACTGGGGCATACGTGTGTTGTTTTCACGAGGGGTAACAAAACAGCTAAGAACAGACCCACCAACCTTTTAGTAAAGAGGACGAGGATTTCTGTGAGGAATGGTCTGTGACTCACAGTAAAGGTAGAGCTCTTCATCTGGGAGATAACTACATTTTTGTGTATGTAACCCAGGAGAAATCTTTCGCCCTATTACCAGCGTGGCTCTGTCATTTCTCTGGGGATTGGCATACTAAGCTAAATGAGACATTCTTTCAACAATCAGCTGGACCAGACTTCTGCACAAAGAAGGGGAAACAAAGTTCAAGGATTATATGATATCAGAGCTTAGCATAAAGGAACCCTATGAACTAGAATGTCAGACTTCCACCAGAATGTGTATAAACCTCGCTTCTTGATCCCATTCTATCCAGTGAGACAAAACCAACCACAATATTGATGTATATAAAGAAGCGATAACGAATGGAAAACTTTCTGCTCCCTTCCTGGTCTCCAGGAAACACAGCTACTCCTGGACAATTAATTACATTTAGATCTTCCCAGAAAAGAGGATGGAACGGGAAGAAGGGTCACATCCTATTCTTCTGAGAGGCCAGCAAAGTTGCAAGGTGCTTCTTATGCAGGGCAGACAGTAAATCTGTCATCCATAGCTGGGCCTGTCAGACTCCCTCAGAACTGGCATTTCCACCACCTCTTAAAGCCAGGACCAGAGCTCCTGAAATGAGCTCATCTTTTCAAATAGTTTCTTCTTACACTCTTCATCTACAGCGGCAGCATTTCCCTTTTATTGCGTAACTGATTTAAAGGGTCTGAGGGGAAGACAAATGTGCAACAGATCCTGGCTGTGTCTTTGCGATCTCACTTTCATTTCCCTAATGGCTCTATTGTAATTAGATTTGCAAAACCAGCAAAAGGTCTCATTTTGAATGGCAACAGCTGTTGACATCAAGATTACATTGAATAATTTACTGGTTTAATTTTAGCTGCTAAACAGTAAGAGCCTCTTGTGGAAGATTATTTCACTGGTTGAAGTTTTCTCTTTTCCCTCTGGCTGCCTCTTGCTTTCTTTGTATGCTGGACACCACTAACCACCTCATCAAAAAGACACTTCTTACTGATGCAGCCCATGCAAAACAACGGTTATGTATTTGACTACTGTTATTTTGTTACACGTTCTTAGTTCTCACTCAGATATGTGGTCTATATACTTCCAAGTGTAAAAAAGTGATCGTGGAGATACTTAGACAGGACTTGAGAAATTGATCATCAGATTCAGGTTTCCGATAAACCCATCTCATCAGTCCCCCTATGAAAAAAGGTGACACTATCATTTCAGTCTCATGGAAGTGATGCAGGTTTATTTCAGCAATACCAAGGAACTGAAATGAAAATTCCATCTACAAACAAATACTAAAAGTAAAGTAATTGTACATGCCTACACTTAGGTGCAAATGGAAGCATTTGTTACAAAGCAGAGCTAGCTGGTAGGAAAGCTAATTGTGCATTGCTTTAAAAAGAAAAAAAAAAAAAAAGTTCTCTGTGGTTTTCCAGAGAGGCGTAAACTTATTTTCTGATAAGCTGCTGGAATTTTATGACTGGAACCTGAATGTCATGAGAAATCCTGGAAATCAAGCTACATACACTGCTGTACACACTCCATTTTCAGGAGTGGAACAAGTGCTTTAACAAGCCAAACTGTCAGTGGTCTATGAACAGTGAATAGGATGGCTCACTTCACAGAGTTTGTACTTACCCTTGGGTGCAGTTTGGATGACACGGATGGCACTCACGATCCTCATCGGCATATTTGAAAATGAAACTGTTTGCTCCCTGTAAGCCATCAGGACATTTCTCCACACAGTTTGGACCATCCTTAAAATGGAAACACTTTGTGCAGTGGTCAGGTCCCTGGAGAATATGGAAGAAAGGCAGCACATGCTCAAGTTACTCTGTCTTCTCCTGCTGCACTAGAATTGCAGATCCTAGCATGACAGCACATTCAGCAGTAACTCCAGCAGCATTTCTTTCCCAATGAACAGTGAGTTACCTGCATGGCCCCAGTCACTGTTCAGGAGCAGCACGCGTAAATCCCGGCAGCTCTGGACAGAAACTTATTCTGTTGAGTTTAAGACTTAAATTCTAGGCTTCTGAACAGGTTTCTCCATATTACCGGTGTGCTTAACACAACAAACTTCATGCCCACTTTAAATCTACATGAGAAAAGTTTCCTGCAACACTAATCAGTACTGAACTGGGCTTGCAAAGCAAGTGCTATGGTCTTACAGTAGGATACGCTACCTCTGCAAGCCAGAATTATTCTCCAAACTGCATTCTCCCTGCAGCATCTCGTCACAACAATGCTGAAGGACTACAAAGTCTCCTTCTTAATACATACATAGACCGGACTATGAAAAGCTACAAACCAAGGTTCCTGGAACAATGTAAATTGAACATTTTAAGCCAGTGGAATGAAACAAATCTGGTGTTCAGTTTGGGCAACGGTTTATGATTTTACATCCAGAAGTCCTACTACAAATCCAAATTCCCCTCGTTGGCTGAAAACTTGCAACATTAGCTTCTTGCTTTGTAGTATCAGAAAGCACAGTAGTGCAACAAAAATGATGATGAGAATAATTAGTAGTGTAATGCCATTGTTTTGTTTCTAATCTGTAGGTTAAGCCACGCAAACAAAGAAATAAGCTACAGGTTAAGTTTTCTCAGTGATGAAGAGCCTAAAATACAACTCCTCACTATCCTGCATGTTTCTTTTAATCTTGGCAATATACAGAAGACCAAAAGAAAGGAACAATTTCTGTCTAAAAATGAGCAATAGTCCTTGAAACAGGACTCACTGGACATATAAAGGTGACAGCTCCAGTTAACATTCATTTTAGGATGCATGCAAAAAAAAGCTGTATCAAAACAACGTCAAAGGCTGGCCTATGTAGGAAAAAAAAACACGTCGCTCAAGCTTTCTGAGAGATTGTGACAAATTTCCACACTTTTTGTGAAAAAAGGCAACTGAAATTATAGTAAACAGCACAGAATTGAATATAATGAATAAAAACAGTGATAAAAGAGGATGCTCAAATTGCAACTGAATACCTTCTGTCATTTAAAGACCTTGTGCATTTACACCGCTAAGGCATTAAGACAACTCATGAAAGAAAAGGGCACACACTTTTAAACCATCTTAAGGAGTCAAGGGAGTTTACTCCTAGCATCTGTTTAACATGTGCAGAATTCTGTCCCACAAGCAGAGTGTGCATATATATATTTATTTATTTTACTTTTGTTAACATTGGTTTTCAACAGCCACTCTAAATTCTCCATGCAAAAAAATGTCTGTGCTTTAGCACACTCTAACAACCAGCTAGGCCACAATACACCAAAGGTTGCTCTTACCGGCCCGTAGCATGTGATCATGTTGTCTTCCATCTTTTCACACTGGGGATCACACTCCACACAGACAGATCCATTTGCAAACTCACGAAATTCCCTAGAGAAATATTTTGCAGGCAGGTTAGGAAAAAGCAGAAGTGAGACAGAAACTGAGCTAAAATGGCTGCCTCTTCACCTGGTAGAAAACAGCTTCACTAAGGCCAGTGGACTACACCAGCTGAGATCACTTCTAATTGCATTTTGCTGCTTTACAACAGCTGAAAATCGTGCATCATCAGCAACATCACTCACAGGCAGGTGAAACAGTAGACATCTTGTTTACCAGTATCAAACCTCGGTGTTTTTCTCCTTTTCCCTTAAGAAATAAGATCCTCACTCACACTAGGGAATGTAGTATATGAAGTAACTCATTTCTGTTTTTATCTAAGGTTCAGGAAGATATTCGTTACGTGTAAGACATTGCTATCAGATAGGAAAACATTAGGAAGTGCATCGATTACAGTGCTCTTTATGTTCTTTTAGTTAAGTCTCTGCAAACACTCATACTTCAAAGCCTTTCTCCAAAAAGCTCATAACTTTGTTTTCATAAACAACAATTCTAGACTGAGGTCTGAATCCAAAAATGTCAAAAAAATAGTTTTGCTCATTTATTTCATGCATTCAGACACAACTATCAGCTAAGGGATCTTTTTTTTTTGTCCTTTTAAAATTATTATTATTAGTAACCACTTAGAAGGGGGAAAAGAAAATGTTCTGCTAATAGCTGGATGGGGATTTCTTCCATCAAACATCAGGTGTCTCAATTCAGCTGCCAGCTGCCTTTTACAAAAAGCTCCAGCACCTTCTCAACACTATTCACCTCACCTTATTCTAGACTGAAACGAGGTAACACCTGAGAGGTAGCCTCCCTCCCCACTAACTGCAGAGAAAACCTACATGATAAACTCAGACTGGACACCTAAGCTTTGCAGATGGATCCCATCTTGTTGCACTATCCATTTATAACATTTGTGTTAATTAAAGATGTGCTGCCCACTCATGCCCATGGGTGAAGGCCTTTGTGCTTAGTTTACTGATGCCTTTCCTCTGCCTCTCTACAACCATCAGGATCTACTGCACCAATACAGCTAAGGAAAACCTCACTTGACCATTCCGATTAAACTCATCCTTCTCTAGCTTTGGAGACAGGGCTTTCCTGCTGAGGACTTAAAGAAGTCAAATACATTTGACCCTACCCTGAAATACTGTTGTTATCCTTCAAGATGAACATGCAGAGCTCTCAATCAAACAAGAATACTTCTCCCCAAGCCCAGGTCACACATCTCATATTGACTGAGGAGCTGAGCCTGTGTGAAGTGCAAATACCATTCCCTAGTCAATACAGTTCAGAACATCTCAACTAAAGGGCTGGTTAAGCCATCCAAACACAGAGCCTCCTTGCAATCTTAGCGAGACAGGCACCATGGCAGGACCAGCCACCAACTGCCCCAGAATTTGTGCTCAAATATGTTCTGGTGCATATAACACACTTGTGATCTGCAACTGTTTTTTTTTTATTATTATTTTTTAAGCATATAAAATGGTAATCTGTCAATGCTTTTTGCATGCCTTGTCTAGATAGAAGAATTTAGATTATTTTCATGTATTTATGGGAGTTCATTTCATACTCTCCCCATAACAGTTCCATGAGTTGGCATCCAAGGCAGGAAAAGAAAGAAACCATGCAGTGATATTATTTTCAATTAGCACCTTGAATGAAAAGATGTAATTACAATCATTTTTCTCTTTTTTATTTATCTTTATTATAAAAGAAACTCTAGGGACCTTGCTATACTGTTATTCAGGTAAGTCAAATTCTACCTGCTTCCCTCCACAAACTAATTATGAAATTCTTCTGCTGCAAGTCACATAAACAGCTTAGCTCTACCTCCCTGTCATAAGGCAGACTCTGCCGGCTTTGTCTGTGCAGCATGTAGACTATCCACCCTTTGGAAAAGATGGTGCACGTGCACAAATGGAAGGAAAAAAAAAAGAATTCATTTTGGTTGTATTATTGCTATTTATGTGTAGCATACAGAATGTTTCATTAAAAAAAAAAAAAGAAAAGTTGTCCTACTTTGGGGTCCTTACTCAGAATTTCCTGACTACATGCCTAAATCTAACTCATCTGAAAGAACGTAACTTATGTTTTTCTGAATAGGGGTGTCAATATTCAACTAGGGCTAAATGTTTTAAGTCTTCATCTAAATCAAATTGTTCACATTATCAGGAGTGTAACAGGTGAAACAAACTAATGTTGTATGAAAACTTGAGGAAGCACAATACTAGATAAATCCTTCTACACAAGTTCACATTACGAAATACTTAAAACTTATCCCATAGTATATTTGCAACAATATTGGCAGAGGAACAGATACTGCTTATTGTACGAACAAGTCAACTTACACATTAGAATCCTGAACAATGTAATCAAGCAGCTTCAGGGAAAAGTGCAAGGGAAATAAAAGGAAATATCTTACCCATCATACAGGTTACAAGACTCTATGCAGGTCCTTCCCCTGATGAAACGCTTGCAGGAGAGACACTGGTCTGGCCCTGGTCCCCAGCAGCCGTCACTTGAGCATAACTCATTACACACCATCCCATCGGCAGCTGCAGAGAGAGAGGATACTGCCATTAAATTACACAGTCCTCTAAAATCCAAGGGACAGTTCATCCACCATTCAAAAAACCACGATATTCCCCTCCGAAACATGGCAGCAAAATCCCTCATAAACAAAGACCCAACTCTTCCTGCGCGTAGCATAAGCCAGTACACACAGTACACAGACATGCTGCAAAATTCCACTTGGATTCTGACTGTGTTTGCAGAGGGTAAAAAGCCTCTGACTTCAACAGCCTTGAAGATGTTACTAAATTGCAGTCTCTGAAAAGGAAACACATCGTCCAACCGCATCACTGTTCCTCCAGAGTAACGATCTTTCTTTTGCCCTGATGAACAGTCTTCTCAAATCAGACCTGGAGTAAAATTAGCAGAACTATTCAGCACTGAACCCTTACAATAAAGGAGCAATGATGGGTCAACACCACTGTTATTAAAGTGACCATTCTAACTCAAGCTGTCTGCTGACAATCCATCAGAAAATGAGTTTTCATTGTTTTTGCAATTTTAGAAAATGATTCTAGAGAGAAGGTTGAGGGACACATGGATGTATATCACAGAAAAATAGTGATGACTTCAGTAATCAGAAGTCATGCCTCACAAAACAGAAAACTTGCTCTCTGAAGCAGTCATATAGGCAAGAAGACCTGCTTAATATAGAGTGGTAAATGCGAACTGATGCAGATGGGAAGAAGAAGAAAAAAAAAAAGATATTTTCCATACAGAATAATGCTAGATTAAGTGTTTTTCTCTGAGCTGACTACTACAGCTGAACACAAGAATTTAGGATTAACATCAGTAGTGCTATGAAACACCAATCTGATACGCCATGCTCAGTAAAGCATACCCAATGTTCACATTTTCTAGTAACAGGACAAAAGGAAAAAAACAGAAGTTAACATCTTACCGCTACAGAAACCTGATCTGCACTCACAGTCTGAGTACTACACCCCATTATGGTCTGTTCCTCTGAGAAAGGATAAAGTGAGAAAAATGGCGCTGCAGGGCTGATCAGAACTAAGGAATAAACAGACTAGTAGCCCGAAACACAGATGAAGAAGGACATAATAAAGCCCTATGAAAACACGAACAAGAAGAAGATAGACACAAAACAATTGTCCACTGCTTCTTCCAAGTCCCTCAGGAACATTCAAAAAGACAGGAATCCAATAGGGTTCAAAACAGATATTTTTCTTACTACCAAGTATAGATCAAGCTGCAGAATTCCCTGACACAGGACACGGTAAATGCCAAAGACTTGCAAGATTTGAAAAGTTAATTATCCAAGTCCACAGAAAAGCTGTTAAACTAAAATATAAAGCACTACAGCTGAACCAAGAACTCCCTGAAATTAAGTTTATGGATGGTGGGGAAGAAGTTGAAGTATCACTATTAATTGTGTCTTTTAAAATTCTTTTGTGTAAAAGTACCTGAATAGGCAAAGAGCTTTTTATATTAAACACACACACACACAAAAAAATTGTCCCTGTCTCAAAACCAAAATTTAGCTTAAATAAACAGAATGAATGAGGGGTGAGGGAAAGGTGGTTTCAAACAGAAATATAAATATCTCACTTTGTAAATGAAAGACTGAGAAAATGAGCAAACAGCAAAAGCAAAACCCTCTCTCTCTCTCTCCAGAATTTGGATGTCCATTTAGCAAAACAGTAGCACGTGGAAGTAAAGACGTCTTAATTGGACTTTACTCTTCCATGAGGTAGCATTGTATGCAAGTAGCTTATATACTAGACTGCGTAGATTAAAGATATAAAAATCTCCTAAACACCAGAGATGGCAAATACACATACACCTATAAAACAGCAACAACATACACCCAGCACGCCTTTGCAGCGGGGCAGTAGCATAACCAACAGCAATTTCTCTCACAAAAGACAGAAAGCCCTCCGTCACCTTTTATTCAATAAAAAGACAGTCTTTTTGTACACTGTTTTTCTGCACTTCTTCCAGTACAGCAGCACACCTGGGTGATGGGAAAAAAAATACCCTATTTTCATTTCAGAATACCTGATGGTCTTGTGTCAAGGCTGGAATAGGGCAGGTAAGTACTAGCTGGCCATGCAGTCTACCTTAACAATTAAAGAGTTTACTGAGTTTTATTACCTGAGAGACAGTACGTCCTTATAGACCATTAAAGAAACAGCAGAAGATGCTTCCTACACTCTGCAGCATGTTTTCACACTGGTTGTTCTGTGCTATGGTGTATAACATACCACATTTGATCCAACTGAATACCTGCCATAGCATCTAACTGTACAGGAGAGCACACTGCTCCTTAATCGCTGTGTTTCATCATGTAGCATTGTTTGATGCTGGCACAAGGTTCATCAGGCCCATCTTTCTGATCTATACAGCATGCCTCTGTCTTCTTCTGTTCCTTCCAAGGGAACTCGTACACCTTCTTTTGCCTGCTGAGATGCAAGAAGTTCATGTAACACTGGTGGGACGCTCTCTTTTGATATACACTACTTGTCCTGTCTCTCACTGTCACCCTGCTTCTGACCACTGAATTTACTGGAAAGCACTTCTTAGGAAGAAACACACAACAACTGTGTGTGTGGCACATTTAAATATTTCTCTGGCAGCCCCTGTAGCAAGTAGGCAAGAGGCATCTTCCTTATTTCCTTTCATCTTGCAGTCGGGTATTTTGCTTTATGCAGATTGAGAATGCCAGCTTCTCTCTTCTTTTTCTTCCCTGAACGCTTTCATAGTTCAGTGCCAAAAAGGACATCTCACCTTTACTTTGTAGAAAGAAGTATAGGAACCCAAAGATTTGTTGTCCTCTGGCCCTTGCAGGAAAACTGACCCAAAAAAAGCAGATTCATACTTTCTACTTGTGCAGCACTGCTGTTGACCCTTTGGAGCTCTGCTACACAACATAGTAATTCAACAGGTAGATGAACACTACTACATGGTCACTACAGTACCGCAAGTAACCTAGGATATGACAAGTCTGCACACTCCTGTCCTTTACACACACACACACATATATATAGATATACATGTAAATATAAATATCAAGGCTGGTGTGCCAAAATACATATCACATTTTCTTAATGACAACAAAAAGGATAATTCTGCATGTTTTCTGGTTGTCGTTCTTTTGCATCAAAACTCAAGTCTGTCATAGCCAAAGGAAAAAAAAATTAGGAGTAACTAATTTTGCAGGTGGTCATTTAATTTCTTTTGGGTTGAACTAATTCCTGGAGATAGCAACACAGCAAGAGACCGGAGCTATTTAGCTTTGTGCCACTGCATAAAGACATCTCATTCTCTTTGCCTGAACTCTGCTGTAAATCAGGAGTCATTCTGCTGAAGTGAAAGGAACCAAACCACACAAAGCCAGCGTGAGCACAGATGAAAAATGCAGATTCACAATACTGTCCTAAACCATTTATTTATTTATTTTACTTCATGACAACATTTATAGAAACTAGAAGTCAATAATTCCACTATGTTGCTTCTGACTGAACTTCACAGAAGCTGGCATTTGGCAAAAGTTTTACATCTGTAAATGCTACATCTAGCCAACATTTCCTTTTTCACCTACTTTTAGACATTTCAGTCTGATGCTGGCTTTGTACAGTTGGTCCGCACAGGCACTGACTTGGTACTGAAGGCCAGTTTGGTCCTCATGTTCATTGCCTGCAGAAGCACCCAGCAAAAAGCTCAATGTGACGCAGCTGGTCATTTCAGGGGAACCCCAGTCATGCCATGGGATTTCGGGCACACTTGAGGTCTCCCTTAGAGTAGACTCCAGGGCTTCATGCCTGGTCTGCCCATCTCCCTTGATCTCATACAGGCAGGTGGTGATGTGTGACAGACCCTGACCAGACAAAGAAATGAGCCCTGCCTCACACTGTCTGCCACAAGGACATCTGGGATTACCAGACAGCTTCAGGCTCAATCCACAGAAAAAAAGGAACTGCTGCAATCCAGCCCCCACCTGCCCTGAGCCCAGAAACTATCACAATTCAAAATAAGCAAACCTTTTGTAAAAATAGTCTCATTTTTCAGTCAATGACTGGCTATAAGTAGTAGTCAGGCAAGTAAAAAAAAAATTGCTTTAGAGATACCTTTGTTCTCCTTTTTAATCCTAAGAATATTTTAAGTTCTAATACTGTTTTATAAACTCTTGTCATTAAAAGGCAGTTTCCTATTTTTCTCAATTTTTTAGTAACTTGAAATCATGTTTTTATTACTAGCCATTTCTTTTCCCCCCCTCGACTATTAGAGTACTCTGAATCAAGAATTTATTTACAAAGTGTTGCACTAAAATATTCCTTGAAATAGCAAGGAACGCTATTACAAGATCACTCAAAGTATACTGAGTGAACGTTATGCAAATGAAACGAGAGCTATTCAGTAAAGAAAATCAAGATTATCCTATCGAAATCTAGCCAACAGTAGCTGTAGTCTATGAAAAAAGCAACAGTAGAAAATAATAATCAGAAAACACTATATCCTTCTGTTTATTTCTAAATCTTTTAGAAATCTTTTCATAAAAAAATCCTGGCAAAAGGAGAATCTTTTTTTTTTTTTTTTTTTTTGTTGGACATCTTATAAAATCCACTATGCTTGCGGATATGCTTTCTTCCTCATCTTTAAGTATATGGTTAAAGAGATGTTCCAATTTTAGATATATTATTTGGCATTTTCACGCACTGAGAAAGTTCTAAAGCACCAGCATATCACACGGCCATAGGTGCAAGGAAAGAACAATAAAGCTTTTGACAGGAACTCATTTTGATTGGGAGTTTTAGAACAAATGCTCATTCTTTATCAATGGGGTCACACAGGTTAGAAGTAAAAAGGCTCATTGTTTTTTCACCAAACCAGTTAGAACTGAAGAAATTCAGCTAAAAAAAAAAAAAAAAAAAGATAGTTTTTTTGGCTATATAGTTAGGGACCTGATCCAAAGCTCCTTGAACTCGACAGAAAAACTCCTGCAGACTTCAGTTAGTTTTGCATCAAGCCTGACAATGACTGGAATCATTTATTCAAGTTGTTAATTGGTGGCTAAATTGACATAATTCATAACAACCACATTTGTAACAACCTTTGCCTGGAAAGGTTTCTCCACAAACTGCAGGTGTCAGCGGAGCTGAAAGCAATTATTTAAATAACTTGGTAAAAAAACACATTTTTTCTGGATTTATTTTGTGTGCTCTCATATTTAACATGAGTCACCTCTGACTGTTCCATAAAATAACCACGCTGGGCAAAAAAGGCCGATTTTTGACTTCAGCACAAAGTAACAGTAAAATCTAACCACCAGAGCACATTCCCTAACAAGTAACTTTAAGTCCGCATTAATTATCTTCATAACACATTAAGGTTTATTAACATCACAGGCTATAGCAGGAAACAATTAAAATTACACATTAGATGAGAAGACCCAAGAGAACGGAATGGAGCTGTGATGGGAGGTTCAGGCTGGGTGTGAGGAAAAGGGTCTTCACCAAGAGCTGGCCGGGCACTGAACAGGCTCCCCAGGGCAGCAGTCATGGCCCCGAGCCTGATGGAGTTCAAGCAGTGTTTGGACAACGCTCCCAGATATCTGGTTTAATTTTTAGGTAGTCCTGTATGCAGCCAAGAGTTAGACTCAATATTACGTGCAGGTCCCTTCCTACCAGAGAAATTCTGTGCTTCTCTGAGAGCTCCATGCACTGTATTTGACAAATACATTTCAAATAATTTCCTCTATGGTTATCCATTTAAAGATACTCATTTGCCATATGAATTCTTAAACAACTTTGGGAGACACTGTCAGACCGTGCTAGAAGTGCAACGGCTGTCAGAGCCTCAACTTATCCTTCCCTCTTCTCTTGTAACCAGCCTCCATGCCTAGGAATCTCTCAGGGTCCATGTAGTCCACAAGTCCCTCACTGCTAATCACACCCTGCAGCATTTTCCACTCACTGAAGTCCGTTGTCATCATTCTGACTGAAAGAAACCAGACTTGCACCAAACTGTTGGGCCAGCGCTAGCTCACAGATGAAGCACTACTGTAGACTGAACTTTTATATGAATATTTAACTTCCTCAATAATTCTTCAGTGTTCAGCAGAACACAATATTAAATGGTATCAAAAAGACGCATCACCATCTTGTGATGCATAATAAAAGCCACTTATTGTATCAGGCTGACCAGATGATCTTAGGAGCACTCACATGGGTTTTAAGAAAAGCTACATGTGTATTAAATGTTTGCTGTCATTTGTTTTAAGGCAGTAATAATCACTAGGCAGTGAGGAAAGCAATAACAAGCTGACAGTGCCTCAAAATATACAAAGGATTAATAATAAGCACACCAGAATGTGGCTGTAATAATTAACATGGTCTGTATTGGTTTGTTTTGTGGGAAACCATATGAAAAACAATCTTTAATAGTTATTTTTATTAATAATTGACGCACCGCTTGATACCACACAAACAGACAGCATTTCCACCACAGAAGCTAGATTTGAATCCTGCAAATACTTAGAGATTTACATTTGCATTTACCCCCCCCCCCTACCCCCCCCCATTCTGATTAGCCTTGTTTGTCACTCAGAGAAGCACATGCATATGCATATGCACAAGCACCCGTTCAGGATCAGGGCCTGAAACAGGCAAAACAACCAGAAGGCAGACATGGAAACCCTAGCGGCTTGCCCTCAGCTAAGAAACATTCAGGCAGTGGAAGATTCGGAGAAAACTCCCCAAAACCCCAGTCTGTTGCCCTACCCTGAAAACCACAGATGTTTCAAAGAATGCTGGAGAAATGCATCTGGCTCTAAGGAACACTTCTGTCTTACTCAAAGTAATTGTGAGGATTTTAGTTAGACATCTAACCTGCAGCAGAACCTATTTAACCCCAGAGAGGTGCTGACTGACAGGCGGAGTTGAAGCAGCAGGATAGCTCTTCTCATCTACTGCTGACTCTCAGAAGGCCACAAAACATTAATCAATTCATTCACACAGACGTTCACAGAGAGCACCGCTGCTCCCTTTTAGGATTCAGGAAGTAAGCAGTCTAAGACGTTGCTTTCTGACCTGAGTAGCCTGGCCTGCATCCTATGTTCATTAAATACAGTCTGTTTAATAAACACAGGTTAGAGTCCATTTTCAGAACTAATCCCTTGGTAGTGTAGCTTACACTACGGCTTCTTACGGAGAAATAAAAGAGATTTGTTTTCCTCAGGAAGATTCTCTTGGCGTTAAATTTCGTAAAACATCTTTAGTAGTAGTTTTTTCCCTAACAAGTAAAAGCCTCTACTATAGCAAATCCTCAAGAAGCTGAAAGTCAAATAAAGTTTACATTTTCCGTTTGTGTTCAACTGTACTGACAAGACACAGTGTAAGAGGATGATTTGACAGTCTCTTCTCATTTCCATTTGCTCAGCAAGTCTGTGTTTCAACAGCTGGGGGCACTTCAGAGACACCCAAACTTAGTGATCATAGTAAAGGGCAAAGATATTTGACAAAGCAATCCTGACAACTAGTACAGGACTATACTCCTAACTGTTGTTTTCAGCTAGGTCTCCAAGCTCTCCAAACCAGTCAAGTAAAACACTGCTCCATGAAGGGAAAAGCACTGTACAAAGTTCACTTCTGAGTAGTTTTTCATTGTCTTCTAACATGTAGTTAGCTTCAAGTTCTGTACAGAACTTGAAGCGAAGAGGAAGTGCTACTGTATGAGACACAAAGACTATGCTCTACTCTATTACTGCTTTATTTTCATACTGAATTTCTCTGGACAGAAGAGAGCCACTTTTGTTGTTTCCTTCAATGATGCATCATTATCAGACAGCTAGCGCCAATCTTGCTATAAACAAGCAAAGATGTGAAAACAGCAGAAAGCACCAGGAACAAGACGCTTCTCTCCTAGTTAGCAGTTTTTCACACGGTGGAAAGGAATCCTGCACCTTCCTCTGGAAGGTTCATAGGTTCTTATCTCTCACAGCAAGATTGGACCACTAAGATCCTACTGGAATATATTTCAGCAGCAAAAGGCATTTATTTAACTCATTGGTAGAAAAAAATGGTAAATAACAGCCAACAAAATCCCACGTAGAGACATACCAAACAAGGCTTTACGCTTCGTGAAGCTCTCACCCAGCAGAAGAAATGAGAAAAATAACCAAGCAGAGGCGATAGATATTGGAACCTAGCCTCATACTACAGCGACGAGCACAGCCACGAAGTCTTTCAAAGCAGAACAGAATAGCACTTCAAAGGGAGGAGAAAAAAAAAAAAAAAAAAAAAAAGAACTTAAAGGCTAACTTGAAAGTGAGACCACAGCCTGAAAAAAACCCAAAACACACACTTCTGGCTGGCCAAACCCCAAAGAACAGACATATCATTTATACATATACAGCAATTTAATGAACTTCCTCTCTGGCAGCCTAACAGATGCTCAAAATGAACTGCGTTGCTGCTACAACATGACTGCATTAATGCAAGTCATTGTGTCATTTCTGTGTCATTTCAAATTATTTCATCTGCTACACAGCACTGTTTTTCAGTACAGTGACCTTAGGCCAGGTGTTAGCTCATAAGCCTTCCTGAAAGACAAGCTGCCCCAGCTGAAAGTCTGCTAGTAACCCAGTATCAGATAGGCTGAGTACAGAAAGGAGAATTCAGTTACCAAAAAGAGTCCCAAAAGTGGCCTTTCTGGAGTAAGATAGGACCACTCTGACAAAGCAGAATAGGAGAAGCAAGAGATGCTAAACTCACCCCCATAAAAAGAGGGCTATAATTTTCAAAACTGTCAAATCAATGCCTTCCATGAACACCATATTTGCTACACATTTATAGCCTTCAGAATCCCCATTTAGGAAACTGGATCTCTTCTCTCCAACGTTCACACCACAGCAAGGAAGCGGTGCTTTCTCTCCCCTCTCATTCCTTCATACTTTAAAAAACTTTATTTGCCTATAAATCTTCTCAGAAAGGCTGGGCCCTATTTACAGATTCTGTAAATGATCACAGATCCACTGATGTTCACAGAGCTCATGCCAGGTGACACCAGGTGAATTCTGGCCTGCCCACAACAGCCTATCCTCAGTAGCTCCACCATTTTCACCCCAATCATAGCCAGTTATAAGCAAGAAGGCCTGCACTGAGCGGCAGTACTTACTGCAGTTCTCTGCTTTTTTATTTCGGTGAATCACCGTCTTTTGACTGGGCGTACTGAAAAGGCTGGTCCAGTTGACTGTGTGGTAGTAGCACAGATTGCTGTTGTCTGTTATGTAGATGTTGCCAGCGCTGATTTGCTTCAAGGACTGGAACTGCAAAGAGGTAATGCCTTGTTGCTTTAGGATGAGTAAGGAAAGGCCACTGTGACAAAAACAAAAGAACAGGAATGAGCCCCAGGAGGTGGAACTTACAAAGGCTGGTTGAGAACTTCCCACTAGAATTAGTTTCTAATGGCAAAATGACCTTTTTTTGCAAAGCTGAAATTTGGTCAGATAAACATTTCTTTAAGGGTGACATAAACGTTCTGTGAGTCAAAACCCTTTTTTTTTTTTCCCAGAAAATTACAAGCCCTGTCAGAATCATGATAGCACAAACTGTGAGGCTCGGGATGCAGCCAGCAAAACCACTCGATTAAGTCAAACACAGTTCAATTTTGCATGTTAACTTTTTTTTTTTTGAATGAAGTGCAGTTAAGAAAATTTTAGAAAAATCTGTTCCTCCCCCAAGACAACAGAATTAATACTGTGATAGTTTATGTGCTAAGGAAAAATTGACAAAGTCACGCAAAATGTATTAACATCTTCTGTCAGGCATCAAATTAACATCATTTATAGTAATACAGGCAGAAACTGTTACTTCCAAGGAAATTTTTCCACCCACTTTCTATATTTCATTTTTCTTTTATTGTAATATACGGTTATCTCCTTTCTTCATCAAAGGAAGAGGCAAATGATTGTGTGTATAATCTGTGAATGACTGCACATATTTTATGACTGATGATGAGTAAAGACAACAGCCAGTTTCTGGGCAACCTTTAAGTTATTGTATTTTAATGATTGTAATTGTTTTCCAGCTGTTCTAAATAAAAACTGCTGCTTGCAAACAAACGCTGGGCTGTAATTCAATCTCAAGGTTTCACTGCTATTCATAATCTGCTTGGCCTGCTGTTTAAGATGCCAGCAGAATCCCATGACTGATTTACTACATTTACACAACTGGGAACCAGAGTTTGCTCTATACATCATCCCGCTATCTTGTGCTCCTCCATTACTTTTCACTGCATTTTCTTCTCTTCAAGATCAATTCTTCTGTACGAGTGTTCATATTGAAACATCGCTGGTAAAAGTGGCACTACACAGCTAACACGTGCCCCATCTGTGAAGTACTTCAGTGTTCTTCCATGTATTTATTATCTTTTACGGCTCCTTAAGAGCAGATTGTTCCTTGGACGCGTGAGCCTGCACCTCCGTTCGCACCCATAGAATCTTCCAGATAATGAGGCTAAGTAGTTTCTTTCAGTTTACATTTCACATTCATAACATATTTTAATATTGTAAGAAGTATTTGCTGGACAATGATTTAAGAGCTACAACAATGACCCAAGACATTCTAATTTTTTTTTGTTTTCTTTATATTTTTTTAAAACCATTATAAACAAGTGCTTATCAAAGATACTGTTAACGAATAACTTGGTAACACAGAAAACATACCAGTTTATGATGCCTTTCCAGAAGGATGTCGCAGTCTGGGCTACCAAATAAAAGGCTAATAAAAAAACTATTCCATGAACAGAGAGAGTACCTTACCTATACAGAGCTCTTCCACCAATTGTAACCAAGTTAGAAAACACCCTGAAATCCGTCATATTCTCAGGCCACGACTGTATATTCAAATACCCTGGAGGAGGTAAAGGCAAATGGGAACATCAGTCATTTCAGACATAAAGACCACTTGATCACGTAGATGAATTAAGACAGGCCTAACCTGTAACTGAAAGACAGTGCTGGCCTGAGTAAAAGAAAGAAATAAGTAATGAATGCTGCACAGTACGGTGTGGGAATTCATCAGCCTGCTCCGCACTCTCCTCCAGGAAGGCAAAGGAAGACTTCAGCAGTGTCACAGCAGCAGTGTCATAGCACTAAGTCCACTTCCAACAGCCAGACTTTCAACAGCCTAAACACAAGCTGCAATCTGCAAGGCCCGCCAGCCACTTCTTAGAATTTGACAGAATTAGGATTTGCCTTAATTAAGAAGGATCAGTTTAAAATGTATTGCATACTTCGGACAGAAGTTGAGAGATCCTTTTTGAAGCATACAAAGATAAGACTTCCCTGAAACAAAGAACTTGGCATTCCTTTCTGAGTGTGCGTGAGTCACCACTGGAAAGCAGTCTCTGCATAGGCAGAAAGTGGAACTACGTATTTTGTTCTACAAAGACATCTATACATGTAGTTCCCCATGATTTTTCAGTACAGGACTGAAATGCAGTACATCTGTAAGCACAGGGATAATGCCACTTAAGTGGTAGAGCAGACGCTGTCACAACTGCTGTCTGCAACACTTGTCCCACTTGGCTAGCACTGTGCCAAGACCCCCAGCCCACTCAACAATAAGGTCTTGGTATTCTGGTGTCTGTGTACCCCAAATGCAATGCTCACTCTGTACTCATTAGGAAAGGACAATACACTTTTTAATAATATGTGATACTGGAGTTGTTCTGTATTAAACTTTGTTAAATTGACAATATGCTGACTTTTAAGAAAAAAGCATGGTATCTTCAGAAAAAACACCAAATCACAACCATAAATGCAAAATGAGAAGAAATTCATATTGTACGAATCAGAAGTATTTGTTACCTGTTATTTCTCTCACTGTTTGGAAGATATTTAATTTCTCCGGATTAATAGCGGCAATTGTGTGGTATGGATCCCTGAAAGATTAAACGGACAAAATGTGATACAATGAATAAACAAAAAAGTCACGTTCACAAAGCTATGCCATGTAGAAATTATTATTCTTTCAGAAAAGGAAGTCAACATTTGGCTTTTCGGTAGCATATGTGGCAGGTTTCTCCAGACCGTTTTCAATTTTTTCAGACTGTTGATTCTACAGAATCTGTAGAAACTTCTCCTAAGTCATCCTGAGGGGAAATAATGGTGCTCACTATCTTGAAGGATCAAATCATCAATATTTGAGTAAATACTTATGCTCTTGGAGAATTAATGGATTCTGAACAACTATGGATGATATCCCTAAAGGAAAAGATGCATGTTTTCAACATTTTTTCCAGGAAGGCCAACTTAAATAATAGTTTTAATACCACACTGCCAGGACTGTACTTATAAAATTGCTACTGAAACAAGTAACAAGCTAAAACCAGAAGAAAACTAAGAGCATGCTGGCAGTGCCTGACCTTGGACATTACAAGGATGCACTGTTTAGAAGGTGTAAAATGGGACATCAAGAAGCACACACAGATCTTTGCCAAGCTAGTTGGTCATTAGAGAACTGAAATACCCCCATCAAACACGAAAATCTCTAAGTTAGGCATGCTATAACATGAAAAGATGAAACTGACTGATTTGACAGTGACATCATTTAGCTTTTCTTGTTTATTTTTGTTTTAAATTTTAAAGAACGAAGAGCATTTGACTGGACAATGTCCACTAGGAGGAAACATACTGCGACACTCCCGTTATTTAATGAATAAAAGCCTAACTCAAACAAAAAAACTCCTTTAAAACTCAATACCACAACGTTATGGTATTTTTATAGGGTTTGTGAGGGTAGCAAACATCTTCAGTAAAGGTGGAACATGCATTTCCATCTCTCCTCCTTCTGCTTTCCAAGAGCAGAACTCCTGGAATTGGAACACACTGGTAATCAACCAAGCTGTCTCTGGGGACAGGTCTCATGAGACTGTGCTGTGGCAGACTAATGGGGTCACTTCAACTATTGTGGAGGTGACTCCAGGATCGTAAAAAACAAAATAAATTCTTAAACCTCAATATAAAGCCCAGTGGACCACAGAAGCATCGTATAAATGTAATTCTAACAATTTGGGGCTCTCAAAAGTAGGTAACAAATTTGTACTACCTAACAGAAACACAACACTTTGCTTTCAAAATGCATTCCTAAAAAAGGAAACACCACAACTGTACTGAACTTGAGGCTGCTGAATTTTGCCTCCAAATCCTAAGATAAGGTAGTCTTTAAGGATACAAATTTAAACCCCCTTAACAGGCAAATGCCTGACATGTTTTTATCAACTTCTAAAACTGCAGACTAATGCAGTTATCTACCATTCTTATTAGCAGAGACAAGATTTCTCAGTTGAACAGGCTCAGCTGGACTTCACAGCTCCAAGAATAAGCGTTTCAGCTGATTGTGGAACTGTAGACAGACAACGAAAGGGAAGATAAAAAGCTGGCTAGCACTGAGGGCTTGTTGCTCCTGCTGCAACAAGGAGCATTTGCTGTTAGTTAAGGCTGTCTGTCCCCAAACTACACCCCCTCACAGGCAGCAGCCCATCCAAAAGGCAGCTTGGCTTTTTAGGACCCCAACCACAAAAAACAATCGAAAGAAAATTGCACCTGAGCTGTAGGGTTCCTCCCCATTTTCTAGCCAACGTGCCCTGTCTCAGGTCAGAGATGTGGATCTTTAAGAAGATCCCTTCATCCACACGCTTTGGCAGAGTACTACCTCAAAAGAACGAGCACTACCAACTCACCAAAATTTAAGGCCTACCTTTATCCCACTTCACATTCAGACTCTAATTAAAGTCAATTCATAATTATATAATTTCTACATAAATAACCATTAATAGTTAACCCTGGAAACAGTTGCTACTTGAACACATAGTTTGCATACACATTGTAACAAAGGCATAGAGACTAAGTTTAAGAGCTCAGACAACAGAAAGGCTACAAAATGATAGGATCAAAAACATGACAGCATCAATTGTAAGTATGAAGTTACGAATCAAAACAACAAAATCCACTCTTAGCATCTTTCACTGACTTCTCTGCTACTACAAAACATCTCTCAGTTCCCCAGGCAGCTAGACTTGAAGTCCCTACAATCTGAAATGCTGAAAATTCACACAAAGAAGCAGCAGTTCACTGCGTAAACAACTTTGTAACAGAAGTTAACTAGAAGTTCAAATGGACGTATTTAAAAAAAAAAAAAAATATTGTTTTTGTTGATCTGCTCATCTATATAATAAACTGCTTCTGTAGGTAGCTAGTGCTTTTTTATTTATTTTGTGTACTACTCATTTGCAAAATTTACAGGAATATTAAACAAAATTCTGCCCCAGAGATGCAAAGTTATTTTAGCACTCATATTTTTTTTTTAGTACACACTACCACAATTTATGCTGTGGAACAATTCAGGTTTGCAGAACTTGGTGTCTTCATGCTTAAGACTGGTTGGAGTGAGTTTTGTTCATGAAGAATGAGACAAAGTTCTGCACAATTTCAATATTAACTGACCTAAAAGGTTTTCTTCTATTAAAATACAGCAACATATTTTAACTCCCTGCTTTATAGTCTGTAATTTATTTTTTCTTTTTTCCCAAGGGACATGGTTTTATTCAAGATTGGTTTTGCTCCTTTTAATTTCAACAGATTTGTTAATGTGACCCACCTTGTAACTCTACAATTAATGCAACTTTTGCAACAAGTGCTCATCTAATTCTGAAACTTGCATTTCACTTAGTACACAGAGAACTGCTCAATCCCTCCAGCTGCCTACCTTGCGTTTACTGCGTACTCCCTGCCAGGTAGGATTCAACAGATTTACAGCCAACCTCATGGCCAGTCATCGGGACAGATGAGGAAGCATTAAGGTGCAAGCACCGACTCCTGCGTGACCTTCTCCAGGCTTCCCCAGGTCCAAAGCAGCTTTTCCTTAAACCATTCAAGCAGCTTTTCCTTAAACCATTCAAACTAAAGTGTTTCAAACTATGCTACGTTAACCTTCCACACTGTACTCCCTGCTGGAGAGATGAGAAGGCCAACTATACAGCCAAAGCCCACATTTGCTGGCCTTTTGAAAATGAGCGAGCTGCAGAGCCCCCACTGAAGCAGATTTTCAACCTTCACATGGCTGGAGTCAAGCTGTAGGTGAAGAAGCATTACAACCAATCACCACATCAAATCTAGGAAATGAGACCTTTCTTTCCACCTCATCTAGTAGGTAAATTTGAGCCATACTACCTAGTGTCAACCACCTTAACACACCTGAACCTAAGACCAACAAAAGATCTGCCACCAGAATTCCACTTAAGATCTGCGTGCAGAAGTTCAGTTCATCACTCTCACACTACGCCATGAAACTGCAAACATGGAGTTAGTCTGGGAATTTATTTAGTATCACACATCTGGACAACCAATTGCAACCAGTACGGAAAGCTCTGAGAAGCCTAAAAAGCATGGTAAAACTTCAAGGCTATACAGTGGTAGAAGTAATTGAATACTTTGTACTGTTAGTGTACAACAAGACGTGTATACCTATTACATATGGAGGAAAAAAAGGGTTTCATCTTGTTAGCATGTTTTGAGAATTCTGCCCATTTTAAAACGACCTGGAATGCCTCAAAGCATCACATATAATTTACCATGGCCAATTACATTATGAAGGATGAAGGCTTGAATTAGTCAGAAAATGCAGTCGCATGTGCGATCTCAGTGACAAAGAATGCAAAGCAAGAAAGTGGCTGCTTGCACTAGGCCTCCCGTGATCAAAATAAATTAACCCTGCTCTCCCTGGACACATCCCATCCTTTCAGAATTTGTACCATGCATTCAATTCTGATACAATGACACAAAGTGCAAACTATAAACAGCAAGAGGCTGGGTATTTGGCTGGACTCTTTCTTTCCAAAAGAGACATTGGTGAGACTTCCAAATACTGGTTCTGTACCTCCACATGACCTGTAATTAAGACTTATTCAACATACAAAGATATTTAAACCAAAACACCGTAGTTGAGTACCCCTGAGTTTTGCACATCTCTGCAATCAAACCTTTAATATATGTAATTTAAACCAATTGACTGTTTTTTCATACATGAGCAACAACCACCAGCCAGGCTCTGACAATTTATGGTACCCAAAGATCACAGTAGGCTTTTCTCCTTCTAGTGCCATCTACTTCATCCTTTCTCTTCCTATAGGTTGAATCATAAGAACGCCATTAACAGTTCCCTTCCTAACTAAGTCAGAAAACTTATTTACCCTGGATCTGCTGTTCAGCACAAGAAGCCTGCAGCCATAAGTAAGAGGTGTACATTCCTGGTTTTGGCTGGCACCATGCCATAACATCTTTCCATTTTGTCACTTACCCATGAATCCCAGTAACGAGGAAGATAAGGTTGCCATTGATCTTGGTACAGTTTATGAACTTGTCAATATTGCTGGAATCCACCGTCTGAGCTGACACTAAACTCCCTGTTCCAATGCCATCACATGCTGCCAAAACAAGGAGTTGGTGTCAACAATTAGGAAAAATGATTACTGACCCAGAACACACTGGTCTTGTAAGTGCAAGACTTTGTTTCTTTCAGAGATAAAGCTGAAGAGATGTGTCAAAATGGTACTCCACCCATATTCCCCCAAACCATGTGTCCATTCAAAACAGTAAGTCTAAGTACCTGCCACAGAATGGCATCCCGGCAAACACCTTGTTTCACAGTGCTCTCAAGGCCAGTATGAACCCCAAAAACTCCCTCTTGAGCCCTCTGTGAACACAGGCATGAGGACTTGGCTTAAAGCAGCTGGCTGGGTGGTCTATCTGCACGCTACTCACTGCAGAAGGAAGGGGTCCCACACTGCTAGCTCAGTGGGTCCCTTGGCTCTGACGGACCTGGGAATTTCACCATTCGCATGCTAGAAAGCGCCTTATACAGGAAGTATGAAAAGTTCTTTCCTCATCAGCTCATTAAATAAATTGAGAGGCCTGAAGAAATGTTGGTACTGTGTGACAGATCTCTGTCTGGCCTTCAAATGTAATTCAATTGCATTTTCTGGGACACGTGATGCACGAAAGAATAAAACCTTTACAACTTCTGTAAGATAATACATCTATCTCCCTAATGAAGTCCTCAAATGGCAACTATTAACACCACACCTGAACCTTTTACACACATGTAATAGCTTTCCTCTGTCCCATTAAGCAAGGCTAAGAGCTTGGCAAGAACAATACATATGTACTGACGTGCATGAACATGTACCTTTCTGGAGGGGGGCGGGGGTGGATCTGTTTACTGCAATTAGGTTGAAGGACAGAACACTACACACACTTAGAATTCAGTGTGTAATTCCCCAGCCTTGGCAGAAATATCTGTGTTTGTCTGTCTCAGCCATGTGGAGTGACTGCTGATTTACAGGGTTTTCGTAGCTTCATTGTGAATTCCTTTTCAGACAGGGCTTCCACTAGGACTGAAAAACAGCATAAGCCCATGCGGGAAAAGTGATGGTGTTTTGCTCCTGAGACATTCAAGCAGGGAGCAGAAAGCCTCCCCTAGAGCTCAGGACAGCAAAGTAATCTGTAGTACTGATGAGGACTGACACCTGTCACTGAAAAACTTCTACTCCTCTCGAAAGACTAGAAAACAGTCTTCTGTTTTCCAGGAGAAGAAAGAAGAAAAACATAGATGTTCTGGGTAAACACAGATATTCTGGGAAAACAGAGATATTTTTAGAGAACAGACAAAGTAAATGGAAACCTAATGCTGTAGTGACAAGTGGGAGACACACCACACACTGAAGGCAAAATTTTAGTGTAGCCTCCTTTGGGATGACAAAAGGAGAGCTCTGAAACTCCTCCAGGAAATACAAGTCATTAAAATGATATAATAAAGAATTCCTTCAGATTTCTCTAAAACCAATGAAGAAATCCCCCTCATTTTTATCTAAGCAAAAGTAATTGGCTTAGTTATATTACCATTATAACTGAATAAATTTTCATTCCGTTGTATTTAGGAACACATTTCACACACAGCCTACACAGTTCAAAGTTTTGTGGATATCCAAAGGCTATTAATATCAAGTATTCTACAGCATACTCATCCATATTTCATTCCAAACTAACACCCTGCTTTGGTCTACTAAGGTATAGACTACATTCAAGAAAATTTATACCAAATTACTGCCTACCTTTAGGACAAATGTCAGTGCAGGGCTTGCACATCTTAATACCATTTTCTTCAACCTCCATCTTAGAGCTTGGACACGCACGAACACAAGAACTGGAATCGACCACAAAGTTGTCTGAGCAGAAAAAAGAAAGATATTGGTAGAAAGTGAACCACTGGGCTAAACAATACTGGAACATATGGGTTTGGACTCTACTATGTCAATACATATTCTTATTTACCTCAGCACTTCCACATAAACACCAACGTTTAATATTCAGTGTTTTCAAAAGCATCTAAATAAGGCAGTTAGGCATGGCTTTGGTCACTCACGAAAATCTGTGAACTGTCAGTTCATAATACCCCCCTGTCCACTCCCTGTCCCCCCCAATTTGTTTTTATTATCATCTGTGAAAAAAAAAAATAAAAAAAAAAAATAAGTTATGGGAATTGGAGAGAAATAAAACAAGATGCTCTGCCCTCTTTCACACACACAGAAGTATATTTGTCTGGGGTAACACTCCATGGGACAATGACAACTATTTCAATTTTGCCTTGTCAAACAACTGCCAAAGGGGCTTTAGACTGATCCTACTTGATTGAAAGCTTAATGTCAAGAGGGAAAAATAAGTCAGAAAGTTCAATGACGTATTTAGACAAAGGATCACATCCCTTAAGTAGTACAAGATATACCAGTGTTGTTAAAAATAAATATAAATTTGGCTTGCTTAGAAGTCCAACACTATTATTAGAGACAGAATTAAGCCTTGACAGTCCTAGCCTCATCCTACTGTCAGTGAGAATTTTGTCACAGAGATTCGAAGTTTGGACTTAGCTTTGTGTTGAATTATGACACTATTTTTTTTTTATATATTACCCATTTTTCTCACAGATAAATTACACATAAGCAATGCACACCACAACCAGAAATCATGGTGGAAATTAAAGGGAGAGCAAGAATACTGTCTCCCTTATTTTTCTATCTAAAATGTCTATATCAGACTGTATCAATCAACTCTGTAAGTATTTGGGACTCATCATCTGGCTTGCAATTCAGAAGCATGTGTTTTTCACATGTATGGATTTTTTTTTTAAACACCCCCCTCCTCCCTGCTACTGTAATTTTACTTGTGGCATTATTAGTATAGCATGTCTTCTTCCTCACGGGGAAAAACTGCAGAAAATATTTATGGTAACTTGATGTTAGTCCATCATCATTCCAAGAAGAGGGCATCAGCATCATGAAAGTGTTTGCTACCAGGTAGTACTGGTGGTGGACTAGTTATTTTTCTGAAACTGTGATTTCTACACTTTTACAATCCCACTAATAAATACAGCATTTGGCGCTATTTTAACACTTCATTTCTAAACATACAAGGGCTAATCAAAACCATGACTATAACAAATAGTTCTGTCTTCATGACTATAACAAATAGTCATGAAGAGAGAAACTCAGTGAATTC
The DNA here is from genome assembly GCF_964035555.1 of Netta rufina. Lineage (NCBI taxonomy): Eukaryota > Metazoa > Chordata > Aves > Anseriformes > Anatidae > Netta > Netta rufina. The sequence continues at coordinate 8,279,299 of NC_140129.1, forward strand.
CCTTTCTTAAAAAAAAAAATCACTCTAGTATAAGACACTTGGAAAGTGTCAGCAACCCAGAACATCTCTGTCTTCAGTTAACATGTGACTGAGTTACTAAAGACTGCATGCACACGCAGAGCTATTTAAGACTGCACTATTCACTTAGCTCTCGTTCTCTCATTGTTTTGTGAGGTTCTTGAAATGCAACTCAAAATTTTCCATCCCTGGAGGAAAAGGCAGATAACACAGCACTTACGTGGGCATTTCTTGACGCAAAAAGCCCCATACGTGTACTTGGCATTGTGATTATGTTCCAGTTGGAAGGTGGTAGGATTGTACACAAATGTCTGCGGGCACTGCGTCACACATGCACCACTGTCATTGAAATTCATGCAGGCCTGCAAAGCAAGAGAGAAGAAAAAAATCACCTTGATTAAATCATATAGTTGGTTGTGGTTTGTTTTGTTTTTTTAGCTTACCAGTCCTGATTACTCAGAAGTGTTGCGACAGTGAGAGTTAAGACGCATGTTTTTCTAACCCCCGTTTTGTCTACTTAGATTTCTTGCTAGGACCTTGGCAAATACATGGCACATAAAGGAGGGCTCACAGAGACCCCTTAATTTGAAACACTGCTGCCTGTTACAGCACTTCATACAGAAACATAACAGAACCGTAATTTGTTTCATAACTATTGTTACTACTACTAATCAACTAATTCACAACTCGATGGGACATTCTAAAACTGCCAAGAGTGAACAGCTATTTATCTTAGTCAGTCTAAACAAATGCTAATGACTTTTCCTTAGAGGTCCAACCTTTTGATTTCTTACAGCATGAGTCCATAGTCCAGCTGAAAACTGAAATTCCCAATTAGAAAGCAAGAGGGATAAGAACTTCTTTTGAGCCAGCACAGGAGGGGGTCATTTCCCTAAGTGGCAAGTTTAACAAGGTCAGTTGCTTCACACACTGGGAAAGGAAAATAGGACTTTGTATCACTTAGTATTCAAGCTCAGCCACCCACAGCTGACAGAGGACAGGGCCCTGACAAATGAAGAGGAAAGTGTGTGGATAAAAAGAGTAATGGTATGCAAGGAAAATAATTGACTGTGAAAGGTTGATAATTAGTAATATTAAAAAAAAACAAACATACCACACCACTGATTTTGACATTCCTTATCACCGTGAATCGTATCTATGGTTTTAACCACAGCTTAAAAAAAACCTGTTGGGAGTAGCAATCACAAAGCAAACTGCAAATGTCTAGTGTCAAATCTCATATGAATATGAAAGCTGTAGCCTGGCTTGCATCCCACTAGCATTTTAAGCAACCACTGCTACTGGATTCTGCCTCCCCACTTACCAGTCTCTAGCAGCCACACTGCCTTAGAAATTTCAGTCTAGGGATGAATCTGGGAATTTTCCTGGTAGTCAGAAATACCGAGGTGAACCTGAATCTTTAAAGAGTCAGCAAGCACACCAGTGAGACCCTCCCACCCCACCAAAGGCTGGAAGTTAAAGAAAAGTGAAAAAATTCCCCTGTTCTTCAGCTTATCTCCATTCAGGTCATGACAGAGGTTACCTGTCAGGTCAGGAGATTTCAGGAAGTTAAGGCTAACAAAGTAACAGAAGAGAAGGACACACACTGCTGAAGAACGGGACAAATAGGGAGTTCCATGATGAAGGCACCATCCTAGCCTGAGTATGAACTTCCACTGTCCTCAGGAGCTTGCAGGTAGGCCAAACCAGTCCTGTCTTTGCTGGTTCATTAAAAGTTGTATTCAAAAAAATCGTAGTTCCTCAGAGAACCAGAACTATGATAAACACAGTCAGTTTCTTCCTCATCAAGAACCAGACAGGAAGTCCACTCTATCAATAGGGATTTCTGAGTATTTAGCCAGGCCCTGCTATGCATTTCAAGCTTTAGATCCAGTTAGGTTTTGAATACAAAATAGAAGAACATGTCTAAAACGTTGTTTTAGCATGTTTGTTTGCAGTTATGTCGGATGATGATTATTGTCTTGCTTTTATATAACTGAATATCCAAATGATCGCATTGCAGCATATGGAGGAGGAAGATAATTTTATTTAGAAATAATAAAGCCATATTTAAAACGGGATGCTGTTACAAGCTGCCATACACTGAAGGATTTTTAATGTTTCATAAGCTGTGCTTTTGCCTATCAATAAATATTATTTTAGTTTGTTTCCTCAACTTTACATCCATGTTGACTTAGGAAGTGCTTTGTCAAGTACATGACAATCCTCTGATGATTGTGTAGCAAATGCAAAAAGCCAAGCACATCAGTGCTCTTCACAGAGATGGTACTTCTCAGGAAAAGCCCACATGGAAGACTGGAGAACTTTTAATTCACGACCGTAATATTTCATACACATTTGTAATTGCTTTAGTAACAAACTTCTAGGATGTGGTGCTAGATGTTGCTAATATGTGAATGAAAGTACGTACATAGGGAAAAAACAAGTTAAATGAGTTGTGTCCTTCAGCTGAAAACTAAGCACAGCTTTCACTGCCTAAAGGGTTCCACTTTTCACCCAGTGTGGTGTAAGCAAGTAATGGCTAGTCTTGAAAGACCCCTGCTGAATTTCGTTTACATTGCTCTGGGGCCAGGAGCGAATGAGACCGATGCCCTGGGTACTTCTCTGCAGGAGCAGAACAAACACGCTAGCGTGATTTTTAGCATACACATTTCCACAGCTGCCACTATTCAGGAAATCTAATTCATTTCCTTTTCTGCTGGGCTATTATAGAACACGGATACACAAGTTGTGGGTTCAACACCTCAGCACTGGAAATGTTCCTTAGCTGTCATTATGGAAGCAGTAGCTGCATTTTTACCTCTTTCCTTTACATACATGTATTGACGTTATATGATGACACGGGCAGGATGTTTTTTTCATCTCTCTTCTCCAAACCATTACAGAAGTTCCAACAAGCTTTGAATCAAGCCTACAACACACACTGATTACATATGGTAAAGTCCCAATTACAGACTTGACAGTGATTGAAGGCCACCACTGCATTTCCTCAGCAGTAAAAGAATACCATTGAGAACGTGTTTTGGGAGCACCGCACCTACCACTATCAAACGGTATCTGAATAGTGAGAAAGTTTGGGTTACAGATAGAAGAAGATTCATTTTTGCCTGTTCGCTGCGATCCTCTTGCCTAGAGTAGCAAAACATTTGCAATTGTCCAAACCATATGATCTCTCCTCCCAGTCCTATCTGGCAGATTTTAGAAGGAGCCCACCCAAGCTGGTAGATGTTTGTCTCCTCAATCACTTGGGTACTTCCGAAGATCCACTTCTCTGAACCCATTCTAGTTCTTGGCTTTTTCAGACCTAGGTTTGCTACCCCTGAAAACATGAGCAAAACTTGCCTCTGTAACACAGAGATGAGCTGCATGTTTTTTGAGATCAGTGTGGGGAGCTGAAGCTGCTGACACTACTACAAATACAAACGGTAAACAAAATAAATATGGCTAAAGGCCTCTATGTACAGAATGCTTGTTTTTTAAGGAAAAAATAGCCTTTCATTTTTTCTTTTTAATCTTACGCACATGTAGTAGAATACATACATTGGGGTAGAGTATTTTGGGAACTGCTTTTCTTCCCAGTACGGCTAGTAAAAAAACACTGAGTTTAAATCAAGCCTGGCAGTAATAGGGAACATCTTTCACAAAGAAGCTAAATTGTATTCTTGACTTTCAAATAAAAAGCACACCAAGCAACAATAAAAGCTATGCTCAAATGTAATGATAAATACTTCTAAAAATTCCCTATCACCTCTAAAAGTTAATTTTAGGAAAGCAAAAGATAAAAATCACAGAGATTAGCATATTAATGTTTCCCAATCTATATTTACAAATCTCATAAATCTTTTAATGGGGAATATTAAGTAGATAAGTGATGCTAATATAACGTGAAAAATATTAAATGCTAGAGTTCACAGTCAAAATCTGGGAGTGTGCATGCAATACATTATAAGGGGCAGAACTGTGAATTTCATGGATTAAAGCATTAAGAACTTTCACTGTGACTGCCAGAAACAAGAAAAATGGGAAGTCTCACACATACAAAGCAATCAGTGTCTTTAGGTCCGGAACAGCCTCCAGCACATTCCCGGTGGCAGCAGTCGCTGACGTAGGGCCCATAGCACCGTCCATCACACTGCTCTGCGCACACTGTCTTGGTTACTAGGAGGAGAAAGGAAAAATTATCGTGTCAGCATCAGAACCAAGGAGACAGCTTTTCAGCTGCACACTGAGGAAAACAAGCAGAACAACGCCGTACTGAAAAAAAATACAAGCTTTAAGGCAATTTTTTTCAATGGCAGGCAGTAGTAACTGTTTTCCTCCATTATACCTTTACAATACCTTCTTCAAGAATGTACCATTGCCAGAAGACTGCAAAGGAAGATTTTTTTACAGTTGTTTATTTTCACCCTTGGAACATAATGTAGAATACTATTTTCAAATGACTGGAGCTTAATAAATAGCTGATGGACAGATATGGAGAGAAAAATAATAATAATAACAGAAGAGCTCACCAGTTCCACATGAGTTTTTCCCCATGAAAAACTGCGACACTGAGTAAAAAGCATGTAGAAATTCAATGAGGCTAGCAATCTCTGAGCCAAAAGCTGTTCTTGATGGCAATCAATTTGAACAAATTGGGAATGAGAACAGAATACAACCTTCAGACTGGAACATATTTGGAAATACCACTCATCTTTTTCTAGTAACACGATCCAGCCTTCACTCACAGGTAAACAACTACAGTCTACCCACTGGCAGGTGCAGCAATTTAAGTGGAACCACACTGCTGTACCTCAGGGCTTAGTCTTGGACAAAGAATGGTCAGCAAGTGGAGTAACTTCTTCCCCTCAGCCATCTTTATCTTCCGTCTTTATTTTACAGGAAAGGGAATGAAAAGTTTCTGCAGGACTATACCAACCTAAGGAAATTTGAGGAAGCTGTGCTGTCAGCTCTTTTGATAAGGAGCAAGGAAGTTACACTTCTGTAATTAAACTTAACCAATTATTTTGTTAAAAGCATTTCACTAGTTCTCTATAGAAAACATTTTTCAAGAGGCCAAAGAACACAAAATTTCGTCCAACTTCTTGCTCCATTCTAACGTGATGCATTGGTGATTCCTTTTTATTAATGCTTCCAAACTGAATTCCCTCCACCACTTGCTGGAAGTACTTAAGGTAACACCAAAGCTTCTTAATATACACAGTATTTATTTAGGAGATTAAAAATGTAAATAACGAAAGAGAAGTCATCATTTATAGTCTACAGAATAAAGTAATGCACTTCAAGAGTAATTCCAACTTGCTGATACCAGAGACTGCACTAGAAAACACTTCTATGCCTCACACAGTAAGATTTTAAAAGTAAGGGAATTTTTTGTAAATGCACTGACTGCCAACATCACTAAAGAAACAGATTGAAGGCTTTTACTTAATAACTGTACTGATACAATGTTAGGACTGATAGGAAACAGTATCATAAGGTAACCAGGACAGACACAGACTCTCCTCATGAAAATTAAGGACTCAGTAAGTCAGCGTCTGCACATTGTTCAGACAGTTCAGTTCAGAACCTGGTCTATTGCATTTGGGTTTAGACTGGATTAGGCTCTATCTGTCTTAACTGCGAATGGAGGTGAAGCCTCCTGACTTAACACAGAGCCATGTTTGCTAGAGCCTGTTTGGGTCCCAGGGTCCCCCCAGTTGGAAAGGAGAGGACATCGTGGCACGGCATGGCCACTTTCCTCACTGCTGCTCCACTGCGATTTAATGTTTTGTTTAAATCTGGAAAGTTTTGGTGTATGGTACCTCTGTGTAGAAAATTATTTTGAATACCTAATTAGCTCAGTTATAATTTCTTCCCCTGAGTGCAGCTGCTGTTGGGATGCCCACCAGGACTCCGCAGCCATTGCTTCCATGGGCAGACAGCCTCCGGGCTGGCTTCTCCAAGGGCTGCTGCAAGTGCCACCCTGTCAGCTACAGAGAGTGCCAGGAATCTGCAGCATCACCCCAAAACAGGCCGGGAGGAGATGAATCCCCACCTTGGCCATGCCAGGTGTCCCGTCACCACGCCATGCAGTGTATCTAGAGAACTCGTCAGCTCACTGGCTCCTACATTGAGCAAGCCCAGATCTGCATTTTAAAGGATTTCACGATTCCATCAAGCTGTGCCACAGGTCCCAGCGCTTCCCAAGGCTGCGTAGTTTAAACAGCAGTAGGAAGTGATCTCCAGTAACAGCAATAGATTTAAGCAATTTACTGGCACCTTTTCAGCAGTTTTTAACCTACTAGTCTAGGCTCACCTAAACTATTCACCCTCTTCGAGAGCCCCCCGTAAGTCTTCTGTCATGTCTAAATTTCCAGATACTGATTTATTTATTTATTTATTTACAGTCCTTAGCATTTTAAGAGACTACAATTTATTCCAGAACATGTTTCCTTCTAAAAAGAAGAGCAGGAGCACGAAGACTGATGTGGTGGAGCACAGCCCCTTTCCAGCAGAAAAGTTCGTGCCCTCACGAACTCTGCTCCTCTGCGTGTGAGCAGGCACTGGTTTCACGCAGCCTCTAGCAAGCTGTTCAGGATAGGGCACGTGTTTGAGTTTTCCTGAACACTGCAAAGATGTAAAGTGGTTTGCAAAATATATAGTTGTCAAGGCTTGTTGCTGCTTCTCCCTAATTGTTTATTTCATGTTTATTTGACTGGGAAAGCAAACAGTGCCAACAGAACTGCCAACATTTCATTATAGGAAAAGGACACAGCACACCTTATTTACCTTTTGGAGAAGGAGCCATAAGGCATCTTTAGTGGCAACATACAAAGACAGAAAAAAAAAACAAAATTTAGCTCTGAATTTTTTTGAAGGACTCACTCAAGACAGTTCACAGCAAAGGGTGTTCCCCAAAACAAAACAACTACAGGGCAATACTATGTAATAATAATAATAATAATCTGATTGTTCAGACTCCAGTAAACATAGCTCAACAGTTCAACTTCCTGCTATCACTATCACAGTGTAACCCTGCAGAAAATGAACTTTGCTGCACACATTTAAAACAATGGCAACTTTTCCCCAAAAACTTCCTCCAAACACAGACAATTTATGGTACAGCTGCAACTCAAGACCTATCATGACAAAATGTGCCATGCATTGGGGCTGGTTTCTGAAGAGAAGAACAGAATGCTGACTGCCAATCTGCACTGGTGTTTCACTACAATAGCCAAAAGTTGTGCTGGTCACGGGGTGGAATGGGCACTTCAAGTGTGTGTGCTCAATTAATCAGTCTCTCTTATTGTTTCCCTTCATCTTTAATTATGTCAGGGCACTATAAATCTATGAAGGAAAAAATGGAAAGTAACTGAAATCAATGAAAAACTCTTATGAACATGCAAAGTTATTAGTGAAATACAAGGATTTTAATTAAAGATGCTGGCTCCAAGCAAAAATGCTGGGTTACCCTGATTGATCTAAGCTGCTGGTTCAGCTCTTTCCATCTCCCTCACCAGGCTCCCGCTTGCCTTTTGCTGCTCTAATTGGGTACTTCCTGCCTCGGCACCTTCTTTTTCTCAGCAACATCAGCTGCAGAAAGACTGTATAAATACAGTAATGCTCAGGCCAATCTCCTGTACATATACACAGTCACACGGTGTTTTACGTTTGCTGAATGCTTAGGTTTGGGGCCTGATTTAAAGGTTATTTCCCTTTTTTTGCCTCCCCGTAGTTTTAATTTAAATTGTTCTCTTTCAGTTTCATTCCTCTAGGACAAAGTGCATAATCTGTCATTTTAATAAAATAATGCAGTCAATTTATAAAGCTTTCAATTTCTTTTCATATGAAAAAGAAAAAAACCCTTATCAGAGATATCAACAGCAAAAGCAGTAACAGTCTAACCGCAGATTTTCAAATTTGACTACTAACTTCCAAAAGCTTTTGTTCTTGTGCTTATTTTAAAAAGTGGTTTACATAGTGGGTGTGCCCAATACCCTGAAAAACATGCTTTTTAAGAGCTATTCCACATTAGCCTTTCCTGACACTAAAACAAAGAACACTCTCTAGCTTTTAAGTGTTTCATATTAATATTTACTAATATTTTAATTGTAAAAGAAAAATGGGTTGTTAGCTGCATAATACAGTATCCTGAAATTATCTCTGTTCTAAATCCTAATGGAACAGCTTATTTAAATTTTCCCATTAATTGCCTTCCTAAATGCATAAATTTTCTTGTCACATTTAGAGAGATGTTAGGATAGAGTTAGATGCAGGTGGTGTTTCAGACAGAGTTATACATACAGAGAGACATAGCTGGAAGGCAACATAAGAAGATAGGTAGATGATACTCATGCAAAAACAAAAGGATCTTTGTTTTTTTTTTTTTTTTCCATATGTAATTTGAAATGAAAGACACGGATTAAGATCTTTCATTTTTTATCCTTTTCCTAGGAAAATAATTTAAATCTTATCTTGGGAGGGGGGCTCATCAGAATTTTTTGCTTCAATGACTGGATAAAAAAATGCAATTATTAAATACAGACATGGTTATGTTCCTTCTGGTCCTAGGAACAAAACTTTTTGATGCTGGGAAGTAATAAGGTCAAATTCTTTTCCTGCAGGTGTTTGACGGCTGCCCATCCTCAAGGTGAATACGTGAAGGTATAGGCTGTTTGCAATACCGTTCTTCCCATCTCCAGCTTGTGTCTAAGAATCACATTAATTAGACTGAAAGCCAGGGCAGAACAAGTCAGAAATGAAGGCAGCAAAAGCTTAACACCACTTGGATTTTTATGTTTTGATTTCCTACTCATACTCTAATTCTTTGCTTTAATGTTTTTAAGAAAAACAAGTTTTGTGAAAATGCGATGAAGAAATGCTCATTGCTAGCCCAATATTCACTCTTTTTATTAAATCCTGCTCTTTACCCAAGGCAGCACAAGGTCAGGTAGGCAAAAGGAAAGCACACAACCTAAAATTAACTCCTGTACCTGGCAATTGCTGCAGGAACTATACTGACAGTGTGTTTCAAGGTAAAAGGCTGTAAGTAGCTATTTCAAATTAGGAATGTGTGATCCGTGCATCTCCCTGGAACTTAGATAACATATGTCTTTGATAGTTTATTAATCCATGGTCATGCCTTAGCCTGTCCCCACTGTTTGGATATGAGAGGGCAGTCACTGTGAAGAAAGTGAGAGCTGTCACTCTGGGAGCAAAGCTACTGTGCAGCTCTGCTAAGCTTCTGACTTTGCAACACTGCAGATAAGTTTTGCTCTCTCTGGTATTATTACATTAATCCACCAAATCAGTTTGGTTATCTGAGAGCAGCGCTCTGGGGAGGTTGAGGCCATGTGAGCTGATCCTGCCACGTGGGCTTCTGCAGCCACGCGGAGTCCAGCTGGGCTGTCCAACACTGCATACGGCTGGAGCCTCAGCCTGCTCGAACCAAGGCTTGAGCCAGGATCAGATCATCCTTATCCAGCAGAATCGCCAAGGTTTTGCACTATTCCCTAGTGAGATAACCACGTAAGGCCCAAATAAGTCTGTCCAACTTGGGAAGAATTACCCACATCCTTACAGAGATGGACAAACAGACCTAAGAACCATCATTAATTAATTCTAATCTGGCCATGATATAAAATAATTCTAGCCAACTAGATTTCCGTCTCTTTCCTCTATGTGCTTCAGTACATAACCTTGCTGTACGGAGGTTACCACTGAATTCTTTGCAGCATTCATAGACTGCTAGAAAGAAAGGAGAGGTACTAGCTCAATTCAGACAAACAAGAATACACTTCATTATACAGTTATTCCTGCAACCTGTCCTGAAGTACTTTTAATCACACCCGCAGATAAAGTTCAATATGAAAGAGCAATATAAGAACATGTTAGCTTTAGCAGAGCTATAATTGTCAGCAGCTTTGCCAGCAACATCAGCTGATGCACCTGAATGCAAAGGAGCACAGGAGAGCAGAGCCTCAGCAAGCACGCAGCTCTGTCACCCGCACCCTGTGCTTTGTCACGGGCAGGAGGTCGGATTGGATTTCCTCATCGTGGTAAACCCTAAAATGTTCACGTCAAGCTCTCTGCTGTTTCCAGTTTCCCACAATTTCTTGCTCTGAATGGTGGGGGAAAAAGGCATTGTTGCTCTGTTTCTAATATTTCCAATGAAAAACATGGCTAACGTTGGGCTATCATAAGTTCAGAGAGTTAGCTGGTACATCTGCTTGGTAGCAGTTAAATCCCAGCTACAACACAGCCAAGAAAATGAGCACAAGCCAGAGCAGTGCTAACTCAGGGGTGTGAAGGTCTCAGCAACCATTTCATTTCCTGGGGGGAGAGACTCCAGTAAACCCAACCAATTTGCACCATCCTGAATTTCAAAGAAGGAAAATGTAAAGGATAGCTCTATTGCTGCAAGAGGAAAAAGGGAGAAACATGTAGGAAAAGACAGCTCTCAATTTTCTCCTCTTTTCTATTTGCTAATATTGTAACTGCACTTCTAACTCCTTAGTGCCTGTCTGGAGGAGCTGAAAGCACACAAAGAATCTCAATATAGTTCTTTTTTCTTATTCATTTTAATGCTGTCTAAATTCAAGAGGACAGACAGACATTGTGAACAACCCTTCACTTGCTACTTCCTTCACAAAAAATCATTATTCTCTTTCAGTATAACTCAACTACGTTCTGAGTTATTATAAAGAGAACAATTCTGCAAGATAATTAATACTCCCAGGCTCCCACTGAAATAAACAGAGTACTCTGGCATTAGGAACTTTGCAGCATCAGGCCATCATTAAACATCTCCAAATCCGCCTTGTAGACTTTTCTATTCCTGCAGTATTCATTTCAGTGTATTCCAAAATAACCATCAATATTCTCAGGAGCCATGCTCCATGTTGCCGCCAAGAAGTGAAAAGAAAATTCAAGTTAGCTTAAGCATTTTTAGAAAGCACAAGGGAGGAAAGAAAAACATAAATTCACATGGGGGGAAAAAAACAAGATCATCAGTTGGCAAAAATATACAGAAAAAACCTTGAAATGTTTCAGAACTGCGCTAAAAAGAAAATTTATAGTATCTCTTCACAATAATAGTAATAAAAAAAAAGTAGGATCCCTGTTGCATCATTTTTCAGTCCTTTGTTTCTCAGGGTCTTGCATACTTACAGGTCTGGCAGTGATTCTCTGTGGGTCCCCAGCATCGGCCTGTGCAGGATTTGTGGCATCGACCACCTTCGGGAACGAAAGAAAACAGGGAGATTAGAAATGTGGCTTCCTTTCATTTCTTCACCCTTCGACAACCACTGAAGAGAAGGGTCCATCTTCCCTTTGGAGAGCTTCTATGCTTTACTAAGTTTGAAACCATGCCTGTAAAAAAGTCCAGATACACAGCCAGAATGGGTAGCAAACGTATGGGTACTTATCTAAGTGCTTTATACCCTAAATCCCTGTGTGCTACAAATAATGGCTGGCACATTGTAAAACCAAAAAAGATGAAGTGTGGAGGAGCAAGGAACAATTTCACCACCCAGTGCTGTTGCTCTGTACATCCTCCATAAGACCTGCTCATTCCTCCCATGGGATGAGAACAGGCTGAGCAAATATCCATCTCATCTTGTGTTCAATTTCACCTGCACAATGGGGCACTAAACTCAGTGCCTTGGCAGGAAAGTGATCCAAAACCAATCCTTCCCCCTAAAAGACTGTACAGTCTTCATGTCCAAAATCACAGTGAAGGAAATTTGCTCTGTGCAGCCACTTCTCCACAGTGACAGCTGAACTCACAGGACCTTGCCTTTTCTGACTGCAGAGTCTCTAGCTGCTTGTGGTTGTGGTTCTGCTTCTGAAGGAGCCTCGTGGAGGAGATGCTCTGCATCGTCCTTCCACGTGCTGACAGGCTTAATCCCTCAAGACAAAAGGGAACAGAAAGTGCCTGCATTGCAAATACATATGGGGGAGGAAGAGTTAGCAACAGTACCTTTTCTAAACTTTCACAAACTACCTGGTAATCTTGCACTGAGGAGGGAGAGCAATTCACACCTTCCATTTCACGGCTAACCACTAACCACTGTGCAAGGAAGTGAAAGCGTTGGAATGACTGGCACATACTCTCGCTGCATCTTTTGTTACCTGAGAAAACACCCGGCCAGTCCCACGCCAGTTCTGACGGTGAGCGAAGGAGATCTCATCCTGCAATTCCATGGCCAGAGCTCAGCCATGCTCCTTCCTCCCTCCTGAAGTGCAGGAGCCTTAGAGCACCGCATGTCCCAACGGCTATAACATGGGTGCTGCTGGAGCAAAGCCCCTTACAGGGAACCAGACCTGAAGTGATGAACTGAGAAAGCTAACACAAGCACCGGAAACGCCGCCGCACAGCCCTTCCTGAAGCTCTTCTGACCTCAGTAACCTGACCTCGCCTCGGATTAAACTTTTATTCATCACTGAATACTGCTGAGAACCTATTAAGTGAATTTCCACTTTGGACCTGATCCAGAAGCTTACTGAAGTCATCAGGAACCTTTCAATCCTGTACTAGCAGCAGTAGCTGTTAATGCTGCTCTGCTGCACCCTGCACTAAACCACATACTGTCCACAAGCTCCCACTTGGGAAACAAGGTTGGAGAAAACACAAAAGCAAAGGTTGGATCACCCCAAAAGACGAGTGTACCTACCAGATGTTACACAGTTAAACGGAACCACAGTCAGAGTAGCGTAAAGTCAGACTTTGTGTCGCTACTTCTGTAAAGCCAGTGCTCTCCTCTCGGGTCTCACGCAGCACTGAAGGTGCTATTGATTATGTTGTGCAGTAATTACGTGCTGTGTGCCAACTACCTTGTTAAAACCACCGGCTCCTCACTGCACTCGTGTTCGTTTCAAGCAATTATACTGGGGGAGCGCTGGTGCTGACATCACCAGCACATAATTTGCTGTCACATGCTGCCATCTGTTTATTTAGTTCAGAGATACACTATAACTACTTAATGCAAACTCATTCTGGCTGACAGAGAGGGGACTCCATCTGGCATGAATAATGCAACTTTAATCAGTAATAACGATTATTATGATTATTAAGAGGCTACTGGAGCTCCGTGCAGAAAGCTAACACATCCGTATTGATTTATAAGAATGGAAGTTTAAAAAAAAAACAACAGGTGAGGTAAACAACAAATTCAAGGAAGAACTTCCACAGAAGAGAGCCTTGAAATGACACAGTTTGCTTGCTGGGTTTGGTGCTCACTTTGCTGAATAAAAATGATGCCCAGGAACTGGGTTGTTATAAGCCCTGACCAACTGAACAAGCAGGAAGGAGAAAGGGCACGGCAGGGAGTGCACATTTCTGTACCTGCCGCAGCATGGCCCTCACCAGAGCATCATGGCTGGGGGAAGGCAGGGAGGAACCACAACCCAAGGACCGCAGAGCTGCCACCTCCTGCAAGGCTCCATTTTATGCCTGACCCTAACTTACGGTCAAATCTGACATCTGTCCTGCTCAAGGGGGCTGGGATTCAGGGAGAAAGCTCCAAGGCTGGCAGGCAGACACAGGGAAAAGCGTTGCACAGACCACTCGCAGCCACGTATTCCTGAGGCAGAAGAAGGCACCAGTTCAGCTCTTTCTGCCCCAGACTTCTGCCCTCTTCCAAAATTTACTGCAGGCACTGGGCTTTCCTTTGCAGTTTCTGCACTGAGATAACAGAAGATACTTCAAGCATCCTTCCAAGATACCTCTTACTAGAGAGGCCTCCCACACTTCTGCACAAACAACATTTAAAATGAAAATCTTCACACTTCAAACTCCTAGATGCTGAGCTGATCCTCAGCAGGCAACCAAAATGTGCTCAGCCAACTCTACTCCTCCTGGAAATAAAAGTGATCCAGCATCTTCAATAATCATTATTTTTTTATTTAAAATCTTGCACGCCTGCTTCCTGGTACATGACTTTGTTTATCAGTGTCAGATGATCATTTGCATTTAAATAGAGATATTTAACAAAATAGCAAGAAAAGGCTGCCAGCTTTCCTTTTTCTCATTGGGAACTCAAAGTCTGTGCTTCATTGTTTTCACTTTTCTCAGCTGCATAGACACAACAAGGAGCCGAGCTTGTAGGCAGCACACCTCTGAATTACATTACATGTCCTTTTGAAGGTCAAATATACCGAGAATTAAAATCAAAAAACAAACTCCCTCCGAACAGTGTCTCTATATTGGTCTGTTTGTTCAAAAAGAAAAATAACTTTCTTTGCTCTCAGCAGGAACTGGTCCAGATTCTGCTCTCACATAACTCACTATTTCACCTGGCTTTCCCACCATAATAAGGACAGATTGCAACCCATTAAAGATCAGCTCTGTAAATCTTATCACAAAAATAGTCCCATGGAAGTCAACATAAGTAGCCAGGAGCATAAGGAACATCCATGTGAGGAACAGTTTTCATGATGAGATCTATATGCCAGGCTTAAACAATAATAAATCGATCAGCTCCGAGACTAATAAAGTCTTTACAAAAACTGTACTACTTCTCACAAATCTTTCCATATGTATTTCTTCTGATTTTTAGATTGTAGCAAGCCAACAGAGATTTGAGAAAAAGAAAATCAAACAATTCCTGGCATAAAATAGATGATTCCTTTTATTCTTTGTGTCTCTAAAATATGCCAAAACCTACTAACGTATAGAAGCAAGGTGTAGGCGAAAGAAATAATGAAGAAACGGCAAACTGCACAAGTATTTTTCCTTTCATCTTGAGACAACAGCTAATAAAGACAGAGGATTCCTTCCTACGATTTCCACTGCTGGTTCTTGGCATCAAGATGCTGAGCAAACTGCAGTCTTAATGGCAACCAGGGGGACCCAGGAACACTCACCACTAGTAGTGGAGCAGCCCAAACCACCCAAAAGGAGCACGAGTTCACCTGTAACAATTCCTCATGCATAGTCTTACTATAATCAAATAATGAGTCAAGAATTAACTGGAATTTGCCCAAAGGCAGATTTCTAATGGACTCTATCTTGTAAGCGCAACCTTACCCATTTGCTAAATTCTTGTACATTAGTGAAGGCACATAAGCAAAGAATTTTTTTCTTTCCTAGTGACATACGGAAAGGAAGAACCTTGCTCATTCTCCTGCCCTCTTTACAGAAGCAATGCTAGAGTACAGTTCTGCTCCTGAACAGTAGCACTGCTTGGAATACGTGATGACATTTGATTCAATAGAATGCAGAGGAGGAGGGAAGGAGTTAACAGGAGGCTTACATAATTTTTACAGACTTTGTTATGAAATCTAAACTTAGAAATGGAAAATTTCCACTGGAACATAAGAATTAGTTTTGCTTTGGCAAATTTCATGCAGACAACCAATGGCTCATCTCCTGGGCTCACCTTCCCTTGGCCGACACTAATGCGACTTACCTTCATTGTGGAGTCCATTGCAGACTACCAGTTGTAACTTCCAGGGTATTTTATTTTTTTATTTTATTTGTGAAAGATGCCTCTACTCTCCCTGCCTCTGCTGGAGAAAGTCACAAGCAGAAAGCATTTGCTCGCTAGGCTGAGAAAGACCAAGGTTACTTTATCCTTGTGCTTTCCCAAGAATTGAGAACGGCTTTCCTTTGTCTCCAGACTGACTTTATTATTTGAGGAGCAGTAAAACCGCAGAGGATTAAGTTACTGACAACACAAGAAAAATGAAGTCCTCCTCTTAACTCTTAGCTCAGTGTAGTACAGAGAACGCTGCTTCTCCCTCATCAGCTATCCCAGCTGCTTTAAGCAGACCTCTGTCAAGAGGCCTGGAAGGAAAGCATAAGTAAAACAAAAAATGGTCTCACCTTGTACAATGCTTGCATCTATGGATGGCTTCTACCAGGTTAATAAATCATTAATAGATGTTAGCATATCTGTAACACACTGATATTGGAAGTGTGAATAAACAGACCAAAAAAAAAAAAAAAAAAAAGTGGTTTTCACGGTTACATGCCATGGTTATAAGCCATGGTTATAAGCAGGCTCTTTACTCGTCCAGCAGTCTAAAATAATTAACTATCAAAACATCTATACATCATTTATTAGCTTCTGTAAGCTACTTGTAGTCTCATCCTTAACCTAAAAAATCGGTCTTGCAAAAACGCTAGAGACATCCCACAGATGCATCTGGATTTAACTCCCTCTAAGATGTGCAAAGTTCCAGGTACACTCTGCAGTAAGACCCAGTCTCCTTTCTCCATTGCTTAGGTGGGACAGAGGGTTTAAATAGGCTCGCATGTTGTATTTCTAAGCAGCTAAAACTCCTCAGTTATGTGTGAAAAGATAACACAATCAAAATATAATTCAAACACCACGGCACAGCATTAACAAGAATTAAAGATACTATTGTTGTGATGGATTGTTCTGCCTTTATCAGGCTGTAATGCCTTCCGTGTCCTTGTCTGGCAATTCCTATTGTCACACGCTCATTCATTCACACTTCTTTGTTAAGTAAAAATCATTTTACATTTCCTACCAGCCCTACGCTAGCCATCAGATCTCTTCTATTGATTTGAAAGTTAATTACCTAACACAGACTCACACGTTTCAGGATTTCCTTCCTTTATGGCAGAAGAGAGATGCCTCGTAAGAGAAAGTATAGCTTTCAGTAAAAGAAGAAAGCATCTGATAGGAATATCTAGCGCTCATTTTCTCCTCCTCTCTGTGGAAGAGTTATGGGATATAGAAATCTAAGGGCCCGATCCTCTACTGCCATCAAATTATGTTGCTTTCATTCATTTCACATGAGCTCACCTCGGGGTATTACCACTAATAGTTTTCCAACACGGGATTAGAAAATCCCATAAAATCCAGGCTTTTCTCTAACAAGCTGTTCTTGCACTGAAATTGTTATTTTGTTGTGGTAAATGGCAGCACATCGACTGACCTTTCCATCTCACAGCTGTATCACTGCTACCCCAAAGTCTTCATGCCCAGTGCAGGTACCCTGCACAAATGCTGGAGGCGTCCCTTTACGGTGAAAACTTGTTTGGACCCATGAGCTGAAAGCAAACTGCTAACGATCATTTCCACTGGGGACTTCCAAATCTGCCATTCAGCCCCATTCGACACCTTTATCTTTCCCTTGGCTTCCTCTGCAGATAGGAAGAGAGATGCACACAAACGGAGAGGGACTTGGGTACAGACAGCTGAAAAGAAAGCGGCATGGGAAATAGGTCTGTGAAATGAAAACAGTCCAAGAGATAGGCACTGAAAGAGCACGGCGAGAGATATGGGGACAGCACAAGGGAAGGCAGGGGGGAGGAAGCAGAGATAAACACGAACCAGCCCAGAAGAAAACAAAACCTCTGAAGGGGGATGCATTTTCAAGAGTAACGTCTGATGGAGACAATGCTCGCATGCGCACAGGGACTGGGAATCGGTAGAGAACTCTGAAATTACAGAGTATCGCTGGATACGCTGGTGGCAGGCACTTTTGATTTTAAGAGAGATTGGCCACCAGAGGTAAAGGAATAAATGGAAAGCCAAGAAGAGCGTGTCAGCAGCACTGAACGGGCTCAGGCCAGTGAATTTGTATTTATCACTGACAGCTCCGAGCTGATAGCAAGCTCTCTGTAATGTGACTTCAGCTGCTACAGAAAAATGTCTTCGGGCCACAGTAACGACTACAGGAAGGGACCTGAGGGGGGTAATGAAGACACTAGTTATTTTTCTCCGCCTGGAACTGACAGCGCTGGTAAGGCTGTGCAACTTGATGCATTAATTGGAGGTTTACTCAGCCACACAACATAAAAACGTTCACATATGACATAGTGTAAAACTTTACACTGATTAAGCAATTAGGAGCTATTAATTATCACTGCTTATAGCTGTTAGCACAGAGCAATGTAAGTGAATTCCCCCCACTGTGGTGCTGAATTAGCTCCAATCAGCATCAAATGCATTTCTGAACACACACATAGGGATCCCGAGCAAATTGGGAGACACAGCCAGAAGGCAAAAAGGATAGGTCAAGTTATACCTGCTGCTTGGCAGGCTCATCAAGAACAACAAGCCCTCAGGAATCTTCCCTTGTAATCATTACTGTTAAGAAAATATATTCCCCTCCGTGAGCCATAGACAAAGAGCCTTGCACACTTGCAGCAGGACTTCTGCTACTAAACGGCCGGGCAGCCCCGTCCCTGGCTAACAGGGGCCTACACTGGGATGGCCGTGCAGCACCACCCCTCATCAGGCCACCCCTCAGCACATGGAGCAGCAGTCGTGGATCCCTTCAAAACCCAGGGGGATTGCTCGTTTTGCCTCTCCTCTGCACAGAAGGAGGGTGATGTTCCTGCAGCTGCAGCCACTACCCTCACTGGCCCAAAAGCAGGGAGCTGGTACAGTACACGGCCGCGCAGTCCTTACGTGCACAGGTTGCCCATCTACAAGGCATCCAACGCAATGCCTGACTTGGGGCACCCTCACCCCTCCTTGCTCCAAGATACAGCCGGTGGCTCGCAGCCCCGCTGCTTCTTATTCTGGCCCACAGCAAGGGCTGCTTCAGTCTGTGGCACGGCAAGGCACGATTTAAAAACCACAAACAAGCCAGGCAGCAGCAGACTCCTACTGACAGCAATCACCTGTGCCCATCATCACGCTCTTACACCATTTTAACACGGAAAGCTGAGGTGCAAGTTTATGATGTCCGCTTGTGCCTACCTTAGCGTCTGTAATAAATCTTAAGCCAGATCTCTTTTCTCAGGTGCAGCAGCAGACTTGCTGCCTGATGCCTAATCTTGGCTGAAAGCTGAAGGACACAAATACAGGTTTCTTTTTGGATGCAGTGCGTAACACTGGGAGAGAAATCTTGGTGCTGTTAGAGGGGATTTTTCAAAGGAGGTGCTCAGCAAACTCAAGACACATTAAAAAGTAAATGCCAAAGCTGGGGGTGTTCAAGTGCTTGTTTAATACCAACTCCTCCACCCCTCAAACAGATCAACTAAGTCAATACCGCATAAATCAAAATAATGCCCTGTAATAATGTTCCTGTAATGCTGCCAAAGCAGTAATAAAGTTTGAACAGAGGGGCATACAGCTTTCATTTTTTAAACAAAGTAATAACCTCGGAGAAAGGAAATGAGAAGTTAGAATTGAATTGGCTTTTAAAATTCATTTTACTTTTTCTTGATGCCATGTAATACTTGGAGAGTCTGACTGGGGGCAGTTAGGTGCACTGACATTTTAACTAACTTTTGACTCAGCCAGATGGAAATACTACAAAGGAAGTCCCCAGTCCCACGAAATTTGGAGTCCAGTTTTAGACAAATTCTGGATAAATATCATAGTATGCTTATTCAAACATCGTTGTTTATTCAAACTGTATCTCTGGCTGTCTAAACAAAAGTGATTATTGCAAAACAATAACTGGACAACAGAAGCCCTTTCTTTGTAGGAAAACAATGCTTGGGTATATACTCTACTGCTTACATTCAGTGTTTGCAATCCACAAATGTACAATGAAAATAATCATGCAAACAGATTTCAGCCTGCAATTTCCTGGATAATCTTCAGGTACCAGAGCTCTGCACAGAGGTGACCCTGTGGACATCCTACAACTGTCACAGAGATGTAACACGATGAATTGGGTAGGAAGCCAGAGTTTATACATAGCCATTTGTAGAAAACAACTTGAAAACCCTGAATTATCTTATTCTGCAACTATTCTACTCTTTTTGACTATACTGTAACACTTCACTAATGATACCTTTTATGAGGTTTTGAAAGTAAATTACAAGTTCCTACAAGGGGACCGGAAAGAAGACTTAGAGCTGTGAAGGACTCGTTGAATACAGGCCCACAGAGATGCAAGCATGGAGATCCTACACACAGGCACAGTGTGTGTGACGGGCTGCAGGAGCACAAAATACACTCCTTTTTTTTGCTTTCCTACTTTGTACACCGTGCCCATTGCTTAGACACAAACTTCCCTCCAAGTCACTCAGGATGTGAACGCACAGCACTGCCCACTTTTCTGCAGGAGGCTGAGCGGATCAGAAGGAACCTCCCGAAACAGCCATGGGTTTGTGCAGCCGGCTGGTCCAAGCTCTTGAACCAGGCTGTCCACGAAGGCTGGACAGGAAGGTTAGTGACAGCGCTGAGAACTTCTACTAAAACAGACGCATGGGACAAAATCCTACAAAAATGCAAATGTGACAGCAGCAAAAGCTTGGGGCGTTTATGTGTGTCATGTGAGCAGCAGCCTGCTGGGAGATGGCCATCACGAGGCCAGCCGGCCAGCCCCCATGGCAGCCCCCGGTGCCATCGAGCAGCACGCCTCTCCTGGCGCCCCGCGCAGCAGCATGAAGCGAGCCGGCTGAGCTGGTGCCTGGGACACGCATCTTGCTCAGTGAACAACAGACAACTTCAAAAGGGTGGGAGGCGCACAGCAGCTTCAAGAACTGGTAGATGCAATTAAGCAACTGATTTTATAGACTTTCTTTTCTTCCTCTTTCCCTAAGCAGCTCTTCAAAGGCAGCTAGCTAGAGCAGCTGCAGCTTGCTGTGAAAGACCAATTCCACCCACCCACCCACTCACTATAAATCTGCCAATTACCATTCAATTAGACTATTTTAACTATTCCGAGTATTTGGGGTTTATTTCCTACTTTCAAGAAACACCGGTGTTTGTGATAAAGCAAGCTGCTTATAATGGAAAGGGATGCTTTCATTTAAACTGAAAGTCTCCCCCTTGCGTAATACAGTGTTTAAATGCCAATCTGCTTACAAACAGGTGGCATACAGTAATATGTTAAACACACACAGGTTGCCCTTAAAAGATAAGTATTTACCAAGAGTTGCCACACGCTACTACGTGGAGCACTACTTAAATCCTGTAGCTACAGAGCAAGTACCACTTCATAATATTTTTTATACAGTGGCATAATAAGCTGTCCTGAGTGATGGGTGACTTTCTCCCCACAGCTGCGGTAAGGAGGGAAGATTGTTCATTGCAAAGAGATGCTTGTGTCAGAGCTTCTTTGGAAACTGTTAATTGTGTCTTTCTCAGTGCTGTCCTTTCTGCGCCCATTACTCCTTAAGATCCCTGGCTTTGTAGCAGTTCCCTTGCTAGATCCCAGGATTAGGCTCTGACAGCCTGAGGACTGCTGTCCCTCATGGCATTATTTATTCGCATTAGCCAGGTATGCTTGTGTTCGTTACTTCTTATTCAGCCAACTCAACTGTTAGAGGCATCGTATTTCCATTAAATGCCATGTCGGCATGCCTTTCAAATCTGTTTCAAGGACGTTCGCCAATTGACAAATCCCTTCTGAAAACACAGGCTGAGGTATTTATTAGGAAACTAAACTGATTCCCTTTATTCAAAACACACTGTTCTGAGTTGATGAAAACATTACCATCACCTTCAGGCAGTTCAGCTTGCTATACCAAAGCAAAACCAGTCCTACATTCTCATGTATTCCTCTGTCTTCAGTTGTATAACCTGGCAAATGCTGTTCTTTAAAATAAATTCCTTCTGTTACTATATTTGTCTTTCATTTCCAGGTAAATAAACAAATTCTGTTCTGACTAGAGATTCCTTAATGGTAGGAAAAGCAACCTCCACGTACAGCGAAAAAAAGTGGTTGCAGGACTTGCTGGCTGCCTACATTCAGCTCTGATTTAAATTTTCTTTCCAGCTGAGATATCCATGAAACTGTAACTGCTGCTTAAATGCCATGTTGCAAGCCTTTGAAGCGTGCTCCACACAGAAGGAGCTTTCACAAAACGGTTTAGTTATTTGTGGCTTTTTACCTGAAAGAACAGCTTCTCCTCCTGGCTTTGCCCTGGTGACACCTGCAGCAAGGAATGTATTCTGTGCCGAGACCACCTCTCTGCAGAGGCCCCATTCGCTGGTCTCCAAACATACATTTAAAATGTTAATTGAACTTCAAGTAATAACCTCAGTGAAAGGTTATAATTTAACCAGCTCCGCAGTAACAAAAGTCTTCAGTGCATACTTTCTGGAATGCCATTTACTCTGTAGGTAGTTTCCAATTTAGATGTACACCAGAAATGATACGCTAGCTGTTCTGAAAGCTGGCTTTAAGCATGAATTAGTCACTTCCCTTCCTTCCTTTAGCCAGGACACAGAAACATACTGTGGTTATTCTGGCCTTCTTCACAGCAAAATCACTGTGCTTCGAAGAAGAACACAAAGCATTGCAGGGCTGACTGGACAAAAGGCAGTTAGCTGACGTGTGCCTCGGTACCAAGGGCTAGGGGGTTGATTTACGTGGATTCACAACAGAACATGAGGCACCTCCTGGTCTAAAGGAAAGTTTTCCACGTTCTTGTATCCATACTGCATTCAGCTCTCCCGAGTCTTTACTAACCAACAGCATTTTTGCTGTGACACCTGAGGAAATGGGCCCCATCCTTGCTCCCGCACTGCCACCTGGCTCCCAGGGTTACCAGGGTGGCTTCCATATGGCATTGAATGAGGACTGGTCCTGCCCGAGAGCGTTCTGGACAGTCCACATGGGAAAGCTGGTGTGCACACATCTAACTTGTCACACAATTCAGCCACAACATACCTGAGAACTTGTGGAAGGGCAGTATTTTTGGGAGAGATTGCAAGGATCTGAGGTAACCCTGTTCTTTGTTACTAGCACATAATTAATTCAGAATTAATTACTCCATGGTTTGAACCAAGTATAAATTTCCAGATACACCACTGAGGTAAAAATAATCCTCTAACATTGAGACTACTTGTACCAAAAGTGAGTTAGTGTGCCCTGTAACCAACAAGGCCACTGCTGAACACTACGCCACGGCTGGACACAAATCCACCCACTTCCCTTGCCGGCCACTCCAAACAGTGATTTTTATTACCTGATGGAGAACAGGGCTTTAGCACTTACACAAAATCCCATGCAAATATTAACTCCTGCATTTTGGTGAAACACCGTATAAGAATACACAGTGTATGCTGAAAGGCATGTACAGTAACTATGTGGCTGATTTTCTCCTACATGGATTTAAAAACAGTACAGGACTTTTGGCCTCAAAGTAGGCTGGCATAGAGAGACAATTTTACCAAACTAAGTTTTTACACTATTTCTCCCATTTCTGCAATATTTTTAGGTATCCTTTTGAAGCTGTATTACTCTTTTTGCTAGCATGTGGGAAACTCACAGGAGAACACGGTCCAGCAAACCCTCCGGTATCAAGGCCAATGACATAACAGGTTAACCTAAATAAAACAACTCACAAAGAGAGTAAAAAAGAGTAAAAGAGGAAGGAAGAAAAAAAAAATATTTATGGAGCCAGCACTGATTTAAATCAATTGAATGCACCCTGTACAGAGCCGGGTACATCGAACAGCTGTACTGCTGCCAAACTCACGTGCACCCAGGTAAGGTCAGTCTC
This sequence comes from Netta rufina, assembly GCF_964035555.1. NCBI lineage: Eukaryota > Metazoa > Chordata > Aves > Anseriformes > Anatidae > Netta > Netta rufina. The sequence goes on from NC_140129.1 coordinate 8,302,712, forward strand.
AGCCTGGGGTGGCTGCTGCAGGAGGACGGAGAGCTGACTTCAGAAGCCACCGTGCAACTGGCTAGTCCATTTTCTGTTCCTTTAATTAAAATGCAAAGCACTGTCTAACTGGTAAACATCTAATTAGATTTTTGTCTATGTTTCAACATTAATAAAACACGTGAAAATGCATTTAAGAGCCAGCTAACTGGGGACTCTCCACAAGTAGCTGTAAATGAGCAATTACAATGCAATTGGGGTGTGGTTCCCCAGGGATCACCCAGCACAGGACTGATGCTTTTTAATATTCCAGACAAAAGTTCAGAAATTATTAGAAAACCCCAGGCAATAAAACATACAGGTGACAGGAAGACCAAAAGCCCAGCAAATGACAGTGAAGAGCATCCAGTCCTGCAGAGGCAGCCAGGCTGGCTGCTGGTAAGCTGGGGTCCCTCACACCAAATGTCTTTCCTACAGCCAACTGTAAGCCTGCACATTTTAGAATGAAGTGTACAGGCTACATTTTCTGGAAAATAGGGAGTCTCTAAAACACACAGGTATCACAACAGACTGTCAGGATCCTCACGTGAAGCTCAAACACAAAGGATACAATTTTAACTTCCACAGGGTATTTGGTTAAATCACTAACAAAACACTTTGCATGCTTTGCTTTCCCCGTTCTGAAAGAACATCGGGAAATATTTTACATCGAAGGGCAACTGAAATTATACTAGAGTTGGAAAGAAATTCCTCACAGTGTGAGCCACGAGACCCTCTATCTGTTTAGCTTATGAAAAAAAGATCAAGAAGTGAGCTGATTATGCTGTACATGCCGCTACTGCAGGGAGAAAACGCCAGGTACTTGAGACTCATTGAGCTAGTGAAGGTGTAACACGCAATAACATCTGGAACTTAAAACTGTGTTCAAATCAGACGTAAAGGCACCTAGTGTTATTTCTTTTAACAGTAGGGAAGTAATAAACTTCTTGAGGGACAACTGTGACTTCTGCAAAGCCTCAGAGCAGTGCCAGGAGGATGCACAGGGCTGAAGCCCCACGCTCGTGCAGCCAGGGGCTGTGGGATCTTTGGCACCTCCTGGGGCTGGGGCTGCAACTCAAAGCCAAGTTGGAAGTTATGCCGGGCTTCAGAAAGCTACTGTGCTCAATGCCAGGCAAACAGATGGCATTCCAGGTCCTCTGCAGAAAGGAAATCAGAGCTAGTGATGTTTCAAGGCTTCTTTTGCCCTTAAGAAATCTATGAATCAATAAGTAAAAGAGAGGAGAGAAATTTTAAAGGAGTGTTTCCCTTGAATACAACATGGGATTTATTGAATCACAGGTACACAGCTGAAGACTAAGATTTTTCTTCCCATGCATCATGTTAAGAATGTAGAACTACTGCTGCATAACTCAGAAGTTGTGGTTTTATGGTATCAGGTGGAATTAGAAGGCAGTGACAGAGAAGGACGATGTTATGAATAACAAGTGACTGAAGTTTCTGCTTGAAAAAAGTTCTGCAGATCTCAGGGCACTTCAGAACCTGAGCAGAAACTCCAGTTCAGGTCAATACTTGAAATTGGGCCCAATTTTCAGAATTTGTTTGAAGCTGGACATTAGTTAACTTTTGTCTTGCGTTTTTCTGAATAGTTTGTTATAAAGCAGCAATTTAAACTTGAAAATGGCAGATAATCTTTTAATCTTTATTGCCCAGACAGTTACCAGCTCCATCATGAATACGCAGCCATGGATTTCAGTATTTTTAAATGCATTGTTGATTTTTTTTCAATCTATGCTATTAGCTACACCCAGTGACCTCAAGTTGGTAATTCAAACCCTCCGGGCTTTTCTGTGAAACAAGAGCTCCACATAAAGCTGTGCTGAAAATTCTGATTTAATACTACAGTCCCTGTCAAAACCTGCAAAGGAGCTCAGCTGGCGCAATGGGGTTCTAGCGCGCGTCCTGCTCCAAGCCAGCCAAGGAGGTCAGTGAGGATGCTGAGGACACGGATCAAAGCAGCCGAGTTTTCAGACGTGCTGTGCTTAGTCTCAGGCTGATCAGAGAGGAGGAGTTCTACCACTCTCGAGTCATTTCAGGCAAGAAGTTTACTCCTTATTCCCTGCTTTATTTCTTGCACCATCGCGGGTGAGCTGCACCTTGGGTTTCCAGCTCCGAAGGGCAGATCCCTACCTCTTTAACTACGGGACCAAATCCAATATCTGGATGTGGTAACAGTCTTGGATGTGGGTCTTGGAAATCTGGCTTCAGCATGCCTGGCTAATGCCTGAATTCATGGCTTACTTTTGGAAGGAGAGAAGACATTTTCTGCACTGAAGAAACAAACTGAGTAACATACACCTAACAGGAAAACTTTGTTCCATGGACTGTTAAGCATTTTTGAGATTCCCAGTGCCACACATGCTTAGCTTAGAAACCTCAGGTTGAAAACACTGATTTCAGTAAATAGAAGCGAAGGCTATTTTCAATTACAATTATCTGTAAGATACCAGTCTGGAAAGGCTCTGCAAACAGTAAATACTTGTAATATCTCAGCACATGAGTCAAAATGCCAGGCACAGAGGAACCTGTCCTCAGAGAGCTGAAGTACACGTGGTCCCTGGTACAACATTTGTTTATGACACTGCAGCAGTACACACTGAGCTTTCTGCCCGCAGCCACCGGCTCTACTCATCTTAGCAGTAAGACCGTGTAAATTCCAGGGCTTCTAACACGAGCCTTTCTGCATGCATTTGATCAGAACATGGAGCAACGTGTAGAATGCATTTTGGGTTAAAGAACAAGAAAAAGGCGAAGCAGCATTTAGGATTCAGATGTCTACAGCACTTCTACTATTGTGGATAAGACACTAAGGCTTTTTCAGCTGGCTTCTTAACACTGATGTGACAATGAAAGGAGGGAATTGGAAGAATCTGTATCCCTGGAGTTCACTGGCCATATCCTCTTCTGCCTAGCATTGATCTAAATGAAGGGGAGTGCCAGAGAGCTGGCAGATCCAAGGTATGAAACAAGCACAGAGACAGGGGACTGATTTTATTTCAAAGCGTTTTCATTCCTCTCCACCCTTTTGTCTTCCTCCTCTGCTGATTGCTGTGGAGCAGCAGGGAAGGCTGCAAGTGAAATTATCCCTGAAGTGGGACCATTATCAGCTGTTCGTTTGGCTGGGGAAGAGAACACCGGCAGGCAGCTTGCAGCACCGGCTGCCGCAGCAGGGATGAGGCAGAAGGAGCATGGCTGAGGCCAGGCACATGCAGGCTGGTGCACCAGTGCTCCTGGTAGGACTGGAGTCCAGTCTGGCAAGGTAGAAAACCCAGCAGGTGTTGCCAGGCTCCTCTCTGAAGGCGAGTTCTTATTCTGGAGGACCTCAGGGGAGATTTCATGTCTGTTACTTATGGCTGGAAGCAAAACTAACAACGCTCCAACACTAAATCGTGTTTTTAGGACCTGCCCAAAGTATTAAGCATCTGACTCTGATGCTCATGCCAGTTAGCATCCTTTTGTCCCTACAATATTCTCTGCCAGGGAGGACTACAGAGGTGGTCACTGTGAAATAGCCCTAACAATTTCTGGGGCGAATGCTATTCCTCTATTCATAGCAGACAGGGCTAAACATGACACGTAGGTTGGTCCATCTACCCGGGTCTTATGCCAGCACATGTTTACAAAGACTTTCCTAAATGACTACTAGTACTGATTTTGTTGAGCTTGACACGCAAGATCTGGCTGGTTTACATTCACAGATGGATGAAGCCCCTCTGACAGACCTCTTCCCTCTCCTGTGAAGGTTTTCAGAAAAGCAGTAAAAAAACCACTCATTCTTTTCAAGATACTCTGACAGAGAATGCCCCAGAGGGCCTTCCCTGACATCTTTTGCACTTAGTGATTCTCAGTAACACCAAACAACATGTGCTTACTAAATTCCAGCGGACTTAGTCAAGATTTGCATTTGATAGAGGCACCTGAGACTTCAGGCAATTTAATGTTTGTGTAAAATAAACAGTAAAACTATATGCTGGATCCAAAAAGCATGACTCAGTCTATGTAGGAAAGTACCAAAGACTTTGTGATGCACTGAGCATCACTTGCTGCAGTGGAAAAATAGTGAGGCTGGGCTCAGCAAGCACCCACACCGCTTCACAGGTTTTGAAAAGTGACATGTGAGCCAAATTTGAAAAGCATGTACCTTACTTAATGATACTCTATAGAGATTTCCATTCTAGGGTTATAATTCAATGTTCATTTCTCTAAATCCTTTCTGTACCAGCAAAAGTAACTTGCCTTTATTGTTTCATAAACTACCATTGTAACGTATTCCCTTTCTCCTACTTCTTGACAGGTAGTAATAAGGTTCCACCACTCTTTGAGTGATTTTATTTGAAGGCTTTATTATATACATGTGTATATAAACGCACACACATGAGAAATACATGCACACACATGGACAGCTATTTAATTTTAGGTGTTTCTAAATGGTGATCCCTGTGCCTAAATTCTTTGTTTCCCAAAGCCTTAACAACTTTGTTAAACCATCTTACCCATTTTTGGACTTCTGTGTAGCAGGGTTTAGATCTTCACCTATGTAAGTTGTGAAGACAAAAATAGTTTGGATAAGCTAATTAAATAAAATTTCACGACTCTTGAATAGTATTGAAATAGAATCCAGTTTCTTGGAGAAGGAGATTTTTACTTATTAAATTAAATACAGTCCAACTGGGCTCTTCTCGATCCCAAATAAGGGAAATAAAATTTGGGTAGCTGTCTTAAAGAAGTTGCCTTACTACATAGCCCTCAGTGAATAATGCTGCTTATCAGGATTATCAAACACAAATGGCAAAGCACAAAACGTTGCTCCTTATGTTTCAAAGCAGCTCAAAAGGAATGATTTAAAAAAAAAATTGTCTCCAGAAAACTGGACTGAGATACATACATTCTTTCATCCTGCTGGGGGAGCTAGCATTTGCCTTTATTACTTTCTCGTTGTGATTCCAAAAGTACTCAGCGCTGACCTTGTTCTGATTCCTCTGGTGCTACCAGCAAAACTTTTGCTAGCTCAGAAAAAAAGTATTGATGTTGGTTGCTTTTTTAAAAGAGCTTATTACCTTGGTATTGCAAAAGCATTTGTCTTGAGCTGGCAAAGGTTAAAAGAAAACCCAATAACAGAACAAAACAGAACAACCAAGTCTTTTTCGTGTTGAAGTAATGATTCATAAAAGGCTACATACCAGCATTCCTTAACCTTCAAAGGCTTTATTAGTTCTGCTTAGAACTGATCATCACCAGCGATGAGATTTTTAATATGCAAATAAGATATCTGGCTGTGTTACAACTATGTCAGGTTTCCAGCCAGAAGGCAGAGGAGTTGAGCCTCAGCTCCGGAGCTGGCAGACCCAGGACAAGTGGAGTTTGGCAGGCTCCCGCAGGAAGCTGTGTCTCAAGTAGCTCTGCTCCTTATTTGAGGGTAGCAGGTGAGACATACAAAAGCAAGCTGTCCTTACGGAAAACAATTATACCATCAAGCGATCGGTTAAAAATCAGTTGCTGCTTACAAATTATGGGGATTCATCCGATGGCCTCTACCCAGCGTTTTATGTTTTTGCTGAATTCCTAACATAGTACTGAAGGATTTAAATTCTTGCTTGGTTGTTGTGGCAGCTAGAGGCACAATCAGCAATTCATACATCCTTGAGGGACACCTCAGGATATGGCAAGCAACCCAGAATGTTCCTTTAGCCAGAATGCCCAGAACAATGTCTGCTGTGGTATCACGCCTGACATCAGATATAAACTTCTTCCCAGCCTATACCTGAACTTCAACCTCAATACATCCTGAGGGTACTGTTTAATGGCATGGTAATCATTCTGAATGCACTTTGCTGTACCAGGGAATATTTAACCTAAACACTTCATATCACTGTATCACTCATGAATTCACTATTGCTCCAAAAATCAGCAAAATACTACTGGAGGTGAGTAACTCCAGGGAATGGAAACAGACCAAACAGATTAATGAAATTATATAGATACTAGGAGTTTGAAAAAGAGAGCATTAAAACAGAGAACACACTAAAACCAGAAATATTGGCTGTATTCTGTTTCTTTACCAATACACACAACACAACAGGCTAGCCATTTCTTTGAGGTTCATTTCTTATCTAAAGTCAGAATAGCCGTGAGCTTGTACCATAATTACTCCAGCAGCTAATTATGATGCCATAGGCAGAACACTGTGACTCAAGGACCAGACTGAGCAGCAGGAACAAATGCAAAACAAACAATAACGTCTGTGCTTCCACGGTAGCACAGTGGCTTTAGCAATAAATAGAAAAAAAGAATCTGCAGAAGAGAGAAAGCAGATGAGAGAAAATTCAGAAAATGCATGATGTTCACAAACACGCTCTACAAAGTGTTTTTAAGATTAGACTAAGTGTTCCCTATATGCAGCACACAAGCTTTGAAGAATGCAGTAGGTGGGGAAATATTCAAATACAATTCTCCATAACAGAGTATCAGGGAAAAACTTGTGGTCATATTTATACCGTGTCATGCTGTGCTGATGACAAGACAAAGAATTAAACTGGTACTTACATCCCGAGCTGCCATTCGTTGGAACCAAAGTGAAGTTGGAGGCCCAGGGGTTACGCACAATATCCTGCCAATGAATGGTGTCTGCGAAGCAAAGAAATTTGTTCTGGCCAACATACACCCCTCCATTCAGTATTTCTGCACAAAAGAACAAGAGAACATGGTTATAAAGCTTTAGACGTACAGCAAATTAGGTTTTTTGCTGCTGTGTGTACTGGAGAGAGAGGGCACAACATTCAAATGCAAAGATTCTTATGGTAACCTCACCTAAGACTCTGAAAACCGGATGGCAAGTAACATACAGTATTTGTAAACAGGAACCATTTATTTATACACCAAAGAAACCTGATGAAGACAGCCACACAACTGCTAGATGATTTACTGGGCTTACTTGTTGCTCCAGTGTAATTGTGTGTAAGGGTATTGTTATTCGTGGGTAAAATAACTCTCAAGATTTAACTGCCTTTAAAAAGCACAAGCAGTCAATTGCACTATGCTGTATTGCATTAATACATCTGGATACTTAAAGCACACAGTAAACTGATATGCTCTCCTGGGGTAGGAATTTTCTGATCTCAGAGTAAGTAAGTAAGGAGGGTTCATTTGTCAGGATGTTTGGGAAAGCACCCTCCCTGACCACACTGCCCTGCTAGCCAGCTCTGCAGTCTACTCTCTTCTGCACTAGCTCACACATTTTTTATATCAACGAATCACTATCAACCTTTAAAATTTCGTAGGACTCCCTTCTCATCAAACTTTTAGTCATAAATCCTATTTGAAAAGTCAATACAGGGACCATGTTCTTCTATTAATCCCAGCCGTCCATCTATGCAGGTAATAGCGACAGAGCGAGTAAGGGCGACCAACAATCACAGCCAAAGCAGGACCCAAACTCGCATCCTAATTTTCCTTAATGCTACAGCATCTATATTCCTTCTTCACAGGACGCAGGCATTTCAATTTCCTGCCTCTTCAGCCACGAATCTACTTTCTGAATGCCTAGACTACTGACCATGAGTAGTTTCAAAACTGCAAAAGGGACTCAAATTTAAACATGAAATGCCTGTTTTCCAAAGAAAACTTTTTTTTTTTTTTTTTTTTTTTTAAGTTCCCTCTTCCCAAATACTGTGATCCCAAACCCCCACTGGCACATCTTGCTGGGAGCTTTGCATCTGAGGGAGACGGATTCTGAGCAGATGGAAGTTCCCATGATATACCCTAACTGGAAAGGTGGAGGCCATCACAAATTGGGGTGGTTTCTTTGAAGGAAATTTTAAAATCTGATAAATATGGGAAGATATTAGTGACCATTCCTCTATTTCAATGTGGATTTTCTTTCCTTTTTTTTCTAAATCATGTTTATCATGGTTATATCAGTTGGCTTTTAAAAAATGGCTTGTTGCCCTACCTCAAAGACTTCATTTGTCAAATCTCAACATAAAAATGATCTTATGGTTGTTAGATGTAGCACTGGGGTCTCCTTCGGAGCAGTAACGTTTTTTTCTTCACCCTCTACACTCTTGTTCATATTCAGCATTCCTCTTTTGAACCTGGCTCCTTTACTTCCAAAGTAGAGGATAATCCTTGTGTCTTTCATTGAGGTTAACAGGAGCAATGCAGCTAAAACCTCACACACCACTTAGCGTCAGAGATTCCAGCCTCAGCTAAGAAATGTTGAAGGTTAGCTACTAATGGCACTTTGCAATGACATTAAGTGGTGCTATACAGCCAGGAGTGTCACACTTCTTACAGAGACATTTAGAGTGAATCTTGACTACCAGTGGCAATGACTAGGTTGTCTGATAGTCCTCACCACCCACAAAAACCTTTAAAAGCTGTAGAGGGAATACCGAATACCAACACTGACAAACAAGTAAGGAATGACTGTGTTTTTCTTTTAACATTTGAGTTTACAGAATGTGGAGTAGGTAGCCCCTAAGAAAAGAATTATTAAATAAAGGATCATCTGTAAATACATCTTTCCACCATATTAATCAGTTCACAGCATTAATACCTATTTCTGAGAAACCTCTGGTTTAAAAGCTTGGCTTTTCATTGAAAAGGGGCTTAAAACCAAAACCCATAATAATAATCTCGTACAGAAGAGAGTCCACATTAGAGATATAGCAATGATCTGTCTGTATGATATTCTTATGATCCCCGAAGAAAAAAAAAAAAAAACACAACCCCATACAGCATCTGTTCGCAATTCTGCTCAGGGGAAAAAGTGGGACTCAGAAGCACACTTGAAAACATGATTAGTGATGATTTCTCTGTGTCGTCCCAGCTACACAGGATTAGCTAATCCATGATGGCCCAGATTTTGATTAAAAATAACATCTAACAAGCCATGAAAAACTGAGAAATCTACATTCAGAGCTTCTTAACCACTTGCACATGATTCCAAATAGTGTCACTATCAGTTGGTACATCTGAACACCTGCCGCTGGCATAATTTCTGCTTTTTAGAGCATTCACTCATGACAATACCTATCAAATTTTCTCTTTTCTCCAAGGAACTTTGATGTATTCTCGTATATCAGGCACCATCTCACTCTAAAAATAATTCTAATAGTTTCAGTTTGTGGAGAAATATGTTTTTCAGCATAAAAGTGACCAGAAACTGGCCCCTCTTTACTGGAAGCTTTCCTTGTGGTTTACTAGGAGCAAACATGGGAAATGCTCTGACTTCCCTCATCACTGATTAAGAAGCATCGTAGCTGTTGTTTGAGTCACAAAACCTAATGTGATGTATTTTTCCCAAACAGTACCATTTTTTACAGGTGACAGGATTAAAGTTTACAGGTCTATTCACATGGTGGTGTTCTGAGAAACCTGGGTTCTTACAGGTTTATTAAATAACCAGGAACTCAACGTTTAGTACAATCCTTAAGGTGCTTTTGCTCAACTCTTCCCATTCTGTTGGATCCAAATCCAGTTTCCTTCTGCCTTCCTTCCCTGCTTGCTATTCCACTTTGCTTTATGCAGAGTCCTCGGCATGTGTAAATCAGCACAGATGTATTGGCTACACTGAATTAACAAACTCAAATGCATTTTGCACTTCTCTGCCCTCTCTTAGCAAGAACAATGCCTGGAAAGACCTAATAAACCCCATTACATGTTAAGCAAATGAAGCACAAATGTAATCAATATACAATAGAGTTACTGTATAATGAACTCATCATCATAAAGTCATCATCTCCTTTTAATTTACAGCACTGCAAGCGAGAGATAAAGTTAAACAATAAACAGGAGGAGAAAGGCAGGGATCTCTGACTACGCAGCTGAGCTAGGGAACAAAGCCAGCAGAAGAGCACTTCCTTCTCACACAACAGCAGAGGAGCCTTCCTGCCTTCAGAGGCTGCAGGAGGAACCAGAACAAATCTACCACTGGATTTTCTGATTTCTCCTGCAAAGGAAGAAGCCAGTTCCTGCCCAGAAGCACAAAAAAGGAACAATTTGCAGCGATATATACCTTAAATATCATTCTAGGGAGAGTATTTTTGTCTTCTAACACATTTTTTGTGACTTTGGAGAACTGCTAATCTAAGTCCACCACCGCTGCCTGGGATGGACGTCAGGCAGAGCACTCAGCTCTAGAAACTGCTGCCTGAAATACCACCTGCTGCCTGCAAATGTTACCTTAGGGCTTCCTCACTTCTTGAGGACACAGAGTTATAAAGGGGGATTTTGAAGCACAGGTCCTACTGGCTTTCATTGGGAAAGGAGCTCCCAGAGGTGGCAGATGATTCTGGAAGCCTTCTTTCTAAGCTTCTGATAGCCACACTTGAGTCTCACCACCTCCCATTTTGGCACCAAAGCTGCAGCTGGTGCTCTGAGCAAAGGAGTAGCTCCAAGGTCTTTTGCCACTTGGTTCTGAAGTGAATGCAAAATCTTACCATCTTCCTTATTAGAGCTACTTCCCTGGCTTAAAAGCAGTATAATTCTGTCACCCAAGTTATGTGAAAATAAAGCAGCAAATGCACTCGCCACTGACTTGTGCCATTATTTTGCTTACTGTGTGGAGAGCTGCCAAATGATTCTGGGCAACTTACATCTGCATATTATTAGAATTCTATTAAATGGTCATTTATCCAGAGACTTGAATCAGAAATGCATTAACTATTTTATCTGCTATTTCCATGCTTCCATTAGCCAAGTGATGAAGCAGAGCTATTACCACATAACTGTGGTAGCCTACCATACAATACCTAAAATACTGACACCAGAGCAGTGATACATACAGGTCTCTGGCAGTCATCAAACATGAGTATCTTACATTTCCCATAAAGTGACAAGCAACATGGAGAGATACAGCATGTACAACTTATACTTAGTCTGCTAAGTTCAAAAAGGGGCAAAGCCCATAGCATTTGTTGCAATGAGATGAAGGGTTTGGGTGGGGTCGGTGAAACGGGGGTTATCAGCCACCAGAAACTTAAGATCATTGTAAATAAGGCAAAAAGACAGTAGCTCTGCATGTGCTTTCTCTGTTTAGACCAGACATGGAGAAAACTTTTATTCATCCATTTGTCAAAAGGGCATTTTCTTCAGCTTCTTTTTTTTTTTCTGTACAGTGTAATCCCTCAGGGTCTGTTATCTAACTTCTAACGTGGATTAAATTGGCAAAACATGTTCACATTCTGCAGTGTATCCTTAAGTGCAAATAACTTGCACGTTGATCTGACGTGGGGGCTGTTGGCAATTATTTCACAACATAATCTGGTTCTAAAAGTGTTCTAAAATTGGTTATAAAATTGCTACTGCAGCTGAAGGTTACAAATTAAAAGCTCCTCTCCAGGGGTATGAAGCCAGCAGCCACCATGAACTGGAAGAAGGCACAGAGAGAGGGAAAAGAACTAGCTCCAAGGTGGGCAGAGAAAGGGGAAGGAGCTGATTAGGAGCCCTGTTACGAACATCCACTATAACTACCTCAAAAGCAAAACAGAAGATACCTGACACTTTTCCACAGTGATTGTCTGCTAAGAAAACAGCTGTTACACTACACCATACACAGGTGTACCCTGCACATACCTATAATATAAGGCACGTTGACGATACCTTAATTTCCAAGGTCAGACTCTGTTAGAGCCGAGACATCTTTGCATGCTGGCAGTGCTTCCCCACCATCGGCCAGATGACAGGGACCTCTTGTCAGATACTGTACCACTCTCAAAACACTGTCAAATTTCACTCTGGATGCTCAATGCATTACCTAAAAATGGCTTTGGCCCGGAAATTTCATGCCAAACCAAGTCTTTTGATCTCTTAGCACAGTAGATTGCGCTGATGACCCACTGGGAAGGCACTTCAGGTCTCTCATTAATAAGCTATGTCTTAAAGGGTAATGAGAACTGGGTGCTTTAGCAGACAATAGCTCATCCATCATCAATCAAGATCTGAAGTTTTTATACAGATGATTTAAGAAGAGTTGGACTGTGTAAAATTGAAATGTCACATTTGTATTGGGAGATGGGGGGAGCTTGATAATGAAAATGAGAGTTTTAACCTTCTCCATTTCAGCTCAATGACCATACTCAAAAGCTCAGGGATGTAGAATCTGTGTACCAGCTAGAAGCCCCAGACAGCCTTCGATCTCAATTATACAATTTCAAGCAAAGATTATTTGGGTCATTAGCTGGAAGTCAGTTTCAAGGCTTGATGGTAACAGCAAAATACTCTTTATTTCTATCAAAAGCATTTGGTGTTATGTGCGGGCTGCGGGTCTGTACTTCTAAGTGCTCAATAACTAAGGACACTGGATTGTAGCACCTGAGCATAAATCTTCAAAATCTACCTACCTATTTTGCTACAGAAATAAGAATGGGGTAATCTTATTCCTTTTCATTGAGTTTGATGGGGTACCTTTTCAGCATTTCACTGCAAAAGTGTGTGACGATGGATTCATATAGTCCTTGTGAGTCATTTAGCTACTTCATTTAAAAACAGGCCTGGCCAACTCTTCTTTAGCAATCTCCCCAAAGCAAGTTTCTTTCATTAACAGGTTTAACCATATTAAACCAACTCAAAGAAGACATTTGTATCCAACTCAGATTATTCCTGATTTGGTGCATGCTCCGAGTTCTTCTTTCTCACAGACTTACAGATTTTAAAGTGTCATAGCATATAACTGGTTACTTCCTAAAAGGAAACAACAGTGCAGATTATTCCAGCCCCTGGGGGCAAACACACCGGATTTACAATACACGTCCCATGCCTACCCTACTCCCAGGGAACCACAAGTCAGCATGTGGCTCAGTGTCAGGGTGATGGGTTGCATCTTTCCCTGTGCCCTAAGCAGCCACTGACCACTGGGCACACAAAACACAGCCAGATGGCCCCAAGAGCTTCAGTGCATGGAGAAGGGCACCCATGGAGGACAGTAGAAACAGCTAAATGAAATAAGTCACTCAAAAAAAACTCATCTATTCAAAAGGAAAGAAAACATTTGGATATAATCTCAATTTAAGATGTCCTTTTATCATAAAAAGTGAAAGTCTTGTTCTTAGGTATAAATTGCTTTACTAAGCACACTTGTCTTGTGCTAAAAGAAAGGGTATGTCTCCGTAATCCAGCTAGACTGACTTGGACTAGTGGCCGCTGAATTAAATACATTTCACAATGATCACTGCTGCTTCTGCCTACTTTGATCTCGATTCCTCAAAGTGTTTAAACCCAAGTTTAAATTTAAATCAACTCCTTCCCCTTCATTCTGGAGGAGTTATCCTGCTCCTGTAATCATTTCTCGGCTTTGATAATGGAGAATAAAAGGATGTACTGACTCCAACCAACACAGCTTTCCTTAAGCGTGTACCTGCCCTTGATGCTAACTCACAAGAGGGTAGGCATAAAGCTGCATGCTCAGCCTTAGCTCTGGCGTTTCCTTTGCAGATGTTATCTGCAGAAGCAGCGGGAGCTGTTTACGATGTTACCCACCTCACTTGTTTGGTTCTGTTCCCATCACTCGCTTCTGAAAGCTGTTTGACCCTGTTGACTTTGCAGGTGAGCAGCTTTAATGGAGCACATTGACTCTGTTACAAGGATATTAATTTTCAGGAGATGATAACTGCATCACTTTGCCGTCCAGTCAAATCCTAGTCGTGGGGTTAGCAGCCAAGTGCTTGATTTACTGCTTTCTTAATATAATTTTGGGGGAGAGCAGATTTACAGTATAAAACATACCATTGTAACAAATCACACAACTTCTTGTGGTGTCACCAAGTCAGGGAGAGAGGCGGAAAAGGGCCTGGCAGCCTTTGTGGTGGACTTGTCAGCAATGCCCCATGCATGAAGGGTAACCATGCAGCGGGTGCATCAGTAGGAGAGGGAGCTTGTTATGCCCCTCTTCTGGGTGCTCACAAAGGTTCATCTCAAGCACTGGGGCCATTTTGGGGTACCCCAACACTACACAGCTGCTGCCAAACTGGGGAGAGCCCAGGGAAGGGCCACTACGATATTTAGGGGCTGGAGGACTTGACATATGAAGAGATGTGAATGGACTTCACCTCGTCTGGCTGGAAGAAGGCAACTGGGGAGGCAGAACACCTGCCCGCATACTGCCTCTACGTAACAGAGGGCTACAGGGGAAAAATGAGCCAGACTCGTCCCAGAAGTGCTAAGTGAAAGGACAAGAAGCACTGGGCACAAGCTGCAACACAGGAAACACTAACCAGACATCAGAATAACACGTTCTTCACTGCAAGGCTGGTTAGGCACAGGAGCAGAGTGACCAGGAAGTGGTGCTTTCTCCGTCTGTGGAGATTTTCGGAACTTGATTAAAGAAGACCCTGAGCCATTTCATTTGATCCTTATCTGATGTTGGTCCTACTCTGAGCAGAAGGGTGGAATGGATGATTTCCAGATACCCCTTCCAACCCTCATTATTTTGTCATTCCATGATTATTAGCCATCTATTACCACCATTCTTACACTGTTCCACAAGAAAATCTACTGATGAAAAAGCACGTGATGACGCAAAACACCCATCCAGAGTAAACCATGTATTTAAAAGCACGCCATGTGTGTGTACAAACAAGTGCTACAGTATTTGAAACACAGAACCTATGCCAGTGTCACCTGCCCCGTTTCATGCAGAGGGGACATCTGGACCTGGACGCATTTTAGTTTTCGTTACAAAAGAAGAGCTGCCCTTTGATTTTTAGATTTGTTAGCAAGAAAAAGAAGACCGTCTTCACTTAAGTCACCAAGTCACCATACTGAATTAGTGATGAATTTCAAAGGACTGTCTATGGAACGACACAGTGCTGGCTCACCCCAGAAGACACACTCCTGCACTCAGCGAGAGCAGCTACACCCAGCGGCCAGCAGTGAGCAGCCATTTCGCTTGCAGGCCCCGTGGCTGCACACGCAGGTGCCAGAGCACTCCCTGATGGGAACAGCTGCGTCCCGATTAGCAGTGACTGTGTGCTCAGGAAGAGGTGACGAGTCCTGCAGTGCACTGCTATGTGCCTACACAGCCTGATAACGTGCCACCGTTTGGTAGCTCTTGCCTTCTGGTTGTTCAGAAAGCCTTACCTTGGATTTCAGCAAGGGAACAGCCGTGGGCATGTGATGATTCAAAAGGTACTAAAACCTGCAGAATCCTAAATAAATCTCCCTTCCTCCCCACTCTTCAGCAGAAAGCCAGCAGAAGGTGCAGAAGGGAGGATGATGTACCGAGTGCTGGCTGCATCACCAGGGCAAATACCAGCCTCCCTGGTGCCCCAGCTGCCTCGGTGTGCTCCAGAAAGCCAGGAGGCTCTGCTGGATATCGCAGTACTGGAATTAATTTCTGCTGCCTGATCAGCTTTAACAGGGAGCGTCCTGTGGGACATAATCTACTGTAATGGCCCAAAGCAGCTGTATCAAGGCTTGCCTTTCGTAACACAGCCCCTGCTTTGTGTCAGGCACCCTCCAAAGGGAAGCCTGAGCAGACCCCAGCGTCGTTTCTTCTGTTCTCTAGAAATGTGAGCTGCGCCCAGAGGCTGTACAGCGGCATCAGCTCCCTCCTCAGTCACCCTGATCAGCCTCTGTGGCAGTGCAGTGACAGTCCATGGCCAAGGCACCCCTCCTGCCTCACCGTGTTGGTTCCACAGCCATCTCTCCTCACCACTTCTCCACAGCTTGCGCTGCAATTGAAGCGTTTCTGCAGATGAATGCTTTCTGCTCCTGAGGGGCAGTACATTCATTCAACAACACTACAAGACTCAGGAGTGGCTCCCAGAAGGGTTTCCACAGGCATGCAGGGTTTCTCTAGCAGCCAGAGATTTACTCACAAACTCTAGAGAGCCACCAGTCAAGACTTCTTGGGGGTAAGACTGCAAACTGATCCTCCAACCATCCTCCTTCACCTACAACCACTGTTTCACTGATTCAGAGCCATGGTGTATGACGCTGGGACCAAAACCTTACTGCCCCACTGCTCCACCTGGGGCTCATCCCACCTCCTCCCTTCCCCTTTCTCAAGGACAGGCTGCCAGTGCTGAAGGGGGCCTGAAGAAATGTGGGGCAGTGATGGAGAATGTCCTATTTCAGGGCAGAAAAACTGGCAGCTGCTGCTCAGAGCATTACCTTTCATTTCATACCAACTATGTGAACCAAATTTGAGAAACAGCACTCAGCACTTACTTTTATTCTTTTCCCTAAACTTATTCCAAATTTCTCTATGCATAGGATGTTCATATCATTTCTCCACCCAGGATAAGGATGTGTACTTTGATTGATTCAGTTCTGTGTTGCCAAGACAGACACAAGCATTTTAAATGCCTCTCCTTGTCAGGACATTTGGTGTATAATATTTTGATCAAACCTGAAATGTTTCATGTCTGCTGGTGGCAGCTCTCAATTTATCTTTCCCATCTGCAGAGATGTGTAACTGTGAGACTACCGCGTCCCTGTTCTCCTGGCATCAGCTCTTTATAGGAGGCATCTTGCGAGTAAATGTTGCATGACAGTTTGTATGCCACTGCTGCACCCTTTCCAAGCGTGCTTTTCACGGGGAAGCTGTGCAGTAGCATGAACAGAAACTTCATCAGGGCCAGGGGCATCTGAACACAGCAGGGTTTCCCTGAAGCATCCCCAGAAGCTTCAACTCTGGCATTATTTGGTGGTATATTTTTTAATTCTTTTCATCCAACCACTGACAAATTCAAGAAGCTTGCTTTCTATCCCAAGCACATCTGGCACTCAGGCCGCATGCTTGGCAAACAGACTGATGGCCTTCTGTCTTGGAGTGTTAGTGCCTCAAGTACATCCTGATTGGCATCAACATGCAGAAATTCCTTCTCCCTTCAAAAAAAAAATAGTTAAGATCTGGATGTAGTGGTAATTTCCGCCATTTTCTAAAAGGCTGTAAAAAATTACTGGCTCCATAGAGCCCTTCTCTTTCAAAACTGTCATAATGTGGCTTGGAATAATCCTGGAAGAGTGCCCAGACCCGGGTCCAGCTGCATCCTGCGTTTCAGTACAAGCATTTGCATAGGGGCTGGTAATTGGCATGCAGCTAGTTTGATGCCAGCTACAGCAATTGCATAACCTAACTAATCTTTTTTCTGGGCTTGGAAGAGAAGCCTGTGTCCACTGAGCTTAAAATTTCTATGTGGGATCTGTTCAAGTATGCTCTCACATTTCTATGCCACGTTGTTAACCTCTCCTGAGATACAACATCGACTCTTCGAAGAGGAATTTTAATTGAAATCTGTCTGAGGTGGGAAGTGCCTGTGCCTTTTCCTGGCTTTCCTGTGCTGAAGCTGTGCGAATGACATGCTGACAATCCTCCTCCTGCACACAGGGCTGCCAAGTGACTCTTGTGTGGCTCCTACGAGCCCTAAGGACCTTGGATTGCATTCGCCCTCGCACTGCTGGGACTGGGGACAGGCAGGTAGCTGAGAGAAAGTCTGTAAGCTGAGGAGCACGAACGTTAATTACAGCAATCAGGAAAGCCTGCTTTGTAAGTTAATGAGTTTGATAAGGTCTGAGCCTCAAGTATCCCAACTCACTCTTTTTTCTCCCTTTTCTCTTTTGCTTCTGTAATTGCTAAGAGGTCACTGTCAGCCCTGCTTCTTGCTTTTGCGCACACACTAAATTCAGGTTTCGAATCTGACAGGCCGTCAGGGAACCCATCCATGCTGCTGAGCCACCGACCCTGCGGGCATGCAGCTGACATGTTCCTGCTAACCCTTCTCCAGCCCCAGAACTCACAGGCTTTCTGGGATCGCCACATTTGGCCACAGCCCTTTTGACCTCAGTTACACCCATGTTCTGTGTACCTGTGGGAATCTGATAGCGAAACAGTGGCACCACCTGAACTGTGGCTGTTACAGGAAAAAAAATATACAGAATTCAGGTTAATTTTCCTTAAACTATTAACCATAAACCAGATGCTTAGGGGAGGCAAATAAGCATGTTATTCATGCCTATATAACCCTATCGTCAGCAGGAGATACAGCAACAGGTGACAAAGTTGTCAGTACAAAGGATAGCTCAGGGTTAGTTCATTCACTTTCTTAAGACTACCGTCTCTCTCCTAGAGTGTTCTGCATTTCTTCTGCCTGCTCTTAAAGAAGGGCCCTTCTCACCTCCCACCAGTCCTTTTTATGAACGCCTCAACCTACCTATCCAGCTTCCTAAAAGCCACAGTGAAACCGTCCTCTTCTTTCTTTCCCTCCACCAATACTGTGACTGCAACCCATGCGGCTGAAGCCATTCCCAGCACACATCTTTCACTCTTCCCAGCAGATGAACTGCGCCGAACCCGACCTGCTCTCCGTTATGATGCAGTAGATCACAAGTGAGCCAGTGGCCCAGAGCGACATGGAAGTAAAACCGCAGCAAGATCTGTGCCTGCATTAGCAGGGGACATCCTCTGCTCACAGCAGCGGCTTGTGGCACGGCAGACAGTTCCTTTTCTCATTTCTTTCTGCTCTGTGCCTATGCAACCTTGGCAGTACCGAGGGTTGCTTTCGTTGTCATATTTGATAGCAAAGCAGTGCTTTCTTCCTGGAAAAAGGATGGGTTTGCCTTCAGCACTTTCCCACTCTGCAGTTAAAGTAGCCCAACCAGTTTCTATCTGCAGGCAGCGGAAGTGCACCGTTTGTCCTTGTCTCCACTCTAGCTAAACTGCGCCTGGCACTGATTAATGATATCTATTTCAATGAGATCATTTTTAATAATGTAGACAACAGGAGGGAAGAGTAAGTGCCCAGACCCACCAATTCTGTTGTTACAACTGCTATCCTTAGCATTAAGAACAAGTCTCAGCAATTTTTTGCCAAAGAGCTTCCCAGCAAACGACGCGCTGAGCAGAGAGGAGCTGAGGGCTGATTAGAGAAGCTGTTCTCCTACCTTTTCAGGGCTCAGCTCCGTGGTGTTCCAGACTGACTCTCTGCACCCTGCACTGCCCATGTGTAGCTTTGTGGCTTTTCTTCCCATTGGCTTTTAAGGTCAACACATCACAGACGCAAATTGGAAATTAATAAATTAGCAGAAGAGATATCCTGAATGATAGTTTATATCTTGATCCACTGAGCGCTGTGGCCCAGAACCACATAAATTCTGGTCAAATTTAATCAAATTCGGGGTGAAGGGATATATTCTTCTGAGATGTTTTAACTCCCTCTTTGGCTTTAATAGCTTTTCTTTCTCTCAAGCTTCTTGCTCAAATTGTGCATGAAGTCAGTGTAATGCTGCAGAAGTTACATACCTGGCTATTCCTGGTCTTCAAAGGCTACAAAACATCTGTTGGTTGGCAAGAGCAATTAATTAGTGAAAGGGAAAAGATGGTTCTTTTGTACAAAGGCTTGGATGGAGCAGAGGAGGGAGAGACAACTCCAGGGAAGCCAAGCTTTGTGAAGGCCTATAAGCTGTGTGCCTCTGGGCAAATTCCCAAGGCTGAAATCTCAATGCATTTAATGGTTCTTAATTCCACAGGATTTCTAATTACAGCCAAAGAAGGTAATGAGATGTGATGTCAATGTTTAAATGAAAATAAATAAAATAAAAAAGCCTGTCAAGCTTGCTAGCCAGTCTCAGACACACGGCAGCACTGGCTGTGCTGGGCAGCCTGTGCGAGCAGCCAGGCAGAGCCCCGTGGCAGATGCCCACGGGCACAGCACATATCCCAGAGCACCTCCCCACGCCACCTTGGAGGCCAGTTCCTAACCAAGAAGGCTTTCTCTGCCCATCTGCCTCTGGATCTAACAAATTTTGGTGGCTACAACAGCTCTAGCCTAGCGCCTCCTTATGTTCCTAGGAAAAGTTCCTTCCCATCCCAAATCTCGCTGCACGCCAGCTCCCTGCTCTCCCCTAGGGCCTTCTCCTGGCTTCGGGGCTCCCTCACAGCCTCCCTGCCTGCTCCACACCCCGCTCCTGCAAGGCGAGGGACCTTACAGCAATTTGGGGAATCCCAGCGCTGCCGAGCACATCAGACAAAAGCCTGAACTCCATGAAGCATTTGTCAGGGAACGGATGGGAAAGGGCAGTGAGGCTGAACGCTGTGGTCTGTGCTAAATTTATTTCAGGGCTGTAAGCCTGTTCATTCCTTCACTAGCTTTCATTTTTTAACATGCGGGAGGATCTTGCCCTTGCCTTTTCCCTGTTTTCCACCATTCGAGAATTAAATGTGCAGAGAAGGCTCCTGCCAACAGTCCACGCATTGGATGGAAACATCTGTACATCACCAGCAACTACTGATTGGTGACAAGCAATCAATCCCCAAGCCCTGACATCTCTTCAGACACGAACCACTGTGGAGGAATCCCCCTGGGAGCCCAGCCTGTGGTGAATACGATGGCACAGCACTGCTGCTGTCCCCCGACAGAGCAGACAACGCATCTGCACCATGCAGCAGCTTGCAGGACTGGTAAAAAAGGGTCCAAGAGGTGCACCATTAAATCTGACCTTGGTTTTCTGGGCTGTGCCATCAGCACAAATCCCAGTCTGGAAAAAAATAAAAATAAAAAATAAAAAGAAATAAAAATCTCTCTTTGCAAATAATAAGAGGGGGTGTGTAACATCCTAAAATGTGTAAGATGCAGGAACCTCTCGTGTTACACCAGAGTGAGAGGTACTACACACAGAGGCAAGGACATGTCTGAATGGTCTCTGGAAAGCACACTGCTGGTATTTTGGAAAGACCAGCTACCCTCAGGTGAGTTAGCCCAACATTCACTTACAATCACCATGGGATTATGGACTTGGTTACAGGTTTAGAAGGTCAGCACTTCTTTTTCTTTTTGGTTTCTTTTTTCCATTTTCTCCCACAGAAAATCTACCCACTCATGACTGTCCATCTCCTGCCTCTGCACCCTTCT
Organism: Netta rufina; assembly: GCF_964035555.1. NCBI lineage: Eukaryota > Metazoa > Chordata > Aves > Anseriformes > Anatidae > Netta > Netta rufina. The sequence continues at coordinate 8,323,597 of NC_140129.1, forward strand.
ACCAGCACACCACCCAGTGCCCCCACAAAGCTCCCCCGTGGGCACTGCAGGGGATGCACACGCGTTGTCATCTCTCTCTGCAGCTGTTAGATGCTGTTTCGTCACTCAGAAGCTGCCAGGTGCTTTCCAGGGGAGTTTAGAACTGCTGCTAACAGGAAAAGGAGTTCTTGCAAGCAACAAACAGGATTTCTTCTCCCCGCCTTCCCAAGGAAAGACCAAGAGATTCTCAGGATCGTGTTCTTTACAACACAGCGCAGCCAAAGCTGAGCCCAGCTGAGGACATCCAAAAGGGGAAGAGCGCCGTCTCCACCACATCCATCTCTCCCCTCAAGTTGCCTTGAGTAAGGCTGGCTCTGCGGGGACAGGCTGGACAGCTGGAGAAGGAGGACTTGACCACAAGAAGAATTTAGACAATGCAAGCTCAGCCCAGGTTTGTGTCTCTCCTTGAGCCCATGAAGCACTCCAACTGAGTGAATGTCAGCTCAGCCTGAGCCATCTCAAGCCTTGCTCCTTCCCATAATGTGAAGAGAGAGGAGAAAGAGTCCTTGACTGCCTGCCAACACTTGTCACAAGAGGGACAAAGTACTCAGGGCTCCGACAGGCACTCTAAGATCTCTGGATTCACACATTTACTGGCCTGGGTTGCAAAACACAGCTCCTGCTCCAAGCAGCTCTAAGCATAGGCTGTCAGCATCATCAGGACCCAAGGGCTGCTGCCACAGGCACTGATGCCCCGCTTGCACTTGCTGTTCTTTGCCTGCTTCTGAGTTACAAGAAACGGAGATTTAAGTCCAAGCAAGCCTGAACTTGAACTTTCTGTTTGCATTTCCCTGAATCTGACAAGAGATGAGATCTGTTTCAAGAGACAAACGCAGCTGCTTCTGCACCAGCTGCCTTCCCCAAGCCCAGCGTGTGCCATACTGGATGCGAACTGCAACAGGCTGAACCCTCCTGAGTGCTGCCCACCTCGTCGTGCACCACACAGCATACTAGGAACTGCCTCTTTGCCAGGAGCCAAATCCTCTGTTTTACCTCTCTGGCAGAGCAGACAGACATCGCAAGTCCTGGCAGCATCTAACTCGCGGCGTGCCCTGTTGAGACTTAAACTCACACCCTCCAACAGGGCAGCACCAGCAGGCTGCAGTAGCATCCCGCACTGTAAATTAAACCTGCCATATGGCACACGGACACTTGGAGGGTCTTAAAGAAATCTCAGCTACAAAAAAACACAAAGGTACTTACTGCACTCATTTATACGAAGGCAGGAGGAGAATATAGCCACGCACCATATATACAAGAGAACAACCTTATGATGATGAAACCTTTAATTACAAATTTAGTTGCTTTTTTAATTTGGTGATTTTGATTCCCTTTCAGGAATAATTAACCTTTCCCAGCATATGAAATGCTTCTTGCCAGACAAGAATAAACAGGAGATTGAATATGTCTCAAGGCTGAAAAAAAATCGTATGCTTCTGTTCAAGCATGGGATTCCTGTACGTTTTCCCTTTAAACACATAACTCAGTTTTATATTTACTTTGTTAATTAAAACTGAGATTTATTAAATTTGTAACTTAAAAATCCAATAAAGAAGAAACCACAATAGGCAAAAGGATTTCCCTTGGTAAAGCTGTTACAGAAGTCTATCAGTCTGCTATGAACATGGATACACAAATTGACTGTGCCTATCAGAAAATGATAAAAAAAAACCATCCCGCTGATGTAGGAAAGTTTTGCTTATCAGCAGCATGTGTCATTATTGCCATATAATACAGAACCATGTTCCATACAAGCAAATTCAAGGATGAGATCTTTTTCCTCTAAGGTACTTCCTAGGCTGTGTTATTATTCCAGTAATAACTATCTCAGAAATTAATTCAGTGCAGGCACCCTGGATGTGGGGAAGTGGGAGTAGATAGCACTCTATATACATAAGGGATACTGAAAGCATGATGTTCGTTACCTCAGAATTTTTTCAATAATCTTGAATTGTTCATTAAATAACCAATACTCTTTACCTGAGAGAGTAAGACAACGGAACTAAAAAGAAACCCTGAAGAGAAACAGCGTAAACCTGCCCTCAGAGCTTTCATGTGCTTCCCAATGCCAAGGGGGTACGGTGAGTGCTTGCTCGGGATGAACGTATCGCTGGGCTAGACAGGAGGCATGGCAGGAACTGGACGGGATATTAAGAAGTATTTCTTCCGTGCTCTGCCTTCACTGCTTGGAAAATACTAAGAAAGAGAGAGGAATCTTCAACTTTTAACCTCGCTATATATTGCAGAAAGGTGTACCGGCCTCTGAAGTTTCTGGTTGTTGAACCCTTGTGTAATTAACCTTCTGCTTACAATTCACTGAATTGCAATAAATCCTGCAGATATGAAAGCGCCTTGCTAACTAAAATACATTCAATGTTCTTAAATGGTATAGTACAAGCTGCAGTGGAAACCAAAGCCTGGCCTAATCATACCAATTATTAGAGGAAATGTTTAGGACTGAGTATGGCATTTGTGTGGTACTCAACAGTGGCTGAAACCCTTAACAAGCTTTACCCATCCTCTTGCATGAAGAACTAACTTCTAGGCTTAGAGTTTTTTCACTCCCCATGCAAGTAAGGTTTCTCAAAGACCACGAATGTGTTTTTCTGTAGCTCCCAAATGCTCTCATTCATTTGTTGTGATTGTTTGTGCAAGTAAATTTCTGCTCCAGAGAAAACCAGATAGTCTCACATAGACCCCCATAAAAGAGCCTGTGTCTCAGTTTAAACCAGACCAATTCATGTGGCTGCCCTCAAATGTCAGTGACTGCCGGTTCCTACTCATGGGACTTACGATCCCGCCACTAAGCACCAGAAATAAATGCCGTGACCAACATGACCAGTCCCCACGCCCATCAAATGCCTGCTAGATTTAACTGAAGCACAATGACTTCATTAGCACCTCCTAGTTAAACCTGATCAGCAAAAATCTGATGTGTCATTATGACTGAAAGATAAAATCATGTTTAAAGAAGTTTTACAGGGATACACCACAGGGCATCAACCTGGGTGTAAACTATTCCAAGCCACAGTTGCATCACATCTTCACGTATTCTTGATCAGGGGGTCTCAAGCCTAATTGCACAGCTCAGGCACACCCCTCTTACCACTTTAAATGCCCTTTATCTTTTCATCTGAAATGAATATAAAAAACTCCTGGGTAACTTAAAAATACTTCTACCACCAATGAAGATTTCATTTGCTGAAATGCATCACTGCCTAGGTGTTGTACTAATAGATTGCTTATTAAAAATGAACTTAAAGGCCAATAAATGGGTGGACCCATTTAAAGGCTAATAAAACACACCAAGGCAAATAAAGATACAAGGAACTCATGTCAGTTTTTAAATAATCAAGGCTTTCAGGAAAACAAATTAATACCCAAATAACTGTCATTCCTCAACTGTTTCTTAGCCAAGATGACTTACTGACTCAGCTCCCAGACTGGCAATTAGAAATTGGCAAAGTACTTGATTGATACAATAACAGTACTTAAATTAATGAAGCAGATAACGCCTATAATCAAGGAGAAAAACCTAGAAAGGGTGTAGGTAGTATGTTATTACACCACAAAAGAGTTGATTTGTTTTGATTTCAGTTGTGCGTCAGTATGTTTACTAAATGTGTTTCATTTTATAGGGACTTGCATCTATTTATGCACGCTGCAGTTTCCATTAAAATGCCAACTTAGTTGATGATAAATCCCAGAGAATCTGCAAGTTTATGGGATGAGACTTACAGAAAATTTTGGTTGCCTCTCCCTAAAAGGCACTGCTGACTAGTTGATGGCAATCAACTTGCAGACCAGAATTTCAGAAATGCTTGGATCTGGTGGAGATCGAAGATGCACTGATTGATCTATAAGTCAAAATGACATCTCTGGAAATTGTCCCTTTTTCTCAGTGACTTCAAATTCTGTTCCCAAATGTTTCCGACAACTTAGCACACCCACAAATCTCTGTAAGCTTGCTGTATTTTCATTTACAACGGGTTTTAACCCTTGCCTCGTCTCAGGGATGGGAACTTTCTGTAGATTCTTGCTGCTGACTACTCCAGGGCTTATTGCAATTGGCCTTTTGCCAGCTTCCCACAGGGGAAGGGGACTAACTGGGAGATAAGTCACCAGGCCCTGTCACTTCGTATTTCTCCATCACTTGCAGGACCATCATCCTTCAAAAGTCTATTTCCAGCTGAGCTGTCTGAGAAGAATGAAAAATCATTCTTCTAAAAAGTCTAAGCAAGTAAAAAAAGATAAATGGATTTGATCTAATTTACCAGTTGTCAAAGATGTACAATGACATGAGAAGACATGAGTCCTGGTTCATTTAGTACAGCGCTTAAATGCCCATCTTTGGTACGCGCAGGCAAGTGGTCTTTTCCAAAGCTTTGCTTCTGTGTGGGGTTCATTATTGTAGAGATAACCTTGGTATAGATACCGTGTCCTTTGCTCTAGCACCTGTCACAGACCCACTTTCTTGTCTTGCCAAGCTCTCGAGGGGCATGCCTGCTCCCTGGAGTAGCAAACATAAGGCATCTGTCAGAGTGCCAGACGATGTCATTAAACACAAACAGAAAAATAATGGCAAAAGAGAGAAACACCTACTGTTGGGTAAGCCCTCTAGTTTAAGATGTCACTCCTGCTGTAACAAAAGGACTAGATGGAACGCACATTCCTGTTTTGCTACCTCCCTAAATTGCTGGATTCATTCCTGGTTTTATTAATAATCTAGCGCTCTGCTATATTCATAGATTAAATACCACTGCTCAACTCCCCCCCAAAAGTCATAACCCCTATTGAAAGTTTATTCCTCAAAGGATGCAAACTCATGCCTTTCTCAAGTAGGTAAACCAAGTATGTCACGTAAGCTTTTAAAATCTAATGTTACCCTTTTCTTTAGTTTATTTATATCCAGAAACATAACCAGCAACATGTATTTACCAAAAAAAAAAAAAGAAATTGTGAGAGAAAAGAGCAGTTGTACAGCCACTCAGAGCTTTGAAATACTCCACCTTTATATTATGCAGACAGAGCAAACCCAAAGGATTCAAACTAACAATGGCCCTTCCTGTAATCCAGGCAGATTACACGATCAACACCGTCTAACAGGAAGGATCCATTCAGATCACGTCTGCCAAAAACACAGGGATATGCAGCACCATCACATTAGCTATATGATCTGTGTATTTTTTTCCTCCTGCCATCACTCAGCTGCCAGAGGCCAGAGCCCTGACATTCCTCTAGAGTTGCTCAAGTCCCCCCTCCACTCCGTGCCTCCAGCAGCAGGAGCAAATACCCGCACGACTGAGGCAGCTGGGCTGTATGGGCTAGTGCTGAAACACTACCGTGCACAGGCTCTGCTCTCTGGGGAAGCTCCCTTTCCCTCAGCGGATGCAAAGTGTTAGCTTCAAAAGACTGAGATGAAACCTGAGGTCTCTGAAGCACATTCCAGAAGCTGGCATCAATACTGCGGTCAATAAGGAGAGGACCAGTTCCCTCTCCCCATCAGTAACACGCCGTACTTTCAACTCACCCTGCGTGCCTCGCCGACGCATGTCCAGAATGAAGCTCCCATTGATTCCCACTTTCTACAGGCTGCTGAATCAAACACTGCACCTACTTATTTATGACCAAACGGTTGTAGGTAATAAAGTGAAGCAAAAGAAAATAAAACTCAAAAACCATTACATGTCCTCTTTTCTCCTTCTCCCTTATACACACTCACTTAGCAAAACTTGAGCCCAGGGGATCTGAAATCCATTCCTCCAAGCATCACCTAAGCCAGCATGTTTAAAACAGGAAGGCAATAGCTACTGTATTCTGCAGTGTAACACTTCTTGCTTAACACTACTTTGGGCAGACTTCCTAGTCCAGAAAGCTAAACTAGAAGCCATTTACCTGTGGTGGGTCTGGTGCAAAGGCCACAAAAAAGTTGGTGAGAAGACCTACTGTGAAGCAATTTCTAACATTACTGTCTCATTTCAGCGTTCTTCAACCATTTCAAAGTAGTACACATTAATGAACAACCGAAGAAGTTAGAGCTGTAGGATCACAATGAGATCATGAGAAAAAAACACATTCTACAAAGAGTAGTTTCTGCACGGTATTTCCCTTCTCCCTCTACAATTCAGACTGAAGTTTATACTCTGAGGCAAGTAAAAGAGCCTCTAAAAGAACCTGTCTTGGAGTGCCAAGAATATCAATGTGCACACAGTGAGGAAGCCATCTCCTCCATCCTCCAGACTCAAAATGGCAAGTTTTATTAACGGGTGATGTACAGTATTTTCATAAAGGTACAGCTGTCTGAAGTAAATAAAGCTGGTTGTACCTTGTATGATTTTAATTTCTTGTTATATGAGGCAGAAGTAGTTATGATTTGTACACTGATTTTATCCTTTCCTCAGAAGTAGGCATAGGAAAGGTAGCAGCACCAGAAATTTGTAACTTTCTGCAGCTCAGGAAGAGGTGAAACAGCTGATGCAGCCATGGAACCAGATGTTCTTGAGAGTACTAGTAAAACTGAGCCGAAGCCATCTGGTCTCAGTGCTTTGCCACTTGGAAGATGTGATACTGCATTCTCAATTTCCTCTCTTGATATCATTGCTTCTAATTGAGATTTCTACTCCTCTGAGGGTCATGGGGTGTTAAGTTTCTCCCAGAAATTACGCCCTGGTTCAGTAATGACACTTTCTAATGTAAAACAAAGTTTGAATAAAAATGAACTAAGACCCCTGTCGTCCTCTTAATCTCCATCCGCCCTAGAGCAGGTACCGCTGGTAGAATTGGAAAGGGATAGCAAAATACCAGTAACAGACTGGCTTTTGCTCCAAACCTCACCGCCTGCTTTTGCAACTTGAACTGCAGTTCAAGTTGACACTTTGTGGTCTTGACATCCCGAGGTTGGGAAGCAATGAACTTTGGCTCACAAAGCCTAGAGAGTTATTTTAAGACCTTCTGCTCTGTGTCCAGGCCGCCCTTAAACACTTCTGGCTGCCAGGGCTGTCCTGGTGGAGTTTGTTATCTCATACCAGAGTCCTCTTCCACAGGGATTCCTCGTGTGACATAACACTCCCAGGGCAGCCCTACCCTTCACCTTCCCGTACGCCAGCCGAGGATTATCACCAGATAAAGGACCTGCGGAGGGGCTGTGGTGGCTACCACCTAGCTCACTGGAGGCCATCAACGCGCAGCTTTAATCAGAGCATCTCTGCAGCCAGGAGGACCTGCATGCCTTTATTTTATCAGTGCTGGGGCCGTAGCATGGCTGAGGGTCACACTGCAGACCGTGGAACCATGGTGATCTACAGTATTTGCAAACTGCACCTTATTTCTTTTTCTGTGTCCTTCGAGCACACATTTTCGCCTTCTAATGCCCTTCTCTGTGATAGCTCGCAGGCTCCCACTCAGGAGGAAGATGCTCAGTGAGGATAAATGCCAACTGTCCTTTGCAGGTACTTGTCACAGAGCAGCTTTCATGCTGGATGTTCCCCAGCTCCGGTCCAGACGTGGACTCTGACTCAGGACTGCCTGACACGACACCGGGGCCCGTCAGAGGCTGTGCTGAATTGCAACCTCTCGCAATATGCTATGCTTCGAGCAGTGCTTTTGATTTGTGTTTCTTTCACAACTGAATGGGCTGCACAAAATAAGTGTCAACCTAATGGTTCATAAAAACACTTTTCTAGAGAACAAACATTAACCGTTCATCACCACTCAGCACAAAAAGTTCCTGCTTTGCATCTGCACAGGCTTCAGATGCTGGGCTCCACGGAAAGGCCCTTCAGGAGCTGGAGTCTGCAGCACGCTGACACTGGTAAAAAACAACCCACTCCCCAGGTGCTTTTCTCTGGGTTAACTTCAAGTGAATCAGGACAAAGGATTTTTGACACTTGTGGAGTCTGTATCACTGCCTAGCAGGCTTTATGATTGGAAAATTTTTTTCCTACTGAGATATTTTCATGGCCAGTTGATTCTGATACTTCTAGTTACAGTTCATTCCCTGTGCCCAGGCTTTATCTTGCTGAATTTCAGTGAAGAAACAAGCTAAGCTTTCATTGCCACGGCATTCACAGCCCTCCACAGTAATTCATGCAAAATTGAAGACCTTCCAAATGCGGATTCTTTTTGAGCTGGAAAAGTTCTACCAACATGAAGCATTTTCTAATACTCCCTGCTGCCACCCCCTTTCTGTAATGGCAGGCTTCCTTCCTTTGTAGTTCCTTATAACAAGGCAGAACAAAAACCACAGCACGTCAGGACGAGAAGTGTTGCCCATGTACTAAGAACATGCTGCTGTTCCCACATGAGTGCATATTGTTTCAGAAGAGCTTTGATGACATGGTGTCAGAAATAAACCAGCGGAGAGATTGCTCCTGTCAAGTAATCACAAATACCTAATTTTAGTGCTGCAGGATGTTTCAGCTCTAACAAGCCCCTGGACCAACCAGAGCGAAAGCTGTACCGCTGGAGGCTCTGCCCCTGCGAAGTTTCGAAGACAAAGGTGAAATCTAAGGTGAGCTGAGGTCGCTGGCAGAAAGGATCCGTGCTGAATGTCAGAACTGCAGCTTCCTGAGAGTCAAAAAGCTGATGAGCACCCCTTGAAAATATTAAGTGCTGTGTGCATTGTGCCTAACTGTAGCTTTCTCTAGGTAAATAGGCTGGGGAGGGAGGAGAGCGTTGTGGTAAAAGCTGAAGACCTGGTAAAATGAAACCACATTTTTTGAATGCCACTGGAATTTAGCGCAATTCTGCAAAATATGAGGAGCCATGGGCTTGGATAGCCTGCTCAAGGCCTCTCCAAGCTCCAGCGGTGTGCCACGTGCTGCAGAGGAAGGGGAAATATCACCATTAGCATGCTGCCTGCGTGCTCACTTCTCATGGCAGAAGGGAGCACACTTGGGATGAACTCCTCATTAACTTCTTCAATGTTACATCACATAACATTCAAATCCACCGCATCACTCAGATGACAAACTACCCTTGAGATGATTAATTCCTGAAATCAATTACAATACTGGGGGGAAAGAAAAAGGATGTAAGAAAATTGAAACTCTTAGAGGAGAATTTCTCTCCTAGACCAAGAAATAGCAGAGGCAAATGAAAAATGCTTACATGAACAACAGGTTAGAAAAGCAGGAGGAGCTGATAGAAGAGGCATAATCATACCTACATCCATGAGGTTAGATGCTTAGCAGAGAAGCACAGAGGTCTAGATCCTCTCTCAGAAATATCAGATCAAAGCACAGAAAGATCTGATCGATTGAGTGCAGTATAAAACCCATGAGATTTAAAAAAAAAAAAAAAAAAAAAAAAAAAGCCAGATGAACTGTTCTTTCTGGGCTTACCCCCTTGTGGTAAATTGCAAAGTAAGTTTCACTCATTTGTATTGGGCAGGTGAATTTTAACATAAGCATAACCAGCAACTGGTATTTAATTTATTCACTAGCACTCATCAGCAATCTACCAATATTCAGTATGTAGCACCCATCTCTGGTACTACTGCAGTACAAATAAAGAAATCACCATATCACATTTTCTGGATGCTTTACATTGAAAACAGTATAGCTATAATGGAAGAACAGCCCCATCTGTACAGGCACAGGTCAACACTGACTGCTGGATGCTGCAACATGGGAGCAGAAAGCAAGGAGGTTTATACAAACACCTCCGAGGGTCTGGCCAAGGCAATAAACCAGTGCAGGAACTTTATTTCATGGTATTTCCAAGAACTCCCAGGCTGGCCATCTCAGCAAGAAATATGGAGTTTTATTGTTACCAGCACTGTGCAATCACATGAAGGGCGCCTGATTTAAAAATGCTGGGAGATACAGAGTTGGCCAAAGCCCCAGCGAACTCTAGTGGTGCACCATGAGGTCCCAAAGGAAAGAGAGTTGTTTTTACCATAATATGTATTTATAAGCTCTTTTAACAAATCCTGCTGCATTCAGACAACGCCAAAAGTGCTGTCTTAATTCTATTTGCCCATTACTTTTTCTATGCTAACGGGTTTGGCTAATGAAATATCCACTGCACAGGACTGCTGCAGGATGGAGATAAATCTTTGAGTGATATTTTGATTTGGGATTAAATCATCATCATTATCTGGCCTAGTTTTCTGAACCAGTAAGTGAAGAGATGTTGGTTTAGATCAGAAAATAATCCAGCTCTAGAGCTGCAACATAGAGGAAACATGGCAAAGCATTTCAGAAGCACGTTATGTGAAGGCTGCAAGACCCGTTTTCAGAGGATTTGAAATTCTGAAGTGAGACTTCATTGTCTTTTAAGCTAAAAGTCAAAATTTTTAATTCCTCTGACAGAAAGATCTCTGTCTTGGACTACTTAAAGCATTTCACTTCAGAAAATGTAAATATTTCCTTTTGATTTGCCCTTGGAAAAATTTAGAATATATTACAAAGGAAAATATTCAAAGCTGTACGTATTTTTAAAATGAAAAGTTGAAACGGTACTTCATCAAAACTATCTCCGGAGACTCAGGAAATCCCCAAAGTTACTTCTGCTGAAACAGCCGCCCTTAAAAAACCACTGCGGCTCTGATGGAGGCACCTCCTGACACTCAACGTGATTCAGCCGCAGCTTTGCCAACGAAGTCCCACTTAGACACGTCCCAGGCATTTACAATGTCCATGGGACGAGCTCTGAAAAGATGTGTCCTTCCATCAGTTAGGCTGAAAACATTCCCTAGAGCACAGTGAAGAACAGCAGAACACGTTCCCAGGGAAGGTCGAACAAAAGAGGTAACTTCTAAAGTGGGCTACTGTAAAGCAAGACGTAAATATCTTACGCAATTAGAAGAGTATTTCCTACTATTTCTTAATATTTTTTTTTTAATTCTCGAAGTGTCTTGCAAAAGACTGAAGCATATGAAATCTGAAATGAACAGGTTTTACATTTTCATCATGTCCAGAAATAATTCTAATTAAAACCTTGTCTCAAAATATGCAGAATCTAAGAAGAAAACATGTATTATCTAGGGAACCTAAAAATATGCTTCCCCAGGCAATAGCAAAGTTGTGCTGTCAGAAAGCTCCCTCCTGCCTTGGAATCTTGACAAGAGAATGTGATGATGAACAGGATATTAGCAAATGCATAATAGTAGCAAAGATGACTGAAGTAAATTGTGTTAGAAGAGCGTCAACTACTCTTTCACATTATCACATCAATTAGAACTGCATAAAAAGCCTGGAAATGTTTACCTCATCACCTTCACAAGAGAGGTCGTGAAAAAGCTTTCCATAGCCTTTAAAATGAGGGAAGGCAGTGCTGTGTGAGAAATGCTTATTTTCAAGATGTTGTTCGGGATATTTGCCTGAAACTTTTGCATCTTTGTGAAGTTGGGCATGTTCACTCTGGGTAAATTCCAAGCTGCTAGTTACAGGTAATACACAACAATTTTGCACAGCAAGGTTTCGAGTTTTCAAGAAGATACCGTTTTCAGAACATTACTACATGTCTTCGTTATCCCTGAAGTGAGGAGAGACGCCAGAATAGCTGTCATGACACCTAAGAAGCGTTCCTCACGTGATGATGCCTTTTGGGCCATAACAACTTGCAGAGTAACTTGTTCTCACTACCAGTAAATTCACCTCCCTTTTTACTAAATGAACGGGAGCTGCAGTTGCCAGATTTGGCAGCTGTAGTTGCCTGAGAGAGCCGTAAGTAACTCCTGCTCCCCAAGCGGGTGGCTGGAACACTTCTGCCAAAAGAGGTTAACGGATAGCAGCTTCCCGGATGAGCTCAGGAATGAATAATCCCTTACGCAGAAAATCATTGAACTTTCAGAATTCCTGAACAGTTTCAGTCTCCCTCCCAGAGCAAAACGAACAGTACAACCTCCCAAAGAAACCACAATGGGAAGTAGCTCATGGATTTGCAATGTTACTCATGACTAACAGCGTGGCCTGCAGGCTGCCCTCCAGCCACAGCCACTCTCCTGGGGCTGCCAGCTCCCTGCCTACCTGCCTGGGGACCTGCTCTCCAGGACTTTGTCCAAGCCCTTCTGAGCCTCCACCTCCGGGTCTGCCTGTCTCCCCAAGTGTTTGTCACCTCCTAAGTAAATAATTTCTTCTTTATACTCTTCTAAAGCAACCTCGTGCTCATTTCACCAAGTGCCCCTTGCTTCAGTATTGTCGGGTTTGGTGAACGACTGTTCCACATCCACTTACACAGAGCCTTCATGATTTTACAGATCTCAATCACGATCCCCCTACAGCCTTGACATTTTTTTGTTGTTTCCATTTGCTTCCCTACACATCTTGTCAACAAGCAGCTCCAGAAATCATGCTGCAAGAGGAGAGGAGATGTGTAATCGGGAGAAGAGAATGTGTTGGTGGCTGGAGGAAGGTCTTGACCCAGAAGATCCTGATGTAATTTCCTTGCCAGCCCACAAAGTATTCTGTGCCCTTGGGCAAGCCAACCTTGTCCTGGTTGTCCAACAGAGACAGTAGCAAATCCCTGACTCCTAAGGATACTGTAAAGCCACAGACATTAACAGCTGGAAGATCCTCCATTAGCCAAATCCATACGAGCACATTAAAAAACAAAAACAAACAACAACAACAACAACAACAACAACAACAACAACAAAAAACAACAACAACAAAAAAAAAAAAAAAAAAAAAACAAAACAAAAAAAAAAAAAAAACAAACAAAAAAACCAACAACACCACCGCTGCTTCATCAGAGAAGCAAGGACCAACCTCCTGCCTACAAGACCATTTTAAGCCCTTTGTCAAACATGTAGGACAGCTCCATGGGGCCTGGAGAACAAAGAACATTATCTTAACCTCAAATCATCAAGTGCTCCTTTACTTTCGGGCTGTAGGAAGGCTGTACCACAGGCTACCGAAGATCTGGAAGAAGAAATATGCCTCACTGTGTGTGTGACGGGTGGGCGAACAAAATCTATCTCCTGTTCTTTATGAAGCACTTGGATATCTCTACACCAAGCACCTACTAATTATTTATTGTTCCCATTCTCCAAGTGCACATCACAGTGGCTCTGGGGAAGATCTTTCATCTTCAGTGCTGTATATTCCTCTGAGGGCAGAGGCTTTAGTACCGCAGCGCCTCGAGACCTTGGTGCTCCCACAAGTGCAACAGAGGTTCAGCACTAAAACAGAATTATTAAGTGGTCTTATTAACTTGCAAGTTTGCTCATTGGCTAAACAACTAATATGCACCTTGGCTCCTTCCCCCCAGGGGTTCTTGCTGTCTTCAGTTCCCTAAGAAACTGGTTTATTCATACCCACATTGTTCTGGGAAGGCAATTGTGATTGCTTTTAATATAACATTAATGTTATGAAGTTTTGATTAAAGCTAACTACCATTACAGGAAGATCACTGATTTATTTTTTTTTAAATATGTTGATTACTTGTCTGCGTGCACAGCCTGTGAAGAGTGTAATGGCGAGCAATTTTAGAAACCATACTTCCACTTACTCAGTACAGGGCTTATCAAATTTTCACAATCGAAAGAGAAAAAGCAGTCAACACCTTTCAAAACAACTTACCATAAAACAGCCTATGAGATCGTTATTGCCCAATACCAATAATGGGAAATAATGCACCTCTTGCACTTTTAGTTAACAAGCAATATCCCCTTAACTTCCTCTGCCAAATAGGCACCCAGCAAAATGTTTTGCAGTTTTTCTCAAAGGCTAATTTCCATCTCAAAGCAGGCTGCAACCCAATATACGCATAAACATTCAGTTTCTGAAGATGTTCTTACAAGAAGTGGGGAAATGCAGGATTATTTACTGTAGCAAGAGGTAATGAAATAAAAATACATAAGGAAATATTCTTTTCATAAAGCTGGATTTAAATTAGGACTGTTGTGTTTCATAATATACCCTACTCCTTTTCACATTTAACATGTTTTTTATTTAGTTGAAGGCTTTGAGCTCTTTGTTTTTTTTAAAGCAGAATGACGACTGATTCATATTTCTCAGTATCTCAATTCAATGATTCAGTCCAAAAACCACTGAAACTCCCCTTGGCAATTTCAGAACTTTTTCTTCTTTAATTGAAGACAATATTCTGTATCTACCCTATAGGCTAGAGTTTGAAATTAATGCTTTTGTCTTTTTTTTTTTTTCCCTGCTTCTAGCAGAAAACACTAGAACAGAATTTGGAAACAGAGGAATAACTTCCCAACAGGTCAAAGAGAATTGTTTACCCAAGAAACAAAAATTGCTCATATTGTACGTGTATGATTTATAACATCATTGACTTCCCAACCTGTAATTAAATCTTACTAAGTGTAATTAAATCTTACTAAGATTGTTTAACTTTTTTGCTGTATACAGGAAATCCTCTGCTGCTTCTTCAGAAAATCAAGACTAATCAGAAACAGAAAAAAAACCTCCAGGGAAGAAAAGGTACTCAAACTAAAACTAAACCATAAAATAAACCCCCAAAGCCAAATAACTACAGTTTGTTTGCCGTAGCTCAGTACAACATCAGCTGCATTAGTAAGAGCACACAATCTGTGTGCTGCTCCTGCTCCAGTAGTATTCACCAACGTTATTAGATAGTAATACGAGATGTAAGTGGAAGTGAATTCCCTTCCAGACAGAAAATCTCTATATTCCCCTCCTCTCCTGCTTCCTTACCAGAGCCTTACTAGCAGCATATGTGAAAAACCCTGTATGTGCCGTGACAGCATATGCACAAGAACTAACTGGAAGTGCTGCACCAGTGCTGACGAGCAGGTCTGGATGCTGAGAAGAGCTGGAGACTGCGCAGCCACCACCTCTGTATTTCCCCACCTCTAACCACAGTATCAATACCCAGAGGGTGTCCCTCAAAAGCAAAAAGCACCTGCAATTAAGCTTGTTCACTAGATAAACATATTTCAATGTCACCATCAGAAATGGATATGGCAAGACAGCAAACCCTGCAGGCTTGGTGAGCCATGAGATGCATGTCTGCAGGACTGCTGCATTCCTCACTCAACACAGCTCTGCAAATCCAGCTGCAAAATTTTCACCAGCAACTGTCTAGAAGCAATGCTCACTCTGCTTCCAGATCAGGGCCACCACAGTCCTTGAAATTACTGGCCTAAGGATTTAAGAAATAATAATAATTGCATTCTACACAAATAAATCATTTTACACTGACAGTGGCAGAGCACAAAAGCACTTTGGGAGGCAGCAAACACCAGGCAGTGGCTGGGCTGCATTACTTGCCTTCAGCTTCTTCCTCGTTCAACAATTCCAAAGGAGCTCTGCTTCCTTAACCTGCTATTGACAGAAGACACTTTTCATTTGCAGGATCCAATGTTGAGAAATATCCAGTTCTGGAGCAGTTCTGGAGCCTCATCAAGTCCAAAGTGGGGAAATATTTCCCCCCCTGAAGGAATTCAGCATTGATAACTATAACTCACCATCAAACAGAAGTAGCAAACCAGCAAGCAGAAGTAGGCATGTCACAGACCTCATATTTTCAACTACACACATTTTCTTCAAGTAGTTGTACCCAGCTGGCACAGCAGCATTGCACCATACACACCAAAATAATCAATTTTTCCTACCGGGGCTAAATGCAGTGAAGTTAACAGCCTGCCTGCCTGTGTTTACAAAGCTTGCAGCACAATTTCTAACACAGAGCCAGTATCTCAATTTTCTGGTAGGATCTATGGAGTAGCAGCCTTCACCTCAACTGTCTGAAGTTGGCTTCTTCTGTTTCTTACCATGCAAAAAGTCTTTACGACAGTAATATTTACCACAGAGAAGCCTCTGTGTTGTCCCTTGCTGGGAGAAAATCAGCTCTGGCTGCTCCAATGTGGTCGTGTACTAGCTGTGGGAAGAGGTGCCTCAAGCTCTCACAAGCCGGTGAGAAAAGCTTGGTGTCAACACTGCCCTCCCAGTGCAGACAGAAGCAACACTTGTAGCTTGACTTTTCACACAGACTGATGCTTCTGAGGACCATTGGGTCTGTCAAATCATGCTCGCCACCTCAATTAGGATTGCTGCTCTGTGGGAGATCAGAAGCACTGATTCCAGACTGGCGCTCTACCAACGCGCTCCTTTCTTCCGCCTTGATTAAAGCATTTCTATTCCCTGTAAGTACCTAAGGGAAGAGCTGCTGTGCCTGGAGCACTGCCTCCCGCCAGCCAGCACGGCAGGAGAGAGCGAAACATCACCAAGGTGTTCACCTCAGGAGTTAGTGGCTCGTTTCAGAAGGCTGAAACTTGAAAAAACACAAGCATCTTTTTTACAAAATATACATTCTTTTACCCCAGGTGGAACATACAGTTGTCCTGCATAATATTCTCATAAGCAAGCTAGAGAAAAACAGTCCTGGGAGAACTTGGAGGTGGGTGAAAGCTGGTTGAATAGCTATGCAAAGAGAATAGCTACTGCTGGCTTCAGGTCAAAACTGAGCGATGTCATGGAGCCTGTCCGATTCTCTACAAGTACAGCCCAAGTGATGGATGACAATGTATGCTCATATGTTTGCAGACAACGTCAAGCTGTGAGAGACTTCAAAGAAATGGGGGAATAAAATTAGAATTTGAATGGTCCCAACAAATTGAAAAAACGATCTGAAAAGAACAAAATTTCCACGGGACAAGTGCCAGAGACTATCCTCAGACAGAAGTAATCCACTATACAAACACTGAATGACAAAAACAGACAGGAAGAAGTTCTTCAGAAGATTTTGATGCACAGCCCTAAAGTATTGCTGCGAGCCAGCTGTGACACCTTGTCACAAAAATCAGCCAAGCCCATATTGCAGCACCCAGAGAGGCACAGAGCCTGCAGTGCTTACTAGTTAAGGCTCCGATGCTGCCCAGCCCCACCAAGCCTGCAGCCCAAATACAAGGCGGAGGTTTTAAGGGAGAGAATTATCTCCTCTCATTTGCCATGGACAGACATGGAGTAAAGAGTGACAGCAGAGAGAAGGGTTCAGGAAGAGCAAAGCGCTGAGATGATCTCCAGTTTGCCTGGAGGAATCATTTGGGATCCATGAGCATCTTCCATGTGTACCGCTGTCAAGGTGATTTCCTCCATACAACCTCCGCTAAATCACTGCTAATTGCACAAGATGCTTCCTCAGCCCACTTCTAGCCAGGAGACTCAGATCTCTTAGCTGAGGAGACGTGGTGCCTGGCTCTGGAGATGTGAAACGCTTGTCTTCCCATCCTCTTCGATTTAAAATGATGCAAAACTAACGCAAAACAGAAAAACAATGCTCCCAGTGAATGAAACCTCACCCATCAAAAGACTGAAATTGAATGAATCACGTCATCTGTGAATAACAAGAGTACAAACCTGGTTGGCAAACTCGGATGTTCTACCTTGAGTCTCCCATACTTGCAAATAATAAAATAAACGAAAAAAGGAAAATAATGTATGTATAGCTAAGGTAGCTTTTTCCACATGCTTTGTCAAAGCCTTCAGATGTTTTTTGACAGCTATCAATTACTGTATCACCTGATCCAGACAGCAGCTCTGCAAAGCCAGGAGACAAGTGGCAGGCCCTAGGAGGGCACTGACTGCAGCCCACAGTTCATGCCCCTTACGGATACGTACCACAAGTGCAAGGCTTCATTCAGCACAAACAAGTCCAAAAGGTTACAGTCACCAAGCAGAAGGGGGACTGTTACAAGCCCTTTATGTAAGAGTACTTTTCAAAGCCACCTGCAGTGATGGGTTCTTTTCTTGCTTGAACTTTATTCAAATTTCAATTAGTTATTATTTGCTTGGTTAATTTGTTTTCCTTAATCTCTTTTGAAATTAGAATAGCTTAAGGCTAAATTTCCCATATTGTTTAGTACCCCTAATTAAAAGCCAAGGTTTCAAAAGAAGTCTTGTTTATGCCACTGGGCCAAGCTTCAGCAGTGATAAATAACAGTGGAAGGGGTAAACTGACGCACTGAGAGGGGGACCAGTTTTTAGCAGGCTACTTTGAGGAACTGACATTCCTCAAAGTAGCCTAAAATGCAAAGCTCCTAAAATGCAAGCACCTTAGGAAAACAGGAGCCCAAAATAAGTCAGTGTGTTATTTGAAAAGACCTGTTTTGTGACAGGAGACGCTTGCTGAATGTTTCTGCAAAGAATACTGTTATTTACATGCCTAAACAAGAAAGGAAATCTACTGAAAACATCACTTCAATCCTGAATGATGAACAACTGATATTCCAAGTACAACAATTTTAAAAATCACACTTCTGCAACCATTCCTTTAAACAAGCCAGCTTGAGGTAAGCGGGGACAAAGCACAGCAGTATCACAATACTATTCAGGCACAGTAATTGAAGTAAATCATACAGGACTAGTAAAAAGGCATTTTAGTTTCCTTCTGCTGTTAAATGTTTATAACTAAACTCATTTTCAATGGCTACAAGATGTATTAGCACAAAAGTATTAAATATATAGCCCTTCAAATGATTTGAAAACCCAAGGTCCTGGCAAATTAACCTTCATCAAAAAACAATCCTCCAGCAATTTCCCTCAACCCAGAAATACCACACGCTCCCGCCCCTCCACTGATTACGCTCTGTTCGAGAGGATTTCTGCACTTCCACGTGGTGTGATTCTCTTCCACAGCAGAGGTAAACAAACAACTCCCCCTCCCATGTAATTGCATTTCAGCCTTTTGCGGTGAACCCTTTTAGGGGATCAAGGCTAGCACCCTCAGAAAACATGGGCCCGGTGCCAACACCTCATCTCCCAGCAGCAGGTTTTTATCCTTCCTGTAAACCAAATTGCATTTAGGACTGAAATATGCTACCTGTGGAGCTGTTATTCATACATTTTTTTACTGAAGCAAATTATAGAAGCAAAAGGAACCTGCATATAAGTAAGATATCTGATTAATCGTATCTATGGGAGCAACAAAGGCTTTAAAGGAGAAACTGGTTTCATGTATAACAGTCCCCAGAACTCCTAAAATATTCTGATTCCTGGAAATTTATTATAGTGCAGTAATTAAATGTTCTTCCTTCTTTTCACCCTAACTGTATTATAATTTGTGAAATAAAAAGACAGGAGAAGGACAAATACCACACGGCCTGTCACAGCTGAGGAGAAGGCCAGTTGGAGAAAGGTTGTTTTGCCAAGCTGATGTTTTGAAGATTTCAGACTAAATGTGAGGGCAGGCATCAAATCTGCAGAGAACTGATAGGCACCGCTACCTCTTCCCTTCCCAGTGAGACCGTAGCTCCCTTCTCTTCTCCTAGAGAGATATTCTCCTTTGGCCCGCTTCATTTCCTCCCTTCCTGCTAAACGAGATAAGCCTGGGGAGCAACAATATCCATTAACAGGGTGAGCAAGGCCAAGCTCAACTTTGCAGTGCAAAAAGGCCCCCAAACTCCCAGAAACGGTTCAAAATTTAGGAGCGCTTTGCTCTGTTCTTTTTTTTTTTTTTTCCTTTTCACTAAAGACAGAATGTGTTTGTCATCTTGTTTGTGAGCCATTGAGATATATGCTGCTTTGTTTCTTCTGCACCACAGAGCCTGCTCCTGCTTTTAACACGAAAACCAAGCGTCACCACCAGGGCCCCAGCACTGCTGCCTGGCCACCCGGGCTACAGCCATGCCCCAAACCAGCATCAGCACAGTACTTGTGTAAAATCATGGGGCCTGGGCAACAAGCTGGGGAAATTGCTTTTGGAAAGCACCCCTAGACCCAACTTCACAGCTCCCTCACAGCCAACTTTGGCTTGAATATGTATCACGCTGTTTAAAAATGGCAGAATTTGGGCACCCTTCCCGTGTTCCCCCCTTCACGTTTCCATATGAAATTAATAAAATGCATTCACTGCCTGACTGCAATGATTTGCAACCCCAAATTACACACTAGGTTTACTTGTTGGTTTAATGCAAGCATCTAATTATATTTGGGAAAAGTTGAACATTAGCCTGGGCAAATCTTAATTTTTAATGCATGTCAGAGTGCCAGCTGTGCATTCCCAACCTAGCAGTGATTATTCCGCACGGCATTAATATCCGCAAAAGAACCTGCAGTATTATGCTGAACACACTGAAAAGCAGTACAATTCTCACATTTGACCACTATCTACTGGAAATTGCTTATTATCAGGGAATTGCCGCTAAGGGAATTGGCTGTTTCAAAAGCAAACCTATCTGACCCATCAGAATTAGGGAATTAGCTGATTTGGTTTGCTACGAGCCGCTGCTGCAAGCGGAGTGAAGTTTCAGAGCAGGCTGGCCCCTCTGCCTCCAGGAGCAGCGGGATCACTGGGCTGGCTTTGGGCTGAGCACAACGCCGACAGCTCAGCCCTCACATACATACATCCCAGAATGGAGCAACACCCGCAGTTATCTCCCTTTTCTGCCCTTTATTTCCCATCACAGCAGAGCAGAGAAGAGGTCAAGAAAATGTAAAACTCTCGCTAGAAAATTATTGCCCAAGGACCTCAGTGATTTGCTTTTGTGACTGCTGCTAGCAATGAAGGGATGGCAGGATTAATGGATTTTTTTCCAGGCGAAAATAATTATGCTCCTGTATTTTTTCAATCTTTAGCTCCTATGAATTACACGAGTTCATTTAAATACAAGGGGCTTAAGGATCTTTTTATTCTAACAAAAAGATACCGCTAAGCTCCATCTCCATAAGCACTATTATTGTAAGCAAAGCAATGCCAGGCACAAGCAAATCCAAATATGAATTATTGGAGCCCAGCAGAGGACCATGGCTGTCCCCAGCCGCATTCTCAGTGATTTGTAGAGCTCTGACTTCATACTGCCCTATCCTTGCATACTGGCCAGGAAAAGCAGACAGTTTCACCCCTGTGGTGGAAGGAGAATACAGAATGATGGGGGGAAAAAGCGATGAAAGAATTACTGATTTGAAACAAACAAACAAACTTCACTCCATTTGTTTACAGGCAAGACTGATGAATGGGTCTAGAAAAATGGCTTGCCTAGGTACTACCACTGGCTTGATGGCATGGCATTTTTTCCACTCTACCAACAAGAAAAATGTCAGCCTTTGCATCTGAAGCCTGAAGTTTTTTTGAGCTGAATGCTTACATCCACCAACACCCTCAGAAATGAAGATTATAAATGCACTCAGTCCCTGTGGGTCCCTGTGCATACCAGCTGCAAGGGGCTGATCCACCAGGCCCAGATGGCAGAAAGGTGGTTAGTGAAGATGGCAGCTCTTACGCCAGGATGTAAGTGCTGCGGGTGAGAGTGGCAGATCAAACCGGGCCTTTTTAGCCCTTTCATTTGGTGCAGCGCTCCATGTGAACAGTTTCAAAGGCATCCACCACTTCCTACTGTATATGGATAAAAAGAGCAAATAAAGATTCCAAGTGCCAGAGCACTTCATCAAACAGAAGATATCTGATTAGATATAATGACAGCTGAAAAACATTCCCAGCACAGGCTCAGCTTGGTTCAAGGCTAAGAGCACACAGAAACCCACTTTAAATTCCTGCAGTTGGCTTGGAAAGACCTTCCCATGACTACAGCATTTAAGATTCCAGTTACAACCAAAGCAGTCCCTTTTTTCAGGCTGTATCTGTCACTCTGCTGCTGGAAAACAATGAACGAGCCCAAATAATGTAGCCAAGGATATGAGATTTCCTCCAAGTCAAACGTATTTGGAATGACTCCTCCGGATGTCTCCGTTATACAGAGAACTCCAAATTTCAAGACACATCTAAATACCCCATGGGATTATTAAGAAATAAAGGGAGGAATGGATACGGATCTGCAGATTTGACTACAAGTTCTGCCTAACTTGTACTATACAGAAAGGTAAAAATGTTTTGCTCCAACCTGGTTTTAAACCAAGCCAAAGGTTTTGCACAGGCATCAGCTTTTCTCCTGCAGTGTCTTGCTGCTGCCTAGATACATCACAAAGGATTTCCACCCCCAGGCCCCAGGTCTTCAGGGCTTCTTTATCCTGAACAAAATTTGGACTTTGCAGCGTTCCAGGGGGAATTCACCTGCCTGCTACAGATTTGGAAAAGGCTGGCATCTAGAAATAGCAGCCAACCTGATACACCTACTCTAGACTTAGAGAAAAAACCTCTCCCCCACCCCATGTTGTGTGTCTAATCAAAGGCACTAGATAGAAGTAAAAGAAATTAAAAAGTTCTTTCCCCAGGCGTTTTTTTTCTAATGCTGCTTTTGTTGTTCAGCTCTTTAGTTCTGTTCTCACTTTTAATGGTTTGTGAAGCTTTGACTAGCATAGAAATTATGTTAAGCATACTTTAAAGCGGTGGTACCTACAAAATGTTACATTTACAGTTTTGGAACACTGGGAGTAAATAGTTTGTACTATCTGAAAACAAGAAAACAATTACTATTTTATTTTGTACCTGGCTGAGTCACACATCTCAGCCCTAACAGCGTGTGATGACCTGTTGCTTAACAGATCAAAAAATATTAGCCAAACATTCCCCATTAGCACTGCTGAGATTACCCCCTGCGTACCAAAGGCGTCCCTAAAAGTGCACCCTGATCCAAAATGATTTTAGTCACTCCCCTTGGCTAAACCCATCTCTTACTCTGTGCTGTACAGAAGGTGCTTGCTGGAGCACGGCTGAAACCTGCCATGCAAATGGAGCTACTGTCTCCAGGGCTCCTGTGAGAGCCTCACTTTTAGGGGTTAGGAGTCCGTGATTCTGTGCGTACAGGCTCCAGCGTGTTGTTCACGCTCCTCACCACCAAGGAGAACAGAAGTGATCGACTCTCCTGATACTGCTCACACTTTCAACTTCATCAGAAAAGCCAGAGAGAAAAGAAACAAAGGAAAACCTCTGTCCTCCCCCATAATCACTGCAGATGAACTCTTTTTTAGTTACAGCACTGTGTTGTACAGCTCCTGCTAATACCCTGCAGTTTGTTCACCTGTAGAAGCAATTGTCCCTTAGATCTCTTCTCTCTTGTCCCCCCTTCCCCTGGGCTATTTTGACTTAAGACATATCGCTTGCTAGAACAGACAAGATTAATATAGCTTTCCTACCAAATTTAGGCAAGAATATTCAGATGCTTTAGCAGCTGCCTGGGCTTCTTAAGAACTCAGTAATCCTTTAATCTCCAGACACTTTTTTTTTTTTTTTTTCCATAAAAGATTCACAAGCAAAACAAATGCAATATGGATCAAAAATTCAATCAGAATGCTTAAAATGCAATTACATTCATCAGGGTGTTCTGTTAGGTTGGGTATTAAATCTGGGTTTTATTCAATATCCTCCTTTTATTATAAAGCAATATTTTTCCACTCTGTAAATCATCTGATCCCTAGGCTAAAGTCCTCTTTGCCCAAAACATATATAAAAAATAGAGTGGGGTGGGGGGGGGAAGAGGTGGGGTGGTTAGAGATTCCTGCACAAGACCGCTTCAGTGGATGCGTAAGATACAGACAAATAAGATGGTGAGCAAAGACATTTCTACTGAAGCAGGGAGGCTAATTTCAGAACCTGAGATTCTGCAGTTATGGCTTTAATAAGTAGTTGTCAAATGAGTTCCTTCTTTAACTCCATTTTCAAAGCAAATCCATGTGCCTGCTTGCACCTCTCTGTGCACATTTTCCCCTTCTTATGGTTTTAAAGCAGTTCTGAAATTTAATCACATTGTTTTGCACCCGAGCTGTTTGGAAATTTTCCAACCCAATGGATTTTTCTTGGGGAAATGCCAACCTGTTTAAACCAGAACTTGTTGTGAAAATACAACTCCAACCAAGTCTTTCAGCTCTTCAGACTTGGGAGGGAGCTCCCACAGAGACCTCCCCTACCCAGGCAGTACTTTCACAGGCAGCTTGGGTTCAGGCTTGAGGGCAAGGGGACCCAGCCCCCTCTCCTGGGACAGTGCTCCCACGTTCAGACCCACAGCTGGGACACGGAGCTATCTGGGGAGCAGGCAGTAACACATCTGCCTTCACTTCCCCTCCTGCCCCGTCCTCCCGTCATTCCTGCTACCAGACAGGAGCACTGGGAAGGCTCTACGCTTCGAGAATCTACAGCTAAAGAACTCTGCAGAGTTCCCAACAACAGCCTGAAATGTCTTTTCCCGTCCCTGAGGAGGAAAGCATTTACAGATGCCCTGCAGGCTGTCACCATTAGCTTCCCGCAGAGCCTCCAGCGCAGCCAGCCCCAACCTGCTGCACACACACAGCTGCTTTCCTGTCCTGCACTTGAGTTCCTCGGCATTCAAACACAACCAAAAGCTTGCAAGTAAAAAGGATGACCAGACCCCTATGCTAGAAACAAAACAAACAAAAAAAAAAGGGAAAACATCTTCCTCTCACCTCAACAGTATCTCAGAATAGATAGTCTTGCAGAAAAAAATCTGCTCTGGATTTCCAGGAGGAGGAAGTCAATCCCCAGGCTGAACAGCAGCATTCTCCCAGAGAAGTGGCTCTACCTCAGGGCTATAAACATCCCACAAAGTTGGTGTTGAAGCGCACTGTTTCTTCCCTCAGTATCCAGGGAAGCCCTGACAGCTGCCTGTGGCTAGCAGACCTGACTCCTCCTTGGGGTTTGTGATACCCAAATGAAGGCACGCTCAGACATCTTAGCTGGAAAGGGTCACAAGGAAACACAGGCCAGGTCTTAACCTACCTCCTTCTTAAGGACAGTGGGATCACTGGTTTTCCTTTGTATCAATCAATGCACACAGGTCGCTTTGATGACACTACTACTTCTCCCATGCTAGCTGATAGACCTTCAGCAGCTCTTTGCCATGCTCAGTGCATCAACAAGGAGGTTTGAGTGCTCAATAGCTTGCTGTGCACGAAGAGAAGGCCAGGGATGGTGCTGGCTTAATGACTTGGATAATCTGCAAATTAGGGCTCAGAAATTAATCTAATTAACATTGCACTGGTCTCTTCAGTGCTTTGAGACAGGCTGGGTTGGTGTTTTATGACTGGATTAGGCAACATCCTGCAAAGTATGGGTGGGATTCCCCATAAAGAAGTCCACTGAGCCTTGAGTGGCTCCGAGGTGCAGCAGTTAGAGGCAGTAACCTGTAAAGCCTTGGGAGCTTTGCATGCTGCCCTCCCACAGTTTCTGTATAAAATTATGCTGTGACGCTGTCAGATGGCTGAAATTTGCTGTCTTCTGTGACAGGTGGGCAAAATTCAGTACAGCTACATACAGCAAAGCACAATGGTGTTTTACTAGCTGACATTCATCTCAGTTTGACTGGCAGCTGTCACAGTCCGGTGTCTGTAATATCTCAGCTTGGCACCACGGAAGCGACAGGGATCTCTGAGAAACAGTTGTGTCTGAGCACACTTCACCAACCTGCTTCCATCCTTTGTACAAGCCACCGATCAGCAGTTTTGAGGCACAAGATATCAGCATCCTAAAAGCTCCTTCAAAAAGCTCTAGAATTGTATTTTAAACTCTCCAGATACACACTGAAGTACCTTCTTCCAGCTGAGACAACCTGCGCTTCTCTTCATAGCTGCCTACTGTAACTCTATGAGCAAGGGGAACTGGGTAAAGACTCCTGGAGATTTTAGAGGTATCCCAAAATACATCATTGCTGTGATTAAAAATTGAAGATTCTGTGCCATCTGCAAGACCATTTTTGAAATAAATTGTTTTGAAATGAATATACCAAGTGTTTTGTTAACCTGAACTATGATAATTGGCATTTCCAGTTCATCTACTTAATAAATTTTCATTCAAAACAGAAGGGTCATTTTGGGTGACAACAATTTTCTCCATTTAAATTTCCTGTTGACAACAATTAAATGAGGGAAATCCATCAAAATCAACCCTAACCTACACAAAATTTTGGTTTAGTCACATTGACAGCTTTGAGGAAGACACTTTATCCCCCTGCTGCTGGGCATGCTGCTCTCCTGGCTGCAGGGCAGGGCCACGCCGTAGCTGCTACAGCCCAAAGCTGCCCTGAAGCCCTGGGAGACCTGGGCTTCCTTGTCAGCTATTCTGTCAAGAAGGATGAGAGATTCTGCACAAGGGAACTGTGAGTCTCATTTCCAAATGAACGATAAACTATAAAAAGGTGTCAGTGTAGCCAGATGGAACAATTTGTATGATGCTTCCAGTTAAAGAAACTACTGCTGTTCTGTAATTCTCTTCTGTTTATCTCTTTTTCCCCTTTTGTTTGTTCCAGAAGATGCAAAGACACTGAATTAGAAAAAGAACTTAGGTCTCCAAACAAATAGCTCTGCAAGGAGCATAATAAAGATGCTTTTCTCTTTTCATAGCTGAACTCATACATAGAGAAGATGGAAAATGCCTGCTTTCCAACACAGATGTATTAGTGATCAGTAACAGTGTGAAACACAGAAAAAAATAATATTAATTATAAATATGCTGGAGAATATATATACGGTATAACAGAAAATCAGTTAAATATGGATAGAGTTCTTTGATAAACTAGTTGCTAGTAGACTTAAAATGAACTCAGCTAAAACCAATAGCTTAGAGAGTCTGACTTGTTTCTCTTATAATGAAAATTTTAACTCTTTTTTCAGCTGGTAGGTTGTTACTGTCACACATGGGAAAGGATACTCCAGATTTACAGATGTGGTACAGTACTTATTGCTTTTAAAAACTTGCTTTACAGAAACAATCAATGTCTTAAATTAAATATATATATATATATATATATTCCATGAATGTAACTGAAGAAGGTCATAGAGTTTGGAAAAGCATATGTAAAATAGTGTCTCAGAAACATGAATATTACACTAGGTCCCTTCGATAAGGTCGGTGGATCACCAGTATGGCAGAACAAATTGCAAATCTTCATGACGTTGTTACGAGAGATAAGGATGTCCTAGAACAGCTAACGCTTCAAATTCAAGGATTCACATGATGTGAATCATCGCCCTCTGTACTGGGTTTCAAGCCAGTCTCAAACATGAGTGAAAGTTACTAGATGTCAGCGTCAAGTCAAGGGGAAATCATCCGAGTTCAGTGAGAGGTGGTGCACCAGAACCCAGTTTGCTAATCAGCCTGCCTCGTGGAGCCAGATATTACCAATGCTTTTAATACGCACATTTCCTACAGCGCAGCTTTAGCTGTTCACCTGCATAACCTTACAAGATGCAGCAAGTTCCCTTTGCTTCATTTTACCTTTGCCTGCACCATTTCCTTCCCTGTTGATTTACAGCTACTTCAATAAGGAGGCAATCAAGGTCCATCAGGAGGTGAGCTCTCCCACTTTCCTGACCCTGCTGTAGGTGTTTCCACACTGATCGCAGAGCAAGCGATTAGGCAGTGCTACAGGCCCCCTTCATGCTGTTTTAGTGAGGTCTAAATGCACACAAGGTCAGCGTTCGCGCACACCACAGCTCAGTTGCTCTCTGACCTTCACTCCTGTAGTCTCTTCACAGCCCCTGCAAACTGGAAAATGATCTTAAACCTGGAAAGTAGAACTCACATTAACCTAATTCACCAGCAGCAAAAATCCCTGCACAAGATGCAGGCAGAAGCAGTCCTGACCCAACATGCTGTTCTTGCCATGGAGTCCGAACTGGGAGGGTGATTCTGCCGTGCTCCTGAAAGCTGGTCTCCAAGAGT
This sequence comes from Netta rufina, assembly GCF_964035555.1. Lineage (NCBI taxonomy): Eukaryota > Metazoa > Chordata > Aves > Anseriformes > Anatidae > Netta > Netta rufina. The sequence continues at coordinate 8,351,134 of NC_140129.1, forward strand.
CTCATCTCCCTGACAGACAAGTTTCTACCACTCAGAGGTATTACGATACACACAATGGGCCCTGCAAAATAGCTTCAGTGTTAATGACAATCACATTTGTTAAAATTTAGTAAGCAGCTGAAGAATGAAATCAGATGTTCCCTGGCAAACTAACTTGCTTACATTTCACCTTCTGTGGCATCCAATTTACAGAACTTCCTTTATACTGTGCTTCATTTTCACAAACCTTTCTTTCTCCTGCCTGAATCTTTCTCTTCATATCCGTCAGGGTCGTTGCTGAATTCCAATTAAATCATAAAAAAGAGAGAGAACAAAAGGAAGAGCAACATAACCAATGCAGACCTGAGCAGGTGACGATGACTGCAGACTGGAGCTATCACAGGACGGTAGTTTAAAAGTATGGTGTCAAACAAATGAAGTAATTACAACATGCCTTCAATGAACGTGGGACAGAATTTCATGGCAAAAAACACCAGGTCTAGCATAAATCTGAAGGCAGGAAGAATAGTTTGTACCCAAACCAATGTTCTTGCAGCTACCCCTGGAAAACAACCTAGCTTGAGTTAAAGGAATACTCTCAGAAGGTCAAACAGGTGCAAATACAAAAATTTGGTCACAGAGTACTAGACGTATACGAGCACAAAAGCAGTCAACACAGCTTACACTGACTAGGTTTTCTCCTATGTCCTTCCTCCTTGTGATGTTACACTGTTGTTACACTGTGCTCCAAATAAATAACATTTTTCTGGGGGGAAAAAAAAACAGAGCTGTGACAGTTTCATGCTCTGAAGAGCACTTTAATGGTGAAAACTGGTATTACTGACACCAGTGGCTGCCCCATTATCAAGCCTGCTACGGTCTGGACTGCAGCAGGCATTGCAGCAGTTAGCTCCATACATAAGTGATTTGTCTACAAAAGTGTTTATTATTCCCTGTTTCATATTTGTGGTATAATTCTTTCTAATCTAGATTGTGAAAAAAATTGTGACTAGGAGTGTTAGAGAGCACAGTAGTCTTAGGTGCTTGGTCCATCACTAAATCGAAGAATTACCCCAGTACTTCCAGAGGAAGCCTCCCTCCATGCAAGTTTCTTGGCTATACTCAGCCTATAATATAAAACAGAACAAAATACAAATCTTCAGTCTCCATTGGACTGTGGCCAGATTTGTATGAGGTGCCTGGAACAACGCACACCTTTCTAGGTAAGAGTGACCACTTGGGGATGGTACAGCCACTGATCAGCACTGTAATCAGCTCAGTACAAGAGCTGTAGCGCTTTCTGAACTACTCAAGTAGATGTTCTTTACACACGTCCTGATTTTTTTTTCCCCTTAGAATAGCTTTGGGTTAAAAAAAAAAAAAAAAAAAAAAAGCAAACAACAACAAAAACCAACATGGATGTCTTCACTGAATCGTTGATCCTTTGATAACAAAGCAAGTGATTCCTGCAACAGCCTCGGGGAAATTCACATTAGTTTTTAAGCAATAAAGCAAATTAGTACCATAGCTTTAAAGGTTAAGAGAGAATAATCCGATTCAATAATGAGGGAAAAAGATGAAATGATTTTAAAAATCAATTTGTAGTTGTGTTGTGATGTTTATCATCAATAACAGCATAAAATTGTCTCCTCTACGTTGCATAAGGACCTGATTCCTGCACATGCAGTTACACAGAACAGACTCTGCTCTGCACAGCTCACACAGGGAATGGCAACGAAAGGGGAGAAAGGCACAGAGGCACAGGAGAGCATCGCACGGTGGTCAGAGTGGCAGTAGCAACACTGCCTTTGGATGAACCCCTCAAGAGACAACTGAAACCCCACAAAATGCCTGTCTTCTGTATCCACAAAGAGCAGCGTAGTACAGACAGAATGCTGTTTCTCGAACTGCCGCACAGCATCAGAAAAGATCGTGTGGTCCCTGAACTGAGAAACACCCGCGGCTCTCAGGGGCTGGCGTGGAGGAACTCGCTCAGGGGGACTGTGAGGCGGCAAGCCGGCGCACAGCCAGGCGCTTCAAATGGGATGATTTACTTGTTGCAACAGCGTGGCTGGGCTTGGTAGCTAAGCTGGTTCATTTAGAGCTAGTTCATGCACTTTTCTTAGTACTCCCCAATACAGATGAGCAAGCTTTACCCATGCTCCAAGTCCCCTAAAAGCTGCACAGTGCCAGACCTGGGCTAATACATTCTGACGCACAGCTCAGCACGCTGTTACTGAAGGGAGACAGCTCAAACTCGGCCGCAGGCATGAGTGAAGCAAACTCATAGTGACCCGTAAAAGACTGCAGACGTAACTTGAGCAACCCCACAGTTAGCAGCATAAGCAGATCCCCTCCTAAGAAGTCAAGTCTGATTAATTCTCTAGCACTCTTTTACTGAAACACCAGGCATAAAAAGAGAGGACATTCTCCTCCAAAAAGCACACAACCCCCTCCCATATTACCCTAAACACCTTTGGAGCATCACCTCAGCTCTAACGCATGGACATACCCACCACTGCAGCCTCTCAGAAAAGGCACATGCACAAGAACAAAAAAGGAAGAACCACAAATACCAAGGAATCTCCCTTTTCTTCTAGTGCACAGCAAATACACCGTGGAGCAGACCCCTTCCTTTTTCCCACCACAGCTCACAAAGCGGCTTCTGACTGTAAGGCAACACCACATTTCCATCTCCTTTCCCTCAGGCCCCGATTCTTCTTCCCCTTCCACCACCAAGCGCTAGAAAAGGGGACGCTGGGGCACAAAAACCACAGCGCTGCTGTTCACCGCCTGCCGTGCAGGGAGCAGCATGAGGCTGAGCTACACCACTGCTCCTTGACAGCTTTGGGGAGCCAAAAGGGAGGGCCTGCTCCGTCTGACTGCTGTAATTGCTGGCCGTCCTCACGCAGCGCCCTGCAGCACCCGGCCTTTCTTTGCTGCTCCCCACGTGCTGACCGCGCTTGGGCTCAGTGCCCTTGGGCACTGCTGAGCCTCAGGGGCCGTAGCTCCTGGCAGCGCAGCAGCGTGTTCCTTTCTGCAGCGTTGCCTCTGAGATACCAACCAGCTCAGGAAATTCTCACCTGTGCTGCAGCTTTTATTTCTTTTGGTCCCTTGATAAGCAGCAGCAGTTCCAAGTTAAAATGAATAGCTCCATCAGAGTTTGGGAGCTCCCAGGCCCTTGCACGGGGACCTGCAACATCTCCATGGCCCAGCGTCCCTTTAAGGCAAGAAGGTGCTGTACACTTCCACCCAACAACCTGTGGTCCCAGAATGGCCGCTTGTTTACTGGTCTGCAGGTCAGGGGTTTGAAAAGTTATCCCTTCTGGAACATTTAACAGCCTTGGTCTTCCACACTGATGATTTTACCATAGCTGAAAACTGCTTCTTCCATCATCCCACAGCAGCTTGCAAGTCACAGTGTAAAATAAAGTTATCTTCTTCCTTCATGGATAAAATATGCTTGTCTTGAGGAGTAAGTTTGTATAACACAAAGTGCCAAAACATACTTTCTTTTCCTTTTTAGGATTTATTTTTTACAAGTAGAGAACTACTAGCATTGCCTCATATGGCGTAAAAAGGAAAGAAATAAGAAAAGGGCGGCAAAGAGAGCAGAAAATGCCACGTACGGGAGAAAAGAAAATGTTTCCTTTGGCAAAACCAAGACTAAGTACAAAGAATGAGAAGAGATGAATGACAGATCTCAAAATGCAATGTGATGGGCACGGTGACATAGCTTATAGAAACCATTAGCTTTAGGAATGGAAAACTGCCAGGAGCCTCGGCCGGCTCCACACCCATGAACAAAGAGAGTTCAGAGCCAGCTTGGTGCAGATCTGCTGGGTCTGAGAAAACCAGAGCTGCTACCTCTGACTGCAGGAGGAAGAGCTCAAACACAGTGCAAGGTACCTTACCTTACACCCAACCCATCGGGAATGGAAAAAAGGAAACACAATTTGCCTGAAAGTTACACTTACACATCCCTTCCCCCCTCACCACAGGCACGCTTTTGGACATAAACGTTTTTCTGAAGGAGTTACTGTTTTTACCCTGCTGTTTCTATACCTCTGATTAAGAGGACAAAGGATGAGACCTTGCGTGAAACTGGTGGCAGCTGGGACCGGATCGTCCTCTCTCCAGGTGCCCTTTCTGCCCGGGATGTTTAAAGCTGCATTTGCAGAAGTAGATGAGGAGTCCCAGAGACTGAGAAAGCCCTGGCAGGAACAGCACTGGGGCATGTAGTTCAATGCACCTGGGACTCTCTCCCTCCTCAGTTTGGGCACTGAGCTACCTGGAAACGGGCAGAAGAGACCAAGAGCGAGTCAGTGGCAGCTGAGAGTGGTGCCTGGCCTCACCTTGTCCCTGGTTGTACTGGGGCCAGTTTGACATCTTGCCACTCCTTCCTTCGCCTTAGGGCTGTTTGCCATGATGCCTGCATACTTGATAGACTTTTGTGGTAGGATCCTGCACCAAACCACACTGTTATGTGACTCCCTGCTCTACTGGCACACCTTCAAAGTCTTCCACACCGAAATGTGTAGGGAAATCCTTTTCTGAACACATATTATGAGATAAGCTGTCTGCATACACCACCTTCTAAGTTTTCATTTAAGCTACTACCACAGAGTTTGTAGTAGTAGTTGTGTTCTTCTGGTACCTTTGAAATCAATGGAGTTGAGCCACCCTCTCTGCACTCAGCATTTGTTTAGTGCCTTCAGCATTACCTGCCCTTGCCAAGCCCAGGGGCCTCTCCCCCTGCTCCCCAGCACCACTTCTCCTGCCCCTCCACCGGGCTCCCAGCTGCGGGGAAGAAGAAAGATCGTACTGAAGCTCCTGGATGCCCCATGGCACCCAACAGAAACCATGCCCACAGGCAGAGTCTGGTACTCCCCTCACACTTGTTGTGGTAAAACAGCATTGGGATTATTTGGATTTCTAGGATGGAACTGAAGGTAAGATTGCCCCACATGAGAAACTCTGTATGTGACAAATCCACTGCAAAAAGCCATGCCAAGGATTGGTCTGCTCTTTTTGTTTTTAATCTGCAATGAGCAAAGGTGTTAAAAAATAAAGCACAGTAGGAATAATACAATGTTTCTAAGCTAGCTTTTTGCCATCTGTCAATTTAGTAATATTTTCAAACTACTCTCAAGCGAATTACTAATTCATCACAACATCTCTCCCCCTGTCATATGATAAAATAGAATACAATTGCTAATGCAGTATATTTAACCTCTGTCAGGAGTTTGTGTATTTGTGCAGAACCATAAACTGGTTGTTAGCGTGTGCCAGGAGGCTTCTGGCAGGCTTCCTAAGGATTTGTCAAAAACCAATTTGGATCCCCATTCCAGTAAATATGGAGGCACAGACCAATTGTCTGTGTATGTCATAATCTTGTCAAAAGCAGCCTGTTGCGATAACACCAACCTAACATGGTGGATTCGGCGCAGTGGACAAAAGCATCATGTCTTTTCCCAGTGTCTCCACGACTTGATAAATACCACAGTTTTTTCCTCAATTACCCAAATTACCTCCTGATAGTTTGGCAGGTTGCTGATTGCTTTACAGTGAGCAGGCACAGGTCTTACCTCTTGTTTTACGTCTAGCGAGACGGTCGGAGGATGCTCTGATATACCAGTGATCCAAGCGAGACCGGAATAACACCCCTTAAATCTCGAGCGGAGGAATTAAAGTGGCATCCTCCTTGAGAGGAAGAGCCGAGCTCATCGCTTTTTGTTTTCTTTTACATTAAACTAATGGAAGCAGTTTATTTGTGTCAAATTTCCCATTAAAAAAAAGATTGTTCTTTTTAAGTGTTAACAACGCAAATGTAGAATGAATCACCCCAATTATTGTTATCTGTGGATTTTACATCATCCTACCTATCTAAGATAAATAATTAACTAGCCCTCCTATTCTGTAAGCTTTTCACAGATCTTAGTCTGCAATTTTCTGCTTTTCTGCCCCCTTGCTGATACAATTAAAGTTTACTGACAGTAAATACCATAAATTTTTATTTTCTCAGAAGAAACCTCTGGTGCTTTGGACCCTACTAAAGCTGTGGTTCTGAAGGATGATATAAACTTTGCATAATGAGTTACTATTGAATATTAACAATTGAAATATTAATAATTAAAGCAATGCCAAGCAATAGCAGCATTTTCCAGATTAGAGCCACCTAAGGACCACCACTGAATAGAAAGGAAATTTGGTGGCCATGGGAGCTTGAATAGAAGCAAAGCTGTGAAAATGCGGAGTGTGGCGATGGTGAGAAGGGTGGGAAAATTGATTCAAGGTAATAAAAGAAAAATCCGGCAGCGTGATTGAAGGAGAAATGCGAAAGCTAATCCGATACAGAGCACGCTTCAGTTTTGCTTTAAACATTTAAATATTTAAACATAAGGGCGTGCTTTCTCTCAGTACATCCCCAAATGCTTTATTTCTTATCGTAAGAGAAAATGCAATATGTTGCACGTTACAGCTTTAGCTTAGAGAGCGGGCCAGACTGACAGATATCAAAACCACATTTGACCACTGGACTATTCCAGTAAGCAAGACTATTTCACTAGTGAGACTGTGAAAAAGAGATGAAAATGAAAGCCAACGTGCCTAACTGACAGGGCAGGGGGTGCTAAAGCTGAAGCAAAGCTGAGTTAGAAACTGACAAAGTACTACGTTTACGGAAAAGTTGGTAGAGGGCTAAGATTAGCTAGCTTAAGGAGCAGGAAACGGGCAGGAGGCTGCTGAGGATTGAAGCCAGGCCTGGTAAGTGAAAGAAGAGAATACAAATGCTTAAGCTAGGAACAGAGAAACAACTTAGCATGGATGTCAAGCATTAGTCCACTGCTTTTAACAAAGTGCTGTTTGCATCAGTTAAGGGTCTGCTCCGGAATTTCAAGGTCCAGAATTAAAACAGCCAAATTCCCACACACACTAAACCAATTTTGGTTCCTGTCACGTCAGTTTGAAGATGAAGAGTTGGCCTTGCCTCCATGCCATCAAGACAGCCACCACCGAATGGTGCAGCCACAAGAAGTCCACTTGTTCACTGAAAGCTGTTTCACATCAACTTACAAAACACCACAGGTCAGCTTCAAATTTCCTATTGTTCCTGAGATCTTCCAAAAGCTTTTTAAAAACAGCAGACACCTTGGGACCATACTGCATTTGCAAATACCACCCAGCCTGCCCCATGACAGTCAGGATGGAGCACGAGACATGAGTCAAGAAGCCTTTTAAAGTCTCAGCACGCTCACCTCCACAAGCTAACGCGGTGCCTCTGGTGGCTGTCTCATGATTGAGGTTGGCACTAGGGAAAGAGCACAGAGCAGATGGCACCGATGCTGCCACCACCTCCATGTTGCCTCTGCCTTAAGGGCAGTGCCCCCAGGGTGCCTCGGCTGGTTCTTCCAGCTGGATTACCAAAAGAGGTGCCATTCGCAGCAGCAGCTCATTGCCTGGCAGCCTGAGGATGGACGAACAGCAGCAGCCAGCCTTCTCCAAGCGTGAACACTAACGGGGACATCTGGTGGAATAAGGCCGTGAAGATGCAGGCACCAGCTAAGAGCACCGACCTTCTGCTTGCTGCTGACCTGCGGTGAACGTGACCCAACTGCTGAGAAATAAACAGCTCCCTCACCCTTCCTTTGGTCTCCGCAGGTTCTTTTTTAGAAGTTACAGGCTGCATCTTCAGCAGATATAACTTTGCATAGTCCCCTTATAATCAGCAAACCATGTCAGTTCACACCAGATGAATACCTTGTCCTACACTTTCAGTGGCTTTCCACATTCAGATGTGCTGCAAAATTCAGATTTTTCAGTTCTGAATGCATTCCCAAACCTCTCTTCTTTCTAACGCGTTCCCCCCCACTTCCCTTCCATTTTAACCTACATTTTTTCAGGTCATTTAGTTCAGAATGCAAACACAGATGACTTATTAGGAGCTGAATATTGCCAACTGTGCATGTAATGTGACTTTGTTTCACAAGGCGTAATAAGCATATCTGCCCTGACACAAATAAGGACTCACAGTTCAGAAAGACATGATACAATGGAAGAGGATTAAGCAATCTCACAAGCAAGTGCTCTTTTGCCTAAATGCTTTAGGAACTTTTTTTCTGTAATTCTAAACAGAGGCTATAAGATGAGGGCAGCAGAAAGGGCCAGACCTGTGGAATTAGCTATAATTTCATGTACTGCCACCACTACATCGTTGGGATGAAAAAAAGATCATTTAAAGGGGAAAGGGTAATAATGAGGGTTCTTTAACACGTCAACTACAAAATCCTGCAGAAATGTTGAGGCCTGGAAAAGGGCTAAGCTAAAAGGAAAAGGGCGATGGTCTCACAGGACTGAAGGTAGTAAAAGCTGACCCCTAAAATAGTGTCATTTATTTTAGACAAGCTGATCCTCCGGGCTCAAAATTTAACTTGTTTTTACTGCTGTTTTATTACTTTTTCCATTTTGCCATGACAAGCTAATGATTTTTGCAAAAATGTGCCATGACAAATCTGCCCCTGCAGGTGGTTTTACACACACGCTGTTCACAAAAGACTTTGATCCCCCTTCTCTTTTAATTTTTCTCCTTGTGTTATGGGTTTGTGAGTTTGTTGTGTGCGTGTGTGGTTTTTTTCTTCCAAAGACAGATTGAAGGTGGGAAAAGCAGACCCTGAGGAATTTGCAGGTAGGACACAACCCAACACAGTCCACCTAAACCAAGAGACACAGGCTACAGGAAGCCCTGCAGCTGGACTTCCCTCTGCATCCCCTCCTGTTAAACGGCAGAGGGCCATTTGCAGACCTGCTTGCCAAGGACCCTCGGCGCGACACGTGTAGGTCACAAGGCACTGAAGAGAGGAGCCAATCCCTCTGAGGAAGAATAATGTTGCTACCTGTCCAAGGTTCTCCCATGTGCTGTCAGGATGGCTGAAAACACAGGCAGGACAGCTCTACCGAATGAAGTCATCTCCGGGAAACCTCCAGTAAGCCCTTTTGTTGGGGGAGCTCTGAGTGCACATCCGTGGCATGCCCCGTGCATTTCTGATCTCTGTGCAACACGCCCAGCACCGGCGCAGGAGCTGCGGTACTCCACCTCAGAAGCTCCGCATTACGCCGCCGTCAGGACATCCAGCCCAGCCTCCCACCAAGCCCCAGGCAGCCGAGCACCAGCCCCACTAAGGCAGCGTGAGCTGCCCACCTCCTCAGAAACCCAGGCTCTAACACCCTGCGTCATATTCCCTAATATAATTATTACCTGATACCTCTGAATGGCAATAACAACAGCTGTTGCGCAGAGGCTGGAAAGGGAAAAGGGAGGGAGGGAGGGAAGATGGACTTTATAAACACTTATAACTTCTAAAGATTATTCCTTTTGAAGCTAGACATACATTTTAATCAGCTACTTTCATCATTATTCATGAATGAATTATTAATTAGTCCTCTTGACTAAAAATATCATTTCCAGCTTGCTGCAAAAATACACGCACACACACACAAACATGAAAAAATAATACAAGAAAAGGAAGATATTCCACATCATTAGCACTGGTGTAAAGGATGGCTATTTGATCTTGGTTTAATTATGAATGCCTAGTTTGAAAGAACACTTCCACATCACCAGTCAATAACACTGATGTGTGCACTTGGGTGTAAGATACGTAAGAGGCGGTATTGGCACTGACTTATTTTGCAGCAACTTTGTTGACTGACTGTGCTGCAAATATGTGCATGTGCTAAGACCTGCACTAATGTATCTGTTGTTAAATTGCCCTTTGTCTCGTGACTTCATATTCACAATTGGGAAAAACCCAACTACTCACCCTTGTGGTTATTCCTGGTTACACAGCAATCCAAGCCTACAGCTGTTGCAAGAACCCTGAAGAAAAAGACAAACTTTGTCCCCAGACTTAAGTGAGGACAAGGAAAAGAACAGGAAAGTCACAAGAGGAGTACCACCATTTCCCTTTACAGATGGGGAAGCAAGGTGACAATAGTGGAGATAACTTATCCAAGTCAGAAGTGATGCCTGAGTCCAGATATCCCAAGGAAAGCCTTTTAAGCTGCATGATTCCTTTGATATTCCTACCTACTTACACCATTCAGGGAGGGAAACCTCTCCACAACACGCATATTCCGACCTCTCCTTTTATCCACAGGAGTGTGGCTGTCTGGAAGCTGCGTTTTGCCAAGAGGGAACCCCAGATGGCTCTGTAATGACCAATGTCACGTTTCCTATCGCACACCGGTACACCATAAGGAAGCACCTCCATGGTGGTGTTGCTCACACAGCTGCTGGGAAAGAGAGAGCAGGGAGAAGAGGGCAGAAGGTGGTATCTGGGAGCCAGCAGCCAGGGATCAGCTTGCAGGATCTTTTTTTTTCCCCCCCCGTAAAGGCAGAGACAACTAACAATCACACCTTTTTGTTACCTGAATTGGTTTCCTTGATGAACACATCTCTTCAGAGTCTCTGCAATGTTAATTTCCTAAATGATCAAAAAGCTTCTAAACTAAGAAAATGCTGTATACTCAGTAAAAGAGGGGAAGGGTTCAGAGGAATAGGAAATGACTTGTTATTCTTCAAAAATCTGGGGCATCCTCTGAATGCTGTTATTTTTAAACAGCTTGTGTTGTACATATGTGAAAGTATATAAACGCTTACAGAGCTAATGAGGTTGAATGACTCGGAAACACTCCTGTTTTGCCAGAGGCCTAGAAAAAAAATTAACTAACAGGTTTCATGAACCTTGTTTGGGCTACGTTAACTGTTACTGTAGTATGTTTGTATCAAGCCTATGGAAGTCTCCAGTAAAGTAGCAGGTTCTTAACATTTATTTATCATGACCAGGGCAAATGATCTGACGTTACCAATCAAGACCACATCCAGGATGCTGCTTTCACCTCAAGTTCTGTTAAGAGTCCAAGGCCAGAGAAGTACTGAGATAAACACACCCATGGGGGAGAGATTTGGCGTGTCTCCTGGAACAGCAACTGTTCACCTGCACAGCACTGGGCACTGGCTGCTCTGGGGGGGCAGACCATTTCTAAGCTCTGCCTGCGGACAGTAACAAGCAAAAACTACCTCTGCGCCTTCCCAGGTCCTGAAGTTGCAACTCATCCTATGCTGGACTGCAATTTAGGGCAGCCTCGTTGCAGCTCCAGTATTGTTATGTATGAAGACTTCTCAATTTTCAAAAAGTTGAAGAAAAAAAAACAAAACACAACAGCAGATGGAGAAAGTACTGCCCAAAAATGCAAAAGCAAGGGTAGTAAACAGATCAATAAATGAATATTTGCCTAACTGTACAATTGTTATTGAGTTCCCAGAAAGAACTCTAAATATTTAGGGAAGGTGCTTCAAGCAGAAGTTACTGAACTTATGTCCTCCCCAGACCGAGACAGGCTTCTCTGGCAGTTCCAGCTCTTTCAACTCATGTTTACAGTTCTCTCCCTTTTCCCCCAGACCTCGGAGGAGATTTTGTTCATTTAGGTTTAATCTTGCCTGGCGTGCTCTTTCAGGTCCATTTTCGGCTCAGCAGGTTTGCACATCGTGCTCCACTGCCCACACCTGACTCTGCTCTACCTGTGGATTCGTACTTGCTAACCCAGAAAAATCCCTCCCTGGGGCCCTGGACTTGGCACGCTCGTGCCAGCGTGGGGCACGCACGCTCTGCCCTGACTACTCCACTCGCAGAGCACAGTAAGTGCAGAGCATTCAGGTCAGGTTTTTCCAAAGTGGAATCATACACATCGCTTTGGTTGTTATTAATATTTCATTAATTTCCCAGCTACAGTAGCTCTCCCTTGAGAGATCATTAATAAAATACCACCCATATCAGCAAGATAGCAGGCAAAGTGACCAAACTGCAAAACAAGTTTAATTACCTTGGTGTTATACCTTTGCGAGCCCTAGCTTTAATTTAAAGAATTGTATAAACTGAAGCTTTGATGATTATGAGGTCTTCGCTTCCTGTCTTGTCATTTTAATTACTTCTCTAATTTTGCCCCACTTCCCCTATTTTGTTTGGAAGAAGAATGAAAGCGCCTGTGTAAGTTAATGGAGGGTTGCTGGGGGATTTGAGCAAAACTTCCCCGGCACAAAAGGCTGACAATGGAGCCACCTCGCCCACACGCAAACATCACCCTGAGCTCAGCGCTGCCCAAAGCAGCAGCTCTTTCAGGGGTAAAGAAAAAGATCAAACTGCTCAACAACTTAAACCCTATTTCCCCTGAGATTATATTTGCCAGATTTAAAAGTAACCTGACCAAAAAAAAAAAAAAAAGGGGGGGGGGGCCAAGAACATTTCTTTGGTCTCCTCCCAGAAATGACACGGCAACTGACCAACTAATGAGCAGGGGCTACACAAAAGAACTGCAGCAACGGGATGAAACAGCACAAGATAATTACTGCTTCCTTAAAAATACATCAAAATAGTGGCAGTACCACACTCTAACAAACCTGCAGGAGATGCATGCTCCTTCTGGCAGGCTTTGGGCTACAGCATATATGAACAGTCTTTATGAAACTGAGTTCTTCACAGGAGTCAAATCAAGTACGTATGGAAATGCTTCAAAAAGCTCCCATTTCTTTATTTGCAGATTTTCCCCAGTTTCCTCTCCCCACTGGTCCCTTCTTCAGTTACTAACAAAAAACGATCTCATACAAATTAGTTACCTATCTCGTATTATTTCTATGTCTCTCTCTCCAACAAATATTTTCACATTTTAATTTTTGAGTCCTATCTACTTGTGGAATACTCAAAACTGTATGGGTCTTTGTCCGAAAGTAACCTACCACATAAAATTACACACCGTATGGAGCAGTGCTGCAGACTGGATTTTACAGGTTTACAGCTGAGGCCCTGCTGCTGTGACAACCTGAAGCAGCTGCATCTTTCCACTAAGGAGGGAGCTCCATCTCTCCAAAGGAACTTGTGGGTCGGAACAGAGTAAAACAGAAGTGATTCCCTGGCACACTCGCATTACCTGTGTTTAAAAATAAATTTAGATGGAAACCATTTCACATCATATTTACTAATCACTAAAGAAAAAAACACTTTACCTATCATGCATTAAATCCTCACAATGCAAAATATCATCAGCATAAGCAAAATTGTCAGAATTTGGCCTACAATCATTCTAATGCTAATTCCTTTTGTGAAAAAATAAGCAAGAGAAATGCATTACGCACTGATTCCTTCTAAACCTAAATAGCACTGTTTGTAAGTATCATAAAAAACACACGCCATGTACGTGCATGCACCTGGCTGCGTGGGAAGTTTATTTTATAGAAAGTTCTATTGAATCTGAAACGGAAATAAACATGTAATGCTGAGATCAAGCCATGCCTTAACAGGGAGAGGGAAGAGGAATATACACCGATGTGGATCTCTCTTACAATTTCTTTCCTGTTGGAAGCGTTCTCTGTTTCAGCCTGGAATTAATTTACCACAAAGTAGTCCCCACCAAAAGGTACGCTATTCAAGCCTAGCAAAGGAAAAATAAAGTACATTTGTTATACACAGAAGAAGCTGAAAGGTAAGCGCTTCTTCTGCCAAGATGGAAAGAAAGTCAGTAAGAGAATCTTTGATGGTTTACTAAAAGAGCTGAAACTTCAGTGACAGAATGGTGAAACCATTTTGAAATTGTACAGATTTCAATAGAGGCAGCTAGAACAAAGAACAATAAGAGATTGACAGATGAAATAAAGAAATAATTGTTGTAATCTTCTCTAATGTTTAGCGTGACTTTGATCATTTTCAGTAACTCTAGTAACTCTTGTGATGCAAAGCAAAATCATTTCCAAAACAAATTTGCATACAGGAACTTTTTTTTTTTTTTTTTTTTTTACAGTGCTCAAGATGCATTTCTTGAGCTAGACCAAAACCAATGGCAACAATTTAAAGAAGGGAGCAAATACATGGCAGCAACCAAGCACAAGGAGATACCACCAAGCAGAGCTGTGTTAAATTTTGCTTGCCCCAAAGAGGACATTAACTAGGTGGTTGCACAGTGCTGAGGCTCCAGAAGACTACCAGTCAAACACACATTAAAAATCTGACAGATTGCTCCCTAAACAACTTTAGTATAGCCCAAAATGTCAAAGGATGAAGAAACAGGGCTCTGTGCACAGAGGGGGCTGCTGGAAGCCAGGCTTTCAGCATGACCAAGGGCTCACGCAGGAGCCAAAGGCAAGTTCTCCACTGAGGGCTTTGCTTCAAACAGCTAATGAGTAGGTGCTGGGCTTGGCCCAGTGGGTCCTTGCAGCTCTGGGCTCATTTCTGGTGACCAAATTGGAATAAAGACAGAGTGGATAAGGTTCAGAAACAAGCCATAATGGTTAGAAAGCATAATTCATAGTGAAAGGCTTCTGGATCTCCATCTAGTCTCTCAAGTAGAGCTAAGCACTGACTTTATCACAATCCGTGCACGCGAACACAGGGAACAAGCACTTGGTCAGAAAAGGCTCTTCACACTCTAGCAGACGAGCATCGTGGACATGATGAGTGACGCTACAGGCATTCGCACAAGCAGCACTGCTCGTGCTCCAAACAGGACAAGCTACTGACCAGCCACGCAGCCGGCCAAGGCTGTAGCAGCACTCCGCTGAGGATGTCTGCTTGCGAAAGGCAGAGGGACCACCTCCAGCACACACACACCCACAGATGTGTTCTGGACTGTTCATCTACAAGATCTCATAACATAACCAAACACACTTTGCAGGCTTCAAAACATGGTCATCCTTGGGAACCATGGGGGGAAACGGGGCTTAGAAGTCCAAGTGCTTAAGCATTTGAAACAAAATACACAAATAACATGGAAATCTATGGTCCTGGTCCTAGAGGCAGATCTTTGCTAGACTGTGCTCATACCCTGCAGGAATCACTGGGGCCAGCACGTAAATCCTCTCTGTTTCCAGCTCCTTTACTGCAATAAGAAGCTAATGATACAATAATTATTTTTTCTAATACTGCTGCTGTGGTCTGAAGGGTGATATTTAAGGGACTGACCCATAGGACTATGGCTGCAAAGGGAGATGATTACTGAGCAAGACTCATTAAGGTAGAAAGGAGAGATCCTGACAAAGAAAAAACAGTCTTGCATCCCATAATATGGTCTCACAGGAACTGCCATGCCTGAAAATACAACCACAGCAAGAAGTTGCTTTCTTTTCCCCATTGCGATCACTGTGCAGGTGTTTGCATCTATGCTGGGAAGGGAAATACAGGCTGCTTTTGGAGTCAAGAGAACAACAAATCACCTGATATACTTATTCTAATCTTGTCCTTCGAGATGCCAATGGTTCTACCCTCTCATTAAAAAGGGTGACTACATCCCAAGAGGCTGTGGGTGGCTGGAGGGCGACTCCTGTGCCAGCTCAGCCCGCACCCATAGATCCCCGTGCTGTAGGGGCAGCATTCCTAGCAGGGATGTAGTGAGATTTTCACCAGGGACTTCAGCGCAGCAAAATCCTGCCATTATGACACCAACACTGATCTGCTTCAAAAATCCTGCAAGAACATAAATTTGTTTCATCCTGCTTTCACTATGTAACATGCCTTAAAACATTACCTTGGAGAGCCTGAAAAAATATTGCAGTGATTACACATTAATTTATGCAAATTGCTATGTTAATTTTGAAATCATTTCATTCTATAAAATGCCTGGAGTTTTTAGTGTCCCATTCTGAGCTGGCTCTCGAAACACTTCTCCCCAGGCGTGAACAAGTGAAGGTGTGTGAGCACCCCTGCAGCGCAGTGCCTCACACAATGCTGCAGAAGCAGTGAGGGAAGGAAGCAGATTCAACACATCCTCAAAGAAGGAGGCCCGAAGCATTTCCAGCAGAGAAGAAACCACAGCTGCTCTTTAGGGTCCCACAGTGTAAGAGAAATGAGGAGCAACAGTACAGTGAGTTGGGAGCAGGAATGCACAGGGCTCGGTGACTTGTCTGCTGTCATCACACAACCAGTGCCACAGCAAGGTGGCATTTCTCTAACAGAAGAAATCCCTTTTCTGCACCTCTTCCCACTGATTTCCTAACTCCTCTGGAAAAAAGAAAGAAAACTAAATCCACCTCTTGCTTAATCGGACTGAAGTCTGTAACAGAAGCTTTTACTTGTACTTTGTCTATCATTATAACCAGATCTACTTATACCAATTGTATTCCCCATTCAGCAGCCCCCCCTGCAGCACACAGGACTTGGGGAACTCCAAGGGGAATGCCACTCCCTCAGCAAGGAGTGGAAACTTCTGCCTGCTTTTAGTGAAGAAGAACGAATGAAGGGGATGCCCCAGTCTGCTGCAATGAGTTGGTCTTAATCACTGGGAGAGGCTCCATGTCCAGCAGCCAGAGACCAGTGGACAGAGCAATTCCCTTCAGTCTTGATTTCTGTGAAGTCCAAATTCTAATTAACGCTGGTTAAATGATAAACTCACTAATTATAACTACTTAGTCATTGCCTTGATGGAAAAAAAAAACAACTCAAAGCATGCAAGAAGCATTCACATGCTTTGAATAAGTCAGTTAAGAATAGAGATTTTACTGAGCAGCACATTAAAGCAGATGGACATAATGAAATAAGCTTCCTGCCTTAATTAGTAAGGAAAACAGTGACCTGCTTTCAATTTAAAAAATATACATAGCAATAATTTACAGGACACAGAGCATTCCATGGCCTAAGTAAACTCCAGGTCTGGCTGACAGTGAACCATCAGTACAGTATGACTTGCTAATGCTCAGAATATGCTTTTAATATGCTAAATGTATCCCTAAAAGGATACTAAAAGCCTTGCATTAGCATATTCTAGATGATCTTTGAATATGCGATCACTGCAAGACAGGCAGAGACTCACTGTCATGGCCTAATTAAAAATGAATGGTATAGCATATTGACCTAACAAAAGTAATTTCTTCATCTCAACTTACTTCTCCTGTTCTTTCGAGGTCTTTGGTTGGAGCCGGTGCAGAAAGTCAACCTGAACTCCCACTAATAGCCAGCAGCTTTGGGGCGTGAATTTTTCATCTCAAACCATCTTCGCATTTTGCTAAAACCATCTTGTGTAAACTAACTGAACGTATCGTAACTTCCATTGCGAGCAATATTCAGTGCACTCATCAGACACCCCCCGGCTGTGCTTGCAGCACTCGGGAATGAGGATGCTTTCCTCAGCCAAGGACCAATGCTTAATCCATCCCAGCAGATGCATAATAGATTACCTCTAAAGTGCCTATGCATCATCATAAATGGAAATTGAGTAACAAATGGCTGTCAAAAGCAATTCACCCCAAGTTATTTGGAAGCAGTTTCTCCAGCCACTACAAATAGCAATGTTGTTTCTGCCTAAGTTCTGGTGACCAAGCACACCTTTTTTAACTTGCACAACTCCCTCAATGTCAAATCTCCTAAATGTGCTGCTGTGCGTGGTAGGAAAACCCCACGAGCCCTTTGTGTATGTCCCATTTCCTCGCTGTATGGGTGACTACAGTGATAGGGGAAAGTGCAGGAAAGCAAGACAGAAAAACCACCTGCCCCTTCCCTCAGCTGCATGGACGGATGGAGCAAGGACCATCTCTCAGGCTTCAGCTTAGTCTCACCACTACGCATTGTCTCGAGGCACAGACAGATACCCTACGTGGGGAAATATCACTTTATAGTGATAAGATGGGGAGTAAAACCAAGTCTCATTTGACATGGTGACACTCCTGAATTTTCCCCACTCCATAAAGCATTTTTTTAATTAAATTATAAAACAGTAAAGGTGAGAAAAGTAAATTATCCAGTTTATAGCTACCTATTCACAGGACTAGAATTTGTAACTACTTCTTCTCCTTTGCTCTTATGCTCTACTTTTTCATCTCACAGCCAGCCACTTGCATCTTCATTATACACCCATCATTACACAACAGAAGAGTGAAACCCAGACAAGACTTTGTCTTTTTTCTTAAACAGGGTCATGATGTAGAGGTGCATTAGGTTTCACAAATGTCTTACCAGTCCCTAGTACTTTCTGCAACTTGGTTTTGAAGCTCAGTTCATTTAAATGTCAGTCCTTCCATTTGCATCCTGTCATATTGACAAACACTGGGATGAATGCTGACATGAAACATAAAGAAAAAAAGTTGCAAACTTATTATTAGGTACCTGTTTCTTAAGTTAACCAGAACCAAGCCACCAGTTTTTGCTAAGTGACATCTTTGCCTTCCTGCTAAGAAGAGAACAGCTAAGCTAGCCAGGTACCATGATCCATGTAATTCAGGTCTGGCTCCATCTGCTGAACTGCTCTCAAGGTGTTGGAACTTCTGTGTCGCAAATTAAGCTTTCAGGGATATTCAAACACCAGATCCCAGGTTTCTCACATACCAGAGCTGGCTGAGAATGAACTGTTCCTCCACAGCTCAGTACTATCAGACACTGAAATCATAGCCAACTATAATCTTCAACCCCTGGGAAAGAAAAACACATTTTAATTTCCTGCCAATAGTACTACTCCTTGCCAGCACTCCAGTAGTGGTTGTGGCACTGTCTTCCACACACCAAGTTGTTTTTCATTCTATTTTAAAATAAAAACTTGCCAGCTTCCCATGTCTGAGGAAAGTATCACACCTTAAAGGGCTTAATCCTGCTCAAGAAGGCAAAATATACATTGCATTCAATGGAGTAGAGAGAAAGCCTCTAATATTTAGGTTCACGTTGTACCTGGGGAGCTACAGCTGGGTCCCTTGGCTTCATGTAGCATCTATCACCACTGTGGTTTAAGCTTTGCAAAGAGTAAGGCTGAAATGCTGTTACCTGCAAATAAGCAAGGAGCATGGAAGCAAGTAACAAGGGGCACCTTGAAATACTCCAGTCCTATTCCCAGAAACCACCACGGAGCTTTCCAGCCTGCAAAGAGGAGGGGGGAGCACCCCATAATAAACTAACGTTGCATGATGAGGAAAAGGAGTACAAGTCTGATTCCTAGGCAGCTCTTTGGTGGGCACGGCTCCTTTCCAAACTGCTTCTGGAAGAGCTGAGGACAGTAATTCATGATTTTGTACTCGCAATGCAAGTATTTTTTAGAGCTTCAAGCCTGAAAACCTACCAGGCTCCCCGCACGCAGAAGATACAATGCCCTATTTCAGATTCAAGCACCTCCCTGTACATGGTTTTACATAAACATCTGACGCCACTTTCAGAATCCAAACTGCACCTCATGTAGGTACCACACACGCCCACACGCAGGTCTCTGGCTTGCCTAAAATCAGAGGTCCAGAGCTCAGCCACAGGGACACACGGGGATACTGACACAGATGCTGTGGGGACAAGAAGGCTGGCCCTTCCCACTGCGCTACCCAGGCGTGAGCTGACAGCCTCTCCCCTCACAGGCAGTGACCAAGGAACCAGGTGGGCACTGACCTGACACATTTCCTATTTTGATAGTTATACATAGCACAGTGGCACTCCATAGGCAATGCAAAGAATAACATAGTGTCTGTGACAAGGAACAGGAAAAGAGGATGCATTTTCTGCACATGTCGTCAAAAAGCCACAGCATAAACAGCTCTGACACAGGTATGAAAGCTGAGGAAGTGTTACAGTTGTGGAGATATTTTTTCTTCTCCCTGACACAATGAGCTCGGCTGGGCTGGTTTGAATTTAGCAGGACCTGTCAAAGAAGTACAAAAGTGCTGTTCGCACTAGAATCACCTGGTAAGTGACTGGGCTTAACGTGTCACGAGCGATAAAATGCAGACAAATTCAGTCTGCTTACGAGCAGGATGCATGCTCCACGGTGGCAAAGAAGCCCATGCAGACACGGCAAAGGCACACTTAGCTTCACTCCGCTTGGCCTGGGAAATAGCTCCCCCGACCTCAGCAAAGCCCTGGGTTTTTGTGAGAGCAGGTTTCCGTCCCTCGTCCCTTCCCCGAGCCGCTGTGGTTCAGCCTGTGCTCCAGAAGGTGCTGCTCTGCGCCCGCTGCTCCGCACCGGGGTCACCATCCTGACCGCCAGCAGCCACAAGTGTCCTTGGGCTGAAAGCGATCTCACCAACGAAATGCCTGCGAAGAGTGGGAATTCCTGAAAAAGACCCTTCTCTTGGCTTAGCACTCTTGTTAAGTGGCATCTATTTCTGGGCAGATTACAAACAGCAAGGACAGTTGTTGCCACATTTAAAAATAGCCCTGGAAGAAGGCTTAACTGTTCCTTGACCAGCAGTAAATTGTAATCGCTATTCCTAGATCAAAGAGACAATTATTTAGTGCATCTTAGAGAGGAATGAATGGATCAGGAACATCTCCATGTGAGATTCTCTCAGGAGTTTCTCACCCCACCTAACCCTGAGTCTGCACCCAAACGACTGTCTCAGCACCTGAGCCCCAGAATCAAATCCTCAGCTCCTGACAAGGCTGTAGCTACACTCGTCGCAGTCCACCATTCACGCTTACAGTATTTATAAACCTTTGAGAACAGCAGGAAAAGTTCCTCGTGTCTGAAGCCCGCTGTACCTTACATCCATCTGGTATTTTACTTTGCAAATCATTTAAGCTGTGGCTTTAATACCAACCATTTGGTTCGTAATCCTCGTTTATAAGCAAAAGGCTTTACCTGTCTTAAAAACTAACGCTTAGTGGAGCTGCACCACTGCACATGGGCAAGGGCAGCATCCTGAGCAAGAGTTTGTATACGCACAGTGTTAGCTCCATTTGAACTATGAAGTGAAGTGAGGGTGGTACCAAAGCAGAGCATGGTCGCTGTGGATAGTCTTACAGAGCATACAAGTAGCATCTTTCACTATGTATTTAAGAAATCGGGAACCATTTTTATCTGTTAAACAAGCCCCTCTCCTATTGAAATTGCAGTGACTGTATGGTCTTACACAAGTCTACCTCCAATAATTTAAAAGCTTATCTAAATTACAGCAGTCGCCGCACTGCAAAATCTTACTTCCGAGCTCAGTGTCAAGTACCAAGATCACATTTACAGCAGAGCAGCACGCCGTGCATGGTTAACTACACTAGTACATCCGTGGAAGGTGGGAACCCAAAGCAAGCATCTCCCAGCTCCACGCTCTTGAAATTCCTGCCAGCCTCACATGAAGCTGCTTGACCAAACAGATAAATCCAACCCCTTCAGCTTGCTGTGTGAGCAACATGAGCCTGCATCTGTGAGCCAGCATGCAGTCTTCTCTGTTCTTCCCTCTCTTTACATTAAACATAATGGAACTCCACACTGAGGGACTATTCAAAATACCTTTCCAGGAATAGGCTCAAATAAATGCTTCCCTTCCTATGATCGGATTTTAGAAGGCCTTCTTGAGCTACGAGTTGAAAAGCTTGGTCCCTGCCTAGTGCTGCAGGAGGCAGAGCTCCACAGCACATGGGCATCACGCAGCCCCAGACACAGCCCACCCCGCAGCTCCCACCCCAGCCCCGTGCAGCACCCAGAAACCACAAGAGGAAACAGCTTCCTCACAAGAGAATGACTAAAAACTAGCAGCAAGCTTTTCCATAACAAGCCGTGGTACGCGGGCTACCTCTAACAAAGGGCACTTCGGAATACTGCTTTACTTTTAATTAGAGCCTTCACATTTCATGTGTCTTTTGATTTCAGGAAGTGTATATACAAAAAAGGGAAAATATGCATGTAAAGCATACCTATACTTGTAATAGATATTAAAGTTTTTTATGCAAGTACTATCAGTAAGAAAAAAACTTAAAAGTGTGTAAGCAGATACACGAACCTTCCTTTGGCGCAAATATTGGCCTGCCTTGCTTCACACTGTAACTCCACCTCGTTTTCACAGAGCACATCACTGAAAGATGTGAGGCTGTATAAGAACATCCTTCTTGTTCATTTTAAATCATTCTTTTCACATGGGAAATGTAAAACAATTTATGGAACTCAAATATATAGTAGACTAATGATGAAAGGTCTCACCCGAAGTCAATGAAAGAGCCAGTTGATTTCATTTTGCTTTGCATTTATCTCAGACGTGTCACTCTGCTTCGGGTGTGACCCACTGCCACCCGGAGCAGAGCAGAGGGCTGGGCGTGTGCGGGTGGCAGCGGCCATGGCCTGATGGGAGGGGGCTGGAACCGGGCTCAGGCCATTCACAGGCAAGACTTGCTGGCAAGCAAGAGTGCTCCTGACATGGAAACCAACCCAGCTCAGACTGGTTTCCTTAAAGGAAAGTAAACGTAAGCACAGAGACCTGCAACAAAATGAGCTCATATATATGCCACGACACTAACGATGGGACCTTGCAGTCCCAGAGACTGTAGGAACGCTACACAGAGCTGGGGAAAGTTTAGAGTAATAGATGCAAGAAAGGAAGAGATGCAATCCTGAAAGCAAGAGGTCCTTTGTGCACACAAATGGTGTGGTCAACTGGACACAGCTTTACTAAACATTGAAACACTCCAGAGATCACAAAGACTGGATCAGAAGAAAATCATGCCTCTGAGCATGAAATGCCCCAAGGCTCTGAGGTCTCCGTTTTTAACACAAACGTAACACCAGGCCAGAAACATGCAAGTAATCTGCTTGATATGTACTGAAAGCGGGTTTAACAGCAAGCTCCTCTTCTGGAGCATGAATTCCACAATCAATGATGGTTATGAAGTATTGGGCTGAGGTTCTGCTACCCATTTCATACCCTGGGAATACAACCAAGGTACTGCCACTGAGTTCCTCCTGCTGCAGGCAGGACAGCATCTCACTGCGGGAGCTGACAAGTAGATAGGACTGAGAAACTGCTTCTTCAGAGCAGGAGAGAAAAGAGAAAGGCATAATCCTGCTACCGGCAAAGGCAGTGCTACACGCGTCTGGAACTGCAACACGAGTCAGAGAGCTCTTCGTTTCTTCTGTGCAACTTCACTGCTATTCTGGGACAGAGTGTAGTGCTCAGCAATAGCGCTGGTGACATGCAGGAAATAATTTCCATGGCAGTAATCTGAGCAGACTACTTGAGCAGGGATGATACATTTGTCCCTCTTCTGAAGATAAGTCTATACTCTGAGATACCAGCTTTAAAATATATTAGGCTAGCTGTGGACCACACTGGATTAAACTAGTTTTGAGCCATTTGTGAATTTGTAATCCCTTTGATACAGCCATATTTATCCTTTCTTCACACTGCTTTGGCAATCGAGGAAGGTTTAGTACACTGCTGCATATTTTCAGGAAAACTCTGGGTTTTCCCAAGAGCTGGGTGCCACAATCTGTTTGCAGGAATAGGCATTCTCCCACCCAGTGTAACACCTTTATTTGTCAACATGAGTTTAGGAGAACCAGAGAAGAAACACGCTGTTGTCATTAAGCACTTACCCTACAGAAGGTCAGTGCCTGCACAATGCTGGTACACACCTGCATTGTGGCAACCTCACAGGAAACTTGCTTTTAATTAACACACAGGCTAAATGTACTCTAGTGGCTAAATGTAAGGCCCAATAAAGAGAGGCAGCTTGCCAAAGGCTGTACAGAAAATGGGGGTGCATGCCCACTACAGCAGCCTGGGCACTGCTGCCTGACACACCTGATTGCCAGCCCCTGCACAGTTTTCAGCCGCAGGCGAGATGAATTGGCAGAGTATGCTGGAGTAGCTCTGAGCATATACGCAGCCCACAAATCTGGGAAACAATGTGGTCAGGTGATTTCCAAATAAAACAGGTTTTATAAAACCTGTCCTTTAGCCAAACAACTGCAAATGAGCATTTTCTGGTGACATTTTATTACGTTTTCCATTACTGTGCTTTCATGGTAAATTGTTCTTGCCAATCAGTGTTACAGCATCAAAGAGACTGTTAAAGACATCCACCTGGAGAAACTAGAGATAAAAGATTTGACCATCTGCATCTACAAAATGGGCTCGTTTTCATTTTTCAGTGCAGCTTAGCGTCCTGATTAAAATAATAAACCAATACAATGATCAATGAAGAGAATGGAGAAGTAAATATGCCAGTCAACACTAAAAGCCGTGCTACAGAAATAACTCAAAGTAACAGCAGCACTACGGAGCAGCCTACCCTGAATGTTATACCAAGGAATCCTGAGATTTGTTTTACAGTGGCACTATTAAGCATTTTTAGACCATCCTGATAAGGAAGAAAAGACCATCAAGGGTATTGTTCCCCACCTGCATTCTGTAACAGCATGAATTACCCAATTTATTAATTTACAATTACCCCTATGTCACAGAATAGTATCCTCCCACAGAAACACCGATGTTTGCACCTTCACAAAGTTTCCAAAGATAGGAAAAACCTGATGCCTAAAAACAAAGTATGTTTACATTGCCCTCCTGTACATTTTGGTTTATTGCTTGTCAACATAATTGCCCAAGAGAATGCCAGTGGAATACACACTTTATTTCCACTTCTAAGAGACTACCCCAGGGTCACTCATTTTGCCAGGCATGTGGGCCTGCTCAGCGAACACTAGGAACCTCTCGCCGTGCCCTCCTTCTCTCTCATACACTGCTTTGGAGCTGGCAGGCCCTGTTAACCATTTGGAAAGCAAGCCTATCGCGAGGTTAGCAGCTCATTAACTGCTGTTCCTCAGAGCTAATAAACGCGCATTAGCTGAATCCTGCATTGCGAGTGACTGGCAAAGCTCAGCGCTCCCTGTTGCATTCCCTGGCCATCGCACAGCACGGTGCACTAGAGTAATTAACGCGAAAACACACGCTAATTCTGTTGATATTTGATATAGAGCAGCGTTGCCTCAAAGTGGTTGTCAAAACCATGTTTGCTGATAATAAACTGTTCCTATGCGAGTGAGTGCTGCAGCCTCCAGCCGCGGTGTTTATCATATTACAGTGTTACAGGCTCTCAACTCTGAATATTCATGGTCAGAAATTAAGCCATATTTTTTGAATGCTAACTGTAGTTGATGCTTAGCATCACTGGGTTTTGGCAATGCTTTATGTTGCATGAGAAATAATAAGCTAGACACATGATCCTTTTCTAAAATAGTAACTGAAAGCCAGCCACTTAACAGGTCACGTTTAGGTACCAAAATAAAAAGCACCCAGCCACACATACAAACAACCACATATTTGTAGGGTTTAAAAATAAACAAAATAAAATAGTTGGGAAACTACTATTGCATTTCAGTGCCTTGCTTTCAGCACTCAGTTTTCTAAACCCTAGCCCCACAGTCAGTTCAAATACACCTAAGCAAATAACAAAACAACAGAAGAGGATGCTATTTCCTCTGGGGATGGGTTTATGGCCTGTTTACAAATGGAAAGGCCCACATTCCTCCAGACTGTGTTTGTTAAATGCTTTGAAAAGATTCACTTTAAACAAACTGTAAGCAGGATAAATCAGATTTGATGCCTGACATGTCCTTTTGGGACAGAATCCTCAGGGAGGAGGATGGCACACACAGCAAAGACCTGCAGTTCTTCACGGTGGTCAGAAGAAGGTCAGAAGAGGAGTGCTCCCATAGGAAGGGCTTCCCTACCGCTCTAGGATATTTGACAGATCCGTGTGTTATCTGAGTGGCTGGGAACTACCCTACACCCTTTAAACAAGCACTGTACATGCACATACAATGAGGTTTTGTCTATTTGGCTCAGTGTCAATCACTAGATGATAGCAGAACTGGCACAGCAACAGAAAAGGAGAAGACAGAGTGGACCTTGTAAAGCATGAACACTCACAAAAGGTGCTAAGTCTGCTGTCCATTTTATGAGCCTCAACAGTTCACTGACCTTCTGGTGTGCCTGTCCTCCCTGGCCCTAAAAGTAGCTAAAACATCCATATATCCAAAATATCCAATATTTCAAATGCCTGCGAAATAGCATCCCTGAGAAACAGTTCCTAAAATTAGGAAACAGACATTTTCCATAAAGCAGGTTCTCCAGGAAGCCAGTCCCATCCCATCTCATTCTTCCCTCGTGTCCTCAAGAACGTGGCCTGGACGTGGTGTTGTTGCTTTACGGAGCTTGTTGCTCTGGTACCATCCCAGAGCAACAAGTCTGTGGCTTTCAGTTGCTATGCAATTTCTAATCGTAATAAGGGGGTCCTTTTCTGGCATTGCCGTGTTGCTAAGGAATGTATGGTTCCTATCCTAGACCACAGTTTCTCACAACAATCCTATATTCCCTTGGACAAACACATTAATTAAAATGTCATTGTGACATTTCTTTCTGCATGAGCTCACGGTTTTGTTTGTGAGAAGCACGCAGCAACAGGGTGGGAGAAAAGCAAAAGTGGGCTACGGGATGATAAGAGCATTGCTAATTACATCTTTCACCTGCCTGCAATACCGCGATACTACTGCAATGTAGGCAGGAGAGCCAGCACAAGCAAGAGGCTGCGTATGGGATCCTGGACACAGTCCAGCTCCCCGTGTTCCAGAGCCACTGATCTGGATGACTTTATAAGTTGTTCATGCCTTTCAGCTCTTAGTCACAAGGTGCGGACAGAAGACAGAGATTGATTTAATGGAGAATGAATGTAATGCTCTGCAAGTAGCTTAGGCTGCATCAATTAATCAATTATCCGAGTACATTCCACTTTAAAATATTCATTACTATTCTCATCTTTAATCAACTGCTTGCTCCACACACTGTGCGCTCCTGTGTTTCTGTCTGTGAGAAGAACAATATTCACTTTGCAAAGGAAAAACACCTTTTCTAGTGCCAACCACAGAAAACCAGAAGTGCACTGGCTGCCGTGTAATGTGAACCATCTCCTAACGAACAGCTTCCAGACTACACTGGCACTTGCTGTGCCTTTGGTTGCTACGACCCTTACAAATTTTTATTGAAGAGTTATAGCAGAAACTGATCTCAAGGATGTTTTCACCTTCTTGTCTCTGCTTGGCATATGCAGCACAAACTTCTACTACCAGCTACCCTGTTTCTGCAAGCCACAAGAGCTTTCCAGCTGTGATTTTATTTTATTCTTGAAAAGGAGAAGGAAAGTTTGAAAACTGTATCACCTGCAAGTCCTCAGCTATAGCACTACCCAGTCTCCCCCTCTTCTCGCTGCACTGTAAGGTAACTCCACTCCCAGAGGAGACAGCCCACCCCAGCAGGGCCTGATCCAAAGCCTGAGGAAGGTCTTTCTGTAGGACAACAACATCAGTATGCAATGAAGGAGTGCTGGTGACAGAAGACCTGCAGGTGGGCTGGGAGGAAAGGAAAGAACTCAGACTGAAGGTAACGTGGATCAAAAATATCTGCAACAGTGAGACAAATGCAGTTGTTGATAAGTCTGGTGTTTGATGTGCATACATACTTTATTATCTAGCCTTTCATCAAAAGCCAGAGGATTTATCCTTCAGGGATGAGAGATCGAACAGCTTAAAATGGTCAGTGACCACAGAATGGATTAGCACATTATTATCTTTTTAATCCACAACATTTACTTTTTCAGGATTTATTGGAGCTAATACAAAAGTGATTAGTGTTCTGGTTTTGCCAAAGTGAGGGGTTGTTTATGACTCCATTCCCACACATGGCCTGTAATAAACAGATAGTGCTGACTGGAAAGTGGCCAACTGGAAAGTTTCATCATCTATGAAATATTCACAGAAATAGACATGACTTGTACAAGTCCTAATAAGCACCTGGACCTCCTAAAAGTGAAGCACGAGCATGTTGCATTACACCATCCTGCAAGCACACAATAAAAGGTTGTGTGCAAACTTCTTGCCTTTGCTAGACTTGTGCTATTTTTAAAAATGCGGGATAACCAGCCCCCAGCATTCCAGGGTCTTAGTCAACCCCCAAGAAGTCATGACTAAAAAATGCTGAGATGTTAAAAATAATCAATGTTATTTTTTGTATGTCTATCCTAGCTTCTGAGAATTCAGGATTCAGATTTTTATTTTCAATCCACATCTGCAGTGGCTGGAAATGGTTATTTGCTCTTAACGGAAGCTGAAATTCTCAGGCCATCGCAAAACTTGAACACCTAAGGCTTTAAGAAGAATTGACAAAAAATGACAGTCTCAAGCATGTCTATATAATTTAAGATATTAAACCTTTTTTTCAGAATAACATAGGAATCCAGGACTTTAGGGTTGTGTATCCCACCCTTTCCAAATTGGATTTGTGTTCCTAGAATGCGTACTATTTTAAAAGATATTTACATGGCTAAATCCTACTGCTGAGTAGCTGCTTCTCTCTTTTTTTTTTTTTTTTTTTTTAATACTTCGCATACTAACTTTTGAAAACAGAGTGTATTATTTTAGGTCTTTGGCTGCTTTTGAAAGTTGTACCTAAAATATTGTAACATTAGCAATAAAGTAGAACAATGCTGTTAAACTGGACGGATTGACAGACAGGCATATTTAGAAAAGTAACAGAACATTTTCTTCTTCCCATCCTTTTATTTACACTGATTAAATTTAGTGCATGTGTTTGGAGCAGTCTTAGAGAAGCAGAATTTGTTCTTGTTTTGGATTTCAAGCAGAAGTTAAGTCTTCTGTAGCTTCTACACCAACCTGCAGAGTCTCTGGTTAAGTTCTGGATATTTCCCTAACTTTTCCTAATGCTTCACACAATCCAACCAAATTCCACAAGTGTAACAACAGCCTTCCATGTATTAGTACATCTCAGCTTAAAAGTACATCTCACTTACAAGAGTGAGACGTAGAAATGCCCTTTACTCTTGCAAATGGCAGGAAGTTAAACCAGGCAAATAGCACAGCTTACCCCTACAAATCTTAGGCTGTGATAGCTTTGTCTTGCGATCGATCCTCTTTGGTGTGTGATAAAAACAAGGACTGTGTGCCTCCACATACACAAGCCAGTCAGAATTCTTACTGCACCTGGTATTTTAAAACATCGCCCTTAGCGAATTTGCAGTGAGTACCTCTATTAAACCTCTCCAGCACGTAAATGTTCCTTCCTTAAGAAAGACGCTAAAATTAAAGGTGAAGAAATTTAACTGTGGGGCTGATTTTGCTTTAGTTCCTCATTCACCTTGAGGCTGAAAGGACAAAAGACAAGCTTGTGAGAGCTGTCTTTTCTTCCTCGGCTTGAACTGCAGATCAAATGTGAATTGCTACAGAACTTTGAAGCAGATTAGGATTTCAGAATGCCTTGTTCTCATTTACAGGTTACCTCTGTATTGCAATCACAGTATCTCAAGTAGATGTTCTGGGCTGACTTCAGACCACTTAGATCTCCTACTGTGAACAGTGTGACTCGGGTAGCCTGGGGATGGCTTTAGGCCAGCAGCCCAAATGTTTACTTAGTATCTGGGGAAACTTTTGTGAACTGTGCTGGGTTCCCTTGCTCCACTGCAAGAGCAACTGAGCCAGGCAGATAGCTGGGGTTTAAATCCCTGGCTTCCGTAGCGTAGACGTGCACTTCAGCACTTGTGCTGACAAGACAGAGCACACAGGCACCTTGCAACTATCAGGCCACAGAAATACAAGATCTTTCATACGTGAAAGACAACAACAAATGCCCTTCTTCTGCTCGCTATCATGGGATCCAAGTTCACCATTCCCATCTTTAACCTGGCCATGTGCTTTGTGTCATGTATGCTGATGTTCCACGTGAGCAAACACCTCTGTCAACCGCACACATTAGTGAGTCTCAGTTTGGACAAGCCTTGCATGGTGCTGGATGAACACATGGTGGTTGTGCTGCCAGGACACTGCCTGCTCAGCACTAATCTTCCCTCTCCCTCCTTGGTGCTGGTGCAAGGCATCCGACTCAAACGGAACTCTGCTGTGCTGGGCAGCTGCCAGTTCATCACTGCCACAGCTGCCCAAAGGGGCCAGGCAGGTGCCGAGCCATCCCTGGACATCAAATGTAAGAATATTTATAAAGGATTTAAACTATATTTAAATCAGGTGTCACTCTCTTTATAGCCCCTACATTTCTGACTGCACCCCAGTTTCCATTAGGATCATTTCTTGCAGAGCGAGGTTTTTAAGACAATAGCACAAAAGCCTCTCGCAAGGATCCAGGTAATACACTTCTCAATCACACAGCAGACAGGTGGAAAACATGAAAGAAGAACAGTCAATAGCTGCTTGCTGTCTCACCCCCTCTGAACTGCAGAAATGTCTTAGGGAGCTGTGAATTACTCCCCTATTGTTCTTGCTATATCATTATTTTGAAGTGGCTCATGCCTGTGTCATTTGGTTGCCTGCTTTGTTTCCTTTATCAGTTTGCTGGGTGATGTATAATTAAAAAAGCCCTGTTTTACCACCTCACTCACAGATCTCTTTAGATAATACAACAAATGTGATAGCAAGAAAATCACAATATACACCTCAAGTTCTGCAGCTTCCCTGTGAATTTATTGAAACTTTCCCCTCTGGGATATGTGCCTTTCATCAGAAACGGGCCTGTGCTCCGAAAGCCAGTATTTATTTCCTGGTGACATCAGTGAACATGACAGTTTGTTGACATAAGAAAGCACAGATTCAGATAGCAGGTGAGACTGGACAATCCTCCCCAAACATTCACCATCTGCAGCTCCTGACAAAACCTCCCTGGAGGTACTTTGAGTTTGGAAATACACCTGGAGATTGTGATCACAGCTTAGAGCCGGACCGTACATGTCTAAGCGCAGACACTCCACAGATGCCTGCTCCAGAGACCAAGCTCTGCAGCCCCCCTCCCACCGACGCTCTCTGCTTCACCCTTGCAGCCTCAGCAACCAGCACTGCCAACTGCCCCACCGCCTCAGCCAGCCCTCCAGAGTCACTTTTTCTTTTGACCTTTTCTCAGCTTGGGAAACCCTGTCGACACCACCTCTGCTCTATCATGGCCATTTTGTCTGTCATTGCATCTACAGCTCCTGTCCAGGCTCCTCTCATGTCTTGACAACACCAGCTCTGCTTTAAAAAAACAGTTTTACCCTTCTCAGTTTCCTTCTGTATTCCACTTCTCTAGCTCACCACTCCAACTCTGCCTTTTTCTTCTCCCCCCATTTCGTATCTCCTCATCACATCAAATAAAAGTGAATTTTATTCACTCCCCAGATCTTCCAAGGCCTCTCATTCTCTCATACACTATTTATGCCTTCTCGCACCTTCAATAAGCCCGTCATGCCACCTTTCATCACACACAAGACATTTTCAAACATCTTTTGTTCTTTCTCTGTGCTGTATCTTATACAAAGATGTGGACAGCCAGCAAGTTATCTCATTGACCTCTTTGAAATACTTCCCTCAAACCTTTCCCTTCACACAGAAGCGAGAGTTGGCTGCCTCGGTAGCTGTGGATGTGCAGATCTGATACTACCCTGAGAAGCTGCTCTGTCTCCTTAGATTTGCTTGGCCCACCCCTCCGAGTCCACTGGTGGCCACCAGCCTTAATCACGCTCAGCTATTTAGGGCAGAGGCTATTTTTGTCACTCTTCGCTAAGTTTATGAGCCATGACTGGGAAATTATGTGCTGCTTACAGACAGAAAACTAAATGATAAGCTGTGTTCCAGGAAAAAAAAAAAAATAAAAAAATAAAGAGGTCTATAGATAAATATTTACAGAAGTTTATGTTTACTTATGGACTTGTTACTTAAAATATGAACACTGTCCCTAACTTAGAAATGTCTGTACAGAAACACTATTTTTCAGTAGGTAAAAGAAAACTCAATGTTTATCAGAGTAGTTTCAAGAGCTTTTACTGCTGCAGTTTAACACCATCCCATCATCAAGCCTTGGTAATGTCATAAAGCTATGCAAAAATAAGGCAAAACTCATTTCTGTAAGACATTTGGGGAGTAAAGAGCATACACATTACCTGTTACCAGTGCTCAGCTGTCATAAGATAACTTAAAAGCAAGCAACCTGTGAACCTGCGATAACTTGCACACCTGCAGCCATCTTCTGCATCTGATCTTCGAGCAGCATGAAGGGGAAGCGTGACCCTTGCTCCAGGCCCAGTGGCCAGCTCAGGAAGATGATGGTTAGTTTTTAGTTCCCTGCCAGGAGAGCAGTTTTGGTCACAGTCTTCTCAAGCGCCAGTTGGGGCACTTAAGATTAGCTCATGGTGGCCAAGATAAAAGCAGCCTGTCAGCTAAATGGTTGGAGGAACTCTGGTGTATATAGGATGAGGAGTACATAAGCACACCAAAGCTGAAGGACACTGTATGGCAAGGGGAAGAAACATTTGCTTAAGGGCTCTTAACTATTCTTCCTGGCTTCAGGGGCATGAGGTAAGACTGCAGAGAAGTAGGTTTGCAAGTCTTTGTTTCCATTCCTCTCTCCGGGCACTTTGGTAACAGGGCACAGGAGAGCAAAAGGATTAAATAAACGGTCTTTTTCCAATAGCTGCCTTGAAGAAAGAAGGCTGATACTCAGCCATGTGGGCAACACTAGCACCACTTCAAGTTGAAAATAAGGGGCAAGGTTAGTAGGGCATCAGAGCGTTACAGTCAGCAGGGCAGGAGACACATTTTTCCCCTTCAGTTGCATTTAATTTTCCCCTAAGTTGTCACATAGCTCTTGGTCAAAGCAGTAGCAACAAGTAAGAAAGGCCGATTCCTCACACAAAGCTTGCACTGGTTTAACTATAATCAGTTTTGAAGCCAAGTCAGTTCAGTAGGTATGAAATCCCAAGTGAATGCACTCAACTTAGTGCACAGACATCAATTTAGCTCATCCGAGTGACTGAAGTAGGCTAAATCAATACAAGGCACTTGTAAATGGATATAAAAGTACATCCATGTGGGGCTTGTTTCAATTTAGCAAGTTGTGTTAAGGAGCAATTTTAGTTAAACCCAGGTAAATTTTCTTTGCTGGCTATCGCTAAACCCTAGATTATGACACTAATCTCTCACAGCAGAAAGCAACCCTTGCACCTCCAAGCAGGCTACCCCGAGTCTCTGCAGCACAGCCAAGGAAGGTGGATGTGCAACCTGCCCTCTGAGCCTTGTAGCACAACCCCTCACTGCTGGGGCAGCAAAGGCACCAGCATGCAGCACCATGGCATGTCAACACCAGTCACATGCTAACACTGGGACAGGACCAGCAACCTCCTCCAGCAACCTTTGAGATGCCACCAACAGTGCAGCTTCCTTCTTTGAGGCTATCTATCTGAGCTCAGGAGGCAGCAGCTTTCTCATGCTGATCTCGAAAAGGCCTCGGACTTGGTTTGGACACCAACAACAGATAGGAACAAAAGCTTTGAAATGGTCTCGTAAGGCATGGGCAAGCAACACCCCCACCTTGCTGTAAACTGCTGCTCACAGGGACTCAGCACCGATCTGAATGGTCTCTGCAAGCACAGAGCTGTCAGCGTGCCATATAGCACATGAACTCTTCGTCCCCACCTTTGGAAAGTGTGAAGGAGGCTCCAATTCCTTTTGCCTGGCTCGCTACTCCCCTCCGTGAATCCATGCCTGGCCTTTGAGAAGGTTATAACGGGATTGTAGATGACACAATGCTTATCTGAACCTGACCAGCCCCTTCCAGCCCTCCTTTTCTCAGTAAGAGCATTCCTTCCAAATCCCTTAGTTTCCTTCTGAGGACTGAAACAGTAAGGTAACCTGTGACAATGTGTCTCCACACAAGCTTCATCTCTCTTTCCAGAAACACCCGAAGAAAAATAAGATGGAGGACTGCGGACTCCAGGCAAGGATGCAAGAAAGAAGAAAAATTACCAAACAGGGATGCTGGAGGACATTCCTCATGGCCAGGAAGCAGGTGCCCCACCGGACCCACCTGCTGTGCCAAGCAAGCAGTGATCTGTCCCACCCAAACACTGCGGGATGGACAGAGCCCTGAGCACAGAAACACACGGGATTTGTGGCCACTTCTTTCTCAGAAGCAGAGCAGTATGGTTGGACAGGCCCACTGGTAAACCAGTGACGGCAATTATATGTTTTTTCTATTTATATCAGAAGCTACATTAGCAGATTAATGTTTACTTGCAGCCACTGCTACCATCCTGAAGGGGAAATGGAGCAGAATGAGGTCGGCAGAGGTCATAGCTCATTCAACCCATCAGTACAGTTATATTTGCTCAGCAGAGCTTTGATTACTTCTCCAAACTTTGAGGGTGGTTTATGGTAAGATTTGTTTTTTAAAGAAAAGGAAGAAGAAAAAGGCTAAAGCTAAGGCCAAGTTAAGATATTAATAAATCTCTCAACTAGCAAAAATATTACCTTTATTTGGGAAGCTGAAGGCTTCTGAATATTAAATCAAAACCATTCAGCTCTGTACATGCAGAAGTCTTGCTCCTGAATGAAACTGGGGCTGCAGTGAGATTTACTGAGCTCGCATGGGGCTAACCGTACAGCCCTTGGGATTACTCCATTATGTAGTCACAGCCATTAAAATATCCCTCTCAGCTCTTCTTCCCACATACACTGAGGAGGAAGATGCCCTTGCAACCTTACCCTATGCATATTTTAGCTCAATGCTTGCTTTTAAGTCTCACTTAAAGCCTCATTTAAAGATCAGCCTCTGAGTCCAGTCATTGCTAAAGCTTTTCATCACCATCACCTTTATCTCACAACTACACTGCAGTGCACACCTGCACCTGGCCTGGATCACCACCTCAGCGTGGCCACCAGAAGCATGGTTTCCGTAAGTAATCATTAACTCAGCAGGAGAGGAAAACCCCTGCCCCGTGGCCATAATAGCATCATTTAAAAACTCCTACATAACCCTGCAAGGGCAAAGGAAAAGAATAAAAAAAAAAAGACAAGTTTAGTCCTGATCCACTCAATCCATCTTGTAGTGTTTCTGACCAACCATCCACCTCTGACCGCCCTACATCTCCCTGGCACAGACTCAGCTAGAGCTCAGACAACCTCACTGTCAGCGCTGGTCGAAGGTGGCTGCCTGTCCCCGCATAGAACTGCTAGCAACAGCCAGCCGGAGACAACCCTTGGTAGCAGGGCTTTTACACCTACCTGTAGGGCAGCATAGCCCTAAGAAATAAAGAAATAAATAAGCAGTGTTGTAGTCTGTAAGAAGAGCCAGCAGTGTGCTTAACATTTTCTGCAGTACGTTTTATTTAATTACTATTACCATTGCTTGCAACAGTGTGCAAAGGATCTGTAGCTGACTAAAGCTTGTAAGGAATTCAAATATTAGGGGAAACGAATCATTATTATTTCATGGAAATGAAACACAGTTGTTTTAGCTCTAGCAGAGAGGAGAAACCTGGCTCCTCTTTTTTCCACTTAGCTTCTCGTATAAAACAAGTAAAGAACAATTTCAGCAGGATATGGACTGGGCTCTCAGACCAGGAAATAAACTCAGCCATGACCTAAATCTCAGCACAAAGTTTGCCACTATCTCAAGGGTACTTCTCTGATGTTGCTTTGGCTAAAACCAAACCAAACCGAATCAGTAACAACCACTCCCTACTCCAGAACCAGAGACACACTGGGATCCCAGTGTGAGAAGCACGTACATGAGGGCTCTGCATCCACAAGTAACCCCATGAGTGATTACAGCACGCTCTAGGGACACCACAGTAGTCTGAAGCAAGAACACTGGGGTAAGTTCAGACACCACAGCACGCAGCCCTGTTAAAAGACAATTATCCCTGCCAAAAAGCAGGTAGCTCATATAAAACTTCAAGTCAATACACCGGCACCACAACCTGTGGCCAAACTCACTCATTTAAAACTTGCTCTGTATGTCTGTGCCATTGGACACACTCTTACAAGAAAGCAAGGATCTTATGACTGATGTTGGGATGAAATATGAGCAGAAAACCACTTTTCCAGCCTCTAAATGCTTTCAAGGATTACAAAAACCCTTCATTCCTTAAGCCAGGTAAAGAAGCCAACACTGGATACTTTTGCAAGCTGAAATCTGACAGAAAACAGTCTACAAAAGATTCAGTTACTTTTCACCAAAAGTTTCAATTTGGTTGAAAATGCAAATTAAACTATATTAAAAAGCATGAAAAGCCATTTACTATTATAAGCCATGTGTGCTCATTTTAAAATACATGTAAAAGATGGTGTCTGACTATTTCATCATTTTTCCCTCCTTTCTAAGATCCTCCATTCTTGCAGAAAACTTCCCCGATAACAGATTTCTATTTTTTAAAAAAGTGTCCAAAAATACTTTTGGCAAAAACATCTTGAATTCTCCAGGCCCAGTCAGCCTCTGCGTCCTGCCCTCAGCTACCCGTGGCCCCTTACCCATTTTTGAAGCTGACTGACTGCAGCACTCTGTTCAGACACTGGTGACAGAACCAGCTCCCAGAGCTGTTGCAGCCTTTACCATCCATCTGAATGCATGCCTAGCTGATCCATTTAACAACAAACACACACACAAAAACCACCCAGCAACACAATCTCATCTCTCCAGCAAGGCAGAAAGAACCGTGTTTGATGCTGCCCTTCACTCCGTGCTCCCACATCAGGGGTACCTGTGGTTTCAAACTCAAAGCATGTGGCTACGTTACTTCTGAGGGGCAGAAGCAGAAGCCAGCTCCCAGGGGAACCCCAGCGTAAGTACGGTGTTTGTAGGATGATCGGCCGGATGGACACCCTCTCTTCTAAACCTTAAAGAAATGAAAGCACATCTATGAAAGTTTCACCAAGGGGGAAAAAAAGGAAAAGGAAAAAAAAAAAAAAAAAGAAGAAAAGAAGAAGAAAAAAGAAAGCAAAAGGGTTTTAGAGAAGACAGCCCCTAGAGCAATTTCCAAACATCAAAGAAAAAGGCCTCCAGCGTGTTCTCCTCATATGATACCTTTGTTCCTCCCTCCCCGCCTGCAGGCGGGTCCCTACAGCCCCCCCGACAGCTCCGCATCCACACCCATTACCTGCCTCCTGCTCTGATTGCCTCCCGCTGTCACCTCACACCAATCAAGGTTCATTCTGCATGGAAAGAAGCCCTCACAAAGCAGGTGGGACCAACTGGGGTGTAGCAGAGAACTACAGCAGTTTTGTCTCAGCCATGTTCCTAAGCAGCCTGCCTGTTCCTTCATCCGTAACGCAGTTACTGCTAAGGTGGGTGCTTCTGCTTCCCCATTAGGCTGTGGGGCCATGGTTGGGTGTTTGCCACTTTCTCACCTCTCTTCATGTGGTGACTTCCCTTCTTCTACACGACAGTATTTCTGGTTTTATGTTGCCCTCAAGGTTATCTTTTCCTGGACATCTCTGCATTTGTCTTAGCAGCTTTGCAGAGGTGCAGGGCAGCTGGCTCTGTGTTTCAGTGTTTAGAAAGCAGAGCCTCAACCACAGCACTCCAAACTGTCCAGAACTGCTGCCCCTGTTAGCCTTCCACTGCTGCGGGCAGGGCGGGGAACACAAAGGAGGCAGGCCAAAAAGGGGCTCTGGAAACAACTGTAACTGTCAGTTACACAACACAACCCCCTAATAGCAGCATTTGCCTTTTGCAGCCCAATATCCAAAGCTTGTATGATCAAACTCAGTGCTGGATAAACTTTTAACGACCTGCTGCTCGCTCCTGCCCCTGCGCTGCCATACTTTGTGGCTGCTGCAGAACCACCCGTGTTAAAACCTTCCCCACTGGTTTAGACAAGACCCGTCCTAGGCTGAGATTTGTGACACTGCATGGGCTAGGTGTGTGTGCAGGGAAGGAAAAGGCAGCCTGGGATGGAGCTGGCCAAGCAGAAGGTGAGTGTTTGCCTCCTTCAACCAGTGAAGGCTCCATGATAGCCTCGTCCTTGTACAAGTGTACAGGAGGGCTTTTTGCCTCATCTGTCTGCAGGGGCTTCACGGGAGCTAGATGCAGTAAATTAAACAGTCTTCTGTTCATCACCTCTATGGTCTCTACCCTATAAAGTTTCTAGGGAACCTCCCTCAGTAAATGACAAGAAAATAGACAGCCTCTGATCCTAGGAACATCAATTATTTCCACACTGCAAACCTAGGGGCCCAATCCCATCTTTTTTGAATTTGATGAATGCTTTAAAGAATGGTGTCCTAAACCCCAGCTCCTATAGGTTCCTGGAGAAGCTAGATAAGGGAGCTCACACTCTTGGACCAGGTTTAAATCCAGCTCTGTAGGCATACGCTGCTTTGTATGATGCAACGCCACTGAAATGCTTTCTGCTGAGGCCCAGATCTTTACTTAAATACATGAAACTTGGCATCTGACTCCCAGAGCTTCATTCCCATTTTGAGCCCTAGACCCCACAGCCCCACTGCCATACCAGTGGCTCAGAGCTCCCAGCCCTGCGGCAGCACAACTTGCCTACTCTACAACCTGCCCTTTAGCTAGGGAGCGCCAGCAGGTTACGTTCACCACGTAACACAAGGCTTTCGTTATGCTACAGAAGCACCAAATTCCTTGTCAGCTGTGGCCTGTCAGAAGGAAGTAAGAAAATCAATGAATTCAAGAGACTGTAGAGAGAAGAAAAAAAGAACAAGACAAAAACTACTAAAAAAATTAAAGCGCTGAAATTAATGCTTCTTTTCTTCTCCAAACTGAAGAAGATAAACCACTGGAGTGACAAGGATTTCCATTTCAAAAGACCTAGTCTAGATCAGACCCTGGCCTGAGCTGTGGCATACAGCTCCTTTCTGTCCCACGCAGGAGCTGGGATGCATCTTTCCAGCAGTGCTGCCACTACAAACCACACAATTCCTTCCTGTCTGCAATGCTTATTGCATTTTACTGAAGTTATAGTGTAGCTCAGCACAGATCTGTCTGCCAAACTTGGATGTTTTGAAATGCCACCCATTCCTGACCCGTGTGATTGAAATGGAGGGATTACTCTGTTCAGATGTTTAACTCCCTGCAAAGCATGTGGCCAGAGAAGTCCCTGTGCTTTTAAAGCTCTCAAGTCACTGAAGTCAGGCAAAGCTACTACATTACTAGAAGGTTTCAGCATTACTGGATTTATCTTGATTGCCCATATTTCTAAAAAAGCTAAAGGGTGTTTCACACATCCAAAATCTGGAGAATTTCTTACCTCATAATTGAAAAATGCACAGATAGAGAACTACTGCAGAGAGGTAAAAAGGAAAAACTGCCAAGAAAGACGGAACGAATGACATTATTATTTTACATGGCATTTTCAGGTGACAATAGCAGCACACCTGGATGTACTGTGTAGTAACATTGAAACTAGCATTTGACGGTGTTACAAGCTAAATTCCACATCACCTCAGCTCCTCCCTGACTAACATTTTCATACCAAACTCTCAAAAGCAGCCTAATTAAAGTGGCAAACGTTATTGGCTCTATTGTAAAGATGGTGATTCACAACAGAAAGCAGCAGAGGTGCAGGTTACCATAGCACTGGGAAGGCTTTCCTCTATCTGCTCTAGTCTCCCCATCCTTCTACCCACTCCACTCCCCTTCACGCAGCAGCCATTTAATTAAGATCCAGGACAAGGTGCTTCTGTTTCCAGGGACCATACTCAGGCAGGAGCAACCTGCTGGGTCCACCCTGCTGGGTTATTTAGCCCAGGCACAGGACCCCAGTGATGCAGCTACGCTAATTCTAAAGCCAGCCAGCCTGATGCTAGCTCCAGGTCCTACACAGAGCTCCGCGGCATGGTGCAGACATGCCTTGAGTCAGCTATCATTAGCTGGTATTAATCCTGACAGAGCATCCTGAATACAACATCCTTAAAAGGGCTTAAGTGGGAGTTAGGCACTAGTTAACCTATAAATTAAAGCGTGAATTAAATTATCCAGTGAAGAAAGCAAGGGGCAATTTGAATTTCATTTCATTACAAAGTCAAAGGAACCATGCCACTTTACACCAGCTAAGGATTTGGCCTAGCTTCTCCTCCCCGTAATTTTAAGCCCTGTTTTGGCTGCAGGAGGGGCTGTGTGATGTGACCTTACCCTGTTGTGTGATACTGGAGACTTGCAGGGAACAATCTGCAAACGACTTGCAATAAACTGTTTTAGCCTGCTTACAACACGCAATGTGCATTTCACAGTTTATGTGAAAATATTGGTTGGGCTGGGGGGAAGCAGCAAACAGCAAAGGCAGGAGTTTAAGACAATCCTGTCACTGGAATCCTTTGAGCATCTGATCAGAACACATTTACCAATAAATCATTACTATAAGCTTTTACTTTTCTTTTAATTCCTTGCCATAATCATTCCAAACAAGGTCGCACATTTCTAACATCAGAGACAGAACTAAAAACAATAAAGTGCTTTGAAATAAAGCTGAGCATAAATTAGCGAACAACAGGTTGCAAAAAATCAGACATTAGTTATACCATTTAGCATGACAAAAGCATATCTGAATCCTTTAGAGACTGTAAAATTCTAGCCTTGCTGAAATTAAAAATCCAAAGCTCAGCCATTGTTACTGAACATAATCAACTCATGAGTATAAATCTCATGGAGCTCAAAATCAGTATTTATTTCTGGCCGGGTCCAATATGCCTACGTGCCTCGATAGCACCTATGAGCCATCTTCTGCTGGCTTGCGGGGGTTACACCTCAGCCCCGTGGGTCCCTTATCTGGGACTCCTCGGGGCCACGTCTGCAGCCGTGCAGCGAGGAGAGCCTGGAAGAGCTGCCAGGCACTGATGCCAACTGGCACGGCGCAGGCTGGATCCACGCTGGTCGGAGTTTCTGTGCTCGGCACGAGGTGCCTGCACGCTCCTGCCAGCAGAGATCCATCTCCGGACTCCCCTGGCTACATGCGACAGTGTCAGGGGAGAGCACTACCTGCAGTGGGGCAATTTTTTTCCAAGACAGTCTAACAGTGTCCCAGGGGAAACGGCTGCTTGCTAGCTGGCACATTTATTAGCATAAGGGCAGTCACAAGCCTCGGCCCTTCTTTCCATACGGGTGAGACAGGGGAACCTGTAGCAGGTCCTGCACCGTGCCCCCAGGGGCTGTGCCGCAGCACTGAAGAGCTTTCCTTTCCCAGGGGAAGAACAGCCGTGCTCAAGGTGTTCCTCTCTTTTCTTCTACCTGCTGGAGAGTCAGCAAAGATGTGCTGGGACACAAATGCCTCCATGGTCTGTGCAACTCCAAGGCCACAGAGAAAGCAGCACTCCTGGGCAGTCGCTGAGCCACTGCAGCTTCTTCTGGGCAAAACATTTTAACTCCTGCAGCAGCCCTGACTGCAGAGGGTACCAAAGGGATTTTTTAAACAAATTTCTCATTCCTTCACGTATCCTAGCAACACCTCTCCGAGGTTAGAGATGCGATGCCTTGCCCACCTGTTGTATAGGAAGCCTGAGGCAAATTACATATTGCTTTCTTCCCAGCTCGCCCAGCTAGTAGGAAGCTGCAGCAATTAAGGAGTACACCACAACCAGCACACCCCAGCCTCATCTGCTCAGGCCAGGTGTCATGCTCAGGCCTTTGTACCTCTAAGCACTGTGAACTCAGCAGTGGCTCATGCAACGTGCATGCGCTCCAAGGAGAGGCACTAGAAAGGCAGAGGTCTTACCCCTCCGAAAGAACGCTTGATGTGCAGTCACATGGGGCTAAAGGAGCTCAGGCCCTGGGCAGGTATCTAAGTAAGATTCCCAAAAGCACCTTTGGTTCCAAATGTGCAGAGTCAACAAAACCAAAAGAAAACATGACTCCTCCCGTGCCCTTCCCTCAATCTCGACTGAGCTGCAGTGTAATGATAGTAAATGAACAGTCCTTGTTTAAAAAAAAAAAAAAAAAAGGAAGATAGAAAATCACTGACAAGTAACCTTTACCAGAGAAGTGGTCGTTCTTTTTTTCTCCCCCCTCCAAAGCACCCTTTAGCATTTTTGATTTCTTGAGGAAAAAATATATTGAAAATATACTGAAAATTATCACAGAATGTTCAATTTTTTTTTACAGAACGATTAAAAATGTAATCAAAACTTAAAACAAACAAACAAAAATATTACAAAGACCTGCAGGAGAAGGGAAAATTTACAATGGATCACTTTCTACACCCAGTGAAAACCATCCTTTCCCCTGTGACTTTCTTTCCAATCAAATGAGATTTCCTTGGCTATCACTGGCCAAATCCTTTGGGCTACAACACGCGTTTGCCACTTGAACCACAGTTGCCTTAATTTAGCTTTTATCTCCATTCCTGAAAGCTAGCAAGTAAGAAACTCCAAATTTTCCTGCTTTTACATGTTATCAAACTAAGCACTCCTAAATCTGCTTTAGTCTAATACATTTAAGGAATTCCAGGGGAACTTCTATTTCCAAGGCCAATAGAGGAGATGATGACGTTATCTCCGCTCATTCAAAGATGCATCATTTGCTGTAGATCTCTGCTACTCATCTTCACTCAGAAGAAAATATGGGATGCTTCATAAGTGGTTCTGGCACTTGTGAGTTATCCCTCCTTCCCAGCTCATGAAGATAAATGCCATAATGAAATGCAGCCATCAGGTATTCTCTATATTTGGAGTACTCAAAGTGTGAACAATGATTATGCCCTTTCATTGGATAAGTTAAGGTTGACTGCCTAGCTACATGGGAAAGACAGGAATGATTTGCACTAGCTCATAGGCAGTAAATGGAAGAAGGTGGCATACCCTCAGCATCAGTTATTCTGCTAATCTCAGCCTGAATAATACGTTCAGTATGTCAAAACTGCATTTTATTTTAAGGCTACTTGGCAGCTGAATCTGCAAGCTGAGATGAGTCCAGCTGAGATGACAGCAGCCTCTTCATTAGTTCAATGTCTTTTTGTTTTTGACACTTGTGGAATCGTTGACTAAGTTATTATAATAAGTGAGAAATTGATTTTTATAGGCAAGACTTTCTGGAAGTGTCACATGAATTTTAGGATCTGCTCCTGACCTGTGCTGCACAAACAAAACTCCCTCTCAGGATGACAGACATCATGAGTGAGAACTGCATCGTGCTTTCTGTGCAAGATAAAACTTACTGCCTTCACAGTTGTCTTTTATACATACACATATATAGCTTAAGGGGAAAAATTCAAGCATTTAAAGTTACATTTAAATATGAAAGCATGATAGACATATCTGAC
The DNA here is from genome assembly GCF_964035555.1 of Netta rufina. Taxonomy (NCBI): domain Eukaryota; kingdom Metazoa; phylum Chordata; class Aves; order Anseriformes; family Anatidae; genus Netta; species Netta rufina. Next base: position 8,393,922 of record NC_140129.1, read on the forward strand.
AATAAAAACACAGCTGTTAACAACACACTAAAAATAATGCAATGGTACGTCACAAGGGGATGAAATCCTGCCTCTGGTTAAGTCATAGGATAACCTGCAGGTGAGAACAGCCTCTGCATTTATTTGACACAGGGGTAGCGTTTGTATTTGAACACTGTGCAGTAACAGACTGAAATAGCATCAGGAACCCTGCATCCAGACAATGCACAAATAAGAACAGAACCTCCCGAGCTTTTGTGAACGTAAGCCCTGGAAAGATAGTTCTGGGCATGCAAGGCAGTAGTTACGTTTATATTTTACTCTGGTGGAAGGAATGCACCATTCACAGCCAGTCTCTTTAAATCTGTAGTGGACTAGAAGCTTGATGGATGCAAGTTCATGGGAACCATAAACTTCATCTTAAATTCAATGCAAATCACTGGCTGTTTCTGATGTAAATACGGAGCGGTTGGTAGGCACAGGGAAGACCCAGACACAGCTGATCTTTTGTGGCCTTGCAACATCACTGACTCCTGCAACCACCACTTATTTTTATGTAGTTATTAAGGCTGTGTTACAAAAATGACTTAACTATTAATACGCTCCAGGGAGAGCATTTGCAACAAGAAGCAGGTTGTGGGTTAAAATAGCCAGGTGCATCTTAAACAGTATATAAAATGGTCAAAGAACAGCTGCTGTAGGGACTCACAGGGCCCTGGCACATGCTATCTAGAAAATATTAGAGTATTTTTAAGTACGCACTAGCTCATACGCAGTACCCGGTAGCTATTTTAAGCACTCAGCAGAGACAAGCTAGTGTTATTAGGGAACTTTTCTTCCAAGAGACAACAATAGGTTTTGAGCCAAATAATCCCATCAGAGGGCTTTGTAAACACCTAAATCAGATGAAGTGGCTGTGATGATCTCATGTTAGGGAAGATTCAAAGGCTGGGCTAAGGCAGACTTTCTCACAACACCTGAAAAGACAGTCAAGCTATTTGCTGGATGGTTTTGGTGTTATGCCTATCACATAAAAACAGCTTCCAGAGAGAACCTCTGGAGTCAGACGAACTGTTCATTGGCACAGGGCAGCTAGTTCATGAACAAAATCTTGAGCCGGGGCCTAAAAGATAAGGTTTTTCATGTTACTGAGCAGTAAAGCCATGGATAAACAAGCACTGAAAATACAACCCTTGCTTCCTGGCAGAACAGCCTCTAGCCCAAGAGAAAAGGGTTCCAGTCCTTTCCTGGCCTTGGCCTCACATCACCTCTCAGTCTCAGTTTCATCCAGCCTAGTGTCTTTTACAAAGCATTTTGAGACTCATAGACAAGAAAAGTATCCGAAGAAGTAGAAAATTAGTACATGATGCTGTAGCTGTGCTATGGGAAGGCACAGGCAGCCATAATGAATACCCTAAATCATAAGTGTAGGGAAAATGTGGGAACAGAATAGGAGAAAATTGGATTATGACAATGATAGAGAGAAGCACAGCAGGGATTTAGAGACTTTGGGAAGTGCACTGGTATCAGCATGATGGCCTCAGTAAGCAAAAGTGTTAGAAGTCCGACCAGAAGAATGAACCTGATCAGAAAGTCTGCTAAAATTGTGTTTTATTCTGTAAAACAGTCAAAATCTCCTTTTCTTTCCTATTTTTGAAAGCATCTCTGTACAACCCAGAGAGGCTTGAACAGAAGGGAACTGCAGGCACTTTTGTATCACTGAATACACCAACACAAAAAAAGTCAGGAGTGAAGGGTGCCTTAATACAGTTCAAAATGCTCCCACCTCCCTGTACTCAGGTTCAAGTCCAGCTCACATCAGTGTTTGCACTCAGCATGTAGCCACTTGTAGAAATAAGGCCATTTCACAAACTCCAAAACTTAAAAGTACAAATGATCATAGCAGACAACCCTCCCTTCACAAGGAACCATGTACAAATAAAACACTTCTCGTGAACTCCCTAAAGAAACTTTGCCACTGCCTGGCCTTTATTAAGTTACAGTGCAATATATGATATGATATTTAGCCAGCATTTAATCTCTCAAACCAGTTACTGCAGACCCTCATTTGGGAGATATGAAATGCTGACCTACCCCACATCATTATCCATCCAGCCCTAAACTTACAGATGACCACGGAAACATAGACTTAGTTTACATTTTTGCCTCAAAAAAATATCACTATATATAATAAACTTTTTTATTTGAAAGCGGACATCTTAAATTAAATACACCAAAGATCCAGTGTCCCCTCTCACCCACCTCTCTTTCCCCCACCTCTGTGAGAGCAGCAGCAATGGTGACACAGCAGCAAGAGCTGAGGCTGAGGAAGCCAAAGCTAACTTGCCAGAAAATAGGTAGCACCTGAAGCAACATAATAATAACCAAATTTGTGTTCTCAAAACTAAGAAAAAAGTGTGTTGTTTCTTTCAACAATTCTTTTTGTTGCAAATACGCTCTTGGCATGAATTTCATACATAGCATTTGAGCAGTACTGGAAAAAGTTCAGCTGTGATTCTGAAAAGGAATGAAATTAAGTACCAACGAGCCTTTCAAACAGTGTAGAACTGCCAGCCCCTCATGGTACCTGTTATTTGCACAATGTAAATGACTGAGGACATTGATGCACATGTTCAACAAGCTCTTTTTTTCCCAACTAATCCACTGCATTTAAAAGTTTCACTTACCTGTCAAGTTCTTCAAGCCAAGTTCCCTGAGTCCAAAATTGCCATCCTTTCTGTAGTTAAGAAATATCGCCAGAGCATATCGGTCTTCATAGAGTTTGGTCCCACGAACGATGCGCAGGTTCTCCAATGGCAGGTATTCAAATTGATTCAAAGCCACCAAAACATAGCCTGTGACTTCTCTGATAGACTGAAAGACAAAAATGAAATAAACACATTAGAAACGGTCAATTTTTAATCGTTCTGATTTTTTCTCATAGCAGTTGCTTTAGTATGTGATAGTCATGCCAGAAAAACAAACAAACAAACAAACAAACCTTCCCCAAAGAATTCTGTTTCAACTTCTTGAATTTAACCACATTTCTCTTCCAATGCAACATGCAACTGAGCTTATTAGACATACTGGCTTGAAAAGTAGAGAACAAAGGGGTAGCCAATCTTTCCAGTTTTATTAAACTCGAGCAGAAATTCACAGTAAGCATAAAAGATGCATGAAAGGATGACTTTGCATGACTCAAAGCAGGCAGCAGGTCAATGGTCTCTTTAGCATATACGAGCAGAAACCAGCATAGCAACACCACAGGTCAGATAAGGTAGTCTGTCTGTGAGTAACTCCATTGTACAGGATATTCCAGGGTATGAGTGAAGGACACAACATGGGGTAAGGGAGAGACCACTGGAAGAGCTCACCGTCAAACAGGAATACATGATAGAAATGGAGGGCACGTTTGAAAGAGAAAATACAAAGCACGTAAGTCATATCACCACCTGGTACTTCCAAATAAATCAGATCAATCACTGAACATTTGTAAAGATTCAAGTTTGATTTTGAAGTGCTGGTATCACAGATATACCCAGATTTTGATCAAAGGTAGTATCAAAACCATTAGCAAAATTACTGTTGCACTTCGGGGCTGGCTGAATACTTTGTTTGCTTTAGATAAGCTATACAACAATTCTCTCCTGCTCATACTCAACACTTGATTGTCTGGGTTGTAAAGGTAAAAACAAACAAACAAACACAGTTTTTCAGAGTCCGAAAGATTAACAGTACTAAGATGTTTTTTAAAAAGAAAAATGTTTTAGAAAACTAAGTTATTCCAAATAATTCAAATAAATGGCCTAGAAATCTGAGAAGTGTCATTTCAACATTCACCTAGAGGCTCACTGTCCTTAGCAGGAGGGAGAGGTTGGAGGATGCTCCAGCCCAGAGCTACTCCCAGAAACAAAACCTTTGTGTTAGAAAGTGTCTCTCGAATACAGTTTTCATATCTCACTTAACTCCATACCTGCAACACCTTGCAATCACTGCGTATGTTTATATACCTATGTGTGTTTGTGTATTTAATGGACAGAAATTGACGTAACTATCCATCTGCTTAAGTAGATGCAAGCACTTTTTTCTTCCCTTCGGCAAAGTAAATACCTTAAACAATACACAGAAATAAAAAATTCTACTTAGAATAACATGCCTGAACTATGAGTAACACAACAGGGATGCCAGTCAATGCCAGAACAAAAAACACACAGGCAAACAATGACAAGAATTGAATTAAACGTGTTGCGCATGTATCGTTAGTAAGGAAAGACAACAGATTTGCAGAACAAAGGACAGCTTTTGTTTCGCTGGTTCAGCACTGCTGCCATGATTTTGCCTGGAAGTGTGCAAGAACCTTTTAATTAGGTTTATAAAAGTTCATAAGATTATTGCCGAGTGTGGCAGTATACATAATGAAAGATATATATATATGCCGCGGCAGTAGCTGTCCTTCTAATGTCTGATGTCTCTACTCAGCTGAAGCTGCTAAAAAAGATCTGGAGCTATTTCAAGAGTTGCTTGGCATCTAAACAGAGCACAGTGTCATTACAGCACTTTGATGAGAACCCAGTGAGTTTAGCTAGGTTGAGATGTACGGTTCAGTAGCTCAATATTAAATGCAGAGCTGCATTATTCCCTGGGACACTGATTCCATTATAATCAGAAGCTTTCTAGCACTTTCATGATAGCTCTTTTACTTTCAGACATTTCAGATTAGCCAGTTTGGTCAGGAGTTTGTTTTCATCATATACAAAAATTTCCGTAAGCTGGCTTTTCTAGCTTCTCTTCAGAATTCAGGACATATTAAAATTATACTCAAGACATGAATTTCTCCACTGATGTTCCAGAGATACTGTGATTATTCTAATTATTTTAAAGGGACATTCTAAACTTGGAATAGAATTAAAAATAAAAAATAAAAGCAATTCCAGAACTGAATCTGACCAAGTCCTCCCTGCCAATTTTTGTCACTTACACACATCTTTTCTATTTTAAGGTTATGTATTATTTCCTCCGTACAACAAGCACACCTGAAATGACACTAATTTCGCATGGCACTGAAGTTACACACACACACTCACCAGCAATTTTCATCACAAAGTTTGGAAAATAAAAAACAGAGGACAAAATAATAAAGTTCTGTTGTTGATATTTGTGGCCTACTGCCCCATTTGGTTTATCCAACTGAAATGACAAATTATGGCAATTATTTCAACAAGAGCCAGAGGGTTCTTTCCTAACCCATCAGTGTTACAATACCTTTTTCTCCCCAACAAACGTATTTGCTGGAGAAACAGCCATATTAATTTAATTCTTGGGGAAATACAAAAGAGGGTGGCAAAAAAAAAAAAAAAAACATGGAGGGAGGTTGTATTTGCTAGAACGCAGCCTTCTGACTAAGTTTAGAGCCACAGTATTTCAATTTGGAGTTTCTTTCTGTATTCAGATTTGAATAAAAAAGAGTAATGACATGCTTTGCAGGATGTTTTGTTTTTTTTTGACTGGTTCAGCTTGAAAAAACATACTGGGAGCGCAGCAGGCGGCCCAGGGTTTAGCCACTTTTTGCCAACACTGTCAGTTTGCAGTCGCTGCTAGTTTTGACGTGATGCCTACTGAAAGTGGACACCTGCCTGCTTGGAGCTCACTGCAGGCACTGTTGGAGTCACTGCAAAGATATCTGCTGGCCTCCACACAGACTCTCAAATCCTCATGTCAGAAAGGGTCTTCCAAGTCTTACCCCCTGCCCTGCAAGTCATGCCAAACCTAGGCATGTTTTGAACATTCCATCCTTTGATTTTGCACAATTTTCCCTTTCTTCCCCGTTACAGCATCACTGTGGCTGGAAATTCCCTGATGGTATTACCTTGCCTTTCTTTGCCATCCTTCCAGTTCTCAGAATAATGACTTCCAACCAGCATGCAAATTGCCACACCTCAGGGGCCGCCCCGAAACCACAATGTCCACGCCTCAGGAACCGCCCCAAAATGGCGGCCGTCGCGCCTCAGGAACTACCCCAAAATGGCGGCTTTCATGCCTCAGGAACTGCCCCAAAATGGCGGCCGCCGCGCCTCAGGAACCGCCCCAAAATGGCGGCCGTCGCGCCTCAGGACCTGCCCCAAAATGGCGGCTGCCCCATCTCAATGGCAGCTCCAAGATGGCGGCTGTTGTGCCCTTCAGCCAGGCCCAGCAAAGCATAAGAAAGCGTGCAGCAAACACTGCCGCTGTATGTTCAGGGGACAGCTTTTCCTCTCTAATGTAAGCATTTTTCCTCCATCTGAAAAAAAAAAAGCTAAACAGCTTTAATTGTGTGAGTTCTGGGTTGTACTGTCTGGAATTTGGGTCTTTTCATCAATGAGAGCACATGGAAACACTAGCCTGGCTCTCTTCAAGGACAGTTTTGCATGTATGTCCTGTTTAATTTCTCAGCAGCTAATGCTGGCACATTATACCATGCACAAGGTGAACAGAGAAATGGGATCTCAAAATGAAAAACACAGGGTTATTTTCAGAGATACCTTTCTAGAGGATGACCTGTAAAAACGAGCTCCAGACAACCCATTCCTTTGCAACGTATAACCTAGGAGCTTTAATTACAAATAATACTAGCTGAGCACAGGTAAAGCATTTTAAGCTCCCAACAGCCAGGCCAGAATTATCCTGTCAGCAGGGATGGAACGACACGATTGTTACTAGTGACCTTAAATTGGCGTCTGGTTCAAGTCAAATGAACCTGAGTGAAGCGCAGCAAAATAACGGGTAACTTCATTGTTCTGCCCAGAAACACAGATCAATGACTGATGAAGGAACCTGGGGCTTCTCATAAATGCTACCATGTCCTTTAAACATCTATCATGGAGGCTGTGTGTTTTGTTTTTTTTCTTTTTCCACTGGGAGAAATAGAAAGGGTGGATAACTGTAAATGAGATATATGTCGGGAATAAGCCAAGGGCCCACTTTTAACACCATCAGTTGCCAAGTACAGTAAGCTCTATTTTGAGGGAATATCCATTTCATGACGCATCGGCAAGGCTCCTCACACGCCTCAGCTGCCAGCAGACAACAGACGTCTGCTGAGCCTGGTCCAAGGAGCTTGACTGACCCTCCAATGTGGCCCATGCATTTTGTCACATTATGTTAAATCCCAAGAAAGCTTGATTTCTAAGTGACACAAAGGGGAAAATATTTCCTAAGTGCAGAGACCTTTTTTTTTCCATGTTAATCACAGTTAATATGCCACAGCAGAGTTGTGAGCACAACTACTGTGAATAGTTACCACATCATCTGTTTCAGAAGCTTTTCACATCTCAAGCTAACTTGAACAGCATATTCCACATTTTTCTTTTCGATCAATTAAAAGGTAAGTGTTATATCTGTTAGAACAAAACCAAACAGCATGAATTTGTTTCCTGTAACAGGGAAATTCAGTAGTGCCATAAAGAGAACACTCGCTTAACTTTAAACAAGTTCCCAGGGCAATCATAACAGCCACGTTCACAAAATGCAGTCAAGCATGTTAGTGAGTGTGCTGATAACCTGAAATGCCATCAATTAATATTTTTTTCCCCATACATTTTCACTGATGCAACGCACTGTCTTCAATTGTGACAATTAAAAAAATTAGCATTTACTGAATTAGCAAAAAGTGGTCTCTAAGCAGCTACAGCAGTTACAGTACTCCAAGGGAAAAAATAATAACTGAAATGTAGCCATGTGGAAATAACCAGCCTATTGCAATTTATGGAGCTCAATTAGCTGTTCCATGCATTGCTCATTGACAATTATAAATATTAATGGCAAGATAAACTGAGATTTTCAAAAGAGTTCAGGAGACATCTTTTATGGGATTCAGGCACACGGCTGCTTCCAGCTTCTCTCAAAGCCGTTCACAACCATGAGAAATATTTAGCACATACTGATGTTTCTCATGTCTAAGAGGACACTCCATTTTGAGACAATGTCAAAACTAACACAGAGCATGCACGTCAGGAATTTTGTTCCAGAACAAGCTAATGTCTTGTCTCCTTCCACATCTTGTATTCTTCAATTACGTCAACATTTGTGAAATTGTGATGTTAAGCCCTTCTGAGCACCAGTGGTTTTTCTGATATGCAGTACGAGCTTCAACAAAAATCCCTCAAGTTTGAGCATACTGACAAGTATCAGAACATGGATAGTGAAAAACAGTTTTCTGGTTCCTGATCTGGAAGCAAGTAGTGTATCGCAACTGGAGTTGCCTTGGCAGCTGCAGAAAATTTATTGTCCAAACACTAAAGTTGCACTTTAGATTCAGATTTGTTACACACACACACACAAACAAACAAACAACAACAACAACAAAAAAAAAACAAACTAGTAGTAGAGTAGTCTTTTAGTTTGCTTTAAGTTGTACTAAAGGAAAAGGATGGGCTTGGCTGTAATTTTGAAAAGAGCTGTACCTGAGGAGCCTTGGGCTGCTGCATAACTGCAGAACTGAACTGTGACTGAACATTTAAGACAGACGGTAGAAACTTTAAATCACTCTTGTCCTCACAGACACCTAGACTTCGTTGTTAATATGCATAATAATATTTTGAGCAACAAATCAATGGATTGGAAGTAAAATCAGCCTTCCTGAAATTTAAAGTGGCAGTCAGTGAGGAGCATCTTTTGTTAAGTCCTTGGAAATTTCTAAGTGAATTTTTTCGTGACAACTTATAGAAGCCACCCTTGGAGTGTTTCAACTGAAGTTTTGTTTTCTGAATGGCTGGTCTTAACATATCATTTTTTTCAGGAGTAGGCTTCTTCATACACAAAAACTGGAGAATTAACTGTATGGTCATTATGTAGTTATTGAGTGTAAGAGAGAAATCATATTGCTGCATAGGTGAAGCAAGTGAGGCTGGGACTGAGCTAATATACATTACAAAAAAGGTGATGGAGGTCTTGGACACAAAGCAAATGCCAATTTTATACCCACTAAACTGCAGATCAATGTCCAACTCTGGCATTTGGAAAGGAAGCTCCATAAATAATGTATAAGCGACAGTGATGGATAAAAATGTAGGGGGGAGCCTTTGAAACGTGTATCTTGACTCAATTTGCAAAGCTTTCCTGGGAAAATAATGTGGGATGTGGAAAGCTAAAATAATAACAAAATAGTAATGTGGGAATGGGAACAGTAAATCTAAATAACAGATAAATAGCATGATTAAAAAAAAACTCTAGCTTTCAAATTTTTAAATATAGGTTCTAGAGACATAGTCAAATGTTATTCCTATTGACTGAGCTAGACTTAAGCTCATGTCAGCTGTCACCATGTGTCTATATCTATTTTTCAGCTAAAAATATTGTATGACTAAAGAAACTGATTAGGTTTACATCAACATCTGAGTGTCTTTCTAACATTTTCTGTCTAAAACACAATTCCTCTGTTAGTGTATCCGCTTAGGAGGCGTCTGACTTTCAGGTATACAGGCTGCCTGAGCACATACAATAAATTCTAAGCTGTTTAAATTGAACTACATTATGACCAAGACAAAGCTTCCACTCTGTAACAACCTAATCTTCAAAGCTAACATCTTACTGTCCTGAGGAAAGCTAAGGATGACTACGTATTTAGCAAGTCAATAAGAATTTTGACATTATATCTGTAATACCTGTTTGGCCTTCAACATATTTGCGAAGTGGTTTCCAGGAGAGTTTATTGTATCATCTCCCAAGGGAAAATTTAGTCATAAATTAGATCGGAAAGATTAAAATGAGAACATTATACTGCTACAAAATGCTTTACCATTTGGGCTGTTTAGCAGTAGCTACATTTTGCAGAAACTCAAAGCACATCAGCTTATAGCTGCCCAGTTACAGAATTTCCAATTGGAGAGATTAATGCCTTTTGCTTTCTTTGCATTTGGGAGCTTCAATCAAGTAAATCTTGCTTTCGAGGCAACATAAATGTGCACAAACTACTACCTCATAAACAAAATAATGCCAACAGTCTGGAAGGATTTTAGGAAAGTAATAACCATGGGAAAACACATTGCCTTTTATCCATTTGCCTTAGACAGCTATAGCCTATAAGAAGCTGAGAGCACGTTCAAGGGTCTTGGGACACTCACCAGGAAAGACAAAGTGACGGCTGGCTCACTGAGCGGATGGGCTCAAACTGCTTTAGAGAGGCACAGCGGGCTAGCAGAGCGAGCACTGCACTGGGAAGTCTGCATCCCCTACAAGCACTGACGTTCCTGTTTTGCAGTTGGACTGCACAGTCCTCGGAGCTGAGGGGTTTTCCTAACAATACAAGGAGCCTTAACCAGAGTTGTAACTTTCACCATACAAGGTTTCATGGTTGCATTTACACCAAATGCTCTCTGCACTGCTACAGGTATCTCGAGATGATGTCAGTGCACTGAACCAGGTTGATGTATTTATTTTGGCATTACAAGATGTCATCTACAAAAAGAGAAGAAAAAAAAGTATTTGATTCCTCATTGCTCTTAACTATGAGGCTATACATCCCCGTGAGATTTCTGCTTGTGTCTAAGCTGAACTAATCGTCAGAAGCTTGACTATTTGGTCCTCCAGGTCAGGAAATGGTTGAAGCACACCAGGGAGCCCATCCAACTGGCATCCCCGACCCTCCTTCCCAGGGAAAGAGTGGGAGGACAGAGAAGGAGGAGGAGGACCAATGCTCACAAAGTCCCTCCCAGCAAGTGGATGAAATTTTACACAGACAATAAAAAGAAGAAATGAAAAAGGATGTTTTTCCCACAATGGTTATGAAAGGTCAAGGTACTGATCAGAAGTCAAAGGGAAGAATACACAAAACAAATACAGTACAGGCTGTAACAGTGTGTCCAGAATTACATGCTCCTTAATGGAAGCTGCCTGCAGAAATCCAAGAAATGTTTTGTGTGCATTTAACAGTAGAAGGTGGTTTTATTTATTCATCTAATAGATGATGAGCAACAGGCTTTGTGCATCAGACATTGTGATTTGTTTTTTCCTTGTATACAGCCAGGTTAGTTGGTATGAATTACTGTCAAGGCTATAGTTAGCTTGATAAATTAAATACATTTATTAAAATTTCTCCACCACCTACTGTGGAAACAACAGGAGCCACTGGTTGGCAAGATTCCCACTCCTTGGACTGATGCAGAGTGAATTAAACATCCCTGAGCTGAACAACAGGACTGTCACATTTTCCTAGTCAAAGTGCAGGCGAAGGTGCCAGGCCACTCCACAAAGCAAAACGCTGTTTCTATTTCTGAACACAGGAAGCAACTGCATGTAGTGAAGATGTGGCAACCTTGTCAAATTTCAGCTAAAACATCCTCAGTCTGAGCTCTGGGGCTTTTTGCAAGAAGCAAACGACTGGCTGTCCAATCCCAAAAAAAGCAGTTGCTTTTTCTTGGAGTGGTTTTCTTTTCTTTCCCAAGAAAATACTTCCTTAAAAACAAGCTTTCAGCGTGTTTCCTATGTGCAACAATCACCCCTTAATGAGTATTTTAAATGCATTTCCTGGGAGGAACCAACTTTATTGGCACTGCAGGACATTTTTGCACACATAAATTACCGAATATTGGAGTTGCTGCTGTTTGTCTCGTTTTGTCGAAGAAGAGAATCTTCATCCAAAAATTGGATTTTAGCAACTCTGTTTCTAGCTGAGCACATACAAATAACACAATCTGAGCTCAGCATCACACCTTCCTATTGAAACTATTTCAGCCTTTGTGACTCTCTAATCTTCAAGAATAGAAACCCTGGAGAGATCCATTAATCGCTGGCTTTTGATTAGGTTTATTTCCATTAAGATAAAAAGTGAAGAGGCTTCTTGTTTTTAAAGACGTGGCTTTGTTTTGTTTAGAAGTGGGAGAATAGCTCTGTTATTCAGGCTTTAATGGATTGTTAAAGTCTCCTTCAAGGATAGATCCCTAATTTCTATGAGGTAAGGAATTAGAAAATGCAACTGAATTCAAATTCTGAAGTATTCTTCAGGAAGGACATGTAAACTTCAGATTTTGAGATTACGAAGGGTGACAGCAACCAGGAAAACAACCTCTAATCTTCAGTGACTGAGCAAACTATCAAGATAAGATATTTGTCTGCATTAATTTCACTACTTTTATTCAAGGGGGCATGTTACAGACTTCTCCTGCTCAGTAATTTCAATGCGTTCCTGAACAATGCAAGATGCATAACCTTAGAAACAATGGGGATCTTTATTATTTTTTATTTTTGCTATGTCCAATTTTTTTAATAACCAGATACCTTAAATATACCATTATTACTACATACAGTTATTGAAGCAATGAAGAAATTGTGCTTCCCTCAAGGTTCACAAATAGCATTTTCATTTAAATTATACGTGAGTTTATGGGGATGGAAGGCACTGGAAAAATTCTGAATAACATTATTTCGCTCTTGTCAGGAACAAGACCAGAAAACATTGTTTGCTCTTGATATAAAAATTTCTAAACATCATAAGCATTGGGATTCCAGAATAAATGGTAATTTTACCATCACATTACTGGGATTTTAAAATTCTGTAATTTTATTATGGGGAAGAGGTCAAGAGACAGGGAGGGAAGGGGAACTGCACGTGATCAGGAGCAGAGAAGGAGACAATTTATGGTTCATAACAAGCCAGGAAAATTCAGGTAGGCATAATTCTGGCATTATCTATTTTTGAGCGCTTGAGTTTGCAATCTTACTGCTTTATTTTTGTAACATTTCGTTCTTTTGTTTCTCTCTCTTTTTTTTTTTTTTTCTTGGAGCCTGGCGGGAAAAGTGTAATACTCAATGTAAGATATAATTTCTTTCAATACTTATCACCAGCAAATGATTGGACCAGCAATTTCTTTCCAACGGCTTAATTAGAGGAAACATCTATATTTAATAATGTTCCTTAATGTACTGAACCACACACAATAGCTTGTTGAAGGAGAAAAAGCAGAGTGGTTATTGTCATAGCTAAGGATGGAAGAAAGGTTCAGACATTAAAGTCATCACAGAAACAATGTTATTAAACTGCACAGGAATAATCTCAAAGGAGATCCCAGGTGATTGACAATGATAAAATAATGCAGCAAGTTAAAAGGGCCCTTCTCTCTTCACCTGTTTTTTATTAATACCCTTATTACCTTTCCCTCAAAGGCAGCTTTTCAAGAGCTATTATTGTACTTAATAATAAATAAAGTTATCTACCCCCTAAATTGAGGGCAGTCTCCCGTGTACCCCCCAGCTGGAAGCTGCCCTCCAGCAGGAGAGGTCCTGCAGACAGACCCCCCAAAACCCTCCTTCCATTCGTGACCCTGAGATGCTGAGAGCATCTGAGAGAGCCGGGCTATGGCCAAAATCCTCAAAACCAGCAGAGTCTGGGCTGAGTGGACTGAACTTGGCCACTTAAGCCCACAGAGCACACTGGGGACATATCCTCCCCAGAAAGCGGACTTGGGGTTGAGTGGTCATCCAAGACCAGGCTTAAGCATACACAGTGGAGACTACATCAGAATGGTATTTCATTGCTATTAATTACTTTACAGTCCATAGAATATATAGAAAGTGCCAGCTGCTGTAAACTAGGACCATGAAAGGTCAGATTATCATGAAATCATTAAGGCAACACTGCTTTCACTTAGCATATAATTGCTGAACCTAAGCGTACTCCGTAGAACCAGTAGGAAAATTAATTATTTAAATACTCTTAACAAATAGTGCTACCATTTAATTACATTAGTATTAATTTAACTCTAAAAAGTGCCTTAGGATTTTGCAGAATTAAATTTTGTTTCTCTGGAGTTTTTATGAATTTCAGAGCTTCTACAGGACATACATGTATGTGCATATATATAGCTTTTATATGTATTTACACATATATATTTATATGTTTTTTAAAAAGTGCGTTTGCATTCCTGCAGGATTTCTTCTCTTCAGATATTTTGGGTGTCTAAAAATGCAATCCTTTGGTAGTTTCCTCACTGAGCTGCACGCTGCTGCGAGACGAGAAAAATCCTGGATAAAAATGACAGCTTTTTCTCACTTGAGCAAACCCAGCTCTCATTCTCACAGCACCCTGCCTGACTTTAAGGCTAAATAGGCAGGTATAATACCAAGTTGAAGTTGCAGGCATTTCTGGCTCCAAAGGATTTTTTTTTTTCTTTTTCCCCAATTCTCTTCTAACTTGTAGCAACCAGTGCATTTGAACGCCAACTGGGAAAACAGAAAATGGTAGGTCAGGGTGTTTTACTCCTGAAGATGCAACGTGAGCACATATTGAGCACACTCGGTGCCAGCCCCGTGTCCATACATGCCGTTTCCTAGATAACTGTAAGATTCCAGAAGATGCAGCCAGACAACTGCTCTCTCCATATTGCTCCACAGCCTCCATTTACCCCATTATTTTTAGCCAGTTTTGATCCTCCCTCTTTTCTCATGTGGCCCTTGAGAGAAGAAATGCTTTGATTTCTAATAGCTCTTTGTTCACAGCTTCTCTGAATTTTGGTTGCCTTCTTGTTTATATATGTAACTTTACAACCAGCCAAACGCTGGCATGTTTGGTTGTCTGCTCATCCGAAACACTGCGTGTGGCTGAGCTTGAGCACTTGTGCATGTTGCACTTGATACTTCCAAAGTCCTACATGCTGGGGGCAGAAGTGGCTCGCGTTTAGCCCTGTAACTCACAGATGCAGCAATGTATTCACAGTATTTTTCCTAACAGGTTTCCGTGGATGGCTGACCTTTCAGCTGAATACTTTGACATCCCACTTTCCTCATGTTTGTTATAATACTTTCCTATCCCCATTTGACCCTGGCAGTCCATGAATATTTGATACTAAATTAAAGCATTACAAACCAAGAGATAAATTCTGTTCAGGATGCTACCCTTGCAGCCCTTAATTACATTCGCCAGTGTGAATGTCATTGCAAGAGCTCTTGGCTTTGGCTACTGTTGAACCAGAGCTTGAGAAAGTAGGGTACTGTCACCTGCCCACACCTTCTCAATACCAAGCGTTTTTTAATTTACTTGACATTTGCTTGTGTGCCAGCACTTTCCTTTAGTTTGAACTGCTCCCGAGTACATGCAGCAATTAAGACACAATTTGGGGTCTTGTTTTGCTAACTAAACAAGCCCAGCTTAGTCCTTCTAGTCTCTTCTTTGAGAGACTCTCTATTCCATTCAATCAGCCAAGTAGCTCATCTCCCTGATTCTCTATTCCCCATCTATGAAAAAGATTTCATGACATATCCACTGCTTAAAATTGCCTCTTTTTTTCCCTCTCTCTTGTCCATTTAGGCTGTAAAAGGGAAAGATCTGTGTCATATGATGTCCTTACACTACATAATGAAATTCTTAGCTGAAAATAAGTTGCAAAGTCAGGAGTAAAACATGAATTATCAGTAGTTACAGAAAAAGAGTCGTGATCTTTGCAAGTCAATGCTTAAAGCTTAGTAAAATGAGCTGGAAAGTGGCAGTTCTGTATAAGCATTTATGTCAAATTATTCATCAAAACAGAGCCTACCATGATGCCTGCACACCCTGTACTCCAAATGCCAGCAATTCCGCAATTTCATTTCATTGTGAAAGTTCATTGGCTTTCCCATCTTGTCTTTCTAGCCCTTCACGTTGGGCTCATGTGGAGCCCAAAGAGTAAGATCAGCTTGTCTCACCAGCAGTTAAAAATATGATCAAAGTGGTACAAATGGTAATCCATGACTCCAATAACCCAAAAGACCAGATTCACAGCAAATTTCAGGGAACAAAGAAGTGACCCCCTGGCTCTCAACACAGCACTGTAATCTAAAGGATAACATCTGCTGGAGAAACTTCACTACAGCCGCCTTTGCCACTCTCATTGCAAATATTAGACTGAAGATACAGATGAGATACGAAGATCTGGAAGACACTGGAGGCTAAACCTCCAGCTCATTCTTGCACCATTTCCCATTCTGCTGTTTCCAGCACGGCAGTCTGCATTTTCCTTTTCCTTGCAGGAGACAAAGTTAATTCACAGGATGCCTACAAATTAACACTTGTCCTTTACTTTAACTGTTCTCAATGAGATATATAACTAAAGCTGAATCAATTAAAACAGACAGAACTCTAATAAAGCATAGCTCTAAGCCAGAATTTTATCATTCCTCCCCTAGGGACTAAGAAGCAGGGGGAGATACCTGAGGCCAAATTTACCTAATTGTTCCACAATAAATCCTTATGTTTAATCACAGGCTGCTTCAAAGGAATTCCCAATAGCTTTAATTAATTAGCTTCACGCTATGTCCTTTCATGGAACTGGAAATATTTCACCGCTGCCATCTCCGCCAGCAAACCACCACTGTTTGGCACTGCAGGATACCTGCAGGACCGGGACTGGATCGAGTGGACAATGGGATCACTCGTGTCTACACCGGTGTGCCTGCGACGGGGAGCGCTATGGGACAGGCAGCTGGAAAAGAGTTCTACTTGCTTTCACTGCTCCGCACAGCAGGCATTCTCCTTCTAGGAACATTATGCTAGGATTAATTTCAACTGTACCTACAACACTGCATTTGTGGTTCAGTACGAGCAGTTACATGGCATGTCATTAGAAGGAAATGTTCTTCTTTCAGAGAAGCAACCAGGCTCAGGACTGATCCAGAGAGCTCCTGAACTGCCGTGTAAAATCAGGAACCCCCTTGCCTGTCCCCAGCCCTTTGCTGCACTTACCAAGGCTGTAGCCAGCTGCTCCACAATGACATTTGTCTTTATCAGCAACATCTCGTTCTCAAATTGGGTAGGAGGACAAAAAAATGCATTAAGGCCAGCTACAGCCACATTACTTCAGCTGAGGTTTTCAATAGGAAAAGAGTGGACCTGAACCTCCAGTACTGTGGGATGGAGGTATGAAGCATTGGCATGGACTGGAAAGTCTTTGTAAGGTGAAGGATGTGCTTAAATGCTTTCTCAGTTGAGCACTGGGCTTGGGTTCAGCTGTGCCTTTAAAAACGTGCTCCAAACCACACAAGTCTTGGGGCTGTCCCTGCTCTGCAAGGTACATAACCACACGCAGCTGCTGCTGTCGTAACGCAGATGGAAATGTCTTCTTTTCTGCCTCAGGATGCCCTCCCTGGGTGATGTCAGCATGTCAAACTCCATCAGCCTTTCCAAGCTAACAGCATTTTGAAGGGAAAATGATTTAGTTGGAATAGCAGCATCTCTGGGTAAAAGGTTTGTGATACCTTTCTTTGAAGCTCTGCTTTAACGCTGAACTCCAGCTGACTCCTGCTTTGGAGGCAAATGTCTCAGAAGACTGCCATGGTGCAGAGGTTTGGGGTTAGCCCTTCCTTGTACTGCCAATAGGCAACAAGAAAAAGGTTGGAGAAAAAAAAATGTCGGAGCCTTCCTTCTTTAATACCAAGATTCATTTGCATTTTGTATCTAACAGAGCTGACCTTAGCCTACCTGTAGTCTCTTCCCTGTCTGAGCACACCTCCTGCTTTGTTGGGAAGCAATTTTTGGTGGCAGCCTGGAACGAGTCTGGAGGGCAGCTCTGGCTTTAGGCTTGGAACATCCCAAGTCGCACACTGCCAGAATCCAACTTGGCCTGTGCAGCGGAAGAACTACTGCTTTACTCCCTGAAATTTAACTATTAATCACAGCCTAGCACAGAGCATTGTTGTGGGGCATAATCAACCAGGCTCCAGGCCACGAGCATCAAGTTTTGCTACGGGTCAAGGTGTAAGCAAATTATCAGGGTCACAACTCTGCCTGAAGGCACATTCAAAGCCAATATGATCAGCTCTAGAAATCACCATGAAACACTCACCTCTCTAAACACACTAATCACAGAAAATCAGGAGATAGCAAAGGACGATGAGGGTGCTGAATTGCTGCCTGCTCCTTGGCTCCCAACACTTGTTCAGCATGCTTAGAAATTTATGGAGACAAAGTAAAGGATCCAGAAACTGCCAGATGAGGTTTAGGAAGCATGAACACAGGCACCAGAAAGATGCTCTACTGGCTATGTGTCTTCATCTTTTACAATTATTGACTGCTATTCCTGGTCCTGCTTTTCTGAGCATTAGCAGGAATCTCTCTGCTAGCTGTTGAAGAGCTGATCGTGCATGGCGCTGCCAAAATTCTCCCTGTTCTGATTGAACTTTTCTCCTCAAACCATGACACCTGGCTAATCAGCATCATTTACATTTCCATATATATAACACTTGCTAGTTCTCAGGCACAGCTGAGAATGCATCTCCTTATCAAAGCTACTTGTGTACGCAAGGAAACCCGCTGCAAGGAAGACAGGGGTAGGATAAGGAAGGAGGGGAAGAACATTGCCTTCTAGGTGGGCAAAAAGGCTGATGTGACAAATCTTCCCCCTTAATCAACTTATTTACTTTCCTGAAAACTTACGATGACAAAGTATCTGAATCAGAGCAGCTTGGGAGCTGATATCCCTCAGTGTCCATTGCAGTAAATTATTGCCTGGCTCTGCTGATGGAGATAGAGGTGATAGAGCTCCGTAACAAAGGATAAATGGTAATGCCCACCATTTCTTTCCACTCTGCAACCAAGCTGCTAGTACAGAGTGCTTAGATTAGGAAGTCACGGCTATTAAAATAAAATGGCTTTCTCCCTTTTTTATTCTCTCCCTAAGGTGAACAATAGCTATAAAAAAAGCCATAGATTTCCCAATAAATACTAAACCATGCTAGAATCAGATAACTGAGTTTATGCTAACTTCTAAAATACATTTTTGGCAACAAATAGTCATTCAGATATCAATAAACATTGTGCACTTTATCATCACCCTGCTGGCATTTCAGCTGGCAAAAGAGCTGTTTATGTAATGCATCTTCAACTCCCAATTTCTCAGTATCCTGCTGCTGCTATTCCCACCTTCTCCTCATCTCGGAGATGATTTTTGAACAGCACACGTGATGCTACTGAGACAACTCTGCTCCTTTGTACTTTCTCTGCACATCACTCAGCAAATAAGCTTCTGCTCATCACGTCACGGCCGCAGGCTGGGGAGAAAGTATTGGAAACCGTGAACAGTTCCTACCAGTCTGGAAATACTGATGTAACTAGAGATAGCTCCATGATGTGGTTCCACTTTGGTAGCTAAGGATTTAATTACACACTCCAGAAGGACACAACCATTAGCACATCCATGAAATGCCGTATGTAGCCTTTTACGAGATGTCTGTAACTACTGCAAGGTGGGGAACATGTTTCAGGGAGTGGGGTGCAAGGGAAAAAGGGAGGTGATGCCAATGCAATGTCAAAGTAGCAAAAGGAAACGGGGATCGTGATCCCTCCAGTCTGCAATGCTGCATGGAGCTCAGCACAATAAAAAGGATGCAGTGAAAATGTTGATTAGAACAGTGCACACATCTCGTTCCCAAAAAAAACCAAACTGATGCTTACAGAGAGCGAGCTGAGAATCTGCTTGTTGTGCATAATGCAGTCTATCAGCAGGGGAAAAGTGCTGGAAAACCTGTTTTGATCCTCTGTGGTGTAAATTCTGAACATCCCTTGAGGTTGGTGGCCACGCTGGCCATCCCCTGCTCACCACCACAGCCGACAGCTCCTTCGCTGCCACACTTGAGTGTGTCGAGTTGCAGCACGGCAGCTCCTGGCAGCAGCACAGAAGGATTGCACTGACTGCTGGTCTGCACCGGACCACCCCGCAGTCTTGTGCCATGTGGCTGTCACCAAGAGGACACACTGTCTTCGGAGCCAGAAACGTGAGATTACTGAAGGCACTGGTGACTTACTTGCTGGGCAGGTACGGAGTAACAGGGACCCTCTACAAAGAGCAAAGCAGAGTGGCACTGACTTATCCGCCCAGGTGGTCGTTTCCACAGTCCTTGTCAGAACACAGTACCACCAGAAACTCTGCCTGTCCAACAAATGTGCTTGAGACCAGACAACAGGAGTTAAAAGGGATGGAGACTGAATAACACGTGCTTGTAACCCCTTAAGAAATCAAGCTGTCGAGGGGCTGGGTAAGGAAAGCAGAACTAAAGGCACGAGTTTCTCTACCCAATTACTTTTCTCCCTCTTCACATGGCCAGAAGCCAACACGTACTGGAGTGAGCTGACTCAAGGTCGTTTACAGTCTTGACCTCCAGCTTGGAATGAAATTCCATTCCAATACCATGCTAACAACGAGGAATATTAAACCCATAAACTGAATCTCCTTGGACAATGAGGATGACCAGTCCCAGAAAACTACTGCAAATAGATGCAGATGACCTGACTCGAGGCTTTGAGCAACTGACAGTGTCAATGGTGATGTGATTATGCGATGGAGGTCATCCAGCTCTTTCTGCAGGCACTTCAGACAGCAGAAGGTTGC
Source organism: Netta rufina (assembly GCF_964035555.1). NCBI lineage: Eukaryota > Metazoa > Chordata > Aves > Anseriformes > Anatidae > Netta > Netta rufina. Next base: position 8,414,225 of record NC_140129.1, read on the forward strand.
AGAAACAAGGCAGGACCTGGAGGAGAAATACTTGGAAAGCAACAAGCACCTGCCTATAGTACACGCTGGAGTCGTGATGACGTGGTGGCAAGACACAGTCTTGTATCATCAAAGCCCATAAAAGCATAAAAACCCATCCACAAAATAACCTCTGGATCAGGACCGGCCCCAGGAACCAGGGTGTCCCCGACCCTAAGCCTAACGCCACGGGTGCAGAGGGGAAAGGCAAAGGCAGTGTGGCTGAAAATGGCACAACACCATCACGCAATGCTGGAGCCAAGGTGTCAGCGCAACAACCCTGTGGTTACTTCTAGCCTACGTCTGGCCCTTGCATTCCTCAAATGCCAGATTTATTTGGATGCCTTCAAAACACGTTGACTATAAAAAATGTCAGCGTGATTGACTGACCAGAAAAATGTAAATAAAAGAGCCCTAAATTGCATCATTTGGGTAAATATGTATTTATACAGTTCGGAAAGAAAAGCCTTGTTATTCAACTGTTGGACCGCAACAGCGACACAGGAGCTGTTCTGGTTTATAATGCAAATCATGTAATTTAGGACACGCATTATGTGTATTAAAAATGCAAAGTAAGATCCATGTGAAATGCTGTTAATTTGCAGTAGCCACTTTTCAAAGTATAATTTCTCAGGCATTTACATATTTTTTCAGTAAAAAAAATAAATTAAACAGTATTTAGAACATTTGCCATATCTCATTTGTTGGATCAAGATACTTTTGAGCTACAGAAACACAAAAATGGCAATAGAATCTGGTAAATTACTAATTTCCTGCTATTTTTTTTAAATCAAATATAAATTAAATATAGGATCCTCATTTTCTAATAGGCCAAACATTTTTAATTACAAACAATCTGATTCCAATTGAATTATATGATCTTCTTTGCCAAATTCCAGCCCCTGGAATAATATTTATGGAGATAAAAGAGAGGCATAGAGCATCCTGGAACAACAACCAGTACAAGAAATTTCAGTTCAAGGCAGAGTCGGGTGCTGCAGGTCAGCTCCAGACCAAGCAACCTCATGTGGGGACCATGGGGGATGAGGACTGGTTTTGACCTCCCTAATAGCAGGACTTGGTCCTAGCAGGCATCTTGCAGTGGCTCCAAACCATTGCTGTAATTCTGCATGGTTTGGCTCCGCTCCTTCCTCTCCCCATTGAAGGAGCTTCCAAAGAGGACGAGCTGGAGGTGCACATAGCCATGCCATGCTGTGGCTGCACATTTTTTCCTACAGTTACCTCAAAAACCTCTGAGCTTTTTCATGGCAGGGACACCCCCACTGCTGTTTCCTGCAGGGGTGGCTGTCTTCTCTCTTCCTACAGAAGCAGCAGGTTTAATCCCTACATTTGCAGATCCTTACACATATCACAGAGGTGCTTCTGAAGGATCCAGAGGTCCACCCTGGGCTGCTCCTTGCAAATAAATAAATGTGCACCAGCTCTGTGAGGCTGCTCTCCCTGGTCTCGGGGCGAGTCTGAAGTCTGGGTGTGCTCCCCAAGGCAGCTTGCAAGCCACAGGGTGAGAAGGGGTGTCCAGAGAAAATAAAGGTCAAAGAAATGAAAATAGTAGGTTCCCACTGCAATGCCTTTCCAGGACATTACATTTAAGAACGTAATTTTACATTGCCATAAAATGTGAAAACAATTCATATAAATAAAGTTTAAAGAGATTTTTTTACTTTCAGGTATTTTTCTTCTCGTTAATTTTGCTGGAATTGCTCACAACTGTTCTGAACAAGCTGGCTCGCCAGCCTGCCTGTAAACCTCCTCTCGTAGCAAAACTGGAGGGCTGCGACCGTCAGGGCCCTCCCTGCACTCGCAAGCAGCCAGAGGCTGGTCCTTCTCCCGCGTGATACTAATTCCCTCGGCCGAGCCGCAGCATGGAAATAGGATCTCTGCGCCTGAGCCCTAGCCCAGCTCTGCCGTGACCCAAGGCAAGCTGTTTTGGCTCGTGCCCCAAATTGCACGCTCTCTAATCCAAATCCCGCCGTACTCGCTGGGGAGCAAGGGAATCCACAGGCTTTAACAACGCTTGGATCGTGCCCAGTAATACTTGGGAGCACTCTTGGAGGTTATCACAGAGAAAGTATTATTTAAAACTAACTACTTTATTATTTTCCCAGCAGCACGTCGAACAATAACCCTTGAAGTGGTGAAGCCAAGCCATAGTCTTTGTCAGATTAACCTTCCTAGAGGCCTTCTAAAATCAATTGTAAATGTTAGCTCTGAAGGAGCAGGCAGATAAAAACCAGTTTCTATCCCCCCCACTAACTTTCATTTCAAGTTGCAAAACCAATCCACAGTCCCTTTACAAATCAGATCTGAAAAATGCTGCTTGATTATTTTTTAAAGAGCTCAAACTAGGTCACCAAAAATAGAGTCTCTAATGGGCTAAATGTGGAAAATGACTGCTCAAAATTAACAAGTTCCTGGGCTCCAGGACTACACAAAAGCTTTTTGAGTAGATTGCTTGCAACTACACAAACTGTATCCTCTGCCACACATGGCAGAAGCCCAGCCTGCCAGATGCTAAGTGATCGTTTTCGCAAAACATAGTTTTCAAAAAACCATAACGGAATTTTTATTCTTAGAAAATAGCTCTCTAACCTCTTTTCCCTTCACGAGGAAGCATTTTACCAGCGCCGGTCCTGAGGCTGGCTGCCTGGGCCACCGCTGGGCAGAGGCTCGCGGCTCCCGCTGCTGCTCCCAGCCTGCTCTCAAACGCGTGGCAGGAGACAGCTTTCGGGCCCTGGCACGGCAGACCCCCCCAGGTGTCCCTAGGAACACGACTTCCCAGGCAGCAAGAGGTCATCGGGGACAATTTTGCAGGGCAGCTCTAAACAGAAGCCCCCATAAAACGGTTAGCAAGCCCTACAACATCGCTTTGGCTCCTTGCAGCCTTGACTTTGGCCCCGTGCTTACACCCTACGTTATTTTCAAGAGCGATAAAGAAATGTCCTGCTCTGGGGACAACCTCTGGCCTCCATTTTGCTAGCACCCCCGTGGTGGTGCACAGCATCTGCAGTCTTCCCAGCTTGTCTATTTCTAATCTGATGTAATGCAGAAAGGGATGATAAAGACCCTCAAAGCACCAGCGTGAGAAGCTCTGATAATAAGTAAAAAAATGTTACGTACCCTGACTTCTTACTCCCAGGAACCTTCCATCTTTTGAACAAACACTTCCACAGATAAAAGCAAGTCTTGCCAAGTTAATGGAAACAGCAAACACCCTTCTGGGAAGTACACGCAGGCCTCAGCAGTAAATAGATGTGCTCATGTTTTGGCCATGAGTCACCCTCTGCACAAAGCTCCTCAAAAATTGATTGAAGACGAGGACAGTCTTCCTTCAGGAAGAGCCTGGGTTAGACACGTGTTTTGGAGAGGCTGTCTAGCAAGGCCTGAAAGCCAGGAAGCTGCAGTGGTACTTCACGGCCCCACCTTTGCCAAACAGCCAAAACACTGAGTCTCTGTTTGCGTGTTTCTTCTCAACGTGAGAACTTGGTATAACAGCCTATACCTTTGGATAAGGGATGCTTCAGCACATAGCAAACAGGATCATGACTTCTGCATGGCCCACCTGTTCAGAGGATCTGATTTGGAGGCTCTCGAGGCTGGGCTTATTCACTCAAGAGCACGAGTGGGGCTGATCTGGTTTGTGCTGCGCTTTGTTTTTGCTGTACTTGCCTTCTACGGGACTGCATCTGTCACAGAAATGTCACTTTCCTGCAGATAGACTGACCTTTGAAAAAAAGTGAAGCATTTCAAAAATATATAAAAATCTCTGATTAAAGCCCAACCATATGTTTCAGAGAACTCCATCTCTTCAGATTTTCCACCTACACAGTGAACACCTTACTGCACTTGTCCTCTTGCATTACGCTCCGTGACATGATGGAACAAGACATCGATAACAGCATGATGTGAAGTGTAAAACAAAATGAGAAAGCTCTAAACGCATCTTTCTTTCCAAAGGCTTTTGTATGTAGAAAGTGGTGAGCTCGGGGTACTGAAACACAGAGCGCTTTCCCACCTCTGGGTAGGTGGCATGAAAACAAACCGGGGAAGCAATGTGAAAAATTTGATGCCCCCTGCTCACAGCGTGGGGGTGGAATGAAGTGGCAGACTCTGGTGTTACCCACGGGTGAGCCCAAACGACCCCGAGTATGAGCAAGCCGGCAGCTGGTCTCGGGATGGAGGCGAGGAATAGGGCACACGTTGATCTGCTCGCTCCTGCTGCTGGTACCTGCACGCAACATCCCAGCCGGGAGGAAGGCTGCGGGACAGCGGCCACGGGTCGGTGTGGGCTCGTGCAGCTGGCGGTGGAAAAGGACAGGGACGTGGGTGGGTGAGACTTGCCTTGTTCTTTTTATAGCAGCTACGAAATTAGAAAGGCACTGGAAAAATAAGATGGTTTTGCTATTGTTTTGAAGGCCCATCACCCTAAATTGATGCCTGTTAGCTCACATTGCAATTTTATCTTTAACTAGGTCAGTAGAAATACTGTGTTATTAAAATTACTGAGACGTGCAGACACTTTTGTCTTCAATCCCTGCAGTACTGTCAGCTGTCTCTCGCCGCACAGGGTGTAGGAGGCCGGACAGCTTCCCCCCAGTAAACATCAGTGTGGCTTTCCAGTGTGGGCAGCGCCCTGCAGAGCTCTGCAGAAATTCATGAAGGGTTAGTGTGATACATTTCCATCAAAAATGTCTGTGGGATTAACATAGTTTACACTGTAGGCATTAGTGTCACTTCAACATACTTGCATGGGAATGTGAATACCGTTCAGCTGGCACTCATTTTCTGTACGTGGCCGTAGGAGTTTGTACAGGGGTAGATTAATTTCTACAGGACCAGAGCCTCCAGGCAAACCACCCACTGGACTCAGGGAAAGGACAGCCTGCTTTGCAAGGGCTGTCATCTTCAGATTTTTGCTCAAAGACCCCTCTGTCTTTCTATGAAACTCCTGCCTTTCAGTATACAGTAAGTGTACCCCGATTTGTACTCTGCTTTTACACTGCTGGTTCCACAAAGCATCACCGTGCTCAGGCTCCCAGCCTGCTGCACACAGGCACTGCTACTGAAGAGGAAGATGGGCTGGAGTTTTGCCAGCCAGAGTACACGGCTCACCTGGTAGTTCCAGACACCGACGTTAAACTGGTTATAAATAGCTAAATTTTACAGGGACCTAAAATCAGGAACTATGACTCAAATCGCTCCTAGATTGCACATGAGGACTGAGACTTCAGGTGGGGACCCACAGACATGTCATGGTGCCAGAACTGCTTGTCAGACACTGGGTATAGCAAATTTTAATAAGTACTCAATTTGTCAACTAGATTAAAAATTAGCAGATTCTCTTTTGCCCCTAAGCAGATCTCCTGGCTCCTGCTGCAGAGGCGAGCAGAGGGCTTTAGGAGAGGCAGAGCCCAAGAGGCTGGCCTGGCACCTCTGGCTGGGAGGGATGGGTTGGCCGGGACAGGGCTGGTGACCACCAAATGCCTTCCAGCCACGTCCACGGTCATTTCCAGCACCAGAGACTTGAAGCACGCAAGCTTTTACTGTATGGCAACACGGACAAGGGCTCGCCGAACAACCTTCTCTCCTCTCGTGACTCCTTCCCTGACAGCTGTACAACGAAGCTGCACTTTCAACTCTCAAAAAAGAGACACGGGGAGAGCATCAGTGCTTTCATTAGCCATTTTACTCGCAGAAATACTCATCAAGAGCTGCACAGGCAGCTCTGAACTCGGGCAAAGCATGCCCTCTCCATAAAAGAGTAAATAAATTAGCTTTTCCATCAATGCCTCTTGTTTTCCTGCTTTACAAAGAGTGGTTGTTCATTACTCAAACTGCTTTGTGCATTAGTCAATGAAGTTCCAAACATTAAATTCTGCTCAGGAGTAAGAAAAATGCCGCCCAGATAACTTTTCTTTTGCAGCCTCTTTTGTCAGAGCAGCAATGTGCTTTCCCGGAGTTCTGGTAGGCGCGGGCATTACGGCACGCTCCCATCTCCCTGCCACAACAACGCCGCAAGGTCTGTATCCATTTCTCATCGCTGCCATCATTAACCTCGAGCAGATCATTAGATAACAAAATACCAGAGTCCCCAACACCTGCACGTTGCTGACACACAGCAGACATCCGCGTCCTTTTCTAGACAGCAGTACAACATCTTCCTTTCTAATGCAAACTTCCACCCACCCACATACCGCACATAATGACTCAAAAGCAAAGGCACCGGATTAATTATGCCTCTGATGTTCTACATTTTTTGTTCTCACCATTATCCAATTCAAAAGATTGGCATCCCTAAATTCGCAAAAAGCCTCTTGCAGGGGATGGCTGCGTCTGTCAGATGGCGGGCGACGGAGAAACACCACGGATGCCAAGAGAGCCGCGCGGAGATGTTCCCCCGCAAGATCCAGCCCCGTGGCTTCGCGTACTGCGTTCAGTCAGATTTCTACTGACCCCATTTTTGTTAAACTTTTGTTAAACTGTGAGCTTTCTCTTTTCTTTCTGCCTTTAGAAACCTGATTACTCCAAGATTAGGACCAAAGGTGCATGAACCGCCTCGCCTGTAAGTCTCTTTAGCTGTGCAGAATATAAAGACAGCGCGTTTTTGTTTAAAGGGATGATGAAATAGCCAAGATTAAATGTCCCTTTATGACATCCCTTTAAAAGCAGAATAACCAAAAAACTGAAAAAGGGATTTTTTTAAATTAAGGTGAAAATTATCTCCGAAACATGTAAACAGATAAAAAAATATATATATAAAAAGCTTTCTTCTCTTTTGCAAAGAAGCTTCTGCTTTCATGCTTTCGCTGTGGGCTCTGATTTTTTCATACAAATAACAGCCAATTCAGTCTTGGTGCTGAACCATTTGGGGCTTCAGTTCTTATCAGAGGTTAATTTTGGAGTTTTGCCATCATTGTGCTGTATCTACAGTTTATCTGATTTTATCGACCCCTTTAATTAAAGTGACTCGCCGCACAATGCTAATTGATTTTGCGATAAAACAATTAATAGCAATTAATTCATTTTTGTAGTAATTAGCAGATGTAATTTTCCTCCAGCTGTCATTTTCTGCCTCTCAGAAGCCATGCCCTTAGGGCAGGAGAGGTAAAACAGCGAAGTTTCTTTATCCAGATGTCCACAGAGGAAGCAAATCTCTCCCCCTCATCCGAGCGCCTTTTGTGAGCACTCTTTGGTATTCTGATCACTCCTGCATCATCCACAAATATTATCTGTGTCTCTATCCAGTGCTCATCAGGCAAGTTTCCCAACCTCTCTCTGAAAGAAATGGAGAGGTTTTCAGTAGATGCGTTGCCCAGGAACTGCTAAGACACTGCATTTTAATTACCCACTCTTAAACTATAATCATTTGCCTATTGAGAAAATCATACACGCGCTATAAAATGAAGGTAATTTTCCCCCTGCTCCCAGCATCTTTCTCTCTCCCTGCCCTTCACTTCAGTATATGCACTGTAAGTCACGGATGAAGCAAGCATCCCTATGAAGCACGTCAGGATCCTCCTGAAGAGAGACCACACGGTGCAAGCTCATGTCAAGTGCTTCTTACGGGCCTAAGACTACATGTTCCCCAGCGTCTTATTTTCAGAGTGAACTCCCCAGTCCCACCCCAAATAACCTATAACTTAGAGTTGAACTCCAGCTTCTTGCTCGCTTTTGGCAACAGGAGCTGCACACCCCATGTATTTCACACGTGAGCGAGGCAGGAGATGTGCCTGCACCTGCCACGATGCCCAACGTGAATAATATTCAGAAGCCAGTTTGTTGGTACCTGTGGACCCTGGTTGTGGACCCCAAAAATTTCCAAAACTTGTAACATGCTGAAGAAGAAGGCAGGGGACTCAAAGGTGCCAAACAGCCCTCAGCCCCCAGAGTCACCAGCGGAAGGAATTAAATGCATTGCCAGGCCCCATGGCACTGCCAAAAAAACACGGAGAAAACACTGCCAAAAATGCTGCCCCAGAGGCTGTGAAGGATGGAGAATAAATAGAGCTGGCCCCACCAGCAGCTGCTTCTTTAGAGAGACTGGTGGGGTGGCTGTGGGCCCCTTACTGACAGCACCCACATCTGGCCCCTAGACCCATCTTTGACCAGCTACCTAAAAGCAAAGCAAATTAAATGACAAATTTAGGCATTACGGTAAAATAATCTTCTACCCTGCACATTCCTCCTCCAAGATAACACAGAAAGCAGCTCATTATTTTCAGATTGTAGAAAACCTCAGTCCCATCCCTGGTGTAGAACACTTTCTCCAGCACATTACTCCACAATTACACGGCAACTCGGTGCTTTAAAACATTAAGTAGGATAAAGCATGGCAACAAATTCACTACTGTGCAACTTCTTACTGCTTAATCAAATTATTTAAAGGAGATTTTATTCTTCTGCCACCTTTTCCCACACTTTTTTCTAGACAGTTTTAATAACCACGGCGAGCACTTCGCAGTTTTCAGAAGCTGGTATCAACCCCCGTGCATACAGAGATGTTTTTAAAGGGCTGTTGTCTCCAGAAAACAACGTGCCGTCTTCAGAATAGCTGCCTTGGTGTCTCAGCCAACTCCTGTTGTCGACGGAAGGAAGACACAGACGCTCAATATGAGTGAACAATGAACTTCAACTTTAATGGATAGCTCAGTCGCCTTTTATCTAGTTTGAACATAATCAACTCATACATATTGCAAAAACTAAGCTCAGGATTGGCTAACATTTCCCGCTCTTTTCAGGTAGTTCCTCCTTCTTTTAGCCACCGTCCCGCCTTAGGGACTGTCCCCATCGCTCAAGGGCATCGTGTCCTTGAGCCTGATTGGCTCTCAGCCAGCTGTGTACGTGCCAGACTCATGTGAGTTGAGTATGGTACTTCACTAGCCCATTGCCTCTTAACTGCCCAACATCCACGTGTCCTATTTCACTTAACCATTCCTCCACAATTCCCCCGTTTTTATTTTGCGCTACAAATACCTTCTCTGTGAGTTGCTCTAGTTTCTTAGTTAGGCAGTTAAAGATTATACGTGCAGCAACTATAATCAATATAATTATAAGTAGAAAGCGAAGTCCCTCTTTAACTAACAAAACCCATCCACCCATGTTCCCAAAAACAGATTTAAGCCAACCTTCAAACCAACTATCTTGTACTACAATTTTTTGCATATGATCCCTTAACCATTTCAACTGGTCGTGAATTGACTAACCATGGTCGGAAAGATAAAAGCAACACATTCCTTCTACATCTTCACACCCATGTCCCTGAGCCAGCAGTAAGAAATCAATAGCGGCCCTATTTTGCAATACAGCATGTCTTAGACTCTCCATATATTGTGACATTTCAGAAAGAACTTGTGTTGTTACATTTGATTGTTTAACAGCCCAACAAGCAAGCTTATTAATGTTAGTCAAAGCGTGTGCAGTTCCCACACCAGGCACCAAAGAAGCAAAGAATCTTTCTGCTGGACCCCACAATTCTACATCATCATTACAGTCAGAACCCAAAGTTTTTAGTTCTCGTTTAATTCTTCTGCTCCTTGTCGAGTTCTGCCACGAGTGTAAATCTGGAGTGAAAAGTGTGAGTCGCCCTAGGTAACACGGTCCTCCAAAAGCATTGGCTGGTACTCCTTGCCATGCACGGTCTCCACAGATCAAAAACATGCCTGAGAGAAGCAGCACAGCCGCCGCTGCTTCCATGGTTACGTCAGACAGGCTGCAGGGTCCTGATGTCCGTCCCTCTGCTCTGTGCCGACTCGCCACACGGTGAGCTCCAAGCGCAGCGCTGCTCGTGGCGGTGACTGAGGGGGGTGGGGAGGCTCCCATTGCCCCGTAGCCCCAAGGCAGCGTTATCATTCTCTCTGAAGGCGGCAGTGGGCAATGCCCAGCTCCAGCACTTCCCGGCAATCCCAGTTGCTCTGTAGCGGCAACAGCGACTCTCTGCTCAGCCTGATGTGTAGCTAAAGCGCTAGTGACTGTTCTCCAAGGCTTCAATAAATTTTTTAGCAGACTTAATATCATTAATAACATCACCAAACAATTTATCTCCAAATTTACGCCACTCTGTTTGTTCAAAAAACTGTATCAGGATTTGTAAAACAACCCTGCGCTACTGCATATGCTAATAACCCTGGCAAATCTTTTTCTACAATCTATATCTAAAATACTCCGCTTTTCTAAAAAGCATCTGAGCAAATTATACGCCGCTTGTTTTTCATACCTTTATATATACAGTTACAGCCTTTCCAAAGACCTCGGTGGCGCTTTTCCGGCGGGACCCTTTATAGGCTCATCCTGGGTGCGGGGACTCCCTCCCACCTTCCGAGCTGCGGGTGCGGGGACTCCTGTCCCTTTCACCTTTCAGACCTTGGCGACGCGTGACCGTCGGGATCCTCTCCCGGGTGCGGGGACTCCACGTCCCTTTCACCTTCCCGACGCGGGTGCGGGGATTCTTGTCCCTTCCACCTCCTGGGCTGCGTTGCAGGACCAGTTCCTCCCTTATTCCGTCGAACACGTGGCCCAGGATCACTGCCAGCAGTGTCCAAATCCCGTTCAGACTGGTCCCTGTTCCCGTTCAGATAGGTCCCTGTTCGGGCGCCAAATGTTGTCGACGGAAGGAAGACACAGACGCTCAATATGAGTGAACAATGAACTTCAACACACAGTAACTTGCAGCCCCAAATGGGGTGGGGACAGGAGCCCAGTGCAAAGAGATGGAGGCACCATCGGATGGGGGTGCTGACCACCCTGCTGGCACCGAGTGAGGGACACACAAGTTGGCGAGGGCAATCGTGCCTCTTAGCTCTCAGAAGGCTAAACTGGGATTTTGGCACTGGACCATCTACGTAAAAGACTGGTGGGGTGTGGGAATGCAGCAGGTATTTAAGAGACAGGGAACTGAGGGGCTCCACGCCCCGTTTCTTGATACTGCGCCCTACAGCTTGTGAAAGCCAGGAGATGACTAATTGGCTGTAATAGGGCATTTGCGGTCCTCTCGCCTGCTGCACTGATTGCTGTGATTGAATGCCTGGTGTTTTAGAAAGGGCTCATTAAAAATAACTTATAAAGACATATATTGCTTGAAGAGAGTGCCTACAGTCTCCCTCTTTATAATCTCCATTACAACTGGAAATCTGGACTGTTACTGCCCTTCTATGCTTCTCTCTGTGATGATGTGTGACCACAGATTTCATTTCATCAACAGACTTGGTACCTTTGGAATGGAAGAGACACACACATAGATACTGACATTTAGATAGATCTCTCTCCTATAGAAGACAAACATTTTCCTTTTAACTGTTCTCCCACCTTACCAATTAATTTTATTGCATATTTTTTGTATATTCTAAGAATTTGTTTTCAAGCTTCTACTGTTTCATTTCTGTGTGTTGTCTAGATCTAGAGTTGCCTTTGCCCACTACTGCAAACTTTTGACACCACAAAGCTGAATTATAATTGCTCTGGACACTGTTTCTCACACCAACTCACGTCTTTCCACACACCTTATAAATTCCCTTTTTGACTGCTTTTCTCAAAATGCCCTCGTGTTTGTGTCCAGCTCTCTTGTACCCACACATCTCAAAAAGTTGTCCCCTTCAGAAAACCACTTGTTATCTTCAGAATAGCTGTCTTGGAGAACTTCATCCAGATTTATGACAGAGGAATTCACAGCCCAAAGGATTTGCTTGCAATTTTAGATGAACAAAACCCCAGGCTCTGGGCACTTTCGAGTCACGACATCATGAAGACAGGCAGATTTACAGAGAACTGAGAAATCCATTGCCCTTTGTGCCACAAGCTTCATATTCCTTCATTATGTGCATTGACTTTCTGCAGAGGGGGGAGAAAAGGGCTCGAGCCTGGCACTGTGTGGTCTCTCAGCATTTTGCAGGGGGATGAACTATGATTTCACCTTCCAGTTTTGTAATTCTTTCTGCTCAGTTTTGATTCCCTCCCAAATTTTCCTGTGAATGACAAGTATAAAACCTCTTCCCACTTTGTTACAGATTATGTAAAACAGCGCTAAAGTGACAGGAGCCTCATACCCTGAAATTGCAGCAACCACGTCACGCGTATTTAGCCCAGAAATGACAGTTCCCCATTTCCTTAAGGAAGGAAAAGGCAGGGGAGGTGGATTTCAAGCTCTGAGCCAAACAAGCTCCACTGACCCAAATCTAGCTTCTCAGCTGTGTCTCTTTCTCTCCCTTTTATCCTTTTATTTACCTGATAACGTTTATTTTCTACATTTTTCTCTTTTGCAGTAATTTTGTAAACTCCAAAGGGAAAATTAATGTTTTGGCTGAACTCAGCCTGAAATATTGCTGACGAGCTGGACTGGACTACCCTGCTTCAGCTCAGTTCACCCCTAACTGACCAACGTGTTGCCTCATGGCATTTGAGATCCAGAGCTTTGCTCATTTTTATGCTGAACTCGCTATTTAAACAACATCGTGATGCAGCGGGTACCATCACACCTCGCAATACAATTTATTTTGTCATTGTCAGTACGCTTCTGTATGGGCATTTCGTTTTGCCAAATTCCTGCATATTTTAATTTGTCATCCCAAATCAGGATCACCATATATGTTGAGAGAGACGAGGTTCCCCATTAGGCTGGAATGCCAATGCTGCATTTAGCCTTGCAGCTAACGCTGCCACCGTTAGTGGAGAAGTCTTCTGCTGCTGCTCAATATCTCATTATATCAAAATCGTTCGGCAATGCGTACTTTAAAAAAAAAATAAAAAAAAAAAAATCACCCTTCCAAGATTGAAAGACCAAAGAACTGAAAGAAAAAAGCCATTTGGTGTTGCTGACCCTGCAGCTAGTGAAAATCAACACCAAGGTGATGGAAGGAGGAATGAGTTGTGACAAGATGAGAAAGTACCTCTCCCTTAGTTATAGGAGAAAATCTATGAAATGCCCAAGGAGATAAATAAAATCTGCTTCACGCAAGAATTATCAAGGGCTTATTATGTCAGAAAAAAAGAATAATTCTCTTCTGCTTTCCTCCCCATCTCCACCCTGACTGCCTAAAATACAGAAACACAAACTAATGATGCACTGACCTGAAATGGAGGGCTTTTGGCCAGCTCAACAAACAGAAGCATTTTAACTGCGGACTGACCCAAAATAAATCTTTCCTTATTTCAGTTTTTCAAACTACTCTTTAATGAGATTACAGGAAATGAATGGACTTCAGACTCTTCCTTCAAGCAGAAGTGACATGAAAAAAAGGCATCAGGACAATAATACAGACACTGTGTCTTCTTCCCTTCACACAGCTTCCCGACCAAAAATGTATAAATACATTTTATATAATACAGACATAATTGCCATTTTTGGGCCTTACTCAGCTGTCCTTTTTCAAGAAGGCTCTCACCAAGTCACCAGAGAGCCCTGAGTAGGGACCATGCAGATACTACTGAGCCTGTACCATGCACTGGCTGAGCTATGTTACATCTTGAGAGAATACACGAGGAAGACCATGTTTTGCACCAGATTAATTGAAATGTATTGAAATACTTAAAAAGAGCTAAAGGGAGAGAGAGATTGAAAGGAATATAACCAGCTGACACACTGGATGGCAAGCTATAGGTAGAGCAAGGACAAAGGCAGGAGAGCTGTGAAAGAAGAGGGAAATGCTACTAGCAAGCTTGGAAACATCACAAAATTCACACGTCCATAATTTATTCACCTTTTCAGTGTTAAGATTTAGGTTTAATATTACCAGACAGCAACAAGTGATTGCCATTCATTTATTTATGCCACCCTTAAACACTGATCTTCGCAGACTGATTTACAGAGGAAGTTTGACAGGCTAAGTCACCTCTGTTCAAGGGAGAAGGACAAGCTTGAAGCCATCTTCTCTTGGGCTCCATTCCCCTGCCCATAGGGGACCATTTAAAACACAGACTCTATATTGCAGTAGATGGTGTGAGGCATTTAAATCTACGTTTACAGGCTCAAGAAAATGACTGAAAATTTAAGGAGCGGAACAACTTGAAAAGCTCCCGAATTTTACACTCAAGACTCAGAAGATCGACCAACCTACGTGAGCACTCCCGGCAGCGAGCGGGGCCTCGCCAGGCCAGCCAGGTTGAGACTGCTTGTGCTCCACAGCATACTGGAAATATTTATATACTGAAATACATACCGAAAATATATGCTAGAGGATACAGACACAGGGTGCCTTCCCCAGCCCAGCAGCCCCACAGGAATCCAGCCCAGCCCTTGCCAACCTGCAGCGCGTTTTTGCCGATCCCCTCGCAACCGCCTGGGCAAGCCTCCAGCTCCATCCCAGCTCCCTGGAAATCCATTTGCAAACCCGCTTTGTGATTTCTATCCCTAACAGCAGACACAGTTTTAAAATGTAACGAGAGGTTCCCGTGTACTTTTGTGAATCAGAACAGCGAGTTTGATTCACCTTCATTTATTGAGTCAAGTTTAAAGAGCGTTTGAATAATGCTCAAAAAACTATTTGCATACTCAATAGTTACATGCATTTTAGTGCACATGAGTCTCCATTTGACGATTCACACAATAAACACGTTATTTGTCTTCAGCAATTTATGAAAACTGTTTTAAAAAACAGTTTCAGTCCTCCAGGGAGAGAACAAAAATGATAAAGGAAGGCATATGTAGACAGCAACAAAGATTGGTGTGATTGAACACACCTTGCCAGAAAAAAAAGCCACAGTTAAATATCCCTCAGAATAGATTGTTGCCAACTCTCAGTACATGAAATATTTTTCCAAAATGCAGTATGTGGCAATTTCGTATAAGTACCAGGAATGTGTGAAGAATATGGAATTGGCCATCAGCAATTTGCTAAGCACATCAGGAGCAGAAATCTCAGACCATTCAGGAATGATCTTTTGTAATAAGCAAGTGCTTAAATTCATCTTTAGTTAGCATCGTGAAGCATGTTCCTGGGTCCCAAAGGACAAAGAAATCTACCTGCAGGCTCGGGGTTAAATAAATGTCAAAACACTCTGCAGAACGGTCTGCCACTGAGCCCAGGCAGGAACGAATGGCCAGCACATCCACGAGATGGACTTGGGGTATGACCAGAGATACGAAACAGAAACATGATGACAAATACATGCAGCAGTGGAGATAACGTGAAAATGGTGTCAAAGAGCCAAATGTGTTGGGTAAGTTCCTGGTGATCTACCTGTTCTACTACTTTACTCATTTTTAAAATGGATCTAATTCATACAGGAGCCTTAGCTCCAAGTGATACCACTCTCACCTGCCCAGAAAACATTTGGGATCAAATTAATGAAGCCTTGCAGCAGTATAGCAGATCAAGACTTGGCACCTCAGCAAGTCCTCTGTTTAACATTTTGTTTCAGTAACGTGGGGAGGAGATGGGCTAGGCAGTCCAGCCGACATGCTGCAACAGAAAAGCTCTTTCCACCTTAGAAATAACTGCAACCAGGGAAAATCCTTCCTCAAATCTACTTTTCCATTTCTGGACACGTATGCCCAAGTCCTTAACGTAACGTAGAGCCTTACCAAGTCGGATTTCCCGTGGTCTCCTTGCCCATAGCAGGGATCTCACACAGCATTTCAAGAAGCTTTGCAAAGGTCAGTAATATTCAACAGCAGGGATAAAGCATCAAGGTTTCTTGCTCTAGAGAATAGATGTTCTCTCTAAAAATTAGCATGTGAATAACAAAGTACTGTAGCTTGTCAGAAGGAAAAGGTTCATTTGGAATGGAATTAGCAATGCCTGTTTCAGCACCACACTGTGCCTTCCCTCCCCGCTTCTCAGGGATGTGGCCCATTCCTAAGCAAGAAACAATCCTACCAATTTCAGCCAGCAGAGACTCGTACGTAGGGCCACAGCTCTTCCTAAGTGCCTCGCACTGCCTCTCAACACCATCATTTCTTTCAGACAGTGCAAGGGGAAAGCACAGATTGGGGAAATGTTCACTGCCCACCGGTTCCTTGAAACATTTCAAGGCACTACGTTTGCTCTCTGAATCTTCTTTCCCATTTTTCTTTATGTTTTAATCTATGGGAAAAGAAAGCTGTCTTAAATGTTTTGATATTAAACACTCAAAGGCTGTTTATCTGTGTCATTATAGCGCAGCTTTAAAATCTTTGCATATTTTTTTAAAAAAAAAAAGGATCCACCAACAGCAACTGGATTTATGAGGCTGGCATAGGTTCAAAGCCAAAGTTGATCAGAAAAAGCTTTGAATGCAAGGCATAATAACTAAGCCAGTCTTGAGAAGCTTTTGATAGATGTGGTCTTCCCTCAAGCCATGAAATCCTACCGGAGAAACTTCAGCTTGTCATGCTCTTTTAGCAAATATCCAGATGCTCCCGAGGCCCAAATCCCTTTGGAGCGGTTTGAGAGCATCACCCATGCTACGCGTTATCTTCTGCTCCGTGCCTCTACCTCGAGCTGCTCGGTGGTTATCTCAGCACTGCAAAGAGGCACTCGGACATGAACTCCGGGCTGGAAGGCGAGCAACTTCTCTGGGACACATGTCTGGCACGGTGCAGCAAGTCGCGTCAGGTGCAGCCAGCTCCCCTTTGGCAGTTTTGGGGAAAGATCGTGCTTTAAAACAACAGGGGTCACTCCAGTGCTCAATTCCTTCCAAGCGCCAAAAATAAGCACCGGCCAATGAATAAGCCATGTCAGAGCTGGGTTCCTTTGTGCTGATTTACCATCGTGCAAAACAAGTCCTGACCGAGGCGTGCTGAAATCAGCCAGATCGGGGCTGACACCGCACCATGCATCTTCTCCCTGGTCTTGCCGGAAAGTCTGGAGATGCTTTCCTTTGGGAAGAGCCGATTTGACTGTGAACATGAATGACTTTGCACGATTCACTGCACCTTCTCTTCCCAAACTCTACATCAGTTTGCAAAACGAACATGGGGAATTGCATTTTACTCTGTTCCTAGGCTTGTTAACTTGTTACAAGAGCGTAAAAAGGAGCGCTGGCAGTCAGCTACATCCCCACATCATTCAAAGTCACACACCTCCTCTGCTCGCAAGTTTTTCTTTACCAGTGAAACAGGGGCAGAGAGTCTTCTCCAAATTTCTTCAGGGAATGACCCGGAAGGCTGTAGTTATACCTGGCTGCACAAGTACCATAAGGACCTGAGGTTTGCTTTGCACCTTGTCATACCACTTCCAACTCCCAGAAAGAATACGGAGGTAAAGGTAAATCATCTCATTTGTTACAACCCCAAGAAGTTCCACATGAGCTCAGATCAGCAAGAACAGGCCTTCCCCGCCTACCCTAGCTGTTTGCCTAGCCTTGGTATGGACACAGCGTGGCCAACGTGCACCCGTGGGCCTCTCAGACCTGCTGGCTATTTGCCCTGCACAGAGCACAAACACAGAAGGCACTTTGGTGCTTGCCATGAGCAAACAGCTCATCCAAGGCTTACACAGCACATGGGAATGCAACAGAACCGGGGGAGTTTCAGCCCAAGCACAAAGCCACCAGCACAGGTGAAGGGAAATAAAGTCAGCGACAAGGAAGTCTTTCCAAAAACACCGTCTGATCAGCCAAGCTTAATAAAAACTGGACGGCTGCTGAGCCCTAAGTTGTCACCAAAGCCAAGCAGGCAGAGGCCAGTAAGGCTGTGACACAACAGTACAGAAAGAAAGCCAAAGAACATCGAAACCACTCTCACAGCAAAACACCCACCGCACAGCTCTTTGCTGGCAGCTTGGTGAGCTCTCATCTTTTCTTGCCTTTTTTTACAGGGATGCATGAGATCTAATGCACAAAGACGGTGCCTATAAAAAAAGTAAAACTAAAAGAGGTTTAGCATATAGCTCACTTTTTCATAGGCTGATCTATTTCCCTGATTGGAATACACCTTTTGCACTGTTACTGTCAACTGGAGTAACAGTTATACCTAAGTCAATGAATTACAATGACACAAATTAATTAGAGAATGAATTAAAGCAGCATCAGGCAAAGAAACATCAGAAAAAAAATAAAATCAATTAAAAAAGCTCCCCCTTGTACAATACATTTGTAAGGTGATTCAAGCTGCCTAACACAATCTAGCATAGCTACTCTGAGTCCTCCTCCAAAGGAATTCAGCCTCCAATGCAGAAACAAACCTGCATTTGCCACCAGCACCCTCTTTGTCTTCATATGCACCAAACACGAGCACCACAGGTCCCTGTTCAACACAATTATCAGAGCTGATGCAAACACTAAACCATGGATTAGAAAACTGCAAACAGATCTTGTTTAAAGGAAAAGGAAAAGGAAAAGGAAAAGGAAAAAAGGAAAAGGAAAAGGAAAAGGAAAAGGAAAAGGAAAAGGAAAAGGAAAAGGAAAAGGAAAAGGAAAAGGAAAAGGAAAAGGAAAAGGAAAAGGAAAAGGAAAAGGAAAAGGTCAAGCAAAGATTTTTCTCCATTGCTATCCAGAGTTTTGAATAAACATTTTTATTGCTCCCTGGGCAAATTGTGCCTGCCTTGGAAATTAGTGACTCTGAACTAGAATGCTTTAAAAAGAAAACAAAAATGACTGAAGCAAGGTTTTGGGGTTTGTTTCCTAGTTTTTTTCTTGGCTTTAAAATCTGTGGAGACTTGAGTGGTGAATTTTTGCTTTTCATATTTTTTTTTCAGTGCTTTTGTTTGCCTTTTTTTTTTCTTTTTTTTTAAAGAGTGTATATATCACTCAGACTTTCCAGATATTCACTGATTTCACTGAAATCCGTTCTCTGATCACTACAATCGACACAAGCTCTAATCTGCTCCACTCTTTAATAATGTAGAGATCTCTTTGTGCCCACAGGAACAGACTTTTCAAAGACAGACTCTTTGGAGACTCCTTCATTGCCCGTATCTTCAGCAGACACATTTCTAACCTATTCCTAAACCCCCTAACAGCGTCTTCTACGGACCTGATACAGAGATAACTGAACTGTCAGCATTTATAAAGAAACTTTTTTGTAGCACGAAGGCTTGCATACGAAAAGACACCAAAGAAAGTGAAAATAAAGTCACCCAGTCTACAAAATTCAGTTAAAGCATGTTAAATCCTCACGTAGATGCTTTTATTTGTAGAAGGGCAGGCTTGAGTTTGGGCACTGTGACTCTGTGCCAAAGTGATGGCTGAGATCCCTGCCTCCTGCTCCTCTGCCAGCTTTCAGGGAATTATAATTTCTAAGACTGTAATTTCAGAAGGAAGGGTGGAAAGTTGTGTGTCCCACACCACTGTGAAATCCTGGGCAAAACAGCCCTGCAGAAGGTTTCATTGATGCAAGGAAGAAAAAGAGGAGTTAAAAATTTCAGCACTCGTAGAAAGTTTCATTTCTGCGTCCTGATTCAAGGTTCTTGATAACAAAGCCTCGCTTGCTCATCCTCCCTTAAATGCTGCCTGCTCACAGCATAGTGTCGGAAAAAAATAGTGAAACTGGAGAAAGTGATGTAAATACACTTCATTTGGAGTAGTTTCCTGAAAAAGCAACCCAAACCAGTCATTTATTCTATTTTCAAAATGCAACACTTCCTGGCAAATGCCAGGGATTGACAGGATGAGGTTTAAAAAGGTAAAAGCAATATTTAACCACAGAAAAACATACACACTGCCAGAAAACTGAGCAAGAAATGCCGGGTTTTAGAAACACAGACTTGTAAACCACAAAGACCTTCAAAAGGAAGAGTAAAAAGCAATATTTTCCTGGTGAAGAGAAAATCTGCACCAAAAGAGGATTTGGTAAGAACCTTTGTTTTGCTCCAAAAAATAAGTTTCATTTAAAACATCTGGGGGAAAAAAAAGAAGAAAAAAACAAAAAACAAAAAACAAAACAAAACAAACAAACAAAAACAAAAACAAAAACAAAAACAAGTGGATAGTCTCTATTTTGCATTGTTTTTTCAACTAGAGATCACTTAATCAGCTTCAAGCATGTGCAGTGCCCAGGGCTGGTTCTGGGGACACTGAGCCAGGTACGAGGTGAGGGCGCTGCCTTCCCCCACGCTGCCTGCAGTTGGCCCGTGCCTGGGAAGAGCTGGAAAGCTTTTCCCTACCCTTTAGCTGAGAACCAAGGAAAGCGTTCTGCATCACACAGAACAAGCAGGATCACTAAGTGCTGTCTGCACTATTAAACCCTGAGGTCCTTTTCCTCAGTGCTCAGCATCCTCTAAGTGCCTCCTCTGCGAACAGAGAGCTTGCGGTTGCTGAATCCTGACTGCTCTGAACCTTTAACTGACCCATTTTAGTTATTACACCGTGTCCTCTCACAGTAGCAAAGAAAATTATCAAATTTACTGCTTTTGGTAAGTATTTCTTACCCACCCAGACGAGGAAAAAGGTGCTTGAAAGAAGAAGATGATCACGTCTCTGTTACATTACGCTGCTACGAAGCGTTCCTCACCATTCATCTTTCCATAAAGTTCTCCTCTCTGCCTTTGCAAAACGCTGGCTTTTAAATTGCACGTTCTTTGCAATTACTGGTTATTGTTGTACACTACACAAGCTAGGTTGGATGGCCGCAGCATTATTTGGTAAGTTTTGCAAGCCCTGACCCTGACAAAGGAACATTTTATGAAGCCAACAAAGTGCCACTGGTCTGCGGGGACACGGGGCCCACTGGTGAAGGAGCACTCACAGCCCTCTTTGATCCTCAAGTGGAGTAGCTCCGATGTTGCTCCCAGCCTTTGCAGGACACAGACACAGCTGGCTGGGGGGGAGAAATACCAGGAGTTATCCACAAAAAGCATGTTTGAGGTGAGTGGCAATCCAGCTTACCATTTGCACGCAAGTCCCATGGCTCAGGTAGTGCCCAGCTCGCCGTTGCTTCCATTAACCATTTTCCCAAACTATTTGCGGGTGCATGCAGGTGCCTGCTTGGGTACCAGCCTGTCACCGAAGCTAAGTGGATTTCAGCCGGCTTGGTCACAGTCAGAGGCAAAGCAAAGGAAAAGATATCTAAGGGCACAAAGGAAACTAATGGAGAAATTCCCCTGGACAGCTCCAACGCTGCTGTAATTTTAGTGGAGAAAGCAGCCAGGACTGTGGCCATGCACGGCACCAGCCCCTATAGCATGCAATGGGATAGCAGAGCAGCACATCACCTCACTCCACTCACCTATTTATTCCCCCCCCACCCAATATTTACTGAAATGGGTGCACTGGGCAGCTGCCGCAGGGCTACCTGTTGTGCTTTTTCACACCGAGGAATGCTCTCAGTTTGCATCCTTGCAGATTTTGGAAACCATCGCAGCTCTCCAGCACACTGGGCAAACCATAGCTTTAAAGAAACAGCTCTGGTGCCTGTGAGCTCCTGCTCTTACAGCAGGGATGAGTTCAGTCTACTGCAATCTAATGTTGGCTCTTTCACACCAATAGCAGTTAAGCCTCTGTGAGGTTCAAAGTTGAGAGAGATCCCTGTGTTTTAGGTGCTTACCTGAATTACCCTGGCCTCTGCTGTCTGCAGCAGAAGCTTTTCATGAGCAATTTTTGGTATATATTCTGCTACTCCTGACAGTTTTTACTATACTGGGTATTTTTGAAAGGGGCAGGAAAAAAAAAAAAAAAGGGAAGAAGAAAAAAAGAAAAAACCTACTCCAGCCTGTTGCTGCATTCTGTATTTCTCCTGGATGCTATTTATCACCTGCACTGCAGCAGTGGATGGGAGCAACATCAACCCAAAGAGTCCCCCCCATGGGGGGGGGGACTGAGTTTGGACTGACAGCCAAACTCAGGAGATGCAGCGATCTCTCGAGAGAAGCAGAAGGAGAGCTCAGGGATGAACCCAAAAAGCACCAAGGCCACAGAGAAAGTGCCCACATGCCCCCGTGTGTAGGGAACTTCCCTGCCAGCCTCCTGGTGGAGGTGAGCCTTACGGAGGGGTCAGAATTAAGGTGAGATTGAAGTCTTTTGGGGATTTCACCAAGAGCTCCTCTGCCACCAAGAGGGTGGGAGGCAGCACCTGAAGGACACGCGGATGGAAGGGCTGGTGGGTTACAAAGCACAGTAAAGTGAAAAGCAATGGGAAAAGGGAGGTTAATTAAATGCTTTCCAGCCTTTGGAAAGGCTGGGGTTCCCTGTTCAGCAGAGGCAATGCTTTGGGATGGAGCAAACCACATCTCTCCTGCTCCTGAGCTGGCTTCCAGCCTTACTTGGCGTTGGTGTGCGCTAGTTCTTCTAAAGTATTTAGCTAAGCGGCAGCCCTGGCACCTTCTCACACAGCACGTTGTTCTAACAGACCAAAAACTTGTTGTTTTTAAACTCCCATTAAATATAAATTCAGCTGTCAGGCATTAGTGCACGTAACAAAGCCCAACCTGATGTCTGAGACTGGAAACCCAGCCCGCTGTGCTCGCCGTGCTGTCCCCTGGCTTCTCCAGAGGAGTCCCGGGAGCAGGTGATGTGCTGCAACACCGCAACGCAACGACGGCATGAGTCAAAGGCAGAATGTCAGGTCACATTTTTCAGGCTTAGCTCAGGATTTAATTGCATTTAGAGGTTTAAGGCAGACTTTTACAACTGCCTCGAATGTAATCTCCTCAAGTGGGAGGGAGCATGCATGTCCCACAGCCAGGTACACCTGCTAGGGCGCTCTGCTGCTCACCATCATGTGGGGAGACCCCTTTCCTTTCCTCCTCTTTTACTGACTGCTGCTAAATTGTCACGCTGCAGCCCGTAAGCCTGCTGAGGTGTGTCTGTCCATCCTAACCCTCACAACAGCCGTGTTTGTCCACGTTTGGCACATTATCTGTCTGCAGCCATGGTGCTGGCACCCTCCTGCTCAACCTACCTAGCGTTCAGCCCGTCCTCTCCCGGAGTTTTCTGACCCTCCCTAGCACTCGCATGCACACGCTCACCTATAAAGAAAATAAATCATAAAACAAAAGAATAACTGAATACAACAGCTCTTTGCCCCAGTACTGCCACTCAGACATCCCTGCCAGGTCTTCTGCACATCCCGGGGCCTCCCACCAGCACCCAGCCCCTCCAGCTCCCTGGACTACTTAGCTGGGAACACCCCAGAGCACAACTCCCCCTCCAACAGCTGTGTTCACTGTAACGATACACAGGTGAGGCTCTTTGGACTGCATCCTCATGTGAAAACTCTCCAAGTCATTACAGACCCAAAGTATTATTTGATGCTTTTTCCCATTTTAAAAATCCAGGTTCTCCCACTCAACCTCTAACTCCTCACAATAAGAATTGTACAACAAAAAAGGAAGAGCCTCCTTTGGATGTCTGGACCAACTAGCTCAGCAAAAACTGTAATTTCTTCTCTCGATCTTCAAATAGCCTTTGAATTAAATGCTTGCTGCAGCGTGAGGAAGTTTGGTTTGGTTTTTGTCATCAGATTTGAGATCAAGAAGAGATGGGATGCTTGAGGATGAAAGGTGGAAATGCCAGATGAAAGACAGAAACCCAAAAAGGTTCAAAACAACTCCACAAAGGTGCTGGGAGGAAAACACGGATAACTCCGTAGCACTGGGCTTGGCACCACCACATGGGCTCTCCATCCCTTGGGCAGGTTGGGACGGACACCCCCTGCCCTAAGTGCCAGCTTCAGCTTGCCCAGCCCCAGCCCTAACCCAAGATTTACGGTGTGGGGGATTTCCAGCAGCAGCTCCCCTTTGCCTTTGGCAGCCCGTCCTGAGCAAGGGTTTCGTTGAAGCTCTCTCATTTTGGCAAGCTCCATCCTCATCAGGTGTCTGTGCCGAGGTGATGCACAGGCTCCTGGGCTCCAGCCCCTTCTCTCCTGTGCTGCTCCTTGGTGGCCTTGTCCCGGCACCCAAGGGATCTGCAATTATGGCTGGGACAGAGGTGCAGCTGGGTGCCGTGCCCACAAGAGCTGTGTTACTCCCTTTCTCCCAAGTCACTTGGTTGGCTGGATTGAACAGATCCACCCTGCTGGCACCCGGGATGCCGCAGAGGAGATTACGCAAAGCTCGTTTCCATCGGTGATGAAATGTGCTCTGTCTGGGCTGATAAAGGGAGTACAGCGTAAACGCCTTTTAAATGCTCAATATTCTTGTCGTGCAGAGCATGCTCTGTTTTGGGGAGTTTGTTTTAAAGTTCATTTTTCAATTTACAAGCCCCCTACCTGCTTTTCATCAGGATCACATCAGGGACACCCTCAGTTAATCAGAAAGAAATGGGTTCAGCCAAGGAAAAGCTCTGATAACCTGTGGGAAGTAGCCTAAAGTCCATAATAACCACACACACACACACACAAAACTCAAATCAAGGTAAATCAACAAAAATCATAAAAGATTCAGATTAGAAATAATCACTTATTATTGTAGAGAAACAATTTCATGCCAATGAAAGAGAGAAAGGAAGATTTAAAGAAGAAAAAAACAGCCTCCAACTTTCAAAGATTTGATTCAGTTTGTGTGGGTTCAGCATCTTAACTGCTGACCCGGACTGAAACCTTTCCTCAATCTGGGATAAAACACCCCAAATCACACCAAAATCTCTTGCTGAGGTGCACAGGGCCCCAGAGCGGCTCCAGGTGGTGCTCACAGCCCTGGGCTGGGGCACGCAGGGAAAGCCTGGGGCTAATGGGACAGGGCCTGAAACGCCTTGCAAGCACTGCTTCTTCCTTCCTTTGCTTCTTTATTACAGTATAAACCTGTTGTTCTTGAGTAACTACGCCCAAAAATCTCTTAAGACAGCCAAACAGTGTGTGTTTTTTTTTTTTGTCTGGGCTTTTTCTTCTGTGATTCACTCAGTACCACTGGTAAATTCAATGGAGGTGCCTAAAATGCTGTTAAAAATTGCTCTTAGGGGTGTCTAAACATCAGCCCACACTCTGTTCCTTGCAAAACCCCACTACTGGAGGGAACAACGTGCCTAAGAGCCTGCTAATTCTCATCTGCCTGAAGAAGTTAAACAAACAAAATCACAGCACCCAAATACTCCAACTTATGAGCAAACAAACATTATAGAATTAACAAAGAGGTGCCAATCTAATTAAAATCAATCCACTGATACCTCTACGCACCGAGGGAG
Source organism: Netta rufina (assembly GCF_964035555.1). Taxonomy (NCBI): domain Eukaryota; kingdom Metazoa; phylum Chordata; class Aves; order Anseriformes; family Anatidae; genus Netta; species Netta rufina. Next base: position 8,439,224 of record NC_140129.1, read on the forward strand.
CCTGATTAGTAGCTGTTTATAGTAACTGCTTAAGCAAATTGTGGAGGAGTAATAAAACGGATCTCTTCACTTGCCAGGAAGGTTTCTCTCACCTCCAAAACATGCTTTCAGCTCTGGTTGAAGCCCACATTTAAATCAATCCAGCACCTTCAGGGCCACAGCTCCTTGTGTCAGAGTGAAGGCGTGCCTGCGTTGCTGGAAGGCCGTGGCAATGCTCTTTGGAGGTGGTTGGGCACGGTTTGTCTGCTGCCCTTGCTGTTCCCAGCCACCACGTGCCTCTGGTAGCAGGGTTTGGGCACGGGGAGATGCCACACACAGGGATGAAGATGTCCCTTGATGGATGTGGCAGCACGTGGGCTTGGAAATCAGGCTGCTAGAAAGCCCTGCACCCTCCTGCTGTGTTACCCTCCGAACTCTCCCCATTTTTATCACCCGTGCACCTCTTTTACTGCCTTTGCACTCTGAGCTGTCTGGGTCAAGGCAGCAAGGAGAGAGGAGGAGCCTTTGAATCATGCTGTCTGGCTGCAGAACTAGAGCACAGAGCAGATCTGGCTGCCTGGAAACACAGCACACATCACACCCCAAACAAAACGAGCTTCTTCCCCCCAGGCCCTTTTCAGGGGTTTCAAGCAGAGCACCTGCTCAGCAAAGGGAAGGCATGAGCCCCAAACCCTAAGAGAGAAGAAATTGGGGCTGAGGGAAGGAAAGTGTTTTTTTATCTGGACACCCAGTTCAGGCTGGGAAATAAGGGTTTGCTGGACAGAGATGGACTCTGTAAGTCAAGAGGAAAGCAATGAGCCACAGGGAAACTTCCAGACACCCCTAAGATCAGCAAATCCTCAAAACTCCTATGAGACGTGACAAAGCTGAGATCGAGCACAAGGGGAAGGTGTTCTCCCCTTGCATGACCTGGGTATTTCATGACACGGCTAAAGACAGATTGCATTAAAAATCCCTTTGGCAAAAACACCGAAGGGAGCAAGAACAGAAGTGGGAAACAGAACTTGCGCTACATCCTCTTCAGGACCACCACATCCCTAGAAAAGGTGGGGATCAAAACGCAGCACCCTCTGGGTTGTGTGACCTGGAGATTTCACCTGGCCCAGCTGATCCCCAGGACCTTCTGGGGCTGAGATGAACACAAGAACACGTGGACACTTCAGCACTCACATCCCATTTCTGCTGTGCACAGCAAGACTTTGCAGCCTACAAAGCCTGTTGGGAGAGCAGACAGCAGAGCTCCTCCAGCACACGGACCCGCTCACAGCCCCGTAATCCCCACTGCAGCTGCCTCCCGTATCCGTGACCGAGCTGCTTTATGTCTGACCACCCCCAGGACCAGCAGCCCGTGGAGATGCTCCAGAGATGCCCGTGCTCTCCCACCTCGGTCGGCCAAGCCAAAAGGCAGCAGCAGCAGAACGTGCGTGCTGCGGCGACGCGGGCCATCTGCAGCCGCGAACAATACCCAGCTGAACAAATCATCCACTGCTGCTCTTTTCGGCGCTGAGTGGGAAAGCGAAGTCTACGGGCTCAATCTGTGGGTGCTGCCCCTCCCCTGCAAATGGCACAGCTGCTGAAATTCATTTGTTTTTAGAAAGAGGGAAGGGGAGAAAAGAGTTTTTTCGGTATCCAATTCACAGAGCTCTGCTTTTTCTCCCCCCCCCCCGCTTTTTTTTTCTAATGTGAAAAGTGCTTTGTGAATGGGCCAGCTAAAATTATTTATAATGAGCTGATTTCCATAAAATTGGGCTAATTAATTTCCATGCTGCCTGATGAAAATTGCTAACATCGGCTTTTTACTGACAATCGAGGTCCTGCAGGCAGTCTCACACCCATCTGACTGGTGGAAGTCCAGGCTGGATCCTCAGCTCGTGTAAATCAGCAGATTGCAACCAAAACAAGTAGAGCTGGGGGCTGATTTACTCAGGAGCAACTTAGTCCGGTTTGTTTTACCATTTATATGGGGTTAATGGTGTGTGATCTTCAATTATGGGCATAGGGAGGTGAAGAGGAGGAGGAAGCTCGTTCTTCAAGCTCCTGAAATCCAGGCAAAGACTCAGCCCAAGTAAAGCTGTGTTCCCCCACTGGATTTTGGGACAATATCAGCTCAATGACAGATCTGGAGTGACACGTTGCAGGAGGACGCCTCCCTGGAAGTACTCGAGACACACAAATCATTTCCAAACATTTCCCCTCTCAGAATACCCGAGTATTCCCACCTACACGGCAGCACCTGCTCACAGCTCCACGGACTGCTCTCGGCCGGGTCCATCAGCCCTGTGGCACCAGTCGGCTGGCAAGTGACAGCAAGGGCAGCTCGAGGGGAAAATAAAACCCGACCTTACCGAAACGCTGCAGTGGCTCAGGGTTTCACAGACAGTCAAGGGGGATCCGTGCTCCTAAGGGATTTACATGTGAAAATTACCACCAAAAGGATTAGGACTACCCTCCTAAAAGCCTTTCACGCAGCTTTAGAGGACTGGAGTCCACCCATGGCCACTCCTGCAGAGAGCAGTTGACTTGGCAAAACAACACGATGATGTCCTGCATCAATGAGATTTCACAGGTATAACCCAAGGCACGATCTGACTGGCTGTAGAGGCAGAAAAGTGCTCCTCACAGCATCTCCGTGTTGTGGGCTACACTTTGACAATATTTTCTAAATCACGTTAGGCAGTAAGTCCCTAAGCCCACGCGCCACCGAAGGGAACTCCTGTTGGCGTTTAGAAAGGCAGTGTCATCAAGCTGCAGCACGGGCTTGCAATGCTTCTTGGACTCCTAGGAAATATTCTGCTGATACTCTCGAATTATTCCCATCTGCACTCTCCTGTTAGCCCAGGGCTGTACGTCTGCCATCATCATACCTCCTGTAATGTTGGTGTCCGTACCTGCAGCCTCTCTGACCACAGAGATGATCCTTCCCTGATAGAAAATCTTTCTCATGAACACTGTGGATCAACTTGTTTATCATACTGTAGTAATCCAAAGCAAAGCTAAACCAAACAACTTGTTTTTCATGTCTAAATACTGCTAAATGGTAATGTATCAAGCTAATTTTGCCTTAGGCTTATTAACACAAATTGAATTTGCCACTAATCAGATATGAAGTTGGTATGCAATATGGAAATGAGTGATTTGCACTGACTGCTGTAAAATGTAATAATTGTATTTGTGCAAGGCACGTATCTTGCAAAAACCACACAATTATTAGTAGTCACACAGTGGCTGTGACTTACTGGATACCATCTGAGTGATTTATCTGCTCTTCGCCTCAGGACTACGCTTTCAAGCCACCTACACAAAGCGTAGGGCAAACATTTCAGGTTTTGAGTTTACCTTGTGCCCCCTCATCTTCCAGACCTTCGGCTCTGCATAGGGACCTGTGGCTTCCAGGACACTTCTTTCCATCCTGAGAAACCTGGGGGGGTCTCACCGGGGGTACCACGGTCACTTTTACAGCGAGAACCTCTGAAATACTCCAGGCTGGTTGGTGCACTGCAAGCCTCACACCTTTGGGGCTTTTAGAGCCATTTGAGATGTTATCCTCTGTTGTCAACAATACACTTCTCTAACCACCTCCACCTCCACTAGAAATTGCTCATAACTCTTCCTGAAAAGCTTTTAAAAGCAGAGTGCAAGCATACACAAAGATTTTAACCAACAAACCCTTGGAAACTGCAAGCGATTGGGAGCACAGGGTGAGCTGGTGTTACACTGTGCTGGTGGTACATAGAGCAGACCTATGTCAGAGGAAAAACACGATGACAAGGACCCAAGGAACCTGCAGGTGCATTACCCACAGCCTGGAGATCTCCCAAGTCCCCAGCACTGTGTCCTGAGAGTGCTGTGGAAACCCCAAAGCTGTGTCTTTTGGAAACTCCGTAAGACCTCATTCAGAAGCTTCTCTCCCGTACTGCCTTTATGCTCCCTATTAGTCGGACGTGCATACTAGGCACAAATGCAGTATAGATTTATGTGAATATATATCATATAGCTAAAACCTTGATATATGTCAAGCTAATATCTCTTTCTCCTTTTATTTCCACTCTTGTCCTTATAGAGACACTTTATTCTCCTGAAATATTAATTACGATTTTTCTTTCCCTGGATGTGCCCACATTTATCTTTTGCTTCTATTTACTGCTTCGTGACAGCTCCTGAAAAGACAGTCAATAACTCTGTTTTCCACTCCCAGGCAATTTGAATGGATGGCTTATAAGAAAAGAAATTAAAAAGGTGTATGGTGGTGGCAGTGGGGAAGAGGACATGAATATTAGGCCACGGTTGTGCCAGATGACATTTTCCAAAGGGGCTCCTCTAATTGCTTTTTAGCTTTTAATTCAGCAAGGCATAGTCTCAGCCCTGCTTTGGTGTCAATAGCAGATGAACACTCTTCTAGAGAGGGAAATAATGCCCGCCAACGTGTTTGTGTTCCTGCCTCAACATAAAAGCTCCCTGGCTGATCTTTTAAACTCCGCATATGGATCAGTCAGGAAAAAAATAAATAGGGTGGAACAAAGCAGTACTGGGGAAAAGACAGCGTTCTGATCACTGTCACCTGCGAAGAAAACGCTCTGTGAATGCGGCCAAAAATGGCCAAAACCACACAAAGATTTTAAGCACCCACTGGATTAAGTCTGGGAAGTCTGCAATACCTCTAGTCCTGGATGGGGACAGGGATGCTACATCAGCCAAACCAGTCACAACACGACAGACCCCTAGACTAAGAGCAGATCCTCGACTCAGCACGAGCCAGGGCAGTCCTCAAGGGGCCGGATCCTGAGCGAAGAACGGGATTCCCACTACTGGCAACACTGCACATGCTGAGCCCTGAGCTCTCTGCACAGCTTCAGCCACAATCCAGCCAAAGGCTTGCTCCAGCTCGACACTGAGCAGCCTAGACAAGACGTGACATCCTACGGTGTTCCTCGTTTACATGAAAGGAACTTTTCTAGAGTGCTCTTAGCGTCACACACAGCCTAAACAGACTTGTTAAAATAGCACATTGTCCATGTCTGCACCTGAGGTGCTCGCAGCCAAACAACACAGTTGTTCAAGACAGAAATAGGTTTGTATCAGGGAACAAGCCTCCCAAAATTCGAGCAGGAGTGGGACAAACAAAAGAATATGTCATTCTGTTCAATAAATGTGTTTTTTGCATATTACCAAAATATTCCCAAAATATTAGCTAGAGTATATTAAAACCCTTTTTTGATGCAATAGTTCATTTCCATTTCACCTGCAGTATGCGCCACCTTATTTCAAGGGTAATCCTTTCCAAAGATGTAAGTATCTGATTTTCATTCATTTTTAAGAGGACCAAAACTCCACCTTCAGCCACCCTGACGTGCTCAGTCAGAAAGCACACTGTGCTGGGCCTGGGAGCATTCCCCGCGAGGCAGCACGCTGTGAAAGCCCACTCAGTGCCATGCCCAGAAGGCTGCTGCAAAGCCTCTGCCATCTGACGCTGACACCTTGTCCTAACCTACACTTTGTCCATGCACCCTTACTCAAACTCTGCCCTTTTAGCCTTTTTTTTTTTTTTTTTTTTTTTTAACTCTTCCTCCTGCACCAGCAATCTTATTTCCTTTCAGCCCTCTCTGCACTGCACTGAAGTAACCTAATTCAGCTCAGTAGGCTCCCAGCCTGCACTCCCCATGCTGCCTGTCTTTCAGCCCATTCAAACTTCTGAGCTCCTTACAGCTCAACTCATCCAAATCTCACTTGTTTAGGCTTATTCCATCTCTGTTACCACACAGTACCTATTTCCATGTCCTTCACCAAAAGTGCAACACCCTTCATTCTGCTGCATGCCATTATTTGCATTAAGATAATAATTTAACATCCTCACTTCTTCATCTCCATGTTTTGGTGCTATGCCATCGTGCCCGTAAAGCCTATAAAGGGCAGAAGGGCGCAACCCTCATAAATAAAATGTAGGAGGGCAGGGAAGTTCATAAATGATTTCCTAACTGCATGGCATAGCAGCAGGTCACTACATGAGCTGACCAAAGCAGCCCCACCGCTGCCCTAATTTCATCAGAAACTGCACTGTTGATGATGCCAATCAGTGTGAGGCGGCTTGATTTTCAGTAGAAAACTATCCTGAGGTGAAGAAGGTAGGTTAAGCTAAAGAGGAAGAAATAATAATTAAAAAAAAAGATGTTGTTAACACTACCATGAGCTCTGCGGGGAGCCGGGCAGGCTGCAGGCTTGCAGATGGCGCCGGGGTCCTGCTGGACCAAGGGCAGTGGTCAAGCCCGCCGTGTGCCATCAGTGGCTTCTTCGTGTGCCATGGGTTGGGTTTAGATGGGACTGGGAGACACCTTGACCAAAATTACTGACAGCAACATTTTCACATTGAGAAGGGAATAAACTCTTCCAAAGTTAATATGCATACTATGAAGACAAATGTTTGTGGTCAAGCGCAGCTGCGTACGTATGGCATTGCTCTAGTACCTAGAGTGCTCCTTAGGGGTGCAGAAGACAGGTAGAAACTCCTAATATGTTTGTTGTCTTTTGGGTAAAAGACAGAAAAGCGAGTATTTTATGTTGCTGTGACGAGCTGGAGTCGCACCCCAAGATACAAAGGCCCTTCTTATTAGCCCTGTACAAAGCTGAACCCAACACTCGGGCTGTTTCACCAGCACATCAAAAACCAAGCCCAGACCCCTCACTCCCCCCGGGGCACTGCTGTTTGGCCTGCCTTCATCCCGAGGGGTTTTTCACTACAGCACACAGCCAGCGGGACAGAGCTTACATCCCTCCCCAGGGCACATCAGCAGCACTCCTTACTGCCCGTGGTGCTGGGGACAAGCGGCAGCTCAGCAGCGGCCCTGCTTGAGACCCTGATGCTGGGTGGATTGAAGCAGATTAAGTAAAATCTCCAGGCTGAGAACTTTGTAGTGGGAGCCAAGCCAGCACCACTCTTCCCCAGGATTTTGGGGACAGCAGGAGCAGGATGCGGGCACAGAAAGAGCAGAGGTGCAGGGCACCAGCTCAGCATCCCCACGGGCACCCCGCAGGCACAGCCTCAGCACCCCGCGAGCATTTCCACAGCGAGGAGAAACCCGTACGCGCTCTGGGCAGTGGTTTCGCTCCAGTGCTCCCGCGAATGAGTTCTGACTGTGCTGAAGAGGTGTCTTTGATGGGAGGTTAATCTGCAGCAGCAGCCGCTGCCCTCTAGTCCCAGAGAGCCGCCTGCGCATCGATTGCCTCCAGCGCAAGGAGGATCCGGCGGGGTCCGCAGGGTAAATGCCTCGAAATACCGATTGCCAGAGCGCCGTGCCGCACGCTGCCTGGCCCCTTTCCCCCACCCGTAAAAACACACGAAAAGGAAATAAGAAAATAACAGTATCAATACGGAGTATCACCTTCTGCCGCAAGCGCGGGCCGGCAGCCCCAGAGCGTGGAAGGCATGTCCTTCAATATTTAACTTCTTCACTCTTTGTTCTCCGTCTCAAGTTGAACAATACGTTAATTACCTGATGAAGCGTTATAATTACTCTAACAGCTCTACTCTTAGTTATAATTACTGCATCAACACTTTCCTTTTCATATGCTTCAATCTATACCTATTACATTGTCATGATGAAGACACATTAACATTATAATACCGTATAATTAGCTGATGAGCAATTAAATTATTCCACTGCTCTTGTTCCTCTTTGCCAAGAGGTTGCTTTCCAAGCGCTATTATCTTCTTTTTCTCTGGCTTGCTTTAGAGGTTGTTTTTTTCTTCCTTTTTTTTTTTTTTTTTTAAAGGACCTCATATACTTTATTCAAACAATTTCATTTAAAATTCCAAGCGAGTGCTGTGCTCAAGGTCCTAGAAGAAGCTAATTTGTTCAAAATATTTTAAACTTCTTTCCACTCAAGTTGAAACTGGTTTTGTTTGTCGAAAGCTGCCTAGAAGAGGAACGTGTCAGAGAAATATTTGTGCAAAAAATAAATGACTCGTTAATCGCTCCTTTAGAACACTTAGAGCCGCACCGCGGAATTATGCTAATGAGAAGGAAAAAGGGAAAAAAAATCACATTATTTATGTTACTTTATGCCTGAAGGAAAAGATCAGAAATAGTTTTCCACTGTTTTTGGTAACATCCTAGAGAAAAATGGTGTCAATAAGCTCGGCGTAACTATTTGAGGATCTGGACTCAATCTAGACAGCGGCAGCAGCGAATTCTCCCGGTGTATAGGAAATCTCCTTACAAATACTCTGCAGCACACGATAATGCTGTGCTAGACTTTTTTATCTCTAGCACTTATCTTGATTATTAGCCTGCCGTGTAGGTCTCGTTTGCTTTGTCCTCTCACTTGGTTTTTGCGGCTGAAAATCGCTCATTTGCTTTCCCATCAGTGCGGGCGATTCTTGGGTTGTTAGACACCCTTTCCCCTCTCCTTCTCCTGGCTAAAATCATTTTAATATGGCTGTAAAATATCAACAGCGCTGCCTTTGTGGGAACACCGGGCCCATCGCTTTTACACAGCCCTGGGCTGTCTGGTTCCGGGGATTATTTCTGACTTTCTTTTCTCCACGCTGTTCTGCCGTGGCTGTTGCTCTTCAATCAATGCTTTGTAATCAGACGGCTCTTTCCATGTAATAACACAGAAAGATGAGCAAAATGCCTCGGGATGACAGCAGGACTGACCCAGGTGACGCAGTCTGACCCCAGAAGGCTGGGGAGCAGCCCAGCAGCCCTATTTTCCCCATCTACCTACTAAGTTTTGCATGGGGGCTTTCCCCACCTCGCTCTTTGATTTTTAGTATCAGAACCCCTCCGTTTGCGTTTGAAGATAGTGGCAACTGTGATGAATCCCACCTGTCATTTACTTGATTAAATTCCTCAATTTCAGAGCTACTCACCACGTCTTCTGCCACCTCCCACAGCAAACCTGAATTTCCCATCCTTGTGCTCAAGCTGTTACGGGGCAAAATTCCTCATTTGCTGTCCGCACCATCCCTGGAGGCACTCAGGCCTGTGCTTGCACTCCTCTCTACCCAAGAAAACCCTGAAGGACCTCACTAAATTTGTCCTGGTGAGGATTACTAAAAACATATGGCATCCAAACAAACATCCGGAGGACTCAAAGCTGTCAGGAAGGGTTTGGGGCTTTTTCCCGATGGCTCCCTGTCTCTGCAATACCTGCACCAACCTCGCTGCTAATAATGCACTCGGCAGTTTCCAGCCTCTGCCCGGGCTCTGCCAGCCTCCGTCCCTGCCTCCTGCTCTTCCCCCTCCAAGGCAGGTCCAGGTTTCCATGCGAGTGGCCTTGCCCACACCACGGTGTCCAGGTTCTCCTCCCTGCGGAAGTCCTAGCACTTTGGGGTGAGGTGCAAGACTTTGACAGCTTTGTCAGATGGGAAAACGCCGGGACAGTCAGCACTGCTCCTCTCCGATAGGCAGCATTTATCCCTGCTGCTGCTGCTTCCCGCAGAGCTCGCTGCGGGCTGCGTTAGCGCCGGACAAAGGGACGGACAGCTCGGGTCTTGCAGCCACGGAAACACACGAGCACTTCTCAAACTTTCATCTACTGCCAATTCTCCTGTATTTAAGGTATTTTAAAACTGTACATATCAAGTACTTGCTGTTTAATCACCCTCTTACTTTCCAAGAAAACTCCCATTTATTTTCTGCAAAGTTCTTTGCATAGACACCGTGAAAGCACAGAGCTGCCAGACAATAAACCAAACTTAAAAGAAACACACTGGTGCTGACGATTCCCATCCTCTGATTTTGTATTCCCCTGGGAGGATTATTTGGGAGGAAGTGGGTCTAAAATGGGCGTGCTAAACAGCCATTTACTTCTGCAGAGGGCTGCAGAGAATTGCTGTGTGTGATTAAGACAGAAATAAGGCAGTACCAGAATGACCTTTTTCCCCACCGTTTTCACGCAGCAGGTAGCGGTGGCATCACGTGCTATCTCCACTGCTTGGAGCAGGGACAGAAAGCCCAGCATCTTGGCAAACTCTTGGTGTTTTGGGCTTTTTTTGGCCATGACTTTTCCCCTAAAAAAAGCCCTTTGCCAGATGCGATGCACATGCGCTGCCAGCCAGGTCATTCATTTTTCCTCAGTCCTTCCTTGTCCTCCAAGGGCTTTGCAAGAGCAAAAGCTCAGCCTGCGAGGCTTTATCGCCCCAATTTTGTGTCTAGCAGAGCTTCCAGAGGGAATGCCCCGATACGTGGAGCTTCCCACGGAGCCAGGACGTTCATGCAAACACCTCTCTGCTACCTGCACCGAGGAGAAAAGCTCCACTCTCATATTTTTTTTCTCATCTCCTCCCCGAGCATCCTCCTGCAGGGCTGGGGTCTTGCTCCCACACAAGGTCACGGATTCGGCTTTTGCTCTGGTAGCTGCTCGATTTGGGGACATCTTTACAAGTACCCCTGCCAGCCGAAGGGCTGAACTTTACCTTACCTTACTTTACCTCTCCTTATTTCTGGAAGAAGCACCAGCTCCAACCTCTGCTGCTTTGCAGGACTGATCCCGCCTCCCTCCCTCCCTCCCTCCCTCCCTCCCTCCCTCCCTCCCTCCCTCCCTCCCTCCCTCCCCACAACGCGCTTGTTGTTCAGCCATCGCAGCTTTTCGGCTTTAAAAAGCATCTCATCATTTCTGCCCATACTGTTTATTTCCTGATGTTGTTTTAAACTGTTTGCACATGGCCCCTGGTATCTCAGCGGGGGAGCACTTTACAAATAAAATGATGAGGAGGGTTAAAAGGATGCGACTTGCTAATACGCACTAGTAGCAGCCAGATGTCTTATTGCCTTGGAAAGAAACAAAAAGGAGAAAAACTGATCATCCTCGTGTGGATTTAGTTGTATGTAGAACACTTTAAAAATGAAAGCCAAATAATATAGCAGATGCAAAAACTGAAAAAGCTTAACAGAAGTGGGTCTGAAAAGCAGACGTGAAGGGAGACGTGCTTCCTCGCGCTGCTCTCCACAATTGTACTGAATTCTGTAGGATTTTGGTAGTCTAAATCTTCTAAACTGTGCCATTTAAAATAAAACTACCACACGTTGTATCAAGCCAAGTATGTAAGAGCAGGGGCCCCACACACGAGGCAGGACCAGCCAAGCAGCAGCCACCTGAGCAGAGGGCTCCGGGCTCCATGGAGAAGCACGAGAGGGTCCTTGGCATTTTTATGTGATCCTCTGACACCGAGCCGACCCCACGGGACAAAAAGCCTCACCTCAAGACCACACAACCCAAACAACGAGACCAAACCCTAGGGAACTCTCTGAATGGCAGCACTCCCCACGCCTGCTCTTTGGGCATGACGTCCAACACCCAATACAGGGGGTGTTGGTGGCTTGTCAGCAGCCCCCGGAGGCCTAGATGAGAATATTTTGGCTTCTCCCACCTCCCCACGGACCACACAGCAAAGCTGGGCCTGGCCACAGGGCTGCCCATCACCCCCTGTGCCACCAAATAGCACAGATGTGCTGGGAAAAGTTTCACTGCCATCTTATGCCAGCAAGGGGAAAGGTGCTGGAGGCAAAGACTGTGCCCAAGGCACTGCAGAAAACCAGCCCTGTTCCTCGGGAGGAGCTGCGAGATGCCATAAAGCATCCCCAGCAGCACGCGTGGCAGGGAGCTGGGTTTGGCTGTAAGGCACGAGGGGGGAGAGGTCTCGTAACTGTAAATTTGATCACCTTCTAAAAACCAGCTGGAGCCTAGCGCTAAGCCGAAATCTAGTTCTGCCTCAGTGGCAATAAATAAAATAGTAAAATACTCCAGGTAGTGGACAAGTTTAAACCCAGAGCGAGAATAAAAAAGTGGCTTTAGCATCTAAAGGTGTTCTTTTTTTCTATTTTTTTTCCCCATGTTAATAAAGAAGAAAGACGTTCACCAAGAACCTGAGTTAATGCTCCTTGAAGCCAATTTTCCACTGAATTTCACAAAGCTGTGGATTTTGCTCCTCTGAACCTGGTGGTAGTTTCAAGATAGGTCTCTTCAAATACACAGGTTGCAGGCTGAAATGTGCCTCTGCATTTACTTAACCCTTTGACACAACACTTAGGAAAGTTCAGGTCGGTACTCACAGATGAAGCGTGACCACGGTCCCTCTGAAGTCACACCTAAGATTAGTTTGTGGGGTCTCAATGCCAAGAAACCAGCTGCTGAGCGGATAAAAGCTTGCACAGCACCAGCAGCATCGGTTGAGCAAATCTGTACTAGCAGCAGAGCTGGCCTTTAGCACCTGATGGTATTTGCTGAAATCCTAGCGATCGCTTGGTTTGGGCAGAGCTCGTGTGCCTGGTATCGATAGTAGGACAGGGGCTGTAACACAGCCCAGTAAAATCAGGACTCCTGCCTTTGCTGTTCTGGAAATTATTTAGGTTGGACAGGGTTAACATGCTTGCTACTAGGATCAGGGTTGCTACACACCCAAATAAAATTAGGAAATGCTCAATTTTGGTGATTCATCCTGAAAGGATCTTGATGAAACAGTAAATTTTCAGCTTTTAGCGTGTGTCACCCCAAATGCAATTCCTGCACCATAGCTGGCTGGGGCCACGTAGCCAGCGAGGCACTGCTGGAGGAAGCACTCACAGATACAGCCCTAGAGCTGAGGCCATCTCCCACAGCTATTCATTTTGAACAGAAATCACAGAAAGGTTTGGGTTGGAAGGGACCTTACAGACCATCCAGTCCAACGCCCTGCCATGGGCAGGGACACCTCATGCTATGTCAGGCTGCCCAAAACCTCATCCAGCATGGCCTCGACCACTCCCAGATCTCATCCTTTACCCAGGACAATTAAAAAGAAAACAGCTGCCAAAACCTCGGCCACCTTGACGCAGACACCTATGTTCTGCTGGGAGTTTTTTCACCAGAAAGGGGAGCGATCCCCAAATGTGACAGAGCTAACACCACAAGCAGTACCTGCACGCCCACTGCAGGCCATTTCTCCAGTGACCAAGGCTTGCTGAGTGCCCTGAGCAGCACCTCCATCCCCTACACACCGACACTCGCCCACAAGCAGCAGCTGGCATGGGCACGCTCCCACCCGGCTTTCACAGCCGGACTTTCAGAGCACGGCTTTACTCCATCCTTCCCTTAACATTCAGCATTATTTCTACCAGATCGAGGCCCCAGCAGCGTGCCAGACATTGCTGTTTTCCAAGGCGAAGGAATTCATCGCCCGTTCGGTCTCCGGATTGTGCAGGGAGCTGCAGATCGAGGCAGCTGTCGGGCCTTTCTTCCCACCCCTGCCATTTAATGCATGGCAGCGTGCCTTCGCCACTGCGTCCAGCCCCCACCACACGGGAGGCGAGAGGTCTGCAGACAATAAATGCCGAGAGCGGTGGGGCCAGACGCTTCCCCTCCGTTGGGATAAACGGGAAAACCAACTGGGGCCGGCGACCGGAGCGCAGCAGATGCCACGGACTGAAACAAAAGGCGCAGGCAGGCGTGTCTTGGCTGCGAGGAGAAAGCAGAAATACCAGAAAAGAGCCCCTGTAATTAGAGAAAGCCCGGCCCCACGCAAGGCCAGCACGTGCTGGGCTGAGCAGCGACTGCTGGGTGAAGCTTGGAAGAGGAACTAAAGCGATTACCTCCTCTGAAGCTTGAAATTCCTCCCGCCTTCAGGGGAACGGGGCTTTGGGCAGCGACAGATGGCCCCTCGCGAGCCTTGCTGTGGTGGCTGGAGGCTTTGGACGCATCCAGCCTGCCCTTCTGTGCCACGGCCCTGCAGCAGCAGCGGCAGCAGAAGGTGACCGGGGACCAGAGCTCGTGGCCCAGACACTTCCCAGGAGGAGACCGCGGGTGCTTGACTTCAGCTGCCAGCGGAGGTGGGCTCTAGCTCACGGCTCGGCCAACAAAGCAGCCCAGGGACCAGGCTGCTGGTGGACACGGCTTAAAGCTCCGCGCAACAAACTGCACCAAAGTGGGGCTGCCCGAATCCTCTCTCATTTCCACATGGATAAATGTAACCAGGAAATACAGGCCTGTCTTCAAGAACTATTTCTCTTCTTGAATAAAAGCATCACCAGACAGAAATCTGGGCTCCGGACACCTTTTTTCCTGGCACCTCCAGACCTAAACGCCTACCTTCAGCTGCATCTCCTGGAGCAAGCTGCTGGTGTGCAGGGGTGCACACTCAGGCACGCACAAAGCACCACCTGCTTTATGCCAGGAAGCCTCTGGGCAGCGTTATAAGCAAAATGCTCCACTTGAGGAAGCTAATAACAAGGAGCTTGGCACCTCTCTGAACCTGCCATGTCAGTCCCTCGTCAAACGGCGCACCCTAATCAGCGTTCTTCCTGATGGGTTTATGCTGTAATTGATAAAATTAGACGGAGTACTGTTGTGCCAAACAGCAGTATAATTTAACTTCCCTCTATTTAAACAACTGCTAGCTCTTGCACGGAAAGCACCGTGCTTGAGGTAAGCACGTTACTTTTAATTCCCTACTTACCCATTGTGTCAAGTATTTTTTTGTGGGTAAGATGACTCCCAGGTCTATTCTGCTCTGTAACCCTTCTAGTTTCATTCATCATCATAAATCTGAAATGAGGCACTTGAATGTCAGATTACTCGATATGGCATCTTCATTTACACATGCTTATGCGTAACTCCCCCAGCAATCCAAACAGTGCTCTTCAAGTAGCACATACCAACACGTACCTGGAATTGAAAACTCAGCAGTAGAAAAAGAGAGAACTGACAGTGCCCAGAATCACGAAACAACAGGAAATATTGGTAGTGGCAAGCTACCTCCATGAGAAGTACAGCGGAAATGTTGCCTTCACCATCAGAGCCATGCTCGTAACACAGACAGTGCTGACGCTTTCCTGGGGACAAAGAGCCCCAGAACTGTGACTTTGTGCGAAGACCATCAGCTCATCTATTACGCAGGGAAAATAAAAAAAATTCTACAGAAACTGTGACTAACCAGTAAGGAGTATGCTGCACAGATCTAGAATTTTCCTTCCTTATTAGCCATCCACTTCTGGGTCTCATCTATAGTCAGAAATAAATGTATTTCACGTCATGCCAGCTAACGGCACTACTCAAAATACCTACCCAGCACACATCACTGAATTAACTGTTACAGCCTTTTCCTATGTTTTAACATCATATTAGGGCTGCTGTGTGCCTATAACCTGGCTGGAAAACAGCATTTCTATTTTTTGGAGACCAAAAACATCTGTTTGCAGTTCGCACTGGCACAATATCCCAAGCCCATATTGATAGGCTTTATGTGGAAGATGTCAATTAGAAAAGCCCAATATTTTCTAACAACAATAATAAAAATAAATCAATCCCCAACCCTCCACTTCGTGGGAGGAAACAGAAGCAGTGAACTGGAATGGAAACAGCCTCGTAGGCATCAACCCCATGGTGTGGTGTAAGCCTTCAAGAAGCTGCACACCACATTCAGCAGGGAAGTTCGGCAACTGTTTGGAAATGCACCTTTTCAGCATGCTCACTGAAACAGCTGTGTCTTTGTCAAAGGCACAGATTAAAAAAACAAACCAAAAAAACCGTAAAACTTAGCTCACAAAATGCCGACAGCCTCCCTAGCTCCGGACAGCCACGCTCACTCTGCTGCAAAGGCAGCCCCGGGGCACAGAGGAGGAGGAGATGAGCCCCTCCGATGCCACAGCCAAATCCCCGTGACTGTGCACTGGCCCCTGCACAGACACAGAGCTCTCGGCATCCCTGTAGGTCTCCAGATAACCAGGCTTTATCCTGACTTATTGTACAGCGCTGACATACGAGCCCAGAAGCGAGCTGGAGAACAGTGAAGTGCTCTTTTCTAATCTTGCTAGCTTGCTAAGGACACTTCACTCTAAGTGATAAGACAAGATCAGTGGTGACATTATTCATAACTGAAACCAAACATCCATTATCTGGCTTTCAGTGCCTTCCTTGGCACGGCTGTTAGGTTTCCCTCATACCTTCACAGAGCAATCTAAACTTAAGATGCTATTTCAAGCAGCTCAATGTTAAAAGTGTTTTTACAATCAAAAAGAGCAACGCCGCGCAGCAGCTGTTAAAAGCTCTGCCCATAGGACACAGCAAAGAGAGTTACGGTGATGAAAAACACCCCTGACGCTCCACGGAAGGTGAAACTTTGCTTATTGATCACAGAGAGCCTCCAGTGCTGAGCTGAAATAAAACTGTGCAGGCGCTGTGCAATACAGCAAAGGGAGCTGCAGCTGTGTAACAGGGCAAACTTCTTCACTAAGGAGCTTAGTGAGAAAATCCAGGTCGCAGGAGCATCGTGCAGGGTCCCTCTGTGTGACTCAAGCCAAGTACCTGCTCCCAGACACCCCGCACAAAAAGCCTCCCAAATGTTAAACGTTGCCTAAACGCAGATAAATTTAGGTGCACAGATTGACTGCTCTCCACCACGGGATGACTGACAGCTTACAGAAACTAAGGAGAGAATTAATGTGTATAAAAGTGCCAGAGTAATCACAATATATTTACATTTTTCTGACACATTAGTCAAACATTTATCATTTCTTAAAATGTGGCTATTATACTTTGTCTAAACTGTCATGAGTCACAATGTAATTACATGGTAATCATATGGCAATTAATTTATATGATATTCATTTGAAACAGAGAAGAATTAGGCTTGTGATAGCATGCAAAATTAACAGGCACACCAGACAAGGAATAGAAATTAAGGCACTGGAAAAAAAAAGTCAGAAAATAAATGTTAAAATCAATGTTAAAACAAATTGCTCCAAGCTTCGGGGAAAAGCTACGAGAATAAACCAATCAATTCTATGTTTCCAAATTTCTTTACCACACTCTCCCAAAAGTTGTTTTTCCACTTCATTTTAACCCCTTCCATCCATCCTAAGGGCCATTTCAATCTTCCCACAATCCGTACACTAAGTTTCCAACCAACAAACAAGAGACCAAAAGCAAAGGACCTCTGCTTTTGTCTGTGCCCTGCTTCGGCTGAGGTTTCGGGTCTCCAGATCGCCGCCAGGGCTTCTGAGCGCTGATGCTACGATACGGCACGCTCCGGTGATGCTCACAAGCTAATAGAAAACCAGTGGCAATCCCAAGCTCTCCTTGCTTCAGAGACCTCCAGCCCTGTAATCTCTTCTCATGTATTAGGTTAACTCCAGGGTAAGGCTGGGCACCGAGCAAAACCCTACAGCAAGGGGAAACAGCGAGGGCTGGGGCCGGAGGGAGACGGGGACGATTTGGGCACGGTTATACCCTTGGAGGTGTTCAAAACACCCCAGCGGGCTGCTGGATGAGCGGGGAGCAAAGGAGAGTGGCAAGAAACATCTGCCGAACAGAGAAGCTGGAAAACCAGAGTGCCCCCCTAAAAAAACAACTGAGCCTCAGAAAAGGTTTTAAGAACAACGGAGAGTAAACAATAAAAAAAAAAAAAAAAGAAACCTATTCCACAGCAAAGAAAATTAAGATGCTATACACGGTGAATTATTCCATTTACAGTTTCCTTTTAAAAAGTCATCCTAATTAATGGCTTTAACTAATCTCATTCTTATTCACAAGACAGCCTGTATTTATTTTGCAAAGAAAATGTTTAACTGGCATAGCCTGTTGAGGTCTTCCTAACTCATCCTCAGCAGTTGTCTGGGGAAACAGCACTGTAGTCATATTTAATACATGCACTGTGTACAGCAACTTTGATGAAAAGAGGAATAAAATTACACAATTATTGCATTAATTATACATTATACATTTTTGTTCAGTGGCCCTTAGTGCCTTGCAGCCTAGCTGGGTCACCTGGAGAAAGGCTGCACGGAAAAGCTGTCCCGCTAACACCACGAAGGCGGTGCCTGGGACGCTGTGAGCAGCTGGAAAAATGAAACCCAGCCTCTACCTCAGAATAAAAGCAGCTAAGGAGCAGGGCTGGGGGACCAGGGTCACGCAGGCAGCTGCAGCATGGCCTTCCCTCTTAGTCTGCCTGGGTCAGTGTCTTGAAAATGCCCCAAAACACACCCTGAGCCTCACCTTGGGATGCTCTTCAAGCATGCCTGAAGCCGCTGCTTTCTGTAGGGCACTTTGAGTCGTTCTGGCACGGTGCTGCTGTCGCTCTGGCCTCCTGCCCAGCCCCTCTGCCCTCGCCCACTGTGACCCAACAATGGGGTCAGGCCCTGCTGCCCCGCTGCCGGGGCAAACGGGAGCCAGCCTGCACAAACACCCCCAAACCCTTTTTGAGAAAGGTGCAGAGGAACAGTGGCTGGTGCCACCCTGGGATTCAACATCCACATCCTCCTCTGGGGTGGTGGAGCTGGAGCTGGACACCTGCTGCAACAGGACGCTAACCAAGGTGCAGGGAACCCCAGGAAATGAGGGGCTGAGGGGGTCCAAAGCTGCTCCAGGGGAGCTGACTTACAATTACGTGGTGCCTGGCTTGCACGCATGTGGAACGGGGCACAAATCATCTCTGACCATCCACCAGCACGGAGCAGAGGATCTCCTTCGTGGCCGCAGATGATGATAAATGACACGCGACAGCACCCCGCCACTTCTTATACATCCTAACTTCACTGCTAGCTGCCGTACTCTGAGGCTGCTCGCGGGCTCCTCCTCTGTGCTACGCGGAAGAAAATGGGCATGCCAAGTTCCTGATCCCATTTACTACGTGGCTGTCATGTTTGTATGGGGTAAATACACCACGGCTTAGGCAAATAATGAAAAAATAATAATTACCTAATGAATTCTCTGATTGACTTGATAAATGCTCTTCAAACATATAGAGAGGAAAATGGAATCATAAATAATGCACCCCTCGCTGATGGAAACAGTTTTGAATAAACTTGCACACGTCTGGCAGTGTTTGCTGAGAGGGCTCCAGCATGTTCCCAGGCACGGTGCCTGCCAGGAGCCACCGACGGGAGTTTGGGCGTGCTGTTACTCCGTCTGATGCTAAGTCTGGGATTTTAGGGAGCAAAGAGGAGGGCGTGTGAGGGAGGTGATATCCTGAACCCCAGGCAAAGAGGCCTGCTGGCCTGTAGAGCTGAGACGTTGCACCTCCTGCCCACCAACATCCATGTGTACAGGCATGCACATATTAAATTGTGCCGAGTTTGTGCTTACAGATGGGCAGAGAAAGATTTACAGTGGCTATGACTGGTCTAAAACCTGCAATCCCAGCCGGCTGAAGCTCAGACACACCAGAGAGCTGCTGTGTGCAGGCGCAAGCTGGTTCCTCCCCGCAGCACTGTGTGCCTAGCTGTGGCCCAGGCAGGTCTCCCCGATATCCCCAGCCTTCTCCAGGCTCTGCGACAGATCCGCTCTCACCTCCTTGGTGCACGCCTGAGGCAGCCAAGCTCAGAGGACAGGCTCCAGCTGAAGGTGGTGTTTGTGCCTTGCTGCCCTCCCTGTCTGCAAAGCCGACGTCAGGGAAGCAGGTGCTCAGCTCTCACTTGTACCTACACGAGGTGCATACAGAGCAGGCTGGGAAAAGCGTCAGCAAATACATTATTTATGCATTTATTGAACGGGTTTGGCTCGGGTGATCAATGCAAAGAAACCCCCAAATGTTCTGAAAAGCTCAAGAAGCCAAGATCCGTGGATCTGCTGGATCAGTCCGTGTCAGCCTTTGAAGGACTGGATTCTACTCGAGCACTTTTGAGATCTCAGGTAGGAAATAAATGAAGACCTCTTCCATCTCCTGTGCTTCCTGCCCCCTTTCCTGCAGGGGTGACTTGCAAGGACGGGACACTGCGCACGTTTCTGCCCATGGACTCATCCCGCTAAGCAACTCCCAGCTCTTTCTCAGCTCTCTGAGAGAAGCCGTGAAGCCTTCCGACAGCAAGACCAAAATATTGCCTTTCCCAGGTTGTCAGGAGAAGGATTCTCAACGCGTGTATACATAAATTGAGTGTTGCTGATTTCTTCTGTACAACTCCCCAGAGCTTTACCATGCTGGCAGGCTGTGGGCCAGACGAAAAGTATTTTCAAGACTTACCAAAACTACATTCATCTTACTCGTGCTTCATATGCCCAAAACAGTTCTCACAGATGACACTTGACGGAAAATGCTTTAATGGACTATAAATTCTGCCAGCTCCTCTATGCCTGCTGCAGGCTCCGGTTAAATATAGCAAAGAAGAACTATTTGTACGTAAATAAATTATTCTTCTATGGATAAAACCAGTCAATGTGGGAGATCGGATCCAGTTCAATTAGTGCCTCCATGACAGTAATGAGAAAAATACTCTACCATGACCTATTGTAAATCTAAGAGAAAAGGCTCCAGCAGGGAGTTGGCAATTCCAGTGCTAATTGTACATAATTAAACAATGTAACAGCACCATTTACAATAATTTCAATGAAGTTCAGTGATACACAAATTTACTAATTTTATTACAACATCTGTGTATCTTCGTTTGGCTTCATTTATTATATTTCTTATGGAGGAAACAGATCTTTTCAGTAAAATAAGGATTGACCTGCATTTCTATGAGTAACTTGTTTCCGTCAAACTGCAGCCCAGCAAAGGGAAGGCAGATTTGATGAAATATCATGAAAAAAAAATCTATCCTTATTAGGTTGGAGAAAGTTCTCAAAGAATAAACATAGCAGCAAAGGGAGAGAAGGATCAATTTTTGGTTGACCGAAGTAAATCGAATATTCATCCTGAGTGCGGCTCCATCTGGGAAGGGGAGGGAAAATGCACTCAAAAAAAAAAAAAAAAAAAAAAGAAGCTGCTCACTGTTTTGCAGTTCTCCAGCACGTACTGGTGCTCATACTTGTCTCTCCAGCAGTTCTGGGCTCGGCTTCGCCTTGGTCTGGCCTCAGTGACAACTTTCAGCAAACAGCCCTGACAGTCCCCTGAGGCTCTGGAGTGCTCATGGAGAGCTCAGAGTCAGAGCTAAAATGGAATCATTCCTTTGACTTGTAGCACAGGATTTCCCTGCTCACGTTAATATCTGGTTGCTGTATTTGTAGCACTTCTCTGTTTCAGCCTGCATCAGTGGCTCCTAAAATGTGCTTAAGAAAAACAGCTTTCTGGTTAAATTTGCCATTGCTCCAGTGGAAAAGTTTTAGAGGTCTCCCGAGGAGGATTAGGAAAAAAAATAGTAAGGTGGAAACCCCTGAATGAAAACAAGAGGAATTAAATTAGGAATCTTAAACGTAACGATGATTAGACGCCCTCTTCTATTTACAGGATGCAAACCTTTTTCTGGGCACTCGGAAAGGATCAGAGGTCTGAATGTAAGAGGAAATCGTGTGCTAAAGGTGAACGAGACGGTGAGACCTGGATTTCTGCCTCTGAAAAGTCCTCACAGACCCCAAACACATGCAGGACCAAAGCTGTGTGTGAAGCACAGTCAGATATCTCATTTGTTGTGATCCCTGGGAGAGGAATCTGCATTTGGCCACCATCCCAGGCAAACCATGAAGAAACCAAGTAAATGCTCTTTAGCAGAGGGCAAAGCAGTTTCGCACTGACAGCTCCAACTTAAGGGACTGCATTTTGACTCCTCTTGTATTTGGGGAACCAGCACGTACATCCTACCTGCTCTACTGTTCTCCTACCAGCCTTGTTGGAGCTTGCCCAGCTTCCTGCCTCTCCTTGAAGGCAGCAGACCTCTGGGGAAGCGTATGGATCAAACTGCAATTAGTCTCCATCATAAATAATAATAATAAAGCAAAAAATCATGGCTACCCACAACAGCTGGCAACTCTTCCTGCAAGTACCTCCACCAGCTGCACCACGCAGACCTTCTGCCTCCTCAGCTTTCTCTCTCTTTATCCTGAGAAGCAAGCCAGAAAAACGAGCAGTCCAAGAGGAAAAGCGAAGCTCAGAAGTAATAGGCAATGAAACGTGAAGAATAGGCTTTTTTTTTTTTTTTTTTTCCCCTGGTACTATTGTCCCAAGGAGCGCGGGCTTGTACAATTCGAATCCCTTCCAGTTCGGCTCATCAGTCACCCGGGGACACCGCCCCCCTCGCACAACAGAGCGAGCTTCAAATTGGCTCCCACCAATAATAGAAGGTAGTGAAGAGGGACATTCCCTTTTGAGCATCGTTTAATAAATCTCACCCAGACAGGGAACGTGAGAAATGGAAAAGATTTCTTGGAAGACCACGGCCGCTCTGTCCTGTGCCGCTTGTATTACTGACGCATGCTTTCTGCAACTGGTACTTTAATGTGAATTTTATTAGTCTGACTCTTGTTAGCTGGTGTCATCCAAAATTAACCATTAAACTTGAAATATTTAAAAACAGGCAAAGGTAATGAGTTATGCTGATGGAAACTGCATGCTGGCACCGTTCCTGCTGCTTGTGCTTGCCTGGCTGCAAAAACACCTAAGAGACCCTGTTGATACTCCTCTATTTTCAGCAGTTGCTGACATTTTGCTGTAATTTATTCTCATTTTCCCCTCTTCTTCTTAAAAATAACACCACCGCTACTCTTCTAACAATAAACCAACAGCTCTCAAGTCCGAAAGACCTTTCCGCAGAGGACCATTTCTGCTGGTAAACAGTGACTAAGTGCAGTTTGTGGAGCATCTCCAGCATAAAACCCCCCAGGCTGCTCATAATATTATGCCTAGCATCGCGTTACCCTTGGGCTTCTTACTCATAGGTAGCCTGTCCTTTCCAATGTAGGCTTCCAAGCGTCAGCAGCCAGCAGAAAGCCCGTTCCAGCCTGGATCTGGTGTATTTTTGATGGCTTCCTCCTCCGCTTTTATCTGTCAGAAGCGCTGAAGGCTCCCACAAGCTGCGAAGCGTTTCTGACATTCATGGCTTTTAGATCCAGGGTTTCAAAGAAGCGCTGAAGGTTATGTTGATTAAGCCCAAAGATATATTTTCAGAAAGCTGTAGCTTAAATAAAAAAGGTGTTTTGCTGTCACAGTGATCAGCCAAAACTGTTACTGAACCAGAGCACATGGGAGACGAAAGCCATCAGAGGAACGTGTGATGTTACACGCTGCTAAGATTTGCTCTCTCCAGCAGAGATCAGACGCAGCATTAAGGCAGAAGAGACATTTAGCTCAATTAAAAAATAAATAAAAACAAAGACCTGCATTGAGCTAGATGGCAGCCGATTACCCGCCAGTTAAGTGAGGGCTGAGAAAAATCATTGCCTCTTAAAAGCGCCATCAGACAAGAGACCTTTTTGTTTTGAGAGCCCCAGAGGGGCACTGAGAGATGTGCCTGGAGGATGGAGCCGGAGATGTTTATTTAAGGGAACAAGAGGAGCCTTCGCTGATACCTTCCCTGAAATCCAAAATGCAACCTCCTCCTTTTGCTTCTGGGAAGTTCATGCTAACCAGGCACAACGGGATTCATCGTTCTGGCAAATTAACATCCAGTGGACACCGGCTGCAGCAGATACGACAAATATTTGCATCGGCTTTGAATTCGCAGAGTGATGCAGCATTAAAATTTCATGGGAAAAAATATAAAAATTGCTCAAGGAGCTGTCGGTTCTGGGCTCCTCACAGTTGCTCTAACAGTTACAGGCAGCAGCCATTGTAAAATGACTAGCAAAACTTAACAGACGTAAAAAGGTGGTGTGTAATTCCTCTGCAGAGGTCACAGCTACAACCCAATGTTTTAGGTACAGCGAAACAAAACTTTAGAAGAAATGAAAACAAGAAATGAGATTGTGGCTCAAACTGGAGGCACGTTTGGAGGAAGGTGAGATTTTATGGGAGGAGCCAAGGTGCAGAATTGCCATCCAAATTATTTCTTTTCAAGCCAAAGTCTCAGGGAATGTATGAACTCTATTCAAAGTCATTTTAGTAAATAGGAATTTTAAAACTCCTGACTGCAGGCTTAGCTGGCTCTGATGTGTCTGTGCACTCAGATCACCTCATTTGAAATGATTTCCATCCAGTGCTGGTCTTTCTGCATGCACATTGTCAGGCTGACCAAGGGGAGGACATGAGCCCCAGGACTGAGCAGCACCATGAAGCCTCTTGTAAACAGCTGCTCAGCACCTCCCGAAATGGGGCCACAGAAACCACCCTTAAAACACTCCCCTCTCCCATCACTCTGCCTAAGGACAGAGAGAAAAACTCCCAGTGCAGGTTGCTTCAAATGCCACCTGAGAAATCCCTCTTCAGAAAACCAATCTGCCCGAGGGTGGTTTGACATCTCCCTAGCGTGCACGTGGCAGCCACTGATCCTGCTGGATCTCTGCTGAACAAATCAGGGGACTCGCTGCTGTGACGGTCATCTAACAAAACCAAGAAATTGTGTTAAGAACATCATACCAGTGCAAAACAGTGCGATGGAGAGGGATTTATACATGTATATATATATTTAATTTACAGAGGTTGGTTGTACTCCCTAGTAGGATGTGCCCTGAACTCCTGCCTTGAGCCCTCTGCTCTCTATTGCCCGACCGAAGTCAGACCCCACAGGCCAGCTCTCAGGGCAGTGTGAACACCCTTCTTGTTCCTGTAGCACCCCTCGGTGTCCTCACACACTGCTTCCACCAGAAGCTGAAAAAGGAAAAGGTTATCACAAGTACGCAGAACCGAACACGCACAAAGGCCAGGAACTACATTCATTAAACCTCTGCCTACTGAATACGTAACACCGAGGTAAATGAGACATAAAAAGAGCACTGCTGTTGAAGCTGAATAAGCATTTCATCCAATCTCAGGAACAGCGGAGGAAAGGACAGGCATAAGGAGCCAGCCCCGTCGGGCAGGAAGGGGAACCTTGCTCCAGAAGTGAGAGCACGCGTACAAGAGTGCACTTGACCTGCAGGTGCCCGGTTCTGATGCTCTCGGTGTACAGCATGTATAAGGAAATCCATTGACATAACCTTATTTTTTCATTGGGACTGAAAGCCTGGAAAACTTTTTCATGCATATCAGCACACGGTGTGCTGTATTACCACAACCCGTTAGGGGACGAACAGTGGTTACCTCTTCTATTAAACAGAGAGCGATTGGGAAACTCCACATTTTGGTATTACAGGCCAAAGCAAAACACCTTTTTATTTTAATAAAATCTGAATCTGAAATAAAATCTGAAATAAAATCTGAATCTGAAATCTGCATTTTGAATACCTGCAGTCAGCTCTCTTCAGCCCTACACTGCCTGGCCAACACACACCGACACAAGCTGAACTGATCCTGAGGCAGGGCTGCCACGGGGGGTGCAAACGTATTGATGTGGGTGTAGATTTAAGTCTGCCAGGCCTACTCAGCCCAAGAAACACCAGCTTGCCTATTAGGGACACCTGTAGCAACATGTTATTTCAACATTTCGGGAATTTGTCATTTCATCAGCCTAGGCTAGGCATGTGCCAGATGGATAGATCTGCAAGGTGAGGGGATCAAGACCAAGGGGTTGGAGGATGAAAAAAATTAGACTAACTCTTCAGAAAGGATGATTTTTTTCTTAATTAGGACTGCACGACTGCCAACTAAGATCCTCCCTTCCCTGACCCTGAAGGAAATGCCTGCTGCAAAGAGGAGAGGAGCAGAGCTTGTGCTTCGCTACCACCAGCTTTCCATCACACCTTCCCGAACTCCTAAAGAGCTTCCCAAACTGTTCTTTCTCTTTGGGGGCTGGGGGAAGATATTTTTGATTAAAAGGTCATAACAGCACTAAGAAAAAAAAAAAAAACATCATGAAAACACTTTCTTTGGTAGGACTGAATTGCCTCAAACATGATCAACATCGCCTCCCAACAGGCTCTAACCATACGTATTTGATTCTGCATTTGATCAGTTTGACTGATTTTGGTGTCACCCAACCAGGGACACTTATAGGCAGCACAAGAAATAAATGTCCTTTTAGCCACATTTTATTCTTATATATGCATTGTTCTGTTAAAATAATTCATTGTATCCTAATGAAATGAGCATGACTGGCTGGAGGAATGAACGAGCGCTCGCTCCCCGGTGATGGATATTTATGCGCCTGGATGGAGGATCCGTAATGGAAGATCTATCGTTAGTGCCTCCATCGGTTTTGTCTTCATTCCACATGCTACGAGCGAGCCGAGTGTTGTTTTTGGGGTGTAATTGATCTATAGCCGAAACAAATCAGCTCCGCAGCTAAGTGAGGAGATGAAGTGGTGGATAATCTGTAGTTTAAAACCAGCTGTTCTGCTGAGATCAAATGATTGCTTTGGCACTGAACTGATTAGCTGACAAGGGAGCGTGTTTCAGCATCCGCCGTCATTACCGGGCATCGCCTCCAGAACCTCCGGCCACGCCGACGCCGAGCACCGGAGCTCATCGACAGCACGGCTGGGGTCGGCTCGCCGTTTGCTAAATGGGCAGACCTCACCTGGCCTCAATGACAAATATCTGCATTTTCAGGCAATGGGCAGGCAGGAGGATATCAGCCAGCAGTCAGATAACCGCAACAGCAACAAAGCCCAGCAAAACGTTCCGGGTTTAAGCTGCGCGGCTGTCGCTGTTCTCTGTTGGTTTAAAGGCAGCACAAATATTTGCTAATATTTCCTTCGTATTTCTTTCTGCTTGCACATCTCTGTCAGTTACTGAGCACTGCAATTCATCCCATCCCTTGCTGCACCATCCTTGCATGGAGATGGCTGCAGTAGCTGTTTGCAATAGGCTTCCCTTTTTCAGGTAAGGCACTTCTCTACCGGAGCATCTCATAAAAGGGACAGAAATAAAAGGAGGACGAGGGGCTACAGGCGCTGAAATTTTTCCTTAATCACCTTCTATACTTCTAACTACAAGAGCCTTTTCCCAATCACTTGCAGATCCCCGAGGCTGCACAGCAGCTGAGATATAAACATTTTCACAGAGCCCGGCTGTCCCAGATGCACGTACGCTTCGCCCTGAGCTCACTGGCAAGGAGAGTGGGAAGGCAACACACCTGGAGAATACCCTTCCTTCTTTTACCTAAAACTCCCCTGTCTCCAGAGAAATTAAAAAATGTTATTTTAAAAGTGAGAGCAATCTAAGGCCTATTAGGTCATGTTTCCCACACCCTTATCAAAGCCAGGCTGTTCCTCGCATCAGACACATTTTCTGGTTGATCACTCCGTGGGCTTGAAAGGAATCCAGCAACATCGCCTGCTTCCTGAAGAGGTTATTCTACAGTTTTGCAGAGACAGCTATTAATTCCCTGATACTCATTATAGATTTTCCTTTCTCGGCCCTTCACTCTGCACGGTGTTTTTGAAGGATGAACTGCCACTATTATTCCTGAGGTACGTATCACACGGGGTTGCGGCTTCTGATTAATAGCAGCCACAGGACGCGTGCCTTGCCGTCCCTCTGCTCTCCCCTGCCCGTTGGTCCTTTCTGGAGAGGACTCTGCTTGCAAAAGCCCCCTTCCAAACTCAAGGCAGGAGGGGTCTTTCTACTTGTAAGCAAGGCTGGTATGAAAAGGAGTTTAAAGAGGGGGGGTGGGTGTTAAAGCAGGAGTTTGAAGCAGTAGCCAACATCTCAAGCTTTCCCATTTTGAGGGAGCGATATGCCACGGTCACTCGGATTACCCAGACTTATAAAAACAATAAATCACGTTTCACAACTCCCTTGGTGGCATTTAAGCCCTGAATCAGTCCCAAAACACCAGACATCAGAGGGAGCCCTGGCCACTCTTCAAGCTCCTGAATCATTCAGTTACCTCTTGCAATCCTTTTCAAACTGAACAGCATTTACTTCAAGGGTCTCTTGTCTCCCTTTTGGGCTTGTTAAGGTTGTCTTCTTAGTGCGTGAGCATAAACTCTTTTACAAAATGCATTGTTGGGATAACCTCTCCTTCCATGGAGCAACATTAAGCGATCATTTACTTTCCCTGCACTAAACAGTGCAGGTGTTTCAAAATCAGCATGATATTTCCACCCTCCTTTTGACATTTTCCCGTTTATTATGTTCTCACAGTACCTCGAAGCACTTCACTCTTCCTTTCTGGCAGCACTAATCACCACAAAAGGGGGAAAAGGAACCTGGTGGCCAATACAGCACGCAGGCGCTACCAGCCTCCTACTAAACTTCAAACCCAAGCAGGAGAAGGCAACAGGGATGGTTGTGCTTAGCCACCTGCACAACTACTGCCTCGCACTAGATCCTCAGCGTGTTAACCAAAACCTCCCAATTCGACCTCTCTGTGATGACGTTTGCCACCAGGGACGTCTCATCTCAGAAGCACATCACCTCATACCCCGTGGTTCAGCAGGCAGGGCCACCGCCACCCCTGGAAGCTGCAGCCCCCCGACTCCCCAAACCAGCCCAGCACAACAGAGCAGCTACTGCGAGGACACGACCTTGGGAACACCCAAAATGCCCCCGCTGGGCACTCAGGAAAGCTGCTTCTGCCTCCACCCACAGCCTTCCCACACAGGATGCTGCACGACACACGTGGCTCTGCAATCAGGTGGCCTGGTGCTCATATCGGGGTTGGGGTGGGAGTGCTAATGCTGCTAAATGCTGCAATCTGCACAATTGTGCTGACATTTCTGAACCATAAAAGCCCTCCGGCAGGCATCTACAGAGGAAACCTTTAAAATTGATCTGGGTTAGTACAAAAACTGTTGGCTAAGCCTCCATCCATCCCTCTGCTCCTCCACCCCTTGACACAGCTTACAGCAAAAGACTTTGCTTTCCCTTTCATATAGCTTTTAGCGGCAATTCAAGCCCATTGATCCAGGACTCTGAGTCGGTGTGTTACAATGCAAGATTATTCAGCTCTCTGACAGTCAGTTGGTTAAATTTCATTTTGTTCCATAGTAAAATGGGATGGGAGGGAGGGAGAACTAAAGGAAAAATTGGCAATTCATTTCCTAAATGCTGAGGAAAATGGAAACATATCACTCAAAGGAAAGCACAAAATGCTTTCACTTACAGCATCCCACTATAAAACAATTATACATGTCTGTACCTACACATACCTTGTCTGGGCCTCTCTTGACTTCAGCCTCCGTGGAGAAGATCTGAGAGGGTGGGTGGAGAAAGAGGAGAAGAAATAAACCTTAAAGACACCTGAGCAGAGTTCGTCAGGGAAAGGTGTGAAGAGGCGGAGTTTACTCCAGCCCCAAATTAGAGTTAAGATTAGACTTGAAAACTCATTACAGTCACCACTGATGCCAAGTGCGGATAACCTCTTTCTGTGGTTGGAAGATAAGTATTCATTTGCTTTATAACCTAATAAATCCATTTAGAATTTAAAAGTGTTTGCAACTAGTCTTTTGTTGTTAGTTAGCTTAACTTTACCTCCTTGGTTGATTTCGTCCAGCTTCAATGAGGCCAGCACTTCCCAGCGCATAGCTAGGGGAGAGGTTTACATTTACAAGAGTAAGATCATTAGCAGCATAAGGTGGTTGAAAGGGAAGGCATAATTGCTTTCACTTGCCTAGAGGGCAGATCAGCTTCTAAGAGAAACACCACCTAATTAAGAAGGTTTGCACTGTTTTATTTTTAATACCGTTTTCCTTCCAACACCGGTGTTTTCATAGTACCTGTCCCAGCAATGCTGGGATGCTGGCTGAACCAAATGCACTTTGCAGATATGCAGGAGCTGACAGCATCAAAACCCACCAAGGAGAGGCAGAAGAGTGTGAAGAGACACCAAGCAATTGGGAAAAAAAGAAATTAGCAGTCTATAGCGAATAAAATAACAACAAGCCTGAGCAGTGATGAATCTCAACAGTTGCATTCGTTTGAGTTATGAATCTGGACAAGGACAAGGGTGATGCTGCCCTGCATCGCCTCCCCGGTGCTCTGCGCAACCAAGGGCGGCTTCGCTGCAGCCACGAGAACAGGACAGCAAGAGCAAAAGGTATTACTGATGTTGAGCATGTGCGTGGGCTTGGGTTACTCTGAATAATTTAAGTCAGGCTTCTTTTATCTCTCAAGAGTTGCTATCGCTGCCACGCACATGAATCAGACAGGCTTCCCGGGCGGCAGGAGGTGGGGCGCCTCCACTACAATGGGAACCGAAAGGGAAAAACTACAGAAAATTTAAAGAGACTCCATAATCACCCTGGACTTCAAATCTCCATGTGTGATACAGCTGAAGGATGCTCACCAAACTGAAGGCTCCACAAAGACAGGAGCTGCTGGAGAGCTGGGGAAGCTCTCGACCAACACGGGTGGTGGGGAAACGAAACCCCAGGTTCAGATCTGTCCCTGCGCCCTCCCGGAGCCTCTCCAAAACCTCCACGAGCAGATGCGCATGCTGCTGACAGGCTCATAGATGCCACCTGCTAGTTGCTCCACACAGACAGCAGCTCGTGCCTTGTACAGCAGATTGGTCCCAGCAAAGCAGGAACAAGCAAACAGCACCGCCCTGGCCTCCAGCCCTGTGGCAGCGCCATCCAAAGGATGGTGCCGTCCTCAGCAGGGCCACGTGCCCCTGGAGAGGCACCACCTGCAGCCCTGCACCTCCCCAGAAAGCTCTGCCCGGGGAGCTGCACAGCACCTGATGCACACGCAGCCAAGGAGGGCAGCTTGACAGTCCCTGGATCAGAACAGGAGCCTGCGTTTATGCAGCACAGCGCTCTTCTTGCAAACAAGTGGTTATTTCAAGCTGTATCTTTCAGACGAAGCCACCAAAAGTAATTGCTAAATTAATGGGGCAATAACAAATGTACATATATTTGGTTATGGCTTGGCAAACTCAGCTCGAGAATTAATTGTACATTAATTCTCTTCTCTGTTTGTTCTGCAGAAGCTAAAACTTTAATTCAAAACAGAAGACTACCGGCTTGTACAGTCTGTACATTACACTTCCAGCCTCAACACCAAGCCAAGAACTACACTGCAGAGCACTTCCAGTTGGGTTTTGCGTTGCTGGTGGGGAAAGGAGAGAGGAAAGAGAGGTTCCAGTGGTGGGTTTTTCAGTTCATTGTAGGGACGCGAGGTTGGATTGTGTATGGAAGAGAAGCGATCCTCCCAGCCCGTTACTCTGCCTGCTGCAATGCCCCGGACAGCTCCAAAAATAAAAGAACAGAGATGGGAGGAGTATAAAAACAGAGCTAAAACCTGGCTGGGGGGAACTACCGACAGTATGAACCACGCGGAGAGACGGAGCTGCTGGGTTTGTACACAACACGCAGAAAAGGTTCTGCGAGAGCCAGCCAGGGATAGCTGCATGCCATGGAGTTAGGAGCCAGAGCGAATGCATTTGTACCTGTATGACACGCACCTGGCCTGGACAGCACAGGAAAGCAGATGCTGCGGGGATGTGGATGCTCACCTATCGATGCCTCGTGAGGGGGGGAAAGCACAGGACTAACACAGTGCCTCTGTGCACACTGAGAGCACCTGGTGCCTTCACCTACCTGCTGGTGAGGCTCCAGGAGCGGTGGGGTTGGGATGAAGCTGGCAGAAGTTATGTCAGGGACTACACGGCTGTAATATTGGTCTTTGGAGCAGGCAGCAAGCACCCAGGCGCTGGCTCACTCACCTAGGGACAGGGGCAGCGTGAACACTGCTGGCTGGCGAGGGACAGGAGCAGGACAGCATGGCGCTTCAAGAGGGGATGAGCACAGCTTTGGAAATGCCAATCCCTCCCCTGAGGTTGGTAGCACTAAATTATTATTATTTTTTATCACCTCTCTTCTTACTGTACCAAGGCACTGCACCGTGCTCTTTGCAGTGGCTGCAGCACGGACTTGCCACTTGACCACCCATTTCTGCAGGCAGGATGGGTCTGGAGGGCCACACGAACCCGAGCCCTGAGGAAGGGCCCTTTGCAATCGATACTCCCTGGCTGGTTTGAGATCAGCTTATACTGCCGAGACTATTTTAAGCCATGGTTTCTGCAAAAGCAAAGGGAAATGAAGAAAAAGGCATCCTCCCGGAGAGGAGCTGGATCACAGATGCACCGCGCAGCTGGCCTCTGCTCCCACTCCACCCTCTGAATTTGGGATCCAACTCGC
This sequence comes from Netta rufina, assembly GCF_964035555.1. Classification (NCBI taxonomy): domain Eukaryota; kingdom Metazoa; phylum Chordata; class Aves; order Anseriformes; family Anatidae; genus Netta; species Netta rufina. The sequence continues at coordinate 8,471,021 of NC_140129.1, forward strand.
TTCAAACACGGCTCGGGTTCATCCACCACAGTTGGCAGCTGATCACGGCCGGTGTAAAACATTTTGTCCATGCCAGGAGCACGGCCTGGCATGCCCCTGGCCTCCTGTAACCCCCCCGGCACAGCAGCTGCTTTTGTTGCCGCGTGTGCAGGACGCCTCGGCCAGATTTAAGCAGCAAGTTGGAGGTGTCCTCTTTCCTCCGAGATAGTGTGTGCATGGCGCATGCAGCCCTGCCCATCACACCGCTGCCGGCACACTGTTGGGCTCTTTGTGCTTTATTTCTTATGGGTGAGGTCCTGGGAGGGCAATTACAAATAAATCAGGACGTGTATTTGACTTCCAGGTCTGTAATGACCTGGTACTGTCCAGCCAAGGACGACGCGTGCTGGTGAGGCTGTCCTGATGCAGCTCACTGCGGGAGAGGTGCCATGGGGCAGCTTTGCCCAGCAAATCCTCCTCCCTCCAGATCTACCAGGGCCAACGTGCAATACTTCCCAAGCACTGCTGAGGAAAATCCCCCTCCATAAAGGCAGAGCCACCCTAGAGCCTCTCCTTTCTAGGGACTACTAGGCACTACTCCCTGTCCTGCTCCCTTTCTGCTGAGCTGGGACCTCCTCCAAGCCTGTCAGCTGGGAATTAAGATACCATTTTGTTGCATGAGAGGACGCGGGCTGTTCTGCCAGGCCTTCAGGAGCTGTATCCATCACTGCTGGGACCTGCTGAGCAACCTGGCCGTGGCACTGCACTCCTGTCTCTGCGTTCCTCAGCCCAACGCGTCCGCTCTGACTGCAGGCTCTGTCCCCGCTCCATCACCGGCTCAGCAAGGCAGCCAGAGCTTTCAGAAGGGACTTGATTTGTTGTAAGAGACCAGAAAGCTTTCTAAAAATACAGAATACTTATTTTTTAACCGGAAGCAGCCCCAAACACCCAGGGGCCAGGCAGTGAGGTTTGCAACCAACTCTTCCCTCGCCTGCTCACGCAAGCTCCCTTCCTCAGAGGGGCTCTGTCTGACCCAGTCCTCCTCCTGGACTGTAGCAAAGCCAGAAGCAAAAATTACATATATTCTTGATATAACACCCAAACCCTCACACTCCACCTGCCACGAAGTCAAAGGGTCCTGGATTTCACAGCCCACCCCGTTCTGTGTGTCGGCACGGGGACGACGTGGCCGAACATTGCTGCACACCGACAGCAGCTATCAAGCTGCCTGCTGAGCTCAGTTAATCGACGCGCAGATATAACTGCTAACGCTGCTGTGGGTAAGGGAACTACAGAGGTAAATGAACACGGAATTTATCAAGCGATGGTAGATCATTTCTGAAGGCCGTTGATTGCAGTTAGAAATAAGTTTCATAATCATTTGGGAGAGTTATGGCAGCGAGCAGCGCAGAACTTCAGTCATGTCGTCAAAAATAAATAATCTGAATTGGTTAAATAAAATCCAGGGACAAGAAAACAATTTACTGCCTGCGAATTGCTAAAAGGCTGAGGATTAGTCTAAGATAACTCTTGTTTACTAAATGTGTTTAACAGAAGAAGAGTGCCTGCAGAAGATGATTTTGTGGTATACTAATTGTGTTTTTCATTCAGAAAATTAAACACAGAGATGCCATTAAGAAGTAAGAACTGCCCACAATACAAGCTGTCAGCTTTGCCACGTGAAACTAGAATAAGGTCCTTGTCTCCAAAACCAAACCATCACTTCCAATATGAACCAGAGCACAGCTGATCTTTTCCGAAATCCCAACCAGGGAGGTAAATCTCCACTCTGGCCTCAGCAAGACTCAAGGAGCAGAGCTGCTGGAGCCGGAGGCTGGCACACGCAAAGGACAACCTCGAGCTGCAGTTGCTCTCCCTCCTTTTGGCCACCCACAAGCAGGGGATACCAAGCTCCCAAAATGGCAGGATGAGAGCATGCAGGAGTGCTGGGAAAAACTGGGGGAATACGCAAACCCTTCTGAGGTGAGGGAAGCTGCTTGCGGTCTCGATGCCATGCACACGCTGTCGGGCTTCAAAGTGTGGTGGCTGAACGTTTCGCTCAGGTGCCAGGCAGCCCTTCTTAGTCTTAATCAGCACATGAAGTGAGCTAACTCGTACACGTAAAGCAAATTTACTTAGGGAATAAATGTCTGAATAAATATGAAAGATGGGATGCTGATCTTTTAATCTTCCTTGGCACAAATAAAATTCTCTGTTTTTCCCCCCACACACTTGAATTCATTTATGATTGCATGATAAGAAGGTGAGCAGGCCCAGTTTGCTAGGTCTTCCCTGTAAGCTGGGGGCTACTGAGAAGGCAGGTGGGCACAGAGCCACGGTACTCCTCAGAGAGATGCACAGACAACACCAACCCACAAACCATCGACTGACTGCTCAAAGTCCACGTGGTGGAGAAAGAGGGCAATTTTTGCAAGAAACTGGGAAAAAAGGCGAGTAGGCCAGAGGAGCATCATACGAGTTGCAGGATGAGTTCACCACGCTGAAGTCTAGGAGAGATAAATAGCCCTTCATTTAGTTATCTCCCATCTGCCACCTTCATTTGGCGGTTAAAATCACTTTTAAAATGATAAAACAAGTAACATTGCCTAACTAATGAATGTTGAATTATCGGCATAAATATGCCAACATTTGTTTATTTACTTGCCTCACCGAGAACACATTCTCCTCTGTTTGGTTTTCTATTTTAATGACCACAATTTATCACATTACACAGACTTGCGGTTTGCTGGGGTTTGTTTCAAGTTCTGCTTTCTGCTGAGATTTCAGTGAGAGCGCAGTCCTAGGTACGATAAGCAATAATGCTAATGAAAATGCAATGGTAACTCTTCCAAGAAGCAAGCGTAACCAGACAACCTTCCTTTGCTACACAGGATCCTTTTTTGCTCTCATTTGCTGCTTTTACCCCCTCTCGTTTGCTGATTTCCCTCTGCTTGCAGCAGCTCCCCACGAGGAACAGTGACTCCCTAATTCCCCGCTAATTTGCTCTCCCCACCTACCTGCTGGTCAGACTGAGAAGGACGGGAAGCCGAAGCGGGTGAACTATCTGCGATGAATTTAATCAATTCAGAGGCATGCACGATGGCCCCGGTGGGAGTTTCAGGAAGCATCTGAAACTCCAGCGCTGCCCAAAGCAGCGCAGGGACCCTGCCCTTGCACGAGGACACCGCTGCCTGTGCAGCACAGTGGGAACCGTTAGTCCAGCTGCCCCAGGGCTATCTATTTCGGAGCTCAGGCACATATGTGTTTTCCCCACCTGTCACAACTGTGAAATGTACAGATAGCATTCACTTCCTAGGCATTCGTCGCTCAAATTAACAGGCAACCTGTTAGTCTGAGTGCAATTAGCACCCCAAACTTCACTCCAGACGCGTATCTGGTAGCTGAATTTTGCTTGCAGATCTTTTCACAGCCTGGTGTACGCTTTGAGTAAATATAGGCTGATGTATAGAGCAGAAATCCTGAGAAACCCCCAACAAATTTAACACGAAGCAATGTTAAGCACGCTGTCAGAGGCTCTGCTTGCCTTTGTTAGATGCCGTAATGGAAAGTTCAAGTTTTTGTGAACTGAAATTGAGCACGAGGCTCTCCCGAGACCCAGCAAACTGAACGCCTGAGTGTAACACAACCTGCGGGGCTGCCGGATAAGAACTCCGCTGCTCCCCTACGTGCTTTTTACGAAAATGCGACTTACATGCAGACACGTACCTTGCCACGTGACAGGAACGTTTTGCAGAATGATATGGGAGTGATACCACACGATACAGGCAGCACAAATCCTCATCCATGTCACGGCATGATGTCTATTTGAGAGCACAACCCGTGCAGTCTGTAACCACACCACTGCGGGCTGTTTTCAAACATGGTTCTCGCACCAATTTCATCTATGTGCATTGGACCACTCCTTTACCAGGCATTTTTGTCAAACATAACGAGTTTTGGCATGCCAAATCACGATGGGTTTAAATTCTTTCCATTTGGCATTCACCTCCTACTCCTTGTAGTTGCTACCAAGTTAACAGGTAATGCACAAACCACGTCTAAATACTCCTTCACAAACACAAAGGCTAGAAGCACAGTATTTAAACAAAATAGGAAAACCTCTAAAGCAAGAAGCTGGAGGATCACACAACCCAGGCTCCACCGTGAAGAGGGTTTTATGTTAATTCAATAAACACCTTTTGTTTCAGGGTTCTTCCCTTGTTTACCCTACTAACCAGTCCAGGCATCACATTTTATCAGGGCAAGCTTGCCCAAGCCACCAGTGCTTACCTGCACTGCTCCAACCTCCCTACATGCTACCCTAAGAGCTCCAGACCTGCTGGCAGCACGCAGCCAAAGAGGCCAGCAAGGTGTCACCCTCCTGTGGCGTGACACAGCTTTCTCCCTCACGTCCTGGACGCATGTAAATGCCATACTCAGAGCACCTGTCACAGCCACGACATCGCTCTTGTGCTCTGTGCATCCGTGACATTTTATTAGCCTCTTCTCCTGCAGGCTCTGGGAGTTGGTGGGCAGGAGCCCTGCCATCCTCCAGCCCAGCATTGTGGCTACTCCCCTGTACACAGAAGGTGGAGAGGAAATAAAGAGGAGGTTGCTTACCCGCAGGAAGGAGAGGTCTCGGTTGTGCTCGATGCTGGTGATTTCCAGGTTGCCCATAACTACCTCGCAGTTCTCATAGTACTTGCGCAGGGCCCGGTACTGCTGCTCCAGGTCCGAGAGGGAGCTCAGCTTGTTCTCGGTGCCAGCACACACTGCAAGAAAACACAGGACAAGTGCAATCAGAGCAAGTAAGGAAGAAAACAGGAGCAGAGAAGGAATGAAGATTTACATCCAGGAATACAGGTATCTGGAATAATAATTCTGAGTTAATTACAGGATTGGGTATCAGCAGCAGAGGTGGGAAGGTCCATGATCATCTCAGCAATTTAAGTATCTCTTACCAAAGGGACCAGGTGCTGGTATGTACCACTGAACATCCAGAAATGTGGAAAATGCAAACATGTAGGACAAATGGAAAACAAGTTGACTGCAGCACATTAAGAGCAAAAACCAGGACCACGTGAAGTCTCTGGATACAGGATGCTGAACACTGAGTGCTTACAAATTTAAGGATAAGAGACCAGAGAGACCTGCGCATCTCAGCTGACCTGTGCAATCCAGCATTTTCCCTATTCATCTGACACCTAGAAGGACCCGTCAAGAAACCAAGAGCAACCCGGCCAGAAGGCTTGTACCCAGCATCACTTTTCCTCCTCTTTCCTGAAGTCCCCAGCTCTTCCGAGCTCTGCACAATTAAATAATAAAAGACAGAGCAAAAGCCTACTGTCTTTCTGCAAGTCACCAGACTGTGATCTGAATGCACAAGGGAGCTGTGTCAGACGAGTTAGGAAATACCAGCCAAATACAGTCAGTTTTCAGAAGATGTTCTTTAATATTACAGTACTCTGTTCTGAATCTTCAAGTCCCGTTCAAAGCCAGTGCCAAATCACAGCTCTGCTCAGTCTATTAGATTGCCGCGCATCAAGCAGCGACAAAAATGAATCCGGGAAAGAAACACAGAAGCGGGATTTTACAGCAGCATTTTTTCATGCAGCTCTCAGCCTGTCATAAGAGCAATGCTACTTAAATGTTTGAGCATGGGGCTGGCCTTTTTTTTTGCACACGCTTACTTTTCCTCTCTACTGACAGCTTGTGGGCTGTTCTTATCTGCGAACAAATTAATCTGAATCTACCCGAACTTTTGAAATGGGCATTATATTATGCAAAACATGAGCCAGACCAGAAGAGCATTTCTGGAGCCATTCCCACTGCTGGATTAGATCAATACAAACAAAACCCTCTATGACTGGAGGCCTAATCAGTAAAATTGGCTAAAATATGCTCTTCTGAATGATGCAGGTCCTTTTTCCTTTAAAAGAACAAAAAGCGATTAGGTTTTGGAGTACTACTATTATCGAGTATTTACTTACTACACCCTTTTTGTTTTGCTTTTTTAACAGAAAGAGGAACAATTCTCATCTGCATCCTCCGCTGCGCATCTTGCCTGCCGCAGAGCAATCTGCTCCGGTGCCAGGGCGATGCGAGCCCCCGACAGCCGGCTGGTGAAGGGCTGCAGGAGGCAGCCCAGAGCCCCCCGACTGCTCCAAGTTTGCTCCCAAGGAAACTCCCCCTGCCCTCCAAATGGCAGCAGAAAGCTGTTCCTCCTCAGCTGGAACGCCCCACCGGGGAGCAATCCCGGGGCTGGCATAGCTCTGAGCCGTTTGTGGGCTCGGGGGTTAGCAGATGATTCTCTTCTCTTGCGTTGCTAGCAGCTGAAGCGCAGACGAAAGCAGAAGAGGCACTACATGGGACTGCTTCACCATGTACGTGTGTGGTCTTATTACCAAAGGAAATAAGGCACGGGATGTAGGTTTTTAACACTTTCTGTGACTTACTCAAATTACAATTTTGAAGTCCCCACCAGGTTTATAAACTTGAAGTGTTTGAAATACATTACAATGTGCTGCCAAATGAAAAGTAAAAATACTGTCTGGTTTACATGGATTTTAAAATAAATACTACCTGATTTCAAGCTGTGATTTAAAGCACGAACATTCCTGGTTTCTCACAAAACCTTACCACGTGAGTAAAACACTCCAAGGCAGGATTTTGTTTGTAACATTTAAGGGGTATTTTTGAGGACTCCCAGCTTGGTAAGTGTGAACAGCCGGAAAGATCAACCGCTGCTGCATCGTCCTTTCTGAAATACAAAGCCCCATCCTAGCGCGTACATAAAGCTTCGTTCAGATCCAGGGATCTCAGAGTCGGAGAGCGGTTTGGGTTGGAAGGGACCTCAGAGACCATGAAGTCCCAACCCCGCTGCCACAGGCATCAAAACCCTTCAGGAAGCTGCCCGCATGTCCCTGCCAGAAGCCTTCGGAAAATGTTTGTTACCGATTACAAAATCACTTTGTTTGCTTTTTCCTTGAAAGCAGCAGCATCTATAACACTAAGACTGACTGTGTTTCCAGCCGAATAAGTATTATTCTGTCTTAAGGCTCCTGAGGACTAATAAATAATTTCTGTTCCATTTCGCAATCGGTGCTAAGGATCAACATAGCTCAGAAAACAATTCCAGCAGCTCAGCTAATAAAGCTATCCACCGCAACACTGGTATTTCATGTCGCACGCACATTAAATGTTTCACAAAAGCTAATTTAGCCATTTTTTGCTGTAAGGAGGCAGAACATTTGGAGCCTGCACTTGCAGCAACAGGAGTGAAACCAGCCGAGATGTAAACCGGGGCTGGAAGTTTTATTAGAGGAAGATTAATTTTGTACAACTAAACCTTGCAGTAACTACTGCTGGCTTTTGATAATGCTATGGAAATCAATTCTTTCAGATGAATAAAATCTTAAAAGCAAATTTAGAAGAGCTCACGTTGTTCTTCTAAATTTATCTCGCAGTGATTCCAAGCATTTAATTTCTGTCTTAGAAAAAAGAAATCCCCTCTGGTGCATAAAGCCTCTCCTTGTGCCAGCTCACACCTGGGCCTCTGCTGCTGGGAGATGCATGGCAAAAGGTGGCCATCTCCCCTGCCAAGGGAGGAAAATCGGTCACAGACTGCCTCAAACCAAGCAGTAGTACCAGGCAGACCCTCCTGCATGGAAAGGGGATGTAACAGAGCTAATATCCTGCAATATGTACCCGAGCTGGGGAGAGCACCTCCAGCCTGTGCAGTCTTTTGAAACAGTACTGGCACTCGTGTGTTGTCTCAGCTCTTTAAAACAAAGTGCCAAAAGAAACACGAGCACAACAGAACATCGTGCCACATGCCTTGTTGTGCCATACAAACCACTGTCATCTCAGTTCTGTAGAGAAGCACCTCTTCAAGGCACTTGGTTGTACGCTGCTTATCTTATATGGGCCCAGAACCTGATGAACAGCATGAAAACAAAGACCACATGTTGAAAGCAGTCCCTGCACCGGGTCCTCTCTTGGTTCACAAAAAAAAAAAAATACTAATTGGCCTGTCTCTAACAGGGTCAGCAAAGTACTAGCTCAGATGCCTCTCCAGCCTGTAGCTTCTCCCAGTGGGGAATGTGAATGTAAATCTGCCTTGGCCTCTGAGCAGGAGCACTCCTGACTTGCTCAGATTTTGCACAGGCAGCTCGGAGAGGAAAGCCCTTCAGAGCCATTTCAGTGCTGCACACAGAAAAATCTGACAACCCCATACATTTTCTCAGACAGAAACCCAGGGAGCAGCTGACCTGTGCCAGGCTACCCCAATGCCACGATGCTCACAAGTACATTTCTCTACAAACACGCTATCTGCAAGCCCTTTGCCATGCCCTCTCCTAGAATTATGGTAACAAACCTTGCCAAGTGCTCATACACAGGTGTGGAGAGCCACCACTATCAGCATCCGAAAGCTAAGGGAGTATCCACCTTCGTATCTGGGAAGCCTTGTGCCTGCTTCTCACCTAACCCCCAAACCTGGGTGGTTTGGGGAACTGCACCCTCCTGCAGTGCAGAGTGCAGCCAGTGGAAACAAACCCAGAAAACTTACAGATTCCTGTTCCCGGTGACCTGGAGTAAATCTCTGGCTTTTTATCCTAATTCGTTTTATTGACTTCTAACTCTGAGGACCCTTTCCCATGCTCTGCTGCAATCCAGAAGCCAGCTCATCTTGCAGTAGGAGCTAGGGAGCTGAGAGCTGCCTCCCTGCAGAGGAGGGTGGAAATGGGCATCCTCCTCCCGTATGCAGGTCTCATTGGCAGAGCCACTAATTCTCACTGAAAAGGGTATTTTAAGAAGGAAAAAAAAAAAAAAAAACACGCACAAAAAAAAACCAAACACAGCATCTCTCTTATTTTGTGCCCACTCTGATTGTTGTGATGGCTTTTCCCTGTCCTACCCCTCTCCTTTGGGCACCTGTGCAGAAGGGAGCAGCCGGGAGGGCTGGGCACATCGGGTGGGCACAGCACTCTTGGTCATCACAGCGCTGGACCCACAGCGTTCCCCACACATTAGTGCTTCAGGTTCAGTTGCTTCCTTCTCCCCAGCTACCTCAAGTGACAGAGAACTGCTTCAGCTCCTAATGGCCCCAATTACAGCAGTCATAATTGTCCGTATTGAAGTGAGTTTACATTTTTCATCAATATTCATGCATATGACTCTGAAATTAATTTCCCATTGACATTTTTTTTCCTAACGAAGCCACACCATTTGGATGCTCACTCAGAGGCAGGAAATAGTGGAGGCATTTAAAAATGTCCTTTAGTTTCTGCTTTTTAGGCCATTATTGTGCTCAGCTCCGCTGATGACAAATCTCTGTGTTATATTACAAACTCATTTCGACTCAGTCTAATTCTGGTTCTTGCAATTCTAATTGATTTTACAATCCTCTCAGCGCAACAGATGAGCTAACTTTTGGAAGGAGGGCAACCTGTTTCATTTTTTTATGCAGCCCCTCTCTGGATTTGCCTACGGTTTGAGTTATCCAGGAGAAAATACTGCCACCTCCATGCAGCCACCCCGGTGTCAAGAGGGCCAAAAACACGAGACAAGGCTTAAATGCTCCCAGTCACTCTTTTTTTTTTTTTTTAGGAGCATGGAATTATACGTTCCTTTATCACAGCCAGGAGGAGCCTACCAACATTTAGCACCTCTTCTTCCTAATGCAGCCTTTTTGTACTTCCCCCTCATTTATTTACTTAATTAGCTGTCTTTATACAGACGGCACCATTACCAGGGTTTCTTGAAGGACAGCTGAAGTAACTGTTTATTAATAATTGCAAACACTCCTGGCAACTTGCTAGACCCCCCAGCTGGGGGGGAAATACTGGAGCCCCTTAACGAACAGCTAATTACCAGCAATTTCACAGCAGCCCCCATTCATTTCCTTCGGCTCCCTGCTCCCAGCACAAGCCTGGGTACCCTGCGCCCAGTACAGAAGAAGGGGAAAACAGTTTTAATCCTTTCATTACCTTACAGCTCTCCTTAAACGAGCTGCAAGCCCTGCATTTTCTTGCAATTAGGCACATCCTAATGAAGGGAGAGCCTGCCTGCCCTCACAGCCCTGCAGATGGCTCCTGGGAGAAGGCAAACACCTACTGGAGGTCGCCACCTCTCCTCCCTTGACCCCATCAGCTTCCAGAGAGCATCTTCAAACTGGAAGCTTCCCTTCCCTAGGTGAGAGGCTGTCATGAAGGAAAGCATCATTTTCTCTCTACACCTAATTAAAAGCTCAGCTGACACAAGCATTTTCCTTCCACAAGGCCTGCTCCGTGCTACAACACGGCCATCCCCTTCAAATCCCGCCAGCTACCACGGCCCCTGGGTCTGGAAACGTGCTGCAAGCCCCCAAATCTTGTGTCCCATGGTGCTGTCACACAAGGAGCAGGGCCGTGCTTTATGAGGGTGGCCCCACCTCCGACGGAGGCTCATCAGGAGCCATCTGCAACGGGCAGAGCTCTCCCAGTGTTACAAGCACAGAACTGAACAGGCGTAGTGGAGACTGCCAGGGACTGTAACTTCATCGAGAGGGATTATTTATGTGCCATGACACCTTCCCGAGCTGGTGGCACCCTGTCTTTGCACCGAGCTCTCCAAAATCTGTTCGGTTGCTGCTACGCAGCGTTATTTCACTGATGTAGCGCTTGCATCAACCAAAAAATGGCATCAAAACTTTGACTAGATTGATACTGCGGCATTTCAAGGATAATTGCCTGTGCCGACCGTGTCGAGCCACTGTCAGCTGCTTGTTTTATGCTAACATCTCCAGCGTTGTTTCTCCTCGTGTCCATGCTGCAATCGGGAAGGACAACATGGGGAAGATGCGCTGCAGGACCTAAGTCACATAGCAACCACTCAAAAAAAGCCAAAAATAATACACGAGGCTTTGCCAATGCTGTTGTTTTTTTCCACGGGTGCATACCCATTTCTTTTCCCTGGGTACTTCCCCTTCCCTTCTTCTCCCTGCTCTTCACAGACATCCACACGCACACGCACACACACTCTCTTTCCTCATTTCATCATATTTCCAGGGTAAATAGTTGCTCCTTAACTATAATGTAGGTACCGGACTTGACAAGCAATTAAAGCAAACAATTTCCACTCGTCTAACTTTGCCAAATTAGTCATCTGCCATCTGCTCCATCATCTGGCTCTCCTTGAGGTCTTGCTGGGAATCTGGAAGCGCTCGCTCCGACGAGGAGGCAGCAGCAAAGCCTCCAAGCTGGTCGGAGCCTGAGGGATATGGGGGACACGGGGGGGACACGGGGGGGACACGTGGCCCCACGCCGCTCGCTGCCACCCCCGACCAGGAGCCCCATCCCTGCTGCAAGCAGCTCGCTGGCGCCGGCCATCAAACCGGCGAGTTGTGTTAGAAAAGCATTTAAAATTCAAGATTTCTTTTTACAGCCATGCAAATAAATGCCTAGTGAGGATGAATGCACGGCATAGAGGGAGCGTGGCATTTTCTTACCAGCTGCAGGATGCAAAAAATAACTTACTTCACTGAGTGTTTTCAGCCTTTACAGTTTTTCTCCTGATGAAGCGCCGGGCCAAAACGAGCAATTAATAGACATTATCTAAGAGAGGTTGGAGCAGTCTCTGCTTCCAGCACCAGGCTTAGTCTGGTCTTAGATCTACAGCCTGCCTGTTCCCACCTCATTTTCTGTGCAGTGCCCAAAATTAAGCTTGTGAATGCAGCTTCTAACACCAAGAACCCAAATCCTCTCCTACAGCACCAAAACACAGGCTTTGGGGCGTTTCTTCAATGCTAGTACGTTTCCAGAGGAAGGCCAGGTCGGCGGGGGGAGATGATGGAGCACAAGCACACGGGCAGGAGCTGAAGGGAGGGAAGCACTTGGGTTGGTTTTGCACCTCTGCCTTTACCACAACTCGATTTAGGGACACCAAAGCCATCTGCTGCCAGGTTGGCCCCAGACCTCCTCCCCGCCCATGGAGTGGGGACACGCAGGAGCTCTCCTGGGACCGGGGGCTGGCACAGAGCAGTGCCTGCTGCTAAGAAGCAGCCGCCCTCGCCGGCAGCTCCGGCTGCCCTGCTGGGACTCGCCAACAGCCGGGGGCTCTGCTCGCCTGGCTGCCTGCTCCTTCCCCAGAGGGGCCCCGAGTGCCACAAGCATTCGCTCAACTTAAATGCATTTTAATTAACGCTGTACAAACACACCGAGCTGGTGCGGGCACGAGGGAGCGCATTCATTCAGCGTGGGCCGGATCCTCATCCCCAGGAATCCAGCAGGAGCCCTGGCGGCCGCTGCAACGAGAAGGGGATCTCAGTCCTTGCTGCCAGTAGGATATTGAAACACTCGGCCAAATGGGAACCAGCCCTCGGGTCCTGCTTACTGCTACTTAAGCACTGTCTGTATAACAGATGACGCTCAGGAGGGGTAGGTGGGCCGGGTGCTTTTATATCTACCCACGTAAGCGGGGCAATTGCTCACCACTGAAGCACACAGCAACTGCCCCGTCGTTACAGGGTGTGCATGAGCCACTGAAATCTCCCTGGAAATTCCCCTGACATCTCCCATTGAAGTCATTCTCCCTTTGCATCGGGAATTATCGCATAATCCAAAGACCACCTATTAAAGTTATTAAGGTAACTATGGAATCGTAGCACACAAAGTAGACTGCTTCGGAATGATCAACCTCCCCAGATTTTGGCAACTCCACAAGACAAAACACAAGAGGGGGTTAAACAAAGCCCCTGGACAAACATTTGGGGAGTAAGGAAACCCAGCACCCCTCTGGAAGCGTGCTGGGACTGGGAGCCCCCATCCAAGGGGCAAAAGTGAGCCCAGCTTGCTTCAAGGGGACGGGGTAATGCAGGAGATTGCAATTAAACCAAAAAAAAATTGCACTATTTTAGCAAATATGCACCTGTCTATTAAGCTGAAGCTGCACACAGTTTATTTTCATTGATGAAAATAACAGGTTCTCAAGCAACTCCTTGTCAAACAGACAGGAGAATTCAGCTCGTGGAAGACAGCTGAAATGGTAATTACTGAAAGCTGCAAGGCAGGGAAGGTTTCGCCGTGTTGATGCTGGGGAGCTGCGGGGGCTGATGGCACCGACTGCCCAGAGCCAAAATGCTGGACCCCGGCTGTAGGGAGGTCACCAAGTTGAAGCACTGGTCTCAAGGGCTCCTTCCAGAAGCCTTCCTTGAACTGGTGGCTGTGTTTTCCTAATTGCCTGTGGCCACGCAGAGCAACAAAAACCGTGTGTTATTAAACCAAGTTCAGGTATCAGTTTATAGGCAGGAAAAACAAACTTTCAGTAATGGTTCTATGCAAGAACCTTTTTTTCTTCCTATACTGTGTATGTAAAACACACAGCCTGGTCTTAAGCTAGTGTTTTAAGCTGGTATCTTCTGGCACACGCACCCTTCCCCAGTTGTACTTCCCGCACAGCTTCGCGTGCATCGCTGCGCCTCCCCTGCATGGCACCCTCACTCACCAAGCTCCTGCTTTCTCACACCTGCGTGCTTGGAACTGAGAGCCCGGTCCCACAACATAAATACAATCAAAATAAAAAGCTAAACAACCCACCCGCCTATCCTTCAGATGTGCTGAGCACCCAGTCAGGTCTTTTGAGGCCTCTGAGGGCTTCAGCTCTGCCAAACACAATGTATAAAACCTTACCGCTACTGATGAGAAGCCTTTGTCCCTAGTAAGAAGTAAAGGGACTGGTTTTTAATTTTATATCTGTACAGAGGAACATATTTCAATTTATGACTTCCTTGTATAAGAGCAGCGTATTCAGCGCGGTGCTGAAGCTTCCTCCTATTTTACCTGGGAAGCAAGGGCTGCAGGGCTGTGTTGGATGAGCTCCTCCCTCTGTCTCCCTGACTACTCAGAGAACACACAAGCTGGTTCCTGAAATCACAGTCGGGCTGACTTACCCCTTCTCATGGAATTTCTATTGAGTCTCCTCAAGCAGCTTCATTTTTCTGAAGCTATAAGGAGGCGGGGGTGTCGCAGGTGCTGGGAAATTGCTTCCCAAATGCACTTCACCTGTAGTCGATTAAGGCAAAGCACCTTCAAAACCTCCAATTGTTTTCCAAGCCCAACATATCATTTGTTCTGGATTTCCTATAAGGCACATTTATTATTTTTTTTGTCTCGTGTACTTTCAGAAATCATCCCAAAAGACAAGCTCTAAGTAACTGTAGTCAAAACTGTGTATTATGAATTCTTTACGGATCAGTTTTCTCCAATACGCTCTCTGTTAACGTTGCTTGTTCTTTCTGTTGGGCTTCTTAAAATGCACTCCATATATATTTTATAAAGGTCTGGGTTTCTTCCCCACCCCCCCCCCAGAGACTGCCCTTAAACTTCTGGCCATTGATTGTGCCGGTATCAATTTGTAAAGGTCAACAGAAAGCTGCTCTGACAGCCCAACTCAGAAAGCAGTTTTTAAATGAGCTGTTTCTCTTCCTCTACAAAGAGAGATGCCAAGAAAATCACAACTTGAGCTCTTTATTTCACTGGCCTGACCGGTGGCTTTGATAGGCTTTGCAACTCTGATGGCCGCCGACCGCTCCTCGGGAACCTCAGCTTGTTTGAGGGTTTTAAACAACATCATCTGAACAGGCAGGACTATGATGAAAAGAAGCACATTAATTTGCTGCTCCTCCGAAAACCCCTTGCAGGCCTCGGTTAACAGAGCTCCGAGGCTTCGCCGTAAAAACGCCACCGCCGTGTGGGTTTGGCCTTGTGCATCCTGTTACCAGACACCGACACCTCGCATTTCACCCCACAAATGCCCCACAGCTGGCTGCATGCAAGAAGCAGGCTGCCCCAACCTATTGGGATGCTCGCTTCGGATTTGCACCGAAAGAACTGGTTATTTTGTCTGGGGCTGTGATCAAAAGCCTCTTCAAAAGGCTTCCGCCCTTTTTCCCCCATCCCATAGTTTACCGAACTCCTCAAATTTATAACCTCCGAAAGTAGGGCTGCACAATTTATGTCACCACTACACATGGAGAAAACCGGCCGTAAATCAAGGACAACAGTTATATAAATGAGCATAAAAGTGCAGGGAAATGTCACAAGATAGCAATAAAATACCCTCCAAATGGTAAATCCCGGGAGCAGGAGCACCATTAGCTTGAATCCCCCGCTCCCCAGCAGTAGGAGTGTTTCATCAACGGAGGCATCAGTGCTGGAGCTCGCCTCCCTTAATAACGGGAGGGCCTTGGGAAGGCAGGGGGAAGCGAAGACACTGCGCAGACACAAAATCACCAGCCCGTGCTCCTTGCCCTGCATGTATTTTGGCATATATGTATGCACACACACATAATAAAGTTGGTCTGTTGGGATTCTCTCTCTTTTCCTAGCTCTTTTCCCTAAAGTGAGGAACCCGTGGAGGGCTGATCCTTGCTTTACCCGAGATGCTCACCCCACAGCGGCCACCCAGGTCTCCTCTGCAGACGTTGCAAAGCAGCTTTAGCAGACACAGACGGGACACACGCCTTGCCTGGGGAACAACCAGCCCAAATCTGCCAGCCAGACCTCCCCGGGGTCCGTACCGCAGCCAGGGAGGGAGTCAGACACAGCGCTCTGGAGAAGACTGGAGTGAGGCCTTTGTCCCGGTAAGCGGCCTTAAAGCCTTCCACTGCCTTCCCATGAGATTCTGGCCTTTTCCACAAATGCTTCCAGCAGGAGAATGGGCATTTCACAGCAAAACATCCAGAGCTTTGTTGGGATGAAGGCAAGGCGATGCCTCGTACACACCTGGGGCAGCTCCAGGAACAGACTAAACATGAGCCACCGCCGCCCCGTACCCCTGGGCAAATCTCCTAGCTCTGTGCACAAGCTGTTCCCCTGATCCTTTTCGACTACAGCTAGGAAAAATCCCCAACCTATTTCTGACTTCATAAGAGGCCATTTACAAGCACCTTTACCCTGCAAATGGAAACTGTTAGCTCTCTGTTAAAATAACATGTCCCAGTGATGTGCCAAAATAACCTGTTTTCTGGTTCTTAACCTAACGCAAGGGTGAAAAAAAAAAATCAAGGAAAAGGCACAGCAGATGTCTGCTTGCTTTTTTTGAAGACACAGATGACATATTCCCGCAGCCCGAGAGCAGCTTTATATTCCCGTATCCCACAAGACGACATGGTGTTTCTGCCCAAAGCTCTCCCCACCCCATTTTATTTTCGCAAACAAACAGGGAGAAAGGTGGCTGAGTGACAAGCGCCCTGCTCCTCGTGGCCGGGTGGGAAGCAATGGGCACGTTATCAGCAGCCTCATTAAGGAGAAAAGGCCAAGAAGCAATTTTCCAGTGCCGACAACACCGCTCCCGGGGTCCCCGATTCATTAATACCTTCCTCCTCGCTCACTCCACTTGATGATCCCATTAAATTGAACCTGGGAAAGGGGAGGAAGGCGGGAGGGGGAGCCCGGTGGGATGCACAGGGCTCCCGGCATGTGATCCCATCCAAAACTTGTGACCGGGGCTTTGGCCGCGGCCGCACGCTTAAGTGATGCAGGAGCACGTGCGGGGAGAGCGGCTCAGTGCAAATTTCCCCGCTGCGAAATGCCCTTGGAGCTGCCTGCCTGTGACGGGTAAATGGCATGGAAGGTCAGCGAATCTCATTTGGCAGCAACGAGCCCGGCTCTGCATGGCTTCAAAACCCCCTTAAAAACACACACGCCCACCCCAAAACCAGCAAAACCATCTCACGGGGTGCGGAGAAGTTCCTGGGAACAGGGTTCCCTTGTTTTCCCTCCTTAATACCAGCAACCGCTGCGCTTACAGAATGTGTTTGCTTTTTATTACAGGCAAAAAAAAAAAAAAAAAGAAAAAAAAAAAGAAAAAAAAGAAAGAGCACAGCTAGGACCGCTAGGAACAGCTTAATTAATAACAATTAGCTGCAGCACAATTGTGATTCAGGTGGCGTTTTGGAGCATGAAGGAGAAACTTGACACTTCTGCTTGTGTGCACGGCCATAAGAAATTCCGGGCAAAGTTAATGGAAAGTGAGAGGCTGAGCAACGCCGAAATTCAAATGTACTGTAAAATTACTAAATGATTTCAATGTCACAGGAACGCGCCGCGCTGCTTCTGGGATTATCAGCCCTTGCCGAGTTTTAATAACATTTGGTCAAACACCTCGGCAGCACGTCGCTGGGAAACGTCCACGTTTCCCGAGGGAGGGGAAAATCCCTTTTGTTCCTTACAAAGGGAGAGGACAGCCTGCAGAAGATGCCCCGGGGGTCCGACGCCAAAGGGTCGGGGGCCAGCCCCGTGCCCCCCGAAGCCACGAGGCCCCCGCCAAGGGGAAGGACGCCTGTAGGAAATTGCAGTTGTCTGAAGCGGTCGAAACACCTGCCAGTTACGGCGGGTTTCTTGGCCACACTCCCCGCGAGGGGGGCTGCCTCCCAGCGATAATACTCCCCGCCGTAATTAGTGTCACCGCAGTCAGATGCAATTTATGGTTAAATATACACGGGGAATACGAAGACAGTCCCAGCGCCTGCTTTCAAATGAGAGGAGAAAGGTAGAGGCTTCAAAGTGTTCGAGGGGAACAAGGGGAAGGTCTTGGCTGGCAAATAAATGGGGCCTGCTGTTAACGAAGGGAGTGCGGCACCAAGGGTGCCCTTGCCTCACCGCCGCTGCCTTCCTCCTGCTGAGAAATAAACACATCAGGACAAAATGAAGCTAAAAGAGCAAGTTTTAAAAGCAGGAAGAGAGCCGACATGGGAAGATCCATCCAGAGTTGCACCTTGTTGTCAGCACACAACCTGTTTGTGCAGAGCAGCCCGGGGAGCTTGGCACGTGCTGCACAGCCGGCTGCGATGCTGGGCCAGGACAGTCTGGGAGGCAGCCGCGGTACAGGTGTGAGGCCACTCGAAAACCAAGTGTTTCGGGCTCCTTGCCAAGAGCAAAACTGGCATTTTCTAAAATAGGCAGACCTGGAAAGGGGGGGGCTAAAACTGGAGAGGAAGGCGGGTGGCCCCTGCCCCAGCAGAGCACCACCCCCCGGGAGAAGCTGCCACGTTCGCTGCCATCCACTGCCCTCACGTTTAAAAAATCTAAGCCACATTGTTGGAAAACCGCGTCTCAAAGTAGGAAAACTGTTCCAGGGTTTCTGGCAGAGCCTGCAGACAGATGGGCCAAAAATACACTTGTAGCAGTGGGAACACATCCCGCTCCTTAGTCACGTGCAGTGAGAGCGCGGCCCCCAGTATTTAATTCCTGTGGGTTATCTGCAAGACCCCTCCCTTGGCCATGACACATTGCCATCAAACTGAAGTTTGACACGAGAGGTCATCGAGAGTGCCGCCTGGGGCATCGGCCCCTTTCCCACTGCTCGTGTGGGATGAGAAATGCAGCATTTGAAAACCAGCTTTGGACCCCGCTGCATTACCTACATTGGTCTGAAACGTTTGTGGCTCTCCAGACCCAAGGAAGAATGAAACAAAAATACCCCTTCCAGATCATCTGGACACAGAGATCCCAAGAAAACCTCTCAGGCACTCCTCCAACTCGACATACTGCTTGCACATCACCAGACATTTATGCAGGTGGTATTCCTCCTTAAGAAAAGCATCGCTTTCGGCTTAGCTGACTGGCTTGTCCTCAGAGGACAAGGAAAGGAAAGGTCGGGCCTGAACCTGAAACTAATTGCCCCTGCGGTCTCAGATCTTAATGAAACAGATGAAGTTCAAAATCAGGTTTAATGCTTGCTCAGCTTTAGCCTGACGTGCTTCTTCCCAGCAGAGATTACAACTGTTTGTTGTTTAAAATACGGAGCCCCTAATCCTCCTGAAAGGTTGCAGAAATCATCCAGTGTAGACACCATGCTCTGCAAATTTGCCACCTGGGAACTACAGGCACTTACGGAAATGACTAATCCTCTGCTGCCCTTGTCTCTAGATGAAGGGAGGCAAACGTCTCCCACAGGGCCTGGAGACAGTTGGAAGCATCAGCTAGGAATTAAGGACCTGATAGGCCCACCTACGACTGGCACCCCAGCCTGGGTTCAAGCTCGATGTGCCCGGCTCACCTGAGAGTGGGTTTTCATCCCGTCCTTAAAAGCAGAAGACACTTTCCAAGTCCTACAGGGACGTACTGAGCTGAATTCTTCCTCCTGCTCTTCCTTCTGCTCAGGCTGGCGGTACATGATTAATATCGCATCAAATTTGTCTTTTTATAATATCCCACCGATCTTTCTTTTTGTAATGTTCGCTTTCCATCAGGTGACAGTTTTAGTGATTCCTCCTTTATTTGCATGTCCCCTTGAAGAAGCTTCATTTCTCCTTCTAATCAAGTCATTAATTTTCACAAAAATCATTCCCACCCCGAGATGGCTGGATTCTAATTTGTCTCTGTCACACAAATGACAAGTATCACCTCATTGCCATGCTGTGATGTTCCTCCACATACCTGTATCTGAGCAGGAAAAGCACCAAGATTATTTTTCCACAGCCATAACTGCTTTTCTCTGTGGCAGTTTGATTCCATCATGATCCTTCCTTTGGGTACTTTGTAGTAATATTATACAGCTGCTTGCTTTTTATTTCAAAGCAGATCTTGTTCATGACTTTTTTTTTTTTTTTCCTAATGGGAGAAGCAGAAGTGATGGTGGAAAAATTACTTCTCCTTTTTATCTTCTCTGCATCCTGTTTACAAACAGGGGCTCGTGCACGTCTCTGCCCCGGTGCCTGCTCCTCAGCCAGGCTCAGCAGCTGGGGACAAAGGGAACGAAGCTCATCGGGGATCTGCATACAGGGGGCCTGTCACCACCGAACCAGGAGAATTAATACCTCCACCTCCCCTCCCTACAACACGCAGACACCTCAGTCATGAACGTGTAAGAAACACAGGGCTGAGAAACCAAACTCCTTTGCCACTGTCCCATCCCTAATCTCTTTTTGTCCGTGGAAACTTTCTTCTGATAAACTCCCTCCACAAGTGCCAAGCCTGCCTACGGATGGGAACTTTTCCAGGGGAAAATCTTGCTTCGTGACTCGAAGCGTATCTGTGATTTTCTTCTGCCATTTACTAAGGCACTAACTCGATGTTAACATCAAAAAAACCCCGGCCTCTCAGAGATTTGAGGAGCACTGATCAAATTCTCTCTCATCCAGCCCTTCTCCTTGCGTAAGCAAGCCTCAGAGCCACCCCCAAAATCACATTTGGAAAAAGGCTGGGGCTGCAACTCCTGCACCAGCTACTCCCGGCCCGCAGGATATTAGATATCAACAAATTCCAATCCAATACCATTGAATAAATCAAATCCCTCTCTTAAAGAAAGCTTACTCGTGCCTCATTAAAGCTGCAGCATGGTGTGCACACCCTTGAGGACTGCCCTGCCTTTTTGATGTCCTCTCAGCTGTTTTGCTTACCGTAGTGCCTCGCACTGAGCACCACCAGAAGCAGTGGGAAAAGAAAACCGGAATTATTCACAGAGGATCTGAAGACCTTGCAAGTTTCTTTTACTGGCAGCTCAGCAGATAATTTCCACCAGTGGGGCTGGACTGCCTGGTTATACATTCACGTGCTGCCCGGGGTTCGTGCCCTTGCTGTGCATTACCAGCGAGTACAGCACCCCAGGGAGAGGGTTACCTCCCAGTGCAACCGCCCAGTCTTCGCCCTCAAGGTTTCTCAAGACAAGGCCTCTCCTTCCCCACCTGCCTCCTCACTGATATCCTTTCTAGAAAGTGAGGCCCAAGCATTGGGTCCACCCAAATCCTCTGCAGCTGTAAAACACGAGGCTGCCCCGCTTGATCATACCCCTCCCAACACCCCGCGTCTCCTCTCATCAAGCCAAATCTGCCGGGGTGAAGAAAGAAATCTGGCAAGCAACAGCAACGACCCAAGGCACCCGAATTATGCAGCGCTGTCGGGTCGGAGAACTCCTCCAGCAGCCCCGCTCCTTAGGATGCAAATTCAAACAGCCGCTGGTGCTCGCTGTGCTGGCAGGAGCAAGCTCCGAGGCACCAATTCCGCAAATTACAGAAGCATATATTCAATTGCAAGTGTTCAAGACTCAGCTAATGGGGGGTGAACTGTGACTGAAAGGATTGATTTTGTGCAATACCATCTCCCTCCCTCTCCCTCTGTTACAGGCTGTTATTACTTAGTGGGCAAACATTGGTCAAATTTTGCCAACGTGGTAATTGCATAAATCAATGGGAGTTTCAGCCATAAAATGGGAAAGCAGAGGAGAGTTGCTTAATGTGTTTCATCGCTAAAGAAACCAGAGATCAAACCGTGGCATTATCTCAAATCCTAACTGCATTAAAGAAATTATTATTGTTTTTTAAATCAGAATAAAATTGACAGCAATGGTTGTGTTTTGTATTTCTACTGGGAGATGCTCAGAAGGCACTTAATGTTTGGTCTGAGCTGTGATGCAATAGAGGTAAAGCAGGTGGGCAAGGGCAACGCGTATACTTTTTAATATTCCTGAAATAAGACAGGTGGCCACATGCAGAACAGCAGGAAAAAAAAAAAAAAAAAAAAAAAGATTTCTAGATCCGGAGATAACTGCGTTATTTGAAAAGGTTCAATCAGTCTTGAAAAGAAATGTATGAACTTCAGGAAATCTCTTTTTTTCCCAGCTGGGAGAAATTGCTATAATTCTTATAAAGTCTTGTAAGAAATAATGCGAAACAACACCGAGCAACACTACCCGGCAAAAATTCAGATTCATTTTGTATGATGGATTTATCTTGTTGGTCCCCAGATTAAAAACTTTTCATCAGCTCTAATTTACTCAGCCTGACTGCTGGTTTTATAGACACGCAGCAAACTCGGTACAGATGAATCACCTCGCAAAGAGCAGACTGGAGCACAGGCAGGATCAGTCTTTGTACCGGCGTAAAAGCAAGAAGAGAGGTTTCCATGTTTTGCAGACCACTGCATTTAATCCAAAGAAAGTTGAATTGAAATGCAGACATTTCTGCTGTCCTCTCCACCCAATCATTGTTACTGGCTATGTCACTTAATTCTACAGTAGTATGCAGCTGCGGGGAAATCATCTCTGCTAACACATTTATCACTTCAGGTATATTCTGGGGTACCAATATCTACTGACGGTATTTTGCCTTCAGGGCACCTGACTACAGATTACTGCTCCCTTTCCTGTGTGCAAATAGAGGAGCGCTGTCTCAGCAGGGATGTGTTTCACAAAAAATCAACAACAGCATCTCACCCGGGACCAAATTTTGTGCTGAATTCAAGCCCTCTCCCTGGATGGCTCAAACTTGTCTCCTGAGTGCTGAAATCAACCTCTGCTCCTAGGACAATCCTGGCAAAACCCCACATTCAAGTGCTCTGAATTCAAGAAATCTCCAAAATACTAGAGGAAGTAGAAAGCTAATGCCAAGGGGAGAATCACAGGTCCAAAACCATCCCCCCTGGAAAAGTGTTCAGGGGACAGACTTGGGATTCTCGGTAACAAGCCATCAAAGATGTGGGGTGTCTACGCAGGAGGAAAATAAAACAATCCGTGGAGGAATAACCCCATAAGAAAGCAAGCAGGACCAGCAAGGTGGCTTTAAGGTTGAGAAAGAGCAGGCTGGCACCACATCTGAAATGAAGGCATTTTAGTTACTGTTTTTGAAGCCTTTTATTCAGTGACCTGGCAATCAGTGATAACAACAGGGTTTCTTTTCTTATTTTAAACAACATCAACTAAATTAACCTCCCTGTAAGAATTCACACCTCATTTTAAAACTTGAAGCCTTTCTGTGTGTACTTAAGGAGCAGTCAGGCATTTAATCACTGTCTGGATTTCAAGTAGTGCAAAAAAGCTGTGTCCCATTGATTGAAGCGTGGCGTATCTGAAAATACGTTTGATGGAAAGCAAGAGAAAGCATAGAATTTAGGTCCTATAATACCTGCCTCAGAGTGTCAGATCTTAATGAGTTATACAGATAAAAGCATTTTGCAAATGTGATAGAAAATCTCAATGAAAGGAAGGAGATCTTTGAGAAAATCTGAGTCAACTGCTTCCCAAAATTAAAAAAAAATGCTGAAAACCATCAAATCTTATTCATTTTCGGGAGGGTATGGAATTGGATAAATGCCTGAAAGTGTTCTTTTTGATGAAATTAGTGAAAAGAAAGAAAAATATATAACTACGAATTAAAAAGAGTCTCTCATTGAAAAATACAGAATCTTGTGTTCATGTCAGCAAGAAATTTCTTAGGGATTAAGGTTACATTCTGTTTGGGATTATGTGAACTCACTGCTCTGTATCATCTGCACAGCACTGTCACTGTCACCAGGTAAGCAGCATCCCTACCACCCTGTTTTAACTTCAGGTTGTTTGGCGAGTGGATGGAATATACATTTTTTCCTCCACTGAGGGTAATAACAGGAAAAATAGACACATTTCATCTTTGCCTATGCCTGCAGTTTGATTTGGTGTTGCTGTTTGCTTGCTTTGGGCTGCCACAGAAGCGACGCGCCCTCAGATTAAGTTGCGAGCCCTCTGTCGTCGGTGGTGATTGATTTCAACTCCACCACCTCCGAGATCCCCACGCCCAAAAGCAGCCACTTACGTTTTTCATCTCGTCCTCAGCAGAAGTTGTCTGGGGGAGAGAGAAGGACGGGGCTGGATAGAGATTGATCAGCCTGGCGGTGGCATCTGAAGCTTCAAGCTGTGCCTTATCGCCAGGCGCAGCAGGGAGGATGCAGCAGCGGCGGCTTTGCAGACATCAGCAGGGGCTACCTGTTCGGCTAGCGAGTTTTCAAGGGGTTTGAAATGCCTTCGGAGCACTGCTCATTAGCAGAGCGGGTAGCCTTGACTGCAGCCCCTCTGGAAGCAAATCAAACCAACATCTCAAAGAGAGATGTAACAGCACCTGCCAACGTCCACCTGTTTGGGAGGGGATGTGATAAGGAAAAATCAGAATTGAGGCTCCGTTAGGCATCAGCCAGGGCTACTGAAATGAGCTGGGCACACCGATGATGATTTTCTTACACATATTGCTTTAGAGGAGGGCTGGGACCAAATAAGCTGAAATTGGGTTTTTCAAGAGTTGCTCCCAAACTGAAAACATGCATGCTTTTCTGCGTTTGCAAATGAGGGAGAAAAGTTCTTTTCCATCAACAATTCGGTGCTTGTGCCAGCGCGCTGAGGTCGCTAGGAACGGAGCAGTGCTCAGAGCCGACCCTGTTGGAGCGGTTTGTGGAACTGGGTCAAACGCCTCTGACCATGAGTCGCTCGGAGATGAACTTCCCTTATCAGATGCTACGGAGAGGCTCAAGGGAGAAAGAGAGAACAATGCAAGCACAGAGCAGGTAAAAGCCTTGCTTTGGACTAATTTCTAGCAAATCACAGCTCCCACTGCCCATCAGTAAGCATGAAGCCATTTAGCTGGACAGTGTCCACAGGGAACTGCTGAAATCAGGTTTACAACAAGAGTTTTGAGTGAACTGCACATCTTCCACGCCTGACACTCTAAAACAAGCTGCTCCAGTGCTGTTTACAGTCAGCAGCAATAAGTCTATAGCCTCCAAGTCAGAGCACCGAGGAAATAATATCTCGCTCATCACTGCATCAAGGACAGAAGTGAATTTGTGCTGGACCAGCATGTATTTCCATTCTGTGACCGCAACAAAGGTGAGTGCCCTTGAGCTGGTGCAAGGAAAGCCTTTCCATTCTGAAATTCAGATTCAGACAATAAATAAAGCACAGGATTGCTCTATCTCCTGAACGATCCTGAAGTTCAAGCACGCTTTCTACAAGAGCATGAACATCTCAGCCTGTGGATCCTTAAGCTGCTAACTTGGTGAAATAGTGGAGAGGGAGGCACTCAGCACTAAGGTTAAATAAGCTGCTTGGGTGGACGTGGAAGCACACAGAGCACAGCAAGACACGCAAAACCAGGACATTTTGCAGCACAATAACCCCCAGGAGCTTTTTCATCACAGAATCAGAAGAGTGGGTCCAGAAGGGGGCCCAGGAGGTCACTATGCACAGCTACATAATCGCCCCCCAGTATGACCTGCAATGACCTGTGTACTCATACGTACTTTTGAAGATCACGATGACTGCTGGACACATCTCGTCCTCAGGCCGTGTGAGCACCTGAGGCCACTGACTGCACTGTTAAACGAACCTAAGAGCCCACACCTCTCTGTCACAACCCTGCCGACTTCTGCTGGCCATCCCACTCGCCCCTATTTCCTTGTTGCTGCCCTACCTGCTGCTCTGCAGGTTGCTGAGGACCGGGAGCACCATTATTTGTTTGCAGAGCACCTGTGACACCTATTCCCTCGATCTGTAACGCATCACAGGACATTGCAGTGAAAGCATTGGCAACCAAACCATTTCTCTTCTCCCTTCTGTAAGCACAAAGAAGGATGTGCTACCTGCTCATCCCCACCCCACCGCTTTTCTGCAGCTACCTTCTTACCGGCAGACACAGTGAGAAAACCTTCCCCTGCTTCTCTGTTCCCTGGCTTTTGTGCTGGTGACTCCCTCCTGCCCGCCAGACAGCAGCTGAGGACAAAAGGTGCCACAGGTTTTGCTCTGATGTGCACAGTAACACTGCCCAGCTCTTTGCATCAATCCACACATTTTAGAACCTTAAAAGTTAATCCCAGTTAAGTAACATTTGGGTGCAGGTAGGGATCACCAAGGTCGTCCTCATAGCTTCATTTGCCTCCAAGTGCAGCCTGGTGCAACTCCACCATAGTTAATGCCCGAAATTATTTTGTGCCAAGAAGGAATTTTTCTTGGCTGAAGCCTTTTTGGGCAGTCAGAGCCACGGGGAACCTGACATTTGCTGGTATTTACCCAAAGCACCTCTATTTATCAGTCACCGACCTAGAGGAAAACACACAACAGAAATAAGCAACAGGCTACATCCAAGCAAATAACTCAGAGATGAAAGATGCAAAAGCTGGGAGAGCCTCGGGAAACTCCCTGTCAGCTGCCGGGGGAGCAAAACCCGCAGCCTGTGCAGGGGTGAAGGCTGTGCTCAGGCAGATACACGCGTGGCCGTGCCTTCCCACGTGCCCAGCGGCAGCCAGAGAGGGGGAACAGCACGGCCGAGAGCGCAGAGCAGCGTCTGAAGTCTTTCCCAGGTAGCCAGGGAGATAAAAGACGACAGCTACAAAGCACGCAGCCTGAACGGTGAAGGTTAAATATGGGCTCCCACTGCCATTATTTATCCCCTGAAACAGCTGGGAAACTTCCGAAGTAGTTAATATATCACAGGAGCGGAGGAAGCGAGACCGACTGTATAAACACACCTCGGGGCCTGCTACTGTTCCCATTAACTGCCTGTCTCTGTAAAGGTCTGCTATTAGACAGCCTCCCGCTGCCGCCGCTCTGATTGAACGCTGCAGGTAGGGCAGGGAATCAGAGTGAAGCGCGGCTCTAAAGATGACTCACAGGAGGCTTTTTGGGGAAACAACACTGATGTGGCAGTTTGGGGAAGGGCTGAGCAAAGCTGCGGCCACTCGCATGCTCAAGCCCCTTGTTCTCCATCCATGCCCCTGGCAAAGCTGCCAGCGTCACGTCGGCACATGGAGGGGACGCAGATGCGCATTAAACAGTAGGAAAAGTGCTAGAAGCCGAGAGCTGAAATACCTTTTCTTGGTGTTCCCATCACACTGCCCACCAATGCAAGAGGGGGAAGCTGCAGAGCAGACCTCACCTTGCAAAAGCTGAGGGGTAACACTCCTGGCATGCTGGTGCTGCGACCTCAAACACCGAATAGGGTTAAGGTAAACCAGCAAGTTTTGCCTCCCTTTGGGACAAAGCCTGGTGGGATTATTGGAAACACAGTCTGACCTCACACCATAGCATCTAGTGTCAGCAAAAATGCCCATCCCAATCTCACATGTTGCTTGTTTGCCTTCTTTTTGTGTAGCAAGTACCATAATCTTTCTGCTGTGTTGTTTGAGGACAAGCTCATCAACTCAGTTGACCAAAGCTCCCAACAGAGACAAAATACATGGTGGCGTGGCGACGCATCTAAGAGGTAAAAGCAAGTCAGAAAAGCTCTGGAGATGCCGGAGCTGTACATCTGCCCAGCCCTTTGCCCTGGGGCAGCTCCCAAACAGCATGAACCACTCAGCCTTATGCCCACAGGTCTGCATCCATGCAGGTTCTCCTGAGGGCTTACCAGCTACTTGACCTGCCTGAGAAAAATGCCTGAAGCAATTCAAGGAAATTCAAAAGGAAAATATGGCAAAGCTTAAAGCACCTGAACTGAGCAGAAACCTTCCTGCAACCTTTACTCTGGAAGTCACTATTACTCTTGTTTTAGAGAACAAAAGGCAATGCAAACGGTAATACAACACATCACGATGTGGCTACGCCAGACAGATGCCTTTGAAATGAAGGAATGGTGATAATTACTGTGTATAAGCAAAAAATTTGGTTTTACTGTTCAGAAATCTTCTTCCCTTTTAGATGAGGGAATGTAGCATCTGCTCCTAATATAATGCACCAATAATTGAGCCATATAGCATATACTCACGGGAACCATCAGGCTGCTTTATTTATTCTTGGCCAACTGCGTAGATAAACAGATTTCACCGAAAGCGGTGCATACGGAATCCCATCTTCATGGAGAGCCTCTATATGTCTGCAGGGAGGTAAGTACTGAAATGCAACAGAGTCTCCATTGTGAATGCTAATGGCACGAGCAGAAAATGAGGTAGTACCATCAAAATTAACCTTGAATCTTCCCTCTGTACAGGGGACTGGCATTCTGGCTGTCCCAGTGCCTGTGAAGGGAAGGGTTTTAAGGCTCCTTAAGAGCCCAAGCTCCCCAAGTCAAAACTCAAGCTGGGAAGTCCAAAAGAAACATTGGCTCTTGCTTGAAATGCTACCAAAGGGGGCTAGATTCAAGTTAAACAACCAACGAGTGAATACAAGTCCCATGCCCTGCCACTGCCTTGTGCACAGACCATACATTCATATACTGCTTAGCCCTTACTAGAGAGGGCTCAAAAAGATGCAAAAAGGCATTAAAATAAATACAAGCACACAAAGAAATGCAAGTTCATAGCAAGTGGCAGGTGGTTGTTGCCACGGAAGCCTAGCTAGTGCTCATACCCATGAATTTATCTTGCATACAGGTGTTCCGTTTTGTATTTGATGGCCAGCCAAAGGTGGACATATTTTGGGGGGATCCCTCACAGTTGTTGCACAGGGCCACCGGGAGGCAGAGCTGCCTGCATCACCTGGCACTAACTGCAGTAGCCCTACTACAAGCCCTTGTTGCAGGCTTCTGCCAGACCTCTCTTCACTCTCATGCAATGTGATTAAAACCACATCAGTTAGGTAATCTTTCAGACGATAACCCTAACCCAGTCTTTGCTTTCTCCTCTCCCTGTTGAGCTAAATGCTGCTGTCCTCACCTGATGTGCCCAGCTTTCTGCTTACCATCCGTGAGAGCTGCCCCGCTCACAGTGGCTGTTACAGGGAAACCCTTTGCTTTCTCACCCGTTCCAACGCAAGGCGCCAGATGTTTTACAGAAAGGTCCTGCCTCAGACAGGATTTGGTCCAATCGTGAAATTTGCTCTGTATAATGGATTTTTGATCTGTCAGGCTGAATACACCTGCAGCAGCAGTACCTCAAGGAACCGCTTCCATTAACACGGCAAAGGCTGTAAGGTAAAGAGTTTACCGGGTGAATCCCCTCGTGGGTGCTTCAAAAACTAGTTCAAGCTGCCCAATTTAGAGATGATGCATCGGTTCCCTCCAACCTCACCTAAGAGTCAAGAAGCTCCCCTTGCTCCGCGGCTAATGTGCTCCTGGTGCCAGCAAGGGAACAGAAAGTGGAGGGAACGGCGCGGCCACTGCCATCGCTCACCGCCACCGGCCTCGGCTCCTCTGCCCGCTGCCGCCTCGGCTCCATCCCTCCACCAGCAGGTCTTATCTGATTTACTGATCTATTACCCATTTATATTAGGAGCTTCTTCAGGACAAAATTGAAGCCTGCGTCTCCGTGAAAGGCTATAAAGAAACCCACACACATTCAAGAATCATTACAGGGTGATATTTTACTCTGTTAGACCATTAAACAACAGATGAAATACTAGGCTACTGAAATCACAGCAGCAGGGTGATTTCCAAGACACAGCCCTTAACAGGCCATGTTTCTTTTATTCTCAGGATTCTCAGCAACTGTATTTTTTTTTTATGTATTTCAGAAGCCATCATCTGCAGAAAAGATTTTATCTTATCGCCTTGCAATGGCAAATCTATTTTCAGTAAAGAATGGGTGTTCGGAGGCTACCAGTATCACTACTGCTTGCAAATAGTGGTGCTACAACGGTAATTCCTCTCTGAGCGGAAGGATGAATTACATTTAGATTAACAACTGAGGCTCCAAAGAACTTTAAAGTGCATTTCCTGGGCGTTAGTTAAACTCGCTTTGTGGCTTGGATCTGTTCTCCGTTCCCTGGAACTGTGCATCAAGGCCTGTCTGTGCCAAGGGAACGCTTCACACGGCTTCTGCGCTAAAGCAAAAATCACGTAACGCAGCCTAATTGTTTCACAGGAGCATCCTTAGGATGATGCATGGTTTTCTTCCCCAAAGTCCCTGGAAAATAGCTCAAGATAAATTGCCCTGCTCTCGCCAACAAGAGGCAGGCAGCCCCCCGCCGCGCAGCACCCGCCTCGCTGCCGCCGAACCACCCTGCCAGTGGCAGCCGCGGCGCGGGGGCACTCAGGGCAGCTTGGGAGGACCTACAGAGGACACTGAATTTGTGCAGCTTGGAAAAAGAAGGAAAAAGAAAAAAACATTTTGGCTGCAAGCAGCCCCAGGTCCCAAAGCTGAAACTGCATCTCCTGCAGCCCCCAGTAAACACAGCCTCCAAGAAGCTGTGTAGCTCTGCCATGCCCATAAATCACTTGAACCAAGCTGGCTTGGAAATCGGGAAAGCTTCCTGTTGAGGGTAGGACTGGTTACATTCACAGTCAATCCAACCCATAAATACATCATGTTCTCCATCCAATTCCTTCCTGAGGTCCCGATGCTTTAGAGAAGCTTTTATAGGCTCGTTTTACATCCAAACAAAAGCGGTACCTTCCAGGAATCCTTAAATACCTACAGCGAGGATTTATTCAGAGAAGTTTTTACACAACTAACCTTCCTGCATTTCCTCTCTCCCTGCCTCCTGCAAACTTTTGTCTCTACTCAGATGTGTTACAGCAGTTATGTTTCGTGACTGACAATTATCTCATAATGAAAAACAAGTCACAATTAATAAAGCTCAAAACTAATACCTGCTAAACTCATTTAATGATTTAATGAAGTAGGAGAGAGCCTTATGAAAAGATTTTAAAAGCAAGGGACTCAATTTCCAATTAGAGCTAACACTCATTTGAGAGCCTGCAGGCTCCCAAGGTAAGAGATGAGGAAGAAAGGGAGGGAAAAAATGTGTTTTTTTCCGTTGTTTTTCTCCGTGTACTTCCGAAAGGGAAGACTGACTTCTGAGTGTCTCTCCGTGAACTGGTGTCTTCAGGTGGGACCATGTGGGCCACTGGTTTTAAGAGCTCCACACACACACAGAGCACATTGCCATGGTTAGAAACACTCCGGGCTTTTCCTGCGGGTACTTGTGGGATCCAAAACATGGACATGTGAACTGAACCCTTGCTGTAAGCACATCCAGCCTCCTGCCCTCATGCCCTGCCAGGCTGTTGTAACCTCAGCACGAGGTGACACAACGAGCAGACACCCGCTCCGCAGGAGCAGGAAGCACAGCACCAGCAAGTTTAAGCAAATTACTGGCTGGCACGTAACTCCAAAGACAATGCAAGTTCAATTTACGATGGTAAATTTGATTGCCGAACGCTGATACACCTTTAAACATCTCTGCACTCAACCAGCTCCACTAATAAGCCTAAAACTAATTTAATGTTGTGCTATTCATTAATCACTATTATGGAAGGGAAGCACAGAAAGCAGCAGGGAAGGGCACACCCTACAGAGGATTTTTCACAGTGGTACTCTTCTACCAAGAAGTCTGCAACATTATCCCAGACACTACAGCTTAAGCACCAAAAAAACCCTCTCATTTCAGAAAAAAAAAAAAAAAAAGCAGAACTGAAGGAAAATAGCAAACAGTGGGCTCCCAAATAACAGCCAGAAAAGGGACCCAGCTCTGTACCACAGTTTCAATACATAATGGACCCATTTATTCTTTTCAAACCATCACACCTACAAGTGTACCCTATCCAGGATATATCCCATTCTCCATCTGCAATGGTAACCCTCATACTTACCTACTAATTTTCCCCTAAAAAGCTAGTGACTACTTCTGATGATTAGTTCTTCAGGTCTCACTTCCAGACCTGTCAGGTGTCACCTCTCTGCTGTCTTGTTATAACAGGAGTGACGGTCTCTAGCTGAGCATCACAAAGCTTCATAGCCCTACAAGTTCAAAGCAGTTAAATGACTAAATCCCTCTTATCTGCCACAAAACTCTGAACTGCTGGTAGTTTCTTGGGTGAGAAATGCTCCCATTCATGCCCGGGAACCAAGTCCAAGAAGACTTAGTTCCAAGTCCAAGAAGATGAACAGAGGATCTGCAGGATTTTTACAAAGGGAAAAATAATGACCAGAGAGAAATTTGCCAAGATTGAATCAAATCTCACCTTCCATTCCTAACAGACCCACAAACCTCCCCTTGTTTGCTGCCTTGTGCTCCTGCCAGGCAGGAGCTGCGGGGCTGTTCCCACCTGTGCTGGGGCGTCACCAGCAGGGAGCCGCTCTCTGCAGTGCTTAACAGGGTCAGCAGCGACAGAGGGGCCAAGTGCACTCAGCCTGTTGAGAGCTGGGGCTCCCTTCCCTTTTCAGCAGCGATGCTCTATTTTCTACTTCTCACCTCCTGTGCCCACCGAGTCCCCTCCCACAGGGGCAGCCACCAGCAGCAGCCAACTTTCCACGGCGCAGCTCTGAGCTGGGAGCGTGCTCTTCACCAGCCTGACGTTCAGAGGAGCTCCCTGCCATTCAGACCATTATATTTATTATCTGGCTCTGTTATATAGCTCAAAAAAAAATGAAAAATCATTTGACGCTCCTTCATTTTGAGGCTGCTAAAGGTCACCCTGCCTTGCGGGCTGAGAAAATCCTGGAAAGCACAACAGAAATGGCACATGCAGTACTCCCTGTCCACTCTTGCCCACCTTCTCCCTTAAAAAAAAAACACGTTTGAAAAGTTCACAACTCTTCTCCGTGACAAATGCTAGGGCTCCAAGCTCTGAAAGAGAGCAGACGAGCCGCCCGCGCTCCCGCAGTTATTACAAAGCCTGGGGAACCACGGTGCTCCTCACAGACCTGCGGGTGCACGCCGGTGATTGAGCCGAGCTGTAAATTGCTGGAAACTCCATTTACTCGGATGGCTCTCGTCTGGCTCTACAATGATTCAGGCTGCCTCTGTCTTGCCAAGTGACACAGGATTTTATTTGTAGTGGACCTACAGGAGCTTCATAGACTTAAAAATAGAAAATGCTTCCATGCTTTTAGCCGGCGCCACATATATGCAGCTCCTGTATGTGTGTACCCCCACAGCGAAGCCCACCTGCTCCCCACCACACACAAACCAAGCTGTGAAGCCAGCCTTGCTTTGCTCGTTCTTTCCTCTCATTACCCTTTTCCCAAAGTTTTTTATTGCTAGTTCTGTTAATTCCAGCTGCCACCAGGGGGGAAGACAGCTTCAGACCTGTGCAACACGATGCTGCCAGACTCACTTTCCCACCAATTTTCAAGGGCTTGAAGAAATCAGGTGAGTTACAAACACGAATGTTTGCTAACTAAAATGCAAACTTCCCAGCCCAAGGCTCTCACAAGGCTTGGCAACAGAAGTCAAAGCTGCCAAAACAGCAGGTGTAACCTTTTCCAGTCTGGGGCTCCAGAAACTCCACAGGGGAGGTTTGCAGTCACAGACAGGGTTTGCCTGTTAACAGGAAAGCTCTTACTTGTATTTAATGCCCCACCTTGGAAATAACAGATGGGGCGCTACAAAGACAGGCCACAATTTGAGAATCTTGTTGTAGACGGATCCTCAGCTGTTTACAGGGCTACTGTCCTGTGTGTACTGGGTGTCATATATACAACCTTTATATCAAGTGCTTATTTTACCGCATACAACCCTGAATCCCATTCTTCTCTCTGAAGCCAGATGTCCTCCAGAAGAAAAGAACTCCAAGCAAATTCAAAATCTGTTACCCACAGCTACCCTGAACTTTCTCAGCTGACAGAAGCTCAGCACCGAGTACTACGCTGGATGGTGGCAACGCTGGATGCCTTGGACCCCTTCAGCTCAAGGGGAGAAATCGTCTCCCCTTCCTCAGTCTGCAACAAGTAAGACTCGGGGAAGTCTTTATATGGTTTAATCACGTCCTTACTCTACACCTAAGAGAATAAGACCACAAAACCATACATTACCAAAGGTCAGGCAGAGTCAGGAGGAAAGCTGACTCTCAGGAGGAAAGCGTTTTGCCAGTGAAGCAGGGCAGGCACGTTCAGGTGAGAGCTCTGAAGGTTTTTCATCCTGGCTGGCACTGAACACAGCAAGACAGCACCACAAACCTCATGTGCAATAGATTGATGTTTCTAATGCCTTCCACAGCTCCTAGCTGCTCAGAAAGGGGGACACCGTGATTCCACACCCCTCTGCCCCATAATAAAGGTGAACTTTATGCATTGCTTCACTTTGGAGCTTCATTGAATTGCTGACCCAGGATGATTTAAGCATTGAGATGTCGCTGCTTAACTGAAGTCTGTGTGGGATTGGAATCATTACAGAAACATTTCCGTGGTGCCCCAAGTCCCCAAATGAAAGCACCGCCTGGGTCTCCTGCCTGCTCTTCCAAAGCTGTCTGAGGATCAACAAGAAATATTTTAAGAAGTTATTTTCCTTCCCTTTTTAATAAAATGTTCTCTCCCCTCTACCCTCAAATCAAATTTAAATACACAACAATAAAACATGCATTAGTCTTCCTGTCAAAAACTGCAATCACATCTCAGGTAAAGAATAGAGACTCAGCCCCAAGGCTGTAGTTAGCAAGGTTTCATTTGACTATTATGTTCTTCGGGAAAACAGAAGGAAATCCATCTATGCTGACACCATCGAGATTGCAATAGCCAAAACAACACAGCTGTTCTTAGAATATTTCAGATAATGCTCTGCCATTGCTGATGATATTAGGACTGCCTGTCTCTTCCCATGCTCTGCCACAATAACCCGCATGCCAACAGGAATGTTCACCACCCCTCCAGTTGGTGAGCAGCTCCTAAAGATGTCAGTTTGATTACTTCCTCTCTGTGACACTGTATTTGTGCATCGCAGGCACTAGAAACAGAGGCTACTCGAGATAAGTGAAGAATTTGGCTATCCAAATGTAACTGAAAAGGAGGGCAAACTTGGACTCCATACACTGACCTCTCGATACAATAAAGTATGTCAGCACATGCTTACATAGAACTATGCGAGTGGTTTCTGCAGCTTCCAAGTGGCTTTCAAATAGTGGCTTTAAACCAGGCAGACATTTAGGACCAGATCTGCAGACACATCAAGTCCCACAGCACCAAAAAACACAGCTCTGCATCTCAGGCGCAGCATTAGAGCAGAGCATGGATGCAAAAAGTAGTGGTTCACACACCTGTGTTCAGATGTCACTATGAAAACGTTACCTATTAAAAGTGGTTTTTGTTTGTTTCAACAAAAACTAAATCTGCCTGTATTTTAACTCAAATTACAGGTTTGAGCAAAAATTAAACATGTCCAATTTGGGGGGATTTCCCCAAAACCACCACCTCATTTGTTGCAGAAAGTAAAGGTATACACCTCAAATTTCTGTTCCCCTTCTTTTTTTTAGCCAATAACCACAAAGACATAAATACTTTATCAGTTATAGGACTGGTTTTGTCACTTTGGTTTCTTCTGCAAAACCATGGTGAAACTGAGAACATAAGGGACACTTCAGAACAACAAAAGGAAAAGAATATTAAGAAATAATTTATTACATTGCCTTCACTATTAAAGGCGAAGTTATAAAGAGGAAGAGTTCAAATTTAAAACAACGCTCTGAAAGTGATGCCATCAAAACTGGATCTTCAGGTGTGAGATGTCCTTGTGTCCAGCGTTTTCAAGGCCCAAATATTCGCGAGATCAGTGATACTTATAAAAGGCCTATTTGATCTATGACATCTTTCCCAGTGGCATGCCAAAGTTATTGCCCGTGTCACTCTCAGGGGCTTGCTGAAGCCTGAATTTTTGTCTCGAAATAGCGTGCTGTAGTATTTAGAAATGCACCAACAGCCTGGGCTGAACACGCATGACAAAGAAAAGGAGGTTTAAAGAAACAGTCATGTAAGATGCCTCTCCTTTAGATGTAAGCCCTCCTGGCTTGCAGTGAATGATGCTAAATTGCAGCCTCAGACGGTATTTCCCTCAGCTCTACCCTATTGCACAAATGCCAATGAGTTCACTGCACACAAACCAGCAGATTACTCTGCAGTATTTAAGCGTGCCTTGAGAAACCACAGAAACCCATAATATATTACTATAATCCATACAAAGCCTTCAGTAAAGAGGTTAATTATGGATTAAGCGGTCATGCTTGCTCGTGTATCTTTAGGCTAGTAATTCTTGAAACACAATAATACAATCGCAGAGATCTTAACGGGAGGAAGAGCGGGACTCCTCCTGCCCAGTGTTAGCCATCCAAACGTGCAACAGCTCTGCTAGTCAGTTTTGCCTAGTCTGGGAGGGCATGAGCTACCAAAAGTGAACAATTCAACTTAAAATGATGGGTTTAGTGGGGATAAAATCACCCCTAGAGGTATCAACAGGTAAGGGAGGGAGCCAGGCATGCTATCCTAGCTGAAGTACATAAGCAAAATTACACTTCAGCATCTTCTACACATAATTGAACTCAGCCTTCCTCGTTTTTGAATATAGGTTTATGTAGATGGCAGCTTTTCCTTGAAAGGAAGCTGCCAAAAATCCTCATGAGCTGTAAAGGCTGGGATTCAAAGTCCATCCTCCTGCAGCATCCCCCTGCACCCTACGAGTTTCATCCCCCTCCTCAGTTTACCAGGTGGTGAACAGGGAGCAGGGGGCTCATCCCGAGCGAGGTGGCCCTGCCAGGACAGGCTGCGCCCAGGGGACTGCTTTCACGTCCTTTCCAGCTCCAGACTCACCACCCCAATTTGCAGAGGGAAACAAATGCTGCACGAGTTAGGTCACTTTAATGAGTTAGTAGTAATTTGTAATTAACTTTGTACTCGCTGCAAACCATTAATTTGCATCTTTCAAACAGCACTTTCTGAGTACGGACTCGCAGCTGAACGGTGATAGCTTCCCCGTAAGCTGATTTAACACCCTGCTCTGCCGTGCGATACCAGACCCGCAGCAATCTCACATCCAGAGGCCTGGAGGCTGCTTCAGTAAATGCACGCTCTCCGATGTGCTCAGCCCAGAGACATTTACATTCCTAGGCCTGAGATGCCACAGTTTCTTTCCTGGTCAAGACAAAGACCACTTTCATCACCCTGACATTTTCATTTGGGATCCTATTGGCAATACCCATTAAAATAAGCGGTGTATTCAGCACTGGCAAGGTGAGACAGAAATAGGAGAAGTTCAGCATGGTTTGGATGCTGCTCTCAGAAAATCCTCTTTACCTGGAAGCAATTAATAAATAAAATATAATACACATAATAATAAATAATAAATTAACCAAAAAATAAGCCACTGAGGCAACTCACACATTGCTTCCCACACCTACAACTGACCACACCAATTCCCACAAGCCAAATTCACGCAGCAAAATCAGTATTGCTCTCACCCTGTCCTCAACACATTTTTCCTGAAAACCATTTGTGCGCTGTGAAGGAATGTCTTATGATATGGAGTCAACAGTTTAGAACTTATGCGTTTGTCTTCTTAAATTAATTAGGTACCAGAAAGGAAGTCTACAGACCTTAATCCTGGAGAAGCCCAATGAGTGGCAAGGCTGGGATCTTCTAGGAAGGCTCTTACGGTACTGTGCTAACGAGTGCATGCAACAAATACTCGTACTTTTGCTAGTGAACACAGATGTAATGTTTGTATCTGACTGTCAAAGACAGGTTGACTGAACCATTTCTGTGGGCCTTCTGCTCCTTTGCAGCAGAGAAACAGTCACATTGCAATAAATACCCCATTTCTGAACCAGTCTGTATTTCAAAATGTAAGACAGACTATCGGACTGAAATACTGAACCCTACAGTATTCTTGGAAACAGGATTGCAATGATAGAAGGGGAAACGCACAGCAGTACGAGGAAGTCTAACCTTGAAGAGCAAGAGGAGATGAAACACACAAAGATTACTCCAGAAACGCCAAAGCAAAATACCTCAGGAACGTTTCACTTAGCCCCGTTTAAGTGCTCCATGTGTTTTAACCATGCAGAAGATCAGATGTCCCCCTTTTTCCTAACTTTCTCCTTGATCTAGGGCTAGGCTACCCATGTCATTTCAGTTTGGGTCTCTCTGAATGTGAACTGTGTTGTTATCATGGATGCTTTCTTGAAATCAGCTTCTGACTTACCTGAGAAATTGCTCTGATCTGAGAGTGCGAGAGAAATGAGAAGAGAACATTAATGGAAAGAGAAACGCAACAGCACTGCACTGGGAGAGGCATCTACTGGCTGTCATCGACTCCCTGCCTCCTACCCCAAAAGCAGGTGACTGTCTCATTTGTGGAGGTCCCATGGCAGCTCGCCCAGGAGGGCCGAGGAACGCCGCAGGTAGCAGCTTGCAGAGCGGCTCTATTTATATTCCCAGCCAGTGCACCTGGTTTCTGCAAATTTTGCAGTTACACTGCAGACAGATCAATGCCGTGATTTGCTTTCAGCAGGGAGGTGGGAACCCCCTCTGGCACTTCCTATTTTTAAACAACTGAAGTTGTTTTGTATTTCCTAAACCATATTGATCCAAAGGCTAATGACGGTTTTTATTAAAACTCCCTTTTGTTCACTCAGTCACAGAGGAAACCTTGGAAATTACAATTAGCGATATGGAAAATGTTTGAAATCTATTTTACTGTACACGTCTGCTGCCAGCTACTACGTGCAAAACAGAGTGACAGCCACAAAATCTGTCCGTCCTGCATGGAAGCATGGATGGGCTGCTACAGATGTAATAGAGAGAGCTCATCAAGAGTGCAACAGCTACAGACTGGCACGTGCCTTTCATTTACACCATCCTTTCCATCTTATAAATGAACAGTAAGAATTAGATAGGCATTTCAAATATACTGAAAATATTAATGAAGAGCAGGTGTTGTTTTTGGTATGCTCTCGCTGTTCTGTGTGCTTAGGGAAAAGGACACCCTGTTGATCATGTCCTTAGGGCTGGAAGGTAGCTCCTCACAAAAATGACTTAGTTTTCAGTTTGCTGATGGAATGGAAAAAGACATTTGAAAAATAATTTCTCACCCTCACAGCACGAAAAAGTTTAGATCAATCAAAGCATTTTGTGATCATAAAGGGCATTTGTCAAAGTAAAGGCACGGGGAAAGGAGCGCGTCTCTGACGGATCGACCGACGCAAAAAGAACCAAGTGCTGCTGAAGCGGCCGCACCGACTCCAAAACGACGCCCGAACCTGGCTGAGATCTGGCAGAAAGCAGAAGAGAACGAGCAGGTCTGGGACACCAAAAGGCTTTTTGTTGTTCGTTCCCGCTGTGCACAGCAACGTTCACGTCTGCCCAGTGCTCAGGCATGGGCTGTGCTGAAAAAAGGATGACCCCGAGTGTCTGCTCCTGTCACCGTCTGCTGTCACCTGGAGCTGTGAAACACACTTGCAAGACAACTATAGAAGTCACGTCTGGGTGAGTACAAATGAAGAATTACCCTCTCCCCCCCCCAAAAAAAAAAAAAAATAGTTTTCCTAGTCCAGACCTAAAGCACTGTTTCGCCTCCAAAGCAAATGTAACACACATCTCAGTAAAAGGGTACGGCTGGGAATTAACAAGCTAATAAAAGGGACTTTAAGGATGCATTAAACTTGCATTGGGGAGCTCTCTTGTATTTGCAGCATAAATGCTAATAAAATTATAAATCTGTTATTAACTTTTTATATCCCTGCCAAGTGATAAAGACTTGAAAAAAGGCATTAAAAAGTCTATAGATTTAAGTTTTAAGATGAAAAACCGAATAGCCCATACGATGCAAAAATTACTCACACCATATCAATTCTTTGTGCGATTCCCTTCCCCTGAAAAAACACACGCTTGTCTCCCCAGGGAAATCTGAGATTGGTATCTGATACGTTGTGAGGACAAGGGAAGAGGAAAAAAATAAATAAAAATACTAAGTTGACTCTTCCTTTTATAGCTGCTTAAAGCAGGATCCCGGCAGTCGGTGCCGGAGGGGCAGCGCTCCTCCATGCCTTGTTTACCTGGCAAGCCCTGCTCCCCCCCCCTTGCAGCCCTACAACTTTCCTGCTGTACCGAACACCCCAACCTATTCAGCGTGCTCATTGTTTCAGCCGCTAACAACAGGCATCTAAGTCCTACACGTGGAAGGGAAATTAAAAGGACGGCCCTTTGGGACTGCTACGTCTGCTTCCAAACGAATTTAATTAGCAGAGGAGTGGAAAATATTGTAATTGCTTCAGACTTACTGGGATTGGAAGGATTTACAGATGAATATTTCAGGGAACAAACAGTCTGCTGGCTCTGTTTGGGAATGCAGAGTGACAACAGGCAAAGGACAGGGCACTCCAAACCTTGCCGTCCTTTAGGATGGTAAGAGCAAGGCAAGTTGCCAGAAACACAACTAGAGAAATTCATCGGGGAGATGAGCTCGTGGTGCTTTTGGGTAGCTTCTGGCAGGGGCTGGGACCTCCCTGCAGTGTCAGCTGAAGCACCTCATCCAGTATAGCAAAAAACATGTTGCTACTAGAGATGGAAAACTCCACAAGAAACTCTTTCCAGCACTGAAAGACCTCATCGTGCTCATTCGGTAGCGCAGGTGGCACACAGATGGGCACCTCACAAAGCCCCAGACAGAATCCAGCATCAAGAACCAAGAATTCAGCATCAGAAGAGCTCCTCTCTGCTGCAGGAGGTAGCAATGCTATAAACCACACTCCAAAGCTCTTTTGCAGAGGAAATTTTGCTGATTCCAGGGTTTGCAATACATGCTAGCAGCTCCTTATCACATCTCTCAGGGGCTGGAGAGCTCTGCTGCCGCTGGGACCCCTCTCGTCCCACCCTGAGCACACACTTCTGCTTCAGCCCAAGCCATGCTGCCAGGAAGAACTAAGCCAGAACACATCCCCAGACAGGATAAACGCCTATTTGGGCACCAGAGTAAAAAGCTGTATTTTTTTTTTTTTTTAAAGTCCTTATTAGCAGAGAGCTGTCTGAGATCTGGGAACTGCTGAGAGCCATGCAATTTTGAAAAATCAGCTCGTTTAAGTGAATTAATGGCTGCTGAGTAGCTGTTCAATCTGACCTCAAAAGTGTGTGCTGAGGTTTTCAGCTTCTACCCAACAGTAAAAATAGCGGGGCCTTTAATGGACCAACTGATAACAGGAGGAAAAAGTAGACAGTGAGTTGGGAAAGGAAGGCTCAGCCCCGAGTTGAGTCCATTTCCTCTAACTACTCCGGCTGCCTTGAAACGCTGCCCCCTTCCCACTTGAACTGCTTCCTTCATAGCCCCCAGCCATCACAATTAGCTTCCAAATCTGATACTGAATTAGCACATTCATGATTTCACAATGA
Organism: Netta rufina; assembly: GCF_964035555.1. Taxonomy (NCBI): domain Eukaryota; kingdom Metazoa; phylum Chordata; class Aves; order Anseriformes; family Anatidae; genus Netta; species Netta rufina. The sequence goes on from NC_140129.1 coordinate 8,511,739, forward strand.
AAATGAGTTAAACGGGATTATTTTACTCCGCATTTCCCCTGCAGTCATCCAACTAGAACCCAACCGTAACATGCTGCAGACACTGTGCGGGTATTTGTCTCCACGCAGCTCATATACCTACCATACAAATCTGGCTGAAAACCACTTGTGCCTAAAACTAGCTTAATTTTTTATTAGCCTGCTGAAACATCCCTTCTGCTGAGCCCCCTGCTGACACAGCCGGTACCACTCCACCCCGTATCTCAAGCCACACACAGCATGCTGCCAGGGAAAGACAAAACTAACCGAAAGGGGCACTCACGTGGTCACAACGCCCCCATTCCACCACGGTGCTTCCTTCACCTTTCCTTCCTTCAGAAAAGAGGGGAAAAAACGTGCTGGTATTGTGATTTGGCCAAGCGTGGATGTCTACAGCTGTTCCTCTCCCCTCCCCACTCTTCAAAAGGCCCCCAGACCTGCGCTGAGACAAGTCAACATCCAGGGTGGCTCCGCAGCAGTCCCACCAGGCAGGGTTTCTCCAAGGCTTAAGACTCTCATCAGGTGAATGGGAATTTGTCCCTGAGTTTCCTTCAAATTATGTGTATACGTACACGAATAAAAACGTGTCTGCACTTGGACTGCTAAGGAAATGGCGCAGCACAGACTACACATCCTTTTCAGCACTCCCATGCTTGTTTTCCATCACAATATTCTGAAGGCTTGCCAAGGCACCAAAGAACTAGGGAATTAAAGGACTACATTTTATTTACGCTGCATATCTGTATGTAAAAATCACGTAAGAAATCAAGAAGCCACCAAGAGCAACTGGCCTCAGGTCAGTGCCCCCAGAGCTGTGCAAATCCCTGCGCCGAGCCCCGCCATGCAGCAGTGCCTTTCGGGCTTCTGGCTCCCTCCTTTTGGCTGACACCACTGAGAAGTGCCAGTCAAACTCCATTTCTCAATTCAAGATCTTCATATAAATGCACAGCTAAAGAATGCAATAAAAATGACACAACCAAGCCAATAAAAGATTGCTCGATTTTCTTTTTATTTATTTATTTATTCTATGACTCTAGGTCATGTTAAATCACCGGTGGCTTCTCAAAAACCACACACACAAGCAAAATTACCTCCCTCCTTCTGCTTACTCCCCACTAAATGATTGCCCTGCGTTGCTCTGTTTTAAACAGACTTCAAAGAAAGCAGCGTCCAGCCCAGAAGTGTTTGAATATCTAAATATACCATTATTTTGCCTACAGGCTGGTTAAATGGCAAATTAACTAGTGCTTCACAAAACCACGCATTACACACACAGCAACAGTAGATTACTGCTTCAAAGAGCTTCAAGCATATGAAGCTCCTAGTCCCGTAGTAAATACAGACTTTGGCTCAAAAATGTTGAGCGTGAAACACTACACAGCTTTACAACCTGATAACTGATCGTAGGGTAACTGTACAATGAGGCACGGCATCACACCGCGTCCTCTCCAACACCAGCTCCTCATGGCAGCGTGGTCCACAACCTGGGGACTGAGCTAAAAGGTAGCAGGAGTCACCAGCTCTCCACCTGGATGGGTGTCTGCCTGATACCGTGTCTGTTACACTCCTCAGTGCCGTCCCCATGAAAACAAATGCAGAAATGGACAAAAATTACCTGGTTCCCAGGATTAAATTAAACAAAGTTGGAGCTCCACATTGCCAAATACTAATTACATTACTACTTACATAGGCTCGGTGTTAAAGGGGATACTTCTCTGTAATACATACAAAATAAGCTTTCAGGGTTGCATGTTTTTAATCTAATCTAATTTCATCGACAGTGTTTGTTTTCAACAGAAACAAGCAACCACAGGAAGACGGAATTAAAACAAAACAACACAAGGCACAGGAAAGAGGACTCTTGACTTTCCTCCTTAAGTTCCTGTCTCTCTTCACTTGTCATAATGTTTAATTACCTCGTGTCTGTTGATAAATTTCCCTCTTTATTATCAGCTAATCAACATGCAGCACTGACTATGCCAAATTACCTTAAAATGGTTAAAATCAATGGAGTGTGTTGTTTTTCCCCTTTACAGTACATGAAATCCTACCTGAGGACAGTATCAGAACAACTTCAGAAGACACTGGAGATAGCCACCCAGTGCAAAGGATCAATTACACATTTTGATCATGGTCATGTTCTGGAAAGCCTTTGGACCAAACTTCTCAAGCGTCCTGAGGACCAAGTGGTTTCCCTCCACAAACTTACCACCCTCTGCTGAGCAGACAGCATCACCAGGTCACCACTAAGTGCAGCACTTAGATCATATAGGTATGATCACTGAAGAAAAACACCACCACAGAAGCCTGGACAAAGTTTTTCAAGTTGAGTTCCTTCTCTCTTTGACCACTCTCAGAAGCAAAATAGCGCACGTTATCACATAATGTCATTCAGATTTAAGTTAAGTCCTTCAAGTAAATCAGAAATAAATATATTGATGTTAGAAAATTCGTTGCACAACATGTGACAGCAAAATTTCAGAGAGTTCTTGCTGCAAAACAGCTGCAGCACTGCAGACCCTGTTTTGATATGAGATAAATTGACCATAACTAATGTAGTTATTATGCTAACTCTTCTATTTCAACTAATTCGCAAGAAGAGAAAAGTAACGCAGCCCAAATAGGGAGTTTGTTTGTGGTGCTTTCTATTAAAAGAGATTAGAAAGCAGCAATATTCCTATTAATGAGATTATGCGACAGATATGCATTCTTACTCTGCTGACAACAGATATAAAGGCGCATTTAAAATGACTTAGGGCTGCTATGAGAACAGGGGGGGAAAACAACAGACAATCAAGGCTCCTTCACCTTAGTTCTGGGATTGAGCAGTGCTGGGATTGCAGTACACCCTGACAGGATAAGCGGACAGCTCCAGAAAGGGGGAAAAAAAAAAAAAAAGGCAAAAAAAAAAAAGCCTTCTAAGAGAGATTTTCATGGGAAAAAAAAAGGCACTAAACTGTTAACATGCAGTTTCCCTAAAATACCCCAGCTTTTCTCTCGAGAGGAAAAACAGCAGCATTATGTCAGACACTGCCAGCATGCAACTCACTCTGCCTCGTGTTCTCCGCAGCATGAGTGAGCCACACAGCCATCATCGATACGGAGTAAAACACATCCTAGCAGATAAAACCTTGAATATTCTCATTTTTTCCACTGCTTTTGTATTCCAAGACTAATGGATTTACTAGATCAATAAATGGCATAGCACTTGATAAGTCTTTTCCTTTAGAGTTTGTAATTCATTATCAGACAATCTGGCTGATCTGCAGAAACATATGCAGGTGTTTACCAAGCACTCTTCCAAGACTGCTGGTAGTTAAAGAAGACCAGAAAAGAGTTATTTACCTATATGGTCTATTTTCAAGCACATCTTAGAAAAGGGAGTAGTAAAGCTATAATATATCTAAACGAGTATTGTATCCCTGTGACTATGCCACAGACATGGAGAAGTGTTGCAGACCTCATGCAACAGAGTGGCACAATCCTAAGGTCTTGGGGACAGATACACACGCATATATATGTATATATATATAAATATATATATAAATATATATATAAATATAATAAACACTGATTATCTTATGAGAGCATTTTAAATGAACTTGAGATGTCTGCAGGCAGCCGTTACATTTTTATTTCCCCAGACTAGCCCATTTGATGTCCTGCCACCCAAGGCCCATGTTAGATAGGGCACACTATTGGGCAGTTCCTATGTTGTGAATCCACTTGTGCATCACAGAGCAGAAGTTGTGTGTAAAGACTCAACCAGTACCCTCAATCAAGCCACATCAGTTTTCCATCTGAGTCAGGGTAAAGCTACAGTAGACATCTTCAGAAGCAGCCTCGAAGGCGGAACAAAGCTTTGCCCAGCAGCACTGCTGCTCCCAGGCTTGCAGCTCGCTGGATCCGTCTCCCCGGTGGCTGGTGGGAGATTAATTTCCCCGTTCCACTTCGCCAAGTCCACGGCAGTCTCCACAACCACCTCGCCAAAAGCCCAGAAGAAAACCAGAGTAACAGAAATGAATATGAGCACAGGAGACACGAGAACCATACATCAGTGCCAAGATGCTAGCAGTCGCGCAGCCCTCACCATTTCATCATCCCGACTCCCAGCTCGGAGCTGCTTTCAGATACGTGGCGGGCCTTGCCTTTGGTGTCCTGGCCAGGTTATTTTGGCAGGACTGGGCCTGGCTCCATGCCAAGGCATTGCTCGGCCTTGAGATCAAGGCACGATGATATTTGTTTTTCTGCCATGTAGTACCAGCTTAAAAATAAAAATACGCAGACAATTTCTGCCTTTTTCTAATCAGATGAAAACAAGCAAAACTCCCACGCAGATCACACATGAGACTTTGTGGGGTATTAGAGACTTTGCCTTTCATTCTGCTTTTTTAGTTTATTTTCCTTTTCTATGAAAATACTGTCACCTATGTCAACAGACTTTGGCCAAAAGCAACCAACTGTGAAATCCTCGCCGAGCTGTTTTCAAACAGCATTCTTCACATGTTACCTTGCCAGATAAGACACTCAGACTACTGCAGTTCAAGAACCACTGAACTCAGGGGCCAGGGGTTAAGTGTGGGAGCACGCTTCTTCTTAGGGATAAATAAACTCTTCCACCCCAGCCACCCTAACTAAGGATGTTCTAATGCAGCACAATTTGTGGATGAAAAGATTTAAGTAAAATCAGAGCACGCACTGGCATCGCCTGCCAAATACCAAGGGAAGAAAAATTAGATGGGAAACTGTAACAGACTTAGCACGTTGGACACCAAACTGATCCCCACAACAACTGGCCTGGTGCGCCAGCGAGGCAGAAAACACACCGCAGGCTCTTGTCCTCCTGGTCAGCAGGCCAGAAAACTAATCAACAATGAACCAGGAAAGGTCATTCCAGAAATAACTATAAATCCTTTAAAAGACCTTAATAAACCTCCCGAAGCAGCAGCAACAGCCAGAAACTGTAAAACTGCGCGGCTGCTTTATTGGGATATAAAACTGGAGAGGAGTCAGGGCAGGAGGCGAGCGATGGGTCAGGATAAGCAATGGCAGGTGCTGCTGCTTGGTGTTTTAAAAGGCTGCTTCTAACCGTGCCACTCGTGGAGCTTTTGGGCACCTGAACTATGCACAGCGGTTAAATTGTGTCCGTGGGACTCCGGAGGTTAGGGCTGAGGGGCTGCTCCAGTGCTGGGGGCTTCCCTGCAGAGGTCTGGAGCCCACGGCCTCCGCCCCAGGTCTCTGATTGGGGCCATACAAACACAACCACAAATCTCCTCCACGTGTCCATCAACTTCGCTATCAATAAGCCACGGCACGCAAGGGCTGGGGAAGTAAATACCCATTTCTAGACGTATTTGATTAGGACCGGTCAGACTAACTTGGACAAAGACCTTTACACCCCAAAGACCCAGCATTTCATCCGAAACATCACAGGTCGACAACGGGGAATTTCCCAAGGAAATGGCAAGCTACATAGTCCCAGGGCACAAAAATTCCATTAAAAGCTGCCAAATCAGGCAAGCCAGAAACTTGAACTTTGGTCCTTTCTATCCCAGATCATTATTCGGGTTACGAAGGCACAGTTACTTCAGAATAGTTTTGTAGTAAGTCCTATGTCTCCGTAAAGTCTTTAGGCTTAAACAAAATGACAGATAAAGCAGCTTCTACCTACATGAGCTACTTCTAAACACAACATTAAGGAGCTTTTGAAGAGCTTAGGAGAGTTTTCAACAGAGAAAGAAGAAAGCTTTGTGGCTCAGAGGGGTGACGTTGAACAGTTTTGCTGATACAAGAGGCCAGGTTGTTCCTGAAGTGACCAAATGAGCAGAATAATTTAAATTGCCCACCAGAACCCCCAGGTTTTTCATCTGACAGCAGCAAATAGCAGCATGCTTGCTTGCTTGCTTGGACAACGTTACCTTTTACCGTGTCGTTTTGGCAGAAAACAGGTTAAATAAATCTTGACTCTCCGTTGAGTTCATTGCAGCTAATGACTTTGAACTTGAAGGCCTGCTAATGCTAAACAGCTATCATCAGGCAAACGTGCTGAATTGCCACAGGAAGGAAAAGGTGCCTTGAAAGAAGGAACGGCACGGATTGATGCCAAGAAAACTGGACGTCAATGAATATTGTTGGACTGGTCTGCGCAACACCAGGTTTCTGGCCCAGACAAACATGTTTCCCATCTACAGTATTTATCTCCTGCCAATATAAATCCAGCCAAACTGGCTCCATTTAATTCTCACTCAATATGTCCTTGCAGAAACAAACAGAGAGAAGAGAAGTCTTTATCAAGAAATAGGCCTGCATAAAGCAGAGTGACTATCAGTCTTGTTTGAGGTAATTATCTCACCATTTCAGGCACTTCCCTTTTATCGACAACTCAGAGGCACTACTTACACAGTAAGGACCGATGACACAAGGACCGTAGGGCTCAAAATTTAACAAATCCTCAAGCACAGCCAAAATCACTTGACATCTGTTGGTTGCTCTGGGTTTCTGAAAGGCAGCACAAAATGTGCCCTCACTCAAAACGCCAGGAGTGTTGTCTTTTCCACCAAGGCAAAGATTTCAGGCACAGCTCTCAGAAGCTGTTGAAAAACACATGGATTAGAAGGACAGGGCATATTTTGCTCTCTGATCACTTACGGTCGGTACCATCCTGCCAGCTGCAGTCACACGTGGGCTATGTGAAGACTTACCCCAACATAAGCCAAAAAAGAAACACAGTTCCACTATGCACAGAGGTCGAGAAGCTCCACCAGTGTTTAAAATGTATCTTCAGGACAATGCTTCAAATCCTATCTCAGAACTGACAGTTTCTAAATGAATGAAAATGATTTCATCAGTTGTAAAAACATGCAGTACACAGCCAGCGATGCACACAAATGACACAAGCATTTCTGAAGTGTGAAGGCGACATTTCCAAAGTGCTCCCCATCAACTCCACAGCATTTTTCTGAAATCCACAGCACATTCTGAGAAATGAGAGAACATTGAGGCCCCGTCCATGCTACTGAACAGCACAGTATTTATTTCTGACATTGTGTTAAATAAACTCTCATAACCGTTGTTTCTATCATAAAGAAAAACCAAACACATCAATGGATCCCTAGTGGATAGAAAACTCAGCCACAAGGAGCAGGTAAATAGAAACTGTGAATTAAATAAAATTACTTTCTCCCCCTCTTCACATTTATTTTTTCACTAAGGCATAAAAAAAAAAAAAGCTTGCTTTTTACCACTTTTGTCTTGTTAAATCCTCCCAGAGGAGGCAGAGGGAGCAGCACAGCAATAATCCTAAACGTGGTGACGTTCCTTTGGCTTCCTCCTCTCATTACCCAACGCCAGAGATCATACCAAGGATTCGGGGACAAAGCACCCTTTTTTTGAAACAACCATCCCTGTCAGTAATTTGAATGAACAAGGCAACAGAGATCCCTCCAAACCTGTGAAGTTTTTACAAATTTAGCTTCAAGTTTCCTGCAGGTAGGTGGGCGTGTGCCTGCTTCCACAAGGACACTTTCGGTACCCTCTTTGCTACGTTATCACCGGCGTGCCCCTGAGAGGTTTCAATGCCCCGACAGTTTGGGAAAGACTAGATTGAGAATTGTCTCGAATGAGTCACCCTTGCTTACAAGTGGGGGTCCAACGCTTCACTGGGCATATCTCAATGGAAAACATGGTTTGAGAGCCAGTACTTGCACCACCTGTAGTGTCAGCCCATTTTAATCAAATGAAACGTGTTCCATGATTTTCTAAGAGATCACTACTCACAAAGAAGTTTTCTGCTTGGTAACTTTGCTGCCACTCCGCAGCACCATGCTTCAGCAAGTGCTCTGACTGTGAGGTTAGCAGTGAAATTGTTCGTAAGTGGATGTAATACATTCTGGGACACGTACTATCGGCTCTTCTCTTTGTGGAGAGGCAAACACAATTTTTCTGCTGGAGCTACGCTTGGAAGACTTTCTGAAAAATCTTACAGCAATTAAGCTAATTTATCCCTGCCAAGCAGATGCCAGAAATTAAAACTTGCAAGAATGACAGACTTGCATGATAGCTAAAGACAGAAGAAAATTGCAAGATCCGAGATTATCATTCTCTTGCCTGTATAGAAATGATTGTAATTATTGTTTGGTTCCCAACTATTCTGGGGCAGGCACCAAGGAAAGACATCTATCAAGACATTTGGATTCATTTAGGAGCCCTGCTCTAAGGGGTAATAAACGCGAGGCTAAAAATACCATTGACATTTCAATATTAATAATGATGTGTGCTCAAGTATCACTGTAGTGATCCTTCTGCAATAGCGTCGCAGTGTCTCTGTTTACTGCTGGCTTTCGTTTACCTTGCAGCTTCAGGAAGGTAATCGGCACGGTGTAGGAGTCTGAACCACCGCTTGTCCCAAGATTGTCACTCAATCTGATTCCGGAGTACAAATGCCTTTTAACTTGCCTGTTCAGTCTGTACTTTACATAGTATCTATCGTACAAGATTGTAAGAAATTAGAAACCGATACAAGATACGCAAGTCGCTGCTGTAGCTACTCCCAAGATTGGTATTACCCGTTCAACCTTGCAAAGCAACATGAAGTATGAGGAAGCAAAGATCCCAGTACTTCTGACTCCTTAAAATGACTACCAAAAGCATCCCTCTTGTATTCAACTTTCCCTGAGCTTTGAGGAAGTGCTTGAAAGGTGCTACAGATGCTGATCTGAACACATGCTGGTTGAGCACTATGTGCAACCGTAGCTCCTATTGAAATAAAAACCCTCTCCTAACAGCAGAATTTCATTGACCCCTCACAATATTGCCTAGCACTCAGTAAATAAAGATAGCCATCTTCTGACCTGCCCCAAACCACTATATTCTGACTTTCATCCCCTGCACCAAAAACAACAGGTGTAATATTACTATTTTTCATCTTCGCCCATTCTACGAGAACCAGGCATCCACAAGGCAAGAGGTAGCCGCAGGGGTGCGATGCCAGCACACTCAGCACCTCCTGTAAAGGTGATGCGGGACAGCAGTAGGTTAAACTCTGCCACTTTCGAGTCCAAACCTTCCTCCTCCCCTCCCAGGTCCAGGCACATCAGGTACGCTAATCGTTCAGAAAGAATCAACGTGGAGCTTGATGCTGCCACCATCAGACCGGTGCCTTTCCACATACTTTAATGAAGAAGCCCCTGGACTTAACATTGATTGAGCAGTTTCTAGAGCGGGGATGACAAAAGCGTATTTATTCCCCGCTGCCTTATTTTAATCCCTGCGTTTTGCAAATTCTTTGTAATTATGTATGCGGTTCAGTTTTAACTGTATCACCCTCTCCCAGAACTGTGAGCATATTAATAAAAATAAATAAGCCTGGCTTGCGAAAGGAGCTTTAAAGAGGTGGATGTCCAATTAAATTCCCAGGCTCCTTTGAAAATCCTAGCATTTTTCACTGTCAGGTGCCATTAGAATAAGAAAGGTCAGAGCCAAAACAGGATCTCGTGTAATTCCTTGTGAAGAACGGAGTCTGCGACCAGAAAGCGTTAGGGGATGCGGCACTGAATGCTCCCCAGTAGAAATCCAAATTTGCTTTGCTAAAATAGATTCATTCCACTGTAACAATTATTTGCCACAGCTAGGTGAGGACAAAGTTTTTGGAACATTTTCTGAAACTTTTGCCAACGTATTGTTCAAAGGCAGACCGACAGAGGTTGCTTCTCGATTCCTGTATTAACAAGCACAAAGACAGCGCTAATTCCGTCCGTCTGAACGGCATACACTTGGCAACCAGGAAAATAAATGTAGACAGAAACGGGGACAGGAAGACAGATGTTTTGTATTTATCAGCTCAAAGAAATGCTTCATGCGACCCGATCAACAAAGCCTTGTGGGCTGTTTTTATAGTGTAGATCTATCTGGAAGGTTAAGTGAGAAAATGAGCTTTAGAAATATTACTGCTCAGTGCGCTGCCGCGGCGCAGCCACCGAGCAGGATTACGCTGCGCCGAGCAAACAACATCAGCACAGGAGAGAATCCCATTAGCAAGTGAGAACCCGTGGCCTTGTTGCGGGTGCTGTTTGCATATATTGCAATTGCACAACCTTTAAAACTGCAAATTGGATTTAGTTCTCCCCTGGCTACCTGCCCATTTTTTTTTTTCAAATTGATTTATTAATGTCCACTGTTGCTTTGCAGTTTTATCCTTTTAGCAATAATAGATGTAATATATCACAAAAACAAATTTTTAAGAGTACATCATTAGAGTGATGTAGCGCTGGTAATAAACCCCTTCACACTTGGATGAACTTAAATCAGTTTCTCTTTATTGATTTTTGGTCATAACATAATTTTAAAGTTCAACTCAGTTAATAAAAAAAAGATTTGCTCTGGTGTTGCGCGTAAAATACTTGTGTTGTAAGTTTTCGCGTCATCTGTTGTAAAGGGCTTTACGGATTTATACGTTCCCTCAAATGAGGGTTCGTCACTACACAGCCTGCCTTATCTTCTTCTCACTGACCTGCATTTATCTGCCCAGCTTTATCGCCGCACAGCTTAGCGCACAATAGATCTTTGCTCTGCAACCATCCATTTGAACACACGCAGGCATTTTATCTTTCTAGCAGTATTTTGAATAATGGTCATTTGCATTTTTACCCAACTGCTACTTTTCCAAGCGCTGTGTGTGGATAAAACCAATTGTGTTGGGACCCTTATTTTTGTTTTCTTCCAGTAGAAAAGAAACAATTCATTTTTTCCACTTAGCTATTTTGAGATTTTTGTATATTTTATATGTAAACATAAAATAGATATTTTTTTTAAAAGAGTAGAATATTTGCAAACTGTTTTTTAGTCTTTCAAAAGTACAGTCACCCAGACAGAGTACGTTCAGGACAGCTGACCTTCAGGATTTATCGGCGAGGGAGCATACGGTTTGCTATGGGCATATAGTGCACCACCTTCGAACAGAGCTCATGGGTCTTTATGCTCTCCACCTTGCCCATCAGCAGCTCTGAGCTGTAATTTGGGGGCCTCTGAGCCCTCCCCTCACTTAAAATCACACTGGACGAGCAATCTGCAAGGCTGGCTATTGCTCAGAATACTGCACAAGCACGGTACTTAATTAGTTTCCATTCTCTCTCGTTTAACACATCACAGAGAGTCTCCAGACTGGTTTCTTACAGACATGAAAAGAGGGTGATTGGTGCTGGGCAAGACTGCAAAATTGGTGAAGACTGATAAGGGATGTTGTGGTTGAAAAGAAAGGCCAGACTGTGACCCCAGATCACTTCAAACAGATGCTGTGCGACAAATTTATCAGCCCAAGGGCTTACCTAATCCAGCGTTTTGTCTCCAGATATCCTTGAAGTTTTTGGAGTCGGCCGATACATAAAGCAAGCAAAAATGAGATCACTTGGAACCGGTGGCCCATAAGGAGCCTGTGATTAATGAAGCGAGTGGGTTGCCTACATCCTGGATGGTGAATTAGTCACATATACATTCATCTAAAGGGAAACCTTGGGCCAGGGACTTACACATTTACAGGGGCTTCATTTACAAAATTTGTGTACTTAATAACCAAAGAAATTAATAGCCAAATCGTTATCATCCATCTTAGGTGCCACCCACCTGAACAAACTACTCTGGTAGCAGTAAGGGAAGTCTCACCTCAATACATTAGTGCTAACCTCAACTCAAGAAGAATAATTCATCAGCCAGTAAGCACATACTTTTGTTTCTCTTTCACTAAAAGGGCTGTTTGTGTACGATCTTAACAAAAACATGCACACAGATCCATGCACACCAAAGAGCTGTATGCAATATTCAAATCAGTACCACGTACACGTAGTGACATACAGGGAAACTCTGGGAAGAGAAATAGCTTGTCCTAAGGTGCCTTGACTGGTTAAACAAGGGCAGAAGGAAAATTAAAAAATAAAAAAGTTTTTTTTAAGTTTTATCTTTCTAATTTCCAGTCTGCACCGCTCTTCTCTAAATGCATTTAGGCTTCATTCCTGCCTAGGGTTATCCTGGAAGATTTAGAACTGGAGCCTGTAAGAAAAAAACATCCCCTACATGGCACATAGCATACAACAAGAACGAACACTTCGGACACAGCCTTAAAAATGAAAGCCACAAAGCACCAGGTGGGTGCGTGCCCGATTCCCCCCAAGCAGGGTGCTGCAGTCACCAGAGCCCGCGCCCCGCTCCTTCCCAGCCAGCTCCGTGACGAACTGCTGCTAATGAGGAAATCCATAACCTTCCCGCAGCAGATGCTGAGGAAACACTCTTTCTTGATATGTAATGGTGTATTGATTTTTAATTTAAAAATATGCAAACATGACATTTGCAATAGTGACTCCGCAGACACAAAAGCTGTATTTTTGGACTTTTCGATCTGTATCAAGGTTTGCAAGCTCTTGCCATCAATAACTAGGCTAAAGAAACCCAACCCTGCACGAGGGGCCGTTTGCCTACAAAAGTAGTACTCGCCAGGGATTTCTCCCAGAACAAAAACACTCATGAAAAGCGGATGTAAACAGGCGCACGTAATGAACACGTCAAAGCTGAAGGTTAATTTGACAGCGCTGTGATAAAGGCATTGCCGATGGGGCAGTATCTCTACCTTGCCTTTAAGGCAACATCTCCTGTTATAAAACAGGATCGAACAGCATCACTCAGGATCCTACCTCCCTTGCTGGATGTATGCCCCCAACATGGGTTGCTTCCCCCTCACCCCTCCCCTCTTTTTTTGGAAAGGTGATGGTGGAAATGCCAAAGTGGATTTGTCATTAGCAAGAATGAGACTTAAAAAAGTATGCTTTGCACCTGTAAAAATAATTCGTATGACTGACTCACTGCAAAAACGAAAAAAAAATTATCATCACATCCATTTTCTGGAACGGGTCCTTAAAAGCGGGGAGGAAGGAGGGCACAGAAGGAGCGCAGAGGTCACTGCAGCGCCAGCAATGCGTTTTCAATTAAAGAAATCATTCTGGCCACGCTGTACAGCACGACCTATGCCCGCTGGAAAGATGCACCAAGTCAGGGGAGATGAATTAGAGGCTCCCGGAGCAGCACAGCAGGGAATAAACAGGGCCAGAAGAGACGGTGGTACCAAATCCTTGCCCAGGGCTGAGACAAGCCACTTTTGTGCGTACAAGCCCGGGTTTGTGAGCAGCACAGTCCCAGACCCATTCCCTCTGCCAGGGGGATGCTCAGAATTAGGAGGAAGGGGTTGCTGCCCCCTGGCTGGGCACAGCTTCTACCCGAGCCATCACCTGCTAAATACAGGCGGGTGGAAATGCCTTATCCCCACTGAGCACCACTGCTGTCAACGCAAAAAGCAAGCTAGGTAATTATTTTTTTCTGCATTCTGGATAAATCCCATAATAAGTGCTTGGGAAACCACTGAGGAAATACCCATTAATTCAGTTCATTAAATGATATCTTGATTTCTTACGAACAATCATTATTAGCTCAAAGACACGTGGGGGAAAAGAAGCAGTGAGCTACTCCTGAACGTCGCCCTCACCGCTACCTTACAATGCAGAGGCAAATATTCAAGTGCCTTTTGGAGTCCCCTTCCCATTTCACATCACTGAACCTCTTCTTTCCTCCAGCACATACAGATTCGTACCTACAGTAGCAAAGACAGCTCTGCCCTGTGGCAAACACCAGCCCGACCATCGTATTTACAAAGAAAAACAGTCCAACAGAAATAATGGGGCTGCTTTGGGGCAGCCCCCCAAGTGCCACTGCAGCAGGATGACAGGAGGAGGTAAAACACAAGTGCATATGGGACAACCAAAAATAACAATGCTCAGAGAAGCCCACAGAGGAAACCTGTGCCTATCTATAAACTCGCTGCTTTCTGAGCACACCGTTTGCTTGCAGGCAAAAACCTGGAAGAGGTGGCTGGGTTAGTGGCAAACCACCGAAATATGGCAGAACAGAAGAAATACCCATAGGGGACATCTGCAGCTGGGATAAACTGGCTCGGCTTCCCTGGCTTCAAAGGAGTGCCATCCGTTACACCAGCTGAGGATCTGGCCACACATTTATTTTTCAATTCTTTGCTAACGTACTGAAAATATCTTCTTGGAATCAATGTCCTGTAATAAAACACCATCCCAAGAGCGCACACTCTGAATGTCAAGGAGAGGAAAAAAATACATCTTGCACAGACTTATGCCATGTTCATAATCATTCGCTTAATTTTTAAGCAATTCAAAAGGAAAAATATGCTGAATATTTCTAACGATGTACCCTATAATCTTACAACATATTTAGAATAGGAAATTAAAGCTGAGCTAAACTACCAATTGTGTCAGCAAAAACAGCCTTTCATGGCAAAATGACAATTTTCTGTCTTTGAAAGCTGCCTTTTCCAGTTCAAAAAAATAAAAAAAATATAATCAAGCAGGAATGAAAAGTGTTTTGCCCTTTTATTGTGCAAACCAGCAAAAAATACATTCCCTCCCTGCAAGAGCTTTTCCAAGCCAAATCTGTATTTTTTACTGTAACTCTCCTAGAGATCACTCATTTGGTTGCAAAACATGAAAAAAAGAAAAAAAAAAAAGCATTTAACTCGACAAAGGCAAATAATCAAGCTATCGTCATTTTAAACAGCTACAGGTTCATCCAAATATTCAGCGGGTTTATTTTTACCTTCCTCTAAATGCTCTCACTGCGTGCAGCTTGACCCCATTGTGTAAAATGGCACGAGTCCATCTGACTTTAGCACAGCTCGTGCTCAATTTGTAAGTCGCCGGCCCTCACTACGAGGAATGTTGAAGGACTCCTTTAAATGCTGCAAAGTACAAGGTATCAGCATGGCACAAGCGATTTAAAAGGAGCATCGCGTTAAACAGCTTGGTAACCCCGTCATTCTCAGCTCTGCCCCATGCCCCTGTGGCACCACAAGCATTTCGGTGCAAACCTTGAGGCTTTTACAGTCTGGCAGGGAATTCAGTTTTGTTTCATTCCCGAGATTCTTTGGGTTATTCTGTACGAACAGAGACCCTCACCCCAGGCACACGACTCAACAGGAGACGTAAGAGCACGGTTTCGTAGGATGATTTCCCCAAAATGCTTCTGCACAGCTGTGTATTTAAATGATTTTCACTGCGAGCTCATGATACTCTCTCATTTACGTCCTAGCATGCTGCCGAAATCACAGCGCCTGTGACCCAGGTGCCTGTGAGCAAGGTCTGGTACCAGCACTCTTTAGGTGCTGGAGGCTCTAAAACAGAGCAACAAGTGTACAGAGCAGCCAGTTACTCGCAGTACACAGATAATGCTCTGTTAGGCTCCTGCAAGACCCGAGCAGCAACACTTCTAGCCGAGCTGTGAGTCAGTGAGAATGGAGAGCAACTCACAGAGCCAAGGCTGTCGATAGAAATAAAAATCGAGTGACCTTCAATTGCTAACTCAGCACAGGGGGGCATAAAAATTGGGGAGAGCAGAGTCCAAAGCATTAACCTCTTTCCAAGGAAGAGCAAGCAAAGAAAAGGCAAAACAAGCACTCGGATCTTGCTGTCCTGCCAGGGCCGGCTGACCACAGCACCAGGAGAGGCAGGGACCATGGCGAGGGCCATCCAGAGGGTGCAGGAGGTGGCAGTGACAGATGGCTCACCTGTGTGTGGCTCTGAAGAAGATGCAAATGTATTAGGGAAGGGGTGGCAGGGGGTTCCGTGCGTGCTGCATGGGCAAAGAGCAAAGCTTGGGGCAATCGTGACCTCCTGCCCTTTATTTTGGGCTAGTGGTTTTGCTACCACACCTGCCAGCAGCATGCCTGTGCCCTGTGGGTAAAGCACGAAAAGAAGCAGCTTTTAGCCTGGCTCTGCGTGGGTCTCCTTTAGCTTAATTCAGGAATAAGAAGGTCAGACCCTAACAAAAGCAGGTATTTCTTCGCCTGGACAGCATTTACTCCTGTCCTTTAGCACCACTTAACGAACCACAGCCGAGACTCCACAGCATTACAGGGGTCCTGAGGGCACACCACGTCTGAACTGCTGAAAACAGAAAAGCAGCAACATCACTTCATCATTTGAGATGTGCTCTGCCCCCCGTGTTATCCTTAACTTTGGGCTAGCATAGTTCCCAGTGTGATGGGCGTGTGAGCTTGGTCTATTCCACCAGCTGCATTTCAGGATTCAAACGCCAGGAATGCCAGAGGAACAGAGGACAGAGAAAAAGAAAAGCCGTTTCAGACAGTTGTGCCAATATGCAAATCCCAAATTTGTTTTAATGACTTATTAAGAACAAACACTGGGGGGAAAAAAGTTGAATCATGGAAAAAAAAAAAAAACAAAAAACCAGCATCATCAAGTCAAATAAGCAAGCTTTAGTATCAATGTCCACCTATTAAAATACTGAATTGAGCATACAAGAAAGAGCTGACAAGCCCAAACCCAGGCCCAGGCTGACAAGCGGTTTCTACTTGGAAAAAAGTCATGGTGAAACCAGAAATTCAAACTAAAAAAATAATAATAATTAAAAAAATCAATGTCTATGTTACCGCATCAACATTAAATGATAGAGAAGAAGAAGAAAAGAAAGAAGCTGTTTCCAACTGGGAGCAGGAAACCTCCCCTCCCAAGACGTTCCCACCGAGCCCTGCACCATGCAGCAGGTCCCTCCTGCAGAGGACCGATGTGCTGCTGACCCCATAGAGCCGAAGCTGGCTGCGCCGAGCAGAAGGGACGCTGCGTAACCTCCCCGTGCCACCCAGCCAAGCACTTAAATCTCCAGCAGTACTTCTAAAAGACCCCGAGGTTCAAGAGCAGCTCACGGCAAGTATGCAGATAATACAAGGACGTGACTGCGATAACGAGCTAAGCCAAATCAAGGTCGGGGAAGCACTCTCTTCCCCAGAGGTCTCTGGCTTGGCCATGGCCTGCTTTCTGTCCCCAGCATGTCCTGTTACCCACTGCCCCACACCACGTCCCTCCGCATACCTGAGAAATCCCAACCCCTCAGGCCTCACAGGCTATTGGCATGCTTCCTTCCCCATGCACACGCTGTACATGTGGAAACGTAAATTATCTGGCGAGAGGAGGTTTGTGCTGTATCAGATGGGATCGCGACAATTAAACTTGTTCCAACGCGTTGGAGCCGTCCTACTGAACAGCAAAGTTTCAGAGTCCCCACTCTGCCGAGTACCTGTACCTAGCCGAGGAGATTTGCTGCTGATTGGATTAGAACATAAGTGAAAATTCATGCATATTAATGATAAAATCCATTATTAGGGGTAAAGATGAATGTACAGTCATGGGGCATATTAGTAACTAACTTTTAAATGGAGATTATTTCTCCAAAGGAAAAGACAGAAATAATCCTCCCTAAGCCTGCTTCATTTTAAATATGGGCTGCCAGCAGCTAGATCTGCTCGCTTCCCCTCCTGATATCCCCTAAAACCTTCCAGCTTGTAATACACCCTGTGCGCTTGTCGCATCACTCACCCAACAAAAACAAGGGAATAAATCCAAACGTGTAAAACTGAAAACAGGAAAATCATCTGGGGGGAAAAAAACAACTAAGGCTCAGGGGAGGTCCCTGACACCTGGGGAAAGGCAGGAGGGACAGGGGGGGGACTGGGGAGCCCTGGGCTCACCCATTGCTGGATGTGGTGCTACCCCCAGACCTGTCTCCCTGGGGAGGGGATGAGGGACGAGGTAGTCCCCAGAGAGCCCCTGCAGCCCAGAAGGTAAAGGCTTTAACGGTGGCTCTGTGAACTCACTCTAGGACTGATGCTCTCTATCACAGCCAGGCAAGAGAGTGAATAAATCTGCCTTCTGCCAGGCAGCGTCAGAGATATGAATAAAGCATTACAAGGCAATTTCAGTACCGCGCAGCTTTGAACTGGGCTCCGTTTTCCCATCGCTATGCCCCTGCCCACCGCAGTGCAAGCGAAAATCCCCATTCATCGCGCTGGGACTTCTTTTTGATGTTGACTGCAGATAGAAGAGAGCACATGCAGACCTCGTGGATTATTGGCCAGTATCTAAAAAACTCCTTACGGAAGATGACTTCTGCCTGAAGCCCCGCACAGGGTAGAGCAGGATAAAGAGCGAGATTTGTGGCAATGAGACCCCCGTCCTCTGACATCGCGCTGCCCAAGTGAGGACGAGAGGGAGCTGGTGGCTCCATGCCAGGCCCCCCTTACACTGACAAGGGGCTGCATGCAAAAGAGGAAACTGCCCACCACTTGATCTGTCTAAAAACTAGCAGAAAAAACATTCCTTTGTGTCTTCTGTATTTTTTTTTCTCCTTTCTTTTTCCCTTGGATTTCTTCCCCAGCTGACTCCCCATCTCTCCCCCCTTTTCCCCAGGGCCTCACCCCGCACTAACATTCCCACACAGCCCCTGTGCGATGTAACAGGACCGCTTGCAGCAGCAGCAGATATCTGTTTCCCAGACCAGGTTTCCTCTCGGGTCTCAGTCCTGTAAACATTCAGAGCACGTGAGCAGTGCCCTTGATTTCAGGGAGCTGCTCACATGCTTAGAGATGCACAAATACCTCGGAGCTGGCGGGAGCCAGACGTGAACAGGCATAGGGCAAGCTTGGAAAAGAGGAAAAACCCTGTCAGTTAATAAATTACTGGTTAAGTGATCCCCCGGTTCAAAACACAATGACTCGAGGGATTTAACTCCAAAACACCACCAGAAAACGTGCACTGAGGGTCCAGCTCTGCAAGACCTCCGGCCCTTCCACTAAGAGCCACTCCAGGAACAGTGCACAAGGTGCCCACAGCCTGACCCACGGCCAGGTGCTCTGCACCAAATGGGATCACCCTTTAATCCCTCCAATCATCTCAGTAACCAAAAGTATCTCTGAATCTGCCCGGCTTCAGACAGCAATCGACACACTTCCTGCAGCAAACCCAGTCACTCTTCACCCAGGAATTGCTCTTAAGGACGTCCCACAGCATCTCTGCGTCTTTGTTGCCAGAGGCAAAGTCTGCCCACATCGGGATCCAAGCCCACGGGGTGGATGCCCCAGCATCACTTACTCCACGTGCACATATAAGTCGGAGTTTCTCTTGGCTTGGTTTAGACATTTGATGTTTACATTTTCCTGTTCCTCTGCGATTTTCTGTTTTATCAAAGCTGAGATTCTCATAAATCACACAGTTCCCGGCGTTGGGGTTTTAAGAATGCAAAACACCACAACATTGATTTTAAGATGAAATAAAACACCAGCTGGAGTTAGGGGAATCTGCAGCTACTAGCATCCGAGCATCAGACCCGGCGCTTTGCCACAGCACAGCTTACGCAACCATTTCATGCGGTTAAATAAGAGGCCACGTGGTACCTTGGAAATAATTTTAAAAGAAAAAAAAAAAAAAAAAAAAAAAAAAAAACAAACAGGCATTGTACTCCATGGCTGTTTAGAGTTACAGAAACTTTTACCATCACTGCACCCAAATCTCCTTCCTCAGAAAAGCAGTAGCTTTTTTGGCTGTGAAGTGACAATGTGAGCTCTGTGATGGGCAGGGCCTCCTTTTGTAAGAGCCAGGTCCCCCAGCACACAGCACAACCACCAGCGGCAGTCGGTATTTCTTCTGCTCTCCTCGACTCCCCTCAGCATCCTGCCTAAAACCGTGCACTCCCAGCGACAGCTCCGCTCGTCAGTCACAGCTCAGGGCAGATCCCCTTCCGTGGGAAATGGCCAACCCTGGCTTTAGCGGCACTTCTGACAAGCCGAAAGGTTTTCCAGAGGGAAGGGAGTGGTGAGATAAAGGACCCCACCAGCACCCCTTATCTAAAAATAAAAGCACTGGGGGAAACGATAACAAAATGCTATCGAGACCATTGGGCTGTTCGCTGATCTTCCCAGCACATACGGCACCACCCAGCCATGGCACAGAGGGAAAAGGTGGCTGTAGGGCAACACAGAGGTGCTGGGCGTAGCTGAGAAATACTTGAAGAAGGTTTTGTGCTACAGGACTGGGCCTCCCTACGTTTCCTCTCTCCAAAAATTCAGGGTTCTCTGGCCAGAGAGTCCTTGTCCCCATGACACCTGCCTGGCTGCCTTGGAAAGGACACAGGAGCAGGCAGGATTTGCTGAACGGGGCAATAATGTCTGGCAGCTTTTAAAAAACAGAGAGGGAATAACAGTGGAGACTCCCCAGTCCCCATGCCTGAAGGGCCAGGACTCCGCTCCTCCCATTCCTTCGATTAAATAAAATGCCACTTACGGATAATAAAATCTTGCTGTTGCGCACAGTCTCAGTGCCTGATTGCCAAGTATAAACACGTAATTCTCAGTCTTAAATAGCCAATTTCAGTTTGTAAAAAGCATTGCCAACAATAACCAGAAAGTCTAGCTTTCAGAGCAAGCACTCTTGGCAATTATTTGTGATAATCATGTCTCAAGCTGGTACGATTTCATAAGCACAGACATCTCTTGCACAGCAAGGAGTAAGGCTTTTTTTTTTTAATACCCCTCATGCAAACAGGGTAAAAATTATAAAGAACCTCTGAGGGCTACGCTAACCAAAGATGATGGAAGGGTAAAATAACTGAACACCTTTTGGGCGCTACATAAAAGGCTCTGGTAACAAACTGTAAGAGCACAAGAGCTTTATCTGCTGGGGGTCTGGGCTTCTGTAAGACTGAAGCAATGGGTAAATTGCAGAAACTTCTCAAGGATACTTACAGTGAACATGCAGACGTCCACATCTACCATACCAAGTCCACCCACACATCTGAAGGTTGAACACCCAGCCACTGCCTAAGGACCATTCAGCAAGCCCTAAGTCTTCCCAGCTGTATACATGGCCCCGTTCCTTCTCCCTGCTCCCGTATTCCAGCTTCTCTGCTAAGGATGCCGTGCCCCAAGCACCAAGCACCAAGCAAAGCCCAGCGGTGCTGAGCGTCCTGCAAGTCTCTGTCCACCTCCCGCTGGCTGGAGGAGCCGGGCCACCTCATCCTGCAGAGGTGCTGGCAAGGCAGGACACACTCGTGGTCAACACGAGCCCCTTTGTATGGACCGGTGCTCTACAACCCACCGAGCTCTCCCATTCTCCTTCCACACCTAGTTTCCACTTGGCTACTTCATAAAGACGAAGGAGGTCTTTATGCAGGTCTTATGGAGGTCTTTTACAGCCCCCTGTGCGATGATTTTAAAGGGGTTATTCTCCAACACCAAGATCAAACAGCCCCTGAAGCCCTAAAAACTTTCCTGGTGCTGGCTGGCTGTGAGACCAGGGTGCTGCAAAAGGCCAAGCTGGCACCCAGTACCCCTCAGCTAGCAGCCCTCACGGCTGCATCACTCACACACAAAATACTCACCACCTTCGCAAAACACAGGCAGGTGTCAAGTTCACAGCCGACATCCCCTCTTCTCCCTGCAAAGCACATTTCCCACCCAGCTGAGAGTGCCTTAAACCACAAGCATATTTACTTAGCTGGAATTTAGTTGCAAGCACAACTGAAAGGATGTTCAGCACAGTTAGTAAGTGAATGCTATAATTCCCACGGTGAGTGTGTGTAGTCATATATAAATTATATATGATCATAAAACCTTATTTATACATGCACATATGCAAACTACTTTTTCAGGAATTCCTTCTGTCATTCCCTTGTAAAGCTGGAGAGTCTCTCTCCTCCATCATTGTTTAAGTTTATTAAACCAAATGCTTCCAAGATGTCATAAGGATAGATAATAAAAACAAATGGATATAAACGTTACTTAAAAAGAAATGAAAAATAAAAATCAGAATACTTCCCTCATTTTGGTGTCATTTTTGAGCTTTCAGAGCAGAGCCCAGCCGCACCCTGGGGGCACAGGGAAGAGGCACATGGGCACAACCATGTGGGGACACGGTGACAAAGTGGCTTGCAAAGTTCAGGTGACAGCAGGGTGCATGGATACAGGCACGTGGCGACATTTTAGGTGCTCTCAGACACTGGGCCTGGCCTCCCCCATCACCACAGAAAGGTACAGGCCCTCCTATGGGTCCTGGGCCACGTTTCTGGGTGCTCTGCCAGTGGCTGGGCACCCCGAGATGCCTAGCAGGCAGCAGAAGCTTGTTTTAGCCTCCTCAGTCTCTCCAAACCCCAAAAATCAGATCTGCCAGGGATGCTGGGTGGCCCGGCCGGTCCTTAACTGTATTTCCGCTCCTCCCTCCGTGTGCCACAACAACGTGGCACAGGAAGGCTCCTCGTTGACTCAGCTCTTCGACAGCGAGAAGCCTCACGTCAGTTCTCTGCGCAATTTATTTGGTGATAACGCAGCAGTGGGCGGTAGGCTCACCAAAAGCAGCTCAGTATCTCTCACCCAGGCCCAAGAGATTTTCAGAAACTAAACTCTCCTAAGCCAGCCTACCTCGCAGGACAGCCCGTGTGTCCACAACGGATAATTTCACTTAGGGCTGGCGTGCTCAGAATGCTTAGCACAGAGATTGCTCTGACGGGCTGCGTCTGTGGGCTCCTGAATTAGTAGGAATACAAGGAGAACGTGTATCAATTATTCAATATTTGCTGGAAATACTGAAACAAATTACTATCAGTAGAGGTCAATTTACATGTTTACGTTTTTAAGAAAGACACTAGATTATTTATCTTCCTACTAACATCAAGGGAACGAAGCTTGCACGTCGCTCAGTTAGTGTCTCTGCAGCTGCACGCGACAGACCCTAGGGTAGTCCGTACAGAAAGCTGTGTCGGATCTAATTGGTAGCACTAAGAGGCAACACACGAGGTGCTAGAACACGAGCTGGTGCTCCGGCTCCCCTTCTCGCTTGCAACATGCGCACGGAGTTTGGGGGCAGCAGAGCCTGTTACCGCAAGACAAATTCAGAGCTAAAAGGATATGGCAGCACTCCACACTGTAGTCTGATTGCATTAGACTGAGCACAGCACAAGAAATAAATATTTAGACAGGGTAGATGGCACCCTGAACACATCGGAGTGTCAGTTCCGATCTCCAGCAGCTGAGAAGCACCCTCCTCTTCCTGCGCTCACGTGAAGCTCGCCACCTCTCGCTGCCTCGGCCAGATGGTGCGCGGGGAGCTCTTCTGCTCCGTTCCTCGACAGCTAAAGCCCCAGCCAATCTGCCACGTTATTTCTGTCGCTGCTCTGGCTCATCTATCAACGCCAGTGCATCTACTGGAGAACACGCTCCTGCTCTGCTGCTGTTTACAATTAAAAAAAATGAAAAGAGAAGGAAAAAAAAACCTCCAAACCCTAAATTACAATTGTGCTTCAGCTGCACAGTAGGTAATTAAGAAATCCGGGAGCTTGCAACTTCCCAGGAGGTAGTGGACTTAATTAAAATTAAAGCATTTCATTTGAAGAGGGTGGTGTGACCCTCTTTTCTGCCAGACTTGAGGCCCATGGAAACCCCTCACTGGTAGCTATGTAAGCTCCAAGTATTAGGATAAATGTTTTCATATGCAAATTGAGCAAGCATTCCTCAGCGCCCTGCCTACGGAGCCCCTTTATGGCTTCTGCCATACAGTGGTGACCAGCACACAACAAAAGGCAACCTGTGTTTATAGGGCACCGGCCTGGCATTCAAGAAATCCACATGCAAAATACTCAGCTTTGCCAAATGTCAGCAATGCGATGTGGGCAGGTCAAACACTGCTCTGTCTCATAGTTCCCCCATCGGGAAAAATGGGAACAATCTGTGCTTCTCTCCCACTTCACCGATACAAACCCATGCACTTTTCAGCACAGGGACGGACAATAATTACACAGAAACCCCGTAGCAAATGACATGGGCGTCCTTTTGTCTTGGTGCTGTTTCACAGAAGGGAAAGAGCAAATAAAGGCACCGGACCGGGTGCCCCATCCTCCCCCTCCTGCTCCTCGGGCTGCCACACAGCCAACTCACACCGGAGGGTGCAACGTGCAGTCCTGCCTGCTTCGTGGGGGCTCGGCCAAGCGGGAAGCGAGGCCCCATGGTCCCATCCATGCGGCAGCGTTTGACCCAATTACAGCTGCTGACAGCGGGACGAAGGAAAGAAAGCAAAGCTGCAATTTGTGACAGCAGAGCTTATGCAGGATTCCAGCTAATTGCCCACCATTAGCCGGACCTGGTGCACATCCTCCGATGCATACAAAGCCTGGTTTTATTTCCGAAGGAGAAGCAGCCACAGCAACAAGGGGTAAAGCAGCCACAGGTAACATCTGGATGGGCAAGCACAGTGCCCTCAAGGATGCCACAGCAGTGCCAGCCACTCTTCCTCCTCCGCTTGCCCTACCCACATCATACCCTTCATCACCCGCAGCAGAAGACAACACAAAGTTGTACCTCCTAAAATCACCAGCTCTGAGCAGGAAACAAACAGGTAAGGAGCCGAGCACTGCCCATCAGCTCAGGTGAAGCCCAGTGCCCCTTGAGGCAGTGGACAGCCTAAAAAAGCACTGGAGAAAGATGGCCAAGTGGTGAGATGATGTCTCACAATGCTGACTTTGATCAAAAAACAGAAATCACAGACTGTAAAAAGGGCTAATGAGACATGTGGGCAAGGATTTTCACAAGGAACCCTGCCTGCTTGAACACGACACAACCCAAAATGGAAGCTGACAGCACGAAAGGAAGAAAAATGATCACAGTGACACAACCTGAGGTTGGGGCTGCCGAGCTCCTGTTCTGACATCTGAAAAAGCACTGGCCCAAAACAGCAAACCAGGACAACTTAATTGCTGCTTCAAGGTAATCACTATCAGTTGGCTGTTCCTCCTTCAATTCGCATTAGCCCATCTGAGCCATTTTGATTCCCCTTCGCAGCCTCCTGGGCTCTCCAGCACCGCCCCATTACAGCTTAGCAACAACAGGGTCATCTCAAAAATCATGGCAAAATAACAGGATCAGGCAGCGCGGTGAAATACCCAGCATCCATAACGATGTCTTTCCACGCAGCTTTCGGCTGTCACTCAACTTTCTTGGCAGCCGTTCAAGTGTTCTCGCAGCTCAGCTATTGCTAGGCAAGAGCTCTATGGTGGAAAGCAGAAAAGATTAAAATTTTGGGAAGAGAGAGTAGTCAAGTTAAACATAAGTACTCTGAGTACCAAGAGAGGGAAAAAAAAAAAAAAAAGAAAAAGAAAAGACATTTCCAAATCATGTTGGTGGTGTTAAGAAAAACTGTAACAGAAGGAGGGGCTTCTCCTAAATTAGCAGCGTCAGCTTCTTGCAGCTTGCAGAGCTGACCGAGGGAACTCAGCCGTTCCTGCCCGTTCCCAGTAGCAACAGCGTGAAGCTGCCAGCCCGGGAATTTGTTCTTCAGGAAAACACCCGAGTCTTGGATAACCTGAGGCACTGCCATCGCCAGGACGCTGGGTGTTTGCTTGCCTGCTTCCACGTGGTTTAGGGACGGGATGAAAGGCCAGCTGGACTCTCAGATGCGATCCACCTCCACTGTTCTTACTCCGTGCACATGAAGCAACTCAGCACCAGCAGCAGATGTCTGAGTGACGAGGAGCCTGCGGTCACTACATCCAAGGAAGGGGCCTTTCTCCTTACCAGCAAATTACAAGAGAAATAGACTGGATGAAGGGACATCTCCACTCAGGATTGAAATCTTCATTGGGCAGAGCACATGAAGGGTGCAAGGTATGCCCCTTCCCAGGAGGTCTCAAAAGAAAAGGTTTGTTTCCGCAGTGCCTGGTGGTGGCTGCTCAGGCTGATCCAGGATCCCCCACCCGGTCCTGAAGGCACAGCAGCTTCTTTTAAGTTATTTTTGCAACACGAAAACTGTAACAACGAAGGTTGTAAAAGCCCTTCCTGCACACAACGGGTCAGCACAACCCACCAGGGAAGCTCTCCTCTGAGAAAGGCCGGCTCCCTGACCAGAGCCCCAACCAGCCCAGTGAATTACCCATCTCACTACCTGCAGTCTGTCCCATCTCAGTTCTGCAGCGTCGTTTTCCCTGCTCTGCTGCAGTTACCCAGCAGGCCAGACTCTTTCACCAGGGATGAAGGCCACTGACCTTGGACCTTCACCTGCCGTCACTCAAAGACAAGGAAAAAAGTTTTGCTTCTGCCTAATTTGTGCTGTGACTGAAGTCATCACGAATTGAGACAGATTTTCCATCTCCAGTTCCATGTTAGGCATCTTAAATAGACAAGAACATATAGGAAGGAGACTATGCATAAACCCACAAAGCATTAGTGGAAGAAATTGAAAGAAAACAGGCTAATTCATGCTAATAAAATCATTCAAACAAAGCAGGTAGCTGCCAATTGCTCTTGTTTAATAAAGCCCCAATTAAATGTGGCAATTTTTCATTTGCAGTATTTTGATTGCGACGACGTGCACTGGCACCTGAATTTCTGCAAGGATGGAACCGCTCGTTTTGTCAGTGCTTGTGTGTGAGAAAGAAAAAGGAAGCAAACCCCAGGCTTTCTTTCAGCATGTTTCTACTCAGCTAAGTGCTTCGTTATTGTTTCAGACCGCTGAAGTCCTCTTCAGTCTTCAGAAGGCCATTTATTCCATGATGTTCCCACGATTTTGGCATGACCACTTTTCCTGCATTGCATTCTGCTTTTCATGGGGTACACGATACAGAAGCCATCTGAGAAAACCTTCCCGAGGCACTGCTGAGCACAGGCGAAGGAAGCAATGCCGCCTCATAGAAGGGACCAGTCAAGTCTGCATTTTCAGGTGCTCACCTCCAGTCTGGTGTCTTCACAGGACATTTTCCCTTCCGGACTGAGGTTGGAACAAGCCCACATCACCAAGCAAGTTGTCTGACAAGGCCGCGTCTTCCACTTCTGTCTCAAAGCATGTCACGTAAAGCAAATTTGACAAAATTACAATGGCAACTCTGAAGCTCGTCCCCCAGGCACATCATGGACGCAGGGAACACTCAAGGACAAATTTCTGACAAAACAGCACAATCCTGCATGGTGTCTGGCTGCAGTTTTCAACAGTTTCCAGCACAACCGCTGCAGGGCTGCAGGAGCAGATTTTGTGGCTACCGAGCCAGAGGGAAGGCTGGATGGCTACCTGAACTCAGGACAAGGATTTATTTCTTGCCTAAGGGCCACTTGTGACCTCCAGCTCCAGCTGCCTTGCTCGCCCAGCTATTTGCCTCCTCTGAGGCACTGGGGCTGGTGCGTCTTCCCAAAGGGCTACAAGCGTATTAAAGAGCAAGAGACAAATTACTAACCAGCATTAATCCTCCTTATCTGCTTATAATTAGCAGAGTTTGCTTCAGAGAGATAAAAAGAGTTGCTTTGAACACAGCTAGGACTGAGATCGTTTACCTCAGACAAGAGGCTTGGTCTTGATGATCAAAATCCCTGAAACATAAGGACAGAGTGGTGAGACAGAAATGCAAAACCTGGCGAGGGGCTCATTTACAGGGATGCTTACTTCAATTCACCGGTGGCCCCAATTAGCCCGCAGGCCGAGGAAATGTCTTCAGAGAGCACACTTTTTTTTTATTGCCATCTCCAAAGGAGCACGATTAAAAGAGTTCAGAGTCGCTTTGCCACAGTGGGAGCGCCAAGTCAAACATGAAATATGCAGGGAAGGCAAGCGGATCACGTATTTCCCCAGAGAGAAAATGATGCACACTGACAGGCTGATAAACCCGCTAAAATCTGATCCCGGTAGCCACATGGCAGGGCCAAACAAATCCGATGCAAATCTCTTTGGCATTTCCTACAGCTGTACGCCAGGCGAAGCAATGTCAGGTACGGATTAAAAGAAGAAATTAACTCTCTGACACGGTAGGAGCTGAAGGCTGTAATGTTTAGGAAGTCTTTGAAATAGACCCAGGTACCGAAAGCCAAAGATCCCTTCCAGGAAGCCTCACACACCACACAGGGGTTCACAGACCAGAGAAAGTCAATGCACACAAGCAGGTCGCCGTAAAAGAGAAAATAAAAATGCAGCTGTGTGGAGGGAGACATCTCACTGACCACACTGACATTTTTCACAAGGCTGCCTTCACTGTGACCATCACAGGAGCCCGTGCTGCCCATCTGAATGGAGACAGAGCTCGGGCTCCTTGATAATCCCTCACGTGCAGCAGCAGTATTTCTGTTCCTTTAGGCTTTGACACTTACAAAGCAGCTTCAGGTGAGCTGCCCACCCACACTACACCTGCTGTTCATTCTCCCCATCGAGGCACTGGGGTTTGGGCTCTCTTTGTACCTTGACCACTGGTTGAAGCGCAAGGATTTAGGCTGCAAGGCACAGCTCCCAGCTGCCTGCTGGCCCATGGGCCCCATCCGACCCGTGCTGAGGGCCTGGACCACCTCACCTCACCCCAGACATCTGCCCAAGGCAAAGGGGACTGTGCTGAAAGCCACAGCCTGCCTCACTGGTCCCTGGAGAGACAGCACTGCACCGCCACCCCAGCAGGTGCTGATGGAGGCAGCACGTTTCAGAGCTCCTTGTTGCTGTTCGGCAAGTGTTGCTGCTCATTTTTGGCATCCCCCTTCAGCCAAACCTCGCCACGCAGAGCTTGCTTCTCTGTGCTACTGCCCTCCCAACTTTCCTGCTTTAGAGTCACCTCATTAACTGCGTTCAGAAAACCAATAGTGGCATTTCACCAACGCCAGTGCTGGGTATTCAGCTCGGAGAGCTGGCTCTTTGCTCTGTCTTCAAGACTCAAGAGCCACGATCTTCCCCTTTGGGGTCTCTGCTAAATGCAGAGAGGAAGAGGACAGGACTAGCACTGGATCCCAGAGTCATACATGTGTGGTGGATGGCACAGGACAGCCCTTGGGAAGCTGGTGAGCACTGCAGAAACAGCCCTGGTCCCCCAGCACCGCTGTGAGGCACCAACCACAGCACCAGCACCTGTGAGCAGATGGGATGCAGGAACTCCATCCACACACTGGGTACACGAATACTGACTGCAAACACTGCCTGTGACACTGAGCAAACTGCCTGGACTTTGGGCATCGACTTCTCGGTTTTCCTTCCAACCAGTCTGCCAGGCACTTAGCAATACAGGCTGCCTGTGCTAGGTGCCCACACACACCTTGGTTAGGGTGCTCACCTGGGATTTTTAGAACAGGTAATGTACTTCTCAATCCTTCACATTCATCTTACAGATTTTCCAGAACCCAGCCTTGATTTGCTGAACTGTCAGGTTTGCAGACCCTCCAGACAGGCAGCGCAGTTGCTCTAGACCATTATTAGCCATTTTCAGGGCTGGGACCTGCAACAAAGAGGAAACCTCCCCGTGGCCTTTCAGATTCCTGCTCTGCAAGGAGCTGCGAGTGCTGAACTTCTCGCGCAGACCCCTGCAACAAGCACACCTTGTCGGAGAGGAACAAGCAAAGTCGCCTGCTCGCTCTCCTGCAGGCTGCTCTGAATATGACACGCTCTCAATTTTCAAGGAGCCAAATTGGCTGCGAAGGCTGAAAGCCAGGGCCTGCAGCTCAGCTGGAAGGGCTGGCGCTGACGCGCTCGGCCAAGGAAGCCGTGTGCATCTGAGGTTTACTCGGGCTCATTTTTCATCGTCAGGCTGCCGGGAGAAGGGGACGCTGCTGCCTCCCGCGCGAGCTGCCAGGGGAGGCCGTGTACTTGGCCGGCGTCTCAGCACAAGCAAAATGGCACCGGCCAGGCGAGAACCAAAGAAACGCGATTTAAAATGGATTTTTTCCTTCGCTGCCCCCAGCACCCCAGCAGCCATGCCCACCCTGGCCCCACCGCCACCAGCACGCTGTGCCCATGCCTCTCCCTCTCAGCTGGCACCAATGGAGCATTTAAACAGGAGCATCCCTTTCCTTTTGGGCAGATGCAAAGCTACAGGGCAGGAAAAAACCGCCCTTCTCCCTCTATTGCAGGTCCCCCAGACTCCTTCCCAAAAACGCAGACAGCCTTTTAATTCACACACTCAGTGCTTGGAGGCAACACGGCGCACAACTAATAAAAAAAATGTTTCAATTAACTTTTTACGACTTCTTGAAAACCATCTGTGTAATTTTGCAGCATTTCCCTTTTAATCCCACTGACAGAATTATGTTCATCTGCCTGAAACCCCGCATTTGTTGTGACTATCACAAGACCTCATTTGGTGGACGTCACGGCCCATTACCTGTTCTTAATAGCGGGCGGCCGCCTCGCCTGGTGGAGCTGCTCTCACGTGATGGCCGGGAGCTGGAGCTGGAGCAGCCCCACGGCTCTCCCACAGCCCCTGCTCGCTGGCCCCGAGCCTCAGCACTGGCTGCGGGGAGTAAGGAGAGTTTTCCCAGGCAGCTGGGTGCAGGTGCTCTCAAGTTATGGATCTGCTTCGTTCCTCTGGGCAGCGATTTATGCCCCTGCCAATGGAGTTTGCTGTGTTTCTCACCCAATTTAAATGAATGCCCTGGGACCGCAGCAGCCTGGTTGGGACCTGCTAAGCCATGAGTAGAGGAAGCAGGCTGCCTGCGCTCCCTCCAGCTCTCCTGCTGAAAAGGCTTCACCCCCCGATTTATTTTTCCAGCAGCAGGGCTGTCCTTGAGGGGCTGCTTTTCATTTTAGTAGTCCTCTGCTGGGTTTTCGGTCTTCACAAGGAGGCTAACAGCAGGACAATAGTTTTGAAGCCATATTAAAGGGCCAATTTCAGGATCGGTCCACCTGCTACTCCGGGAGGCGTTTCGGCATCGCTAAATAGTGCGGATAGCGCAAGTGCCTCCGCGGAAAGCCAGCCGCCAGCTGACAGAAGGAGTTAGAGGACTGACGTGGGCTTCAGCCGGTTCCGCCTGTCCCTGGGCTGCTCCGGCAGTTTGTCAGAGCGCGCCTGACACCCTCTGATCGGCCTCCCCGCATCTCTCTCTCTGCCTGTCAGGGGGAATAGCGGGATGATTTTTTCAAGTGTCTGTCTCCCTGGCTCGCATAATCACGCAGCCGGCTGCTACGCCAGGGTTTACCCGCAAACAATTAGGTGGCTGTTGTTGCTCTGTGTGAACCTTTGAAATGGAGATTTCTTGAGAAAGTGTGGTGGTGGTGTGTTGTTTTTTTTTTTTTTCTTTTTACAAATCCAAATGCCGTCTGAATGGCATGTCATAAAAATCAGCGATAAAAAATTCATAACAACCCCTCCAGGCTAGAAGAGCGGCTGCTTATTGTATTTACTAAGCCGCTGTCTGGGAGCCCGAAGCCTGATTTCACACCAATCCACTCATTAAACATCTAGATCAACATTGCACAGATTAGGGTGAAACGCAGACAGCAGCACTGGATCTGCCTGCAGAGATCGCGGCACAAAGGAAACAAAAGCCCTGTGTGTTTGTCTTTAAAAAAAAAAAAAAAAAAAAAAAAAAAAAAATCAGCATTTCAGCAGTACCAACAAACATCTTGCTCTTCCTTGCTGCGTTGTTTCCTCTCCCCCACCTGCTCTGCCAGGTTTTGCTGGCTCGGGCCCCTCTGCTGACGGCCCACCAGCCCCATCCCGAGCCTGCAGGTGACATCTGAGCCAGCCAGGGCTACCAACGCAGCACGTGACACTGACTTTTCATGAATCCAGTCTCGTTTAGTCAGCGGCTGAGCAGTTTCTCTTTCTAGAGACGAAGGACTCCTTGCTGAAAGCTGAGAGCTGTGCGGTTTCCCCTGTGTGTGTTTTCTCCATCTTAATGAGCTTATGCAGTAAAGGCTGAAGCTAATATGAGAGATACCAATCGCTCAGAATCATCATCTGATAGGGAGAGATTATCACTCTGAAATGGCTTGTTTAAAAGGAAGCAGCTAATAGCCTTACTAGAAAAAAAAAAAAAAAAAGAAAAGGAAATTATTTCAGAATACATCCTATCTTTAACATTGACAACCCTTAGAAAACAAAACGGAAAATAAACACGTAGCCTCAGCTTGAAACTACTCGGTTTGAGGCACTGAGGGTGTCAGCAGCTTGACTTCTACGTTCACGGTTCACTGCTTTTACAGGGTACTTTTTCCTCCTCTGTGCTGCAGCCTGGAAGAGCACAACAAACACCAGGAAAACTTACTTGGCCACCTCGCACAGAGAGAGAAGAGTGAAGCTTCCTCTGCCCTAGGACCTCCAGGACTGCGCTGTCCTATGTACGTGGAGAGGAGACTCCTCGCAACCCATAACCACCTCGACAGCAGAAAGGAAGCCTGAGTGCTAAAAAGCAAGAAGGGTCAATAAAATGAGATAATAAAATGAGATACTATGCGCATATTTTCTCCTAAAAAGGCCCAGCTTTCGCTTGGAAACCCACGGGGCTGTTTTCAGGCTGAGGTACCACCCACGACAAAACAGGGCTCTGACTGTCCATGTCCAATACCTCCAGCAGCTGCGACACCGACCAGCTTGCAGAGCGGCTGGCACACGGTATCCATCCACCTCCGCGGCACCTGCAAGCCTCCCTTCCTGCAGCGGCTCAGTGCTCGCAGCCCCTGCCAGGCCGTTCCCCTGGGACAGCACAAAGCCACTTGTTCTCTCAGTAACAAAGGCCCAGAGAGGTTTTGCAACTTTCCCAAAATAAACCCTACAGCCAGCCCTGCAGCTTCCGAGCTGAAACCAGGCGCAGGCAGCAATCAAACGCCAGAGCCCACCCCCAGCGCTCGCTGTCAGCGGCGCGCCTGTGATCCGCTGCACACAGGAGCACGTAAATGTGGTGCTCAAGATGCAAAAGCAGGCTCACCCCGTGTGACCTCCTAATTGTGCGTGCCTTCGCTTGGATAAGAGGAGAAAGGGAGCTGATTGCCACTGCACTAACAGCCGTACGGTGATGTTACAGACAGGGCTCTCCTGTTTGCATATCCCGTTACACACACGTATATCCCATTCACACACACACATATATGAACTCCTTCCTCCAAGAGCTTTAAGTGTCACTGCAGGACTAGTGTAAGCGACACCTCAGTCTGAGAGGACTGGGCCCTGGAACAAAGATGCGCTGCATCAGGCATTAGCAGCGAAACCTGCCACACAGTCCGACAGAGACAATGCAACAGAAGCCTGCTGCCATAAAAATAAATAGATCAATGAACGCTTCAAAGAGCGCAATGAAAGCAGACTGATGATCCAGGTTTCCTAGAAACCCATCATCGGAGAGCCCGGCGCTGGCAGAAGCATTCGCAGCCGCATGGGGGGGCACCTCCCAGGACCCAAAATGCACGCGGCTGCTCCTGGGAAGGGGCTGGCAGGCACAGCCGGCTCCCTGCAAAGCCCCGTCCTGGCAGCTCCTGTCCTCCTGTAGAGCTGCTGGCGCTGTTTTTAAGAGAGAAAAGGTGAGCACATATCATGAGTAAACAAGGGCTTTGCACCACCCCTTCCTACCCGTTTCCCCCACAAAATTTCTCTGCACCCCAGGACCAGCAGCTGTCCTCCAGCAGCGCTCAGCAGCAGCCTGCCTCCCTGCAAACACGCTCAAGCGCTTGCATTTTAGCCAGAAAGTGCTCCATCACTCCTCACCACAGCAGTTCTCATTTTTCAGACTGGGGTCTCCAAAACACTCCACTGCATAAAATCCCAGGAAGTACTGTGGGCTCTCTTTAATTGAGCACGTTGGGCTGTGGGTGGAAGGAGAAAGGCTCCATCTCTCTCGAGTCCTGATTTGGGGCACTGTTCATCCAACTGATGAGATTTTTAGACCTACCCTCCCCACAGGCCTCACAGCCTTCCAAGCTAGCCACGGACATCTGACATTGTCTGAAAGAGCGGCGGAAGGACAAGATGCATCTCCTCCTTGGTAGCAAGGACAGCAGCTACTTGACAGGTACCAAAACAAAAGACCTCCATGTACTGCCAAACAAAAAAATCCTCTTTGTCTCTTGAAGCCTTCAGCCTGCAGATCCTCCTCCTTCCCTAATTGTATTTGTTTCCACATTTGTGCTTGTCTGAAGATGTGTGCAACACCTCATTATCAAGACAAATGACCTATAGCACAAACCTCCCCAAGTGACAGCAGCGAAGGTCACACAGTGCTGTACACCAAGCCACGCTCCTCTGCCAGACGAGACAAGACAGCAAGGTGGCAAACCAAGTCCCGGGTCATTTCATGGTTGGTGCAGGTTCCTTCCACGCCAGCACCAGGCCGGATAAAAGCAGAGCAGGTTTCTTGCAGAGGTTCACGGGCCCCGTGCTCAGGTTGAGCAGAGGCAGCACTTCCCCAGCCCAACCCCAGGCTGCCTCATTAAGTGTGTCCGCGTGCTGCTCCGAGTCCCCGTTGTGCAGCTCCAGGAAACGCAGGCTCGCCTGCCTTCTGAACGTCTCACTTCTTTAAAACCAGCTGCTCGTGTTTTTTAGGAGGGCAGAGATACTATTGATTCATCAACCCAGGATTTTGGAGTCATTGCTGGGGGTTTACTTTTCCTTGCCCTGAGAAAGAAAAATATAAACACAGCAGCACCAGCAGAAGGAAAGAAACCGACCTCTCCCAACTCCACAGTGAGGGAAGCATCAAGAATGTGGCGTGCAACACCACTTCCACAGCATCTGCAGCTTCTTTAATCATCCTCTCGTTTCCACAATTGTATTTCAAGCCTGAAGCACCACTCTCCAGTAAACTTCCATTTCTCCCTTGAGCATCCCAAGCCGTGCTTTTTGGCACAGGTCAGAACCTCCAACGGCACAGACTTGCCGTCGTGGTGCACCTGAAGGCAGGTGATTTCCTCACACACAGCAAGGGGCTGGCTCACACTCCAGCTCTGAGTGAAGACCAAGGTTGGGTTACGGCACTTCTTATTTCCCATGCAGTGGCTCACTGTCCCTTAGTCACGGGAGGACTGAAATAAACTCAAATCACCATTTTATCTTACAAGTCAATGGAGCTCTAAATTGCCTTTAAATCTGAGGTCTGGTCTACTCTTACTTCCTACTCCTCGTACAAGAGCTTCGAAATTTCCTTGCCGATTCTCTTCCCGAGGGCCCACGAGACCGTGTGCAGCAGAAGTGAGTAATTATTTCTGCTATACTTGTTGTTCTGCGGTGAAGTACAAAGATTTGCACGGAGGCTTCCCAGCAAGGATCCTGACAGCGTGGGGAAGGAAGGTGTGCTGGGCCCTGCAGCTCGCTCAGCCTTGCAGCTCAGGCGCGCTCTGACCTTCCTTCTTGCAGCAGCCTTCTCCCAGGGATGGGGCCGTGGGTGCGGGACACTCACTCGTACACGTGCTGGAGGCAGCAGGAAAACCCACACCTTTCGGTTCGCTGCTTGTTGCAGGGAAGCTTAAGCACCGATTAACGCCGCTGGAACTCTCTGCATTTCCCTGCCAGGTCTAGTTATTAAAGATATTTTACACATTTGATGAAGGATTATTATTTTTTCCCTAGAAAATATTAAATCCTCTTTGCAGCTCATGTCATTTCCATGTCTAATCTGTTCCCTCCTGCCCACCAGCTCAGCCCAGCATGCCCATTATAGCTGAACTGCCTGGTGACAAGAGCCAGACAAAAGGCACTTATTTATTGTTGGGAAAATTCAGATTACACATACGAGGATGCCTCGAGATTGTTTTTCTTGCTTGTTTGTATACACAGTGAGACGCGAAGCCTCGGTTTATATTTTACCATGTGCCATTTATGGTTTTGCTGCAGGTTTAAGTAAGAAAGCAGCAAGAAAAGTGGCGTTCAATCCCCTTGCATCACATGCAATTAACACATTGGCTAAAACAACACAGGGTTGCAATTTTATATTCAGCATTATTCCTCTGAACAAAATGTTGCTACTGAAGAAATCCATGGTCTGTTTTTTATTATTTTATTTTGCTTTACCCATTGAGAAACATGCTGGAGATGGCAAAGCACCAGCAAAAACACCATGAAAACAAACCCCCAGGTAACGTGATAAATCCCTGCTGGTAACACTCAAGAGATGCCTCCAGCCGGGGCTGGGAGAAGGATTAACCACGATCATTTCACAATATTTGATGGAAGAACGCACGCGTGTCTAACAGCACATGTAAATAAACGAGGAACCACAACCCTTATAAAAACACTTTCCATTACAGACCCTGCGTAAGGGGTCAAGCACCATCAGGATGTTTGTGTACTTATTTCAGCAGGCTCCTTCATCTGCTGTCGTCTCATCAATGCCTTTGCCAGTAATTTTCTACGTCTTGCTGCATTAAAGCCTGCCCAAGTAAGAAGTTTCTCAAGAGACAAGACTCACGCAGTCAAAAACCACCTCACACTGCATTCGTTAAAAAATAAAAATTAGAACTTCACGGTCAATCCAGTCCCTCAAATATTTTCCAAATGCTCACCACCACAGCCCTAGTGCTCTTTTAATACGGTTCATGGGGTGGATTTGTTCCATTGCACACCCTCCCTCCATTCACTTAAACAAAATCAAGCAAAAAACCGTCCTGGCACGATTCATCGATTCGTTCCCCCAGCTCCATCCTGTTCAGAGCACGCGATGGGACCAACCCCGTTACCACCTCCACGTTGCCCTCCTGCTAGCTGGGAAGCCCCCACACCCACATGGAGGGGAAAGGGGCCTGGGCAGCAAGGGGAAGCTGAGTTTCAACACAGAAGTCTCTCCCCTCCATCTCCTAGACCAGAAGTTTGCCAGGAACACGTTACCATTTTCCGATGTGCTCGTCACATAGAAAAACACTGAGTTTTTCTGGAAAGCTATTGCAAAAGGTTGGCTCTTTAGGGAAAGGGGTACTGCTGCCCAGAAATAAAGAAGAAAAAGTAAAAAGCTGGTTACAGACTGACCACTACCAGCCCAAGCCGTGGAAGTGGTGACTCATCCCTCTGGCCAGATCCCGAGGGAGGTGTGGGGGTTAAAACAACCGGCGTCGGCATTTCCCCGAAGTGATCCACACATGGCAGCAGCAAGGAGGAGCTGCTCCTTGGACCGCAGCCTTTTAATAAAATTTAAATATTGTTTGTTTTCAGGAATTGCAACTCAGCCAAATACCTCCTAAATTATTCAAAGATCTTAAGCCCTGGAGCCTTTCATGGTGCTGTGGTATTGCAACCATTTTCTTTTGTTAATTTTATTAATAATTAGCCAATTTGTTAAGTAGAAATGACAGAAAGTAAAGGCCAAACTTGAACTACCCCAAAACATTTAATTCTTTCTAAATTAGTAGCTTTGATTAGAAACATGGACAAAGCTGAAGCACAGAGCACCTCGACGTGCCCCTCTGAAACAGCCACAAAACCTCCCCCAGCAGCCACCCGACATGTTAGCACGTCCCACAAACCTCGTGCCATACTCACTCACACCAGCAGCCCGGCAGGCTGCATGCTATCATGGTATAATGTGGCTGGATAGAGCCCCTGCACGCAGGCAGTGTGTGTGCCGTGCTACAAAGTGCCATTTCCTTGGGCTCCACATTGGCTCCCTGAAAAGCCCTGGGGCCAGCAGGCATCCAGGGAACATCAGACAAACACAAGCAGCAAATCCCTCAAGAAACTCTTCCGTGCAACTGATATGAACAGCAAAACTCAGTCAGATTGCTTTAAACTGATACCATCTGCTTTTTTTTTTTTTTTTTTTTTTTTAAACAAACCAAGCGCCTCACTCCCATGCAGATGCCCAGCTGAGTAACCGCACAGTTTCCACACATCACACCCCGCTCGGTAGCCACGGGGCTCGTGCCATTTCCCATTGCACATGACTGAAACCTGCTGTAGCTTCAGGTTGCTTCCCCTCTTTCATGCAATTAAAAGCATACACTGAAAACCAGCTTGCTCACAGATAATTTTCTCTAATGGCCAGAGCAGGGGTCTATAAATTACAGGATCAAGCCAAGGAGATCAATAGGCCCACTGAGATGAGATGGGGCAGTGAGAGGAGGAGGAGGACTTCTCCCACTGTATTATCAATACTCAGACGAATTCGCATCGCACGCTCTGGCAGGACTGGCTCTCTTGATTCTGGCACTCCTGCTCTGGCACAAGAGAGGGCACGTCCACTGCTGGATGCATCGCTCCTCCACGCAGGGCAGCGCCTTCGGACACAACAGGCAGCAACTTTCATCTTCTTTAAAAGCAAATGTTGGGGCCATGCAATCAGCTACAGGATCTTGTAGCAGCATCACAACTTACTCTGGAAGGCTTGCGAAAGGCTAAATGTCAAAACTGAATGTTAATTTCCTAGCGCAGACAAACAAGGATTAAAGCACACGTTGAGCTGTATACAGTAACTCCCCCTGCACTTATCACAAGCATTAATCACGAGGCAGGGATGATAAAAACTTCCCCACAAATAAAGCAAAGCAAGGCGGCGCTGCTCACAATCTGATTTGTTTTGACACGACCGCATTGTTGAACATTTGCCATTGTGCTTTTGTACGACGAGGCGTTTAGCGCTCGGCTCACTGTGCTCATGTGCCCCTGCGCTCTCTCCCTGACATTACACTGCTGTTCAATGGCAAGCAAGCACTCAACAAAATGTTTAATTTGCAGGCACGTGCGATTCCCTTTTTGATTATCCATCTCCCCACACAATAAAATCCAGCTGATGCAGAACTCCACAAGTGCTGCCAAGTCAAACTGCAGGGAAAGGTTCATTTAGCAGTGCAGAAACACCTCTGAAATTCTCATTTATTGGATTCTGCTGCCAATCACGTTAATTCAGCACAAATGTCAAAATAAGATTAAAAAAAGTTGCATGATTAAAGGAGTGAGCAACATGGATGGCTCTCTACATATAGTTTTTAAAAAGGGTGTTTTGTTGTGTTTTTTTTGTTTTTTTTTTCCCTCCCCAGTTTAAATGAAGCAACTTCTTTCCTGTGCCTGCATCTGCAGGCACATGCAAACTCTTGAAAACAAGAGGCAATTATTGAGTCTGGATAAATCAGCAAGAGCTCAGCATGGCCAGCTTCAGCTGCTTGTGGTAACTCCAGTCTGGTACAAGAAGTTCCTCGCAGCATTTCAGTCTGACCGAGACTAAAAGGAAACAAACATCTAACCTCCCAAGCACGTATTGAGACACACATCCTCTGCATCCCAAGCCCATCTCAGCAAAACCTCAAGTATTTAACGCTGAGTTTCACACCTTTGACACACCTATAGCTGAGCAAATACCAGCCTGCACCTTCGTCACACTGACTATAACTGGATCCAGCAGCTTGGTGGAACTGGCACCTACCACGCAGCCCACTAAAACATGAGGGAGGCGATGGGAAGGGTCTGAGCCTCTTCTGCTGGCATTTTAGTGGTTTCAGCACGCTCCTGATATCATTTTATCTGTATCACCATCATACCCTGTATAGGTTTGGGTTATTTTTGACATGTATCGGGTCACTGACTTTGTGACCCAGAAAATACAAGGAGGTCTGTTCCTGAGCAGAGCCTACGTGCCTCTGTGCCAGTGAAATCTCCAAAAACAACCCCGTAAGCAGAGCCTGTGATGCCTGCGCAGAGTACATAAACAGTAGCAGGCCTTTTTCTGCAGTATAAATGCATATATTTCCTGTGTGTTTTTGCATTCATGTCTTTGTTTTTATGCATGCGTTACTAATATTCCTCACTGAAAGAGACATTTTGCTAAGGTCAGGTCACGAGGCAGTATAATTAAGGTAGCGCATCCAGCCACAATCTCTTCCTCTTCTGCATATATGTTCTGATGCCCCTCTGCTAATAAAATCAAACTCATTTATAGGATTCATCTCCTGCAGGCAGGTCCTGCCCAAACCCGGGGCTGCTCAGGGAGATGCCCCACAGCTGCCCATGTTTCTCAGATGCACATGATCTCACTGCACATACAAGTCCCCTTTTCAGCTGCCAGCTTTCCGACAGGTGTGGGTGGACACAGCTCCCTGGCACAGAGTGCCTGACCAAGTGCTTCCCCAGAGGTGACATCTCGTGGAAGCCCTGCACATCTGGCTCCTGCTCTGCTTCAAAGGAAAAAAAAGGTTCAAAGCCTCTATTTACCACCTAAATGAGTAGTTTAAAGGTGGTTCTCCTCGTCAGTATTTCTTATTTAACTCTTGTTTTATGATCACTAGTGAGATCAGGTTTGTGTTGCTAAACAAGACAACTGTTTCAGAAAAAATAATAAACAAGGCTTCTTCTTGAGTGCAAAATTCCCATCCAAGTCAACATCAGTACTCTGAAATAACAGGATGCCAGATGCCAGAAGGACAATTCCAGTCTCCTCAAAGACGTGAGCAGGGATGCTCTGGGCCTGATTTGGAGTCATCTGCTTGTTCCTAAGCTGAGGGCTCGCTCTAGCACCAGTGGGAATTAAGGCAGTCTCTGAACTAAATGCCATCCCTACCTGCAGGAAACACAGCATCCCCCATCCACACCCAGAATCCCATCGCCTTTGCCCCCTTTGCGAGTGATTCAAAATTCACCCCATTCCTTCTGCCTCCCCCCACTATGGGGGAGGACTACAGCAGACCATTATCCCAGCAGTTCTGCCTACATACATTTCGTCAATGGAAAATAAGCAGTTTCCCGTGTCACAGCTGCATAAAAACGCCCCATGAAGTTAAGAGCAGTTCAACAACAACACAAAGAATCCTCTACATTAAACTGCCCGACTGATCGATCGCTGTCTTTGCCAATTAAGTAAAACCAGAGCTCTGCTATCTTTTAATATAATTATAACTGCGAACCACAGGACCTCAAGCAAAGCTCAACTTCTCTCACCTTCATATCCCATCTTACAGTAACCACTGAAGCAGCATTTACTATATAGGACAGAGCCATCGTGCTAATCGGTCCCTGCAGGCCTTAGGGTGCACTTTGCTGCAAAAGCAATTTGAATTTTTTAACTCCAACACCCTCGACATGAACAATGTGCTTTTGAGGTTGTTTCACACCCCAAGTCATGCGGAGCAGGTGGCATTTCCAGTTCCTTCCTTCTTTTCCTCTCCTCTTCCTTGAAACACTTGAGCTGGATACGTCTACCACTGCAAGAGCAAGAACTGCAGAGAGCACTTCAGAGGCTTCCCTACCTGCGTCTTCTCCCTTTAGAAACAAAGATGTGACACCGAGGGGCTTGGGTAGCAGGAAGATCAGATCCCATTCGTTAGGGTGAGGAGCTCTGAGAGACCCAGTCAGTATGGGAACGTGCTTTGGGGCACAGGAGGAGTCAGACTCAGCTGGTCTGTTCACAAGTGTTTTGACACAGAGCAAGTTTTAGTTGAAATGAAGCAATTTTCTTCTTTTACCATGCAGTTAGCGCACTTAATCAAAGCTGTAAATTAGTTCAGTAGACATAAGCCCCACAAGACTGACAACTTTAAGTGAAGAATAATGGCATTTTAAAGCACATCTGTCCCCGCTGTCTTAGCACTTGATTTTTTTTTATGAACAGTTTGACTTCTACAAAAACCAGGAACAACATCATTTCTCTTTCATTTTGCAACTTTTTTGTCTAGCCTTTTTCCTCCTCTCATCCCTTTAACTCATTTCCAAGAAATGCAGGTAGATCAGGCAACAAAGTCGATGTTTTGGCCCTTCCTCTGAGGCCCCCCAGAAGAGATACTCACATGCTTATCCACAGCCTTTGCAGCACAGGGAGAAGAATTATGATAAAAACACAGCCAGCCCCAATTTCTGGTAGTCTGGCACAGGGGTCTGGCTGCTGGGGGAGTGCTTGCCAGAATACGGTCATCTAAACCTGTCCCTAAATGCCTCTGCAATATTGTTACACGGTGAAACAGGAGCGTGGCATTTCTCCTGATTTAGCAGACAACAAAACAAAGCTCAAATTCAAACCACATAGGAAGATAATTTTTCCTTAACAAATCACTTTCCAAACCAAATCTTTTGCTGCTAAAACAAGCTGATATCACAAGACCTTCCATGCCCCGACAAGTGCCATTAGAGCTAGATTTGTCATAGCTACATTTATCTCATAGATATTGGAGAAGAAATCACAGATGTGCTTCCCACAGTGGTGACAGGCGTTATTTTCCCTATAATGCTGTGATAATGCAACAGTGCAGACAGTTACTAGTTCACTGAACTTAGGCTGGTGGGAGACTGAACCTGAGCAGAGGTGATAATATTGTTATTTTCAAAACACTTCCAATTAAGCTGCCTACTCACACAGCGCAGATTCATTTAGAACAATGCTGAAGGCTTAAAATATATATATATTTAAGAGTTCCTTGGACAGTCAAGTATGGGAAATCTATTGGCTTAACAGAACTTCGTATCTGCCTTTTTTTTTTTCATTAGGAAAATGACAGCAGTGATTCATTTATTTCTGCTCACTGCAAACACCCCGTGCCTAGTGTATGATCCAGCACTCAGATACCGCAGTGACAGATCCTGATCTGTGCCTCCGAGTCACTGACAGCTGACAGAGCAAGCACTAACTGATTCACAGTCGGTACTGAGAAGTTTTTAGCAACTGCAGTTTCAGACTGAACAGATTAGCTTTGGTACATTTTAAAAGGCATTTTGCACTTGGTTTTTGAAAGGCCAGATACACACTGCTTGCGCCTGCCTGTTTCATGCCTCGTTTTGCATGTAGCAGTTGCATTTATGACCTCCAGGAGAGAAACCAAGGCAGGGACCCCCACGAGCCTGGCAGGAGCTGCCATACTCCAGCTACGACAGCAGCAGGGAAGTTTGGGAAACACGTCAGAGGAGACGGTGTCTGTGCAGGACCACGCTCTCCCTGCAGCACCGCTGACAGGAGACATCCCCGTCAGCACGTCGCACTGGTGCTTCTGCACTCTCTCCTGTCTGAATCTGTGCCACGAGCAGAGTCTCTCCTCTCCTTCCTAATTAGACGGAGGGTTTTGGCCAGCACCGCACGCACATGGGTGCCGTAACAGTCAGCAGCTCTATGTACGACCCTGGAAAAAATTCAATTATTTGCGTTACCTCTTCAGCAGGGCCTTTGTCTTTGCTTAGTGGGCTTGGGAGAGAGTGGGCCCTGCGTGTTATTCAGAGCATGACCGCTTCGCGCCGGCTGGCTTCTGGGCCTCACATAATGCCTTTCTTCATGAAGAACACTTTTCTTTTCAAAGCATGCTTTCGAGTACCAGGCAGAAGAGGGAGGGGGAGTACAGTTCTCTAACACAGGCCTTGCTTGCTTCAACTGTAAAACCTGACGGTATTCTGAGCACACAACTGACAGATCAGCTTGTCTCATCTGCAACACCCACATTAACTTTCATATACTGCTAGAAAAATAAAGACTCAGCTGGCTGAAGAGCTCTCAGGTAGCTACTACCAAAATATACCAGATACCCACTTTCTCTTTTCATTATTAGCAAGTCTGAGACTCCCCCCTCCCACTGCAGCCAACAAAAACACAACTGCTCCAACACAAGCCCTGTTCAGCCCCTTTAGGGACTTTTTTTTTTTGTATGCAGACTGAACTCAGAATTTGTGCATCAATCACCAGCCTTTGAGCCAAGCAGCCACGGAGCCATCACAGGAGGCTCTGCTCACCAAAAAGCCCCCCAAGGACGCTTAGGTAGGAAACTGAAATCTCTTGCAGCATGGCCGGACAGCACAAGATAAATAAAAGCAAAACTCAAGGTCAGCCTTTTTCAGGCTACTGAACTGAGCCTACAGCTAGAAGGAAACCCAAGGTCCAAGAAATTCTCCTCGTGACCTCCCAGATGCAGCAGGGAACAGTTCCCCAACCGCAGAGGGGCTTTAGGATGCACAGCTAGCACCGGCACGCTGCCGCAGGACTCTCTTCTCCTCTCTCCCCTTCCTGGAGCTGAGCGAAAAAGCGTCCAAGGTTGGCCTGAGCCTCGGGGAACTCACGTGCATACCACATTCCTGTACAGTAGAGGATTTTTTAACAACAAAGCCAGCGCCTGAGC
Source organism: Netta rufina (assembly GCF_964035555.1). Classification (NCBI taxonomy): domain Eukaryota; kingdom Metazoa; phylum Chordata; class Aves; order Anseriformes; family Anatidae; genus Netta; species Netta rufina. The sequence goes on from NC_140129.1 coordinate 8,555,373, forward strand.
CTGCAGCCCTTTACCAGCACACACCTTCCACGCGTCAAGGCAGCGAGCACTTACCCTTCAGGAGGAAGCACCAGCCAGCCCCACAGGGCATCCCCACACTGCTGGGCCTTCACCAGCCAGCCCTGCTCTCTCAAAGCCTGCCACCCCAAAGAGCTGCCCCAAGCCCTTCCCAGCTCTTCCCTTACCCTCGCCCCCGGGGGGCTCGGTCTCTGCTTAATTTTTTGGTTTTACTATTTATTTAGTTTAATTTCTTAGAAAAGCTAGGTCATAAGCCATCTGATGACTTTGTAAATGCAAAGGGCCAATGTTGTGGAACAGACAATCTAATGACATAGTGTTTAGTGTTCCCTAAAGCGGGAGACAGATGAAGAGAAACGGTGAACCGGCAACCTTAGCATAATTAAGACAAGCCTGAGTGCTTGCTGTAGTGCCATTACATTAATCTCACATCGGTGGCACCTGGCTAAAATTTATGAGATATGTAAAAAGGGCCTCTCTGACTGACCTTGATAAGACAGTGTTATTTATCACGTGAGGGAGCAGGCAAGGATGCGAGGTGGGAGGGGGCGGACGAGAAACGAGCCAGGAGGGAGATGAGAAGCCACGGACTAAAATCTGCTTACGAGTGAAATTTTAAACAGGAATATGCCTGTACAGTACCCGCATCTGGCAACCACAATCAATCAATGCAATTCTGTATTGCTACACCACCACTGCAGATAACACCAGGGCAACTCCGGCCTCTGGCACATCACGGCCTTCTGAGGTCGAGCCCCAAAGTGGGCAGATTTTTCAAACTGGCAGATTTCACACCCAAAAATTTACTCCTACTTTTCAAAGTTCCACTATCAGAAGGCAAAATGAATCTTGCACATAAAATAGCAACCTCATGTTGGAAAAATATTTCTGCATGAAAATTATATAGCGTATAGAGCAGCACAAAAGTAATAAAAATACGTATATATTTCTTGATGCTTTTCATGATGTGCTAAACGTACAAAAACTGAGGATGAAACTTTAGGACGTATTTACTTCCCACGGAAATGGTCCATATAAAACCTCAAAGCATTGTTGTAAAACAACTTGAGAGTCCCCAGGAACCTGCCATAGCCAGCGCCTGCGGCTGCAAACAGGGGCTGTGGGCAAAGCTGAGCGTGAGATCTCGACGCAGCTCCCTGCAAGAACAACACGTGCCTCTCATTGCACAGAATGAGCTGACCAAGAGGTTATTTCAGTCCCAAAGATGTGTCCGTCCAGAGCAGGCCCAAGATTAAATGCTGCATTTTTAGAGAAGACAATAGGTAAAACCACAAGGGATGCCTAGGCCAAACCTACTTCCTTGAAGCAGAGTTTTCAAGTTGGGCTCTGAAAGCCAGAAGGTTACAAAAATACTGCTCTTTATTTTGGCTAGTACTTTTGCAGACTTCAAAAGAGGCTGTTCATGTAAAGCCTTTCAGACGAGGCATTCAGCACATGATGAGAAGCTGCACAGAGCAGAGTTGCAGTCACCACTAATGCTTCCCATCAGACACAAAGAGCAACACGTATGGTCCTGCACAGTCACAGCACAGGGCAACATGGTACAAGAGATGCTGTGTCCGGACAGCAAGGCCAGCAGGGGATAGTGAGAAAGTGGTCATTGCACCTCAAGTTCAGAGATGGTAACTCTTCCAAAAAATCATCATCAGAGAGCTTTCACTCTTCCTAAAAATAAGAAATGAAAACCACCAGGCACTAATATATTTATCCACATCTTTCCAGCAAACAATAGCAGATTGCTGTGAAAAGATGTAGTTGTAGTGAAACACCCTCAAAAAAAAAAAAAAAAAAAAAAAATCATTTGAATCATTTGTCCCCAGCTGAAACAGGATAAAAGGGTGTGTGATTTTCATCCTTCTGCAGTCAATCACAGGCTGGGTGACAGTCACCAGTTCAGTAACAGCCTATGCCAAAGCTTCTGCCAAATTTACACTGCACAACTAGCACTGTCCACTTTCACAGGTTCACCACGTATTAAGTTTCAGCTTCTAACCTGATGATTCTTTCTTTTTTCTATTTGAGCACAGACACCATTTCCCAAATGGCGCTTCTTCAGACGAGGTTGCCCAAGGACTTGGCAAATCTAAGTGCCCACCTGCCTTATCTCAGTGAGCTTTCTCCTCCCCACCTTCCTTTCAGGCAGGGCACTTGTACCCCCACGGCTCCCTAATGAAAGCCTGGGCCCATCGAGCCTGTCAAACACACCATCTTCCCTTTCTCTTCTTCCATTAAAGCGACGTGGTCAGAAGTGTCCATGTGCTTTTATTGTTGGTGCTGAAATGCAGACTTTTCGTTTTTTAACTGCAATCAAAAAAATGTGAAAGTCGATAGTTTCTCACAGACCTTTTCAAATGCAAGGACGCTGCTCTCGTGCAGTAAAGGTAAAGGAAACTACCTGTGACCCGCACTTGTCAAAACACTTAGTGGGGGAAAAGAAAGTAATCGATTTCTGATGGGTAACTACCATGCCCAAGCAATGTTACTTTCCCTGGGGAGGTCATTCATGCAGGTGAAATAAGAGCAACCTAATTTTAAGCCTTGAAGTGGTATCACCAGGGACAGAAGACGGTTGTAGCATTTTGCTTAACTTGAACCTCTCGACAGCATGGGTGTACAGCAACACAAGATATTAAGTTACTTAAAAACAAATAAAACACTCCAGAATCACCTCCTGTAGACCAGTTCATTATGGTACACACATCATAACCCAGTTTGCTCTCACGCAGAAGTACTACTGGGATGGAGAAAGGAGAGTGAAACGTGCCCTCTGCTTTCCTGCCCAACGAAAACAGCCCAAAGTGAGCTTGCCAAAACCAGTGTTCTTCCCTAAGAGTGCTGCTTCCTTTGAGTATTTTCCAGTGAAATATTTGCTAACTGAAGTCTGGTATTCAGGCAGCTCCTGCCCACCTGTTTCTAAGGTGAAAGGAAGAAATGCAGGACAAAGTGCTGGAGGAGCCCTGTGGGGTGAGTGCCCCAAGCTGACCCCATGCCTTCCCCACCCCATGGCTCAGGGACCCAGCAAGGGCACAAACCTGGCCTTGCTTCATCAAAGAGATTCCGGGCAGGGGACAAGAACACTGCCTCCCAGAGTCAGCACATCTGAGCAAACAAGGCAAGGCTCCAGTGTATTTCTGCTGAAACTGGAGTTACGCTGTCAGATGCTTCACGCACTTGGAGATCCCGGCTCCAACCTGATCCGACCTCCAGAGTGGCTGGCTTTGGTTCCAGGCGACACGCACACATTTCAGGAAGCAGCTCTGAGACACGGCGCTGCCTTTTCCTGCTTCACCAACCCCTCGTAACAAGGTTTTGCAGCTCCCTCCACAAAATGACACTTTGTCAGATCAGCCAGCGTGGCTTCTGGTCCACGTTCGTACACGCTTACAGTCCCAGATCTGGCGTTGGAAGGAAGAGGATGATTCTCTCATTTTAAACAAAACCCAAAAAAGTACTGGGACTTTTCTGATCCCCTCTCAGTATGATCATCATTGCACAACATCCACCAGCAAAATTCAACAAGGCACAACTATTTTCAGCGTCAAGAAATATAAGTTTAAAAAATAGAACATAATAAACCCAAACTGGGATTTACCAAAGATGACAGAAATGCCTTGGCCTGCCCCGAGCTACCCTTCGATAAATGTAAAACACAACAGAGTTACCGTGTTATCTCTTGCCCTGAGGGAGAACTTCTTAAGCTGCATTTGAGGAAAGAAGTTAAGACTAAGCAAAAGTTACTGAAATACTGTTATTATTCAAGTCTGTTAATACTTTTGCATGTTTCCTTGCAATGAATCAATCTTAATCCCTTTTTGGTTCCACTGAATTTAGGGACTGGCCTTCATGAATTACACACAGTCTTTTTGTGTTGTACTCAAGCAGCTATAGCTTCCTTCATCCGACAACAGGAGCCCACAGAAGGCAGCAGCTGTGCCAAGCGCAGCAATGATGGCAGACACCATACCTGACTGCACGACAGGCAAACAGGATCCTCCACGTGCCACGTTTGCCCTCCTGCGGACACATTGTTCTCACCCCATCGCTGCCCACAAGGATATTTCCTCTGGGGAGGCCTAATCCTTTCTCCTCTTCCCTCGTCTGCTCTCTGGACTCCTTCCTGCTGCTGAAACACCTTGGCCAAAGCCTGTTTTTAACTGGTGTCTGAGAGAGGCTGGACGGCAGATGGAAACATCATACTGTGGTGAAAAGTCTATCCCAGGAAGATACCGTGAATAGCAAATCGCAACAAAGAGGAACTATTTACACATAAAAGGGCTTTATCAGAAGTTGCCGTTCAACTTGCCTTGGACAACAGGTTCAGATAAGACTAAGCCCTTCTCACGGGCTAGGCTCCATCAGACCTTCCAGTTTAAATAACCTTGTTTGTAACTCCTTTTCATCACCACACAAAGATCCCATTTTCTTTCTCGCTCTCCTTCTCTCTTTGTTGGTGCTGTTTACTCCCAAGTCTGTCTCTGAACTCTGTCTAATTAGCTCTTGATAGATCTGCTGCCCTGTTTCCACAAACATTTAATTCTGCCGTCAGTCCCATTTACATTACAGCATGTTGCATTGTCTTTTACCAACCTAATTTTGTTTGAGTGAATGTAAATCCCATTAAGCAGTCACTATGTACCTATTAGACTGTGGCATATAAACTCCAAACCCTCCTTATTTACAAGAGTGAACATAAGGCCCAATTCATAAAGGATTTCTAGGACACTGCAATTTGTGCTTTCTTCCGAACTACAGAAAATTCTTAAAGGCTGCAAAACTCTTTTCTTCAAGGTAGCATTGTTGGACTGCCCAAAACTCGACATGTTCCAACCACTGCATAACCGACAATAATGCTTTTATAATTCTAATGAGTCCCCAGGGAGTGCTCACTAATTAGAGCACTGATTTAAAGTTGTCATTATGAGTGCTCTACATCTATTCTGGATTTTACTTCATTTTTTTGTTTTGAGAAGAATGCTCGAGTAAGCTGCCCAACTGTAACGAAACAAACCCCGACACATCGCTCTTTTTCCTCAGCTAACTACCGTAACACGAGGAAAGAAAAGTCTGCATGAAACTCTAGGAGGTGATCAGTATGGGACTGAGGTTTCACCTGGGGTGAACTCTCATTCAGAACCTAATCTCCCTCTTGCCAAAAGTCCTAAAAGCTCAGCTGGAGTCAACTCTTCCTCGAGTTTTGCCTCTGGAAGAGAAACATTGCCTGCCCCCAAGACAATCCAGGGTATTCCCAAAACGCCAAACCAATCTAGTTATAACCATTTCCTCTGTTAGAAGCCAACCTTGAGAGGGTAAAAAGCACAGAAAATTGCTAAGTCTAATACTAGAGAAAAAATGCAAGTCTTATGCAGTGACAAGTCCGTGTTACTTAATGGAACTACAGTTTATTTACGAAAACTGGCTCAGCAAGCACAAAGCCCAGACAGCAATAGTATTCCCCTCAGAGTAATCTGGGAGAACTGGTTTCATCTATCAACACTTCTTACTCACATTCAAACCTCTGAATCACAACTCAGAAGTAGCTAGAGACAGAAATATTCACAGACAGCTACCGAGTTCAGCATGCTAAGAAATGCAGTTCAGTCCCAAAGACAGCACAATATTTTTTTTCCAGTTGTGATTTAGTTCCACCTGAAAACGAACAAAACAAGCAAACCTATCCGATTATGGTCTCTTCTAATTGCGAAATTCAGTAAAAGTGTTTTACTGTGACCAACAAAATAAACATTTTAAGAAGTTGTAATTAGATACAGAAAAAAAAGCAGTTTCAGGTTGAATTAATTAAACAGGAAGAATATAATGAAGGAATTGTAAAATTGCCAAAGTGTTTCAAGTACACGAGTTTTGATTTTCTAAATATTGAAGCATTAAAATATTTACAAACAGGTTTGCTTTTTTGATTTCCTTAGGAACTGACACATTTAAGAAACAAAGATAGGACCGAGTAACTTCAAAATGAAACTGCATCAGAAAATAAGCCAGTATTAAAAGTAAGTAAACTTCTCCTCGACCACAGCACAGCAGTTCCATTACCCACCTCGTGCTCGAAAGGCAGCAAAGCGAGCATTTCAGATGCGGGTATTTTCAAGTAGGGTTTACGGCACTTCGACGCACAGCTGTTATTGACCTTCATCAAGGGTAAGAAGCACAATTCCTCTCCTGAATAAAGCTTAGAACAAGTGCTTTCTCGATCTCTGCCACCTCTTAGATTATCTGAAAGGAGGATGATACAACTTGAAGCATTAACCGCCAGGGCAGTAGGTACAAAGGAAGAGCGTACCTAGTGGCTAAGGCTTTTGCCTATGACTTGCATGCAGTCAGATGTACCGTGGTGCAGTTAAACCAAATACAAACTGATTTTTTTTAATGCAGACAAAATATTTCATTCCAGCATCAGAGATAACTGAACACCCTCAACAAGATGTTTTGAGCCCGTGTCCACATTTTTCAGGCTACTCACTGCCTAATTTGAAAGCCCAGAACACAAGAGGCAGATAACATCTCCAGGTGTATGGTACGAGCGTGTGTTTCCGTGGCAGACTGCTAATTTCTTTGCCACATATGCTTTAATTTTGGATAATGGCCTGGCTTGAAATTACAGCTCACATTTGATGGATCTAGCTGATCAGCGTTTTCCCACTGTTTATGCTGTGAGAAGCAGGAGGGAGAGAAACAGAAAAAAGAAACGGGAGGGAAGGGTCACCTCAGCCACAGGCTTCACAGATAACTCAAGTGAAAGCTGCCCCAGTGCAGTTTTGGGAACAAGCAGCTACTGACAAAATCCTACAACTCTCCATACTTTGCTGGGAACTCTGCTGCGCGAAGGCCTTCAGCTGCTAAATGAAATACCAGGACTCAGAAGCACGATGTCAATCCCGACGCTAATTGATCACTAATGGCCAAACAGGGCGTTGATTGGCACTAATTTGTTAGTTATAGATTACCAAATCCTTCGGGATACTAAATCAGCATGATGTACTTTGCCATGCTGTAACAGCACAGTCTTTAAAAGCTTACCTGACCCTGACACAGCCGTCACAAACGTTATAGTCAAGACACTTGGTCAGCCAAGTAACACATATAAGAGATGTATGCTGGAATCGAGAGAAATATTACCCCTAAAAGCAGACAGAAAAGCTGTTCTTATCCCATCTGCAGCTCCCTGCAAGTGGCTGTTCTGCAAACGGAAATTGGATGCTGTTTACCTCCTGCACAGAAATATTCAAGAATCCATAAAAATCGAAGCTTGCAACTTCCCAACTCTGTTCCCCTGGTGCAGAAAGGAACTTGAGTGTTTATGTCACTGGAAGAGGAGCTGAAGTACCGCATTCTGTTTCCCTGGCATGTTAAGCAAAGATACTCATCATATATTCAGGCAGGAGTTGTCTCCGTTAAACATTTATCCAGTCCAACGAGATGCTCACCTCTGGGTGTAAGCCCTCATGATCACAGGGGATAATTTTGTAAGAAACATCCAAATCAAAGCCTTTATCTTTAATCTCAATTTGGAAAATAATTGGAATTTGAATGGTTCTTTGGTCTACCTCTCATTCTTAACTACTTCTAAACTAGTACAAAATGTTAGGAAGTGATGACGAAACAGTCTGGGGCTCCAATTCACTGAAATCTTAAGGGATCAAGACATCCTTCCCAGTCATCCCTTGAATGTCACGTTTCATACATGGCCCTCTGGGCGTTCCCTGCTCTGGGACCAAAGGGAGCTGCTCTGCACCCTCAGAGGGTGAAGCTTTTCTTCCAGAAGCAGGCTGGGATAACACAAACGGATGTTATCTCAGCACACCCTGATACAGTGGTGTTTCCTCCCTTCCAGCACACACACATCCCCAGTTGGTTACCTTTCCACAGTCCAAGAGGATTGTTCTACGACAAACTGCATTCTATCTTATTTAAATTATGGCTTTAAAGACAAACACAAAACTCCAGTTTTTCTGGTCTAGTTGCCTGGCATCAATAAAAGCTAGTCCTAATCCCATCAAGACTTCTCAGACTCTGTATCTGATGCCATAAAACAAAACACATTTTAAAGGCTTTCCACACAGTAGTTTGTTTGTAGTGAAGTCAGTGAAGCCCTGATAGAACAGTAAGAAATTATGGACCTCATATTTCCTATGCCTCAGAAAAATAAAACTGTTGTATTTTTATTGGGATCATACCTTGAAATACTAAGTTTCTGATGTGAAAAATGTGTTTCATCTACCAACAAACATAGCTTTTAGCTTTCCACCCCAGACCTTTCCTGCCTGACTGCGTTTCAGAAAATGTTTTTTTCAGCAAGCATTTGAAGTCCTACTTCATTCTCTATTCTTTTATCCCTGCTATCATCTACGTATAATTTACAATGTCACTATTTATTGTCTCTCCCACATGCATTCTTAATTTTTTCTGCTATTAAAGATACACCTTTCAAATAGACACCTTTCAGTGATCCCTACCCATTCTATGTTTTTTAAGAAATGGACGCTATGTAGGTGTTTTGCATCTTGCCTTTTTTTTTTTTTTTTTTTAAACCACATTTGCGCAGACAGAGAGTAGAGGACACTACAAGGAGAGAACCCCACTCTGCAAGCTGCACATGTGCACAGCGCACGACTAGGAGCAAACTCTTTGGTTACACTCACGCAGCTCAAAGAGAGCGGTCAGCAAGCGAACAGCCAGAAGGGCATGGTAGGGTGCTAAGTCTTGGAAACCTCTTCAAGGCAGTCCTTTAGCAGATTGATTTTCATGTGCCTTCAGGCTGACACAAAGCCACGTGTGAGAACCTCTCTCGGTTACCCAGTCAACTGGGTCGTGTGTGACAGTATTAGTTAGATGGTCCTAGGATGTGACAGCAGAGAGGGAACCAGCTGTCCAAGGCTAATGTGCCATCTGTGCCTAAAATATTCTGCCAATTGTGTTGGCAGAACATAAAAAGTGTGTCCCTTTATCGGGCTGTAAATCACAAGCAGGTCTTGCGCGTTGTCAATTAAATGCTGATATATTGAGCAGCCTAGATGCTTCATTGACTTCCAGGCTTCTGAGTGTGACATTTGGTGGTACGACCACTGCAGAGGTCGTTAGCTGCAAGCTTGAAGCACCAAAGCAGCCTGAGCAACTCCCCTGGTGACAGGTCCATGGTTTACCGACATCCAGGAAAACATTCAGACACATTTGGTTTAACAACTTGAGGGAAGAAAAAAAAGCAGCATTTATGGCAAAACAAGTTATTATAGACTTCATTACTGTATTTCCCTTACTCCCAGGAGAGTAGGTAGAAAAAAAACAACTCAATCTTTCTAACTATAGCCAAGGGTAGAGACATCCAAGCTGCTTTCTCACAACTGGTGTTTTGGGGAGCAGCTGCCAGTACTGCAACTCGGGGCCCTGAGGCTGAACAACTCAGGTAAGCTGGGTTTCACATACTCCATGGCATTCTTCCACCAAAGCCTTACCAGTCCTTAACCCAGGTCAAACCATGCAACGCAGCTGAGGAACCAACGACAGCAGAGGCCGAGCACCACGTACTCAGCTTGTCACTGCACAGCAGCCCCTGTGCAGGGTCAGAGGAAAGGGCCAGCTAGCCTTTCTCTCTCTGACCACAATGAGGCAGATGCCTACAGAGAACAGAGCATGGCAAGCACACAGCTCTCCCTTCCCCGCAGTGAGCCCCAAGCTCTGGAGCCAGACGTGGGTTTGTACTCATTTGTCATTGCTGTGTTACGTTGTGTGATCACTGCCTTCCACCTAACTCATACTGCATGTAACTGGCATCACTGCTAATAAGATACGCAGGTATTTCTGAACAGAAGTGCTGGGGATTCACTTTGAGTTATCAATAGAAAGAAAAAGGAGGAAAAAGCAAAAACTGAAGTCAGTTTCTGTAAGACAATACCCCAGTGAACAGCAACCAAGTTGGGCAAACAAGGCACTTCTATCTTTCCAGCTGCTGACTGCAGTATGTTAGGTAGATAACAAAGCCTTGACACCCAGAACAAGGCACATTTTACAGCACTGCCCTTGCAATTGACAACGCCATAAAATACAGGACCAAAATCAGTGATCCTTAACTTGCAGGTACTGAGTATCTGAATGGCTGGCTAATATGCCCTTTCTTTTAAGTTGCTGATAGAAAACATGAAGCGATCCTGTGTTGCCCTTTTTAAATAAGGAAACAACACAAAGAAGTTCAAAAGCAAGTTGGCAGTATTACTTAAGTCTCGCTTTTAACAGGAAGAAATATTTTGACATATTTTGTAACTAGGTCCCTAATCCTCATCTCTCTGCACACAGAAGCAAGAAGCAATCACCCAAAGAAGCGCATTTTTCAGACCCTCAGAAACTAACCAGCCCTAGTGCAGATTAATATACCACTTGTATATTGCTTTGTCATGAGCTACTGCTAAAGAGAAGTGGCATCTCTAATTGGAAGAAGCTTTGATATCTCCCGAGAGAAGCAATTTAGCATACATCAAAATAAATATGAGATGCCACTGCCTTAACTACAATGAATTTAAAAAAAGAAAAACCAAACTTTCAGGTACAGTATACACCTGATGACTCCAATAGTGCTATTTCTGTGCACTGAGCTGCAAACCTTCAGAATATTTTCTTACCAAAAGGCAAGACCAAGGGAAATTCATAATAAAAGATATCAGTAGAACAAAAAAAAATATCTATTAACTGTTGATGGACATATCACAGTATTTTTCTTTTCTTTTATTCTCTTTGTCCATGCTTGGTCTGCTCACAACAGACTCAAAATACGCTGTTGGACTTGGAATTAATCTACTGAATGTTCATTTTCACCTTATCTTTCTATTTTCCCTTGTGCTTTTTCTGCCAGCTTCCTGTTTTTCCTTGCAGAGTTAATTCATATCTCTAGGCCTTTTAACAAAGATGCAAAAAAAAAATAAATAAAAATCTGAAAAAAAAGAATTAGGGATGAGTTTACAGAACATAAAGGCTGTATAGGCTTACAACACCTACTGCCAAAATCACTCCAGAGATCTAACATTACGATGCTGTCTGGCATTCCCTAGCAAGCCCCTAGGCTAAGCACAGAGATCTGCGGTAACGTCATCTGCTGGCAAACAGAAAAACCACAAAGACTTTAATTGAGAATTAAATGTCATTGAATACTCCAAAGGTTGCTGAGAGGTCATCATCATCTTCCGTATGCCAGGAGGTAGAAGAAACCGAGTCCAGCCTTGAGCAGAACGTTTTTCAAAGGCTCACTCACATGAGGTTAACTAATGCTTTCCAAGTTCTCCTGTGTGGCACAACTAAGAGGAGCAGAAGAGCGAATGTCTATATTTGGCTTTTGCTAACACCACAGCAGAAGCCGTAGTGCTAAATCATGGAGAGCTCTGTTCTATTTTGGAAGGAGAAGTATGTAATTTTGATACAGAAACATATTGAATAATGAAAAACCAAAATATTAGTGGTATAGTTATGCCAGAGGATGGCATTACAAAAACATTCTGGTTAGTTATTAATGGCAGTAGTCACCCAAATGGAATCAATGAAAGAGGTAAGCGAGAGATAGCACAAGTGATTACAGCAGATGCATTTTTCTGAAACAGATGATTGTTTCAAATTAGGAGGTTTCACCAGAAGACATGCAATCCCAGGGAGGTGGTACAATATTTGCCACTGGTATATACCAGGGAATGGTATATTTTGGCTTTATAACCAGTAGACACAGTAGTTTCAAACCAAACACTGTGTTGTAGATCCGAGTTGCACAGTTACATCAAGGGGCTCAAGCACATCAGAAACCACTACACACTGATTTTAGTCTGCTCCAGTACTTAGGGAAATCAGAACTATAACCCTAATCCCATTATTTTACAAGGATTTGTTAAGAGGCCAAACTGCACTCCTCTTTCAGAGGAGCCTTTAATTAACCAGAGGGAAAAAAGATTCACTTACTATCAAGCAAATAGTAATCAACCTGTGTTTCTGGGGAAAGAATTCTATTAAGAGAGCCATGGCAGCTGGGCACTGAGTTCCCACCACCACTCAAGCCTAACGCCCTCCCACCTGACTTGTTATGCTGGACCACTACTTCCTTTCCAGTTAAATTTCAGAGGAGTTTATAGGTTTTGTTGCATTTGTTGCCGTCACACTCACACATCAGGCAATCAGGCCCATGTTAAAAAAAAAAAAAAAAAGCCATTTAAATAAAGAAGAAATTCAGGCCTTTTATAGGCAGTTCAACATCAGATTCACCTAAAACCACTATAATGTGCTTCTCTGCTGTGGTCAGGCTTGAATAGCCAACAGCACCTGCCTAAACGTGCTATATGTTCCCATATTAATTGCAGGCCCTTCCCAAGATAGTGAGTGATTCCTCTGGAGAGCTCAAATCAGGGCTTATTATTGCCAGCTACATGAACCAGTGTTATATACCCATCAGTAATGACACGGCATTATTCTGAGATAACATCACCAGTACTATCTGTGCCCAAGCAGTGCAGCAGGCCACGAGGACGAACAATGGGCTGTGAAAATCCTGGACTCCAGGCACAAACGAGCAGGGAGAGCTGACGGACGTTTCTGTTGTGTGAAAAGATCAGGGAGTATTTGCAGTAATTCTTTTTTCTTCCCCCAGGAAGCATGCTGTTCTTCCAGTTGAGCTAACTTTATTTACAGTAGTTTCTTTATACCCAGCATTGCACGTTTGTTTTTAGCCTCACTGTTTAGCTACAGTAGGTCCTAGATTAGATCAGCTTGTTTGCTACTTACATCTGATTTACAGGTAACAACTCTTCTCCTATGTGCATACATACTCTGCGTCGTCTACCTTGGCTGCTGGAGCAAGCTGGGGGTTGTCTTTACATCAGCAAATTGTTTCCCCTAAATAGCAGCCTCAAAAAGCAGGTTAATTTGCACTGCTCAAACATAATCGCTCTAAAAAAGGAAAGGACTCATTACTTTAGTGATGTTTCCTGGTCCATTGCACCATTGTTAGAAACTGTCAGTAAACAAATTACATGTAACACTGTGCCCTTTCTCTAAACAGATCTCCTGAGAATATCTTGTTATGCATAATGCTTTCTTTCACTCCTGTGCATCCGGCAGAGGAACACAAGTGTCTCTCCAGAAATGCTTGACGCTTTTCTCCCATATTTTCCATCTAAAAAGGGTAAATAAAGTGGGAAATAACTAAAGCTCAATAATGCAAACTCGCTTTCAAATGGCAATATAAAAGAGAAGGATTTTTTCCAATAGTAGCAGCAACTTTTGATACTTAAACAGACACAGTCTTCAGAAAGTGCTCAAGATCTCCTGCCTAAAAAAATAAAGCAGACATTTTCTTAACGTCTCCGCATTTGGGTGATGCTGCATTTGGGAGTATTCGCACATTTCAGAACCACTGACCAGATCAAACCACCAGGTTCACCTGAGAAGAAAGCTAAACCCCAACATTATGTGCAACTTCCCTGTTCACTGATGGCCAAGACTCTGGAAATAGCTAACTTTCTGGGAAAGACACTACTGCAACGCTACCTTAAGTACTGTTACGGTTTGAAGATGATTTTAAAGGACAGGTGGAATTTGCAAGATGTGCTGAAAGCTTTGTTGGCAACCAACAAAGCTTCCCCCATAAGCTCTCCTCTGACCCAGAGGTTTCAACAGCACAGGGTTTTCACATATTGTTAGGATATTGAAATTACAGCAGTTAGTTATAATGGACTAATGCAATTTCTTTGGACTCCAGTAGGCTTGTGCCAGTGGCTCAGATCACTGCAGTTGCAGCCATTTAAACGGATTATCCCATAGGGTGTTTTACATCAAATCCAGCACCCATCAGAGGTTACTAGATGGAGGCTGTACCATGAGGCTCATCCCATACGTGACACCACAGACGGCACTGCTGACCCTCTTGCTGGCCCCAGAGGGACCCCTCTCCCCCTCTGCCCACCACTGATCCCAGCAGGAGCAGGGCGATGCCAAATGCTTTGGGACATCCAGCCCAAACAAGTGCCAGACAGATCTTTAAAACAGGAACTCCCGAGAGTCCATAAAACAAACGTGTGGCAGTAATGCTTCCCAAGACAACCATATTTTTTCAAAAGCAAATGCATTAGAAAACTCCTCTCTCCTCCCGTTCCCTTTGTGCAACACACCTGGATTTCAAATTAATAGTATTGCCTGCAGCCACTGCTGATATCACACAAAATATAAAAACTCTATACGCGAACCAGGGATGGAGGGGAAGGGAGAAACGTCTTGAAGCTATTGCACACAAAAATGACTAATGTGGGACCTGGGTAAGAAAAAAAATTAACTTATGAAGAAAAATTATTGAACTACAGACTTTTCACTACACAATAGGGAAAAACTTGCTTCCCCAACTCGTCTCTCAGTTTTTGTCTTTCCCACTGTACCTCCACTCAGTGTGTCACCACAGCAATCTTTCAGACCAGCAAGAAACGGTAGACAACCTGGAAACACCATAATCTGGAAACACCACCAGCAGTTCTGGCCAGAACATCACTGCATGCAAAGCATTTTGTTGCGTGGAAAGTTTATTTGAAGCCCTGCTCAGAGGGCTCAGGGAAGACCCAAGGCTGAGTTTGATGTCCGGATGGAAGCTCTGCTGGAGAACACAGCAGAGCTGGCCATTTGCATAACAATTTCAGACAAGAATCAGTCATCAGGAAAAACAAGTTGGTAAGTTGGGAAGGGGAAACAGGAAAGGAAAAACAGGGAAAGGTTGGTTGGGAAGCAGAAGCAGTTTTGCCATACTTAGCAAGCAGGACACTACTACAGGAAACAGCAAGGGCAATGAAAACGCCACTCGAGTCCAAATGTTCCTAATGGGGGGAAAAAAACTACAACAGACAAAAAAAAAACTTTAGCACCGGCAGGTGAAAAGAGCTGCATTTTACTCATCGTTGTAATTCATCACAGAAAGCAATAAAACATCAGCAGGGCTCTGTAGGCTTTATCTGAGCCTCAGCTGCCAGCCCGCAAGGCATTCCGAGTGACCTTTCTGCTTGCTGGAGCCGCAAGGAAAGCCTGTTTCCAGCTGTTCTTCAAGACATAATGGGAAGCCCATGGTAAACTTCATAAACGCTCACCCGAATTCTCACAATTTCACTAGCTCCCCCGGAAAATGGAGGATCAGCACCAGAGCAGCACAAACTGCCCAAGATCCTCCAGCTCAGAAGCCAACAGAGAGCTGCTGAAATGAGAAGTGATGTTCACAAATGGGCACACCATCATCTGAACATGATTTCTGCACTGATTTGTGAAGCAAGCCTGTGGTTTAGGAGAAAGTGAGCCACTAATTATTATTATTATATCCATCAGTAGTTTAGAACAACCTGTAATAAGGCTCAGGAAAGAAATCAGACAGGACTGAGGCAGGAGAGAAGGATGAAATTACTTCCCAAACAGACCTTTTCAGCGTTTTGCCTCTAACTTTTGCAAAAGAGAGCCTAGGTAATTAAGGAGTGAATTAACGTTCCACGGTGTTGGGCTAGACAAAATAGGAAACGAATGCAGTGTTGTGCAAGTGTACCCCAGTGGGTTCTTATATCACAGCCATCATCACTGGTTTTGTTCCAGCCACAGAAGGTGCTTTTTGGAAACGGGCATTTCAAAGCAAGCATCAATCATTTTTAATTGAGTCAGGCTCATTTTATTGACTCTGTACTTTGAGTTTCCCTTGGACATGCACATTACTTAAAACAAGAGAAACTGAAAAATGCTGCCTTTCTGCTAGGGTGAGTAATCCCGCATATATTCACAACGTATCCATCCAATTCCTCTGACAAGACGCATTGACGCAAGAGTAATCAAAACATACAACGATGTCCCTTAACCTCTTTGACACCGGTCCTCAGTTTTATTTCAATATGTTGTGAGCTAAAAATGATGAACGCCAGAACTGCAAACGCTGAACAGGATAACTAACACTACTAGTGAAAAGCAAAACACATCTGAATATGAATTGGCATTCTCAAATTAAATAGCTCTGATTTTGATAGCTAGTAAACATATTTATAATCATTCAGATGCTAAAATATGTGCTCTAGTCCTTGGATGAATAAACATGAAAGCTGTGCCTGTTGATAAGTACTTACACATTCATTTCTTTAGTTGGAATACAAATCATACTTTTAACTTTTTTTTTTTTTTTTTTTAAATGGGCTAGGTTTCCTTCAGCAAGTCTATCAGCAAGTCTATGCCATTGTAACTCCAACTATGAAAAGGTACACAAAACCATTATACAACTCCACTAGCATTTTGATAAAAGCCTCTCACGCAGGGATAAACCCTCTTGAGAGCATTTGCTACTTGGGTTGAAAAAGGACTGGTTAATTCTCTATTATTTTTTAAATGAATATGCATTCTCAATTCAGCACCTTGTTTATGTACAAAACCCATGCTTTTCATTATATCCATAAAGAATATCAGTTTTGACCAATATATGGTTAGAAGCTTAGGGAGCAGAAATTAAAAAAAAAAAAAAAAAAAAAAAAAACAACCCAAGCAAGACATAGTTCATTCCAATATTTAAAGACATCAGTTTCCAGTGGTTAAAGGGAAGAGGAGGGGAAAAAAAGGGGGCAGAACAGAGAAGTAGGGCTGCAGCACTGAAAACCTAGAAGCAGTTGGAAGAAGAAATCACTTGGCATGATTCTGCTTTCCTCTGAGTCCGAGCAGGCTGAGTTTTACCTCCCGTGAGTTTTGTAAGTGGCAGAGCTGACAGGGGAGGCAAAATATAGCAATCCAAATACATACTTGGATGCAAGGATTTATCTAAAGAATAGAGCACAAAGACATAACTGCTCCAACAACTGCTCCATGATCCCCTAAGAAGGTGAGCAGAGGGAGGACCATCTCCCCATGCAGACATCCACGTGTCCCGGTCCTAACCGAGTCGATGGACATGGTCTGAGGCACTCATCCCTTGCTCCTAGAAGCAGAAAACCAAGGCATTACAGAGGAGCTGGCAAGTACTTATCAGAGATATAAGAGGCAGTGCTAAACTTCTTAATGAAGTCAGAAGAGGGCCACCTTAGATGATCAGGAGCAGAAAAAAAAAAAAAAAAAAAGGAAAAGGAAAAAGAAAAGGAGAAATTATGAAAGAGCTAAAAAAAAAAAAAAAAATGGCAGTTCACAAAGCAGCCAAATGATGCTCTGACTACTGGAACATCTCTCCTCTTCTTCACTCTCATGAGAGCCTAGATGCTTTGCTCTCCTCCCTAGGCAAAACAGGGAAATAGAGTACCTAAAAGTCCCCCTCAGCATCTATCCCTGTCTAACTTTCTGAATTTTTGGAAGAATTGCAGACATTACTGAATATTATGCAATAATTATGCTACTATTCAGAGGTTTCTAAAGGCACGGTCTTACAAATAGATAGTCTGCAAAACAGTAGTCAAGCTGTTCAAAAATAAAATTAAACTGACCCTAAAATGATGAGATTAGAAACATCACTGACAATATTCGTTTAGTGTCGTCCCCTCCCTTTTTTTTTTTTTTTTTTTCCTTTTTTGCCATATGGTTTTGGAGCCTTTCATTTTCATCTGTCATATTTTCCCCATAACCACAAAGTCCAGAAATGAGTTTCAAGAGAAAGAAAGTGGAAGCAGAGATTGCCACATAGAGAAACAAATCCAAGAGCAAAGATCTCCAGGAAAATTAAATGTTGTGAGATGTAGGAAAAAGACAGAATGGAAAACAGTAACAGAATTACATATGACTAATACTTAGTTGCAACAACACTTGTATGAAACTGTAATTTTGTCAAGGATGCAGTGACTATCACCTCTCACTGCTCCCCCAAAGCATTAAACCAGCAGTAAATCCAGAAGCAATTCAGGCTCCGTCACTTCTCTTTTAAAGCTCCTGCAGGACTCATGACGATGCTGCTACCTGTTTCATCACACATTGCTTTTGACTCGTACATGTCTGCAGTCAAAAGGTACCTGAACAACCTCAAACAAGAGAAGCATGCCAAAAATTTAAACCAACTCTGGTATTCGGAAAAACAGCCTCTCATTCCTGTCCTTGCATCCCAACAGAAAACCCCACTGGCAAACTCATGTCAGGCTCAGATTTGGCCCCAATGCTGCTTCTTTGCTTGGACGAGAGGCTTGAGGAGAACAATAGTCTATGTAAAGACACGGATGTTTTGAAAACTGGTTCCTCTTTCTCCAAATGGCATGATTAATATGAAGACAAATGCAAAACTTTACAGCCTAAATTAAAATTCAAGAGGAGAAGGAAAATATGACACCCTGTATTTTACAGCATAATGTTATGCAGGGACTGGACCACTTTCACCAGCCAAGCAAGACATGACATGAAGTTTAATAAATATTCAATAAAAAAAAGGGAAGAAATATGAATTTGATGAAGTTTGCAGGCAATTAGAGCAATTTATTTCACTATTAACATGACAGACTAAATGGAAATCAGCTATGGGTGAAAATGCAGTTTTATTGCCCAGCATTCAGACCACCATGTAATTAATAACGAAACAGGGGTGAGGGGCAGCCACAATTGACTCCTCCAGCAAGGCGACCATCCATCACAGCCTTACCTCCTGCCAGCGCAACACCGAGACAGTGTTTGGGGTGGGGGCGGGCGTCTGCCTGCATCTAACACTGCACAGGGGATTTCTTTCCACTGTGCAAATGACATTTCCCATGTGGCTAGGTTATTCCTGCTTCCGCTGCACAGAATCCAGTACTTCGGGATAATTTTCACTCTTTATGCATGTTAGACAGTGCCCACTTACTTCCTTACCCTCCTAGTAGCTGGTAGTGCTCTGAACACTTCTAGCGAGATGGTCACAGCCAACGAGTTGCTGTTCCTGAAAGACTCTCCAGCAACAGAGTTCGCAGTCAGTTGTATTTGACAGGTTGTAGATCTGTTTGAGATTAATAAAATGTTTCCTTTCTAAAATAGCTGCTTTGTCTGGCAGCACATACAGTGATAGATGTGTAAAATGTTTGCTCTAAATAATTCCTCCCTTTGCCCATCTTCCACTCAATGCTGCCTCTTTGCAAAAGACTTTTAAAAAACTTGTATACAAGCCTGCTTGTGGGCTTACATCATAAAAATAAAATAGGCATGTTTAAAAGGTTTGATTTTTTTTTTTTTTTAAGAAACTTTAAAAGGATTTTCTTTCAGTAAATCTGCACAGCATCGAGGATTCTGCAAATAATGTCTCTTTGCAGTGACTCCAACTGGCCACCCAAAAATTGCAGATACATTTTAAAATCTGTTACTAAACTACTCTATCTTGCAACATATTACACACAACTCAGTTATTATTACTTACAACTTCAGAGTCGGTCTATCCACTACTAGCCATCACCATGGGAACAAGGAAACAAGCACCAGTGAGAGGGAAAATATTTTCTTAATCCTTGAAAACCTACAGAGATGTGCCTACCCTGTCTTGGTTGCATTTCAGCAATTGATTTATTACTGAAGCAACGTGCAACACTGAAATCAATGGTATTCCATCTAAAATGAAGAATATTTTTCTGGACCAGAATTTCTGTTTGAATAAAGACACCCGTTTCTGCTTCCAGGACAGCAAACATGCTTTATGGATCAATTTCAGATTCAGTTTCAAAAGGAAGGAGAGAACCCTGAAAGCTTTGATCTGGCAGATCCTGAGAAAACAAGTATTCTGTGGTGTCAATACTCCCATTTATTTTACCTTATATTTTTTTTCAGGAAAGGAACAAAAAAAAAATGAAGGAAACCATCCCAATTAAATCTACTCCAATTAGCTTAACTTCAGCTATGAATGTAACAAATTCACCTATGCAGCAAATAATGCAGCCAAGCCAACGCAGCATTAATACATCCCTACAGCAGACAGTGCCATATCATTGATTTACAAGACCTGACACGGTTGACTTATTATGTGTATTGGTATATACAGTGGCAAAGGACATGCACATGATCAAAGAACATTTGTATGTTTCTACAGTGAAGAGCCAGCATACTAATTTGTAATAACAATAGGTAAGAACCTGGCCCTTTTGTAGTCAATGGGAAGCTTATGACAGTCTTCATCGTGGCCAGAACTACAGCCTGGCATGTTCTCAAGAGGCATGCACGGTACCAAAACCTCCATCATCTCCTCAAATCAGACGAGCTCCTTAGAAGGTCCACTTTAATTAAACCCATTAAGGAGTAAGAAAATGATTTGATGCACAAACCAACTCATGAAGGATCTATGACGCCGCCATTAGACAAAGTTGTATTATTGTTTAAGAAGTGTATGGCACTGATGCATTAATTACACTTTAGAAGAAAAAAAAAGAGCAAGACAGGCAGCCATCTTCTATATCAAGAGGAATGCCTTGATCCTGACTTGCAGCTTCAGTGCCTGTTAGCTGCTACGTTTTTCCCTTGTCAGGACATCAGAAAGCTGCCACAGTAGCAACGAGCTCATAGCTATTAATTTTTCATAGGGAATACATATCACCAGAGCACTGTGAGGAGTTATTGATAAGGAGAAATGAAAAATCAAAGAGAAAGCGAAGCATCTTTAATTCTCCCCTCGGTCTCTGGTTGCAAACTGAGAGTCCCTCAGTAAGACGGAAGGCAACACTGCACAGGTAACGCTGTGGGAAGTTCCCTGGTGCTGCTCCATGAACTCAGCAAAGATGACGAGGCAGCGTTATGGACAGCGCTTACACACGGCTGAGCACAACATAGCAGGCTGCTTTGAGTGGGAGGATAACAAAATGCTCTGTCTGTGGTAAAGAAAAACAGGCACCTGCTCTCAACAAACCCATCTTGTTACCAAATATTTTAAAAGACTGCAATGGAGCAGGGCAGCAAAATAACACACACCAGCCCTTTTCATATTGACTGTGTATGAGCACACAACTCATTAGCAATCTCAGGAGACATCTTCCCCCCCTGCTATTAAGAGAATGCATTAATAATGACATTATTTTAATGCTTTTTCAATTTGCATTTACCCAAATGCCATCATGTTAAGCGGTGTTAATTACATGGTTTTGTCTGGGACATAACATTTACAGTAGCATCTGTTGAGCTCCTGACATGCGAGACCTGTCACATTTCAATTTTTTGACAACCATCATGCTAAAACGGTGGCAATAATTCATTAGAGCTTCTCCAAAGCTGTAGAGATGCAGCAGCTCCTGCTTTGCATACCCTTTTTACGTCCCCTCCATGTTTTTCTGAGCTATAGAAAAGGCTACATGCGAGAAAGATCTCATCTCTAAAGCTCTTTATTATTATTTTTTTTGTTTCAACTAACGGCAGACCTTTGTGCCTGTGAACCCAACTTCAGGTACTCAGTACCTGACCACAGCATCACATGCTTAGGCACCTTACCATGAGGTATCCAGGCTGCAAAAAAAAGTAGCAATTTTATTAGGGTTTTGGCTGAGGGGGAAACAAGCAGTAGCACCAAGGGCAGCGAAGTGACAGCACCATGTTTTCTCCATCAATATACATTCTCCAGAATGGATTCAAACAATTTCCTTCCCCTGTGGACCAACAAAGGTGATTTTTATACCGGGCTCCAGTTTTGCTTGTTTTAAACTCAATCCTCCCAAAGCTCCTCAGGCCTGGGGGCTGCCCACCACAGACATTTTCCTCAGTAACTTACCTCAAAAACACCTCAAAAAAGCCCCCAAACCGACATGTCCCTTCAGGGGAGGCCAATGCCTGATCACTGCAACACTCTCCATGGGGAAGGGGGGCTGTGGGACCCACTTTCTGCCCCTATGGGGCAGCCCCTGGCCCTGCTGAACCCCCCAGGAGAGCATGGAAGCCACCCACCATTTCCTCCCCAAGAACCCCACTTTACTGAGTGGCCCTTTCACAGGAAAAAATGCAAAGAAAAGGGACTAGCGACATACCTGAAGAAGAAGGGAATCTTGCAAATGCTCCCAAAGTCTGTGGAAGGCACTGGCCTGCCTTGTTGTATGTAAATATTTGGTGGTTACCACTGAGGGGTCACTGCAGTGGGCTAGGGGAGCTGCCCAGATGCACACCAAAAAACTCAACGCGAGCATCAGCCATGAGCCAGACATCACTGGTGGATACAACCCCTGCTCTCTGTCAACATTTTGAGGCAAAAATACTTTCTGAGGAGAACGGGGTGCTACCCCTGAGGCGGAGACCTCCTGCCTCCTCCCAGCTCCTCCATGAGGAGAGCCCGGCACTGCACCTGAGGGCAGCCCCTCAGCAGGGCCGCCCAGAGGCAGGGAGAAGCTGCAGAAAATGGTGGGGCCGGGTCAGGGCTGGAAAAGCAGCACTCGGGGATGGTGGGGCCAAAAAGAGCTCACAAAAGCCCCTGCACCGTCCATAGCCACTGAAGATATTAAGGAAAATCCCACACCCACCATTTAATTTGTGGCAGATGGATCAGAAAAGCTACCTTGAAGCAAAAAGAGTTTACAGCAGGCAGCTTGAGGCCATGGTGGTATTCACCCCACAGTTGTGGAGGAACTGGAATGGGAAAACACACGAGAGCAGCCCAAAGGGTGCAGCCCCAGCACCAGCAGCTGCTGGGCCACGTAATGGCGGCCGGACAGAACGAGTCCCTCCTCCAAAATGGCCGCCAGGGAGCTGGAGAGCTCTGAGCCCTGCTGAGGTGGTAGAGCTCTTTGTAAAGAATAAAACCCTGGTCACACAGAAAGAAACTTGTGGGGAAACAAGTTTCCTGTCTCTCAAAACGGGAAATTCTGCCTTAAGAACCTGGATGCATATGAGATGATCAGTTGGAGTATAGATGAAAGGAATTTTCAAAAGGCCTTTGACAAAGCCCCAGATGAAAAATAATTTTAAATATTTCTTAATTTCAAACTGTTTCTAAATATTTTATATGTTATTTTATTATATTATTAAATTAAGCTAGCATGGGCCTGAAGGAAAGACTCTTTTATGGACTAAAAGCTAGTTAAGAAGCAAAAGGTTTTGGGATAAAGTAAAGCTGGCACTGCGGTTTCCAGGGATACATATTTGCAAGGACTTAATTCAACACCTTCCGTCAGAGACATGGAGAAGGAAGTAAACTGTGAAATCTTAAACTAAACCATTCCGGGTAGAGAAATGCTGCACCAACAGTGAGGAACTCCAGCAGAAACCCAAAGCTGAGTGAGTGAGCAAGAAGGAAACAGCTGAGCCTGACTGGATAAGGTCATTAATCCTTACGTGCATTACCTTTAATCTAAACAATGCTTATGTGATGCTGAAAATAAGGGCAGTCACACCTTCAGATCTTGGAGTCATCTCTGACAGTTATCTGAAATCATCAGCTCATTGTGCAGTGGCCTCCAAAAAAAAAGTCAACAAAATGCTGTGAATCATCTGGAGGGATACTGTGAAAGGGCCAGGTGTTGTTCTGCCACTTCACAAACCCCCCGCATGCCCCCATCCTGTACGCAGTCCTGGTCTCGGGAAGGTTGCAGCAGTTAGCCAAGGGCAACTGATGTGGTAAAGGCAATGGAGCTGCTGGCTTGAGCGAGGAGATGCTACCCAGCTTAGTAATGAATTATTAGGAGAATAATTCTTTATTATTATATGAAGAGAAACATGAATTATATGAGGAAAAAACTGAAGTGGAATTGTGGTTTTAAGGTTTACAGAAATCATGAATACAGTGGATAAGCTTAAGGAACTACACTTTGCTAAGTGCTACAGAACGAGAAGCGAGGGGAATTGGTAAAAACTTTTAGAATATTTATTTTCTAAGAGAGAAAAAAAAAAATATTTGCTCGGGAGGTGGTGAACACCTAGGACTTGTTGCCTGCCCCACAAGGCTGAGGAAACAGGCAATACCAGGGGATTCAAAATGGTTCAGACAATAGGTCCACAGGCACATATTGGGAGGGTAGGCAGGGACCTGACCTCCCCACAGTAACTGTGGGTGGTACTGAGGAGCTCTCCCAAAGCACCATCCCTTTTAACATGCTGAGGGACAGCAAAGTGGGCTGGCTGGATCACTGGTCTGACTCAGCAGGCACACCGATGGAAATGCACAGCGCTATACGAAGGACCTTGTAAGATCCTCCTAAATGCTTAAAAAAAAAAAAAAAAAAAAGCCATTTGAAAGATTTTCCTGCTAACCAAATCTTTGCACAAGCCTCCTATTTTTCAGTAGTGATGTGTAAACAGAACATTAGTGTGTCAGGGCACTTTAAAACTCATTTGTGCCATGGAGGTAAGGAGGGAAAAAAAGGGTTAGAGAAAAACTAAAGGAAGAACAAGAAAGAAGAACAATGCCCAAATAATTGCTTCGTTCCAAATGTTCAGCTGAAGTCTCCAGCCAGGTCTTCAGTGCCCTGAGTGCTTTCCTCATCCTCGGTGTGTCAGTATAAATTATCATCAACATTAATTCTTCTGTTTCTTCCCTTTCCTAACAGATGTAGTAATCACGCTTTTGGACACTGGCAATATTTCTAACTGTATGATGGGAGCAGAGTTAGAATGAATTAATGATCCAAGTTAGATAGGAAATCCGAGTTAATTTTGTGCAGTTTTTTTGAGGGGTTACTTATGGCTGGAGGTGTTCTTGTAGGCTTCCAGCTTTGTCACAGGATCTAGCTATGCATGCCAATGAGAAAACAGGCATTGCAGGAAGAGAATAGGCCGGATATTGAAGGACCCACTGCCACAAAAGTACTTTCTTAGTGGCAACAGGCCTCGGATAGTAGCTGGAGTCAATGCAAAGTAGTACTGCCAGAAATTAAATTTCCCTGCTGGGAGCATGGTAGAGTGATTCCATTTCAGCATTTCCTGGTCTCCCCACACAGCCCGTTTTTCCCTGTCTATTCACCTATCTGACTGCTTCCTGCATATCAAGAGACAGCTGCTTTCCAGAAAACAACATGAACAAGTCACACATGCACAAAAACACAGAATATTTCAAGCACAATTAAAATGATCAAGACCACCCCAGTCTTTAGGCAACTGTGCAAGTAAACTGCTAACTGGGAGATACAAGCTCCGGAGCTGATGTGGATCAGATGCCCTGGGCCTGTGAGGAATGAGTATATAGCTCAAATTATGCACTTGGCCACTGGGGAGACAGTCACATAACACCTAGCTAATCTATACAAGCACACTGCCAGCTTTTACAGCCGGACACTTGCTGGAGGTATTGTAAGCTGTCACAAAAGAGGCTGACACAAAGGAAAGGGAAGGAGCAGGGCACATGTGAATACAGCTTGGTTTCATTCAGGATTACGACCCCTGTTCGACTCCAGAAGTTTTAAAACTAGTTAAATTAATCCACCATAAACCTAGCAAAATTGCAATTGGTCAGCTAATACTGGAGCCTCAAATGAAGCTGTTAAAAAGGCTATAATTCTCAAGAGAGATCATTACGTTCACAGTTCTCCAGATTAATAACGAGATTTAAAAATTTTCCGTGTTTAACTATTTTGGGTGGCTTCAGTTTAGGGTATGAAATTTGCCCAAGAGGCAAACTTCTCCACAAAGGGTTGTGTCCCGTATCTGAACTGACAGTTTCTTTCTCGAGTCTGAATTCACCACTAATATATATGCGTTTTAGAATTACTCCTGCTATATTTCTGCATGTGTTTCCTTAAGCCATTACCAAGACTTCTAGAAGAAAAGACCACACACACAATGTTGCAATGCAAATACAAGCTTTAGAATGGATATAGAGTCTTAATCTGATGTAGCAAAAAAAGACTCCGTCTTATCCACCATCATTCACTGGAGTTATTGTTACTCATCAGTCAAGAGCATTTAAACAGCACAAAACCAACCCAAATGCTTTCTCCACATAACCAGTACAAAAAAAGTCCTATCCACATGACATGCCACTTGTATGTAAAAGACTGACCCGAACCCAAGGCTTCTCCAACCTGCAGGGAGCCTTGGCTAAGCTGACCCCAGCTCCAAGTCCTGGAGCAGTCACCCAAGCTCTGAAAAATAGTATTTAATGCTCCTAATGTAGTGCCAGTCGTGTACGCTAGTTAGCAACAAGCTGAATCAACTCGAAGCATGCACAAACTGGCAGGGCTCAGCTTTTACAAGGGATGAGAGGTCCCCTGAGGGCTCTATGTATATTTTATGATTCAACTTCTCTAGTTCGGGTCTTGAATTCCTATTTTTACCGCCATGACAATTTTTTTTTAAATAAGCAAAAGCAGTTGACAAACGCTGTGCTCACTGCCTTGCTCAGCAAACTACTGCGCTTAAATAACTCTCACCACATCTCAACTTTTAAGCAAGACACAGGTGAGAAGAACCCTTCTGGCTCAGACACCAGCACCACCTCTCTTGACAGAAGTCAGTTGGCCAGCCTTTTGCTATGACAAACATCAAGGCTCCTCAGCATTGCCTTTCAACAGATTCAGCTACTACATACTTGCAGCAAGCAAATACTCGCTCCAATTCCCAGTTCACACTCTTTCCTTTATCATTAGATTTCTCCTACTCCGTGTACACAAGCTGCATGGCAACTCTCACTCACACCGAAATAAGCTTGCAGGTGATTTTACCTTGGAGTCCCTCGTGACTGTGAGCAAGTTCCCAATCACTCTCTCGGAATTGCACCCACACTGCCCCTGGCATTTGGATAAAAGTGGTTTGTCAATAAAGCGCTGAAAGAAATTGCCTGCTTGGAGTGCGTAGCGTCAGCTGACGGACAGGAACTGAGCAACAAGCTTCTCCTTAAAAAACAAGATAATTTTTAAGTGTCACGAAAAGAATGCAGGCCCATTTGCTTCCTTTTAAAAAACACCAAACAAAAAATTCATTTTTCTTTCAGCATTCCAGCTTGGCCTCTCTGAAGAGGCGCAGGAGATTTTTCTTTTTGGTTTGAAAGCGGATGGTGATGTTTAGCAGGTTATGTAGCTGCAGGCATTATTATTTTTCAAGCTATTGGCGGCTTCAATGTGCCTTTCCTTTCACTGTGGCATTCCAGAAATGCCGAGCTTTAACCTTACACACTGAGACAACAGACCTGTGTCTCTGCATTAACTCGGAGTTACAGCTGCTGCTGAGTTACAGGAGTATTAAAGATTATGGTTACCATGTCAGCTGGCCACAAGTCTAACTAGTGACAGCTTACTGTCTCTTTATAATTAGAATTGCCTAGAACCCTTGCAAGGAGCATCACCTGCAATTTTTGCCTTTTTTTTTTTTTTTTTTTTTTTAAAAATCACCTTTTCATTTATTCTATATATACATACACACAAAATGCACATGTGTATGGAAGAGTCATCTTCCTACTGCTGGTACTGAGACAGTGCAGCTAATAATCTTGTTGAGACATAAGCTCACTGATTTCAGTTATTTACCACAGTGAGAAGACAACTATGAGAAGACAACTGATTGTCTTATATGAAGGAGACAAATGCTGAAGGGATATATAATGTCATTTCTCTCAAACTGGAAAATTATACGTGGAATACACAACTACATACCAAGCAGGGCATGACTGAAAGTGTCAGACCTCTAGAGGAACAGCTTGCAAATCACAGGCATAATATGAAAGAACTTCATATAGAAAAACAAATCTGAAAAATCAGGTAAAAAACAAACTCAGTTGCCTCAGATAACTCAGCAGGGTTAAGTTTGTGCACATCATTTCAGGCAGGACCAAGACGATAGCAGCTCTCTGAATTTCTCTTTACACCTTGTAAGATTTATCCCACTAAACCCCATTTAGCAAAAGCAAAACAAGAGAATTTTGAAGAGTAATGAACACCTTTTTCCAACGCCCCAGTCCACTCTGTCCTTCACTTTTACTGCTGTACTTCTTTCCATCATGCTTGTACTGCTTACTGTTAGCATACAGAAAGCAAACAGTGAGCTAAATCGACCTCTACCTGACATTAGGGAAGTCAATGACATTCCCTATCATGCAAGAAGTAAGATCCATGTTGATGGCCATCCTTCATCCCTTCGGATGCAGCAGACGGCTGGAAGAAGGGTGTCTCAATTCCATCTCCATCACCGATCCGAGGTCAGAAGAGCAGCTATGCCTGGGCTCCCTGGCATTCAAACGCGGGAGCCCTGAACAGAGGGGGCACGTGGTGACTTGACAACACTCACCTCTGTCTTCCCCAAAGAATATGAAAAGATAGACTAAGACGAGCCTTGTGCCAAGCTCTATAATGCATTTCTAATGACATACGCTGAAAATCAATGCTTCTCCAATGTCCTGCCATCTCCCCGGGCTTGCCAGCGGAGTGGAAAGCAGATATTCAATACTTGACACAGATTACTTCTGAATGTTAAAATATATTAACAAATATATCCTGCTGACATAGCATATCCAGTTTCGGGTGTTTGCTATAAGAACACAGCAGTGTTAAAAAAAACAACCGCACACACCGCTCCACAGCCCATCACTAAGTTCAAGTGTTTTATGCAGAGATTTGACACATCCACAGACACCAAGAAATTCTTGGCTCACTCAATTCATCTAGTTAGCCCCTTTATTTCAGCATATGTAATTTTTTTTCTTTATTTTTCCTCTGTTGTGCCCCTTTCTACCTCACACACTTCATCCAGCTTCTAGGAACAATGCAGAAGATTTTTTTCCCCCTTTTTAGAGAACTCTGTTGTCACAGTTCATTTGATCACTGGGGATAAATATATCAGAGATGGGACCCAAGAAATGTCAAGTCTTCTTAACCTATCACGACCTTTGAGTTAAACACAGCACATGCAAACCTTTTACTCTTAATTTGGGACAGTCACAGAAGTCCCTCATAAAAAATGAAAGATAGTTACTCTAAATAGGATGCCAGCTCCAAATTTCAACACGAGGACTACTCTCTAATGGGCATTTGAGCCCATTATTGGCAGTTTTAAACTGCATAGCCACCAGCTGGACTCCAAACCCACAGGTACAGGTGGATGCATGTCTGCACAGGCGTGCACATAACTGCAATTTGTGCAGAACCAGAATTACAGCCACATGACAGGTTAATTCTCGTGAAAGCAGCAACCAAGGAGCTGGCAAGGGGACGAGAGCTGTGGGGTGCTGCCATGGGCGAGGGGGTGGCAGTGCTGGGGCTGGGGCAGCAGCTGGTGCAGAGCGGAACAGCCAAGCAGCCCAGATGTCTCCTGCCACAGGAGGAAGGTGACTGCGGGGAAGGAACAGAGCCAGCTGCCTCACGTCTCGCCCTGTCGGATGGAAAGGTCCCTGGGATTTTCGGCACACTGCCCCCTCCCCAGGCAAGGCCTGAGAGGGGGAGGAGGGCACAGAAAAGCAGAAGAGACCTCAAGATCACCATCACCTTCAAAGGCTCCTGCGGAGCAAGTGACACTTGTCCAAAAAAAACAAGCATTCCACTAAAAAATAAGTCGATCCTTCCACAAAACCATTTTGTAAAGATTGGTAGCAATGGATTGCCTACACCAACAGACAGGAGCCACAGCACACACTGAGAAAAACACCAGCATTGCTGACAGGAAGAATGAGGGAAAGCCCCCGTTGGGAAAAACTGCAGCTTGGCTTCTGCAGCTTACCCTCTGCTTTGCATGAAGTGCTACCTTTGGTATTAGTTAAATATTTATGATCCCACATACACACATACCTGCACGGGAGACATCAGGAGTTTGTTCTGCCATCCAATAAAGTGAGGCAGGAAACATAAAATAAATATGCCACGGATATACATATATATAATTATATTTTTTTGTATATATAAATGAATGTGATCTTGCCAAGGGCATTTATGACCAGCAGAAGAAAGGCAACGCAGAAACTGAAGGCGACTTCAACTGATAGGAGCAGAAGAGAAGTGCCTCGATACCCAGCCGCTCACCCCTGTATCACATTAATCCAACCCACCAAGCGGAAATGTAATAGCAAGGTGGTGGCTAGGTACCTGTAATGTATTTTCCTTGCTTTTGTTTTTACATATCAGATTTTCTGCCCTTGGCTTTCAGCCTCTCGTCCTGTTGTGCCTCATACACCGAGGGACCTAGATGGGATCAGGCAGGGGCGTTAGGTATAGAGGCATAGATTTGCCATTGCATACAGTTGAATCACTTCTTTGTGCTTCAGTCAGAAACTGAGGGAACTCTTATTTCAGATTTTCTTGGGGGAAATCAACCCCTTTCAGCCACACAGCCTGACATCCCTTTTGCTTCCTTGCTGTGCAAAACCCCACATCATCAGCAAACAAACATGAGCGGCTTCCACATCGCTGCAGACACAGCTGAAGATGAATGCACACCACTGCATGAAAGCTCCACAGGGTACAAAAGCAAACATCAAGAACTCTGAAGAAAGCTGTTCTGTGTTACAGGGCAAAGTGCTGTTACTCTTTGTGCACAGACTCTAGGTGGGGACCCAAATCCTACCTCCCCTGTCTAAGGGGTTAGACAGCGTTTTCCATGAAGAAATGGCACTAAGACTAGCAAGCACAGGGGTCTGGACCTGCTTTTCCCATGCACTAGGTGCCAGACTTTAAAAACAGGTTGATAAAGAAGACTTTCCCCTGCTGCTGCTTGAAATGTTTACTATGGAAGTAAGACTCTTTCCTTAATAAGGGCTGATTGAACCAACTGAAAATTTCAGCTACTCAGTATTGGGGTGTGTGTATGGGAAAAGAGAAGCAGAAGGTGGTAGTCATCCTGAACAAAGACTTGCACATCCAATTTTCCTAGGAAATCCTGATGCCCAGAAATATCACTTACCTGACTGTCAAGAAATCAGTTCTGTATGAAACATTCCAGCTATTGGATTACTGTGCGAAACCTCTACAGCAGCTACTTGTAAATAACCAAACGCTCATACTGCTGTGCCGCATAGCTGTTGACATACACCAACTATTTATGGAGTCATGCATCCACAGACTGTGCCGTCCTTCACAGAAAGCAGGGGTGCAGCATGTCTGAAGAGATCTTTCATTGTCAACTAGCTCTGCAGCCCTACAGTACTTCAGTCCCACTGTGGGCCCTACTTTTAATGTCTTATCCCTTATGTTGATTCAAGTCATTTGATTTCTTCCGTATCCTTCGGTCTCGTTAAGTCCATCAAGCTACAAAACACACATGAAATGAGAATGGGCCCAAAACACCATTTGGGATCATGAGAGATGCATATTTACACAATCCAGTCATTTTCAATGGGAGTTGGCCACCCAGCTCTTCTGAAAACACAAGATTATGCCACTTGACCTTATTAAGAGAAGAAAAACATCATATCTAGATACATGAGACAAGTATCAACTCTGTCTCCCTATCAGGGATCCCTGCTAATTACCTCACTTCACATCTCCCATTATTTACGCATCCAATTCACCAAAGACTCCAGTAGGTAAAGTGACAGAGGAACAACAACAAAAAGAATGGGGACAGGAATTCCAGCAACCCGAAACGCAGCAGGCCCATCGATCGCCAGCTGCAGGCCCAGAGCTCAGCAGCACTAATTAATAAGGTAACGCTCAAGGTTTGAAAACTGTTCTCTAGGCACCTCACATGATAGCAGCATCTGCTACTTGGTCTGCACGTACACAGACATTCCTTGTAGGCAACACCCTTAAGGAGAAAAAAAAAAAAAAAAAAAAAAGCAATATTTGATGCCATCCTGAACTGCTAAGCTCAATTACCTAGTCAAGCCAGACTCTTGCTCTAAACCAGACAGGGCTGTCGCTGCAGCTTTACAGCCTGGCACGATGGATCACGGTTTATATCCTGTTATCAAACACCAGCAGGTTTGTATCCTCTGTTATCAAACACCAGTAACTGCGACCTGGCAAGGTGGGAACTCAGCTCTGCCACTAGCCTGCTGGGTGACACTGGTGGAGCTCTCACCTCTCTGGGCTTGTTTCTCCTCTCCCTCCTTGCCTTTCTGAGCTGTAAGCTCTTTGTGAAGCCTGCTGGTGTTTGCCCTATACCCAGCAGAAGAAGGCCTCAGCTTCATTTGGAGAATGAAATGCAACTTTTACTCTAACACGCGTGAATACATGCTATACACACAAATCCTGTGGGCAGAAGTTGTCAGTTTTCCTCTCAGCCCCCTTGCCTTTACCACCTAAAATTGTCACGAGAAAAGATACAGAATGCTAAACGGTTAAACAACAATCTTTAAGCACTTATAAAAAAATAAACAAGAGATCTTAGCATGTTAAAATTCATATTTGCACACGCAAACACAGACGCGCACTACAGAGCTCGCATCATATTCATGGCATGCAGTGTAACCATTGGGGAAGGCTTTATTAGATGAAAATAGGCCTGTTGTAAGAGATTTCCTTGCAATTATTCTGCTGCCATTATCCTGGCCAGGCATTCATGCAGCTTTTCAAATTAATATGCTTAGTTTTCTGAGCAGGAGATCAGAATACTGGAATTCTATGGGGAACTCAATTACCAAAGAAAATGATTGCTTGAGCATTCAAGAAATTGGAACTACATCTAATTGTGAATAGTAGATTATTATCTGGATTATGGAAGACACTTTGAAATGAACTCAGACATATAGCTACACACACGTCGCAAGGATGGTACCTGCTAGGATTTCTAGGACTACTATCAGACACAGGGGCTGGCTCTCCAACAGCAAACCGAAGCTACCAAAGCGTTTTGTTGGCTTTCAGGCAGGAATGCAAAAAGCCAATATCCCTGCTGAGAAGTTAAAAAGCAGAGAACAACAACAACAAAAAATCACCGAGGGAGTTTGCCTGGGACTTGTTCCTTTCCCGTTTTGTATTCCTTTGGTGTGGATGCATGTTAGCACGTTTCTGTTGCTGTAGGGTTGGTGGTGTTGCTTTTGGAAGCCTGCAGATTGCTGGGTGAGTTCAGGTGGTGGCCGCAGTGCGAGCAGCACGGCTCTACTGCCTGATGTTACAGTGCAGAGATGAGCTTAAATGGTGGAACCGAGGGCAAGAAGAAAAGGGCTTAAGCCCAAGAAGCTTGGGATTGTTCAGAGTGCAAAATGGGACACACTGTAGGGGAAAGAGATCTGAGGATTCTGTTCAATTTCTCTCTGAAGATAAGCAAGTACCACAAGGGAGAAAAAGATGATAGCATTGAGAAAACATTTGAGAATTACAGCAGACATGAAAGGATAAAGAGCCTATAGGATGCATACTGAGTAAATATCTGGCAGAAACGATGCGTGAAGCATACCTTGCAGATTAACATCAAACAAGTATGAAGACTACAGAAAGAGCTGGGAACGACGCTGGAGCTCAGACAGTGGGAGTAAGGCTATAACAGCAGAGAGGCAACGTGGACAACTGGAGACCTGCAGGTACTTATGTGCAGACTAGATAAGCAGAATATCTGTGGCACAAAGCAAAACAAACAAACAAAAGCGCCAGTCCCCTGTTCCCTACATCCAGGCAATGGGAAACTGAATTGAGGAGCAAGCTGGCTGCACAGGAGAGCACGCTGAAAAGCCAACATGAAGTAAGCATTTTTTTATTTTTTTATTTTTTTTTTTCCCCACAAGAACTCTGTGAAGAATCTAGTTGCATCACAAAGCGACTCTCCAGAGATGGGGTAAGACCTTTATTCCCAGCCTGGTGAGAAAGGCACAGGCTCCTCCTCAGCACTGATCATGCCATGCAGGAAGAGGCTCAGAGGCAGCCTATCCAGGTAGCAGGGGAGCCCGTTTTCAGAGGGGACACTCAGAAACTGAGCTCATTCAGCCTCAGAGAATACAGGCTGAGGGAACATTTAGCGTTTACTACACAGATATTAAGAAGAATATGTGTATTTCCAAAAAAACAACCAGACAGAAACAGAGTAGTTGTTTAATACAATCCTCTCACACAAACAAACAAGAGTAAGGCTGTGAGAGTAACGCCCAGGCTGGAAATAAGGGTTTCCTAACACCCCAGGAACCCCTGATCTTTCCTACCAGACAAAGCAAAACCAGCAGCCCAGTGCTGTAAGAGGTCACAATGAACGTGTGGAAGGGATTGAGTGATACAACAGCTGGAAACTTTAACTCAAACTGGGTAGCCTTATGGTTGGTCCATCTGCATCAGGAAACATCTCAGATTTTTCATACGTAAATACATTTTTAGCACCATAACCTGGGTTTTGTTCACAGAAGAAAGCAAACTCTCTGCCTTGTAATTTTGCCCACCAACTCGTAATACAGAAACCCACGATTTACTATTCAAAACAGAGCTTAATCTCCTTAAAAATACCTTCTGGATGATCTTCTCTCTATCACGCTTCCAGGTATACAACTGAGCACCTGTTTTTTTCACAGCTGGTCAAAAACAGAAGTGCATTTCAATACAACATCACCCGTCCAGAGACACTTTCCAGACTTGGCTTTGTAGTACCACGCAGACTCGTCAGTAACTCACTCCACTCCACCAGCCCTTAAAATCCATCAGAGAGCGCTCTATTCTTTTTACACCCCTATAAAACTTGAGTTGTGACCCACCGCATTTTGTCTGCACTCTGACTGCAGGTAGTTTGACCGAGCCATTTAGGCTATATGGCTTTCTGACAAAAAACTGGTGTTACTCATACATTTTGAAGGTTACTGCATCACTGCCTGCCATTTCCTACTGCAGGAAAAAATGACTTCAGCCTTGAGACTTCAAGCAGGGTGCCATGAGAGATCTCGGAGGAGTTTAATGCAGGGGCCAGCTCAGAAGGAGAGCAAGGCCTGCTTGTGAAGTTACTCAACAGCAAGCACCTACTTTGAGGCAAATTCTTTGGATTTGGTGAGCTTGGTTCTTCGTTTAATTGCTGATAGGTATCAAGGCTGGTGACACCAGAAGCAGGACCTCCTAAATTTGTTTTAATTTCTAACATTGCCCCCAGTTTCATCACCCACTGAGCTACACTTCAGAGGCCAGTTGTAGCCATACCACGAAACACAAACAGTCTGTGACCACAGTCCATCACCACACAGCCGAGCAAGAAACCAGCTCTTCCTCAGCTCTGCAAACATCTCCCACTTGCCCACAGAGCTCTCAGCTCCGCGGCAGCTGGGACTTACCTCCACTCCAAGCGAGTCTGCTGCCTCTTTCTCCTTTCCATGCTTTCCACCAGGATAATTTCCCTTTGCTTCAAAGCACAGAGTGATTCGATGAAGTCTTCTCCATATTTTTTCTCCATTCCTTTAGGGAACATCTCCCAGCCTGCCCACAGCCTAGGAACAAGGGCTTCTGGCACAACTGGGCTGAGTTAAAGGTTCCCACAGTCACAGGAATTGCCCCCAGCTGAGCCTAGGGCTCTGCCCTGCTGCAGGTGTACTGCAGCACCAACCCTCTTAGAAGAGCAATCACTCCCTGTGCCAAAAGCAGTGGTTTTCCAGCCTTTTTTCTTACATGAGGAGGCTGGACTGGCTGCAAGGAAGGGAGCTTGGCAAGGAGAGTGCATCCCATGGGCTACTCAGCAGAGCTCAGAGCAATCGGTCTGCACATAAGGTTCTCACCCCACAACAGCCACCCAGTGCCAAAATACCCAGCCAACCCCTCCCTCACCCCCCTCTGAATGCTTCAGGGACAGCAGTGCCAGCCTCACACACCTTCGGGGGGCATTATGAGCAGGGTGATGGAACACAGAACACCCTCAGCAAGTCTGCTGACGGCACAAAGCTGGGAGGAGTCGCTGGTACCCCAAAGGGACCTCGACAGGCTGGAGGGATGGGCTGAGAGGAACCTCGTCAAGTTCAACAAGGGCAAGTGCAGGGTCCTGCACCCAGGGAGGAATAACCCCAAGCACCATGACAGGCTGGGGGCTGACCTGCTGGAGAGCAGCTCTGCAGAGAGGGACCTGGGGGTCCTGGTGGACAGCAGGCTGACCACGAGCCAGCAACGTGCCCTTGTGGCCAAGAAGGCCGATGGGATCCTGGGCTGCATTCAGAGTGCTGCCAGCAGGTCAAGGGAGGTGATCCTGCCCCTCTACTAAGCCCCGGTGAGGCCACACCTGGGGTATTGTGTCCAGGCCTGGGCTCCCTGGTACAAGAGGGGCATGGGGCTGCTGGAGCGAGTCCAGAGGAGGGCTACGAAGATGATGAGGAGCCTGGAGCACATCTTGTACGAGGATAGTGCTGCCTTCACCGTCTGGGAAATCGCTTAGCTCGTGCCTCGCTCCTCTGCCTGTAGCAGCACTGGATGTGTAGGCTCACATTTTAATTACTGGAAGAGATTAAGATGCCATTGCAATTACTTCTTTCAGCTTAAGAAACAACTTGCCACTGTCCCACTACCATGACCAAGGACTTCAACCACGTAGTCACGTGTGGACACTGCAAACATCTTTGGCATACTCAAACTGCAGAGAGAAAATACACTGACTTTGTAAATGAATTCAAATAAAACATAATGACTTCGGTATCAAACTGGATGGAATTAGGTAATTATGCAGATTGTTCTGCTGAGCCAGAATTTCTGTTTCTTGGACTGAATGATGCTTCTGCATACTTATGTGACTAGCCCGTCACTTAGGGAGACTTTTCGGAAGGCTTGCAGGAACGTTTAAGTCCAACAATTACTGGGTGCAAGTGGCCTTGTCCACTCCTGGTCCATGAAAGGCAATCACCAGTTGTTTTTACATGGGCAAAATGGACTTATCCATATTTCTTGCAGGTGTGCCACCAGCTGTGGCCGCTGTCCCCCACCAAGAAAGTCCTCCACCCACAGTGGGCTGAAAGCTAAGCTCCACTTCCAAAGCCTGTTCACCTTCTGCCCCATTTTGCCTCCTAGCACACTGTCCTCACAGTTTCAAACCTGGTTTCCCACTCTGAGTGACATGATCCTTGCTCTTACACTTCTTGAGATCAAAAAGGTAGAAGATGGATGGGATATTTGTCGTGTAGGCTCCACAGAGACAGAAAATATTGCTCCATAACACTCTATGACCCTTGTTATTTTCTTTGACATATCCAATGGGCGATCAGAACCTACAGCAGGTAAATTGTACATAAGCCCTTGTGCAGGAAATCGCCCGTCGAGATCACAGAACAAGGTCTGAAAGACAACCCAAGGAATCAAGAGCATCAATTTTCATGGTATCATGGCATAAGATGGTGAGCAGAGAGAAATTTTGCATCCCCCAGAAGCACATTTAACACTGGCTACTGAAAGGAGTGTCATTTTCCCCACGTCACTAATTGTAAGTAGGCTCTATTCATTTTTCATCACTCATGTTTCATACAGTAGCAGTGCAGTAGAAATGCAGGAGGTCTGCCCCGTCTCTCTCCAGCTGATGGAGCATGAGGATCTATGTCCTGAAGTAAATGCCATCTCTCTGATGCCATGAAAGTTTTAGTTTCTAGCCTACAAACACTGAGAGTCCTCAAAGTGTCCCGAATATAAAACAAGACGCAAGATTTAGTTCCAAAGTCATGGCTAATGACAGCACGTCTTGGAAGGGATATTAAACTGCAAACCTTGGCAGCGAAGCCAGTCTCTTGCTATTAGGGATCAGGGTGAAGCCTATGGAGATATTAGCTGATACGTCAGCTCCACAGGTCGAACGCTTTCCTCCAAGCCTCTGGCACGCTGTCTCTGAGAGACAGGGAATTGGATTTAATAGACTTACATGTGACACAGGTTGGCAAAAATCCTATATTCTAATGCCTTTGAAACTTAAAAAATAAAATAAAATAAAAATCTAGTAAATAACAGATCCTTGGCATCAATCTTAAGAGAAGATGCTAACACTGCCAGGTTATTTCCAAAGGAACGAACTGATTTTACAGATCCATGGAGTGTCACATAACAGTGCTCTATTTATAATCCTTATTTCCTTAGCCTACTAAATCCGTGTCTCTAAACAGTTTTCGAACCCGAGCTTTTGACTCCTTCCAATTACAACATTAACTGACTTCAAAATTTTGAGTAACTTGCAAGGGTTTCCAGAATCTCACACAAATCTGCGGAGTGTCACAGGAATCACGTGGCTTCCAAGAAGCTGAAGGGAAAACACCCAGAAATAACCCACTTTGTTACTAATGCTCCTGTTTGGAAAGCGGGACAGAGCACGGTTCGCTGAGAGAAGGGCTGGCTTTTCAGCTAGCTGCTTGTTCGTGTCCATTTTTCTGTCCTCCCACTCCAACAAATTCAACTAGCAACCTTTATAAACCCGCCAGTGAATTACTGTAAAAGGAGAATATACTTCCTGCCTCAGCAAATAATAGCTGAAAAGTTCCTAATGGGCCTTTTACGTGGGAAGAAACCGGCTTTGTTCGACACACTGCATGTTTTTTTCGTAAAAAACAGAGGCTTCATTCACCCGGGCTCCTTATCTGCACCTGTGGTCGCTGCAGCTTGGCAGCTTTTCCGCGGTGGTGTGCCGTACGTTATTTTCTTCCGAGAGCTAGAGGTCAAGCCTGCCCAGGGGGTGCCAACGGGAGGTGGCTGCTGCCGTGGCTCAGCATCCCTCCCCTGATCTCAGCATCCCTGCCCCGATCTGGCATCACATCTCCCAGCCCCTGCCGGGCGCCAGCCGCTGTCTGTCCCAACCCAGGCGCTGAGCTCCAGCCTCCCGCGATGCCCAGTTGCCCACGGGCTCATCTCAGCACAAGTAGTGCTCGACACCGGTCCCCTGGAGTCCCCTGGGCTCACCCTCCTCCCTCAGTGATGCAATTCCCACATCTGTATTTCGACAGTTTTGAGATTTTCTCCTTCTGTAACTGCGCTGCCTACTGCTCCAGCACCTTAGGAACAGCCCCAGTGGGCAAATACACCAAAAAAATAACAGGCATCTACACCGTTGTTTTAACTCCCATGATTTTCTTGACAATAAGCAGAAATTAATCCTGCAAATGCTTTCACACAAGTCACCTTATCCTGAGAGGGGTACGTGGCCCAAGCTGAGCAAAGTCTTTGATGATAAGAGAGGCTCAGAAAGTGAAAATGCTGGCAATTAGGCTGCCTGTATTTTCGAGCTGTATCTGGTCTGCTGGTAATTATACCACACTCAGCTCTGCACCAGCTTGGCCCTTAAAAAAGCCCTGCCTTTCACACATCATTAACATTGCTCATGTCATGTGCCAATGCAGGCTACACATGCAGGATAAACAACATTAATGCAATGCAACAGCTACACTTAAAAATATACATTTATTGTCAGATTAGCCTCGCTCCCTGGCTGAGTAGCATACGCTGTAATCTACTACAGCAGTTGCAGACAGTGCAAATGCCAAAGGACCCTAAGTGGAGCACATCACGGGGCACTGACTTCTAGACTTACAGCAGGCACAGACATCGAAAAGTTTGCAGGAAAAAGTGGTCAAAGGCATTTGTGTGGTTGACACAACGTACGACTCCTTCGGTGACATCACTGGTTTCACACTCTCTCTAGTCACCTAGCTAAAACTTCCTATTTTCAACGGAGCAGCAAGATTTAGCAGACTCTACAACAGTTGCAGTAAAGGAAACCTACAATTTAGGAGCCTCCCACCAGGAGCAGATGTCACCGTCGGGAGGTTTGCAAAAATCTTCGTCAAGACATCTCAAAAAGCATCCGTAATTAGGAGAAGGGATGAAAAGAATGACTACACCCCTCCTATTAATGTCAGCGTGAGCTGGCTTAATCTCCACGTACAGTCTTCAAGAGGTACTCCTACGATTCTTACTCAGCTTATATTTTTCCCCTGATTATTGTGTTTGCAAATGATCGCAATTCTGGCTCCGTACGCACACCCAGGTTACAAAATACAGGGCACATTCACCAAGGCGGGGATGATCTCGCATCGCCTTGTCTCACGTACAAGTTACCTCCAAACCGAAGCGATGACACCTCGGTGCCAAGCACGCTCAGCACCTCATTTTGGCTCCGGGTACGTCTGAAAGCAGCGTGTCACCCTACCCCCGGCTCCTTTATCACTTGGCGTATCACCTGGCACCAACAGCTTCTCCTCTCAACCTTGTTCGCGAGCCTTCACAAACGCTTCATTATCTCTTCTGAAATAGAAATTGGTACAGTAATACAGCTGTTCACCGTGTCAGCAAGCCGTGTCGACCTTCGACTGTACGCAGCCAGTGCTTGCAGAGCGTTGTCTGCTAATACAGCACATAGCACACAGCATGGTTCAGACCAGGTGGTGAACTCTGCTTCAGAGCAAATAGGAAATTGCAGCTTCGGGAGCCCCAGTTCTCCTCCACAGCTTTTTTCTCCATGTTTTTTCCCCCCATCTAATCTACTCCATTCCTAGGATGCCTGTTCTCTGACTCCCTTTGGTCCTTACCTTGCCTTTGGCACATTTGTGAGATGCTACTCTCATTTGATGTGGGTTGCTAGAAAAAGATGAGGAAATATATTTTGGAAAGAAGAAATCCCTGCATATGACTATCATCATCGCTTAGCCAAGTACAGTAACAACCACAGACCGCTAGGGAAGGAGAAACCCTGTGAGATTCCTTAAGGCAACAGGAAAACTCGTGTCTTTTCTCAAGTGTAAAGACTAAAGATTTGTCAAAAAGTGGAATTTCTTCCTAAAGCCCTATTTTGGCACTTAATAAATGAAAAATGCTGGTCTTCTTTAGGAAGAAATAGAAATGAGTCCCATCCTGTTGTCTGTTAAACCCAAAGCCCCAGTATCCAAGCATCTGTGCAGGCTCCAGATCCAGATCCAGGGTCCCTGTCACCCACTGGGATGGCAGGGCGTGAGGTTTGGCCATGGGACAGCCAGCACCTGCAGCCGCCCTGGGACAGACCTCTGTGTTGCTGGGAATTCATCACAAGCAATGCCCTGCCACAAAACAGCTGGCTTCAAAAAAAAAACACAAAACAAAACAAACAGGTGTTTCAAAAAAAAAAAAAAAAAAAAAAAAAAACTAAAAACTAGAATTTGATCAAAAATGCCTTTGAGGACAGAACACCTGAATGATAAGCGTGGGCTTCCACACTTCCCTGCTGCAATCAGCGCTGCCCAGGCTAAATCTCCTCTTCAACCTTTCCTCTTCAGTGCTCTTCTGCAATACAAATATGTTCATAATGGGACACTCCAATTTCATGCTCTTTCATTAGCAGCCAGGAACTGACAACAATTAAAACTATGAGTAATACTTCAAAAAGTATAAAAAAAGTTGTTTCATTTTATACTGAAAACTGCAGGTAAATTTCAGAGCAAGCAAAAGGGCTAATATGATGATTGCAGCATTTCTTCAAACAGACGACTGCCTACAAAACTCACCAAAATTCAGAGTTTAATCTCTTGATCACATATAAGAATGGATGTGTGCGTCCAAACACCCAGCTCAATAGCATTTGGACAAGAAAGTGCCTTTACGATGTGGCTGGCGGGCCCTGCAGTCCTATTTTTGTCATTAGAAAATTCACTGCGCCGCTCAGAGGATGGGGCAGCTCCGAGAGGAAATGCCCTGTGTTGGAACAACAAAAACACCTCGTGTGAAAGCAGTGAACTTTAAAAGCCTTTGAGAAATGCAGAGTCTTATTTAGTCAATCATACACCACGGCGCTGCCCCCAGAGCTGTATGTCATTTTGATAAATTAGCTCGAGAGACGTGGAGCATAATAAAGTTAAAGCCAGACCCCGGACTCCAGCAATCACGCCTGAATGTGGCGTAAAGTACTTCCCACAATAAAAGTCACTCTTGCTACTGTTTAATGGTTAAAATAATTTTGAACCTGATCAAGGTCAGCGGCTGCATAATGTGTTTGGGCTTCTTTTGTTTTCACTGCGTGTGGTTGCTTAGAATAGGAGCCATGCTAAAAACATCGACCTGGAGGGAATTCCTGCCTCTCCCATGAATGCAGCTGAGGACTCAGCATCCTTGCAAGACAGCTTGCTAAAAAAAAAAACACACTTTTTTTTTTTTTTCCAGAAGTATTCAGGAAAAATATGACATTTTATTCCCTTGAATTTCTCCATAGACTAAAGTTATGCTGCACCACACATGAAAAGCGAGACGTGCTGCAGACAGCATGGCACTAATTTAACTCGGGGAACAAAGTAAGATTGCTGAGAGGACAGCACATACCTCCATAAGGAACAGAATAAATATACGAGAAGTACATAGATGAGGCAGAAAACTGGAGGTGCAGAGCCCCTCGTGCCAAGCACCCTGCATCTCTCCAGGAACCACTGAGTCCAGAACAAGGCAGCTCTGCGAGCCCTCCTGCCCTTGTCAAGGCACCGTGCCCTTGGTCTACCTTTGTTGGGGTGTTTCTTTCAGCCATTAAGAGATTAGTAAGTAAAAAATATTTACTCAAAACGTATGCAACCAAAGAAAGAAAAGCTATGTCTGCAGAGCACTCACACATCCGACTGCTTCTCCACCTCCTGGTCTTTCTGCATCCTGCACTTCAAAGAACCTAAGGGACATGAGGGTGATATATTTTCTAAGGTTTCCTGATGCTGTTTGTGATGAAAACAAACAATTACATCAGATTTACTTGAACAAGACTACTCTAGAGGGATGCCATTAGCCTCTGCAAACAGAGGGTGCTCTGCACAGTTTAGATTTGCGCTGCTGCTCTTGGCCAGGAACGTGGCTGCCTGAAATATCTGAAAACAGCATGACCACATCAAGCTGCCTTTGGCATTTTTATTTGACTTCGCTAAATACACTGGTTTACTAAAAAAAAAAAAAAAAAAAAAAAAAAAAAAAAAGCCACCCAAAACCAAGGAAGTGAAATTAATCTGCCCGGAGTCACAAGGAAACCCTTCTTGCACACTTTTAACACACAAACACCCCCATACTGGGGCTTCTGTTTCCCTGACCCTCAGCTGCGGTGGGATGTGCAGCCCTTTGAAGAGGATTTTCCCAGCGGGGACGATACCGAGGGCGGGTGCACCCGCACTGCCAAGGGGCTTCTCCCTGGCTCACATCCAGCCCCTTCCACGTGAATCAGCATCTGTGCTGGCCACATCAATAGCGCCTGTGTCAGCCCAAATTCACTATTGAGCCCCAGGGAGGTTAAAACAGAGCCTGGCTGAGGCAGGGAGGAGGGTGGCAGGCACTACACAAATATGTGCATTGCCCCCGCGACAAGGGATGCCTGTCTCCCGTCCGTGGGAGATTACAGCTATAGGGTGGGCTGTTTTTCCAGGTTTTATCTCGGTTCCAGAAAACTGGTTTGCGAAGGTCTCAGCCTGCGTGTTATTCCTAGTATTACAGATCTGGATCTGTGGTCCTATTTGAGAAAGGTTAGTGCTACATAAAGGTTAGTACCACAATGAGCCTCTTGTTCTGACTACCCCGAAGGGGACACGTTTTAATTTGCTACTGATGAAATAAGGGACGGGCCATTTCTATAGGAAATCACAAGAATTAATTAACCAGAACTCAGGACCCCTGCTTCCAAGCAACAATTTCTCTTTGAACTCAAGGACATCCTGATTCCTGTGCCTTGACCACCAAGTCTCTGAAGAAATGAGTCTATTTTGGGTATGCGCAGAAAGAGGCAGCGATACTCAACATACACATTAGGAAGAGAATTCACACCCAGCAAAGTAATGTTAGTTTATTAGCGTGCACTCCTTCCCAAAGCATGCCTGTTGAAGGCTTTCCAGCCACTCCTGGTTGTTCCAAATAAACAAGAAGGCTGAATGCTGCAGTGCTGGAGCTAACCACAAAATAAGGTGCATGGGCCAGGATCTGAAGGCTGTCTATAGCTTGGTTTAAGCTACTGAGTAGAAAATATTACTTTTAATAAGCTTTATTGAATTGTGG
The DNA here is from genome assembly GCF_964035555.1 of Netta rufina. Lineage (NCBI taxonomy): Eukaryota > Metazoa > Chordata > Aves > Anseriformes > Anatidae > Netta > Netta rufina. Next base: position 8,599,013 of record NC_140129.1, read on the forward strand.
GCACAGTATTCACCCCCAGATTCTGGGTTCTGCACAGTTCGCAGCTCTAAACCTCTTTAAAGGCAGCAAGAGCCTAGTATTTGTGCAACAGCTTTAAAAAGCCAACATTTGTTTGAGCTGACAAACATACTTAAGTCTGTTCTTCAAACAGCAGTTGATGGAAACAGCACTTCTCAATTAAACTAGCATATATTAACATTTATTAATTTCCTCTCGCTCCTTAGGCTCAGGCTTGGGGGGACAGCCACGAAGACATTGACCATGGCTGCAGGGGAAGCCCAGGAGGTGCACTGCTCCTTGCTCCACAACATCAGCCCCTCTCACCTGGAAAAAAAAATAATAAAAAAATCCTTCTGCTGCAATTCAGGGGGTTCTGGTTTCTGTGGGTGCACAGCATGTCCTCAACAAGAAATCCAACCTGTGCCACAGCTGCACGCACCAGTTCTCTTGTACCTTGAATAGCCCCAAAGAAAAACACAGTGCAGACAGGAGCACACACATTTTTGCAGTGTTGTGCAACAACCTCTGAATAATCAAAATGACTTCTTAATAGCACGGTCTGACTCTATGGCACAGAGGGAGAGAGGCTCCCTCCCACCAGCCCAGCATTTCCAATGCAGCCCCCCTGCTGTGGGTCAGCAGAAGGTGGGTTTGGGACTCCCTTGCCCTGAGGCTCTGTTGGCTGGTGAGCGAATGGCTTTTCCATTTCTCAAGCACCCCCAAGCAGGATGAATTTTTCAAGCACAGAAGAAAGAGGGAAAAACCTTTCTGCGTAGTCTGAAAGCATCTTACACCTGAAAAGACTTCACATCACACTCAGCAAACAAATAAATGCTCCACGCTGTGCTGTGTCACGTAGGCACTCCCCTGCCCTGCCACCAGACACCCCACACGGCTCATTTGAACGCCCCAGGGCAGCGAAGGAAAGCCCAGATTGCTGTGACATCGACATCCAGAAACCTGGCTGACATGCCTCGAAAGACAGAAACGGCACAGAAAGAGATGCTAAGGCATCCCCAGTGGGTGATGAGGTGCTCCACAAAGCACCCCAGCAACACAATTTCTTCTTCTTTTCTATTTGATGAGGTCATGGGAACATGACAAAGTCAAGAAGCATGCTAGGGAGAAAAAAAATATCTGTGATGTGCTCCAGATCACAATGGCTGCACAAATACACAAGTGAAAGGTTTGCCCTTTCCTTTGTCTACCCAAGAGTCTACAATTCAGCTTCAGCGTTGCCTCAAGTTCATTGTTGTTTTCAGAACAAAGATGATCTAGTGTGGAGTGCCAAAAACACTTCCACCACTGAAAGGGAAAGGCGTTTCGGGAGCAGAAGCGAATAACACATTACTGCATAATGACACGGCACATGCTGAAGAGGAAAAGAAAACCGAGAACTCTGTTTTCTTTTTTCTCCTGAAGTCAAGAACGACGGAAACCCTCGATCAACATAAGTAGCCTTGCTTTCCAGACAGCACCAAAAACTGCAGTCACTGAAAAATGTACACTTGTAGATGACCAGAATAAATCTTGTCCTCCAGGAAAAGAGAGTGCCAGAGAGTTTTAAGGTCTTGTTGAGGGAGTCATGAGAGCATGTTCTCCCTTTCCTTTAAACTACCAAGAGAACCGTAAAGCTGATATATAGCATCATCTACAAAACCGAATGCTTCCAGCCATCAGAAGTAGTGCAATGTAAACTTAAATATTTGATTCCTAGGAGCAGCCGTATAACAAGATAAGGGAACATACCTATGAGTGCAGAGTAAACTCATAACCACATCATTTACAATTCTGCCCCCGAGCTCCTCTATTTCAATATATAAAACAGAAAGGTAATTTCCATATGGCTTTCTCCTCAGAACTTAAACAAAAAAATGTCATAGCCAAATGAACGCATTTTATACCCACCCGGTATGTTATTTCCCATCTCGGATTGCAGAGTTTCTTTTTATTTCCCCTGTTGGAGGTGGTGCTTCCCCACATTAGCTCCATCGAGGAGGTCCCTGGCCCATAGCCATAAAACTTCCCCAACCATTAAACCAACAAAAAGGGAAGGTTTTGGCCTGCTGGCCCGACTGCTCCTCATATAAATTGCAAAAGCCCAGTTATTAATGATAATAAAGAAGCAATGTGAAGTCAGGGGGAGCAGTGCTTTGTTCCCAATTAAGTCGATAGCCATTTTATCACTGACCATGGTGGAATAAGGACGCGGGTCACTGTAATTAAATTCTTTTTTCCCTTTTTGAAGTTTGGGCTGCAATATATCAATTTACTGTTCATCTGACAGGACATTCCAGCTGCAATTTATTTAATGAGGAGAATCAGAGGAAGAAACAAATGAGGCAGGACAGCAGCAGCAGAATCACGGTGGGTTGAAAAGAGAAGAGGAAAGAAAGCAGAGATGTGATTATCTTGCTACTGTAAGAAGAACTAAAAATTTGAGCAAAAAGAAAGGCTTAAGAAACAGATGGAGGTGTAAGAGGGGAAGCAGTTGGTTTTCCCCAAACAAAATCAAACCAGATGGATTTAATATGGACGTTTTCTTACGATCTTGCAGGAAAGCAGTAATAAGCAGTGAAACACCGCCCACAGTGAAAAGACAGCATAAAAAGATCTTCCTTCATCCTGCCACAACACACTGGAGGGAAATGCCTAGCACAAGAGCGGCAGAGACAGCCCGAGCCACTCCTTTCCCTCCTCAGACTCACCGCATGTCCTGGGCTGCAGGAACAAAAAACAGCACCCAGCACCTGACCCCAGAGTTCATGCACATCACCTGGGAGATAAGGGAGATTTGGAGCACATCACCTGGTGGAGTTTCACCCAAAAAAAAACAGCACAAGCACCTGGTCCCAGCTCTGTGATACCAACCAACTCACAGTGAGCGGGGACAGCCTGCAAATTCACTTCAAAAAAGACACTCCAGATGTGACCTGGAAGAGGAACAAGCAAATTCCTTTCCCTCGAAAAAAATACAGATGCATCGCCACAAAGACATTAATTTATCCTAAGATATTCATCCCCAAAGGCACATTGTTTTCTCCACGCAGCTCGCCGAGCTATCAGAACAACATGCAAACAAATGCTCTCCATTACGAGTGCAACCAACCCCGTTAAAAACAACAGAACCCTGCACCTTACATTTCTTACATATGTTTTCACATATGCTACCGCCCTGCATGTTCAAGAAGCAAATAAATTAAATTGGGCTGTTCCTCACACAGAGGTTTCAGTGCAGGAAGGCACTAAGAGAGAATTTACTCAGCACAGGGTCTCTGAAGTCAAAGACATGCCAAAGCAGGCTCTATTTCCATGGTTTGCTTCCCTCAGGGACTGGCACTACACAGCAGCAGGGCACGTGGTGCTGGGGAATATTAGCTTGGTGGATGGATGATATTCGGCAGCACGGTCACTACATTGGCAAGGGAAACGGAGGGATCTCTGCTTTGCTCCTGCCCCAGCTCTGAGGCTGAGAAGTTCTCTCTCAGGTACAGACCAAATCACGTATTGCTAGGGGAAACAGATCTTCTAAATCTTCACATCCCATACCAACTCCAGAACAGTGGGACAACACTCAAAACATCCTCCACGAAACGTTTTGGGCGGTGGTTATTTGGATGCTTGTGCGTCTGGTTTGTTTAGCCTTTCATGCTAAAGTTCCCAGAAGAGTGTTAGGAAAAAGATTTCGGTACGTTACTGCATACCTGCACATTGCTTTTCCGGGGAACCCCTGCCTAAGAGCAATGCCAGTACAGCACTAAACGCAACCTAGAGGTACAAAAATACAGTAACATAAAATACACTAAGTAAAGAAATACATTATCTGAGGTTGCATTGAAAATATATATTTGTTAGCGGGGCGTTAGATGGGAAAATCTTCTTTAGAGCTGAGTAGATGAAAGGTTTATGTACTCACGTACAAAAGGTAAGGGTAGATACTGCCTGGTTTTCATGAAACCAGAGTCCTCGTTCCGACACTATCATCTCACCCACTTTTCCTCCCAGCTGGCACATCATTTAACTCCATTATCTTTTCTTACAAAGAGGTTTCTAACAAAGGAGCTGCTGAATGCCTTTGTAGGAGAAGCAGCTAATAAGAGAATGCGAGCAACCGGCGTTCAAGTTTTTATCCATTTTGTTTACAGTTAGTAAAGAACATGGAAGAGCAATTACCCCCATGCCGCATCTCCTCCAGCAGCCCTGCCTGACAGCCCGCCTGTGCTCCGTCTTTGCAAACCAACGTGATGGAAATCACAGCAAGCACACCCCAACAGCGAATGCTTTCTGTGCTGGGAACATCTGAGACGTGCTGATGCCAGCAGCAAGGTAAGTTAGCGCTATCTTTAATTCCTGCCGGGCAAAATATTAGAGACAATGAGGATCGAATGGGCAGCCCGCGACTGGCAGGCAAACAGACGTGTGATTCACTGGCCCAGCAGAGACTCTCCAAATTGTGCCTGAAATTTCTCCCAGGGATGGATCTTCTGCCCTGCCAGGATCTCCCAAACAGGTTTTTCTGCCAAAGTAAGCCAGGTCTACGCTGGAGCATGAAAAATATCCTCGGCCAGACAATTCGCCCACAACTTTCTGGAAAAACACAGATTTACCCCTGTGGTTGAACAGCTTTCACTGTAGATCTTCAGTAGTGCCAGAAAGTAACCACCTCAGAGTACATCTTCAAAATAATTGCTCGATGGAGATGAGTTATAGAAGCAGGACCCCACCATAAGTACTGCAGCTGACAAGCAAGAGGAATGAAAGCTCTGATAGCACAAGCAACGCCCATCACGCAGCAAAACCAAGATATCCATGCACCAGCAAAAGAGCCAAAATGTGGGAACATGACCCTACAGGAGAACCCTCCCAAATATCACTCACACTGCTTTGCTATGGAGCAAAGGGACATGGACACATGGGGGGCACCTTCTTCCTGCAGCATTAGAAAACAGCAGTGCTTGGGTTTTGTCCTTGGGAGAAGGCACCTTCAGGAGATGATGGCATACATTACCACCGCCACCACCACGAACCTTTGCTTGAAGGCTTGGGAAAAAACCTTTCTGGTGTGCCCCAAGCAGACTACTGGACCATCACGGCTTGGAAAGAGCAGGACAGCTGAGATCAACTAACTGCTTTCCACCTAGATGCTCCTGTGAGCAGTTTTGTCGTCAAAAACTAAATATAGTGACTTTGCACAGATTTGTCGACAGTTGGCTTTCCGTGCTCAAAAATTATTAAAACTGCAAAACGGAAAAGCCAATTGCTTAGGAAGAAAAATGCCCTTTATGCAATCACTTAAGACTAAAAAAAAAAAAAAAAGCCTCTAAATTTTGAGCAAAGCACAAGTAGGTGCTGTGCCAGTTTTGAGGAACCACCAACCAGGATCTATTGTGGGTGTCGCAGCTCCATCAGCAGTGACTTCTCCAGGATCTGCCTCTTGTTCATCTCCCTTTTAGCACACGCAGCCTCTGGCATCACGTCAGCCCAGGGTCTGGCAGAGGCACCTCTTATTTCCTCTTTCTTGCACCCTCCTCTCTTCTGTTTCTCCCCCTTCCCTCTTCTCCGGTTTTCTCCCCATAGCTTTTCTTGCTCTGTCTTTCTTCCCTTGCTCTTCCCAGCACAAGTCCAGCCAATGCATTGCACTCAGCCAAAAACTATCCTCCCCTCGTTAGGAACATGGGATTAGGCCTCTGTTATTCTGTGTTTACTTTAATTATATTATTTAGCAACCAGATGTCTTTGCAAGATGCAAATTCGTCCACGCAGAATATATTCCTTGATAATCAAGGGAGAAAAAGTTGCAGCTCCAGCTGTGACTCAAGGAACTCAATTTGTTTACATTGGTAGGTACTTATTAAACACCTCCTTACTAAAGAAATCTCCAAATCAACACTTCAGAACATTTATTTTCATTGCTTACGGGGGCGTCTCAGCGAAAATACAATTTGGCCAGCAAGCTACCACCCAGGATTTCTGCGCTGTACTACGAGGATGCCACAGCCAATGATGCTGACAGCAAGCGCGAGGAAGAAAGCTGCTGCGTGTAATCAAATACTACAACCGAATGCCGAAATTTTTAGTCAACTGAATATTGATCACATTTTTTATGCTGTCATTAAACCTCTTGAAGAGGCTGCAACACTACCCGGGGTTCCCAGAGCACATACTGCCAGCGATTACCCACACACCAGCACGTACCAGGTTCAGACAGAGCACCGCTCGCTTACCCCCTCCCGGCGCGAGCACAGCAGGGGAAGAGCCCCTCTTTTGCTAAGTGCTAATTTGGGTAATGGATACAGACATCAGCGGCTTAGGAAGCAGCTTCTACCTGATGCACTCTGTGGCTTTACGCGTGAGCTGACTTTCTGGATGCTCTTGTTGCATTATTACTTTCAGAACAAATTGGCTTGTTTTTATACAGAGGTCAGACCCTGATGGCCTTAGTTCAGTTGTTTTTTTTTTTTTTAATAGTTACTCCTTGCTTCTCAGGTTAAAAAACAAAGCCAAGTCCTAGGATCCAGCCTTAGATGCAGTCAGGAGCAGCAGCTCTGTCCGACCCACAAGCAACCCAGGCAAAACCACACTGCAAGCACCGAGGCCAAGTGCTGCCTTTCCCCCACAGCCCTCGTGCTCTGCAGGGACGACCGCTGTGGCCCACTATTTACAAGGTGCAGGAGGATGCAGCTGTATTATTAGTTGGTTTTTAACATGCTCTCTGAGCACACAACTTGGCACACATGAGCAGGCCACGTAGCCCATCTGCTGCAAAGCAGCTAACTTATCACAGCTAGGTCTAGAGATCGAGAAAAATTAGCACCATTTCCACTGCAAACAGGGATGGCACCTTCCAGATTGGGGCTGCTGCCGTGGAATCAAGCAGATGCTTTCAGAAGACACGGCAGAGACTGACCCGCAGTAGAATGAAGATGAAATCACTTCCCTTCTCCTGACTGCTGTAGGAAGGGGTGCAAGCACGGTGTGTTTCTAATGGGGATCAGCCTGTGCCACACGCAGGTTGAGGGACCAGAGAGCGAGACATCTACTACATGTGGGCCATGAGACAGCCAAGGACTGAGGATGAGGCACTTCCCACCTGGGCAGCAGTCGTGGGGTGCTCATGTGGTCCTTGCTCACCTGCAGGATGCTGCCAGAGGGCACCCTGATTCCCGGGCGACACCACGCGAGGCACCACACAGCCTCTGCCTCCATCGGGGGCGATGCAGGACCATAAAACAACCCCGGCCTTTACATGAGCTGGGAAGACAGAAGCAAGGAGCGTGACTGACAAGATTACAAAAGGAACAGACAGAGAAGATGACAACAGCAGCTGTGTGCGCCCAGGAGCCCTGGGCAGCATCTCCTGGAGCACTTGGCTCACAAAGTGCCGGAGCGGCCGAGCCCCACGCACCGCGCCGAGCCCCGGCCCCGTGCAGCAGCGAAGCTCTCTGTGGCCGCTCCTCGCTGGGGCCTCCTGTCAGGAGGCTTATTTACTAAAACGGGGAATAATACATCTCGTCTAACTTAATTTACTGCACAATTTCACAGCACATCTAGAAAAACTCGTCCTGGTGTCACTATGATTACCAGCCATGATTTCTGCGTCTGGCGTTTTAGTTGGATGCTGCTTTTTTGCTATTTCATCCATAATTGGAGCAGAAGAGAAATCAGTTGTTTCACTTATTTATTTGTTGGTTTTGTGTGTTTTTTTTTTTATTCCCAAAGCTAATATCCCACTACTCTTCCCCATCATTTCATAAATCCACAGACACAGGTCTCTTACACTGATTAAATTACAACACGTAGCCATGGACTTTTTTCAGCACAGGAGGAGTCGAAACACGGCCTACAATTGCTGGGCAATTCTCTCCCCTACCTGGAGGTTTCTGCAAGCTAGGTATCTGCACCCAGCAGCGAGGACACGCTAACAAGCCAAAGAAATAATACACACCAAATTGCTGAACATGGATTTCCACGGTTTCCTGTTGGCTCGCACAACCCCGTTCCCCACTTTCCAGCAATTCAGCGAAGAAGAGCAGAGGGCTGGAAAGCACTGCTTTAATTATCACCATCAGTCTCAGAGACAAGGCATTTAAGAGCTTTAGCTGCTGTAAACACTCCCTTGATAGCAGATAAGGAATCTGCTGAAAGAGGGTTTTGTGGGGGGAAACCTCAGGGGCATACCAGTTAATCACTGCTGCGGGATGGATGCACAGGGCACCAGCCCAGCCAGGCAGGCAGCAGAGCCCACCTAGGGAATACAAAATGGGCATAAAAGGTGGCAAAAGGGTGTGTGAGGAATATTGGCTGGCTTTACCCTGTTGTAATGACCCTGAAGTCAATGAAAGTCCACCGGGGATGCGTTTGGAGCAGGTATTGTCATTCATCTCCTTCTAAGGAAAAAATAAAAATGAAAATAAAAGAACGTGTTTTCTTTTTGGCAAGGCCAGCCTTCCAGGGGCACGTCACAGAAGGAATCAAAGTTAATGTAAGAACATAATTCCGCTATATATTACAGCTGGGAGAGGCCCAAGGAAAGACTACACAATCAGGTCAGAAATGCTGTATTTCTGCAGATCCTCTCCTGGTCCCCAGCAGCTCGTGCTGAGGGAGCTCCCGAGCCACAGGTAGTTTCTCCACATTTAATAACCCTCTATGGATTTTTCTTCTATGAATGTGTTCCTTGCTATATTTCAAAACATGTCATTGATTTGAGTGGTGTTTAAATGAACTCGAGAACTCGGGCTTAAAGCTGTCACCAACACAAATAACTGATTGATACCAGCGATGAGTTGTGCCTACTCCTGTTAGAGATTAATTTGGCCCATGCCATTCACCGCAGACAGACAAGCCAGCTTTCCTGCAAGAAGCGGCTGAACTTCGTGGCTTTCCATGCCTGGAGGTCAAACCTTGCTTTTGGCAGACAGAGCCCGAGCTCCTGGGCTGCCCAGCCTGCAGCTCCCCACCCCACAAAGTCACGGGGCCCTGGGGAAGGAGCCGGCTTTCACTGAAAAGCCATTTCCTTGCACAGGTCTGGACAGTTATTCCACAGACCTCTTTATTTGGATGATACAATTAACCATTCAATTACAGGATGCTGAAAGATGCTTAAGCACTGCTTTGCATGTAGCACTGCAGTCCCACCTTTACCCACTTGAGAACATGAAGACTTCAGCACAAAACTCTGGAAGCAGTCAACGAGCCGTGGCTGAAGAAACCAGTCTCTAAATCTCCTCTTCTCTATTCACTCCCCTTGTTTTGCACCTTTCTTTGAATAATTAACGTATTAACTTCCCTGGTAAAGGAGTTAAAAAGGAATAGTTACGCATCAACAGCAGGGACGTTTTACATAAACATATTTTTATGCCAGTTTCTACATGCCAGCCACCAGACAGCTTCTCACTGGGCGAACACCACAGGGATTAAGAGCCTCAAAATATCGCCCGTCCACTGCCAGCCTTGGAGGGCTGGGATTTTTCTGCTGGTGAAACCTCCCTCGAAGTCCTGTGAGCGTATGCATGTTTTTAACCCTCCTGCAACATGGCTGCACGTGCCTGCATGCCCACACGCAGCAGGTTTCAGCACAACAGCAGTAGCAGCTCGTAGGGTAACTCTTCCACAGACCTCAGCAGCTTTTTTCCTTTGTATTTTGAAGGAGAGCAGCTGGAGATGAATGGTTAGGAGCAGGAAAGGAGAGCCACCAGATCCTGCTGCTGTCGAACTTGCCGGTGGCACATTTTTAATGACTAGCACCTCAGGTACAGTTTGACTTTTTATATGGAAAGCACATAAAACAGTTCAACCAGGCTCTAAAACAACGGAGTAGAGGCAGCACCATGGTGCATCTCAAAGGAGGGCTCAAAAACCAGATCCTGGGCTGCAGCCACTCCATGCCTGCTGTCCTCACACGTTCCTGGCGCCAGGGACTGCTCCTTCCCAGTTGTTTCCAACCAGACCTCCTATTTCCATTTATTAAACACAACACCACCACGCATTTCTGTCCCAATCCCCCTGACTCCTGCTAATAAAGCAGCCTCGTCAGCAGTCTTGCAGGCTGGGGCAGCCTGCTTTTATGGAGGGGAAAAGAAGAAACAGAAAGGAGGACTAAAAAGGCAGATGAACAAACAAATACATATCCTCCCCTGAGATTCCTCTTTTGTTTTTCCCTTAAAAGAAGAACAAAAGAACCAACAAAACCACCTATTTTCTTCTGCAGCTGAATCAGCTCCTCCAGTGCATCACCCCCATTTATTACGGCAAAATACACTGTTAACTGTCTACAAGGCGTGGAGAGAAGAGCTGCGTGGCTTTTTAGATGGGACGGGGCTGAAATATGACCACGATGACAATTACAAGGCTGGGTGCAGGCTCTGCTCAGCCCGCCAGCTCGCTTCTCCTGCCAGGCAGCGAGGTGCAGGAGGGTGGGAAGCTCAGCAGCTTTTCATGCATGCCTGCAAAGACCACCACTCCTGCAGCCACCCCATCACACGGGCTGGGAAAAAGGCTCTCAACCTCTGCAGAAGAGATTAGAAACGAGGTTTTCCTTTTTCCTCCAGAGACCCTGTGAGCAGCTGGGCTATCCCCTCTATTTTTGCAGGGGCTGGATGTCTTGTCTGAAAGCACCACAGCAGCTGATGAACTGCTCCCAGTAAAATTTAAGGCACGAGCACGTGAGTCAGGCATGAACAGCCTGACCATTCGTGCTGCTTACCCCCACACGTGGCAAAGCCTTCACCTGAGTTAGCGCTCAGTCCATAGCTGATTCAGACACCTCAACATGACAAAAATTCCCTGATTTTGCCCTCACTTACCTTAAAGTGAGAGCAAACATCCTAAACTGCTGCCAGGGGACAGCTTAATGGGTACAGGTTGCCCCATAAAATTGCCATAGCAAGAGAGCTAAAGCACAGGTGCATTTACACAACACTGTCCTGAGCACCAGCAGGCAGCCAGATTTTTTTTTTTTTTTTTTGCCATAAAATTGCCTTTGAGAAAAGCAATTATTTATCCCAGACGTAAAACACCTTGCTTCCTCCACGTTCCCTGATAATTTGATGCCACAAGGTAATAATAAAGCATCTCCACACTTTAGACAGCAGCGTAAAAATTTACAAATGAAAAAGAAAACCCACTGCGGTGGCAGGGATGCCTAGTAAAACAAGTGGGCTGTTTTAACATTTCTGGGCTCCTCTACGCCGCCGCACCGCGTTCGTGTTGTTTCAATGCACCCAAGGCCCACACGCCTCATGCAGGTCAGGTGCTCCTCACATTTCACGCGCTAGCAGATATTACCAGGTGCACAGCTCGCCTTGGCTGGCTGGAGCAGCTCGGTGTGAACAAGGCTGCTGGTATCACTTTCACGAGTAATTTCATCTATTTTGTAAAAGGTTAGGACAAAATTAAGATTAAACTTTGATGCTCTCGACACTTCTCTTCTCTCTCTCTTTTTTTTTTTTTTTTTTTTGAAGAAGGTATTTTGAAGAAATTATTACGGTAATAAAGGAAAGGACAAATATATGTCAGTAATAGAAAACAACTTTATCCTCCTGCTAGGAGAAATGGGCCGTGCAGCAGCGAGCAGCCCCGTGCCCTGGTCGGAGGGGACACCCTGGCCTGGCCTCGCTTAATGGGAACTTCTCATTGACTGCTGCCGGGCCAAGTGTCCACCTAGAGATTTGATATTTGCCTTCATGGCTGCTTCTTAATCAAATAGGGTACTTTTAGAACAAAATTACCGTGGCTGTATTACGGAGAGAAGACATCTCACTTCAAGGGCATAAGCCAAGCATTAAGTGATGGACATTAGAGAGAAACTTCTTCTGGTGAGCAACTTACTGCACCCCCACGGCGCTGCACGCGTTCCTGCTTCCAGAATGACGGCTTTGCTTCGCGCTGCCTGCCTCCTCCCAGGCCCACGGGCTTTGGTCCTTCCTCGTCATCTCCTTCCCTGGGGAAGGCCAGCAGGATCCCCAGGCACAGCATCCTGTGCTCCTCTCCCCTTCTAGGAAGCAAGCAAGGGCTGTGCGAAGGCCTCAGCGGTCCTCTCGATGGAGGGACAGGAGGGTGGCCTTCACCCCAAGGCCCTGGGGTGGTCTGTGAGGGGGTTTCTCCTCTGTGTGGCCTGGCCTCCCAGGAGACTGCTGGGGGGGTATTTTGGGTTGAGGAAGGCTCACAATCATGACAGGAATCATGGCAGAGGACTCAGTGTTTATAGAGAGCAGCTCAGACCCTGCAGCCCCCAAAGGCTGATATTATTCCAGCCTGGACAGATCCTGAGGGAGCCCCAAGAGCTTCCTCACTGCCTTGGGCCCCAGGGGTAGGAAGCACATCCCTCACTTCTGGCCCTGAGGCACAAGCACCTACTTGTATCCCCAGGGACAGGAGCAGCCCTTCTCTCTTCCCCTGCTCTTCTGTAGCCACACATCTTGGCTCTTCTTGGTCTCTGACACTTCATAGGGTCATGAAACCACCCAAAGCTTTCACCCAGCAGCTCCACAGCATCAATTCTGGGTTCTGCATGTGGGCTGGTTTCTGGACAAGATTGGCTGAAATTAGAGCAAGCAGTACCCTTCTGCAGCATCTTCCTTCAGACTACCTTCAAATGCCCACCTTGTGACAGATTCCAGCTCGATAAGGTCCCACTGCAGGCAAAAGCAAAACCAAGTGGTTTGCTGAGAAGGTAAGGACAGTGCTGTACACGATGAAGTTATGGGCCATCATTTGTAGTGGCGTTTCTGTGTAGTTACTTTCAAATGATTCATTATCCTAAGTTTTCTTATTCTCCTAGCTTGAAGATAATTCAGAAATAACTTGATTACATACACTTCCCATCAGTGGAAACAGTACTAGAAAAAAAAAAATGTTTTACTTGTTACTGTCTAGTGCTCAATTTTCTGATTTGATTTTTTTTTCCCCACAAATTTAATTCAGCTTGTTAAGTAGTAATATAATCAAGAATGGCAAGTATGGATGCCAGTTTTACAGAGATTAAATCATCTCTAAAGAAACTAGCAACAAAAGAGTCAAAAAGAAAATTCGATCCTGCTGGAAATCCATTAGTTTTAAAAAGGACACACTTGCTCGAAAGGGCACTGATTAAATCAACTGAAGCATTGTATAAAATAATTGGGTGGGAGGAAAGGGACGGTTAATTATTATGCTATAAACATGGTTATTGCTAACCTGAGTAGTTGCACGGATTACAAAGTCAGGTGGTTTATTTTCCAGTGATCAATCTCTGAGATTTCTGCCTGAAACAACAGATGTATATACAGAATGCACACACATACACTGTGTTTATATATATATATATATATAATAGTTTTTATATATATTATATATAAACAGTTTGCATATATATATAAACAGATTAATTAATTAATAAAATACAGAAACAGCAAACAAAAATCCAAGGCTAATGCCCTCCAGCAGTAACTGGCATGACAGTGGTTACCAACACCTGCAGGAAAAGTCCTGCTGCATGCGGTGATATCCTGGGACATGGAGCAAGACACAGTGGGAACGGGGCAGCTTTTCCTTCTCCAACACCCCTGGGACCTGTGCCCCAACCTCAGCAACAGCATTTAAGCTCTGATCTCAAGGCTAGTGGACAGCTACGACTCCGAGGTCTGCCGTGGAGAGAGGTCAGTGTGTTGCACTGGAAAATTTTCCATGGTTCCCAAAGCTTCGTACAGCTAGTTCTCTATGAAACATACTGTGTTTTCATAATAGTAGCATCACTGTCACTGCATTGCATGCTATTTTGGCTTTCTGTAATGCAAATCCTTTTCCAAACCTGAGGGGTTCCCAAAGGCACCTTGGGACATTCGCAACCTAAAAGCTAAGGGGAGAGGCAAAGGCACCACAAAGGACATAAAAATACCCCTTAGCTTCACATTGCTGACCTCTTAATAAAAAACAACTTGAAAATTATATATATATATGTGGTGAATTTCTACCACAGCCCAAGAATAAAACCACAGTAAAGAGAGAAACAGAAAGGTAACAGTGGACCTGAGTAAAACTGCACAGGGCCGGGCAGGGATGCTCCCCCAGCAGGGCACCCAGCCTGCAGCTCCTCGTCGGGAGGAGACACCTTTGGCAGGTTGTCATTAGCACCCTGATCCTGCTTTCTTTCCTCTGGTTGCCGTATATCTAGGTCATTAGCTTCAAAAATACAGCATGCAGCATAGGGAAAGGGCTTATAAGAAAAACAAACACATCTTTGTTTGCTCCGAAAATGGCAACTCTAGGATTAAAGGTATCTGTATAAGAACTAATATCACAGATGAGCTGAAAGCTTTTTTGTTTTTCAAATCAAGAGAGCGAAGGCCCAAAGGTATGCACTGTGCCCTGTTAATCCACCAGCTACTTGAATACCCGAATCCTTTCCCCTGTTCACCCCTTTCTTTTATTTTCTTACCCTAGCTACTTTCTGTCTCTTCACAAGCAGCAATCTTTGCCACAGCAGATCTCCTTCCTGCTGCCTGCAGTATTTACCCTGCAACTTCTTGCTGCTACGAGTTAGCTGCAAAGATGCTCCTCAGCCCAAAATCCGGATAATTGCAGAAGACCAAAGTGAATGAGCAAACACTGCCTTGGATTACACGGGCTGGCTTATCCTCAAACATGCTGAAATCCAGCAGCAACTGGAAGCCTGAGGCAAAATTATTCAAGTCCCAGTCCCAGTTTGACTGGCATAGTGTTGTCTTCAAGGGCATTAAGCCCTGCTGCCCACTCAGGGGAAGGGAAGAAAGAGCCACAGGTTCAAAGGTGCTGTGCTACCAAGTTGTTATTCCAATTTGGAGACTGCTGCCTTTTCTTCTTTCCCCCCCTCCTTGTTATTTTGGTTATTCCCCCTTCAGTCATTTCACAGTGAGATGCTAACAGGCTGCCAAATAAACCCTTTGGAGAACATAAGGATGTTACATGCTTCATGATTCCTAAAGAAAACATCCAGTACTGTATTAGGGATTTTACATAGTTCGATTTAACTCTTGTGCACTTGCACTAGGCACCCACGAACAGGGGCTGTCCATCTGCATATTGCAAAGCTGCGCCCTCTGCTCACTTTTTTTCAATTCTTCCCCCAAAATGCCTCCATCAAACCCTGGACCGGAGCAATCCTTAATCCAATGATCCACAGAGGACAGCGCTGCCCAACCCTGGCAGCTTCAAGCTCTAAACAAATGCACGAGCTGCCTCTCCTTCCCCACGAAGCAAAAACATCTTAAAAGGCAAGTGACAGCCATTCTGACCCCACATACAGGTTTTTGTTGTTGTTGTTGTTTTGTTTTTTTACCTTTTTCCTTTTCTCTTTTAAGGCACATTTTGCAGACAGATGGAGCCACGACGCTACTGCGGCACCTCATCGAAATTCTCACCCAGTTTCGCAGCAGCTTGAGGCTGCCCCCGATGAACAGGAGCAGCCCCCACCGAGGCACCCCGGCACCCTCCAGGTCCCCTCCACTACTCCTTCCCCACCCCAGGGGCAGCCAGAAGAGCACAGAGGCAAGGAGCACCTTGGGCACCTGTGGGGCTGGCCCTGCTTGCTCCTGCAAGATGCTTCCCAGCCCTCTGAGGAAGTTCAGGTTTCTGCCTTGATTTTTGCTTGATTTTTTTTTTCCACTTCACTTTGGAAAAGCCATGAAAAATCCCTTCCCTCCCTGAATTCAGAAGCGATGCTTTTGAACTGCTACTATTATTTTTTAATAAACTGCGCTTGTCCAAAATGGCAGGGTATTTAAGAGAAAATGACACTAATTTATGCGAAAGTAAATGATATAATTGCAATATTCATTTCCACCTCGAGTCAATTTTCAAGGTGGTAATGGAAACCAATATGGCTTGAATGGGAAACATCTGGCAGGCAAATCCAAGGAGAGATGCTCAGCACTAAGAAAATGCAATGACTGCAAAGAGACTTGGTGAAGTCTGCTGCAGGGGCAAAGGCAGCCACAGCCTTGTTCACAGGCTGTCTGGGAAACACGGCTCGCTTCACCAGCCTTCCTCCCAGATTTAGTCCAGGAAGGAGAGAAATGCAACACAGACTCAGATGTGGCCCAGAGATCAGCACAAGACACAGCCAGGGAGCTAACCACATCAAGCAGAAGAAAGATGATAAAGTTTCAGTAGTGTACCAGATTTTTTCTTCTAAGTATCACCCTGCAAATACCGTGGATAGCCAAATAAACAGCACTAAGCAGAAAAGGGACATAGAAAGGACCTGAAGCCTGGCCACAATGAAGGAAGACCATTTCTACTACAGTCATAACCGATAAAAGAGGTTGCTGGAAAGAGAAGTCTTGATGCCTTTTGTTGAGGAAACACCAGTTTGTGATTAATACATTGCAGAAGCTGTTCAAGAACACTGCGCCCAGCTGAAAATCCGGACTCTGTAGTGTTTTACTACCAAAGTTAGAGAAAGCTGCAAGGAATCAATATTCTTTGCGCATCCACTGCACAGTTCAAAGCTGCCTGTCTGCCGATTTCAGACTGTATACAGGGCTTTCAAGAACTCTAAAAACTGCTCAGAAAAAAAAAATAGTATAAAAAGTTTTAAGTCTGAATCAGTTTTCTCCCCCTTTTCTTTTTTCTTTGTTTTTAGACCATCCCAAACATCCCTGCAGCACTCCCTCCATGCATCTAAGGGTTTGGTTCCTTATAAAAAAAGAAAATCTAGCATTTCTCACTTATTTCAGGCAGCATAATATTGGAAATTGCCTGAAAGTCACCAAGACTCCTGGGGAAATCCTACACTGGGCTCCTCTGGCCTTAACAGCTGCATAAAGGTCCTTGCCAGCAGATTCCTGAGAAGCCTAACTTGTATCACCTTGATCTGGAGCATCACCTCAAAGCCCACAGACAAGAGGTTTGTTTTAATAAGTTACTTTTCCCAGGTCAAAAAACTATCAAAGCATATGGTTCATACAGGCATGGAAATTCAAGGTCAAGAATGTAGATGACAGTAAAAACAATTAAAAAAAAAAAAAAAAAAACAACTTTGGGGATTCTCTGCTTTCCGAGAGCACAAAGCAAATCTTGTGGCTGACACAAGATGACAGGATCCAAGACACTTGTTGCGACAACAATGTGAGCAATTAAATCAGCTTTATCCTTCGGAAATAACTTGGTATGATCTGTGGAAATGTCACACAGGATTTCAACTCAGCGACTATGCCAGCAAAACATTTTTTGGATTAATTATAGGAACGAGTCAATCAATCTGATGTTGCTCACAGGGAGAAAATAAACATAGAAAGCATTGAGGTGTACTCTGATCTAGCATGGCTGCCTCTGTGTTAACTGTCCAAAGGCTGAAAAAGCTCTTTGACATCTATTGCAGCGAGGGATACCATGTGAAACTCGGATTTACAGTCACCACAGACACAGAACAGTAACAGAGCTTTGATTTACAATGCATATTGGATTAAAGAAAGAATTCTGAGTATGAAAACTTTCCAAAGCTTCACAGCCACTGAGGGATTGAAGCAAAACTTTTTTTTTTTTTTTTCCTAAAGTGACATTTTTCATGAACACCACCAAAACACAATCCAAAAAAAAATAAAAAATCCATCATCATGTTGTATTTTTGTAGGGAACTCAGCTTCAGTTAGCTGAGAAAGCCGCAGCAGCATTTGCAATTAGCCAAGACAAGAGGCTGTCTGTGGGATGGCTGCTGGGCTGGGTTACGGCACCAGCTTCTCTGTTTCCAGCATTAGCAGGATTGTTCCGCTCCGTGATGGGCTCGCTGACTTCCACACCCTGCAAATCACAGCAGTTAGGAACTTAGATCACAAAAAAGTACCAATACTCAGAGTTTCTGACTTGCCGTTTCCTTGGGAAAAGCCTGAACCTCAGCCTCAGCCCTGCATCCCAGCTAGCCGTAATTACATTACAAACACAGGAGGAAAGCACACACTCTGCTTCACTCTGTTCTCCTTAGCAAAGCACAGGATTTGCAATTGTGCTTACAGTACACTAAAAAGAGGCTGAATTGTTCAGGTAAACACAAATCCTGAACACAGAGAGTTTAAAAAGGACACGATCAGCAGTTCACATCAGGCGATTAGGAAACGCAGGCGCTGATCACCGGCATATTACAGCCCAGACTAGATTTAGCAGTACAGATTTTTTGTCTTTACCTAGTTTTCAATTGCACAAACAGACCCTGTTTGCTTTACTACCTGAGGATGCCCTTGGCAAACTACACTGGAGATGGTGGTGTGTCTTTACTTATGAATAATTATTTATTTATAAATAATAAAAAAGGCACTAACACATGTGGTCTGGGACCAATCCAATGGTCCCCACTGCATGGCTCAGCCAACAACCCGAAAGCCATCAACTGGTTAAAATGGGGGCTTAAAAAAACATTTTTTTTTTAATTTATTTATTTTTTTTAAACAGGAAACTATGCAGCACAGACAGTAATTGTGTTCATGTTATGGTTTCAGAGGAGTCACTTGGATCTGGACGCATCCCCAGACCTGCCTTTATCTCAGAGTTACGCAGTGACCAGCAGGACCCAAGCAATGCAATGCCATGTCCATGTTGGCCCCACTGAGGGCCAGGGTTGGACCAGATGACGTCCTGTGGTCCTGTCCAAGGATGTTATTTTACTACTCTGAGTACAGGAGCAAGCCCAGCTCGTACCTCAAACCCACGGGGCCATCACCGATGCTCCACTCCTTCACCATCCAAAAGCTGAAGCTCTCCGAGGGCTCTGAGCCTCCCTGGTTTTCTCCCAGCTACTTATGGGAGAATCCGTGCATCTCGCCGCAAACAAGAGTAGATCTGGGGGCGTTACTAAAGGATTTCCATCATTTCATTATTGTAGAGCACAAAACCACACCTAACACATTAAACTACCAGCCAGAAAGACAACTTTTGTAGGACTTGACCCAGTACTCCCAGAGAGACTGGTCATCTCCTTGGTGCAAGACTAGAGGGAAAGAGGGACAGAGGCAAACCCTGGTTGAGGACTCCCATGTAGTAGTTTGAGGAGAAGACAGCTGAAATGTCTCTGACTCGAATACTCAAAACAGCTTCCACATCACAGAGCGTTTGTGCTAACTGCAGGCTCAGTCAGGTGCTGTTTTGACAGCTTAAAACAAGAGAAAACATTCTTCATGAAGGAATTCAAGCTGTACGCACTGAATCAAAACCCAGCTCTTTCACACTTTGCATGCTGCCAATCCTACCAGTCCGCCCAGGCCTTCAAAATAAAGGAGAAAACGAGGGTAGTGTGACATGCTATGATATTTTTTGATTATTAAATTCATGCCACATTGTTGATTCATCTCTAATTCATTGCAAATATTCAGCAAAAGTGCCATGATCTTGGGAAAGACACCTCTTTATTTTTTCTTTAAACAAACCAAGACCAGAAATAAGCAATTCACACCTAGTCCATCACGCAGGAATGAGAAATAGTTATTGGCTGATTAAATTCATCCAAATCTACTGAGCTCCAGTTCTAGGTATTTGGGACTCGGTTCCCAGATCCTGTGGATTTGGGGTAAGAACTAGAGGACAAACAAGTCTCCAAAACTGGGAGGATTCCTTCAGGAAATGCATGTAATTGGTGCACGTCATTACAAATGGCAGAATGGCTTCACACATTCAGGCATGCTGAATTAATCCATTAATTAATTAATTAAGATTTAATCCATTGAAACAGTCTGCAGAACTGCTTTATGGCTGAGCAAGGCGTAAAACACAGTCGGGTCAAACAAAAATAAATATTCAGTAGCTAATTCCCCCCAAGTACATCATCTGGACGTTCAGGCAGGTGGTTTACTGGGAGACTCAGACTTGAATGAAAAGGAAAACTTGTCTGAAGTGTTGCTGAAAGCCATTTTCCAGACTATACAGGCTGAAAGGTGGCCCAGAGAGCTTTCTTTCTGTCTTTAGAGGTCAACGCCCGCCAGCGAAATCTGTGACATTATTATCTGTAGCCTACAGAGACCGCCAGCTACACTCACTACCAAGCCGAAATGGAACTAGCTATAATCTCGTCCCCTGCAGGAATGGTATCCTTTAATTTTTAACCTCCTGTAAGTTAGATTTTGCTTAATTATGTTTATCATTGCTCTCTGTATGCTCTGGTGCTGTCGAGCTGTTGAACTGAAAGAACAGGCATGACTTCAAAAACAAGTAACACCTGAAAAGGGCTGTCTTAGAGGTTTGCTGGTGTAGTTGCAGGCTTAGACTTGGCCATTGAAGTTAATTTTGGACACGGGAGACGAAGCAAGACGTTATCCCTGACCTTCCCTCCCTGCTGGGCATGCCAGCCCACCTGAGCACAGGCTGAAAATCAGCTCCAGCTCCTGACAGGAGTCCTGGGGAAAGCCCTGTCTGTGCCATCCAGCTCCCACTGTAACGGGGCCAGGATTTTCCCTGCTGTATTTGAAGCAGAAATGTGCAGAGTGGACTTTCCCACTTGGGGCAGCACTGCTGCAGCAAAATCGGCAGGATCTGTCCCACATCAGAGGCTGCCTTCATTCAGAGGGGCATGCAGATGTCCCCCATCACCACCCAAAGGGTGCCAGCTGTGCTGATGCTGGCCAAGGACCCACAGTCCTGCATCAGGCATCCTGGCACCCACGGGGGCTGCCCAGCACAGCCCAAAAAAAACCCCCGAGCCTCACCAGCCCCAAACCTGCATCAGGTGCTTTAGGGATGCTCAGAGGTGTCTGCAAGTGGGACACGAGTGGCAGGAGGTCCAGGAGAGACCTGGCACCCACCAGCTGGATGCTCACGGAGGACAAACTGTGTGCGTGTGTGTGTGCTTCTTGCTAACACACCCCCTGGTTATGGTAGAGGACTTGGTGCCACCGTGCTGCTGATTTTGGCCGCCTTGACGAAATGCTTACTTAATACAATCCGTCAGATATCCTGAACTAGGTAGACAGAAAATGGGTTCTCTGCTAAATAAGTTATAGCAGATAGGTTATTGCTGCCTTACTGGCAGCTTTTGCGGGATAGACTGACAAACCAAAAATAATTGGATTCCTCTCATTTATTGTCTATCCAAACAAAATTTGATTTTCATACACATCTTAGCTGGTGGAGTGAAATATTTCCCATCTCTGAATGCTCTGCAATGGATCAGTCCTATGCATGCTCAGGGTCCACTCCTGGAAGATAAATGTACGTAGTGGCATATACATGCTTGGTCACACTCAGGCTGTGCCAATGTCCCTGTGCAGACGATGCCTGCTAAGAAGATAAAGCATTTAATAGGTAATGGCCCAACAGTGGAGCAATCACCTGCAGAAACTGCACAGAACATAAACCATGTGCCACTGTATTTGCTCAGAATAATCAGTGCCACCTTCTTTTATATATATATTGATATCTATATAATATATAGAGACATATAGAACACGCTTCTGGCTGTATAAATATTACTCTCATTTTTAAACTAAGGCTCAGATAAGGAATACTTGCTTTTGCCTACAATTATTTGAGGGTTTGGGTTTTTTTTTTTCCTACAGAATGACAGATTATACTGTCTTTTCAAACTGACAGAGCAAAAGAGATTACCGTGATAATCAGGTTACCTTACAGATAGATAGAAAGAAAAGAGAGATTCAGAGATATTCTTCCGCCTAACAATCCCCAGACTTAATATTTTCATCTGCTGGGTGAGCACTATCTCTGTAAGGTTTATTTGAACATATCACTTTCCTACTAAAGCATTTTCTTGCTTTTTTAGACTTTCTCTAAGGATTTTCAGCTAAAAATAGATTAGAGTTTTAGTTTCAAAGCACAATCCTAACTGAAATTGGAGAAGATAGATCATAGTAATTTTGTTTACCTTATAATAAAAGAAAATGGGGAATATTCCACCTACTTGAATAAGAATTTAAAAACCTACCAACACTAAAAGACAAAGCAACACCTGTCCAGCAAGTCTGTAACCAACCTCTGCATTAATTACCCAGAAGAATTTTTACGCCACGAGCTAAGTGGGACACCAGAAAGTCCTGGACATTCCTATTGATAAAGATGGTCACGACAGGAAAAATTATGAAAGAGCCTCTGAAATTAAACATTATGAAAGGGTCTCTCAAAATTAAATCAATAAATAAGTAATAAAAACCCCAACCTGATTCCCCAATATTAACATTTTGTTTTGCTTTGTTTTTAAACCGTTGCTCATGAGGTACTAACATGATGACACAGTAATGATACAGGATGTCCAGAAGAGCACACCATGAGAAACTGGGAAAACACGGTAAAAATACTGCAGCAGAAATTCAAGTTCCTGAGGCTCATATAGAGTCTGTGGACCTTTGTGCCACGAAAAAGGGGAGTTCCCAAACACCAAACGACTACTTTGGATAGCCTCCTCCCAGTCCCACAGCCACAGTCAGGGTTCAGTTTTCCTTTTTTATGTTTCAGGTGATGACTTCCAAGCTCAAGTCTCAAAGTTTCACCAAACTGGGCCTTTTTTATTATTATTTTTATTTTTATCAGACAACTCAGCTGTAACTGCTGCCACAAGTTCCTCCCTAATAGATATCTGATAAGCAGGGGGTAGTATTGGAGCAGCAACTATAGACCTCTAGGATTGGGTTAGACCCCAAAGCATATAAAGGGCTAAAATAAAAGACTATGCCGATCCCCAAAACCCAATTAAGTTTCTCAGCTAGTGTGTCTGACAAAATGCTTTCAGAGCAGCTGCAGATCCCAAAAGGAAATATAGAGCAATGAGGAGATCCTAGTTGGAATTTCATTTTTCCAGGCTCAGCAACTCCCTTCCGGATCTAACACCAAAATGGAAGCAGAGATTTGGCACCCACTGGCATCAGTTTCAGCCTGGGGAGGATCTGATTCTTTCAGATTTGATATCTTAATCAGCCCAGCCACAATGCTCAGCAATTAACAAATGCATTGTTCAAATGAGAACCCTCTGCTATCATCCAATTAAAAACACAACTGGAGAACAGGGAAGCCATCTGCATGCATCTTCACAACCAGGACAATCCACAGAAGCTTAAGCCCATTCCCAGCCAACATTCCCAGACCTGGTAAGGCTTGCTCACCTGAAGGGAACTTGCCTTGGACTTCAAAAATAGACCTGTCCTCAAGCACAAACTTCTAGGGCACGTCACTCACAGGACCAGATGCCACAGTAATGCTTAGCAAATTCAAGATAGAGTTAAATGAACCTCTCAAGTACATTCGATCTGCAGCACCAAAATTTACAAAAAAGCAAAGGCTTTCCTGATATAACACCGGGTTGAGTTCACAATCAGGTATAATTTATCAATGATACATATGCAAATCTCAATACTGTGGGGCTGATCCAAACAAATTGGGTAAAATGGATCATCATTCAAATTATCATCATTTTAAAAGTTAAAAAAAAATATAATAAAGTGTATAAGTATTGAGTTTCAAATCTTTAAAATGGGGTGGAAGCTAGTTGATAGCAAAATACCAAGCCAGAGCCCTAACCTGAGAACAGCCATGGGTTAAGCCCTGTTCCACAGACTTGGATGTCAATGAGCATTAAGCCCCTCAAGACTTCTCTTTTTGCCCATCAGCAGCTTCGAGGGAAGGGGATTGCACCACCAGCCACTGGGAGAGCCATGGCAATGGGCACAAGGAGATGCACAGCTGAGAGCTGGAGAACAGCAGGTCTTTAGTTTGCCTTTATTTTCCTTTTCCTCTCCAAGACATATGACAAACTCATCAGCTTCAATTTCTTGTTTCCCTTTGCTGAATTTATGAGCACATTATTTGTATTCATAAAGGTTGCAGGAAAGTCAGCCTCAGAAACGCAGCTCGTGAAGTATTGATGTAGAGGTCTAACCTAAAGAACACCTCCAAGGAAAGCGTCCCAGGGCTGCCAAGATTCAGTCTGTAGCTCTAAACTAGACCGAGATCTTTTTAGACAAAACATTTTTTTTTCCTTTTGCTGAAAATGCAGATTCCTCAAAACCCAAGCACGCTGGGTGTGAGGAAAACTTCATCAGAAAAAGCCCATAATTTCAGTACTGCAGTGTGTGGTCAAAACCAGAGTGGAGATGAAAAGCCTCTGCGTGCCAAGAAATGATGTGGGATAGCAAAAGTAATGCCTGCTGCAGGAAATGAAGGTGAGACAGCTCCAGGCCATGGGGCTCCCTGTGCTATTGGGGTGCCAGTTCCCAAACCAGCCCCCATGTCCCCTCTGAAACCCTGGCACTGCAAGCAACGCCCAAGGGGAAACCATTAACATCGTGATTTAATGACTCGCTATGAGTGCCGCTCTTCTGATTCCAGAGATTAAACTTTCTGCACTCATAAAACCTCTTTTCTTCACTTGGCTGCTGCTTTTGGTGTCTTTTGGTGAGTGGTGGACAGTGTTATCCTAAAGGGGATCCAGTAATTTCCAAACAAAACACGCGACTGATGCCGACTACGTGATGTGAAAAAACGCTAAATCAGATGAAGCCAAACGACCAAAAAATTATTTCTTATTAAATTTCATATTACATTTCTTCATATGGTAATTAAAAAGCTTATGGCCAAAGATATGGAAAGCACTAAAAATGATGTATACGAAAAGATCTTACTGAACTTAACGCACCGTGAAATTATTCAACGGGCCGGTTTAAATACTTTGCTGTAAAAATACACAGCATAAAAGCATGTTTCACTGCTCTTTGTTTAATAGTTGAGATAATTAAAAAAAAGACAGTATTTCCAAATATAAAAATCATGTATTTATGTTCTCAGAGAGTTCCTCGAAGTACAATTTAGAGAATATAACAGCACTAGACACATGGAAAATGCCAGGGACTCACTTGTATTTTGTAATTCTCTGAAACCATCCTTTTCAGAATAATATAAAATACTAGAAATCACATTTCTATTCTGATTGACTTTTCATTTTACCAGGCTCAACATGTTTAAACTACCATCTTGTTGCGACCTGAAATATTTCAGGGTTATGGTTATTTTACAAATGATTGTCAAGAGCAAATTTACAAATTAATCCTAAAGTAGCAAAAAATGACTGCTGAATAATTTCAGCGACTCTCCCCAATGTTTGCACAACTCTTTGCTTAATTCCCACTAGCCGCATGCCTCCGCTGGCGCAAAAAACTGGAGCTGTAGCACAGACTGTGTCTACATCGCATATTCTTGCCAAGTAAAGAATTTTCATTTTTTTCCTTTTTTAAACCCCATCTTATTAACTCCTCCAGTGCTGGCACAAAGACATATATTCCCATTAAATGTTCCTTTTTCAAGCTTAACTGGCTCTTCTTCAAATAGCCCGCTGGCCACCCTGTTACCATCTCAAAAGGCCAACATCCGACATCGCTTTTCCCACCAGCGCGGATGTTTGCAGAAGCAGAACATCTGCCCACAAGAAAACCAAGCGTCTTTCTTCTTCTGAAAACCCAGACAAAGGGAGCGTGCTGCCCACCTCCACGAGGGTAAAAGGTGTCTACTGCCCTTGCTCCAAACACAATATTTACATGGAAATTAATTCAAACACCAAAAACTGCCTTGAAACGCCAATTAGGTGACAAGTCAACCAGCAAGGGAAAGCACCCACCTTCCTACCTCAAACTTTCAGCTCAAATTTTTATGACTTAAAAAAAAAAAACAAACTGTTCTTTTGTGGACTGCATAGTACATGACGGGTTCGATGGGGAGACACATTTTCTTGATTTCCTCTGGATGTAAACCATTGCATTCAAGGGAGGACTCAAGCACCAACCAATGTGGAATTATATGTATTTTGACAGCAATGATCATAATTCATTTCCTATCTTGCACCATGTCAGATGGCTGGTGCGGCCGCATACTAATGCATGTTCCCTGCCATTTGCAATGCATCTCGTCCTTCTGACGTGCTCAGCCACGAGAACATTCACGATGAAGTGAACAACATTTCTACAATTCAGGAGAAAAGCGGATGTAAAATAATTATTAAGGAACCAAATTAAGGAGGCAGAATGTGAGTTTTGCCACGGAGCACTTCAGCAGCAATTTTAAATGCGGCAAAAGCTGTCAAATATTATGTTCATCTTAATTTAAAAAAAAAAAAAAAAAAGAAAGAAAATAAACTTTCTGTGGATAGAATACTGAAATTGCAGCTTGATCCATGTTGTTGGCATCATTCCCCGCGCCACTGTGTGCACCAACAGCTTCCTTTTCATTTAAAGCACTTCAATATGCTGTTCTACTGTACCTTTTTTTTTTTTTTCAGTGGGACAGGGAGGGAAAATAACACTATGGATACCTATTTTCCAAAATACTCTAATGAAGTCAGTAGAGAATCCAGGAGCTCAATACCATAAATAGAGAAAAGAAACAGAACATACCAATCAAGCAAACCCAGCTTGAACTGCATCTATAACAAAAATAAGGAAGGAAACAACAACATATTCAGCAGGGGAATAGCTGAGAAAATATTGACTTGTTAAAGAGAAGCTACAGACATATTTTGAGCTCTGAGGAGGCTGTAATTGTTTCTAAATAAAGCTAGAAGCCCAACTGCATGGTCAGCTAGCTCCTGAATGGATTCGTAATTCTGAACTACAAACGTTAGGTGGGATTTTTATCATCGTTTCTGCTCAGATTCTTTCTTGGAACAAAAATACCAATCCCCACTAATTTTCAAAAGGAAATATAATGTGTGCAATTGGCGCTCTGTTAATGGCCATTGATGCTTCTGTACTAATACTGCATTTCTTTCTGCTTTTGCTGACCTGCTTGGGTGGCCTTAAAAAAGCCAAAAGCATAACTAAAGCTGTGACACAAGCCCATGGGTTTCCAGCACCCATCCCCAAAATCTGCCCCAAGCAGCCAAACCCACCCATACCAGCTTGGGTAGAGGAGCACCATGAAAACCCAGTGGGGACCATCCCCGAACAGCACTGTACTGCTGGGGAAGGTACCTGCCCACTCCCAGGGCAATGCTTTCACAGTGCTCACACATGCAACATCCACAACGGCCTCTCTAAATGAACCTGGTTTTGTTTTTGGCAGGGTCTATGTTAATTACTGGTATGACAAACACTGTGGCACTCCCTCCCCTCCCCAGCACCATCTTCTCATGCTCAGTGCTGGGCTGCAGCAGCCGTGTGCCGGCTGAGAGGCAGGAAAACCTCTCCTTGTTCAAGTGGTAATTATAATTCTCCTTGTTACAATAAAATCCGTTCTGTGATTAAATTTCACTCTGAGAAGGTTCATTTTCCCATTTGTGGAGATTTTATTAGTTTGTGGCAGCGTCTGCTTTTCTTCCTTTGAATCTATTCTGAAATTGCTCTCTTTTTTCCTTTTTTTTTTTTCCCCTCCAAAATCCCTCTCTTTCAAGTGACATTTGCCAACATTAGTCTGATTTAAGACCTTTTATCCAACCCATTGCCTTTTACTTAAGTATATTGCTTCCAAGACCACTGGGATCCCCAGGCATTAATCGCTAGCACTCCTACTGAAGCTGGCTTTAGGCAACGAGTTACCATTTCTTTGGGGAACACCGTGCACCATCAGCTGAAGTGCACCGAACGGTTTGCTCTGTTAAATTAACTCTAAAAGCTAACTCTTCCCCTGCCCATAAATGCCCATCTTCTGAAGGTGTCATTTCTGCAGCACTGCCAACCAACTGCATGACTGAGCTTTATACCAAGGAAAACAAACCCAACTGCATTTTGTCCCTTCATTTAGGCTGAACTTTCCCCCACAGGACACGGGACCCAGTCTAGGAGCAACAGGTCAACCCCGCTTGCTTGGCCAAACCAGCTGATGCATCTAGGGCCTGCATCCGATAGCTGGATAATCCTGGCTGCAGCCCAGTGGGGTTGGAAAGCCCACAAACCCTTTGATGGGAAGGGCAACATGCTACCAACAGCTGTTGAACTTGCAAAAATTGCTTTACAAGCTCAACAAGGTCACTCAGCCAGGCAGCAAGGAGACAGGGACAGGGATTAGCATTGCCTAACGAGCGCGAGGGAGACAGAGCAGCAGCTCTGAATGCAAATTCATGTCTGGCCAGTAACCAAGCACTCCCAACTGGGCACCCCACGCACGGCCCTACACCATCAGCTCCTCCTAAGTGAGGGAGCACCACATTTTGGACCTTCCTAGACCCAAAAGGATGAACAAATAAAGCCAAAATCACAACGCTGCTTTTAAGACATTTCACATAAAACACAAGTTGTCCAAGACTGGCAACAGAGACAAGTTGTGCTTGAGCAAGATTGCAAGAGCAGAGCCCAGATTCCCACATTTTGCAGAACTGCTTTGCCTCCACCACCTTGTACAACACGCTGCATCTTTTGTTTTTCCGAAGACGGAAATTTCCTTCATCTTCTTGCCTATTTTGGGTGGCACTGGGAAATGAAACAGGAATAAGGCACATCAACATTAACCTCACTCAATTCTGTTGACACCCACCCCATCGCAAGGGCCTTGCACGAGCAGCATTTGGCTCTGTTCTCCTGCAACCCCGCGGACAAGCGGCGTTGGGTTTGTTTGTTCCCTGGGTGTTTGCCGAGGTCACTTTCTCAGTTACAGTAAATCAGCGCGGCTCCGCTGCTTCCAGGGGAGGCGAGCACCTAAGGTCGTCTGTGCAAAGGCAGCAGGTGGAGGTAAGGGAGGGGGTGCGGGCAGGCGCCCAAGCAAGGTTTCCCAAATGGCACGAGCTCGTCTACAAGGTGAAATTAGCGCGGGGTAAGTCAGTGCAGGAATTGAACATGCATTTGTAATTCCACGCAAATTCCCTATGTGAACAGATTTAATCTGCATTACAAATGGCTTTTCATGGCTGAAGTCAACCCAGAGCTATTCTTTCAGGAGGAGCAGAAATCTAAGGCTCTATTATTGTACGTTTCAGCTCGCGTTTCTGGCATATTTTTCTTGACCTAGGAATGTGGATTTATAAATATGCTCCCGATTTCCGCGAGTCTGAGCCAATGCATAACTAATATTCCCAGGCATCCAATAATGCAACTCAGACATGCTACCTACAGGAGGAGTTTTTTCGAAATGTCATTAGGCGGCTTTGAACCTAATAGCCGTGTCTCTGTTCAGTTTTTGTGTCTTTCCTCTGCGATTGCGGCGTGAGGTTCAAAGCAGCTCTCAGCAAACTCAGCTACTTCAAGAAAATCAGCTGTACAGGCCCCACGTACACATACACACACACACGCAATTAAAATCAAATGCCTAGATGATCATTTCAGTTTTAATTAGATTTTACCGGGACTACGAGTTAAGTCAAGACTGCAGGCTGAGATGTCGATTTAAAGCTGTAGCTAATGTGTTTTATTGCCAGATTTGCTCATAGTCAAAGCTAATTATCCCCATTATGTTTACATGATTTTTCAAACAACAACAAAAAAAAACATTAAACGGGCAAGCATGTAGAAAGCAGATTGGCGTGCTGGTGTCTGTGCATACATGCACGTCTGTGTGTGATTTTACCAACTATTTAAAACCTCTCAAACAATTAAAAAAAAATAAATTAATTAAAAAAAGAAGGTAGCAAATGAAATAAGCACGGTACAGTTAAACAAACATCTCATTGCATGAAATGGTTCCTGGTGGGCCTTGGAAATGAGAACGTCCTACGTTACGCCCAAATACATCGGTATTGGGGACTGAAAAGCGTGAGGCTTTTAAGTTGACTAAGAAATGCCGGGTAATTTTTCACAATTATGTCTGGGAAAGTAAGAGGAAGCTAAAGAGCATTTTCTGTGGTTTCCTACCTGGAATATCAAATACTGATTTTCTTAAACAGGTTCTCACTATTCATATTTCTTAATTTTATCTCCAGGGAAAGGACGAGTGGAAATGTTATATAAAACGCAAATTTGAAACTTTTTTCATTTTTATGCTTCTTAAGAAAAAA
The DNA here is from genome assembly GCF_964035555.1 of Netta rufina. NCBI lineage: Eukaryota > Metazoa > Chordata > Aves > Anseriformes > Anatidae > Netta > Netta rufina. The sequence goes on from NC_140129.1 coordinate 8,628,864, forward strand.
TAAATAAAAGAAAAAGAAATCAAAAAAAAAAAAAAGAACTCATTTTGACGTAAAGCCTTGCCTCACTACCTCAAGAATGAGTTTGGATACAGCCTGAAGAAACCTTCTCCGTTGCTTTTCCCCCCGTCCCTGAGCAAGGACCAGGAGCATTCCCTCTGTTTCACCTCTCTACCCATGGCTCAATACCCTGAGCAGAGCCCAGTGCCTGCCACTCGCTTCCTCCGCCGCGATCTCCAGCTACCAGGGATCCTCCGGTGACACACAGGGCGTCTGAGGAGACGCCCAGAAGCTCATCTTCCACGTGTTAAATCAAAACCAGCGCGCATACAGTCAGCCAATTTTTTTTTTCCCTCTCCTGTCAGAACAGATTTCATTTTGCTTTTGTTTTGATTTTAAAAGGAAAACATTCTGGAGGGAAAAAAAAAATGCTTAAACATTGGAAAATGACAGCTTATTTGGAATAAAAAATAAATAAAGAACAAAAACACCCTGAAACCCAACTACTGAGACTTCAACATGGGTTTGCACAGCCCATCGGTCCCATTCAACCCACCCAAGCTAACGCAAGGAAGCCCACAGGAGGGTCTCCAGGGACCAAAGCCCCAAACGCTCACCCCATCACCCACCAGGTACGACACAGGCTCCGTGGTGCTGCCAAGGCAGCAATTAGCTGTCATTAGGTAAGCAAATGGCTTTCTTGGCATCATTAATCCAGCAGCAAAGTATGGACTACCTGTATATCCTGAATAACCTCATGTGCACAGCCTTACAAGACATCCGGAGAACATCATGGTAGTTTGCAAAAGCTTCGTGAAAGGCTAAAAAGAGAGCTGCCTTTAATAGTTTCAGTGCTTTCACATTTGCTAAGTTCAGGCTTTGGCTAGCAGGAGGACCCGATACACATTCCTGCTATTAATTGCTTCTGAATTTACAATCGCAAATCTCTTAAAAGCAACACTCCAAACAAAACACTTCTGGCTTTCTTAGCATTAAGCAAGAAGAGGGTGGGAAAGCGCTCACAACCCTCAGATGTTTTGCTAAAACCATCTGCTGTGCTGCTTCAGGTCAGCCCCAACACCAGAACTGAGGCATGGCACTGAGGTCCGGCCTTGGGGTATGCCCAGAAAATTATTATTTCTCCTTTCCCCAGGGGTTTAAGCGTGGTCACAGCAGGCAGGAGCATCACTGGGAGGCAGCCCAGGTGCATCTGCAAGGCTGTGGCCATACCTGGAGGCTGCTGGGCCATTCTACTTCATCTTCACTGCGGCAGCTGCTCTTGCTGTCACTCGCTTTGAGGGAACAGATGGGCTTGCTCGCTCTGTCTGCGGATTTCCAAGCCCATCAGCCAAGAGGGGCCAGTGAATACAGCAAAGGAAGACCCCTCTTGGAGAGCCTCTCCTTGGGCATCCAACAAAAGGGAAAAAGAAGAGCTAACGCTGGACAAGACCCAAGAGCTCTTTGTGTGAAGAGCTACTGGTGGGAAAAACATGCCCTGGAGAGGCCGAGCCGGAGGCGAGCGGTGGCAATGGCTAATAACCCCCCAGGCTGGAAGGGCTGGGGCTTATACGACAGCCCAGCATGCTCATGGCATCGGATGGACGGAAATCCTGGCGGATTTTGCTCAGCCCGTTCAGAAACCACACCTGCATGTGGAGACGGAGCTTTTTGTTCTTCTGCTCGCAAACAAAATGTCCTTTCAGCAGCACCTGGCCGGGGCTCCTGCTTCTGTTTCGCTCTCCTGGTATTTTCTCAGTCGCACTGAAGCCCACAAGCCCTTTAGCTTTCAGTCCGCACATGGAAGGTCAGCCACTGTTCACAGAGGCCAAGGTCTTTGTTTGCAGCCCCAAAGAGGATTGCATTACTTAAGCCTTAGCTGCCGTTCTCAGTTTTCTTCATTCACACTACACACTGGCAGCCGATTCGGTTGAAAGAAATTTGGCAAGTGCTCTTGGACCTTGGTCCTCCACTGTTCCCTTTTCCCCAAACAGTTAAACCAACTGTTTTCCTTTGCTATTAATGAAAGATACGAAAGCATCTCGCTAGCGCATAAGTAGAGCAAACAAACGCGTGCCTGTTCAGGAACCACTTGGCTCGCACCGCGAGGACCTGATAGCAATTAATGCCTCTGCACTGCTTAACTCCTCCTTTTTCTTTCAGCTTTTTCAGATGTATCACTGAGCACATCACCACCCAGCAGCCTAGGCGTAAGCGACAAGGTGCACAGGATTAGCTATCCGATACCCGCGCTACACAAAACCCAACTTCAAACTCATCTCCTGCAATTGCAGGTGCACTGTTTAAAGGCTGCAGCATGAAAATACACAAAACCCTCTGGGGATGCTTCCCACTGGAGGAGATCTCTGCAGTGACAAAGAGCTTTCCTCCCCATTAAGTGACAGCTTTCCCTGGATAGCTTCATCTGATGGCATTCGCCAGCACCAAGCCTCGCGAGTACCTGGCGAGACACAACGGATGCGCCAGCTCACGGCCTGCGCCACCAGCACTCGCTTCTTACTAATATTTGTTTCTAATGAGTAAACCAGACCCTGTGTAAGTTGGCACACACACCTAACGCGTGTAGGTGGCGATCCCCTGGCACCACAGGCTGACTCACCGACACGAAAGGCACACGCCAACGCCTCTGCACCCCGGGGCCCTCAGGCCTGTCTCGCTGGGAGGGGAAGGCAGGCAGACCGAAGGCAGTCACAGCTTTAATTTAGGATATTCTGTTCAAAAGCTGTCCCAAGTTGGGTTAGTCCAAATCACGCTGCCTGCATGGTTTTGTACGTTGCCGATGTTTTATTTATACCTCTTCTGTTAGCAGAACGTATACTGGGTTATCCATGGGTCCCCGGTGCCAATAAATGTCAGGACTGGAAGTTGCATTGTTTGTTCAGCTCGGTAATGAGAGGTTTGTAACACAATCATTCAACGCTGACACCATTTATTGACTCTGTAAAACAACCACTTTTCGAACTCGTTATCATTAATTGATCCCATGAAAGTCAAGCTCAAAAGAAAGAAAAAGTCATATTAGCAAGGCGCTGATGAATCACCCATTGGATTACTTCCCGGCTCAACCACTGGAGTTCAGAAATCCTTTCGCACCCAGGACTGATAGCAAGGGTGAGCCAAAACATGTTGCTGACTGCTGGCCCGTCCCAGGGAGCTCCCCCAGCACCAGCTCTCCAGGGCGAGGATGCACCGGCACTGGAGGGATTTGGAAATGTGAAACGCAACCTGATTCATTCAGGATTTAGTTCAGAATTTGTTTTCAAAATCAGAAACTCAGTTCAGACCACAGGAAGTTAAGATCTAAGGCAGAATGCACTCAGCAACAGTGGGATTCAGGAAAGCGTTCTTCCTTCCTTCCATTTTTGAGGACAAGATTTTAAAAACATTCAGATGCCTAAGGATGCTGATATACCTACAGCAGGATAACCACCATGCTTCGAAAGTCCATTAAGTACCTGACTGCATCTCAAGGTAGCAAAGACAAACTTCAAGTGTCCCATTAAAATCTTCATGGAAAAGGGGTTGCACTTGACTCTTAAACTTCTCCCTCAATCAACAACATTATTAAAGAGGTAAAGAGATGCTGATCCATATCCAGATGTCTCCAAAGACTTGGCTAAATGTTACTACAGGTCCAACGCCTGTTGCTACCTGAAAATACTGATGATACGATGATAACCGTATTTCATGTTTTGTAATGGCAGAGATTCACTGGCAATCCTGCACAGGGTTATGAGACTTGCAGCAGAACTTTAATATGCCTAAAATGCTTAAAATCCTACCAGCGTTGTTGGAATTTTAATATCGTACCCACTGGAAAACAACGCACCTTCACCAAAACGCAAGGAGTTCAGTGGTATATAGAATCTCAGCAAGAAAAAAAACGTACCGGGTAGGAGTCCAAGGTCATTGTTTCTACTTTTTCATTTCCCTACTGTCAAAACATGTCTTTTCAGTAAGAACAGAGTAGCTTTGTTTCAACTTTGCCATTTTATTTAGACAAGTACATTACTTGAATTATATTTCTATTTATTTTACTCAATACTGTTCCGTTTATATACACACCTATGATTTTCAAATTATTTTTTTAATACTTGCTATTCCGTATATTTTAAAAATACTGCATTTGCTTTCCAACCTTGAAGCCTCATTTAATATCTAAATACGTATCACAGAGCAGAAACTACAGCCCTCTGCCAGCTCTAGCTCCTCAGCTTTATCCAGTGCATGCTACATTGTTGGTTTTTTTAGTAAAAATAAAACCGATTGTGGGGCTGCACCACGAAAAGGCAGTTCTCTTTGCTATTTGACAAGTATTGAAGATGTAGAGGCTACCGAAAGGTAGAAACAGGAAAGCATAAAATCAACAGCAAAGGATTTAAAGACCTCTTAGGGGTCTTGAGAGCAAAATGAAGCAGTGCTCTCTGGACATGTGCATGGGCGTCCTGTGTAAAATGGCCCTGGCTGATGGGCAGCGAGCTGTCTGTCTTAAGGCACATCCGAGTGGGATCCCCAAACCCGCACGGAGACTGCAGCCTTCCACAAAAGGACTGCGAATTTATTCATGTAATGCTTCCCAGCACCATGCCAGGATCAAAAGGCCCAGCCCAAGGGCTATTGCTCATTTTAAATGAGCACACTGTGCTTTTTGTCTCTTTTTTTTTTGTATGTGTGTGTGTACAGTGAGAGCTGGGCATGAGATTTATGCTGAAGGAGGAGCTGAGTTAATGTGTCAATGACTTCACTAAGTTATTAAAGGGTCTCATCTGTGACACGGGACCATCTTGAAGGCCTCTCCCAACCCAGCAGATTCCATCACTCTACAATCCCACCACAGCTCACGGCAGCATCCCACAGGCAATGAGCACAGGCCGTACTAATACATGTTTCTGCCACTCCTGCCAGCACCTTGTAGGGACCTGCCACTATACCCAGCAGCCTCACCCTGCTGAGCCCGTTTCCTAATTTTAAACAAAACCTAAACATGGGGTGCTTTTTACCTTTGCAAAGTCAGAAAAACATCATTCTGATTGCAAGGCATGGGCTTCTAACCCTAGGAAAATGGGTATCTTGGCATCCAAGGTCTGCCATATAAAGACTTCATGCTTTTCTTGAAGGGAGAGCCAGAATTAAATGTTTTGGGTTTTGTTTAGAAAAAATAAAAAGCTCCATAAGTCATCTGTATTATTATAAAAATATATTCCTATCATTTTTTCTTTAACCACCAAAGTAAATGTTATGTACACAGAGGATAAAAAAAAGAAAAAGAGATGCATATAAAATAAACAACGCTGACACAAAATAAATACTCCAGAAATACAATGATGTGATGAGGCATCTTCCTGGCTACTTTTTAAGATGTCAAGTGTAATTCAGACTTGACTTCCTCCTACAACCAGAAATTTTCATCAAGAAAAAATGTAGACCACACCACCTAAAGCTCCCCACATATAAACACTCAGAGAACGCGCAAACGGGATTATAAAAATTTAGTGCTCTCAAATTCCAGTGCTGCAGCCAGCCAGCCAGACACAGGGCGTATATCCTGGACAGAGACCGCAACGTCAAATTACACTAATTATTTTCTTGGAACAAAAGTTCTAAAGAGTCCTGGTTATGAAATGTTGAGGCGTTTCGTTCCCCTCTGACAGGCAGTTGGCCTGATGCCACCAGGGAGAGAGGGAAGGCTCTTTCAGCCAAAATCTCGGCTGGTTGTAAATGCTGCGCCGTGTTTATCACAACATCCACCGAGTGCCTCGAACAGAGCATACTGGGAGATGCTTTCACCCTATAAAACAAAGAAGAGGCATGATACTAGCTCTTTTCTTCCTCTGTTTATTACAGGCGCCAGAAACCAAAAACCACGAGCCTGGACAGTGGAGGTCATAGCCATACGTGCCAGCAGTTGGGCACAAGAGGAGCAGATCAGTAGGTTCAAACCACGGAACACCTCCCTGCATAGGGAGCCCATCAGTCTCACTGTGCATGTGGACTGCAGCTGCCTGCAGGACGGGTTTGGTCTCTCTCCATCATGGAGCACATCTTTGGGGGGTCCCAAAGTGGAGCATCAAAGCTTCTTGCCTCCAAAAGCAGTTTAGCACCACGGACAGGCTGCGAAACAAACTAGCATGCTGTAAGCAGAGGTGCTGGAAGGATCTGCCTTACAACTATCCTTCTGCTCTGAAGCAAAATGCTACCCCAAGTGCTACTGGAATACGAACCAGGGAGGTGGTGTAAAAAGCAAAATGTAAGCCGAAAGCTACAGCATAGCAGGAAAACCAAACGGGCTCACCAAGTACATCGAGGAAACAGATTTATAGCTTCACACAGGCTTGCAAAGTCGTTAGAGACCCAAATGCGTTACAAAACAGAAATATAGAGCCAAAATGATCCTCGGGGCTGAAAAGGTATCTTTACTTTTTGGCTTTATTAAAAAATATATATTCTAGCTGCTGATTCTCCTTCTCTCCAATTTCATTTCTGGCTTTCCCCTCCCACAGAGGAAAACTCCTCCGGATACAGAGGCACCACTGCCAGCAAGCTCACGTGTGAGCCTGGCCCTTCACTGCCTTCATTCACTGTTCTGCTCCTCGTGAAGCCGAAACCAAAGGATGCGAACGGTGCACCCAATTCATTTGTTTTCTCTCAGAGTCTTGGTTTCTATTTTTTTTTCCCCTCCAATTTATGAAGACCTGAATCATCGCATGAATCAAGTGACGGCAGAACAGAAAGGGTTTCCTTTGTTTTTACCCAAATATGTGGAAATGTTGCGCAGTGCTGAGCTCTGCCCAGTACCTCCCACCAAGCTATGTCAATCCCAGTCCTAAAGCAAGCCCCAGCCAGCGGCACCAGGGAGTGCCAACGCCAGGGACAACTCTTAGTAAGGACTAGTTTTCCATCAGAAAAAAAAAAAAAAAAAAAAGAAACCAAAAGTTAAAACCATAAAAGAATTGAAGGGTGGGACAAGGAGAGCAGACATCCAGCTCCCTGGCCCTGTTTTCCTGAGCTTTTACCTAAGCAGTAAGAGGGGAAGATGAGAGGGAAAAACCACCCCTAATTCTCGGTGAAATCTAGTTCTATGTGAAGCACCAGGAGAGTTTTCCAGGGGGCCCCAGCAGCTGAGCTCAGTAATGATACCTGCCTGCATCAAACGCCACCAGCACGACTTCCTTTCTTAAGGGTACATTTTGTAAAATTTCACGAGTGACAGGTTCATAGCCCTATTCACAAAAGGTCATAAAAACCTGTATTCTCATTTTCCAGTGCTCTAACCGATAGCTAAAACAGCCGGCGTGATTTAGGGGCTGCAGTTTGCCGGTGTGATTGCTGCTGAGCCGAGGAAGAGCCTTCGTGCATACCGATACCGGAACTCCAATTTGGCAGGCTAAAAGTCCCCTAAAATTGTAAAGTGCTGCAATAACTTTATGTGACTTTATAGGACTGCGTTCCAAAACCCCAGCCATTCCTAAAATAAAGCGCCTGAAGAAATTTCAGGGCTCCAATTACAGTATTTAAAAGGAAATGTACCGCTCAAGACCTTGCAGCGCTCCAACTCGGATGAAGCACTCAAAAGCCTCCAAATTGGTTCCCACAGAGTGAAGTTACTGGAAATCAGTGCAGCATTTTTCACTCCATTTTCCAGTGACTTTATGTGGCTGGGAAGGGAGAAGCACGTTGAATGGATTTACCTGGAAGGTAAGGGAAGCCCAGGGAAGGAGCCTGGTGGAGGACACAGCAGGACACACTGACTGAAGCAGTGGCAAGGCAGAGCCCTCCTGGGGCTGGTGGGCTTCTGGTGGGCACTGCAGGATGGGGATCCCATGGGGCACAGAGCTGCCAAGCTGTACGCAAAGGAAATACAGAGGGACAGAACACAAACCTTTCATAACGTCCTAAAAAAGACTATTGTGGCATAAAAGAGGCTCTAGAAGCCGGGAGCAGCCCCTGAAAGTAGTCGTGTTTCTGAGCAGTGCCATCTGCTGAGGTTTTGCTCCTGATGGACTCTCTGCCAGGATAAGGCTCTTCTTCAGCCTCAGCCTCGCAGCAAGTTGCACATATCTATTTTAATCCCTGAGTAAAAATACCTACACGCACGGAGCTTAAAGTGGGAGAAATTGCCCAAATCCTTTGTTGGTAGAGATTATATGAATACCTACAGGGAACGTACAGCAGGTATTAATTTACCATAAAATATAGTTACTTGATTGAGAAGAAAATTTCCGTCAAGCCTTTCATCCTGTAAAAGTTGTTTTTTCCTTTTTTTTTTTTTTTTTTTTTTAAATAAAGGGAAAAAAACAGTCCTATTGTAGCTGAAAATGCTTGGTTCCTAGAAAGGGAGTATAAGGAGCCCTAAACCAAAGGCCCTGACAGGTTTGACATGTGAAAAATAAAAATAAAAACAGGAAGATGTGTTGGGGGAGGGGGGGTCTCAACAGAACTTCAGTCTTTTCAAGGGAACCTCTCCTGCCAGATGTTTGTTCTTCCACCTTACCACCTCTCGGATGGGGTCAGCAATCTGAATACCAGCAGCTACACTAACAAATACAAATCCCTATAATTCTACAAAAGCATCAGCAGAATGTAATCCGAAATTGGCTTAAAGCTATCCTGCTAACCCCACTGCACAACACCTTTGCACGAGCACACCGTGCCCTCCACCCCTTTTGCTCCACACCTGCAGGCTGGGCTGATGCTGAAAAATGCTGTCGTTAAATGGTGTGCTGGTGGTGGGAAGCCCCCTCCTCGACAGCTCAAATCGTGATGCTCAGTCACAGCAGAAATAAATGCAACTCCTAAACGATGGCTAGAGGATCTGCTTTCTAGCAGCATTTCTGAGTTTCTTTAATGCACAAGATAAAAATGGGCATATTGGCATCCTGCACTTCACTGATTCTGAACCGGGAATAAAAAGCTGGATTGGTTTCAGGTTCCTCTGGCCCAGGCACTGCTTGGAAAAGTCCCGATAAGATTTTACTGCAGATTATTTTTCCTGCAGGGAAAGCAAGGCTGCCAGAGAAAAATACGGCGTTGTTTGTGCTAACAGGAAAATTAAAAACTTGTAATTCTCACAAGATAACATCCAAGGGACATACTCGGAGACACAGAGAGCTGCTGAACACATGGGGAGCCACGCATTTGTGGCTTAAAGGTTATCAAGACCTAAAGTAACGTCAACTGCACCTCCTTCTCTTTCCTGTATGGCCTTACCAACTACTACTGCTCCTGTAGTACATGCTACTCCTGTAGCAAGGGTGTCCGACCGGCTGCTACAAAAATCATAGTACACAATGCAAAGGAGCATCTGACATTATAACAATTTAAGGATTATTAAATCTGATCCAGGTATTGTCCTAAGCCCCATCTTGGGTTAAAAGACAGCATCCCTGCTGCTAACATCCACCAAAGAGTTACAACAGATGCATGGTTTATATTAAATATGCTTTTTAAGCTGTTCCTAGGAAACCCCATTAAACATGCAGAGAAATGCGCAGGTCAGCCCATAAACTCCTTCCTAGCAGTCCCTGCTCACTGATACTGAAATCAAGGTGTTTCTGCAGAGCGCTGCGTTTGGTTACAGCAGATTTTAGGGGGGAAGATGCACATGGTGCGAGCAATTATCACTGCCAGGCTGCTCCTGACCCACAGCTAAGAGAAGGGTGAGGGAATACGTTGGTTTTATATACATGGATGAGGTTTCTCCACTGGGGTGCAGATGTTTTCCTCTCTATGTGCACATTTGGTCTTTTTCACTACTTGTCTTCATTTTCATTAAACAGCATCATTTGCCTCTTGTTCTTCAACGCACCCGTTCAATCTCTCCCCGCCACACTGCCTACCACAGAGAGCCCCATCCAAACGCTGCTGAAGCTGGATTCTCATCCGCCTTTTTTTCCTACTAAAAGCAGTAGGCTAACTGGCAGAAAAAAAATATTTCTCAGAAGAAAATTTAAGCAACTGTCCTGGTTCCTCCTGATTAATGAAGTCTTTTATTTATTCAGCAAATCATTTTAAGAAATGCGTTTACTTCCCTCTCTCTGTTCGAGACCTCAGATCTATGGTGCAAGGCAGCAGCAGCATTTGTGGGTCGGGTGTTTACCTCGTTAGATGCAGTTTATGAAAACTTTTATATCAAGTTGTTATATATCAAGCCCTTGCCCGATTCTGATACTTCCACAACAAGATCCTTCAAATTCACCTGCTTAAGAGGCGATGAAGTGATTTACCCAACCTCTTTGAGTCTGACACCTTGCAGGTGGTTGTTTTTTTTGTTTGTTTGTTTTCTTAAAACAAAAAAAAAAAAAAGCAAACAAAAAGAAAACAACAACAACAGGCAGCTTGGCAGTTTAATGTGCAGAACAGATCTGGCGTTAAAGGAACCTGTGTGTGACTCCATCGCCTTTCAGTCCTGCTGTACTAACGTGAAGAAGGGACAACGTAGTTAGACAACTATAACAAAAACCGTGATTAAAAGCAAATGCTCTGCTTATGAAATGAATGTAATTTGGTAAGAAAGTGTGTGGGTTGAAAAGATCAAATTCCTTCACGTTGGTTTTGAGGATACACGTAAAGCCTTCCGACTCCATGTTCAGCTAGAGAAGCATGGCCGGGCTCCTATGTTTGCCATGGCAAATAGCATTTCTGTTCTACATTGCTTCAGAAGTACCCCCCTGTATCATTATACCACAGGACAAATGTTTATTGACATTTCAACTGTACTCCACTGGGTGTTTTAATAACAAAGTATGTTTATTTCGTTCACAGTAATAGTCACACTGAGTCATTGTCTCCTGTTCACATAAGGAGCTGTGAAGCCAAATGGGGGAGAAAAAGGAAAAAGCTCCACACAGCATGTTACAGTAATTATAATAGTTGTCCTATAATACCTATTTGTTCTGTGTTATTTCTCCTCTAGATCATTTCCATTTCAAAATATAATGTTCCCATCACATTTGGAATATATATATGTATATAATTTCCGTGTTTTGTACAAAAAGTATGTAACAAATAATACCCATGGTAAAGATGGCCCTGGGATCTTGGGGAATTAATTGTGCTAGGAAGTCACAGCAACAACTTCTCTTTTCTACCTTAACATCTTTATTTTCTGTCTTGTTTTGCCACTGTTTGCTTCCTTGGGTCATTTGGAACTGGATTCTCTGATTCTGATCACGAGATGCCCTGCACGGTTACCACTCACTGACTGCACAGGTTAGCAGCTCGCTGCCCAGCACACCCTGCAGCAGTCAGCTCACCTCCCCTGGTGCATCGAGCACCGCGGAGCTCCAACGGGGTGGTTTGCTCAGAGGAAGCCTGAGATGCATGCTACTCCTTTGCTCTGTTCTTCCTTAATGCCACCTTTGGGATTGCTTTCTTGGTCTGCCACCAACTCACCAGCTCCCCGCCTCACCTCTCCTCATCTGTTAGTAATGCTTAAATTGCATCCCATCACCACAGAAATCCAACACCAAGTGCCAGGAAACTGCTGTCCCCACGACATTCCCTAGCTGCCTGAAGATAAATCTCCACCTTTCCCTGTATTACTCCCTCTAAGCCTTAAATAACAAGGGCATATAGAGTCATTTAGGACAGTCCTGGAAGGGGCACCAAGACAAGGGCTGCTTTGACCTCCCCGACTGACAGCTGCTGCCCCCATCCCCGAGCCCCCAAGGTCTGACCACCCCCCTCTGACAAAATCCATGAGGGTATTGACACCAGGTGGGGCTTCACAAGCCACCAGGTCACTGCCCATCTTGGCTCTGGCACTCCTGCATTAAACTCCTATCATTCATCCTCTTAAGAAGAAAAAAAAAAAAAAAAAAAAAGCTTCTGCTTTGATGCCAAGCTCTCGTTGAGTACCAAGAACAGCAGCAGGATCTCAGCTGCTCCTGGTACAGCTACTCGAGGAATAATTAATGGGAGCTGGTCGTACACTCAACTGGTATGAATCACTGCCACTCCAGGGAAGTCAAGAGGCCAGAACCTCGCCGGCATTAAAAATATATAGATCCCCAGAGTCCCCTGCTGACTTTTATCTGCTAGCGATCTAGAACAGCATTTTCTGACTAATCCTTCAAAGTCATGCCTGTTTTCAGCCTCATCAAATTCCTCGCACCCATTGTGCTGCTGGGACTTGGTAGCTCACCCCAAGTCTTCGCTCGCTCAAGACATGATTCATCCGCAGCCCCTTCCTCCTCCCTTTGTCTGGTTCCCCAACGATTCAAAGCAGAAGCCAAAACAAACACAAAGCTTTTCCATTAACCACTTTGGGTAAGTACCGTCCTGCCACAAGTTTTTATTTGAAGGCATTGGTCTAGCTGGACCAATTGAGATGGAAATGAGCGTAATTACCAGCGTAAACAATCTGTTATTTTCCATACAAGTCAGAGCATAAATCACCACTGGTCCACCCCATTACCATCTGAATAGGAGGAGGTAGCTAATGGCCCATATGCTAAAAAGCAGGTTACTCGCATCTTCATTTGCAAATGAAAAGCAAGAATGACAGCTGGAGAGTACAGATATGACCACTGATCCTATTGCCATTCCCAGGACCCCCACGTAGCAAACCCACCTACCGAACCACCATAAAGGCTGTCTGCTCTGAGCACTGCCTGCTTCCCGACGAGGCTCCAAAAATTGCCTGTAAGACACCAAGTGCGTAACCCAACCCAGCCCCAGCTCCATCTAGAAGTTTTCTGAATTTGTTTCATCCACATCACAAGATGACACTCGATAAATTTGACTGAAAGAAACTCCGTGTTCACCTTCCCAGGTTGTGGGGTATGCCATCGGACCACAGCTTCCCAGGAGAAGCATGGGGATGATGCAGAACAAACCCCGTGCATGGGCTGGGGGGCTTGTAGGGACCACCAGTAACACCACAGGTATGCCCCATCTCCAGCCCTCAGCCTCAAACCCTCCCCAGGAGCTACATGATGCCTTCAGAAGACCAGGCACAGCAGATGGGCGAAGAGAAGCACGCAGACAGCAGCTACAAAAGCTGACTGTGCACAGGGAGAAGCACCAGGAAACCCTTGCTTAAGCAGGTGTTTACCACCAGGTTCAGATGCCACAAGCGAGCAGGGGCAGAAACACCCTCAGTTCCACAGCAGGAGATGTGCAATGGCAACGCTGAATCAAGGACTTACCCATCCCTGCCCTGAGCTGCTTGTTTGCAACAGATGTGGTAAAACAAAGAAGGAAAAAAGGGTTATTTTTTCAGCCTGGTTAGCTCACGCACCAAGTTCCCAGAGCAGCCCCATGAAGAGCTCCATGGACACAATGGCATGATAACTGAAGACCCAAACACCACCAAACCCAGCTTTTAACCCTAAAACACCACCACCTACTTCCTAATGGCTTAAAACAGCACAGAGCAAGGTGTCAGGTTTGTTCTTCTGCCTCAGCAGCGCTGCTGCCACCAGCGCCGTTTTCCTACATCCTCACAAAGACGTTGCTTTGCTCCTCGGCAGCAGGACTTTCTCCCCTCGGTCTGCTGGTTGTGCCCTGCCCGTCAACGCATGCTCCTGACTTAGTGCTTTAAAAAATAAAAATGAGAAGCCTTAAATCTGAGAAGTCAAGCTGCTCTTAAGTGCGCAAGCAATAGGGCTCCCAGAAAGCAAACTAATTACACTGGAAACGATGAGCTAAACAGAAGCAGCGTGACGCCAGAAACAACCACTGGAGGTGCACTAATAAGCTTCACCAGGCGCTTTATTTCTCGCTCTCGAGGGTACCATTTTGTCCCATGCCACCAGCTGCAGCCCACAGCCCCGTCCCCACACCACGTGCTCTGTAGGATGCTCCCGAGAGCCGCCAGTCCCACCCCAGAGGGCAACCTCACTGATAACCCTGGGGGAAAACTAAACCTAGCTACCAACTCCGTGGTATTTTCCTCCTAAAGAAATTTTTCCTCCTTCTTCACCGACTTCAGAAATGATCTAACACATCCTCCCTCGGCAAGGAAGAATGAGGCAGTCAAATCACAACATCCTGGCATTTGTAGCGGCTAATGGATATAAACAGCATCTTCAGATCTGTCAAAATAATTTACGGTATCTCCCAAAGTTTCCTCGCCGTACGCACGGTTGCCGAGTTAAATGGTTTCACAATTGCAAATCATTTTTTGGGAACAGTCTAAAGAATGAGGGCATTCATCAATAGGTTTATTAATACGGGTGGAAAGAATAATGGATGCAATATCTGCTACGGGGACATCACATTATGATACATGCTTTAACTAATCTGCAATCTAAAAAAAAAAAAAAAAAAAAAGAAAGAAAAGAAAAAGAGCATCGCATCCCAGGGAGGCTCTTATCATTTGCCTACTGCTCTCTCTTTAGGCACTTTCAGCACCTGATTAATTAATAATTGTTGCCTGGCTTATGCTGCTCGCCAACTTCTGTACCCTGGCTGTGAATCATAATCTGGCACTAAAAATTTAATAGGTGCATTGCCACGCTATCTGAGATGCACCCTGTTGAGTGTTAAATAACTTATTTTTTGTAAATATAGTGGGTTTTTTTGTTTTGTTTTTTTTAAGCCTGAAAGCAGCATTATGCTTTAATAATTCTACCTGTCACCAATAGCAGTAATTAGCATTTGTGTTGCTTCACTGGGAGATTACCTGATAAGATCTAATTAGGGATTTTTTTTTTCCCATTGTTTTTCTTCCAAAGCCATCATCTACAGCGCTGGTTTTCGCCTGAACAACCAGGTTCATTAAACACAAGTGGTCAGTTGGGTTTTTTGGTGCCATCTGTAAGGGCTGAGCCCTGTGTTTGGGGCAGCAACAGCTTCAAAGCCCTCCCGCTACTGGACACTGCTGAGCTTCAGGTAACAAGGCTCTCGAGGAAAAAACACCTAAAATAACCACAACAACCAATTCTTGAATAACATCAACCTCTTCTCCCCAGTGCCTGGCGTGAGTGCTGCTTGCTGCAGCCTTTCTGGACAGAGCTGAGCACTGCACAGCACAGCTTTGCCATCACTTGTGCGGAAAGAGAACAGGAAAAAGAGAAATAAAGGTTTTAGTAGAACTAATTAAAATTAAATTACTCACAATTTACAGCCTTCTATATGCCCAAAAATAATAGCAGTTAAAAGACAGATTCTGAAATATTAAATAAAAAAATATTCCTGGCTTTTCCTTGCTTTTATGTCAGCCAAGAAAAAATTAAAAATACTGCCAGTACGCCTGCATCATCATCAGCAGTAATTCTTGACAAAACCATTAATCATGAAACATTTATTCAACATTTTGCCTTTTCTACCTACATGAGAATAATCTACAAATTAAAAGGAGACCACGCAGGGTTACCACCACGATGATTAAAAGCTTTGGAAGAAATACAAACGCCTGCACTTCGGGGTATAAGCTGACCTCCGGTACACTGGAAGAGCTGAGCCAAAACTGCAGTGAGTTGAACCAAAGCTGCCTTCAGGAGAAAGGCTGCCCCGAGCTGCCAGCACTGCCCCGTGCCAGGCAGACCCCAACTTCAGAGCTATTTGGGCAGGCATTTGTACCACGCACAAGAGACGCCTTGTCTCTGGGTGACAAGGTAAGTGCGAATTTTGGATAATTCAGAAAAAAAAAAAAAAAAGCTGGAACCCAGTAAGAGGATGGGATCAGCTGCTCGACAGAAATGCTTCTAGGTGCATTTAGGAGACAAGCAAATCGGTGAAAAAGTGAACTCTCATCATCTCCAGGAACATTTTCCTGACTTGCAGCCAAAATATAATAATAATAATAGTCCATGATGCATGAAAATCTCGCAGAACACATAACTCACAGATCTGTACAAAGCCAGAAAAATCCCTCTGATTCTGCAAGTGCTTTTCAAAGCAGCAACAGAGCAAGGAGGAAGCACACAAATGTGGCAGAGCTGACAGGAACTCATGATAAATGCTAAATATCGATACAACGACTGAGGACCCGAGCAAAACCATGAGGAAAAGGGACCTACGATGAAGAGCCCCCTGTTTCCTGCTCCGACAGACATCCCATCGATGCTGCAAACACTGCCAGGCACCTTGCAGGGCATTACCAGGAATATGATCTGTCCTGGGAAAGGCACAGCTTTCCTTCTGCAACCACACTAGGAGCACAGGCACTTGGGGTAGGTTTTCGAGGGCTTCAGCTCCACTCCCAGATGTTTCTCTTTTTTTTTTTTTTTCCCCTTGATGGGTACAGTCAGGTATTTCCTTCTGTCTCACTGCAGCAACACCACCGAGCCTGTTAGGGAAAGCATCCAAAAGCCCATTGCTCAAGAAGCCTGTATTATTTTACAGATGGGGAAACAGAGTCACTCCTGCTTGCACCAGTAAAACCCCAGGCACTGAGCCATGGGCTCCTCTAATTTAAACCCTCCCCTTTCATGGAAAACACAGCAATATCTAGCCCAAGAGATGTTTTCTACTGACTTTAAAGCTGCCAGGAATTCACTCCCAGACCTCAGCTTTCTTGGTTTTGCAGCCTGCAAATGGTGTGTGCTGCGTCCTGGCACAGAGCAGGGACCCAAAACCACGACTTCAGAAGACAGAAGTTTGTTTGTCACGGCTCTTAAAGCAGACACGGGCTGACCTCTTCAGCAGCACTGGAGTATTTTTCTTTTCTGATCTATTTGCTGCACTATTATCTTCCCACTTATTTTAAGTTCTGCTAAGCCCAGTGCAGAAGGTTCGCAGTTTATATTGCACTTCACTGGTCCTCCTGTTTTGTTTTTCCCCCTGTAAGATATGGCCACTGAGGTGATAGCTCTCTTTCACTTCTGTGCCTTGTTTTACCACCTTACATTTTTTTAATACCAAAATCTATACGACACTTATCTCTTCAGGCATCTCCTGCGTGAGAATAGCAGTTTTATCTTCACCTTCCCCCCGCTCCCCAGACTGCTCTGGATGCCCACCCCGTACCAGTGCAAGACTGTGACAGCACTGGAGGCTTCTGGTGCACAAAGGAGAAACGAGTGCTTGTGCTCAGGATGGTATTTTAGGCATTGCTAAAGTTTAGTAACAACGCAATCTTATCCTCCTTTACCTTCACTCCACATCTTGGCAGTATAAGAAAATCCCACTTGATTTTCCACGTCTTTTTTTCCAAGCAATTTTCCCTTCTGTTTCTCCACATGTTGTTCAGTAACAACACTTTCCACCTGTGTTCATGTTCTGATTCCCTGCTCTTCCATCACTTCCATTTGCTGGACACGTTGCTCCTTCATTTACAACTGCCCTACTGCAACCCGCCCCATCTATCACGTTACCTCTATGCTGAGCTACAGAGCTGGTTTTCATGTTCCTCCCGAAGAGCTGCCTCACACATCGTCTCACCCACTGACGGGGTCCTGCCAGCCCTGCCAAAGGCATATATTGTTTATAGGTAGCAAAAATGGGTGAGGAAGAGCACAAGAAGTGCTCTGTGGGCACTACCTGCTAGGCTGAGCACAGGTACCCGGGTGGAGAAGAGCTCCTTTTATTCCCTTCCCTGTAGAGGAGTGCAAGCTGAAGACAACCATTTTAACGCCTGTTAAAGAAGTGAGAAATGATGCAGCTTAGAACTAGGGGGAAAAAAACACTTTCTGTCTACAAAATGTCAAAGGTGGAAGGATGCTGTCCTTTTCATTTCCTTTCTTCTCTTGTAATGAACAGGAATTTATCACCAAGTGCTATTTTTAAACAGAAGTACAGGAGTTAAACAAACAGTTAAGGTTTGATCTCCAGGTAATGTAAATCAGAGCAGCTCCATCAAAGTAAAATCTATTTATACCAGCTGCGGTCCTTGTAATGTAATTTCAAAGCATTCTTGTCATCTGCTACTGGCTTTACCAGGAGGAAGGCAGAAAATGTACCGAAAGCCAAAGCAAAAAGATAGTAATAGAGATGTGTTAGCGATGATTGCAGAATCAATACGACGGCGCTGGAGACTAAACGGCTATGAATCATCTCGTTAAGCCCGGTCTGCAGGACTACCAAAAATAAATAAAAATAAATAAGTAAGCCACCAAACGACCCCAAAACCGACTCGATGGAGTGGCTCCTCCCAGCCCCGCAGCCGCCCAAGAGGGAGCGCGGGACAAGGGGGACATTGTTCCCCCCGGGCTGGTTATTGGGGGCAGCTACAGTCATTCATTTCGACTTAAAAAAAATAAAATAAAACAACAACAATGCAGGAGGAGCGAGGGAGAGCGCCCAGCAATGACATGGGCACAAGGGTATGCGGGGAATGAGGAGGAGGAGGGACGGGCCCAGGTCTGTAAATCACACAGGCTGCATGACCTTTGGGGCGCTGGTGGAGGTTTCTGGCAGGCAAAGTTCCCCTCTCTGCTCGGATGGAAGAGGCAAAAACAAAGTGCCAGGCTCATGAGTTATTAAAACAGGGCCTGATCGCCAGTCAGAATGAATAAAGCTGTTTGGAAAAGAGGGGTGGAGGGGAAAGGTATGGGAACTTTACATAAGCAAGGACGCAGGTCAAAAGCTTCCTGAAGGGATGTGAGGCACAGGGCACGTCTGCATGCCTGCTGCTACGGAGGGAGGGCTGCTAACACCACGTACCGTGCTCACGCCGGGCCCAGAAAGGGCAACAGCTCTGGGCAGAGGGGTTATTTGTTTGCAAAGAGCAAGCAACGGGAATTTCATTGGCAGTACTTCGTAGGACAGCCTTTCGGGCTTTTTTCTCCTTGCCTTTTGCCCCCCCCCGCCGAACCATTTCAGCCTGTTCTGGAGGAAGATTATGAAACTCAAACCACTGGACTATATAAATTGCTCTTTATCTGTATCAAGCATCTTTGGTGCCAAACTGGAGCAGCTCCAACAAAAGAAACTGAAGTTCCTTGTGCACAGTATAAAAACGAGCTCTTTCCCCTTTATACATACATGTAAACATATACATTTCATTTGTGCATGTATATACATTAGTTATCATTTAAAAAGACCACATTTTCCTTTCAGAGCAAAGCAGGGGCTTTCTGGCTTCCCAATTTTCATTTCACAGCAGGGAGATTTTCTGCAGAGACTTGCATCTGGCCGACGACTTCTCGTAGGAAGAAGCTAAGCTTCTCAACAGGAAGGGTTGGCGGGGCTGGGTCCCCGCATAACAAACAGATGGGCACAATTTTCTGGTTGGACATTATTTTTAAACGTGACGGGATCATCGAGACATTATATAGTAATTGTCACACCATGAGTTCTTTGCCTGCCACAGATCAGGAACTGTAAATAAACTCCCAAGGCAACAGATACCCTGGTGCGGGCTTTAATCTATCAAATCTGGTAATTGTTAGCACAACCTAACGACTCGCTGGCTTGCAAATTAATCACTCAGTCTTAGCAGCAAGGTGCAGCTCTTTATAGGTAATGCTTGGCAGGTGAAGTGTGGCTAATCAGATGCCTCTCATTTCAGAGTCTCACCAGACCCCCTCAGGGAGATAATTGCCCTCGCTGATGGCCTCCCTCCCAAAAAGGCTGCAGAGCCCTGGAGAGAAGAGCGGGGCAGGACAGCAACTTGCCAGTATCCGTGTCCCATGGGACCAGCAAGGTCATGGCTGTAACATGAGCTCTGACCCAGCATTTGTCCTCTGGGAGGTCAAAATTAATACATGAAAATCCATTTGAACAATGCATTCCCATCCATACGGGTTCAAAACCCATCGGGTTTGACCATGCTTGCAGCTACTCCTAGCAGCGTCTTACCCAATACCTTATAACTTATGTATCACTGTGTATGAACACGAAATTTAATAACTACCATGCAAAACTCAACCCCACTGTACTATTTTCAGCATATAACTGCTTGTTTAGGAAAAGAATAGTGAATCTTAATCAAGTCAGTTTAAAGGACAAGCCCACTGTCAGCTGAGGCTGCAGCTATTCAGTTGGCATTTGCATTTTCAATTTAGCGTTCCACTTCTTAGTTAAACTTTATAGGCTACATAAATAAGCTTTGTATCTTCTTGAAAAACAAGGGGTACCTCTTCAGTAAGACTTATTTTCTTAGATTACCATTGCTCCTGGCTTCTCCTGACAACCTTTCTTCTGACACCAGCTCCAGAACTTCACACCTGCGTCTCCCTGCCAGGAGGTCAGTTTTACGGGCTCCAGCAAGGGAGAAGAAAAGCCCGGGCACAGTTCTGTCAAACTGAGGACAACAGCCACTGTGGATACTGCACCCTGTAAGAGGCAATTCCCAAATTGTTGACAAAGCAGGTGAGACAGCACACAACTCTCCTCCAGGACCAGTGCAGCCACACGCCACGTACTGGTGCTGATAGGACAAGAGAGCACACAAGCCAAATGTCACACCGCGCCGGAATGCCTCATCCGACCTCTTTGTTCAGAAACGTTGCTTCAGGTAAATCTGAAAAAGGGAAAAGCTGTAGTCCCTGCAAGGGCAGGATCCCACTGCCTTGGTGACCTTTCCAGGAGAAGCACGGAAGAAAACACACGTCCCTCTTCTGCTCGCAGCCCAATCCCCTAAAGCCTTTCCACACGCTTAAACACATCCTTGCTCATACAAAGCGCTTACGCTGAGCTTCAAGCACCATCTTGCGTACCGTGGAGGCTTCACAAGGTGCCTCTGGAGAAACCGCTCCTTGACTGAACTGGGATGGAGGATGGGTTTGGAGTATGTTCAACCCCAGAAGGATTGCCACCAGCAGAACCAGCCTAAACACAGCAAATCTGATGTGTGCAGTTCGATATGATCAATTTTTTTCCTCCAAGATAAATCCCCAATGTCCTGTCCCAGTGCTTTCAGACACCTTCTAGCACAGAGTGCTCCATGCAGGCTATTCCTAACCTCACAGATCCCAATCTCGTGGACAACAACATTCAAGTCCATCCACTGGAGAGGGCAGGACCATAGAGCAATCAGCTGAAGACACCCCAGCGTGGGTTATCCCACGGGTATCTGCTCATCTCACACTGAAGACAGGTCATCCCTCTCCATGTGAAGCTCTGGCACGCTGCTCCTATACGACGAAGTGGTATTTAGTCACTAATTGCTCCAATTTATTACTGCTGCGCCATTTCATTCAAAACATCATTTAGACCCAAGTTAGGAGCTAGACTGCTAAATATGCTTTAATCATAGTATTCTTCAAAGAACAAAACACAGGCAGACAGCAGCCATTTTGCCATCATCTGTCTTCTCCTGTTGCCAAAGCCCTTCCAGCAGCTCCTCCATTTATCACTTAGATAGCAATCGTTAGCTCTTTTCAATCCCAACTCCTACAGACTGATGAGGGTTGTTAGACTTCTTTATTTACTTTTTTTTCTAAGTATGCACGGAGCAAGCTCCATAATAACTTCTGTCCTTTTATGAAAGTTATCGTTTAGAAACAGGAGCACTGAAAATCATACATAGCCACATGCAGGCTGTATGGATACACGCCCCTGGCTAATGAACAAACAAGCAGATTTTAAATTAAATTACCTTTAAATTAAAAGGTAAGCGGTCAAATACTGCAAGTTCATCCTGTTGACAAAACACCGACATCATGGCATTTCAGTACTCTTCCTGAATACACACATCTAAACAAGTCATTCTGGGTTAGGGTTGTAGTTATTTTCTCAAACTTGAGAAGCATTTAAATTTAAGCTTCAAAGCATGTGTGAAGCATAGAGATGTAGCTGTGTTCCACAAGGATAGATAAATTATTTTTTCCCCCTTTTAAAAGAAAAAGGTGTCTTCACAACCTAAGTTTATGTTCAAACATCACTTGCTATCCAATTTCGTGAAACATTTGGATGTCCATTTCAGAATGTAAAGATGCCTTATTTTGCTTCTGTTTAAGAACAAAGATTCAAAGTTGACTGAAAAGGGTAAACACCAGTAGTTCCCTTCCAGTTGTTAAACTAGGTCTGAAAACTCAACTGTTGGGGAAAAAATGAAAAACAAACGCAAGAAGAGAAGTTTCCTAGAAGACAATAATTTAAACCTAACAAGATATCCTTAGAGGAGAAGTTATTCATGCAAAGAAGTTTGACCAGCTCCAGAAATAATTGAAATATGGCAACAGACCATTGAAGTGAGCCAACAAGGCAGACAGCATTCTCTAAATACAGATTTATGGACATCAACTTATTCAAGGTCATGAAAATACACAACCTGAATGCTCAGTACCCTCAACACCTAACCCACTGCCTCTCATCCCATGGACCCATGGTAAGCCAGCAGCAAGTGGTCCTACTCAGGCACACCCCTCTTGCAAAAATTCTCTCTACCAAAAAACATCTCATCTGCCATAAAAAAGTGCTATATAGGCTGAAAACTGCTGACTTATACTTTGTTCGACTAATGTCTAATTATTATTACATGAAACTCTAGGCTTTTAAAAAAAACACATCCTTGCTCATACAAAGGATGTGTTTTAATCAGAAAGCTAATGAAAATTAAGTATTTTACAAGAAAATTATCTAAGCATAAAGTCAACTAAATAGCGCATCCATTTTCAAATCCAGGGGCAGCAACAACTTGGGAAAGTTGGCTTTTGCACAGGAGCAAGCTCTCAGATGTGGAAGAAATGGAGCAAGACAAAGTCTTCCAGACCACCACTCTTATTATCAGACCACAATCTCTTATTTTTTTTAATACAGCACAAGGCTTTCCATAAAGTACCTGAAAACAGTTCACTGTGCAATGCTTTGAATCAAAATTAATGCAAATAAACACTCAGGATGTGAACTATTAATTTGGGAGCGGGGGGGAGGTCTGAAGGACCATGAGCTGCAGCCCTGAATCCTTGAGGACGAGAGATGCTTCCGAGACTGGGATCCTCCACCTGTTTGCAGGTCCATGTCCTACACAAATGAAAGGGACAGCAAGTTGTTTTGCTGCTTGTAATTCACTGCTTTTTTTATTTTGACTTTTTCTTCTCGATAACCTCAATAAAAGCCTCTGCTGCGCTTGACTGTGGACAGATTTCACTGCTACTCTCTTCACCGACATGAGGCATAAAGCTACACTAATTGCTCCGAGAGGCTAATGGGAAGAAAAAGGGGGAAAAGGCACACACAGACACACACATACTCCTAGTGAACCGTCCTGGGTAAAAGCGGGATAGAGCCCCTCAGCTCAGCCAGCCCTATTGATACAACAAAGGAGCTTCTGGCTTGGCAGCGGACAGCCAGAACTGTATGGATGCAAAGAGCAGAATGGGGGGGAAAAAGAAAAAAGAAAGAAAAGGAAGTAACTCATTCTTGTGTTGTGAGGTCCTTACTATGCAAAGCTTTCATGCTGCAAAGAAAAGTGCTATTGAGGGAAGGTGAAGGGGACCAAAACGCTGGGAGGCAAATGAGCAAACACACTGCAGTGCGCACTGCGAGGGGCCAGACCCTCCAGCAGCGCTGGCAAACACAGAAATTACATAGTGCCTGCTTTTCAACGGAGGGAAACACTATTTTCCTGCCACTATCAGCCTGCAGGTGCACACCACCTCCGTGCTTCTTGAACAGAGCCCGCACATAGCCCAAGCCACCACAAGATGATCTACCACACACAGTCACAGTGTTGGGATAGTCACCTAGACTTGCTTTCCTATAAAAACTGAACGGAGAAATTGAGTTATGAGAGAATAGGATTCAGGCCAACAGGTAAAAGTGATATGAAGGCTCCACATTTCATCTAAGCCCTCGAGAAGCCACCGGCGTGCAGATTGCTTTGGAAGCACCTTTGGGAAGCCCTTCACAAAACGCGAGCCCTTCCTCCGCACGTGCAGCACTTCGCTCCCCATTTCTAAAACCCCGAAATCTTGACAAGTGACAACTAGCCATTTTCAGCACAAAGAAGGAAAACATTGCCTGGCTCTCCTTGCTAATTATACTTTAAAAATATGTAAAACGTAGCCACGGAAGGAAAAAAGTGATTAAAAAGAAGAAGCCCAGTTACAATAGCCACACACTGACAACCTAACAGACACAAACTAATTATTTTGTGTCTTTCCCAGCAAGTTTCATTCAATTAGCTGCACCGCCGAGTTCAAAAGGTGATTAATTGAGGCCTGTTCAGGTTTACGGAATCACTGCTGCACAATGATGTATGCAAAGACATGGGGAAAATCTTAGATTTCAGCTCAACCACCTTGACTAAATATTGAAAGAAAGAAGGCAGAGGAAGGAGGAAGGCACTCAGAAGAAATAATTTCCCACTCTGTGAGGACTGGCAGGGTGGTGTGGCATGCACAGAAATACCTGTCCATCAGCACTCCACACACCAAGCAGAAGAGTGCCGAAAACCCCCTCTATTTAACCTCCTGGTGCAATGCAGCGGGCACTGGAGATGCATTGAGCTCAGCCAGCATCCTCAGGACGGTCCCTGCTCCACAATCCTCAGTGGCATTCGAAACATTTAGTGACTAATTTTTCAGACTAGTAACATTTTTCTTGCTTGCAATGTTTTGTTTTTTCTTCAAGATTTTGCTATGTTATTCGGTGATTTCTTAACCTTCTTCCTTTGTTTATCCATCCCAGAGGGAAACACATGTATCTGGGAGCTTTCTGATAAGAAAGGCACTTGGGATGCTCGGGGCACTCCTTCCCCCTGCACTAAGGAACAGGAGGACCTTGCCAAGAGCCACCTCGCCTAGGAGCAGTGACATGGACTGAGCTGTTAGCTCTGGCAACGGCAGCCAAGACAGCAGAAGAATTAAAACAAAAAAATTACCCGGAGAAGAACCCTGAAAAAGAAACTCAACAAGGACTGAACTCAGTCTTGAGCTCTCCCAGGCTTTGGGGCTGGATGTTGGAGTAGCAGTGGGGCTGGGCTGAGCTTTCTCCCTCCTGGTAGCACTGGGTGCCTGTAGCCACAGGTTTTCCTTGGCATTTCACCAGCACAACCAAACCCAGACCTACAGCTGTGTTCAGAAGCACAGCAAATCCTCTTGGACACGAGAGCCCTGACTGCCACCGGCACCAGTCCCCAGGCAATGCCCAGTGCCCTGCTCTAATCGACACCAGATCACTGGAGTCTCACAATGGACAAGAGCAGCATGGCTCTGGGTATTTCCCAGGAGCTGCACGCATTTCTTGATGGGAAGCTCCTGTTAGCTCTTAAGGACTCTTGCGCATTATTATTGACTTGTGCATTATCGATTCTTACCCATAAAGCCAGAACCACCCCATAAATGCCTGTGCCTGCGGGGTAGCACCAAGACCAGGCACACCACACAGCCACATACATCACCCCAGGGCAGGGACATTGAACACAGCACAGCCACCACACAAATTCATCCAAAATAACCAGTGCTAACAGAGGTGAGCCTTATTTTCATTGCTTGTGATCTTGGTTCTCCTGCAAGAAGGCGTGGAGCATGCACAGGCATAACGCACCCACTGTATCTCAGATGATCTGATTCAGAATGCAGAACAATACTATAAACTTCAGGGTATTGCTCTAGCAAATTATTTAAAATCCAAACAACAGCCCATAATGAACGTAACGGGCTGACTCAATGGCAAACACATTTTTCCTTTATTCCTTTCTGTTAAAACACATGCAATGTTAAAAGCAACAGATGATTAAATAGATGAGCAATACGACGCTAGGTAAAAGGGAGCCACTTAATGTATCGGTAATTAAAGTCATCTTTTCATTATTCTTGTTTTATAAGTATCCTTGTCTTTGCTCTAGTAAGGCACATAGCTTTTGTATTCTGCAGCTTACCCGTTTGCTTCTTCTTTCTTTGCTAACAGCCAGTGGCACGTGCAGGCTCTATTTAGGCTATTACCTGCTTTTCAGATACAAGAAACTGCACACCAGATAATCAGAGGAGAACACGGATTGAGAAATCCACCTCCATGTGCAATGCTGACACACAGCCCTACCCTAGCATCTGAGACCACTTCTTTCCCCCTGGAAAGATTATGCTCAAGTAAAACGGAATAAGCACATCCAATTTTTTTTATTAGAAAAAAAAAAGCAATCATTACTCGCAATTAAAAACCACCAAGTTAACAGGCATGTTAGGATTCTTATCATGGCCAAATCTAGCAAATATAATTCACATCGAAATCAAAATAGTCCTTCCAATTACGCCAACCCTCAGCGCTCTTTGCAGCGCAATGCACTTTGATCAGCAAATTAGCGAGGCGCCTGCGTTCGATCCGCTGCGCACTTGAGAGCTCTCCCGACTGAACCATCCCAACCAGCCCCAAAGCTTCCTTCCACGCTTGTGCTTTATAAACTGGAGGAAAATAAGAAAATGAAACAGGGGAGCAACTAGGAAAAGGTCTGCAATAGCATGCAACAGGTCTGGGTGACAAGTTTTAGTGAAGTGCAGCAGAGGGACAACCCACAGCTTAAGGATGCTCTAGGATCTGCTAAGACAAGTGTCCAGATGAAGGAGATGATCACCACCGCAGCTGTAATAACAGATTGCTGTTTTCTGAAGTGAGTCCAGCCATGACAGCCCGCTGAATTCAAGGAGTGACCACGTGCCACAACCTGGGGCTTTCACCTGGGGAAAACCCAGCCCCACGCAGCTATGTGACCAGTCCTCCATCAGCACCTTCCAAAAGACGGACATGTACCTTACATTGTTTTAGAAACCAAAGAGGAAAAGGAGGCAGAAAAAATAAGGAAAATAGGGAGAATTGGAGAAGCCCCGTGGCACAGCCAGTGCCCAGGCAGGAGCAGAGCCTAGAGCATGGGGTAGGTGCAGCACACCACGCAGCAAGGCAAAGGGATGTTTACCAAGGAACTGTAACGAAATTGTGATGTAAATAGACGTGCAAATCTTTTGCTGGTGACAAAGGAAGCAATACAGTATTTTTCCACCTTTTTTCTTACGGTCAGAAGCTCTCTTTAAGGGCACCAAATAGCTACACCACAAGCAGCACCATCTCCCTTGCATTTAAATCCGTACGCATACCCCAGCGCACGTATACGCACTTTTCAGAAACCAAGTGCCACCTTCAAATATTTCCACTTTCCTTGCTTTGAATCGCCGGAGATCAAATGAGTCAATTAAGTGCTGTGTCTTTTTTGTTCGGAGGCGAGATGAAGGTAATTTGCTGCTCCGTGCATCTGTTTCCTCATCAGCACAGTAAGGACCAGGCTAATTAGGGGAGGAAAACAATATGGTCATATGGATAGGCCAGATTGCCTGTCACTCAGCAGTTCAGCGGGCAGGTTGTGCTGCGAGGACAGCCAGCAGACGAGGAGTCTTCGTCACCTTCCTCGCCGTGCCTCGGAAAAAAGGACTTCAGGCACTCAGATGGCCACCTGAATATTTTTAGCATAACCCCACGGGGTTCCTGCCATAACCCACGTGTCGGTAACAAACGTGGCCATGCTCTGCTCCAGCGAGGAGCTGAGCAGGCAGGTGCCGAGGTTTTTGGTTTAGCAGCTCACCAGCACCAAGGTGGGGCACCCATAGTTCACCTGTAAGCATCATTTGTTACCAATTAGCACAGAAATTTCCTAACATCTTCCCATTGTTGCTCCTTTCAATGGATTCAATCAGCTGTTCTAATTCATTCTCAAATGCCTCCGACTTCACAGCACTGCAGAGCTGCAGACCTCGATGCAACAACAATCACGTGGCTGAGCGCCTTGATTTAGCTGTAAATCACTAATCCCAGATCTTACGTCCGAAATGATTTTGCTGGTAAACTGCAAAACATGCGAGTGCATGAGGAGAGCAACTTTACGGAGACGAGCTAGCGATAAGTGATTCCCAGTCACTCGCATGCAATCCCACTGCGGCCTCGCTGTTTATTAGGAGGAGATATGGAATATCAGAGGAAGTTCATTTATTCGCTGGCCTGTAAAATCAAGCAGTAGTATACATTACGTTTACTACATCGAGGCTTTATTTGCTACCACAAAATGAAATGGTAGAAGGTAGAGAAAACAAGTTAACTCATATTGAGCACATCATAAAGGCAATCAACCTAACCAAGGGCTTTACATCTCCCTGTCAGCTACCACAAGACACGGACTGAGCACCACATACTGCAAATACAGCATTTATTTTATTTATTTATTTTCCTTTTTTTAGAGTATTCCCAGCAGATCTCTGGTCTTACATTGATCAGAAACACACCAACAAAGTCTGCTCCTCAAGCAGAGAGCAGTTCTGCAAGGTTTGCTAAAAAAGCAACCCAACCCAGAAGAGGATTTTAGTGGCCATCTCCCTTCTCCTCAGCTCACCCACAAGCCACCTAAAATCCTGCCAGGAAGCAGCTCAGTGCCTCAGCCCAAAATAAATCGAGTTTCATCCCAAATTTTGGCACAGGTCCCACCTTAGCCGTGACCCAACAGCTTCACTTAACAGAAGCAGCTTTTCACTCCCATTCAGAGGGCTGCGAAGCTTTGGGTGCATCACCAATTAACGTAGAGCCCTAAATCAGTAGGCATCTAAAAGCATGGATCAGACTGCAGAGATCCCTCTGAACTTCAAATCTTGACCTCACCAACCTCACAGAATCTGTGTTTTCTAATCATGAACCCTTCAGCTCATAATTTATGCAAAACCTACAGCTCCAACCCTGATGATGTACCTTGGTCAACTTCACATCAAGAGCCAGGGGCCGACACCTGAGAGTAGCTATGACTGTACTTACTTCTTTTCACATAGGCTGCTGTAAGTCACCTTGCTGCGTACCCTGTAGGAGCGCCCGCACTACTTTAACCACAGCTTTATTGCACCAGAACCCCCCAGAATTAAGGGCAGAAGCTACGTTTCATACCTTGCTGCTTCTTAAAGCCATTTACATTGTTCCTTCTAAGTGTGTAAATATTAAAACTTGTCCAAATGGCATCATCAAATTCAGCAAACTAAGCAGAAAACGTCAGCGGCTGGGACAGCAGCGCAGGCTGTGTGCTCCATTAAGCAAATCCAGGCAATAAAACGCGTCCTCCCTGGGAGCAAACACTCGCTCGGAGCGGGGCACATCAAAGACCAAAAAACTCAAAAACTCAGAGGTGCTGCATCCTGCTGGCAAGTGAAACCGAGGGGCTAAGATACTGAGCACGAGCCCTGGAAGCCCAAAAAGCGAGCCACAAATAGCAACTGGCTGAAAGGAGCGCCGGAGTTTTAGGAGACGCCTTCAGCCTGGCCAACACTGAAGGCATTTACATTCTGGCAGCTTCAGAAGCGAGTGCCAGCCTGAATTTAGATACTTGGAAACATTCAGAGTCTTCCAATTTCGGTTTCACCAGGAAATAATGAAAGCGTACACAATCAAATCATTATAAATAAAGTTTTTATGCTCAGTGGAAGACAACGCTGATGGATTCATGATCTGTGCTGTTGTAATAGAGATAGTAATAATTTTGATGTATTGATTTATTTTTCCTTTTTAAAAAAAAAAATAATAATCTCCATTTCTGTAAGGAATGCCTGCTCAGGAATTTCAGCCGAGCTGAACACTGTGTGTTGCTGACATTGTCACTATGCTTTAAGTCAATTAGGGAGACCAGAGCCAGATGGCTGAAAACGACCAAAATTACACAGTACATTCTGTTTATTAGTTAGGATTATTATTCAGGCCGTAATTGCTTTTAGCAGATTATTTATCATTATTAACATTACAACGACGTTTAAGAAAATTACGAAGTTATGAAAAACACGAGT
This sequence comes from Netta rufina, assembly GCF_964035555.1. Lineage (NCBI taxonomy): Eukaryota > Metazoa > Chordata > Aves > Anseriformes > Anatidae > Netta > Netta rufina. The sequence goes on from NC_140129.1 coordinate 8,658,449, forward strand.
TTTCAATTGCTTCCATCTCCATACTGGTCTAAACTTCTCTTAAATGCCTGAAACAATTCTTTAAAAAATAAATAAATAAAATACAACCTATTTTTATCAGCAAATCACACTGATTTGAAGACTTGACTGAAGACTGCAGAAGGATGCCAGCAGAGAGGAGTTTGCTGATGGGGGTTTGCAGTGCCTACAAAGGGAGGGGAGGATGCTCAGTGCCTGCAACTCCCCCAGGCCCACCTGAGCCCCTCCACAAACCTCGCTGAAAAGGGCACCCACGAGTCTTGCCTCCACGAGACTCATTCCTCATGCACTCCAGCCAAACAAGAGGCCACAGGAAAGCCAGCTTCCACAAGGACTAACAACAGAAAAACAATCAGCAGAGGCGTCCCAGACCTAATTTTACAACTGTGGCAAATACATTGCTCTGACAAAGACCAGGGCTCGCCCAAGGGAGCCACCAGTTATTTATACAGTAGATACCAGCTATCTCCATCCCTCCCGCCTTCACCAGCTGAGGCAGCCCCTCCAATTTATTTATTCGTTTTTAATGACTCCCTTGTAATATTCAAGCCATCACAGCCAAAGCAGGCTTTGAATCCCATAGGAATTCACTGCTGGGTGGATGTCACTGAGAAGGGAAACTCGACAGAGCTCTTTAATACCTGCAGGTAGCCACGAGCCCCAGTCCTTTGGTGCAGGGAATAGTACATTAAGGAAAAAGTACGTGCAAGTTGCTTTGTGTGTCAGAGATCCCAAGATTGTAGCTACAGCCATCACTTGTGACAATGAGAGTTATGTAAATCAAGTCTCTTAAGCTTTTAGCTGAACATACACACAGCAGTTATCTGAAGACTTGGTTCTTGGGGGACAAGTTCGGTTCAGCCTTCCACCGGAATCCCAAAACACGGTATACCACATGGCAACCACAGTTCAGCCTTGAAATACAATTCCCTTGCTACAGAAACAGGTACTCTAACACACTATTCATCATTTCCCAAGGTAATGACCCCGTTTTTAATGCCACTTTGGCAAGCACAACCTAGAAAACACACCTTTATTGAAGGGAGGCTTATCGATCTTGAGGGTCTTCAAACTCTCGTCCCCACCACCCACTCTGGAATCTCAACAGTTGACCCCATACTGAGCACACATTGCACTGACACAATGAGCAACTGCATCAAAACACGTTAAAAGTTGACTGATTCTTTTCAAAGTAAGAGTTTATTTTCCTCCCCCTACAATTCAAAACGCACACAGCAACTGCAATGTTGCCTCTTCTTGCTGACGTATACCCAGAAGCAAGGGCCTGCCACTTGAACCCCTCTAGTAATAAATCACATGAGCACCCATGGGTGGGGAGGGGACTCCGGCAGCACCTTCACCACCAAGGGCAGCACGTTGTGTTGCTGCAGCCCAAACCAGCGCTTGGCTCATGTGTGGGTTTTTCCAATAGCCCCTTCTCCTTCCTGATCATACAGACAACTAATTCAGCATCTCTTCCCACTGAGGAATAACACTCTGCACGGTTTTAGTTGCTGCTAGGTTGGGTTAAGCCCTCTAGTAAAGGGAAAAAGGAATTACCTTAGTAATACACATGAAGTGTCCTTCGAGCTGGACCAATGTATGAGGCACCATTAAGATCAGGGCACCAGATGAGAAAAGCATCACTGTGATCCTTGTCATTAAGCTTTGGACAGAAGAGTGAGAAATGAAGGGAAGTAGACTGGCTAATCAACAGGTATACCATGCTGACACCCATTAAAACTGTATTACCTTTTCTTGAAATCCATATTCTTCATGTTATTTCATCTCTCCCCCCACCTGCCTCCTCATTGCCCTCAACTTCTAATAGCAATGATGACCTTGGCACGTGGCATTTTCTTAGAATTAATAGTTGGCTGGTGTTAATGGCCCTTGGCTACACCTTGGGCCATCAACTCCTCCCAGACAGTCATTAATCCCAAGGAAATACCCTGCATCTCGATCATTATTACTTAATTAGCTTAGCACATCATCTCTGGAGCTGTAACACAACACCAAAGGCTCGACGCGTAAGTTATGAACAAGAAAACTTCCAAGTCAAAGGATTCAAGACACTGCACCAAAACCTAATTAAAGGAATTTTAACACGCTAATAAATAAAAGGATGATTATTTCAGGCCTGAATTGGCTACTTCTGTAAGTAGAACAACTCCTTGTGATTCAGCAGAGAGCCAGACGGGTTCCTTTATTTCGTGGCACCACAGTCCCTGCCACGTTGGCCAGCACATTTCCATCTGGAATTACAGCCAGGCTACTCTGGAGGGCCCCTCTGGTCTACCTTCAGGTCTCCCTGGCAGCCTTGTATACCACTAATCCTTAGAAATTCAAAGCCAGTCAAAGATTTTCAACCGTTAGAAGCTGTAGATCCAAAGACAGAAAAAAAAAAAGGTAGCCTTGCAAGTGGATTTATTTAAATCCCAGGACATGAGTTCAGCTTCATTCTGGCAGTCTTCCTTGCTGAAGATGACAACGCAACGTGAGCCCTGCTTTGAGCTGCTGCACTTCTGCACTGGAAATGTTAGATTAAGTTCACCGTAGCACAGGATGCTCCTGCTCCACTGCATGGGTTCCTTGCACATTGTGGACAAGATGAATAACCCCAGGTTACCAGAGAAAGCAGATGGATCGAACAGCGATGGTAGGAGCCCACATCCTGGCTTTATCCAGACACAGACAGGCTCGTGGAGTCTGTGTCCCCCAGCTCTCAAGGAAGAAGAGTTGTGTGTCCTCTCCGTGCCTCCAGAGCAAACGCACAACCCCAAGCTTGCACACCAGCAAAGTGATCACTTCTCACAAGTGGTAAATTGCACTGCTTAACAGCTGTTTGCTCTTGGGGGGAGATTTCGAGGAGGACGCACCCAGTGCTACAAAAAACCAACAAACTGAGGATTTGGGAGACATCTACAACATGCCAGGGCTTCGCACACAGCCTTGAAGTGGCTTAGAAAGAGGAAAAGAAAAAAACAAGCCAGCTAAGTGCCCCAACATGGAAGGCTACGCAGGGATGCAGGTGTACGACCTCCTTCCCAGGTAACTTGCAGAGCCCTTCTTTTCCCTGCTTTACCCCTGGTGTGCATGCCACTGCCCAACTGCTATTCTCAAGCTTATTAAAACCTCAAACACCCTCACTGAGCACGCCGTGGAACAAGGCAACATCAAAACACAACAAAGTCCTCACTGTCATTAAAGGCTCCCCAAAGCTTTCCCGAATACTTCTGTAGAAGTAGCCTGGGCTGCTGCAGCTCCTGTTCCTTTCATTGCTCCTATCACGTACTTCCACCACCTATAGGGCAGGTGTTTTTCCCAGATTACATATCCTTTGCAGAGCCAATTATGATTAATTATGTTCTTTCATTATCAGAGCCACCCAAAGTGAAGGCAGGCCTCATATTTCATGATGCTGCATTAATATCCCCGTCCCAAAGGGGACCCAACCTCATCACCAGCTAATTCAAGCCCAAAGCCTCTTCCATCTCCTTCCCCGCTCCTCGAGGACAACAGGGAACCCGGGCCTGGTAGCAGCAGAGCCGAGGGAAGACGAACGGTCTCGTCGAAATAAAATACAATAAAAGACCGATCCGCAGAGGAAGATAAGCTCGAGGAGACAACTCAGATGGAGAGGACGCCTGATGATTTAAACGCGTGGCTCAAAGGGAGCAGGAGATGTCTCGTTATGAAGGAAGTGTCTTTTCATTGCCTGGGCTCTTATTAGCTGGGACAGGAAGCAAGATGACAACCGAAGAACTCATCCATCACCTCCTTGGTGTTACACGAAGCCCTGCCTACACGTGCACCATTCAAGAAGCATGGGGCCAGCAGACCTCCAAACCACGCCACAACCCAGCAGCCGGGCGTTTTCAAGCTATTTATTATCACTCACACCAGCAGAAGAAGGGCTCATGCCTCGTGAGCCTTTCCTATGATAGAGGTTTTCCTTTCTGGCCTGTTTTTATGGGTTTTCCTAGCAAGGATGTGCCCATGCCGCAGAGCTTTCCTCCTCCCCGCAGCCTGGCCACCGGGCTGCCCTAATAGCTGCGTAATTAAAAGGAAAGCCACTCCAGGTAATTGGCAGGCTCTGCTAATTGAAAACTGTGTGGGTAATCATTTGGCCCAGGGAAAAGTCCCGCTCATACACCGTAATACGGACCACCATCTGTCTGTTAAATTAGTCACAGTGAAATATTAACATACAAATGACTGACACCAATTATTTCTAAGGAGGTCGCCTCAGCAGAGGATACTTCAGCACCTCTCTGAGGCCTCCCCCATGACAGGAGGCAATTTCTCTTCCAGGATACTCAGATACGGATGTCACCAAACTTTACTGAGCATAAAACCAGTAGCTTGCTGGCACTGGACCTTCCCAGTACCTAAAAGTTACTGGGATCAGCATCCTCAGCTCCCACGGCCTCGAACAAGCACTCGACCCTCCTGTAGGGCACAGGTCCTTCTGCCAGGGAGATGGACGGCCCTGTGCACAACGAGGGCAGCCTGACACCTGGGGTCACCTCTTAATTCACGGTGATTAACCAAATTTTAGGAGATTAAGGAGCTCTTGAGCTCCATCCAACTGTCAAACACTCACCTAGAAGACAGGACACTGTTTCTTCACCTCAGGGCCCACAGGACTGGAGCAAGTCATCCCCTGCCTTCAGCTGCCACCCAAGCCAACCCCTCCCCACCCCGGGCACCAACTCGACCACTCCAGCAGCTGGTGGCCAAACCCCAAATCCTCACAAACCCACGTGAGGAGCAGCTGAAGCCAGGACTGCCATAGTGACAGCAGGGAACGGGACGCTGGGACACACGGGGACCTGGGAGGACCAGCTCACGAGCATCAGCACAAAGGTACTGTGCTGAGAAACGGGAGGAAGGCCCCCCTCCTCTTCACCCCCTGCCCAACCCGCACGCACCAAGCGGAAGGCACGCCACAGTAAATTAAAGCAAGGATGCTATTCAAGCAAGGAATCTAATTTCGCTAATTAAAACTGTAACAACGGCTGTAAAACAAAACAACATTAAAACACGCAGTAGATTTGCCATTTACAAGTTCCTGGTGAAGGCCTCGCTTCTTCCCCAGTGCTGCTTATTCACTTAAGGGGAGCAAAATCGACAACTACAACCATTTTGTTTCCTCCTGGGGTTGTACCTCTGTGGTTTATCCCGTGTGGGAAGCTGAAGGACCAGAGCTACAGGAAGCACCCCAAACGCAGACCCCATCACTTGCCACGCTGACACACAGATGCTGTAGGGATGCACGCACAGCTGGATGCAAATAATCATGTAATATAAGACATAAAGAAATAAATAAATAAAATCAACCAAGAAATCCAACACAGAGCTCAGAATTAAAACCTGAGCACCCAGTACTTTAATTACCGCTGTCACATCACTGTCCCAAACGCTCACCCCGCCCTTTGTAAGAGGTCTATTTTTATTTTTTGCTTAAGCATCAGAACAAGTAATGGGCAAAAGTTTGAGGAGAGGACGGGCGAAGCTCCCGAGGCAAGAGCTCATTTGTGACTCACCGCAGTAATTAACAGTCGAGCTGGCCCCATCAGGAGTCAAAACGCATTTTTCTGATGGAAATGGAGCATGGCTCCAGAAGCCACACAGGTTCAGCGCGCACAACCACACGGGTGGCACCCCCGAGAAGCACGACCCATCAGTACAGACTGCATTTATATCGGGACACAGGTAAACAGCAGCAAATAAAGAAAATAATATCTGTGTGATGCCCTGATACATCTCCCTCAGACGTTTTCAGGTGTCAGCCGTAATAAATGAAGCGTTTAGTGGGTGCAGACGACACTTTAAACAAATCAGCGCAAGTCCCTAAAGGAAACAAGCAGCAGCATATTCTGTAGTGTTTCATCATTTTGGAGCCGGCAGAACGGAGCTGACAAGTACACAAGATAAATACTTTGTTCTGTCACGCTGTGTCATGTTGGGGAGAACAGAAAGTGTTATATGACCTTTGGAGGCACAGCCCAAAGAAGCCTTCCCGCTCGCTTCCATGCCAGCATTTTCAAAAGAGAAAATATATTAAAAAAAAAAAAAAAGAAAAAGCAGGAACACCCACCCCTCCCAAGGCGCTGCCTGGCAGCAGCTGCAGCTCAAGGTATGTCACAGCCACGTTCCTGGCAGATTTTGCTGCTGAAGCCTGAAAGGGAAGAGCAGCCCGGGCAGGAGGCAGCTCCACAGCATCTCCTGCTCGCTGCGGCCATACAAACCAGAGGGGGAAAAACAAGGTGATGCAAATTAGGTACCACTCATCACTATTTTCCGTCAACAGAATCAGCATCTGTGGGTGCTCAGTGTTTTGTTTTGTTGCTGTTGTTTTGTTTTTTCTTTTTATCAAACAAAACCGTTATGCTCTTGGTGGAGCACAGCCACAGCACAACCCATGCCTCTGCGCCTCAATCGTTTCACCAGACAAATCCACCCCAGGTCACCCCTGCTGCCCTTAGAGCTCCCATTTCTAAGACAAAAGGTGAGATAACGAATTCAATTAAAAAGAAAGGATGGCTGCAAAGACACCAACGTGGACTCAGAGGGGTTTGATGTGCAAAGCTAGTTTCAGGCGTTTAAAACAACACAACAGACGTATCAAATTTACAGTTTTACTTAAATGAAATCACTTTGTATTCTCAAATAGCTGTAATAACTAACCATAGATACTGTATTAAGCATAAGTGTGGGAATGTTTGACATTTCTCCCCTCCCCTTTCTCCCATGAAAGATGGCAAGCAAGAGCCCATCCTCATTAATTACTGTCACTTCTCCGTAATAACCTGCAGTTACGGGATCTCCGCTATAAATTACATACATTCACATCAACTTACTAGCTTTCACGCTTGTGTATCTACTTACTATGAACCAGACAAATAGGTAATTAAGCTATTTGCAGCCATAAGAGTCTGGAATTAGCGCTGTAAGGAGATAAGCAGGGGAAAGCCGGCCCAGCCCAGGTTTCCTCCAGTACGCGCAGTCGGAAGAAATAATATTAAAGGCAGACAAGGTAAAAGTGCATGCGTAATTATTAACAATATGCTTAACATTTGATTTTAAGTGTCACATTATTATGAATTAATTTAACATTCATTAGAGCCGCTCTGATCATAATGAATTCGTTTGCCAATTGCTGCGCCTTCAGATAAGGCTCCCGCAGTTCCGCCGGAGCCCAGTTGTTGAGCGATAATTAACAAACGCTCAACAATGGAGGGCTACAAGAGGAGATAGGTAACAAAAACAGGGTTCTGACCTGCCAAAAACACTGTAGAGCCCCAAATAAATAAATAATAAAGATCTGGGAGACATAAAAAACCTCTTCTGCTCCTTTCCGGGGGCCCAGCAGGACGCCAAGTTGGGAGAGGGTGAGGAAGAGCGGGGCTCTCAGGTCACAGCGACAGGACGGCCGTAAGCAGCATCCCTCCAGTACCAGCCCTGTGTGCTCACCCTGCACTCCCTGCAAATTGCCACCACGCCACGTCTGAAGTCTCCCACCAGGTAAAGCAGCACGATACCCTGCGTTACGAGAAAAACACTCGGTGGGAAGAAATGAGAGGCAGCCCCAGCGATAACAGCTTATTGTGAGCGCGCATTAACTAATGCTGAACTGTAATAAAACACTTCCAGAAGTGCACGTGGCATCCCCAGGAATGCTAAATGGCTTCATTATTTTCCACTGCTTACAGACCGAGTAACGAAGGAATTCACAACAAAGAGCTGCTGCAAGGAAGCACTGCCCCACAAGGGAACAGAAGCAGAGGGGGCTGGCTTGTACCGCACACCTTGCGGTCTCCTGCGCCTGGGAAAGCTCAGGAAGGAAGGTTAAACACCACTTCTAGCACTGGGGCTGCCTGCAGGTGAAATCTGCGGGTTGGTGGGTGCACACATTATTTCTGTAACCACCTGCTGCAGACCAGAGCACTGGTGCATGTTCCCACCCCTGCTGCGTCCTCGCATCCACCTCAATGTGCAGCACAGGGAAGTGATGGTGCTGGTGCTGCTTCTCCTCCTGCCTCCCTGTCCCCAGCCCCCAGCACCTTTTTCCTTCTGTCCCAGCAAGACAAACAGCCAGGAGCATCCAGACAGGCAGAGGGGAGGCACCTGCTGACACAAAGCCAGTGCAGAATAACCCTGGCAAAGTAAGATTTTCTCCCTCAGTGCCTCTTGGGAACTTCATAAACAATAATCAAATGCTCCAAAGAGAAAGTAAGGAAGAAAGCCAGCCACAGATTTAACAGAGTTTTGCAAGAAAACGTACAGAAGTACGTGTCCCATCAGTCTGTCTTCCACCAGCTCTCTTAAATGCCTTTTATTTTTTCCCCTTTAGTGTGTTAACTACTTCAATTTGCAAGAACGCTTCCACTTTATTTTAACTTCCTAATAAAACGTGACAACTCCAGGAAATAAAAAATAGATTGCAGCAAAGCAGCCTGACCACACCGTGCCTCCCTATTGTGAAAACCTTTCTTTATTTTTCCATTAAAATATTTAAGCCTTCCAAGCCTCTGTCTTTTGCCAATCAAGAGCTCTGCTAATACAGTTTCAGGCAGCAAGAGAAAGCCGGGGACCGTACTTCATGCTCTGCGGGCTGAATAGCTCGGAGTAACACAGGCAACACGCCGCCTGCAAGAACAGCCAGCGAAACTTCAATCTCTCGCAGGCAGCCTGTTCCCTGCGAGTACGAGGGCGACTGCAAGCCAAGGTCAATTCTTTGCTTTAATTCCCTTCTTTCTCCTTTTTTTCAAGGCATGGGAAGAGAGCTTAGTTATTTCTGCATGGATGCAAGGTGAATGAGGCTGTCGCTTCTCATTGCGGTGCTATTTATTACAGGTCGCTGACATAATACAGCTTTTTTTCCCCCCCCCCCCTCCCTCCAACACCAGAAAAAAAAAAAAAAGCAGCGGAGAGAGTTCTTCAGCATTGTCTCACTTACCGGCTTCTTTGAAGGGAATATATGAGCAGGTTTTATTTATTTATATAGTGATCTGACAACCCTGATGCATCAGCGTGTTTTCAGAGGCCTCCTGCTGAAGGAGGCGAGTCACTACCCCGTCATTATCAGGTTTAAGAAGCCGCACGCATAATGAAACGTAATAAAAGAAAGGAGCGCGCCGGGGGAAGGAACTGCAAGATTAACAGGAGGCACCAACAAAGAAAGGGAAATTTACCCTGAAATCAAAGGGGAGGCGGGGGGAGCTTTGCAGGCTCGCTCCTGCATTAACCAGGCTGATAATAGGGAAAGAAAGAGGGCAATAGGGGATTGGGTTCCTGTCCCTCCAACCACCTTGGCTGCAGCAGGAGACCGCTTCCCGAAAGCCTGCCTGCTGCAAGGGCCGGCTCCGGCCTCTCATCAGCAGTTCCTCCCAATTTAACTCATAGTTTCAGATGAAAAGATTTTATAGATCTCTGTTCTGTCCTGAGATGAGTTTGCCTAGAGCTCCGAGCAATAAATTGATGATAAATCAATTCTCCTGATCTGAGCCTTGGAGCCCGCTTCTCTTTTCCCACACAGTGCCGAGAGCTGCGTGTAAAGCACATCCCTTGTCCTTAAAGGCAGGCTAATGCCTTGAAGAGATTCAGGAATACCCACACTCTGTTTCCAGGCCACTAATGGCACGCCAGGACTACCTTAGGAAAAGAATACCAAGCATTAACAATCACATCTAATACTTCATTTCCCAGCCAGAACGGAAGGTAAGCAAGCCCACGCCCGCAGCTGGGAGCTGCGGCGGTGATTTCGGAGGAGGCAGAGGCAGGGACTGGCACATTAACATGAGAAGTCTCTCCCTACAGCTCCCAGCTTTCAGCCCTTCCAGTGATAATACAGGCTGCATAATTTACACAGCACGGTTTTTTATCCTTTCCTATGCAGAGATTCTTTCCCAGTTTATACCCTTCCTCACTGGGCCACCAGCCTGAAGCGAGGCTGTGGACCAGAACTCATACCTCTGGAGAGCTTGTGAGTCTTCAAGACCATTTCCCCATCCTCGGGACTCCCTCATCGGCCACCACCAGCCATGTCTACAGGCTCTCAGCAGCCCAGCAGCACCAGTGTCCCACTGGGGAGCCACCAGCTGCTGTCACACATCCCCTGCCAAGGCCCCATCCCCTCCAGAGCAGGGCAGGAGGATGGGTTTCTACACAGAGAAATGAAGAAAACCAGTCCCTTGCATCAGATTTCGGAAATACCCTGTTTGTCTCGTAAAGCACCTGCACAGTATCTATAGATGTATGCGTGTGTCAGCAGTTCCTGCAGAGCAGCTGGTGCACGGGGTGCTCAGGCAGACCTGAGCCAGGCTCACACATCCCAGCACTGCTCCCACCTGCCCTGTGTTTCAGCAGCAAACCTTCACCAGCACTCTGGGCTTGCAAACTGTGCTTCTCTGATGCCATCTCCTTCACCCCCTGCGGACACACGATCATCAGAGCCACTGCGAACACACAAGGAAGCGTTTGTGAGCTCTGGCTTTTATGCACACCAAGCCAGAACCATGCAAATCCTGCGCACAGCAACCTGCGACTCCCTGCGAGTCCTCCCCCGAACCTCCCCCGGCTGCCAGCCCAAACGAAGTAAATGGCAGGCTGGCATAAACAAACAGAATTACCTTTGGAAAGGCAACCCACGGCTTAAAGCCAGCCTTGCAGATAACATCTGTAGTGCTGCCTGCACGGAGGGAGCCGGGCGGTAACTCATTTTGGTCCCGCAAAGGCAGAATCAATAAGCCACAAGGAAGGCCGAGCCTTGCTGTTTACATTTCAAATTAAAAGGACAGCAGCTTGCAAGTGTGACTTGGGGACGGCACAGGGTTGCAGCTTGGATTTTCAGCGGGCCAAGTGGTGCAGGAGAGCAGCACCTGCAACCCAACAGCACCCAGGAAGCACCGAGGGATGCTGTGGGGGAAATCACATCCCAAAGCGACTGCCAGGGAAAACTGAGACTTGTTTATACACCACCAAGCAAAAAAACCTTGCTCACTGCAGCTTCAGGCTCGGAGCTTTTCACCGATTTCACAGCAGTTGTGTTCATGCAGTGTGGGAGGGGAAGGCTGCTTTCTAGTCCAGGCTCTCTCCCAGTCCCACATGCATTTGCTCTCCTTTCCACCACGTCCCAAGCTGTGAAATTAATATGCACAGAGGACATAAACCTCTCGCTCGGGAATAAAAAGCGACCTTAAAACGCTCCTGCTTAATCCTTCCTGGGCCGCAGCGCTGCTCTGGGAGAAGCCAGCTTTGGGCAGGAGGCTTTCACCTTCCTGAAGGTCTCCTCCTGCCCTGCTCCGTGGGCATCAGCGTTTCCCTCGGCCCAGCCAGGAGATGCACAAGCACCTGCCTTAGGCTAAAGGCATGGACGAGCACCCCTCCCTGGAAGCAGTGCCAAATTCTGATCACAGATCATCCCTGCTCATCTCAGGGGGCTAAAGCATGCACACATGGGCCAGTTACATGACTCACACCCGACAAACACGAAAACCAAATAACTCAAGTGCTCATACACAGCTCAAACAGCCGATTCCGCAGTGACAAAAGCATCACATTACTTTCTTTTTAAATAAGTAAAGTCCTGAACAATAAGTTACACGTCCAGTAGCAGGTCTTACGCCTGTGCCTATGTAGTAAATTTAAGACACACGCCCTTCGGGGCCTTTTTAAACAAGCATCACAGATTCAGACCACAATGCCAAGGTGAAAGCAAAACCCCAAAGGCACCAGACACCAGGAGAGTCAAATGCTTCTTTGGGCTTTGCCCCCTGCTTGTGCAACCATGGCTGTGCCCCCTCACTCCTCGGCATCTCTGATTTTTCTTTTGCTCTTTGGTTTTAAGCTTAGAAGCCTTTGGCACACGGGCTTTCTGTCCCTTGCCTCCAGCATTTCAGTGAAGAGAAGGGCACAAGGCTTGTTGGGGAGGACACCTCTGTTAGAGGAAGGTGAGAAGGCGTGACACAAGGCGGCCATGTCCAGAAAGCTGCCTTTTCTGCCATGAATATTCAGAACCCAATTTGCAGAATTGGTTAATTTTGCATGCAAATGGACAGTTACACATCTAACTGACCATTTGTGCAAGCAATTACACGCGCGATTACCTGATTGCGTAATTGTGTGGGCCTAATTTTGAAACTGGGTCTTACATTTTCTGTTGAACACGAGTGTATTTAATAGATAGATATTGACTACTTTCGAAGCAAAATCACGAGGACCTACTGACTCAAAACCAAATATTGACGAAATACATTCAAGCGTGTCTTTACCCAAAGCCTATCCTATCATGTCGCACGGGCACGGAGCAGCACACGCCTGACAAACTGAGCTGCAAACATCTCTGCAGAAACTTCTGGGCCTTCACATTGGGACTGCCAGCAAAATACAAATCCAACATCTGGACGCGTATCTGTACAAGCAAGTACCTTCATCCAAAGCACTGGGAAGTTTCTTGCTGTGGGTAATCTTTTCCGTGGAAGACTTGTTCTTGGGCATTCCTGCTGCTTCGGTAGTATTTGAGAAGAGAAATTCAAGTAAAACCACATTAAAAGAAGCCTCCCATTAGCTGTGGGGGTCAGCAACTCATGAGCGTTGTTTCAACAGGTGACCCCTGAAGATCAGGCAAAATTCAGGCTTGGAATTATTACTTGTCATGCTTTTTTTTTTTCTTTGCATGTGATCTGAGTGGTTAACATCCCAGGCCTTTGCATTGCTGACCCCTAAGGAAAGGTTTCCATGCAAACTTAATTATCCTCAAGTATTTCCAGCCAACGTAAGGAGTACTTTTCTTTCATGGAATAATCCTGAAGACCACCAATTTTCTCGTGAATGTCATCCACAACTCTCTATTTTACATGTCAAGCACAAGCTCTTTAAGATTAGCTGTCAGAGGCCTCCTGTTTTGGCCAAATATCAATTTTCTGTGTGGATGATGCATTAAATTTAAGACGCTCATTGCTACTGCAGGCAAAGCAATATAGCAATTACTAGGCTATTTCTGGCTTACAAATCCATAAGTAATCATATCGTTGGAAACCCAAACTTGGTGGGAAAGAAATGAAGTAGAGCGTTAAAAACAAAGCCTAACGCCGGCTCAGTAATTGCCAGCTCCCTCGGGATGCGTGGTGGTGAAAAGAAAAGCACCAGACCTGGTGTCACGGTCCTCAAGCCACACGTGTGTTTGCTGAAGCCTGAGAGGTTTAAAAAATAAAAAATAAAAATAAAAAGTGACTAATACTTTCTAGCCTGTATTTATGCCATCACACCTGTATTTAGGCTAGAGAGAAAATCGGTGGGACGGCAACAGGAGGAGATGTAACACAGCTGGCGGGGAAGGCAGAGATGGCCAGGGGATGGCTGCACGTGGTTTGCACCCACCAGCCCAGGGTTGGGCTCACACCACCCGTGCTGGCGCTTTTTTTGCCATCCCACTCATTGCTGCTGCCCCTCCAAGCTTAGTATCCCAAAGCCTTCAGGTTTTTAGGACCACTGAGCTCAACGGCAGCAATGCAGACCATGAACTACGACCTCTCCAGGACAAAGTGTGCTGACCTTCCTGGTACTCCAGCACCGTTCTTCGGGAAACCCAGGCAGGTCTCTTCCAGCTACAGCCTGAAGATGTCATTTCTGAGTAAAGGCAGCATGCTTTAAAGCCACGCAGACGTTTGCAGAAGAAGGGCTTTCTTTGGAGGGCTTGCTCCTTTGTGCACCCTTCCCTGCTGCTTCGGTTCCTGCCTCTTACATTTATTTCTCTTGCACCTCCGCAAGCCGCTGATGCCCTGTATTGCCTGGTGCCCCGATACATACAGCCTGCTAACAGAAGGCTGCTGTGATCTGAGAAGTGAAATTGTTCCAGCACCTTGTGCTCTTGACTCCTGAAAATAAGCCTTATCTCACCGGGCATAGTAAGACTTTGAGCCTGTGCCACCTGATAAGCACGGGTCTTATTCCAGATATTCCTAGAAATGCAGGAGTGCTCGCGTTCATCCAAGTTCTCAGAGAATTTCAGCAGAAATGAGGTTAAGAAAACACAAGGTTCAGTGATGCTAGGTGTGATCTGTGAGAGGGAGATGGGATCCCACACCACCGCAGCACTTTGGCCCACACATCAGCACTGTAGGCAGCACACATCCATCCCTGCTCCCTGCCCAGCACCGCCCCAGCACTCTGACCCACCACCAAACACCATCACATGCCAGGAAACCCTGGCACCATCAAGGCTCAGGACCCACAAGGCGAACCCTTAAGCTGGCCCCAGCAGATCAAGCAAGCAGACCTACACCCAGCACACGCTACCCAATGCGAAAGTTCCCTGGTTGCAGGAAGGAGCCAAAAAATCAATGAGCCAAAAAGAAGCTCTTGCAAGTAGCAATGCCATGAATGTACCAGCAGCTGATGTCATTTTGTCACATCACTGCATCAGTCAGGCTAGACCCAAAACAACAAATGGGAACGAGCATTGCAGCAGTTCCCACATAGCCTTGGACAACGTGGACACAGGAAAAGCCCAGGGCAGACACGGGTAGGGCCAAAAAGCTTTTACTCAAAGGGACAGGACCAGGCTGGGATAGACAGGCCCTACAGAACCCACACACCACAGGACAGCCCCTGCTTGGAGAGGGTCACTAGTTATAATGCCTCCTCCCACCCCATTTCTGTGGGCCTTCGGCATAGCTGAGATGATTCAAGCTGACAACAGAAGTTTGGCAGGATCACTTTCCAGTACTAAAGGACACCCACCCGGTAATTGCTCTACTGTAGCACGAGGCATAACCCACGTATTTTAATGCCTTAACCACACATCGGGGCAGCAGGCAGACTACAGCTCTTAGGCTCCTAATAAACCCAGGTTTCCATCCCCAAAGTCACCAGCAATGCTTGCCAGACACTGGAAAGCCACGAGACAACCGGCCCCTGCATTAAATCCCGTGAACGAGTTCAACACCGTGGGCTACAAGAACAGTAATTCTTGGACTCTCCCCCTCCTGTTTCTTAAGCTACAGGAGCTTTGACTCCTCTTCGCTTTTATTCCCCTCTGGGAGGATGAGATTCACACAGCCCCGAGATTTTAGGATAAAATTAACACCGAGAAACTTGCAGCCAACAACGCTGCGTGAATTGATTTGTAAATCTTCCAAAACGAGACGGGAGAAAAAAAAAACACACACCATATTCTCCTACTGTCCCCAATCCTTTGTTACTACAAGAACATAACCGCTCATAAGAGGCTATTTGAGAAGCTGCTGTATCAAGGGCTCCAGCTGCACACCGAGACCCTCAGGCAGCCAAAAAGACGCGGTACAGACCTGATTTCAACTCCTTTCTGGGGTGCTGGACCAAGGAACAGCAAACAAAGCACCCCTGCCCTTCTCAGAAACTCCCAAAAAGAAAAATCCCACCTGCACTGCATGCACCCCATTAACACCACAGCAGCTGCACCTTACAGCGCGGCGTAACGAGCTTTCACAGCAGCACTGGATGCACTGCTAGGAGCAAACCCAGCCCCTGACCTCAGGTGTGTCTGGCAGCGCCGGGACAATTAAAGTGCTGCAAAAGTTACAGCCACTCCTCGGACTTGAATAATGTCGTATTTTTCTAATATGACCTTCCCAGCAGAATATACAGCCCTGGATGATGACACCAGGGCTGCGTGGCTGTGCGAGCTGGTCCTGGCTTTGGCCACATTACCCGGGAGCACCCAAACATGCGTGATTTTAAGGGCTGCTTTAAAATCTGTAAACCAAAGAGGTGGCCCCGTGCTGTGAAGCATGGAGAGAAACCCGCAGCGATGCGGGTGCGCCGGCACGAAGGACGGGCTCGAGGAACAGACAAAAGGAGAGATGTTGACTTTGGCTTCCCATTGACTTTGAAATTTTTCGTTTTCTTGGAAAATTTCAGACCCCTGCTTGCCAAGCAGAAGCAGCCGCACACCACGTTGCTCGAGATTTGGTTTCTGCCGCTCGCGACGAGCTAATTCGGGCAGCAATCACTGCGATACGTACAGACAGAGTAACACGGGTGGCTTTCAAATAAAGCAGCCACATACATTATTTTTGCCTCCTTCCTACACAATTCCATGGCTTTTTCCATACTCTCCCGTGCATACATCCTCTAAGCATTATTAATAGCTACCAAAGAATATTATCTGCCTACCAATCACTTCAGCTTCCTACTTAATGGCAAGCACATTTTTAGAGCATCAAATATATCAACGGGGACAATGGTTGCTAAATTTGAAGTCAACAACAACTGGAAAACGCTCGCTGCTTCACTGATATTTTTATGCGCTACAGAAATATCTCTTGAAATAAATGAGCCCCTTTTTTTTTTTTTTTTTTTTTTACCCTTTCAAAGAGATAATAAAATAATGCTGAATTCTAAATACTGTCACATATCCTTAGCAAACAGAAATTCAAATTTAGATCTATACATTTTTGCTGCCAAAGGTAATGAGCAAAAATATCCACAGGGCAACTCTGCAGAGAGGATCAGGGATTTTGGAGTTGTAGCTGGATGGCGGCGGCAGCACAACGGATAAAGAGTCGCCAGCACATGGAAGCTCTTGGGAAAGGGGTTAAAGCAAAGAAACTCTCAGGAACGCTTACCCCTGCATCTCTCTCTGGCTGCTACACTAACCTTAAAGATTTCCGAAATACTCTATTAGTGTACTAACCATGCTCCATAAACTTTTACGCCCAAGACGTTCGATATTTCAGTGTAATTTAAATTAATGGAAATTGAACATTAGGATGGGTATCAAGTTAAGCATGATGATATTTTCTTCCTGTCCGTGTGCCAGAGCAGCTCCATCCTGAAGGTCCTGGGAAGACCAGATGGGAATGTGTGGGAACACCGCTTGGAAAGGAGCAGCGGGAGCCACGCCACGCTCCCGGTATCAGTGGGATGTGGGCACATCCTGGAGCTTTGCACCGTGCCCCAACCTTCAGGACCCTGTCCTGCAATGGGCAGCAAGGAAATCCCCTAAATGCCATGCTGCACGTGTACCCCATGGCCACACACCCCTATTTCTGGGAGAAAACTTCCCGAGCCAGTCCTCAGGACCCACGTACAGCCAGCTGGGTTTTGGGAGATGCCTACAGAAGGCACATCAGCATGCGACAAGAGCATGGGACACATTCCTGGTTTATTAGGAAAAATTTAAGGATGACCAAGTTATAAATGCCTCCTCGGGTACTGTACACCCAGCTGCACAGACATCAGGAGAAAGAGGAAACAAAATCAGTATGTTTTAGAAATCTCTGGCATTGACCTTAAAGAAAGCAGATACGGTGACTGAACGTTTTGTATAGCTCAGAGAACTGCATCTGCTGAAACTCAGGTGCTTGCTTTCCCGCTGTTTACTTCATTTGCCCATCCACTGCTCTGGCAGGAGCTAGATTCGATAGGCTTCAGAGATGGAAACAAAGAGCAGGTACCGCTGGAAAGCACAAACACACGTCGAAATCCTTACAGTTAGCATTTCCACTGTCGTATTTTAATTCTGGTTTTCTGACAGTGCCATTCGTACGTGCCTCTGTGGTTTGAATTACAGGCTTGGCTGCCCCAATGCCTGCCAGCGTGAGACCCCTGGTATCACCAACGCACACGTGAATGTTCATCTGCCCTGGACTCTGCATCCCATTTACGCAGTAGGGAGAGTTTTCCTGGCAGGCTGAGGGAAAAAAAAAAAAAAAAAAAAAAAAGGAGATATATATATATATAGCAGCTGTTCAAAGACTTCAGGAGGCTTGGCATCTGCCCGTGTGCCCAGCAGAGGTGCCGAAACGAGACCGCTCATTTATCACGTGGGCACGCAGGGAAGCTGCCACGGAGCACAGCCTATACGCAGCTCCTGCAAACTGAGGAGTTCCTGAACAAACATCACCTGAAGCTGCCGAAACGATGAATCTTCCTGGCAGAGCCCGGTCCTCCTGTGGGATAATTCGGCTGCGTGGGCACGCAAAGCCCAGCAGCAGCCTGTGCGTGTGTGCAGCAGGAGAAGCTTTGAGTCAACAAAAACAAGGGCCCGTTGTACGTGCCAGGGGTGCAGCCTGGCAGGGCTCACCTCCTGCAGAGAGGGCTCCTCGTGGTGCCACAGCACCTGCCCTTCCAGCAAAGGACCACTTCAAGCATTTAAAAAGGAAAAGGAGGAAGAAAAAGCTATACCCTCCTTTTGAGCAAGTGCATGCGTTTTTATTGCCCTTTCCTAGCTTGCCCCAGGAGTTATTACACCACTAAGAGCTCGCACTTGATGTGAACTTGCCCGCCCTCAGCAGCCAGACACCAGTCTGGTTCCAACTTACAGGGCAGTTCACGTCCCCTAGGATAAAACCCACCATCCTCACAGCCACCTGAGCTCCCTTTCCCACGTACTCAAAGCACTGCGCAGTCATTGAATTATCCTCCCAGCTCGGAGCTATGCTTTCCATGGGCGGTGGGGATGTGGCCCCAAGGGATACCCGGTTCCCTGAGCCCCCTACTCCATGCTGAGCCCCCCAGAGGGAATCTGGGGGGAATCAGGGCCGGGAAATCCCATCTCCAACTCCGGGCTGCGTGTCCCGCTGCCGGGGAGCTCCTGGGGGCTGCTGCCACCTAGAGCTGCTCGCACGGCACGGCTGCGGGCACGCTGCCCCGCGCACCCCACAGCACCCCACAGCACCCTATTACAAAGTTTGGCCACCCATACAAGCGGCTCTGTGTCACCAACAGTGACTTTTGGGGGAATTTTTCCACAAACCCATTGAACACATGCATGCTGCCAAACAGGTTGTGCTTTCTAGGCGCAACTGAGCTTGCTGTGGTTTGCTTAGATTTACTCAACTAAAAAATAATGGCAATTCTAGCATCCCCTAAAAACTAGAAGGGGAGCACTGCTTCTGAGCAGAGACAGGGCTTCTCCCTTTGCCAGCTGCTACTGCCAAGTCTCATTCCGCTCACTCGTAGGCATGTATTTCAGGTCCTTATTACTGTTTTCATGTTAATTACCAGCACGGCTCTTAGTGCCAGCATCCGTACACATATACATCAATTACCATCTCCTTAAAAAGAAAAGAAAAAAAAAGTCACGAGGAGGTCAGCGGGGCACTCTGCGGTGCCGGCGAGGCGGGCGCACGCGGGCAGGCTGCACGGCTGCCGGTTGTGTCCCCAGTCCCCAGGGATGCCCCGAACGGTGGGGCCGGACCCAATGTCCTGCGGTGAGCAGCACTGGATGGCAGCACCCTCGGGGGACACCTGGGGATAGTGCCAGCTTGGCCTGGCCACCACGCAGGGACCCCACAGAGCGGGGACCCCCCAGCATGACGCAGGGTCCCCACAGCGTCCCGCGGGACGTCCCCTGTGCAGGGACCGAGGCAGCCAGCGGCAGCGTGGGGCTGGAGCTCCCAGTCAGCGCTTATCGTGCCTCCGCAAAGGCACTCGGAGCTCAGCCTAATTTTAACCTCCGGACAGACATCGCGGCGGACGGGGCGGGAGGGGTGCCAGGAGGGCGGCTGCACCTCACCGAGGGCACACGCGAGGAGCAGCGGCTCCAAATTAAAGCCTGCACACGCACCAGCCCGAACGGGCTGAGGGGGGAGAGGAGGAAAAATAAAATAAAATAAAATAAAATAGTGCACTGCCAAAATATTTGAAGTACAATTAATTTCTCAGAGCAGTTGAATACTTCAAACGGCGCTAAGTTAATTTGGCTGTAATTATTTAACGACTCAACAGCCCCATATATCAGAAAAAGGAGTTAATTTATCAGCTATTTCCACGCAGAACAAAGACTCGCCAGCTTCCAGGTAACAGCCCAAGCTGTTTGGCTCACGTGACCCCAAGCTGTGCGCTGCAAACATTATATGCCCAAGCACGGAGAGAGCAGAAATTGGAAAAAAAACATGTATTCACGCCTTGGCCGACAGACTTGGGAGAAGGAAATGAAAAGTTTGGGTGAGAGCAGTGGTCCTCATCTCCCTCGATGCGCTGAAAACACAGGCGGCAGCCAGAGCCCCATCCTCGGGCCCCCGAAAGCTGGTGGAGCCCAGATTTTTGGGGGGCTCCTAAACGCTCCCAGATCGAAGCTCACCTGTCCAGCCCACGCTGCTGTTTTGGCTAGCACCGAGCAGCATGAGCCAAGCCTTACAAGCTGCTGTCACCCCGAGCAGCAGCCCTGAGCCCCTTGCCGTGCCGAGGGTCACGCCAGCCCTGGCATCCCTGCGGACGGGGCGGCTTTTTGCGCGGCGCAGGGACCGGAGGCTGTGCCGTGACCGGGATCCTGGCAGCCGAGCTCGCCCGGCTCGATGCTGTCTGCCTTTGGTGGGGTGTAAATCCAGCAGGGCTCGCTCGGAGCGGGAAGTCCTGGGAAAGGGGATGGGGAAAACGGGAGAGGAGCAAGGTAGCGGGTCAGGGGCTGAGGGAGGAAAGCCAGAGCGGGGCTTGGGGAAGCAGGCACGCAGCGCTCCTCCAGCTGGGGTTTCCCCGTTTAACACCACGGGAAAAAAAAAGCAAAAAAGAAAAAAAAAAAAAAAAAGACAGAGAAAAAGAGCAAGAGAAGAGGAAAGCAGCCTCCAGCCCCTGCCGATCTGAGGAACTGGGAAGCGATCGCGGGCAGGGAGGCGAGGGCCGGCCGCTTACATAAAGCCGAGCCCGGCGTGCGCCCTCAGCGCCCCGCGCCCGCCCGGCGGGCCGAAATTCCACAAAACCCCCCAAAAACAACCATAATTTCCCCCAGATCCCCCCCCCCAACCCCAACGACGGCCGGGACACCCCGCGGCACAGGGCGGACAGCGCGAACCGGGGGCCGAGCCGCGGGGTCCCCTCAGCGCGCTGCGCCCCCTCGGCTCGGGGCGAGCCCCCCCCGTCTCTACAGCCCCCCGGAGCGGCACCCCACAGCCTGGCCGGGGGGGGCTGGGAGCCTGGCTGCGCCGCTAAGTTTGGGAGCTCCCCTCCAGCCCCCGCAAACAGCCCGCAAACACCCACCTGCCTGCGCCGCAGCCGCCCGCGGAGCCCCGGCGGCCGCCGCCAGCACGCAGCAGCTCCACCACAGCAGCCCCCCGGCCGCCGCCGGCATCGCGCCGCCGCCTCCTCCTCCTCCTCCTCCTCCTCCTTCCTCCTCCTCCTCCTCCTCCTCCTCCTCCTTCAGCACCGCCTCAGCCTCAGCCTCGCCGCCATCCCCCGCGCAGCCTCCCCAAAAGTTGGCCCCGGCCCCTCCGCCGCCGCCGCCGCCGCCGCCGCCGCCCCCAGCGCCGCCCCTCCGCGGCCCGACGGGGCGGCCGCCGCTGCGGGACGCGCGGAGCGGAGCGCACCGAGAGCGCCGGCGGCAGCAGCAGCAGCAGCAGCAGGAGGAGGAGGAGGAGGAGGAGGACGGCGAGGAGGAGGAGGAAGGAGGAGGAGGAGGTAGAGAGGAGGAGGAGCGGTGGCGGCGGGACGGAGCTTTGGGGGGGGAGAGGGGGGGATCTGACATCCCCCCCCCCCCCCTCCCCAAGCCGCCGGTGTGCAATAGGGGCGCCCCGGCTAAAAGGGCTGGGAGGCGGCTGCGGGGTGAGGGGGGACTCGCCCTGCACCTGCTGTGGTCCCAGAGCACGGGCAACCCCTGTGGAGATGCTCGGAGCCCCCCCACGCTCGCATCGGGCCCGCTGCCCGGCCAGTGTCCCCCAGGAATTGCTGCCACCCTCCCTGCGCGGCCTCGTCGCCAGCCAAACCCCGCAGCCATCCCCAGCGCTTTCCCCAACCTCGCAGCTGGAAAAAAACCGAGCGGGACCCCGCCGAGGAGCGGCTGCGGGGTGCTGGCAGCCCCCAGCCCCCCAGCACTTGCAGCTCAACCACGGTTTGGGGCAGCGCAGCCCGGAGCCAGCGTCTTGCCCTAACCCCGCTCGCCCTGGGACGCATTGCTGGGGCTGCAAGGTGCAGCTCGCACACCGACGGCTCCTTCCAGACCGCCCCGGGTGCGTTAATGACCAATGCTCGCTATGCAAACCTTGTCATGCCGAGCAGTTTTTGCGCTGCCCATCCTGACCTCATGTTTATTTATTGCAGGAGCTCTTTCTCCGAACCTCGCCTGGGCTCCCTCACCGTAAGCCTGTTAGCGGGGGGCTCCCGAAAGCAGCCGGCTGAGAAATTGCAGCTTTACGGCGCGGCTCCGTTTGGTGGCCGGGGTGTCCTTAAGCCCCAAATATTCTCTCGCCACAGGAGTTTTCTCCGTGTGATTTAATATTGAGCAACAGTGGCATCCGGTGGGCAGCGGGCTGCCTCCCGAGCAGCTGGCAGCAGCACGCTCCCTCTGGTTCGTCGCACGCTTTCTCTAGGTGCTTATTAAATACAAGTTCCACTTTTATCCCAATTTCAAGGTCTTTCTCACCCAAAAGCTCACACGCTCCTGCCTGTCTGAAACATCTCCCCCCGCTCCACATAATTCCCTTTTATTGCGCTCCTGTAGCTTTTGCTAATTGTTCACGGGATGACATTTTTTCCTAAAGTAATATTCTTGAGAGGTTAAATTAAAAAGGGGCTATAAATGATTTCAAAGACCAATGGTAATTAATAAAAATGAAGCCATAATTGGGCAAATAATTGGGCAATATCTTTAAATGTGTATGCCTAAGGTCCTGCTTCCTAAATCCACATTTCATTTAGAGCAGCCTGGGATTTTTTTTTCTCCCCTGAAGGAGGGCAGGACACGAAGAACTGGATGGGAAATAGTGTGGGCAGTGGGGAAACCTCCAAAAGTCCTGAGGGATCAGCGACGGGAGGGCAGGGAGCTTGCTGCTGCCCCCTTCCCGTGCTGAGGTTTGGGGGGGGGCTGGTGGACACCTCGCTCCTGGAAGGCAGCACAGGGAGCCCACGGAGCACCACCTGAGCCCCGTGGCACCCCCAGGGAGCAGACGTTTAAGGGCAAGACGGTTACGCTGGAAAATAAAAATAGCAGCAATAAAAGTCTTTTGTGGCTCAGAGCATAAATCAGCCTTTTACTGCGTCCCCTTTTAGCGTGTTCAGCCACGGACATCTAGCTCAGGGGGGCTGCATCAGTTCGTCAGTACCTGTAAGAGGTCAGAGCACCGCATCCCCGGGTGCCACCCCGTGTCACTGCCCATGAGGAGGAGATTTACAGAAGGTGCCACGCTTTGGGAAGGAGAACACCGCAGAAACACACACTTCCCAACCCCCTGGCTTTGCACGTGCCCAAAGTGGCGCAGAGACACATCCTTGAGCCTTGCGGAAGGCACGAGGTAGCAAAACAAACACGCTGCACTGGGCCATGAGTTTGAGAGCGCAGAGCAGCTCCTGGAGACGTTTTGTGGAGTACACCTGAGTGGTACTTGGGTCAGGGCATCATCTTCTGCTCACCACTTGTTGCAATGTCAAGCGGCACAAAGAGGGCCACGCTGGTGAAAAACAGCACCAGCTCCAGAGGAGGAGGCAGGGTTCCTCTCCATCACGGGGCTGGAGGAGGACGTGTAAGTCACAGCAGCAAATTGTTCAGCTGCAAGCATGGGAGAGAACTTGTGCCTTGCACAGCAGCATCCTGTGTCGTCTAACAAAGCAGGCGTGTGGCAGCTGTGGGACAGAAACGCTCCTTGTCAGCCTCCTTGAACGAGGAGGGCTCAGCACCAGGCAGCACATGTGGGGCGGCGTGGGGCTGAAAGCGGGCAGCCTGCTGCAGACTACCAGACCCCCTCGAAGGAATGCAAGGCAGTTAATTATTGAGGGGTTTTAATAAGCGCAGGCCTTGTCCTTCACACACCAGGAAGCAGGACAATAAATTCAGGACCTACGCGCACATACCCGCATGAGCAGTGCCTTGAAGGCACATCGCCCTTGTGGATAACGGTGGCAAAAAAAAAAAACAAAAAAACAATAAAAACACAAAGTGGGAAGCGTGGCACCCCTCTGCTGGGGGAGGAAAGAAGCTCCCCCACTTGGCTGTTGTCCCCAGAGCCCACACGTGCGCCTCGAGGACCCACAAAGGGAGCAGTGTGGGGTCAGCTGTGCTCACAGGGCTTCGGAGATGATCTCACACCCCAAGGGGATGAGCAATACAGTGGCTGGTCGTCCCCAAACAATAGCTGCAGAGAAGAGGGAGAAGAAAAACTCCCCTAGAGCATGGGATGTATGCTGGGAACCTGAGACACGCCAGCCAGCTAGACCGTGGAAAAAATTATGCTAGTAGCATGAAATTTCAAAAGTAGTAGATAGCAAATACAACACAGGCTTAATAGCCATGTTTTCTGGAAGGACTCAGCTGAAGAAAGCATTTTAGGCCACGCTTGATTTTTAACGTTGTTTATATCACATTCACTGCAAGAGGATTCAAGTACACTCCCGGTTTTAAGGAGACCCAAAACAGGTCTACGAGGTCCTCTCTGAGTTAGGGCATCATGGTTTCTTTTTTTTTTTTTTCCCTCCTGCATGTGTAAGTCAGCTTGGGAGCCTGCTTTTACCAGCACCTCGCTCACACCTCACAGCTCCTCTCTGCTTCTCACCTCCATAAGAGATGCTGGCATTTTTTTATCCTTGTCCACATACAAAAAGTTGTGCTGGGGTTTTCCTCACACCAGGATCAAACGCAGCATCCTCTTATCTAGACCGTTCACGCATCCTCCTCTCCCACCCCTCCCTTGCCTGCTTCTTGAGCTTGATGGTGAGCCTGTGCTACTCACAGCCCTGCCAACTCCTTGCCCTTGCAGCCCAATGATTCCCTGCCATACTTCATGTCAAAAAAAAAAGAAAAGCCTTTTTTGTTCTTCAGAGTGCAGTATAGGCAATACAGAGGTCACCTACTTGACAACAGCAGAGCTTCTCCTTGCTCACTAGTTGGTGGATTGTGCTTCAGCCCGGTCCCAACACATCACTTTTGAAGTGATACATCGCAAGCATGTCAACATACTAACAGCATCTGTATTTGCTCAGGGGGGCCTCAATTTTGCAAGGCAACCAAAGCCAACACAAGCTGCAAGTCAGCGATTTGCAAGCCTGCTGCTCTCCACTGACAGGAGCGGGGCTGAGATTCCTCCTCTGGGGTCAAAGCACCCACTGTTCTCAGTGCATTCAGGATTGCACCTTGATCATATTAAAGGAGGGGATGACACCTAAAGGATACTCACCAATTCCCCAACGCACATTTGAAGCTCCCAGTCACTTATTTATGAAGTGTTCCGATGTTTTTTCCCCCTCATACAAAGTTTTCCTATGAAAAATTCATCTATACGGCACAGAACATGTCTATAAATAATAGACACCCCAGCTCACCTGCCTCTTTACATTTCTACGGGCAAGGTGAGCTCCACTTAGAGCACCGTAGAGGAAATTAACAACGGGGCACTATCAGCACAGGTTGCTGGTTGGGCACGATGTGCTGGGTGCTCACTGTCTCTATAGCAATCCCACAAAGAGGAGTTCTCCATTGTGCTTGAGGACAAGGGTGCTGCCAGGACCTCGGCAGCTGTATTGGCTCAGCATACCTACAGATGTCATCCTCATCGTCAAAAACCAGCTGCCAAAACCACTTCTCTCAAGTTTGGCCATAAAGATGTCCAGGACGAGGCGTTTGGTGGCTTCCAGGGAACCATCCCATTCGCTTATAGCAAGGCTGAGTTTAATTGCAGCAAAGAAGAGCTACCTTGACCAGCCCCATCCTTCTGGGCTGTTGTTCCAAGCAGTCCCATCAAGTCCTAATTTTTCACGTCATGAACCTGCTGAACACAATCAGCAGCAGTCCAACACCCAGCGGCGTCGCCAACCCCCCTGGGGAGGACCACAAAACGGGTTTATAGGTTTGCCATGGACGGTGCCATCAACGTGGCTGGGCTGACTTACACCGAGGCAAACGGGCAGCGAAGCCCGGCGGCAGCCTCGAGGTGCTGCTTAGCAGGCGGCTCACACGCGGGGTGCTTGCTCATGCAGAGCACCTCCACCGGCATCTTCCCGTCGCCCGAGCCCACCAGGAACCGCAGCACAAAGCCGAGGGGGATTTCGGCATGCCGCTGCCAAGGCCGTGGCAAAGCTTCCGCTGGCAGTCCAGGAGCAGGCACGAGGCCAGTGGGGCTCCTTGTCTGTAGGCAGCCGTGCAAATCCCCTCCCGAATTTCTTTAATTTCTTTTTTTTCCTGGAATCCAGCCATTTGAGAGGTGAATGCTCTCTTCTTGCACTGCCTTTTTTTTTTTTTTTTTTGAGGGCACTAGAAAAATAAAAGTTTTAGCAAACACTATGTACTACTTTTTATTATTATTATTTCACATCCTCTGCTGCTTGTCTGCTCATTTAGCAAGAAAAAAATAAAGAAGTGTGCTACTTCAGGCTATGCCAAAGGTCCCACCATCCTGACAACACCCAACAGAACAGATTTGGAACAAGCCATTACCAGAATTAGTCCTACTGCAGTTTGGGCCTCATCCTGTGCACAGAGATCCTGGCACATCCCTTAGAGAGATGCCGCCTTGTGCCTTATCCCCGACAAAGAGGAGAGGGAGGCGTACGACCACGGGTAATTCCGGCATCTTTTTTGCACTGACGAGGCTACCTGGTTGTTCTCAGAGGCGTTCTGTTTCTAGCAGGAACTTGTCAGCTACATTCTCATAAGGTAATGGATGGTCTGGTAACAAACCTTCCCGTGCTCACATGAAGAGGAACCCTGTCATTTAGCCTTTTTTTTTTTTTTTTTTTTAAACAAAAAAAATAAACAGCACACAACCTGAAAAGCTGACTACAGCAAAGCCAGCTGTGTGCATGTTGCTTTGGCAATGGAAAGAGGATGTTGGATTGACCGGCGGAGATGGTTTTCCAGCTCACATCATCTCTGACTTACTGTAGCCCCACTGAGATTGCCGCTAGCCACAGCCATGGACTCAGACCAAAGCAAATGAGCAATATCCTGCCCAGGACAATGAGGTGCTGCACATTTACCAACTATTTTATTATAATGCAGAGCCTATCACCTTTCTCCATGACTTTTCAGCTTAAAAATTTAACTCAAATTTAGTAACAGCAGTTTATTTCATCTCAACGGACAGACAACACGTGAGCCAGATTCCGAAGATTACACTTTTTCCTTTTTACAGCACAATTAGCAATGCCATCATTGGAAAATTGCCCAAGGTAAAAAACAACCAACCAAAAAAACCCCACCCAGATTTAGAATAAAACTCCCAAACTTGTTATGTTTCAACTCACCAAACCCTCCAGCCCAAACAATGTGCTCCGTGCCACTTTTTGCCAGGCAATAAAAAGGAGTGTTAAAATACTTAATAAATCATCCAAGGCAGTTGTGTTGCAGGCTGCATCTTAGAGCAAAGCAAGACCTCTAAACCCGCCAGTACCACCCTCCTCATTTCCTAATCAGCCAACCTTAATCATGTAAGAAGCGACTCGAGCCCAGACCTTACCTAACTACCCATCACACAACCCATTCACTTACAGCGCAATTTCTTGGAGGTTTTCTCCTTTATCTTCTACCACAAACCAGGCTCTGAGACCCCGACCGCACCAGTTTGCCAAAATGCAGCACGTGCCCGAAGCTCGGAGACACTTTCCTCCTCCGTGGTGAAATCCTGCCACAAATGCATCCATCTCTGCAAGCGGGGAATTGCTCCGCGCTTCCCTCCTAAGGTTTAAATTAAGTCTTAATGAAGACTCAGAATTTAAGATTAAACGTTCAGCCCCTGGCTAATTATGTTTGTAAGGTTCAATTTGCTTGGCAAGCATCTGAGTTGGAAAAAAAAGTACAGCCCCAAAACGTATTTACGTGATTGGAAATACTGGGAATCCTCCCTTGAAGTGGCACAAGAAATCCACGCAGAGCTCTGGCATGCTTTTGGGCAGCCTCTCTTTATTTTCAAGAATTTCGTTTACTCCCTGCTCAGGTCTTTCATTGCAATTCCAGCCATTGGCTGGATCAAATTTTTATTTTCATATTACTTCTTCCCCCTGTAGCAATGCCATGTAAACAGCCTGCTTATTTATGACTACAAACAAGATAGAAAAAAAACAGCAAATATCTTGCAGTATTAAAGAAAAATAGCAGTCGTTATTACCTCATACAATGCACATGATAAATTTGAATAATCTGAATTTTGATCGCAGTACTCTTTAAAATGAAGAGCTACGATTTCCCTTTTTTTTTTTTTTAAATAATGCACAAAAATTCTAATAAACAATTTAGTCTGAGCCATGGGGAGAAATGAGTGGCTGTTAAGATGTAGTGACTTGCTGCATTATTGAGAATGACGGTGGCTGCAGCTACTTTGACTTGCCAATACATCTTTTTTCTTTTTTTTTTTTTTTCTTTAAAAGTAACTGGGTCACTATAGAGCTTTTATCAAAAATGAAGTGTTTTTTCCCCCCCCCAAAGAACAGAAATATTCCTGTGGTTTGGAGAAGTACAACCAGAACAACGAGAGCTTCCACATAACTAGAGCCTACCACGTGCAGGTTTTACATTTAAGAGTTGCAGAAGTCTCTCTGCCTGTCTGAATTCTTGTGACTTATCCGCTAGCAAGATTTTTTTCCCCTTCTGCGGATCTGCCGATCAATTTTTCTCCTTCATTATTAATAAAACTCACTCAGAAATGAAACATGAAGCTTGAAGCATCTCTGGGAACCTCTGCTGCCACTGTGTATAAAACAGATGTAAATTTAAAGGCTGTCTGCTGTGTGACATTAAGCAGATTACGCCTCCCACTACGCAGAAAAGCACCAGCATCAACATTACACCAACTTTTTCATAATTTTTAAAGAAATGCTTGCTGGATTTATTGAAGTATCTATGGTTAAACACCAGGGAAAAGCCTACCACAAAGTGTTTCCCTCTAACTGGTGGCACCTCTGTTTACACACACTCAGCGTCTCTCCGTGGGTATGCAAAAGCCTAACGGTGACAACCAATCTCCCATACCACTCCTGACAACACATGATGTTTTAAATCAGTGAATGATTAGCTGCGGGATGCAAAAGGAGGTTTTGTGGTTTGTTGTTGCCTGACAAGCAGGTGAGAAATCTTGCTCTCCAAACACAGTTGTCTCTGTTGATAGAGGGATGCATTACGGAAAGGCATTAGCCACTGTAAATCCTTCCATACCCAACGAAGATGGATTTCAATAAAAGTCAGTAACCATTAAACTCACCCATCCTCTCTGCACAGGCTCAAGCTTTAAGATGAATGCTATGTGTTTCTGATACCACCTTGTTTCTTTCAACTGCCCTGCCAATACTGCCCAGGGCTGAACCCCACTGTCACTGCAATGCCCGTTTAGCATCTCTGAAGACCAGATATTACCTTCATTTTATTTTGAGGTAGGTGGTTTTTGTTTTTGTTTTTGTTTTGTTTTGTTTTTTGACAAAACAATTGTACCACAAACAAGCAGATCACTTTCTTCTGAAAGATTTACTAGACTTAAAGATGAAGACAACCAAGCTTTCCTTCCCCCTCTGCATCAGAGTCCAGGTAGAACAGCCCGTACCTGCCAGCAAAGGGGGCTGCTGTATAACTTGGTGCTGGAAGGGGCTTCCTTCAGAGCTGCTTCTGGTCTTTATGAGGCTTCACATCCTTTTTCTTGTGAGCCCTCAGTGCTGAGCTCTCTTGTGGGAGCAAGGCTGGGGTAGGCACCAAGGGCTGGACACGGCCCCAGCCTTCCAGAGCACCCTCTCTGCAGTGGGTTAATCTACTCAAAAACAAGATTTCAGCCCCAAAACAGCCCTTATCCTCTCCAAACTTTAACCTAAGAAAATTCAAGGCAGGAGGGAAGTCATTTTGCTTTGGTCATTCACTTCATCAGACAGCCATTGCAGAAAGGTACAATTTAGATGAGAAGCACCTTTAGACTCTCTCTTCAGTTCTGGGGCTGTTTAATCCTTCTTTTTTTCTGACATATTAAAGAAACCCTCTACAACACAGACGGCTGCAGGGAAAGATGAGATTGGTTTGAATATTAAGGTCCCCATGTAGCATTATGGGAACATGGGGAGATGGTCAGACCATCCACCTCGGTGAGACCTGCTCTTCCACCTTCCTGGCAGGCACCTCTCCAGCTGCTGCAAGGCACAGCAAAACTTGAGCTTTCCCTCTCACTCTTAATATTCTTGTCATACGGAGTAGAAATCTAAAATGAGCAGGTGGCTTTGCTACAATAGTACAAGAGAAATCATCAGCTCCTCATTGTTCGACCTTGTGAAAGAAGGGTGAAGTACCTGAGCTCCTGTTTCCCTGACTTGAGATGTCATTTGTACCAAGAAGTAAATTTTTGTGAAAGAAAGGTAATTATCTGCGAGTGCTACGGAGCGGCGTGGAGTCATCTGTCCTGCAATGTCAGATAAAGGTGAAGGCAGCCAGCTACCGCGTGCGGTCAGGTCCCGTATTTCACAGCTACTGCAAGTTTGGGGTTCCAGTTAATTAAAGGGAGGGCGGGAAGAGCAGATCACCATCACTTGGGTTTGAAAAGCCAGGCAAAGCACAGCCTTCCCGCAGCTCTCACAGGTTCTGCCCCGGCACACAAACATGCCCGCACGGCAAAACGCAGCCAAAGCCCTGGTGGAGGCTCCGGGGGTGCCGAGCCTGGGGGATTTTGCAGGTGCTTCCCCCCCTCCTCCGCAGCTTCCTCCTCCTGCAATACAACACTGCCCTCTCACGGCTCCTCCGCTGCCAAAGCTTCACATGCACGGGGGCAGACGTGCAAGCCCGACCCCAAAACCCGGGGTAAACCCCCCATTGCTCTGGCATTGCAGAGGGAGGCTCCTTTTTACCACCCCACTTTGCGTGGGGGGCAAGCACACCACGGGCATTCGTGCTCTGATTTGGCATCCAGCTGCTCCCTGGAGCAAAGGCAGGGTGTGGGGGGGGTGCAATTCCTTCATTTCTTTCTTAATTTACCTAAAAAATTCTCCCTGGCAGCACCGAGCCAGCACTAAGCCCAGGTCAGCAGGGATGTGTGTCTGGAGCAGGTGTCTGCTGCTGGTGGGTGCTGGCTGTGAAGGAAATGAACTAAAAAAAACAACCTGAACACCTCAGACACTTTCACCAAAGCAAAGGTGCAAGATACTATTTAAAATTGACCCTAGCAGATGACAGACGTGGTCACTGTCCCCTCCACAATGGCTCCAGCTGGATCATGCTCGAGCCATGGTGCTGGTGGAGCATCACCCACGAGCTGAGAACCAGCACCCACCTGAATGAACAACTCAGAGGGGGCTGGTAAGAGTAGGATCTCCCGGATTCATTCCTAATTAAAAACAAAACACGAGCAAAGAAGTCATGGGACAGCCTGTTCAGTTCTAGCTGTAACCCACGACCACACAACACGCTGGCAATGGCAGTAAAATGGATTGTGAGCTGAAGGGTGTATGATAAATAGGCTGTCACTCAATATTTACTTCACAAATAAGTCACCAATGCAAGCTAATGACGTTGCCTCAAGCCAAGTGGCTTGAAAGCATTTTCCAAAGGCAACCAATCTTGAAGTACTGAAAAAAAAGAAAGCTGGTGGGAGAATTCTCCAACCAGGCAGACAGCACCTCTATGTAACCAAACCGAGCAGAATTGGGGCATTTGGCAATCAATTTCACAATTACACTTCCATTTAGTACACAGGCAATCCTCTTTCTACCTCCCTTTGTGATGGATAAGGATGGAAGAGCTCCTGGAGGTCGCATCTGGGGGGTTCAGACCATTTGCACCCCATGGGGTGCAGCCAAACCGCTGCAGTCCCACCCCACAGCCACCAAGTCCTCCCACTCCTTTTTTCCAATAAAACTTCTTCTGCAGGTGTAATTATTCAGTGGCTGGGTTTAGCCCAATGCTCTGGAGGATGAAGGTAAGGTAATTGGCTGTATTCATCATTGTGTTTCTTCTGCAGCTCTCCGGGTTTATAAATACGTGATAAAATATTACTGCAAGAGACCAATATTTAGCAAGGTGTCAGGCAAAGCAGGGAGACTTCTGAACATGCAAGGATGCTGCTCCGGGAAGGCTGGGGAGCCCTGAGGTATTAAATAACCTTTTAGCATCAGGAATGGAGATTTGAAGAACAGATCCAAAGGGAAAAGATGGGAATTTTGTCTCCTGCAGCCCTCTCAAGCAACCCCCCCTCATGCTGCCACCCCATCAGTCACGCTGCCCGTCCGGGCGCTGCCCCCAGCCATTCCTCAGCCTAAATCTGGCTGCTGGCCCCACTGCTCGCCTTCTGTGTTTGACATTGCTGTTCTCCTCCCGCACAAACGGGGCCAGGTGACTTTCCTGACATCTCGCAGCTCTCAGATTAATTACACGGTGACGAGGGCAACGTCCCCACCAGGGCGCGTGGGACACGGCGCTGGTGCCGAGCTCCACGAGGAGCAGCAGAACAAATGTCACCACAGGGCCACGGGGCTGCCATGAAAGTCAAGCGTGCGTGGGGTTAGGGAAAAGAGGACACGTGCATTATAGGTATTCATGGTACGCCTGCTCTCCCATTTACACAGGAGGTGTTCAATTGGATCTAATGAAAAAACATTTTTGCTGCTTTTGGAGAAAGCCACAGG
The DNA here is from genome assembly GCF_964035555.1 of Netta rufina. Taxonomy (NCBI): domain Eukaryota; kingdom Metazoa; phylum Chordata; class Aves; order Anseriformes; family Anatidae; genus Netta; species Netta rufina. Next base: position 8,690,957 of record NC_140129.1, read on the forward strand.
TCTCTGGAACAGGGAAATATTTGGTGTAAATGTTAGCACAGGACTTCTCAGCCAGCAAGAGAAATCTGCTGTACCGCTGGGAGACTCCCTGCAGGGAAAGTAAGGTTTAGAACTAACTTAGAAATGCAAAACCAGATTAAACAGATGACAACATCCAATTCCTGCTTTTAATGTAGGTAGCTCTTCAGCTTACATTCATCGCCTACTCTTTGTAAAGTTCTTTGCATTTATGGTGTCATATTTTCCCCATAGCTCTGTTCACAATCAATAAAAGCTGGGGGACATTTCTAAAACAAGAGATACCAGACCACGCTACCCAACTGAAACCAATGAGGTGCAATGCTTCAAGGTTTCCTCCACGGCTTCTCTTCTGGCAGACAAATCTCAGCCTCAGCTAACCCAGAAAAAAAAGGTCAGCCAAGCCATCAAACATTTCAAAGCACAATTAAGACCCTAAATGAGAGGAGTTAAAGTTTAATGCTGGAACTTCACTGCCGGTTGATGCTCACCAATTACAAGGGTCACTTGAAATACGATCGGCAGAGCCGCCGTGTGTCAGAAACCAGCCTCTGCTGATGGGAGTTAGGAAATGTTCTGGCGAGGCAAACAACCTTGCTCTAATAATATGAATACTGCCATAAAAAGAAAAAAAAAAAAAAAAAAAAGAAAGCCTGTTTCTGACAGCTGAGAGCTGCTTTGGGTCTGAAGAACTTGAATTTGATGCATTTTGAAACCCTTCAAGTAATTCAGCTCCCATATGGGTGTGGTTATCACAAAGAAGCCAGAAATTAACTCTCCATCCCAGGAATATAACATTAGAGGATGAATCTAAGACAGTGGGAATAACCCACAGAATAGTCTAATTCAAAAACATAATGCCATTCCTTTTTAATAATGCTGCAATTTTATATTGATCATCCTATTTCCCAACCCCATGAATTCTTCACTGTAATATCCTATACTTAATATTAAAACTAAAAGCACGAAGTCAAAACTAAATCAAAGAAAGTTCAAGAACAGCATTTCAACAGCAAAATGAACAGATAAGAAAATGAAGAGTGTCAAACATGCAATCTCCTCCAGCCTGTATGTTATTTAGTCTGACACACTCTTGTGTTGTATTTTATTTGAACAAATACCATTGTTTCCAACAGCAAAACAAAGCTCCTCACTGCCATCCCACCCATGCCCAATGAGAGCATTTTTTTCAGAGGGAAGACACTGAAACACTGTAGGAACAACATGGATTTCAGAACAGCGCCGTCATTACCAGCAAAACAGGAACAAGCTTGGACCTAACATCCCCTCCTGCCCAGTCACCGCAGCAGGGACTGTCTTCCGTTAAAAAACAGGGGTTTGCCAGGAGCTGGTTTTCCCCAGACCAGCCAAGGAAAGTATTTTAGGATTAAACCAGGCTTGCTCAGACTCTAGCTCCATTTCCCTAAGTCACACAAGTCAAGGGAGTGAGATAAGGAGTTGCCCTCTTCACGCACCAAAAATAAGTAGCCGACTGGTTTTGGCCAGCTGAAGACCAGCAGCTTCCTGAAAACATGCCAGGAGATAAACAGTGGCTATGCAGTGGCTTTTGCTATAGCACCACCTACCTCACACACCAGGAGTCGCCAGATCAAATCTAGATCTGTGTTTCTGGAGGGGTCAACCCTGATGCTGAGGGACACCCATAAACGCTACTTATTCCCAACGTTTTTTCCTCAAGAATGACTTCCCATGGGACATAACTTCATGGGAATAAGGTCTGAAGGGATTCCTTATAGTTACTAATAAAATCCTATTCAGAGAAGTTTGGACACCTGCTTACGGCCCCACAACACTCAAAAGCCTCTGTGGTCCAGTGGAAGATACTAGGAGAAGGAGAAAACAAGAAAGTCTCAATTGACATTGGTCACTTTTAGCTGCTATCAGACATCTGCTGTAATAGGGCAATATCTGCCACTGGGCACAGCCCTGTGGTGCATCAGATGCTATGGAGCCCCATGAGGGTGAGAGGCTGTTGCAGTGCTCTCCCTCTTCTGCTTCCTCTCCAGTCTTGGTACGTTTTCGGTGGGAGGGAAGATGAGGAAGGGTGGAGAGAAAACAGCAAAGGGAGACTTGAAATCAATGACCATCAGCCCCATGACTGAAGGGCAAACCCAACTTCAGGCTCTTCTCCTATCCAAAGGAGCATTGCCGGGGCCCACACCAACTCAATTTTCTTCTCAATGACGCATCAGACAGCATTTTATACCACACCTGCTTGAGATGCTATTAAAAAAAAAAAAATCAACAACAACAACAGCAAAAGGAATCAAAAGCAAATCCGAGCTTTACTGGCACCATTTCAGCTGACAGAGAATGAGCAAAACACCGTTGAAGACAATCATGTTTGGCTCCTTTTGTGCCGAGACAAAAAATCACGCTTAATTACTTCATGTTCCGAGACACATTGCAAAAAAAAAAGTCCTTACCTCAAATGCCACCTTGATACATTAGCTATCTACTTCCATTATATTCATCTTCATTTCTGGTGTATAATCTAAGTCATAACATAAAGGTTTCTCTGTGGTAGTAAGAGGTGACATTATAAGACATTACACTGCAGTTTATAATGCCAGTGGAATAATTTTGCATCAAGGGTTACAACAAAATTCTTGAAAGAGAAAGATGTTATGAGAAGTAATTACTTCCCCCCTCCACTAGCTATTAAACTTTAATAACTCAGCTATGATTTCAGGTTTCTTAGAAGACAGGTTTGCATAGAAAGTTTCCATAATTTATATTTTAGTGGCCAGAACAAGAATACCCAGCAAATATTCCCTATTTCATTTATGCAACAAGTAATAGTTGCAAACGAATCCAAAGGGGGTTGTTCATGGCAGACCAAAAGAAGGCCTTTTTCCTGAGCTTCGGTCCCAGATACCAAATCTCAGGTGATGGGCAGCTTATGTGTCAGCTAATCCCATAAATATAGTTATTTAGACTGGAAACTGCAAGTGACAGATGACTGCAGATGCACGAAGAGAAATCTAGGATGTACTTAATGGATTATATGAAAACCAGTGACAAACACTGTAATTATTCCAGGCAGTTGCACTGGCTCCTAAGTTGATTTAAAGTCTGAGCCACCTCCCCTGAAGAAATATGTATAGCTAACTACGGGTATATAGACTTATGAAAATAATCCACTAAATTTGGCTCCCTGCCCATGCTACAGCCTCATCTTGCTGCTTCTGACAGCTCAACAGCACAGCACAGTGTAAGTAAGGTGAGAGACATCTGTAATGTAGCATCTGGGAGGTCTGGTGAGCCTTTTTGGGGGACAGCATCTACACAAAAGGAGTTTGGCTTCATTCACCATCATACCAGAAACACCACAGTCGTCCGTAGGAATAACACCCGAGCTAACATTCTCCTGGCTCAGGAATAGCCACCCGCTCAGGAGCCTGCATCCTCCCCTGGGTGAGAAGCACTGGTGCAGGAGGGGACACAAAGCTGGTGGCAGTTCTGAAAGAATCGTGCAGAAACAGCAAGGACTAGCAAAAGTCAACTAAACTTGTGCTGAGAATACATGGTATTGAAGTTCTAAGAGTAGGAACCCTGTAATTTCCTACTCACATCACAACCAGCCCTTTTAAGACCAACTTCAGATGGTTTCTGTACATGGAAGTACTTGATATTTTTTTCCTGCCTCACTCAGCATTTGCAATGTAAGCTGTAATAAAATATTTAAGATGTATTATCAGCATGAATGTGAATTTCAAATTATGGTTTACGATCTGGGGTCTTTTGCAGGGGAAGAAGTGTTTTTATATGGTTCATTCACTACAACTCAACCTACAAGAAACAGCACCGCAAACCCCTGCTTTTCTCTCCCATGCTGGACTGAGCTGTGTGTATCTGCACCATCATCCTTGCAGAAGGACCAAAATTCTCATTAAGGATAAAAACAGGGGCACAAAGGGGAAGTGGTACCAAAGCGAAGTAGAGATTTCTTCTGCCATTTTAACGTTACCCTTAAAAGATGCTGTATTAAAGAAAAAAGTTAAATTTAAAATATTGGTTAAAACATAGTCAGCAGGTTAAGGGAGATACCTGTGCACAGACTGCTCTCCAAGCAAGCCCAATGCCCCAAACGAAACCAAGAACAGCTCATGGTGCCTGAGTCTCTGTAAGTTGAACTGGTTTCTGCAGGGGAAAGCACATGGGGAGGAGGAACTGGCTCTCCAGAAACAGGCAAACTTGTACCCACCTTAAAGGGAGGACTTGAGACCCTTCCTGTGAACTCCCTCCTACTATTAAGCTGTCTCAACAGGACCCTTCCATTCAGATAAATAAACCAGAAAAAGCTAGAGCAAAGCAAAAGAAACACAAGAAAAAGGCAAGGCATTTTAAATGACACACTTAACAAGAATAACACTTTTAGCAGACTTTACACAGGCTTTTTTGTAGCAGGAGAAATTACCAAATCTAGGAGCATAGCTGTAGTTAAGGATGATTTCTTTTTTTTGATGGGCAGTGTAAGGAATGCAGCTGAGAGGAGGAGCGCTGCTCGCAGGGCTGTTAGATCCTGAAAGCCTTGGTCCCTGGCACTGCGGGAGAGATTCTTTGGAAGGGTTTGCTGGAAGGCACCATTAGGGCAGATTAGCAGGAACAGAAGAAAAAAGCGATTCCAAAGACCCATGTAATAGTAAAGGCATAAATTATTACGATTTTAGTAACGACTGACAACTCTGCTGCTAACAGGAGCCCATCAGCTGGTAACAACTGAGAGGGGAAACCCGGTGAGACCTCCTAAGGAGCATTAGGAAATGCACACAGGGATGAACAAGCACACATTCACAGTTACTAGGAAGAGACAGAAAGGAGAAGACCATCTGAAGAAAACTTGTTAGGCTATTTATCTAGTAAAAAGGATGAGGTAAAATCAGGTCCCTTTAAGGAACTGTGTCTATCAGCTGATGTTTGGCTCAGCTTCTCCTTCTGTCTGCTGTAGAAAGTGAAGATTAGCAGTGGCACAAGAGCAAGTTCACATACACAGCCACAAATATGTTAATCCCGAACTTAGAAACAGATTAGAGAGCCATGAGAAGCATCTATTTATGGAGCAGCCCTCTAAGAGGAATAACACAGGACAGAGGAGAGCCACTTCTTATATGGAGCTGGACGTAGCCCCACGAGGAAGCGCTTGCTGGAGACTGACTGGCAGGTCCTAAGCTCTGGGAGATGAAAAATACCTCTTCATATATATACATAAACAAGGGGGAGCACTCCCCAAGCCATGACATCCCTTTTCTCTCCAAATACCAACCTGCAGGTGAAATCCCACTCAAACCTCCCTCTGAATACACCAGCCCCAGGCCTTCCAGAGCTGCCCTGCTCCTGGGACCCAGCACACAACGTGAGCAGGTCAGAGAGACCCGGCCAGCTTTACCTCCTGCACTGAGGGACTGGCAGACAGGAAGAAGGCTGCAGAACTGGAGAAAGTTTGTCTTTTGTTGGACACCGGCTACTTCCAGCTGGAAGTGACTCCAGCCAGCCCCAGTTTTTGAGCTGATGCAATGTTTCCGTCTGGGTATCAAGGCCCAGCACTGTGCGTTCTTAATGATACGCTGCTTATGATGCTGTGTCTCAGGCTCACCTCTCTCCTATGTGCTGGCTTCCCCAAAGCAGCCACAGGGATTTTACTTCAAATATTACAATGTTTCAGGAAAAGCCTCTGACACATGGGGTCACCAGCACCCAAGCCACCGTACAGTGAGGCATTGTCTCATAGAGGTCTGCAAACACGGGGCTGAAACCGAAGCGAGACATTTTGGTTGCCTTAAAATAAAAGTTCAAGTAGGAACATTAGCAGAGCCACCATTGCTTTAAAAATAAAAAAAGCAAAACCCCCTTTTTCCATTATGTTCACCACTGCAATGGGTGATGACAGACACCACCAGGTCAGTAATCATAAAGGACTTGCCCAAGGTTAGGTGAAGGGCATTGCTGACCCCTCAAAGTCACTCCTCCCTGCACCAGGCAAGGATTTCGCAGCTCTCAGACCTAGACCTGAAGGTTTATTTTCTAACTACAGCCATTTTTTGGTTAAGCACCTCAGCACTTATTAGCCTCAGCAGATTTGATGAGCAACCTGACCTGTAACTCCCTTGCATCTGGCTCAATTTCATCATCCTGAGCACTGTCCCTCCTTCCTCTTTATATCCCATGTTTAGACGTGCTATATTTCAGTTTTTTAACACAAGGAATCTGAGAGCACTGCAACAGATGCCACGTAGGTTTGGCTTTCCTGTTTGAACACCCCATCTCTGGGATCGCAGAGCAACCAGCTCCCAGCAGGCAGAGACCTTCCCTTCCCCTTTCACCCCTCCTCTGCCAGCCACCCTCCAGCTGCACTTTTATCCCATGGAGTGCACAAACCAACCCCTTCCTTGGCTGATCCAGGGCCAGCCCATAGTCATATATCCATAATACACTGTCCAGTCCGGAATATTGTTGGACAGCCAACCCTGTCTGTGATGGGAGGAACAGGACTGGAGTCTCTGTGCATGTTTGGATGCTTTGTTTTAGGCACTAGATGTCAGTGTTTTACCTACACTTATAGAAATTTCCAGTCAGAGTGGAAGGAGGATCACTAGTAAATAAACCTATGCATAAAAATCTAAGTGTCTTTTGTACCAAGGCCCCATCGCAACTGCAACAAACCCACCTTCCCTTCCAGAACTGAACAGTACTTCTCCCCACCCCAAATTTGCTTATGCATGTAAATAGTAGTTTAAAGCAAAGTAGCTGAGCCAAACAAATGCACGACCCCAAAGGTGTCTTAATTCTACTTCAGAGAGTACCTGCCAATATTATCTAGATCTAAAAAAAAAAGCATGTATTTGCTAAGAAATGCTTAACAGATCTAGCCAAATATTTTAATATAAGGAACGTAACATAAATTAAAAGAAAATAATCAAAGAAATGATATTACATTCATTAAAGTTTTGACCTAGAATAACAAAGTCAATATACATATACATTCTGTGAAGAAGTTCCACAATTTTGCCTGAGGCAATATTACCAAGACCTGAAATTGCTTTTAAATTCAGATAAGAATGCGGATTCAAAAAGCCATTAAAAATATTAACTGAAGCTGATATCTTCTAAATGTGAATTGAATTAGAAAAACAAATATTTTCCCTACCCAAATAATCCAAAACATTTAAGCCAAGTATATTGCAGCCCATCATCATCTCAGTACTAGATTAGCTCTACCTTAGCTGGTTTAAAATAGTCCTATTCCTTTTTGTGCACACACGGTCTGTCGGTGCAACCAGCTTTCAAAGAAACTTGTGTGTAAAAAAAGTGGGGAAAGCAGGGGAGGGAAGAAAAAAAAATAATTCATAAGCATCTGTCTCAAAAGGAAGAAAAACACTCTAGCAACACCAAACCCGTGCCATTATCTCAAAAACTAACTACTCCTTACACTTTTTAATTAATGTATCAGCACACCCTGCCTTCCCCTTCTTGGGAGCACATCCCACTTTTGCTCAGCTCAGGTCTCAGCCAAGATTTATAGCAGTTACAGATAGGAGAAGCACTGCATTAGCCCCCTGCTTGGGAGAAAGGAAATGGGAAAGGAAATGTCTTCACTCACCACCTGGAAGCTCAGGCAGGGTTTTGAAGAAGCTGCATGTGAGCTTCTGTGCAGAAAGCAGCAGCAGAACAGAGCCTGTGCCATCATGAGCCATGCAGAGCTCCAAGGTAGGTCTACCAAGACCTTTTCCCTTATGAAGGGCACCCCAAAAAACATCCATGGATGTGTGCCATCTGCTAAGCGTGTTGCCATTAGCCAGCATCAGCAATGGTACCTGGGGGCACAAAATCAAACTGGAATCCAAATATATGGAGCCAGCCTAAGTCCAAAGTTGGAAATTCTTATCAAAAAGAAGCTGGCAGCTACTGATGCTCACCCACCATGAGGTTACTGCTTAATTACACTTTCCTTGCAGAACATCCTGCGTATGGCAGTCTTACACCAGTTCAAGTCCCATCCTCCTGAAATCAAATTTTGCAGTCTTTTAAGACTAGGGGCTGGACTTCAGCCCAAGGCTATTATAAATAATAATAAATTAATATAAATAAATAAATTACCTGTACCATCCCCTGAGACACCAATAACTTCGGAAATTAGCAGATCCCCTGGGCTTCCAGGTGGGTTGCAGTCCTAGCTGACATGTCAGCTTTCTGTTCCTCTCCCCAGTTACTTTTCCTCCCCAACAAAGGGCTGAAGGGGATGGATTTCAGCTCCCTCTTTGACTGGACCAGCACCACAGACCACCAGCACTGAGTATTCAGATGCTGGACAAAATGTAGGACCTATAATGAGCTGCAAACCAACAAAAATACTCCACAAAAAAAAGTGAAGAAAACATGTCAATTTTAAGGGCAGCTTGTGTTATCTTTCATCCATCAGTACGTGTACGTGCTGTTTTGCTTTGCACCTGTTGATCTAACAATGAACAGTGCACCATCCAGTGAATATAACGACAAAATAAATAAGCCCCTTCAGTTTTATTTATTTATTTATTTTAAGGACTCCTATGCATTATGCTGAATATGGAACATCAAGTATGTGGTGCTAGCACTGAGCACAAGGGCCTCAGGGGAAAGGCAGGGGACTACCTTTGCTGCAGAAAGATCAATGTTAATCTTGTTATGTCACTACTCATAAACAAGGAGTTGCAGAGGTCATCCAGACTCCAAGCAAGTACAGAAAACTGGAAAACTTTACTGAAAGAACAGGGATAGCCTCATATTTGAAATTAAATCTCAGGCTAAGCTGCCCTCTAGAAGAATATATCAAGGACCTTTGCACTTCAGAGGTAGCTGGTAATGATACAACCAAATACAATGCTACACTTACGGCTTATTTTTAGATAAAGCCTAGCCAAAAGGAGAAAAAATTAAAGAAAATCCAATTTTCTGGTCTACTTCCTGAAGAATAAAAACTCCCCTATCAGTGACCATCTAATGATCCATCCCATCTCAAGCGCTGAAAGCTCATTAGTGTTCCTCCAGCCTCACGAATCCAGGCCTTGAACCAGTGCGGTATGAACAAGTCAAAGCCAATCTGATCACCCTGCGCGATATTGTATCCCGACACGTGTTGGGGGAGCTTGGGACCTATCACTGACACTTACCCGAGGAGCTTTTCAGAAAGGAAAGCTTATGCTGGGCAGGAAACAAGATACAGAGGCAGAAGAATGGGGAGGAAACAGCAAAACGGTATTTTTTTTTTTCCCTTTTTAACAGAGAGCACTGCTTTTGATTTAAAGAGCTCTTGACACAACGAAATTTCTCCAAAGACGTGGATGATCACCCCAAAAAGCATGCTGTATCGCTGTGTTGGAAGCCCAACGTCCCAGCTCCTGCAGCAGGTGGCTGGAGGTGGCTCCTGGCCGCTTTTGTTCTGCAGCTTTATCAGCGTCTCAAAGAGCTGCTATTAATTCAGGTTTGAAGGAAAGATAATATAAATTAGTGCTTCAACTTTCGTATCGGCTGGAGGCAATAAATCAAACAATCCACCATAAATCAACCTAAAATCGCAGGACAAAGTGTCCATTTGTTTTGGTGAAATCCATTCTCCTCAAACAGTCAAGTCAGCTTACTGGGAGAGAAAGAGAGAGCCAGAAGACAGATAGTGCAGGACTTTAACAATCCACAGGGAGTTTATTTTTAAACCACGTTGGGAACTGCTTGTCAGCACCTAGCTCGTGGCTTGCTACTGCTGCAACTCCCGCCACCAACCAAAAACACAAAAATCCAAGCAGAGTGCTGCTGAAAGCAAGCTGTGACCACATCAAGCTTTCTTTTTAAACCAAAGGACCCAGACCTCCTACGAGTGAGCCATCAGCTGTGCATCTTTGGTTTTGCAGCTACTGCTAGCAGGCAATGCAGAACTGATCTGCAGGTTGCTCGCTTGTCATAAGCTTTTCCTTGTGAGCAGGCTAGCTCAGCCATCCCACCACTTACAGACACTGTTTGCAGAAGCATCTCCTAGTCTGGAGACCACTAAAGTGCAGAAGAAATAGAATTTACTAAGCCCTGCATTGGCAAAAGGTAAAAATCAGCATTGCTCCATGCAACTCAAATTATGCTGGTATAAAAAGATACGCATCAGCCCCAGGATATTAACCTCTCCTTTCAAAGTGTTACTCAAGATTCAGTTCGAGCCTGTGGCAAACAGCAAGTGTTTTTCTTCATGCCTGGTCCCTGGGAAATCACTGATGATTTTGTCATTGATTTCAATGAGAGAACAATTACTGCAAGGCTGCTTAAGCAATGGATTCTCAATCATTTTACATAGGGCCATTAACAGCTGTAATTTCAGCTAACTGCTATGTATTTGCCAGAGTTTTATGCTTATATTTTAACTTTAAAGGTTATCTCCCTTTCTAGCACATTCAACACCATCTCTATTGCAGTACTTCAGACAGGGGCCACTTTCCATGTAGCCAGAGCTAATTAACACTGGATGAGCAGCCATTTTTCCTGCACGATAGCAGAAGAACAATGTGTTGTTACACATTCCTGCTGGAGAAACCCCGCTGACACCACACACACACACGCAGAGGTAGAAGATGTTGAGTCAGGAATAGCTGATGGGGGCTTAAAATAGGGTGGGAAAGGGACTACACGAAAGGCTGAGCTCAAAACCAGTATTCTGAAAACGTCTTCAAAGAGCCAGTGCTCAGATAGTCCTCTGGCTGGAGCCCACTATCTGTGTTCATACTCACCATTGCACTAATTTCAAGACCTTACCTTATTTTGAGTATTTTGGGAACCCATGACAAAGGATTTCTAATGAAGTCTCCAACAGAGGAGATAACCTTAGGAGAACAGCCTTGTTTGCATCGGCCATTGAAGAGTTTCAGCTCTTCAGTTTCAAAACTTGGCTGCAAGGGATCGTGTTTCCAGCCTTACATGCACGCCTCCCTGCAGGATGCGTACACACTCCTACCTCCTTCAGCCTGTTATACAGTTCTCCTTTCACTATCAGGTGCCTGCAAATGCAAGGTTTACCTGAAAATACGCGCACAGATTTCACTCTGAAAAGCTACCTGTGTGTTTTGTACAGCTCATTTGCTCTTGATTTTGGCAACTGTCACACACTGCAGCTTATTCTAAAAACAGAGCCAGATGTGCTCTTTCCTACTAGCTATGCTGGTGTTCATTTCACCTGGAGCACAGCACCTTTTGGGCAACTGCATAACGTAAGGCTAAGACCTACAGACCTTGCTGCAACCTGACCCCAAAGGTAGTAGAGCACCATCACCTGGCCCCATCCCTGCATCACGTTCCCAGGGCTGGCAATGGACACCCTGTGCAAACTCCAGTGATGCACACTCCAGTGCACAACAGAAGTTAACAGTCCACTGAAGTTTACTTTTTCTCTTTTCCTTTTTAATTCACAAGTCTCCTGCATATCTATCACTTCCTCAGATATGACCTGGGTTGGGAGTTACCCCGTGAATGCTCTGCCTGAACACCTTTTGACTTCACATTCGGTCACAAATCGACTGCAAGAGTCTGAGATTTCACTATTGATTGGACTGGGTGAACTGAGAGACCATTGTTTCTTAACTCATCCAATATCAGAGCTTCAAATATTCATGTAATCAGCTACATTTTAAGATTTCTTGGACATAAACAATTCTGCATTTGGGCAAATTTTCAACCATCTGAATGGGACAAAACAAGGATGCAGACACAGAAGTCTTTTTTAGTATTTACAGAAATATCGTACCGTTCCCATTTCTGTATGCCCAAAACAGTCCAGGATCCCAGCCTCTCTAAATATTAAAAACAGTTTCTTATAGCATCATATTATCACCAATCCATTTACTACCAGCTGCCATCCATCAGCTCCAGGAGAGCAGAGGAGGTTCTCATTTCCCATGCCTTAGGCTTTGGTGTTTGCAGGGGACAGATTCAGCATTTTCCAGATTCTCCATCTGGCTCTATCACCCTCACGCTGAGCAACGAGCGTTTCCTCCCACTTGCCACTCAGCCACCACCAGGCACAAGCAGAAAACACATTCTGGGGCCATTTCCACTTGCAGAAACCCCACATGCTTTGACAATATGCTTTATTCTTGGCAGTCTCCCAAACGCTCTGCCACAGGTATGATACACAGGTAAAGTGTTGTAGAAGAATAAGCTGGTGAGTTTTGCCCTTTTTGATGTCCAGGAGTGGATAATCTCCTCAAAGTCCTCCTGGAGCTACACATCAGAGTCCTACAGCCAAGGCAAACGTTTTCTGGTTTCTTGCATGGGCAACCCTGATGTAGTTTTATCAACCGTAGCAGACTATAGTACAAACTACAGTTAATTTTGAAGAAAACAAAATGGATAATTTCATGCCCCGTTAAACTAATAATTTCTTTCTGCATTGGTGGAATCGGGCAATGTTGTTCTCATCCCTGCTCAGCTTTCTACAGCCTCATACCCATTACTGTGGAGCAGTCTTAATTAAATACAAATGTTCTTCTCATCGAAGCACTAAGGAATGTCAAGCCTTGCCTCCTCAGATGCCATAAGGGGCCCACTAAGTTATCTAAACACTTCCACAAAGCATTGCAAGGCACTGCAAATCTCAGTTATGAACAGGCACTCAAGGTGCTCTCATCTGTAGGCTCCCAGCCCCATAAGATGCACCACCAGGATACATCCATAAGGGCAGATAGAGGCTCATCTCCCAACAACAGTGGCATAATGTAATATTTCTGTCAGCCTTAGCATAAGACCTACCTTGTTCCAGGCAAGAAGATGTCTTCTGTTTCACAGTCATACCTTCTGAGCAGGCTGCTGGCTCCGTATCAGCTTGTCCTCCTCAGCTGGAGATGCCTTTACAGCATGGCAGACTTGGTTTAAGAGATAAGGGCCTCGCGTTTCAGCAAGCTCTTCATAGCTTTGAAGCAATATATAAAAGTCTGAAAATCTTAGCATACATTCAAGAAAAAATACTCAGTCACATCCCCCAACCTAAAACTCACACAGGCAAACTTGAATGAACGACCACCTCCTCCTCCTTTTATCCACACACAACCCTTCCCATCAGGTAATGTGCAAACCATTTTCTCCTGCAGCCAGCTCCCAGTCAGGAGTCCTGGCCGTTCCTCCCCTTCTCCTGCCACAGAAGTCTCCTGTCACCTTGTTGCATGGTGCAGCAGTAAGGCCCAGTCAGAGTCACCCAAAGGGCCATGCATCCCTGGGATCTTCACCATCCTCTTGTCTCACCCTGGGGAGCACGGCAGTCCAGGAGACTTAATGGGGCAGCAGATATACATCTGGCAGAGTACGAAAAACGCCAATTGAAAGAGAAGGCAAAAGAAAACACCCTTGACAAAGTTATTCCCTGCAACTACAGACCTGTTTAGTTGCAAGCCTGGCACGTTCAGCATTAAAAGGTTCAGTGGGAAGGCTGTGAGCCCTTCTTGGGGCTTCAAGAAATTCTCCAGTATTTCTCCCAGGGGCTCAGGAGCGCTGTTGCAGAGAGGGCACTTGGTTTTCATAGAATCATAAAACATCCCGAGTTGGAAGGGACCCATGAGGATCATCGAGTCCAACTACTGTCACCAAACAAGTCTACCCAAAAATTCAGACCATGTAACTGAGAGCACAGTCCAAACGCTTCTTAAACACCAACAGCGAAGTCTTAAACTCTTCTTAAACTCTCAGTGAAGAACCTTTGCTCACTCATCACTCGATGTTTTTGTTTAGCTGTATGCTGGACATTTTGTCCGGTAGGATCCTATGGGAAGCTGTGGGTGGGACCGCTGGAGGACAGCCCTGAGGCGGCCACTGCCGCGCGCCCTTCCCGCGCAAATGGCCGCGCCGAGACCTGCCTCAGGCGCCCCGCCATGGCCGCCGCGCTGCCCCTCCGCTTCCCTCACAGGGCTGCCGGGCCCCGGCGGTTCCCTCGATGCCGAAAAAAATGCCCTGCCCGTCTCGATCCCCTGCTCTGCTTCACACCGCGTCTGCCCCGGAGCCCATCGCCTCGGCAAGAGGCGAATTTGCGTCTGAAAAAGTTCTGAATGCCTGCAACGCGGGGCAGCTGCAAGTTATTGAAACCACATAAGTAGCACTCAGCCTCCAGGGCTGGGAGCCAGGAGTGTCCCTCCAGCAGGTAACTGCACCTGGGAAACTTGTCAAGACCTCCAGGGACGTGCCAATGAAAATGTAGGGGTCTCAGTCCCAGGAAAACTGACTTCTCCAAGCCTTACCTTCTTACATGCTTCTTGTATCATTAGTAAATGCATACATATATACTTGGGTACCTCATCATATTATTTTTTTTTTTCTTCTGTCACTGGCCATTGAACTAGCTTCTCTGGTGCTGCAACACATCAGGGATAAGCCACCTTCATCTCCTCTCCACACCCTGGCACTACCCTGCACAGCTTCAGTTCTCCTTGATAGAAAGCTTTCCTTTGTCCTTCCAGGTTGAATTTCCCTCCCTCCAGGAAGATATTTGTGTGGGCTTCTATGACTCATCTCACTAACCAGAATTTCCCATCTGAATCCCGAAAGTCAAATTGAAAATTTAACACCCGCTTCCTGCTCCCAGAGTCAATGTGCCCATGGAAAAACCTCACAGGAGCTGGGCCTGCTTGTAGCACGGTCATGAAATGCTCTGGGAAGAGCTTCCAGAAGCAGAGAAAACAACTGGGAATATAATTCTCCTTCGGGAGCTTCTCCCCCCATCCAAAGTAGATAACCTATCTTGTCAACGTCTGAGGACAAACGTTTTTCCCTCCAAGAGTGTGGACATTCATTGCCAGTAACAAATATATGGACCTGCTGGCAGGCAACCATATAAATGACTGTTATAGCAGCATCCCATACATCCCTTGTAATAGAGGCTCTCAAAAAGGCTTTGTTTTTTACATCATTTCAGACCATCTGACATAAGATTCATTCCTGCTGCTATTTTTAGTAAACTAATCTGTGTTTGGAGGCAATTTTTCCCCTCGGATATTTCTGGGTGTTTGAGAAGTGACACAGCCTCCACAAGCTAATCATTTGTCATCCTTCACTAGAGAAGGTCACTTATGACCATTTTAGCACCTCCCAGTACTTAACTGTCATGAAGAAGTGATTGTTCTCATTGAAGTTCAGCAAATAAGTTGGCATTAAGTTTCCAAGACCAATTACTCCAGACTATTGGTTTCATACTAGGTCACAGGAAAGCAACAGCTCCTGGTTGGACTTTGGAGCGTGCTGAGGTGCCAAGGCACAGAATGAGATTGAAGGAAACCAGGCTCTTCTGGTTTCCATGGCCAACAGAGCCATCCATTTCATCCGCTAAGGTCTGTGTCACACCACTGAGATTCACACCCTGAAGTATTTTCTGCTTTATCTAAGTGCCACGTTTGATGAAAGCAGATATCAGGGATTCAGCCTACAGGAATTCAGCAGTGCAGAGCTTCTAACAGTGAAACAAAGCACGGCTGAGTTGGGTCCATGCTTATCCTCTTGTCCAGAGCACCAGGAAGGTTGCTGAAGATGTTTCCCCTGGCTTCTGCAAATGCATATCCCTCAGTCGCACAGCTTCTCTGTTGGGTTATTCTGTGGCACTGACTCCCAGGAGAATAAGGGCTACTCCAGACAGCAAGTCTCATGGTGGCCAACCGAGCTCAATCACACAAGACGGTAGTGGAAAGTACACTGAAGTATTTGTAGAACAAGGTTTTGAGCCCGTTCCTGGTCTGAACAAACTTTATGTTGGAGCCAGGAATTTCAGAGCAACTTTGAGACCTACCGGGTTCTGGAGAGACAGAATCCAAAGGGAGATTATAAAAATATTTGTAACAAAAATTTGGTACACAAAATGTATGCCAGCCAAGGTGGGTGCAAATGGGTGTGGATCCGCTTCATGCCCATGGTCAGGGAACACAGGAGACAGCAAATTCTGGTCTGCTGTATCAGTGTAGCTTAGCAGCCAGAGCACTGGCATCCGATTTTAAACCTCAGTCATTTAAAACTCAGCAAAACTCATACTGCTGTACTTCAGCCAGCCATGGTAAGTGGAAAAAGCTCCTAAATTATAGCTCAGGTGCCTCAGAATGATGACACAGCCCATCCCGATTTAAAGCCCTGGAGTGAGGAAACAGCTTACCTGAAAGGTTTGATGTCCTCGCAGTGCTCAGACAGTTGTAATTAGGGTCTCCATCCTATTTATCCTCCTAGTTTGTCTAGCGATTGAAAGAAATACTTAGTCTGTTTTTGAGCATTATTTCATGTGGCGCAAGAGAAATTGGTTCTGTAACTGTAAGAAGATTACTACTTACCAAGGACCTTGTGTAAAACCTCCGTGGCACTTGCTATTATCCCTAAGAGATGTTCATTTTACTTGTTATCCTGCATCCAAAATGCGGATCATTTTAAACATCCATGTTTAACTCGCGTACATAATTTTTCAGGATTTTAATAGGATTTCTCCTCCTCTGCGAAGCACCATGTAATGTGATATTTTCCCCAGAATGGGCTGTGAAATGTGTCTACCTTATCAGCAATTTGTGTAGAACTTACTTCTTGGATTGTTTGACTCGCTGCATGCCTCCTTCCTGCATTCATTCTGTTGGATTTGTGTTGGAAAACACAGAATTCATCCTTTTTTCTTTTTTTTTTTAACAGCAGTTGCAGTCTCAGAAGTGGTACATGGCATTTTAATGTGCGTGTAGATTAAAGCTGGAGCTTAAGGAAAGACACGATGTCTGTATTTCTGCTGGAGTGTTCTTGCTGCACTGTACACACAAGCACACAGCTATGATATCCTGATGGCTAGAAACCCCACATACACCTTGAGATCCCTGAACCAGAGGGTAAAAAGGACCCTGCTCCAGGAGTTTAGGATCAAAGCAAAGAATAAGGCCTCTTTGTTAGCCTAGACCAGCCAGTTCAAACAGGACCGTGTTGGTACCTGTTACCAGGAGCAATGCCAGAGCAGCAGCGACCTATAAATAGGAGATTTCCCCCACCCAGAACATCCCCAATATGTAAAATACCAGGTTATTCACGGATTTGAGGCTTGTTCTTCTGAAAGAGCAACCTCTAGGAAAAAAAAAAAAAAAGCGTCTTCTGATGATTGCCCCAGACTATAATTTAGTCTTGTATCTGCAAGTTTCAGGTTTTGTTCAAGTACATAATGGTTCAGTGGAATGCTTCCCAGCAGTCCCCCAATGCACACTCCTTAATAACAGAGAGATCATTTATTGGAGAGAATGAGCATATTCTTGCATAAGCCTCTTTTGTATGAGAAGTTTCAAGGATATGAAAGCAGCAATTATCCTCACCTTGGTTAATACAATTAAGAAATTCTGAAGTACCAAGAAAACTCCGGTGCAATTAGACTTGGAAAATTGTCTAACTATGAATTGTCATTTGCCAGTGAGCTATAGTTAGGTCAAATTAAACCTGAGATGCAGGGAATGATCTGAAAGCAGTCAAAGGCAGTGGGGTAGGATTTCCACTGCAGTTTGTCCAGGAGCAGGATCCAAACCCACTGCCAGCTACCAACATGAGTTACAGGCACTCAGGAGTATTAAGGGCATGAATCACATTCTTTTTTGCAAATTTAGGCAGAAACAATACATTTTTAGTGGTAAGCATGGAAGCAATTCTACTCCCAGTCCAAAGGAAAATTGTCCAAGGTAACAGGAAAAATGCTGCTTAACTTAAATCTTTCATGCTGACTCCAGCTTTAGTGAAAGAGGTAGGTTAGTCCTTACAACAGGATCACAATTTGAACAAATTGACTGTGATATCAGGCAGAAAAAGCTCTTGCAGGATTACTGTAGCTTAAGTATCATCATTGAGAAACAAAGCAGTCTTTGGATAAGCTCTGCGCTGAATTTAAGGCAGTAGAAGGCACAGACGTGGACTGCAGAGGAGCACAGGCAGGAGCAGGCATCCAGAACACAGGATCCATGAGAAGAAGGTGGAAGATGCGATCTGAAGAAAAGGAGACGATATAAAAAAATCCTTACATAACTGTTGTTGAGAAGAAGGGAATTACTTCAAGGTGCTTGCAGGTGGTTAGAAGTATGAGAAGCTTAAACTTACATTAGGAAACATATGTCTAATGAGGAGAAGGAGGAGGCATGGGGTGGCTGGGGATGGTGAGCAGCCTTCATCAGACCTTCTTCTGGGAGATGTGGCTGATTTTGCCTCAGCAGAGAGGGAGGGGGTGACCCTGGCGAGGCTGTGATTTCAGCGTCCTTGATCCCCAAAACACGGGGATAAAACACATCAAGCTTCAAGCCCTTTGAAAGAGGATTGGTATCCACTGTGTAAAACAAGCAGTATTTCCAATTAATTTTGAAAGACAATTAAGTGAAAAATAGGATGAGTCCTGTCTTCCTATTGGCTTAGTTATACTTGATTACATTTGCCGTGATATGCATGTAATTTCAGATCTCACCAGGCAGGGTAATGAATGCAAAGCTCGCTCTGCAGCCTGCTGACGCACAGCCCTGCCACTGGCAGAGCTCAGCAAGGGGATGTCCTGAGAGCCACGTGAAAGCTGTCCTTCCACCCTTTGCAAAGTTTCCTGCCTGCATGACTTGATCTGATGCTAATCAGAAGTGCTTTTTCAATGGAAACGTCTTTTTGTGCTTGGAGAACTGGGTAACACTGAACGCGTGGGGATACCACCAGCCCTTGGGATCCATCCAGCTCTCACGCTGAGAGCAGTTTACCCTCTGCTCATTCCCCCAGCCTCCCTGTTATCTTGGTGATAACATAACTTGTGAAGAACATTACATTATCGTTAGCAAGGGAGACCCAGGAGATCTGAACGTTTGTCCTGCATAATCTCCCTCCTTATTAACAGCAGACTTAGGCAGGCATCAGTGATTCACCTATAGTTAAATGGGTAAATGCTTTAATTTACAACAAGGGATTTATCTGGAAAGGAAGGAAAATAATTTCACGTCTCATTGTTTTTCCATGATCCCATTACACCAGGGAACGAGGCTTCCTTTATATCACTCAAATGTGAAATAGGAGCTGAGGAGCAGAGGAGGGATTGCTCTCGAGCCCCTGCTTACACAAGGATGGAGAGTCTGGCCCAGGCTTAGTTTCAGTGCTAAATACTTTCTTCCATCCCCCCAGCTACAGGCTCGTAAGCAGCTCTGTCCTCTGAGGAAGCCAGCCAGACACACCAGCTCCAGACTGATGCACAGGCAGTGCCAACAAGAGGAAACGGTAATGATAAAACCACCAAGTATGAAAGCTCTAGCTGCATACTCACAAACCAGAATCACAGTGTCACAAAGAAGGTGGACAGAAGGGGTAAAAAAAAATAAATAATAATAATAGGTGAGACATGCTGGGCTATGCACGGAGTTGCTGGGGAGTCACTGCAGCCAAGAAACCTGCGGTACCAAAGCAAGACAAGGACATCTGCAAGCACCTTCTTGCTCCTGCACCACCAGCGGTGAGTGCTCTTGGTGTATCCAGAGGGGCCACCTCCATGAACAAGTTCAACACGATGCAAGTTACAGGAAGACTGAGACTATCAGCCACTCCACACCAAGTCAGAGAAGATGCCCAGAGGCACAGCAGTGTATCTGGGTGTCATTAACAGCGAGAGAAGAGTTCAGATGGAAGGGGCCTACAAAGATCATCAAGTTAAAGGCTTTAGGGTGAGGCTTGAGATAAGCATGCCCCACTGAGGTCTGTTTGTTTTTTCTCTACAGTGCCAGAATAGGCAAGCGGTTAGAAGCAGAAGGATCCAAGCCTTTGATACGTCTTAAGCATGAAGAAATGCACTCACACCTGAACGAAGCAAGGGCCTGGAGGGGGCACAGCCGTCCACGGGCCAAGGGGAGCCGAGCAGTGCAGGAGAGAAAGGCAAGGCAGTGGAGTAGCCCCAGGACTACCCACTCTGAGCATCAAAGGCTCGCTGAAGAGCAGAGGCGTGAGAGCTTTTTACAGGAGAGGTTGTCGAGATCTTCCTATAGAAGGCAATCAACACAAAGAGGTTTTGAGCGTTATTTTTCCTCCTGTACAGTTATACAGTTTGCTCCTCGAGGTGAGGAGCCTGTTCCACAAGCAGCAAGATTCCTCAAGTCTCCGTTACTAAGTTGTTGTGTGTTGCTGAACTTCATGGAAGCTAAAGAAAGTGAAATCACCTTGGGAGCCTCTGTGGGGAGTGCTGCTTCGTTCAAACTGTTGTCATACGGCCTGGAGAAACCATAGATTTGACAAAAATCAGCCAACAGGTTGCAGCCTTCCTAAGAAATGACAGTGTGGCTGCATAAGGACACAAAACAACTTCTTTATTTACAAAAGTCCTAGCAGCAGGTGTTGCCCAAACACTGTAGCTCAATGGACAACCGCTCCTTTGTGGTAGCTGGAGCACTGTACGTTGACACAACACCATTGTGTGCATCCGTCAGCAGAAAATGTAGCACCTAAAATCTATTTTAAGAGATGAAAAAAAAAAAATCCCAAAGGCACCAAGCAGTTTGACACTTAAGTTATCTCTGTAAAACGAACGAGGCTGCAACCTTAAAATAGTTCATGGGCACTTGGCAAGATTTTTCCACTGCACCCAGATACACATCTCCTCGACAAGCGTGCTGCTGTCAGCAGAGCCCCACTTGGTTACACAGCACCCTGAGTGCTGAGGCTGATTTGTAGCTTTTATTTTTCCTTTCCTGTCTTCATTCGTGTATTTCTGCTGCTCTCATAGTCCCCAGAGCAAGTCTCAGCACTCGGGGGCCTCTCCGATGAGAGCACTGGTGGCCTTTGAGCATCTGAGGGCACCACCATCAGCACGTCGATCTGTAGGAGTAAAGAAATTTTAAAAATAAATAAAAATAACAATCACAGCCACCACCCACCTCCACCCTCATCCACACAGGCATTAGAAATGACTAAGAACAATCCGACTGCCCTTTCCAGTTTCAATGAAGAGGTTTTAGTCTTCAGTGTGGGCACCCTGCAGACCCAGTACCGGGTTCTTTTGGGTGCCAGAGCCCTTTCCATGATGAATCACCGTTTCCTGATTCAGCAGCAGCTGGGCTTTCTGCCAAAGGGATTACGAACGAGGAGGTGACACGGCTCACCTTTTAATTACCCTACTTCCCTGGGACGATTTGAGCCAGCCCACCTTCTGAAGCCAGCGTCCTCCTGAAAGGCACAGGACAGGGGAGCAGCCGCAGCTCTTGCTCACCATCTCCTTCAACCAAGGCCGTTCATCGGGCAGCCTCTGAAATTGTTCCTAAACCAAGACCTCATGCTGAGGGTAACGTGCAGCACCCTTACACAACGTCACCTTCTGACAAACACTGGGAAAGTCCCACAAAACTCCACAGCCCTCTTGAAGAGCTGCATGATGAGGCGAGGCACGGGCTGGAGCCCCTTTCCACAGCACTGGCCTCGTTTTCTGCTCAGCTCCGTTCACCCCAAACCCCCCAGGGATACTCCAAATTCAATTATATGGGCCATTTCCATTCCAGCGGAGGAAGACTTAGAGCAGCAAACCACCTGGATGTCTTTTGGAATTTGTATTTTATCGCAGCATGCATGGAGAAGGCAACTTTGATGTTCATTTTGAACCCACCCTTGCAGCTGCTGAGGCAGCTAAGGTTTTCCTGAGGACTTTCTGTGAAATTTCAGAGTTGAGGGATGCTGCCATGATACCGCAGGTTGCCACTGAAAGCTGAACTGTCCCACCAGACCCAGCATGGAGCTGCAGCTGTGCCCCATTTCTGGTTCAATCCAGCACCAGACTCCAACCCCATGGCCCCACAGGCACATCCAAATGAATGCACCAACCCTTGCCTACAACATTTATGAGCTATGACAGTGGTTTTGGGATAAAACCAGCATTTATTTTCTTCAAAAGACTGTTATCAGTCTTCCCCTCCCCACCTTCTATTCCCAGTCCTCTATCATTTCCACATTTTACCCGTCAGACCCAGGGGACATCATTTAACCTGCCAGGAGCCAACAGCTTCAGCCAGGCTCTTGGGTTTTATTTGTGATCAGACCGGGCTGGAAAAGGTAGTGATGAGCAGACTAAAACTTGTGTCTGGTTCACCAGCTGAAGCCAATTTCAGAAGTTTCTCCAACCTGAATAAAGGGTCAGAGGAGAAACCTGACAAGCTCCTACCTCATGTACAGGGGGACACTTCTTCCTACTTATCTGTGCAAAGCACAGGAAGGGCTGATAGACCTAAAATAGAAACCCAAGTCAATGAGGAAACCCCCATGGATGCGTAATGGCACGATGGCTGGGTAGGCAGGTGGCCTAGTTACGCTCCTCGCTGCTATTAATTTCATTCTGAGTGCAACGGGGCCCTCCCTTTCCACATGAAAGACAGAAGTCAGCATCACAAGCCATGCAAAACCACAGCCGCTCTTGTTTTTCTCACAGGGGTGCCCTAGGAGCAGTGGCATTGCTCAGCTGGACCCAGGCCCCCTCTGCCACGCAGCGGGACTCTTTCCATGAAGCGCTAGTGCAGCTCAAGCCTTCACACCCTGGTTGTTGTGCTGGGGCTCCATCGAGGTGCTCTGGAGCAGGACCACAGCCTGCCCTGCTTTTTTTTTTTTTTAGGGACATAAGCAATACTGGCTCTCTTGGGCAGCTGAAGGCAGTAACTACTGCTCCTGAGCCCCACCAGCCCTTCAACCCAGCATGTCCAGGAGGAGACCCCAGCAGTGGGAGCCTAAGCAGGACAGGACTGAAGTCCTGGGCTCCCCTGAAACACTTGAGCAACATGAATTAACTGTAATTTGCAAGCCTTTAGAGCTCCACACAAGACAGGTCTTTAAAAAGCACCTGAGGCTGTTTTGAACAGTCCCATTGACTTTCAAGAGCAATTTCTACTGCTGCACGCCTTAGGTGCAGAGAAATAAAGCAACACAGGTGGGACGGGAGCCCGCAGCTCAGCCTCCTGGTTTCTGCTCGCCATTACTTTAAGCTCAGCAGATGGATCTTGCGGGGCCCCATGCAAAGTTCCTTTATCTGTGCTGCACCTCGGAGCACGGCCTCCGTCTGGTGAGCCCTGCACTGCAGCATTGCTCCCTGCAAAGACTCAGAAAGAAACTCAGCTGCCGCCCTTTCACCTCGGTTCCAAAACGTGCTGAGTTTGCAGGAGTTTGGTGTAAAAATGGTCATAGTTCAACTCAGGCTACAGCTACGGGGGTGATACTGCAGCCCTTGTTTGGGACAAAATGCCAGTCTGCATCTCGAGACTTGATCTTCAGGCACACTGAGCCTTGGATGTGAGACAGACCATTTGCACTTGCATACTTATTAAAAATAAACAAATAAGTTACTCGTGTGCCTTTTTCTACAGAAAAAATGGGCGGAGTGCAGGTTTCCACAGTGCAGCCCGGAGTGATTTCAGTGCTTTGTAGCACTGACTAAAAGAGAAAAAGCTACCGGATGCAATAAGCAGGACTTTCTATCTTATCCTTTTCACTCCAACCCCATTCTGTTGTTGCCAAAAATCCTCCTGGCCCCTCCCTGTCCATCAGCTTCTGCCTTCCCTGTCCCATTTGCAAAGGAAATGCTGAGTGCTCCAGCTGGGCAGGGGAAATGGGGTTTCCCAGTGCCACACACTGCAGAGAAATGCACAGTTTGTCCCCTGTGTCACAGCCAGGTGGAAGGGCTCCCCAGAGGGCCCAAACCCTACCTCTGGGCTCGGCCAAGGCTCAGGGATGTAAGGCCAAGAGCCGTGCCCGTATGGCTGCTATAGGTGCCACGGGAGGGGAGGAAGCCGCGGCGTGCTCCCAGCACATGCAGCAGTGGCTGTGCAGCACAAGATGTCGTTGCTGTGCCACTTTTGTCCCTCCTGCTCAACACCTCGCAGGGAAACTCGGAGCCTTTCCCGTACAAACCCACGTGCTGGTGCTAGACAGAGGCTGGGGCTGGCTGCAAAGCCAGCCTTCAAGAGAGGGATCACCCAGCTCCACTGTTTGCTCTCCCTGCTCAGCCCAGCGCAGGATGCTGTAGGGTGGGTGCCTGTGTTTGCGCAGTGCCCACGGAGAGGGGTCAGGGACTGCACTTCATTACAGCACAGACAGCATGCCCCGAGAGCTGCCAGCCAGCTTCTGCTCAGCTTGGGAAGTCTGGAAGGCAAAGAAGAGGTGCCCACAAGGGTTGGCAGCTGGCTTCAGCTCAGAGGAGAGAAAACAGGGTTGCTACATAGGCTTCTGCAGAGCTTATGGTCTCCTGTAGCTGCCCTATGACCTTTCATGTCCTACCTCTGGATAAAATCTCATTTTTTTCAGTATCATAAATATAATCCATGTAAGTGGTATTTGGCAGTGCTCAACACGAGGTTTTTCTGGGATGAAATGCCCTGTGGTGTAAATTCAGACAGCACTAAAAAAACCACACAGGTCCCCTGAATCCCTGGCAGCCACCATCCTCTCAAAACCCGACCGCCTGGGGGGGATTTTACCCATTTCAGAGCAAAACCCACACAGCCGAAACCACTGCAGATCTGACAGTATTTGGGATATCTATTAGTCATATTGATGTTTTTCCCTCTGTAATATTCATACCAGAATTTCTTTGTAAGAGCCACCTGGCAGATGGTATTAGTTACTGTTAGAAGAATTTGTACAGCAGCTAGGCTAAAGCCCAGCAATAATTATTCCATAAAATGAGTTTCAACCACAGAAAAACCTCTTTCCTCCCAGGAAGTCACCAGCTTTAACTCAGGTCAGGGAAGTTTTTCTGCATGGATATAATCCAGAGATTGTAACTCCAGCACAAGGGCTGACTGCAAGATTGCACTGGACTTCTACTAAATTCACATCAAGAGGTTTTAACAAGCTATGTATTCATTTATTTTAACGCTTGAGTGGACTTCTGGGATGTCTCATACAGATCCTTCCCCAGGGACTTTCAGGGCAGAGAACTCCCTAAGGACCAGCACGAGGTTTGGTTGATCTTCACGTGCTACATTAAAAAAATACATCCAGATATATTCAGGATTTTCCTTCAGCTGTTTCAGGCACCTTTTAGCGAGCTCCCCTTCCAAACCTTCAGTGGTGCTGCAGCTCACTCACCTGTAAATCTTGTTTACACCTGGTGAATTCAGCACTGCTCAACTTTATCCCATTCACTTGTTTTCTGGGTTCCCAGCTCCCTTTACGCAGCAGGAGAAAGCTCCTTACCCTTCCTGCTCCTCTGAATCCCTTCTCAAAGGAAATAAGCATCAATTTGGTATCCTTTATTTATTATTATTATTATTTTTTTTTTTTTTACGGCACACCAAAATCCTAGAGACACTTCACATCCTCGGTCCCCCTTGGGCAACTGGCATGAAATAAAACCGATCGTAATCGCATCCGTGGCCCAGCGCAACGAGACAGACAGAGCCCCTTGCAGGTTCAGCGTTGCACTGCTGCCAACAGCAGCCATCTCGGAAAGCTCGTTGGAAATAAATGAGATTCCCTGGCTTGCTCTGCTGGGAGCAAGAAGTTTGAGACACGGAGCAGCCTCTGCAAAGCCACCCGAGGCTGCCTGGTTAAATTCAGGGGGCTGCGTGCCCGTTCCCGAGGTGCTTTCTGCAAACCTCACGCCGAAACGTGAAGTCACCCCCGTGTGTGTGCTGCCATCCCCAGATCAGAGGAGAGCACGTCGTAAATGCTGCCAGTGCCTATTAAGGGGTTTCGCTTTACTGAACCTGGCAAACACAAATAAGCATTTGAGAGCTGAACTAGCTCAGAGAGCTTTAGCCTTTGGATTACTTACTAATGAACTCCCCCTAGTCAAGCCATTTAATTTCATTAAATTGCCAAGACAGTTCCAGTTAAAGGCTCGGGTCAAGCGACATACTGCTGTTTTTTCAAAGCGACCTCATCAGGAAAAAGCGTATTCCTCTGTTTAAATAGATACAATTTTATAAACACCTGCATCGAGCAGTAGCCTGCACAGGCTATTTTCCCTCTGCACATCACTGGAAAACCCAGCGGGAATCACCTAGAGGCAGGAGCAAGCATTGTACCTTTATTTTTTTTTAAATTTCTGCTCCTCAGGCCAGAAACTCCGCTCAGACCCTGCCTACTCAGCAATGCTCTCCCATCTCCAGTTATTGCTCACATTTTCCTCCACTCATTCCACCTGCATGGACTTCAGCCCCAGAACCAGGATATGGTAACGGGGATCTGCACCCTGGTTCAAGGAGAGACACTCAACCCTTTGGCTCATTTCAGGACCCTTGAGCATTCAGAGGGTTTGGGCTTTTTGTCGTGTCTCCCAGGGGAGAAGGACCTTTCTTTGGGGTCCTGCCAGAGCCCTTTCTCACTGATCTCACAGGTTTTGGCCTCAGCCCACAATAACCTGCACGGTCAGCAATCCTTTGGCAAGCAAGCAGCAGGGCTGCCAGCCGAGGACAACCGAGGGGAATGAAATTTAATTTCCAGAAGGGATGGCTGTCAGCATCATGTCCCACCCAGCTGCATCCCAAGAGGGATGCACAACGCCCCGGCTCCAGGCACGATGCTACCGCAGCGCTGCCCTGCCTAGACTAAGCACACACAGCATCAACTCCACTTAACAATGCTGATTTCTCTCTTTTTTTTTTTAACCTCCAGTTTCAGGATCTTTCCCTTAAAACAGAGTCAGCCTGGCTGTTCCAGCCCTCAGTGAGCTGCAGAAGAGTTTCACTGCCTGGTCAGGTGCTTCTGGGTCCCCTGGGGAGGAAGGACCTGGGCAGCAGCAGGGAAATAAACCCCCTTCGTCCCACCCTTGGCCACTCAGGGCTTGCTGCCCATATGGTCAGGGATTGCCCTCTGTAAATGAGTGCAGTGAGCAGAAAATTAGGGTTGAGACTGGTGTAACACCATGCATGCATACACACAGCAATGAGATGTTTGTCCCAGCACAGTAAAGGAAACCCTAAAAGACAAGGCTTAATAAAAGAAGGAAAGGACCTCACTGGGTCCTGTAAATCCCATACAGTTCCCACCACAACATGAAACAATTACCCAGCAAAGCCAACATCAGCCAGACCCACCCACCCACCCTACTTCAGCAGGCTTCAAGCCCCTTTCCATCAACAGTTTTGGCCCAGGAGGCTGCTAGACACCCACGTTCATATGGTGCTTTAAGACACTGGTGTTGAAAGGTAACCTTAAAAAAAAAAGTTTTAAAGTTTTAAGATGACAAAACAAACATCTAAATTCATGGTAGACATTTCTATTAGCAGGGACAGGGCTTGAATTTAGGTTCAGAAACAGGACAACATCACCTTCAAATAACTGTTTCCAGATGTTAATCTTGCTCTTTCCAGATGTTAATGTTGCATACAGAGCCATGCACTGTAGAAATACAGAGGGAAAAAAAAGGGCAGTCAGGAATAAATTGCAGCACGCTAGAGTGTGCCTTCCTCAAAGATATGCTCTGGTTCAGCCACAAGTTATTCAACTGAAGCTTTGCATCCTGTGCTGTGCAAGGAGTGCAACGAGCTGAGCGTGGTGCTCCCTTCACCCTGGCAATCCCCAGGCTCCCTGCAGCCTCCCACTGCTGTGGGACCGCTGTCAGCAGTGGCAGAAGTCCTGAACACCCCCTGTCAAGGTTCTCAGATGTGGATCTCTCCCTTGCAATTACAAAAGTGGTGCAAAGAACGGAAATAAAAGTCAAAAAGTCAAACAACAACAACCAAACAACCCTCATGGCTGTTGCAGTCTCCTCTTGGAAGTGAAAAATCAATAGCTGGCTTTTAAAAAAATGATTAAAGGTGAAATACAGAAACTGCTTCTGTGGTGTCCAGCCTCCAGCCCCAGCACAGGGATGCTTGTTCCTGTGGAGGTGTCACCACCAATTTTGGTAAAACCACTTGAAAAGCATGGCTTTGTACAAGGAGGCAATGTGAGTCTCAGCACAGAAAATGGCTTGGACTGATCGTGAGTTCAATCCTTATTGTAAAAGTTTGCTTGGGATGGAATTACCTTTGAGGTAGCTCTGTTACTTCCTTATTTACAGCTTTCAAATATTCACAGAAAGCTTCTCCTGGGTCAGTGTGTGATGTCTGAATAACACCACTCTGTACACACCCTCTGCGTGAAAAAATGAGTGGAGCTCTTGCATCAGTCACACTCATCCTCGGTCTGGTAAATTTGAACAGGGAGGAGCTTGGAGACTGCTGACAGAAGTTATTTGGACACAGAGAGATTTCCATACGGAGACACCGGTCAGATCACCTTCAGTACAGTTGGAGAAGAACTTCATACCTTGAGAGCCACATGGGAATGACCAACACAGTGCATCTTGGCCCACTGCTGGAAGCTCCTTGCCCAATTTCATGTCCTCTGCATTAGCATCCACTATTTCTTAAATACCCAGGAAAGGAAAAGCAGGGCTTTGCCACTCCATTTTAACAGAGCCAGTTAAAGTCTAGCAGGGGTAAGCAGATCTTCCCTTAGCACAACCCTACAGAGCCAGCAACTCCTGTCAGTGAACTATGCGAAGTCCCCAGTCCATTGTTCACCAATCCGGGACGGGATTTAGTTCATTAAAAATAGTTAATGGAATGTTAATGGCACTTAATTGTATGCATTGTGCTGGTTTTGCAGCGATTTTTTTTCCCCTTGATTCACAAAGATGGGATTAAGTGCTAATGTATTGCAGGCTGCTGAAATGTATAACCTGCGGTCATGATTTTAAACACATGTAAAGGTGCTAATTGCATTCAGTTGACACAACTGTAGATGGGAAGATCATTTTTCGCACCTTATCAGCACTGGTGAGGCGCTAACTGCATTCAGAAGACACCACTGCTGTTACAAAGGTAATTTCTTGCACTTCATCAGAGCTTAACACATGCTTAGCAATGCGGCTAGCCAAAAATATCATACCATCGGAGTTAATGAGGTGCTTGCACATTCCTAACGAATGGGAATTGTAAGAAAAAAAAATCACTTTTTTTTTTTTTTTTTTAAATAAAGAGTAACAAATTCCTGCAGATGCCACGTTTTTGGAGTTGGTGGTTGCCTACCTTGGTGTGATTTCTGAGCATGCTGCTAATGCCTTCTGGTGGATGGATGCCAACGCCAATCAGGTGCAACTCTCCTTCTGCGAACTGTGGAGTCCTGCAGCCCAGCAGAGCAGGTGAAATGGTCGCTCCCCAACTTCTGAGCCTGAAAAGAAACTCTTGTTAACAAACTCTTGTTAATCCCTTAAGTCTGGGCTGTCCATGCAGCGTGTTTTACCAAGCCAGCCCATCCTGGGCACTAGACCCAGCGGAGCTCTGATCTTTGCACCTTGAAGAAGGACAACACACACACACCTTTACGGCCTCACCTCACCATACCAAGGAGGTTTCTGTGGTGCCCAGTATTGCCTTCATGGCAATAGCCCACTCCATATCATCTCTTGTTTTACTCTACCATCTCTAGCACCTCTCTTTGAAATGCTGCTGGTAAAAAAAGATGAAACTTGATTTTCCAGGTAGCCAAAGGTTGTTTTGAGATCCCAGCTCATCATTTTATGCAAATTCAACTTATTTTACTATGGAATGAAACCCATTAATTGTTCTCCTCCCCTTTGAAGATGTCCCTTGACTATACTCTGAATCTGCCCATGGTCTTCGACTGAAACCTTCCTGTTCCCAAGGTGCTGAGGCCATTTGGCTGCGGCTTGGTGTGCAGCTCATTTCCCAGCCCCATGGGGAGGGCTGATCCGAGGCAAAAACCTCCTATGGAGAGGAATCTCTTTCTGCTTTAAATGAAGAAGCCTATGATGAACCAGTATCTTATACTGAGAATAAATAAAACTGGCTGGTGGGAGAGCTTCCTAGGGTTCCTCTGGCACAGGGTGACCAGGGACCTCCTGCTTCCCTCCCTCCAAGCTTCGACAGGGCAGGTAGTCAGCTTCTGTTACTTGCTTCATTCCCCAAATTACAACGCTGGCTTACATATAAACGCAAGCAGCAAGAAATGATACTTTAGCCTTCACGGCCACACATCACATGCTATCAGACTCAATGCAGGACAAACTTGTGCTTGCAGGAGCTCAGAGGGTGCACCACCAGCCATGCTAGCAGAGGACAGCACACTGCACAGCACAAGCACACCCACACAGGGGGTGCTGAGGGGGTGCAATGGTTGCACGTGTCCTCGGATGACTCTCCTCTACCTATAAGACAGAGAATTTTTGGCAGTGCTGCTGAGCAGCACCCACCTAGCCAAAGCAGGGTCTGATGGCCAGCAGTCAGGGCAGTGAGCAGCAGAGACCTGCCTACAGCAGGGTCACTAGCTTTGAGAGAAAGGATCTAAAAGCAAAAATAAATAAAAACGATAAAAAAACAATGTGTCAGCTATCCTGAAAATACCCACTTTGTGTGCTTGCCTTGAGTGACGTGCTGGCACGATGGTAACGAAAAGCAGAAATTCCAACTAATAGAAACATGAATATTCCCCCACATTACCTCCAAAAATCCCTTAGCAAACAAAGCTAATCTGAAGACACAAAGGTAGATTTGCAAAGCAAATTTACCCCGACAATGCACACAAGCCACTCCCGGGGAGGGCAACGTGAGCAAGCGGGGCGAGCACTCACCCTGAGCGGCTGACACCCAGCTCCCCAGTGCTGAGCCTGGGTAAAAGTCACAGCCTCCAGCCACAGCCAGGGTCTTTTTATTTTGCCTCGTAAGGCTTCCTCAAGCTCTCCTTACAGTCAGGCAGTATGTATCCTGATCTCTCTCTCTCTCTATTTTTTTTTTTTTTTTTTTTTAATAAATAGCTTTTCTTTGCAGCCTGGTAGCTCCAGAGCTGCATTTTTTTTTTCCATCCACCTGATGAAAGGTTCCTTTAAACGCGCCCCGTCTGATGAAAGGTTGTCTTGGAAAGCGGCTGGGGCTAAACAAAGCCAGGCAGATTAATCCCAAGGCTCTGGGTGTAACATGTCCCATGCAATTACCTCCCAGGGCAGCAGCCTGTCTAACCAGCTGGTTTGGTGGCTGGAGGACCCTCACCATCACACCAGATCCCAGGGAACCTTTCTGCTGCTCTCCCGAGTGTCCCCGCACACCCTGAGCCCTTACAGCTGGCAATAATCAGGGTACCCTTTCTGCACATCCCTCTTTGCTTCTGAAGACACCGCATTTAGAGAGGTCCGAGCATGGCCACGCATCGGTCAACACGTTTTTGGTTGCACAGTGCGTTCAGCAGATAAAAGGGATTTGCTCTGTAGCATAAATTAGCCCAGTCCTAAGGCAGCGTTCATTTGCATTCAATGCCACACCTTCCCAGGGAAAGGCTTTTCTTACTAAGCATGTTTTGGGTGGCAAAGCTTGACTTGCACTGCGTTTGCAGCTCCGAATTCAGACGCAGACGGGGAGGATGGGGAGATGCCGTCATCCCGGGGTGGCGAGCGGGGAAGCTTGTCGCGGAGCCTGCCCGCAGCACGGCACATCTTGCAGCTGCTCAATTCTTCTGCCGGAGACGGCACAGGGACGTGGCACCGTGAGCAGGCAGCTGGAGGGGATCCTCGTGTCCCAAAGTGGGCTGGCAGCACCCAACCCAGGGAGACCCCTTGCCTCCTGCTCCTGCTCCGCTCCCAATATTGACACTACATCGGTCACCCGGTGCAAAGAGCTTCCTTTCCCCACGTTACAATGGGAAGAAGCCTCCTGCTTTCCTCTATTATCCTTAGCCACATCTGTATCTCGATATCTATTCTTTATCTATTTATAATAGGAGGCAGGATTATTCTGAGGCAGTTGCACACTGCCTGGCCAACCCAACCTCTTTGGGATCATCAACAAGGCCATCGCAGAGATCCTTGTCACCGTCTTTGCTTGGGATCTGCCGGCATTTCCCAGCACAACTAGTAACTAACAACGGGGGGGGGAGCTGAGGACTCTTCCTCCGGGGGAAGAGACGCAACCCAGCTGACTGCAGGATGAAATTTACTGCGATATGAAGGGATCACCATGGAAACCTCTTTATTTTATTTCAGCCAATCTTTCTGTGCTGTCACTAACAATATCACCTTCTCACTAGCCATAAAGCAAGGATTCCCAAAGAGGTTTGTAATCCTTGCTGGCTGGCTGAGCCATCTGCCCAGGAAGACAGTTTTTCTCCAGAAAAACCATTCTCGTGGTTTCCTCTCCTCTCCTCTCCAGATGTAACCTTGCCAGCTCACCACGCAAAGGATAAGGCACTGCTCCTGTGCTGTGCTGCTCCTCGAGCCCCTCTTTTGTGGTGCTCTCAGGGTCCTCGTTTCTGACTTTCACCAATTTTTGCTGAATTGGCGCTGCCCTCTCCGTGTCCCTAGTCCTGCCACCAAGCTCTAGTAAGCCAGGCGTCCCCAGCACCTCCATCTCAGGGGACAAATGTCCAGCTGGGGTAAGATGCCGTTTTACCAGCTCAGATCAGCACTGCTCACCCACCAGATCTGGCACCTGAGAGGATGTCAGATCATAAATGTTAGGTATTTAACCTGCAGAATAAGAAAAAGTATAAGCAGGAAAACCCACTGTGTTACTGCCACCAGTTCCCTCTGTCCCCACACCTCCTGGCAAAGAAAGCTGTTGCCTTGCCGTGCATCTGCCCTTGAGCAGCTGCACACCTCAAAAGACAGCTCCATCAACCTGCGATGCTCCGGGGCTAAACCGAGCACTGACAACCTTTGGGTGAGCGGGGATGGAGGATAAAACCAGCAGCTTCTCCATGGACAACCCAAAATGAGACCATGTGGAGAAGTCACAGCAAGTGAAGCTCCACATGTGGCTTCTTTGCAGGAACTTACTATTGAAAAGAAAAAGAAATAATCCAGTTTATCTTCCAGCTGTAGGGGGAACAAAACCGCTGTCTCTTTAGACAAACTTCATCTCCATATACAAATATGCATCAGAAAAGAAAATCTTCGCATGGCACAGATGTATCGTGGTCCTATGGCTGCAGACACACAGCAGTTTCAAACTCCATGTCTTGTTTGGTAGTGCTCAGGATTTTGGGAAAGATCATGTCCCTTCAATTAGAGCACAAACCCTACTGGCGAAGCCCCTTGTTCTGGGGAAGATATCGCTCTGTCTCTCTCTGGGATGAGCAGAAGCACCTATTTGCAAACTAACATCCCACCAGATGAGCTCACATCCCCAGGCTCCACCAGGTGGACACCGAGTGGCCTCCTGCAGCCCGCAGGACACTGCACGCAGCCTCAGGGACGTGTCGTGGTGTGCCACCTTATTGAGCTGCATGGAGGAGTGCAGATCTCAGTGACCCGATTTGCTCCAAGAAACAAAACTCCCAACAGCAAGGACGGGTTTGTCAGCAAGCACAGCACTTGAGGAGGCTGCGATTAGCCAGCATCCCCATGCCTTCCGCTGCAAAACTGCCTTGCTTTGTACCAAGTAACAGCCTCCAATGTAACAGAAGAAGCAGAGTCCTGAAGAGAGCTTACTTACCAACAAAGCCTTCAGATAACTTCTAAGAACAGCGGCTGCTGAAGCAACATTGCCTTGTCTTTTAGGCAGGAACACGTTATTTGCAAGTTGTACAAGCTCTCCAGTGAGTTCATAGCAGGGAGGTTCCAGCTGCAACATGAAGCAGGGCAGAAGAAACTCAAGTCCAGAGCACTTACACAGGGTGGCATCTGGAAGATGATACTGACGAGGAGAAATGATGAAGTATGTTAATCAATTCTGGGTATTTGGCACGCAGCAGAGCCCTAAAGGTGCAAAATCCAAGGGCAGGCTGGGGGCAGCCCAGTGAGGGCTACAGCAGCACCTTGGTGGACCAGCCCCAGCACCAGCCCCAGGTCTTACCTCTGCCTCCACATGCCAACCCATTCAAGGTTGTGGCCCAAATCTTGGTCATTATTTTGGCTGTATTCCGCTGAAAAGTAAAATATAAAACAAACAAACAAATAAATAAATGAAATGGAAAATAAATAAAATAACAGCTACAGGTGCAGACCCAGTGCTAGGTGTGCATCCCCACAAAGAAACATAGCATAACGTATTGAAACTTACTCCAGTGCTCTGGAAAAACTGCACGTTTTCAGTTATTTCCCCCCCAAATAAATAAAACATGGTAGACACCTTTAAATAAAATGAGCCTGTAAGTTTGCCTTCTTAGCTTCAGCCCTAAAGGACTAGCCTCACTAGCTCTGCCTATGAAAAGGGTAACTAAAGCCATCACCCGGCCAGTGGGCCAGCCTGACCTCGAACCCTGCACAGATGCATCATTTCAGACGTGCAGGAGGTGTTTCAGTTTGTATTTGCTAAACAACAATTTAATAGCCCAGCTTTTTATGATGGATCTGTCATTGTGGTTTGCAAGACAGGAATGTCCACCCACTAAATGAATAAATTTAGTCATCCCCATTCCCTGTTGGCTCATCTTCTGCTGAGTTGCAACATACAACCTGGGGCACTTTTGGATCTGCTTCCTTAATAAGCTCATTTCTCATTACAAACACTGAAGTAAAGCAGGAATTTTCTACCTCTCGTCCCCAGGCCAGAGAGGGAAAGATGGGGATGAATAAACAAAAAACAGTGAGATACTTTGGAAGACAGCTTAGATTTGTCACTCGTATTCCACCACTTCCTTCTGGTGGTCTTGGGATGTCCCCTACTCCTAGTTTTGTTTGCCTCGAGTGTCAGTTCTTCACAGCAAAGCCCATCTCCCGTCACAACTTGGTACTCTACTTCACGCTGGAACAGCCTGTTCCCAGGCAAGGCCATCCAGTACTTCAGTAATATAAATAACGGGATCTCAAGTCTGTTTTTGACATGATGTTATATTGTGTAGGAAGTCAAAGAACCATTATTCCCTATGAAGTGCCGTTAAATAATTTAGAGAAAAGATGATAAAATCACAGACAGCAAACACATCTGTTTAAAGAGTTCCTACAGAAGAGACGGACAGAATTTGATAGGCACGGGCTTGTAGTCAGATCCGGTGGAGTGGTCTCTCCTAAAGCCTTTTTCTCCAACAGAAGAAATCTTTTTGGACTGGAAATATCAGCAAATCATTTCTTGATTAAGAAGCACAAACAAGCTTTTCAAAATCTTACATTTTGCAGAAACTGCAAATTTTATTTGCAGAGTTTTGCATTTTGGTATTCAATTGTGAAACTTTTTTTTTTTTTTAATTATAAGTTATATTTTAATGTAATACCACTGCCATGAAAAATCTGATGTAGAAATTATTTAATGAAAAAAGACTATTGCAAAACGCAAGTCGATGTAAGCTTTCAGGAGTTTCTGGCATCAATTTGGATCTACATATCTTGGAAAACTTTAAAAGAACGTTTCACTTCCCAGTTTAATATGTGTTAAAAGGTTTTTCATATACATCAATCACTGTGTTATAGAGGCATCAGACAGAAATCAGTAGAAAGGAATAGAGATATATTATAGGCTTGCTTACTATGATACTTACCCCTATGCCATGGATTTATAGTGCTGTTACCACAAGCTTATTTTGTCATAGGTTTCTTCCTGTCTCAGGAAGTGTAGAAGTTTATTGGGAAACAACTTGAGGACAAAATCTACCATAACACAATTCATAATAAAATAAAATATACAAAAGCATGCTTCAAAATCAGTAAAGGCTGCATATATTCATGAGCCCGTCACACTTCATTTTTTTAAGATGGAAAAATGGTGGAAACGTTATTTGTTCAATGTTTTATTTTAAAAATGTTTGTTAAATTATGCCATCGTGGTTAATCTATCATCACCAATCTGGATGCTATGAATATTAATAATTATTCTTCAATAATTCAATTAGTAGTTCAATAATTAATGGGAATTCTAACCTTCATTAATATTTTCATCATTTGTTCAGTTTCTCCATTCTCCCATCTGCATAGCTGTGCAAAGATCCTGCAGGGCAGCCATGCATGGACCTGAAATGATACATTATGTGAGGGCAGATGCAGAACATCCCAGCTCGTGCCTTACCCCAAGGTCCCAGCCCACCAAAGCATTTATCTGCACTCTTGGCTCTAGCAGCAAGAGCAGCTCAGAGCTACCTTCGTACTCTGGGTGTTGGAGCCTGGTCCAAGCTCTCACCACAGCTTTTGGAAGCATTCCTTCTGCTTTTGCCAACCTATCTGCAAAAAAATTGTCTGAAATACTGTTTTTGCAGCCTAAAAGGTCACAACTTCATACAATAGCTTGTTCAGAAGTGTGGAGGGGAACACAGAAACTGTGCATCCTTACCACACGTATCATTACTTTTGGTCTGCTCCTGAAACAACGCAAATCTCCGAGGGGACTCCTGGAGGAGGATTGCTATGGGGAGCTGTCACAGAGGGCAGCATTCAAATATTTGCCAATTTCTCCTTTTCGCTCTCCTTGCACATTCCAAGCGTTGTAGTGAAGATCAAAGCCTGCAAACTGGTTGCTTTCCCCCAAAAGGCAAACCAACCGGTTTGGTTCCCCGGCTAAATTTATCTCAGGTAGTTGTTAGTGGAGACACAGGGGGGAAATTTGGCAGGGTTCTCGTACTCTCTTAGAAGAGAGAGGAAAGAAAGAAAGAAGGTAGCTCACCAAGTGTGTTAGCCCAAGGAGTGTTCAGGAAAAGTTAACTCTCACTATTGTCCTGCACTGTCCCTTCCCAGCATCCAAACATCCTTCCCATTGCTGCTAAATGGCATGAGAAGCAAGCACAGCAGTAGCATCTGCCAAGTGGATCTAGAGATTGCCTGGAAAATAAATTTATTAAGTGTAAAAATAGTGAAAAGTTGTGCAGAGAAAGCCGATCAATCAGAGGCTATTGTAGAATCTAGTTTATAGCCAA
The DNA here is from genome assembly GCF_964035555.1 of Netta rufina. Lineage (NCBI taxonomy): Eukaryota > Metazoa > Chordata > Aves > Anseriformes > Anatidae > Netta > Netta rufina. Next base: position 8,727,731 of record NC_140129.1, read on the forward strand.
CAGCAAGCACTAAGCCTCCCTAGGAGACGACTCGTGGCATCACCCCATGGTAAATCTCCACAGGAGGTGCCTCTCCCTCTGTGCACAGCCCATGGGAGCCTGAGGACTGTGCTTGACCAGACACTGTGGTTTTAGACAGCTCCCACTAGGAAAAGCGAAGCCCACCTGTTAAAGGCTCACATCAGGATTCATCAGAGTCCTCCAGCTTGCATGCATGTAAGTTAACTTGTGAAGTTACTCTGTCCTCTCCCTGTCTGAGGTTAACGTGTCAGGCAGGCAACCCAAAAGTTGCCAAAGCCCATGTGAAGTCTGCATGGCTAAAGTTAGATGTCTGGAAATTCAAGAATTAGCAGTTGTCTGACAAATTTATTAAAGCTTACCCACCTGTCACAATATAATGAACATATTATGCATTGGTTGGGCATATAAATGGTAGCCATGGAGAAACAATCCCACATCTCTCCAGAATAAACAACATTTCACAGTTTTAATTGTGTCCTGATGTTATAACGATCACAAGTAAACTGGGTAATCATTCATTAAACATGAGCTAATTCTATGTCCTGCTATAATTATTATTGTTTCCTGAAAATATAATGTGTAGTACAAGTACAATAAGTGCAAACTGAAATATTGCTTTTGGAAGGTTATTTATTACTACCTTCAGCTGTAAACATTTATAACTGAAATTTATTGGTCCACGGTCTCTTCATATAAATATTTTATGTTCAGCCTCAGGGATCTGCATCTTCTCGTTTAAATGTCTCAGTCCTGGTGTCTGCACCAGCAAAATAATCTCAGGGGAGAAAGTTTGCTGTCCTACATTATTTGGCCATCCTGCTGTTAACATAAGGCAGCATTACTTGTGTTATATATTACCTTGCATAGGTGCATGCAGATGTGAGGCAGCAGCAGCCTTGGTGCACTACTCCGGCTTGCTCGTTTGTTAGCATATCACTTGCAGCACTCCTACGTGCCATAGGGTAGCACCCAGTTGTTATTTCCAAGCCTTTTATTGAAATAAATAGTCCTGAGAGGAGTAGAAGGAAATGTCAGAGGTGACCAGAAAAGATCTGTAAACAGCAGTGAAGGGGGAGGGCTCATTGAGAGGAAGCTGATGTGCAATCAGCCCCTCTCTGCTCTCATTCCTACTCCCATGCCAACAGGACAGCAAGAAGGCCCCCAGAGCAGAGAAGTGAGGGTTATGGAGATGATGGGAAACAAGTTTCAGACCTGGTCCTATGTCAGCTTTACAGGGAAGGCTCAGAGCCAGCTAGACATGGGGCATTGAGGGTACCTCAGCATGATACCAAAATGACTAATGCCAAGAGTACAGTTGTGTGACCACAAACATGAATGTGCTCATCAGGCAGCACACAAAAGGAGAGGTACCTCACCTTCACCACTCCAATCCATAAACCCAACACACTTAAGGAAGACATGAAGCAGAGACAGAGCTTCCCTACTTCACCTTGACCTGCTGCCTTCATTCCACAGCCACACACCTCCAGCGGGTGATGCTGATCACGCTGCCCCATCCCACTGCCTGGGTCCCACCGTCCCTCCTGCACCCGACGTGGGACTGGGCTGCTCCTGCTGATGGAGATGTACAGATAGCAATAAAGAGGAGCCTGCTCAATCCCCACCACTGAATTATAATAAATCATTTGGGTTTCCATGGCACCCGTCCAGAAAAGTTGAAGGAACAGAGAATGAAGTAGCTGAACGGCTCGCAAAAATAATGTATGCTTTTTAGTGATAAATTACAGTTTCTACAGTAGAGGACTGGAAGGGGGCCAAGTCCATATCAATCCTTTCAAAAGGAACTAATGGTTCTCCCAGGACTCCCGAGCCCTCCCCACACTACCAGGAAAAATAGCAGCAAGGATCCTTAGAGAAAGCTGTAGAGTCTCCTGATGAATATAATATGTGAAGGGTGAGCCAGCATGAGATTTGCTAGGGAAAAAAATCACTCTGTCGTAAATAATAAAAATTTACTGAAAGAAGAAACAAAGTAATGGCTGAGGGACAGGCAGGAGACATGGTGTGGACTCTTGCAGGGATTTCATCTTAAGTGCCCCAAAAGACTATTAACCCTTGGAGCATAACACGTAAGCTCATGTTTTCAGCTCTCGTTTTCAATTACCTGCACTGGGGGACTGCTGAGCACATTTGTCTCTGGATTCCTGATTTTCATAAACGGATAAACACCCACACGGGTGCCTCTCTCCAGTGCCTGTCCCCATCTCTGCATGGGGAGACTTTCCATCCCTACAGCCACCGCGTGGGGTGCTTTGCCCTCCTTAATTTCTGAGCTTCCAGCAAGCCATCCTTTATCACAGAATTTTTAACGGCCCTGAAGTACTCGGTGCTACATCACTTATGGCATGTAACAGTTATTGATCTCTTCAGTTCATCCTTCTAAGTGGCTCCCATCGAGTGCCGGGAAGTCAACCAGCTTGAGCTGTGCAGCCCATCCACCAAACTCGGAATGAGACGACTGAGCCTACTCAGAAAATGTTTTTTTTCTTCTTTTTATTTTTTCTCCCTTCCACTGGGAACCGGAGTGCGTGTAATGCTGTTAACACACTGTGCTTGTGTGCCCTTAAAAATAATTTTATGGCCATACTGAGTGCCTCCAAACATTAAATACGTTTTGTAAGTAGTTAGCTAACTAGCTGGGTGCGCTCTAAATGCGGCAGTAAATAAAACAATAAGAATCTAAATATCAGCTGTATTTCATCATCAGGGGTACTTCTCAGCACTGAAGTAATTCTCAATGTTAAAAACCCTGATTTCTATTTTTGAAGCTATGTTGTGACTAGAATTCACACCTAATCTTTCCAAGTTATGCTGACTCTCTCTCACCTGCTTAATCTGATTATGCTCCCATGAAGAGGGGACGTATTTTGTACCGAGTGGGTAGAAACGGTTTCTTATGCTGGAAATTCACTTTCCAGGTTTCTAAATGCAGCAGCAGTGTTAACCCTGATGCTGCTTGCTTTAGGTCCAGGTGGCACTAGAAAATCCTGCTTGTCTGATGTTTTCACTTACTGTATGATCGCAAATTCTGCTGGCATCACTCATTTCACAAAGCTGTGCTCTGCAGTCAGCATAAAATGCATCTGTAAGAAGAGGGATGACAGGTAGAGCATGAAGAGGACTGGTCCAGATTAACTCATCCCAAGATTTTCTGTTACGTTCAGAGGTTGACATCAAATGCAGCTACACCCTTCACCAAACGTCTGTGACTCTGCAATCTGTTGGCTGAAGACAAGTGCTCCCAGTGAGGAGGAGGAAGAGGCAGAATAAAGAAGAGATGAAGAAAAATTCACCCATGGGTTGATTTCCCTCCCACAATTTCTTTCTGCCCATTCTGTGATGTTTTCTGGAAGCCAGAAGGGCGAGGAGCAGCCGAACAGCATAAGGTGACTCCTGCCCATCCCACACTGCACACCCATCACCACCTTGCTCAGACCCATCCTGCTGTTTGGGTGCAGATGATGTGCTCAGGACAAGCACCCCAACATCTCCGCTGAGCTGCCTGTTGAGCGGCTCCTCTGCTGCCAAATGCAGCCCGTAAATCAGAGCGCGAGGATATGAACCAGGACCGAGGCACGACTGCAGAGTGCCTGAGATCCGAGATCAATATTCATTTTGCAAACCTCTCTGGAAGAGTTCCTTAATTAATTGTTGGAATTAAAGTCAAAATTGACCCCTCGATTTGTTCCTGTGGCCTTTAAATCAATTTTCTTCTCTTTGCAAAACGTCATTTTAGGACTGGCAAATAAAACAGTGCATTTTTTAACAAAGTGTCCTTCTCTGTAGATGCCATACCCATGTTCGCTGCTCACCCCTCAGGGAGGCTGGCACATGCTGAGCTCTTAGCTGTGGAAGAGCTGCTGGCAGCAGCATGGCTTTTTGGTAGGAATGGCTGAGGCTGATTGGCAATTTCACCCTGTAATCAGAACCATGGCTTCCTGAGCAGCCTCTATGATCTATTTCTTTACCAAACTTTAAATGACAGCAGCTCACACCTCAGGTTACTGAGGTCACGGACTCCCTTATTTCATATCTCCAAATAACTGCTAGAACTCTATAAGCTCCCACTGAATTTATCCTCGCCCTGCAATCCACGAGGCAGGGAAGGGAGAAGATATGATTGAGGAGATGCAGGGATTTTTCCTGCTGTCACCGAAGTCCCAGCTCATGCAGGCACTACAACTGTAATTTCCCTAGCTTGTAACGCAAGCTTCATAATCCATATATCACCACCTCCTTGTGATGTTTCCTGGATTCCCTAACGTTCATTATTTTTCTGACACTTTCAGGGAATTGCTAGGAAAAAAAAAAAAAAAAAAAAAAACAACAAAAAAAAAACTGCCCAAGTTCAATAAAGCTGGGGCTTAACCCTGTAGATTACGTGCTGGTTACACCCTCTTGGCATTTCATAGCTGGGTCCCTGTATAACATTTTTCTCTGGGAGAGCAGGTGGTACCCAGCCATCAGCTGGGGATGCTTTCTCCCTGATGGGACTCTTATCTTGCATACCCAAGACCAGATAAAGACGGGTTATTTTTCCATCCATTGTCCCCCCAGCCATAGGAATTACCTGCAAGGCCCCGCTCAGGATGATGAGGATGGGTTTCGTGTCAAAAGGAGACTTCATCCTGATCTGCAGCTGTAACACGGGCTGTTTCCTCAGACATATGTGGGCCAAAAGCCCTCTAAAACCTAGGATGAAAGGTGTGTGAGCTCAACATAATGTGTTCTTCTCTGAAGGAATTTAAGTTGGCAGTAAGATCAGAGTTAATCAGTTCTGATGGATTTTTAAAATGTTATTCAGAATCCACCTATTTAGTTGCACTTCCTCACTATAATTAAGAGAATTACTAAGTAAATACACACATAATCCGCTGAGTCAAATTTTCAGAGGCTGTGGTGGGGTTGCCAGGTCGGCTCTGGAGGCACCCAGAGGTGCTGGCGCGTGGCACCAAGTCACCTGCGACTTGCCAAGGCACCACGGAGATGGGCAGTGGAAACGGGCAGATATCATGCCTGCCTTTTTTTCCCTATGCAATTTTTTTTTAAATTGATAGCTCTGCACAGAATTCACAGATGAATACCATCTGGTGTGGTGATTTATTGCCCCTGAATTTCTCAAGTTACTTTTTTTTTTTTTTTAGTTTTTAGTTTTTTTTCAAACTTTTCTCATCTTACCTTTTCCTTATATTTTCTCTCTACAAAAACATTTTCTATAGAAATGCAGTTGAGGGAGGCATTTCCCTAACACGCTATTTTATCATAAGATAAACAGTGGCCTGTCACTAGACAGACAAACAAACAACTGATGTATGGGATGTATTTAATATCTCTGCAACTCCAGAGGCCTTCTAGACATATATGTTGTTGCTTTCCAATACTCTAAGAGATGCCCATAACTGGTCATGTGAGAAAAATAATATATAATGATAGCATTAAAAAACATGTTTTAATGCATATACACAAGGAGAGAGAAGTTCCACAAGCAGTCCTGGCCCTGGCTCCTCCTAACTTTTAAAAGGCTGAGGAACACAGTAAACTACTTCTGTTTTAACTTTGCTCATTGTAGTGCATATCAAAATTTTATTGTAATCTTCCTAACGTTTATTTATACTTTATTTCCAGCTCACATATTACTACTTGCAGTATGTACGCTGTCCATCACCACAGTTTCCAAGTTCTTTGCAACCCTTAATGGACTTGGTCTCCTACCTGTTCTGCAAGAGGAATGTGAGGACCAGCACAATGGTACCAAGAATCAGCAGGGATGGGAAGGAAAGCCTGTGTTTTGGGAAGGAAAAAGGCATTTGTGTAAAAGCTTTAGATTTTGGGAAATGAATGTCATGGTGAATTAGTAATTGCCCATGATTCAAGGTGTTTTAGCTTGGTCAATTATAGAAACAGGATCAAGAATCTGAAGTAGGCTTATCACCATCAATGAGCCCACACTCCCAGAACACCAAAGCATGGACATGTGGTCTGGAAAAGGAAACTTGAGGCATGGTGAAGCTCTCTGCCTGATCCACGTAAGCATAAGGTAACCAAGCGCCAGACCTTTCTGCATGACACTCTCCTGCCCTTCACTCTTCTTTCAAGAGCTGTGTCATCCTGCACAGGATAAACTGTTTCATTAGACATTTCATTTCTGATCTCACAGAAAATGAAACATTGTTTTGGCCTGGACTTTATCGGATTACCTTGGAACCAGCCCCTGGGTATGTCTTTGACATAATACATCATAGCTTTAATGAGACGATTTTCTCTGTGTGCTAAACAGACCCTAGAAAAACCCGATACTTTAAGCCTTAGCAGGACCTGTATGGTGGGGAAGGGCTGGGAAAGACACCTGGGGCTTAAACCTGAGCTGGGCAGTTTTAAGCAGTGGGTTTTAGCTAACAACTTGCCTGGAGTGAGTTAACAGGAGGGGTGGGCACTGCAGGGTACCTGGGAGCGGAGTGGGCTGGGCGGGCAGCTCTGTTCGTTTTTCACTAGGGAAAAATCAATGCTGCTTTAGGATTTTATGGTGCTTGGCTGCACTTCAAATACTTCTTTTAACCACCGGTTGAAAGCTTTCTATGCTACTTAAGTGGTAGGGGCGCACATCACCCCTTACTGGATCTGCGCTTCAGAGCAGTAGGGTGGAGTCCAGCTGTTGTAGGAAAAGCCCATGAACTCCAGCTGGACTCCATGGGGTATGGGAAGACCTGTACATTGCTCCTTTCACATCAAAGGTCTTTTAAGAACATCTTCATGCAATTTTTTTCTTTTTATCACTGGAGACTAATGAGCTAGATTTATGGGAAGCAACTACTGTTACACTGAGGAACCTCACACACGTTTGGGATTGGGTGAGAAACCCAAACACCTACCAAGTTCACCAAAGGCAATTTTCTCGCACCATGAAAATAATCCTGCTGTCTCTGGAGAGGGCTCTGAGCCTGCCTAGCCTCGTGGGACCACCCATACCTACATATCCAACACAGAACTGAGCACCTCATGTCCTCCCTGCACCCCTACTCCTTCCCACCCCAGTCAGGAGCTACCTTTAATTAACAAAACTCAGATCTCTATGAGCAAACACAGGCATAGCAAAGTCAAATCGGGTTGACCACCAAGAGGAGAAGCCCCACCACATAGCTGGTGGCAAGAAAAGGGAGGTGAGGGAAGAGAAACTCCAGCCAACTTCTGCAGGGCAAAGGCTGTCAGCTCCAGGTCCTCAGCAATAGAAAATCCTTGTAACAAAGTGACTCCATCCTCTTCATTAAACTCTGCTAAGGTTAGAAAGTCACCCCCAAATCATGCTTGAGGACTAAGGGCTGTGCTTTCACTTACAGGACTGCTCTCCTCCACGAGATGCCTTTCACATAGCCTTGTCTGAAGTCCGTCAGGGAGCTCCAGCACAAAGAAGGACTTGATGCTGAAAGCCCACATGTCTGGGTCACAGCACATGCCCGCAAAGAAGGGGCATGGGACAGTCCTGCAGATTATTTTCTTCTAGGACTGAGGGAAAATGACCTGAGCAAAAGCAGATACACATTTTTAAGTAACAGAAAAGATGGAAGGACTGCTTCTGTCCCTGTTGGTCTTTCAATACCAAAATATTAATATGAAGAACAAGACTTGAACTATTTCTATTTTTTTTTTTGTATACAGCTACCATATTAGACAACCAAATCACACTTTTAGCCCTACTAGGAGGAAAAGGTTCCCTTATTGTTTAAATACGTTGGACATGAACGAAAACCAGACTATAGGTTGTTTGTCCTTTTACTAATAAGAAAGTGTAATTAAAAGTCATGTTAAAGTTGGAAGATCAAGAGAGTTTGTGATAGATAACAAGCTCGGAGCTGTCAAAACTGTCAGGCCATTAAAAAAAACAAAATAATTCACACCCCAGTAATTGCTTTTATGCTCTTTTTCTTATAAATCCATGAGACATGAGTCATTAGTCCCTACAAAAGAGCCTTGTTTATTAGCCTTCAGTATGCTATATTGCACTTTTACTTTCTGGGAGTGTTTGCCATAGGTATTGTCCTCTGAAGGCTTAAAGAAAGTGAAGGGGCTGTGTTCGGTCTCATTTGAGGAGACTCTGGGGGCTTTCATTGTCAATGAAGTTTAACAGACCTCCGAGCTGAAATCCTCTCTATTAATGCCCAGGCAATTGCAGTGCTTAGCATTACTGCGCTGTCCCCAGCAGGTTTTGTCCTGAATCCCTGCAGCAAGCTACAAACGTTTGGCTTTGCAAAACAGCGTGCAAAGATTTTCCTTCCTCCTGCCCAGTTCTGTGATTTCTTTGCTCTGTTTGAGCTGAGACATGCCTGAGCTAAATAAATCATGCAAGCAAACATTTGGGAGTAATAGCAAGATTTTTCCAAACTTTTGGTTGCCTCCAGGCTTCCCCTTAGCAGCTCTGGAGTCAGGTGTGTTCAAGGGAGACAGGCTGATTTACGAAGTTATGCTCCCCCACTAAGAATTAATTCCACATATTTAACAGGACAAGGAATGAAGTCATCAGCCAAGTTTTGCTTTTTATCCAAAACTGTTATTTGGGGACAGGGAGGGGAGGAAGTGGAGTGAGAGATACCTCTTACATCGGGTTATTGGCAGTGGTTCTGACCTCCAGGTTTGCTCCTGTGGGTTTCTTTGTGTGATGATGGAGATGAACCTGTTTGAGACAAGAAGTCTGATTTACGCTGATGAGATTACCGTGTATGAAACGTGTTGTAATGCCACACTTACTCATATATTATTCAGCCACTAGATGCCCCTGCAAGCCACACAGTCTTCTGGGCACAGTGTGCGTTTTGGCAGGCAGAAGAGACAAAGCTGAGACTCAACATGAGAAGAAGGTGGATTTTCTTTTTCTTTGCCAGGGCTTTGGACAGTGAGCAGTGCCCATTTAGCCAGCACTGCTGTGTTATATCGAGGGACATGGGATGAGCGTGCAAGGGGACTTCAGAATAGACCAGAAATCCTAACAGCACTTCACCTTCACCTGCACCGGTAGCTGTGCTATTGCACAGGTGAAGGTATGACTCCCTTTTCACCAGCTGGTTTGCATGGTGCAGAAGAGCGATATGGGGATATGCAAAAACCCATCTCATGCTGTGAAAGGCTCCGGGTGTCATTTACTTACTGTGCTGCACTGTGTAGCATCAGCTCGTTTCCTCAGACGCTCTCGATGCTGCCTGTTCAGGGAGAATGATGTTGTAGCACAGACTGATGATTACTTTCAACTCAATGGTTCCCAGGTCCCCATCTGTTTTCCATACCGTTTGCAGGGTAACAAAGCCCCTCCAGCTTTAACTGTCACCTTCCTCCATTAGGCAGGATTGACTGCGTGCTCCAGAAGAAAAATTAAGGAAAAGTGAGCAGAGCACCTAAACACACAGGTATTTATGGACCAAGGTGCTGCCATCATCGGGAGCGAGGCTGTGCCAAAGCTGGGACAGGCTGTCCCTAGACCACACATTGAGCTGCTGCTTTCCCAAAGCCTTTTTTTTTTTTTTTTTTTTTTTTAATAAAATAAATATTTTTCTGCAATTCCTTTGAGGGTCTCTGTATTCTCTGCAGAGACCATCTCAGCACACCCCGTTCCCCCTTGCGCAGGGCGCACTCCGGTGCCTCGCACCCCTGGGTTTTGCTGTGAATTTCAGCTGCAGACCTGGCCACCGGGCTCTGTGCACTTACAGCAACTGAGATTTGGGGTTTGGATCTGAAGGCTGATCTGTATCAACACATACCTCCCGCGGATGAAGAGGCTGAGGCAGGAAGCACCTGGTGACTAATTTAGACTCTCGCCAGCCTGCCCAACGCAGCACTGCCAGAACCATCTTTCATCGGCTGCTCAAGCTTTTCTCACAGTCTCATGCTTTGAACGGTTTTGCCAAATCTCAGCAGCACTGTGTGCGCATCACGTCCTTGACCCTGAAGCCCAGACCTTCTCCTATGGGTACTGCTTTCGGGACAGTACCATAGCCATCCCCTTATCATTTGTAACAATGCAGGTCCTTCCTGCAGATGCCACCAAAGAATGTGAAATCCCACCAGGAGCTGCTTGCCCCGCTCACACCTTCACTTTGCTCAGGTGGCTTCACCTTCAAGACACCTCTTAGCCCACAGACAAGTAAAAATGCATTTACTTGAGATTCTCTAGAATCATCACCAACATGCAAGAGTTAGGTCAAGACCAACAGCACACATGGGAGAGGTATGGAGGTCTCACCCGCTGCTTGCTGTGTTGGGAGGATGAGTTTTTCATCCACCTCCTCGGGGTTTTGCTGCTGTGTGGATAGCTTAAAAGCTAGATTTTGTTTTTTTGGTGGGTCTTAAATCCAAACAAACCCACCACAACCAAACACAGGAGCCTGATGCTGCTGGCTCCACGAGGCCACCTCGTGTCCCCTGGCTCCCCGCCCCTCTGGTCGAGCTGCCAGGAGCAGCCTCCCGTAAATATTTGCTCAAGGGAGATCCTCGCTGATAAGAGAGCTGGGAGGCTGCTCGGGGTGACCGCAAGGGGAGGATTAGGGCTGGCTGGGGAGGGATGGGCGCTCTGGGAGGTGGTTTCCATGGGGAGCAGGAATCCGGCCCTGCTGGTGCCCGGCCATCCCACGGCATCCCGCTGCAGCCAAGACCTGCTCGCAACGCATCCCCCAAAGGCCGGGACACACTCAACACCACTCAATACACCTTGAGAAGAAAAACGTAACTGCATTCCTTCCCCCGCCCTTTTTTTTTTTTTTTTTCTTCAGTTTTATTTTGTTTTTTAGAACAAGGGCTCTCCCAGGCAGAAACTGCCCTCTCCCGTTTGCACAACCCGCCCTGTCCCCCAGGCTGGCGGTGACGGCGCTGGGGCAGAGCAGTGCCACCGGCGACGGGGAACAATGTGGCTTTGAGGCTCCCGGTGCGTGCAGGGCAGGGGAACCGGGCTCCCCCCTGCCTGTAATCCCCCTTTAATTGCTGTACAAACACAGCGAGCGGGCGGTGATTTCCATGGATTCACGTAGCAGCTCATCACCACAGGCAGAACATGCTTTCTGAACGTTTTTGCTCAAAAAAAAAAAAAAAAAAAAAAAAGATCTCACATTTTTCCTCAGGTGGGACTAACATACGCCCAGCTTTCGGTATTTCAGCAGAGATGCTATAATTTACAGAACGTCGTTAGTATCAGCAAACCACTAATGCCAACATATTTACATTAAAAACAACAACAACAACCAAACAAAATGAACAAAACCCCGTTCATTCATAGAAATAAACACATCTATATAAACAGTCACAGCCCTGTTGTGCCGCTTTTCCCGTATGGATGAACAAAAGCAGCGCAAGCAACATGTACTAAGCAGCCCCCAATTACCCTGTGGTTCTGCAAATTAACAAACTTCTCAGGTATAGAAATGTATATCCAAGTTTTAGAGCGCTGGGCAGGCATCACAGAGCTATAGATAGAGCCCTCAGATTATGAAACTGGAGAGATTTCTTTCTTAAGAAATTGGCTTTTAGAGCATTCAGGTGGGCTCTCAAAATCCCACTTAAGCTGGCTACAGTCAAAACTTCTTTTCTTGCAATTTGGGTTTTGTCAGAATTTTCCACAGAATAAATATATTTTTCAGTGAAATCTCTCTCTCGAGCAATGAAACAGCATGACTCAAAACTGTGTCACTGTGTCTCATTTTTTGTCCCTTAAGGCTTTTTTTTTTTTTTTTTTAATTTTTATTTTTCCCCCACATTTTGTTCTGTAGCCTGAGGTTTTGCATGGGAATTCAGCAGACCTCGAAAGCACGAGACTCCTCTAGCTTACACACAGCCTCTCTCTGTCCGCGCACATCCTGGGAGCTGCAGGTGGCAACAAAACCTGGCCCAGAAAGGAGAATGGAAGCAGAAGGTACTGAAAAGCACCATTCCCACGAGACGTGCTAATGCCATTGTGCCTCAAAACACTTTGGTTGTCAGCCAGAACAGCCTGGTTGCCAGTAGTATGATAATACAAACACTAAGATACAGGGTGAAAAGCTGATGCACGCGTGAAAAAGGTCGCTTTTAGTCAAAAACCCAACTTTGTGCCCAAACAAAAAAGAAGGTTGGACCACAAATTTTGCAAGCTATACGTCTGGGTGAGTCCCTGTGATGCCTGAGCCCCAAGGGATGTTTGCTGTTCACCACGCTGGGCTCAGGACATCAGGACATTTAGGACTTTAAACCCTGCTCTGTGCTCACCGAAAGTTGTGCTATCAAGCTGTCCCTCCAGCTTGTTGCACTTTGCACATGGAGCAAGAGAAACATCCCGTCACAACCTGCTCATGACATAACTACAACTAGGACCAACATGTTTGCATTTTGCTGCTCTCACATCATGAGCTCTTTAAAACCTGCGAATCTGTAATGGATATGGAGAGGAAATAGAAAACAGACAAGTCCAAGGCGATGCTTTTTTTTATTTATACACATCCCCGCTCATCTCAGGCCTCAGAGCAACCTGTTCAGGGCAACCAGCTCCTACTGGAAAGCCTTGTGTCCCTATCCATCCCCTTACTTAATTTAAGTTTTTTGAAGTTACTATGATTTTCTGTAGCAATAAGTGTTGCTGCAAGGGTTGGTAGTGGCTTGCGATGCATGCCTACTGTGGTAGCTCAGGGGGAAAATTACTTTGATTTAAATAAAAAAAAAATCAGGCATTGTAGGAAGTTGCTTACAAAAGCTGAGCGAAGCACAGTTAGGTTTGCACAGGTTAATACTCAGATTCGAAGCCCAGGGATACACAGGGAAATCCATTTTCAAAGGTGAAACAGCCAAACACCATTTCCCATACAACATAACCCGTTCTGAACACCTGCCCCATAGCCTCGTGCTGAGGGTCTCTCCAGGACAGGACCAACACCTTGGGTCTTGGCCCTCGCTGTGGCGAGACCAGCCCAAGCACACAGGGCCGGGTACAAGGCGTGCCCTTTCCATTTGAATTATTCCACCTAGATGCTCCAAAAGAAGTCGAGGACACACCTTCTTCATGAGTCACCAGCAGGAAAAGTCATTGCATGTACGGCCTGTACGATGCCAAGCTACATTTTCGTACCCAAGAACTGTTCCTTGGACTCTGCAGAAACACTTTTAGTTGGACAGGAAGATCGATATAACAAACCAGAGAGGATGTCAGCTCCTGATACAGACACTCTCAGAGTTTAGGATGCAGCTGGTGTGTTACTAAAGGACAGATTTTGGCTACCTTGCAGGAAGCCTATGAGAAAATCTGTCTTCCTTTCCTGCTGTTGCTGCAAGGAGGGACGCTGAGAGTCCCTGCTCGTGATCATGCCTCACACACACACAAAGTCCATCAAAAAGTCCCAATACCTTCTGATAAGCAAGTCATTACCTACTGGTGAGTCACACCTCTGCCCGGCCTTGGCAAACAGCTCTGTGGACAGGCTTTGTCATATAAACCGTACGCTGATACTGATTGCACCAAAAAGTGTCTTGTGCTCAAAACAGAGAGCAAAGTGTAGTTGGCTATCGTCCTCATACACTTCTACAGGTTTCATGGAAAACTGCCACAAGTGAGAAGCATTAAATCACAGTGTGCCATTAATCCATAACCAAACCATAACCATTAGACCATGAAACCATAAATTTGGAGGGATGAAGGCCTCAGTCTGAGTTTTTGGAAGAACTGCACACATGAACACAGGCTGCAAGTGCTGTGAGGGTGCAACAAGCAGCATCCATCCTTACCAGGGGCTGGTAGAGACACAAAAGAGACAACACAAACCATGTTAGCGCTTCGAGGAGCTGACAGAAGGCAGAAAGGATGAACAGCAATGTATCTTCTGCTATACTTCAGGAGAGGGACCGTTCTGAAACATAATTCACGTGCTGCTCCCAGAAACCAGACACCGTGTGGGACTGGGCTGCCTGCAGCTCCCATGGGCATGAAGGACGGCACTGGCATGTTCCCTCCTCTCCTTCTCTGCAGATGAGGCTTTTAAGGATGGACTGGAGACAACATTGCTACACAGCTCCCCTGCACATTTCCATTCATAAACCAGCGAGCTGGTAATTTTATAAGCCATAATTAGACGTTTTCTGACACCTAATCTGCTCATGCATCTATTTTAACTTTCAGCACTGAACATGCAGGACAGGACGATAACCTCCTTGCTTGCTGCTCACCAACCCCACAAGGAGAGCAGTTCTCCAGCCACTAGTCCTCTAGTTCTCTAGCTGGATCACCCTGTTATAAAAAGCAGAAACTTGGGAAACCCCTCCTTTCCAGCAAGTTCCTTCTTTTTTCTCTCTTTTGTTTTTTTTTTTTTTCCCTTTTAAAAAGCAAACCCAGCTTGCAAAACATGCTTTGCCAAGCTCGAGCAGACTTGGTGAGCCACCTCTCCTGCAGCTTCTTGCAGCCCCTGGGTTCTCCAGGGCCCCGGCTCCATCCTGGCGACCCGAGCACGTCCCTAACCGCGGAGGCTTTGCCGCAGACGCTGGCGGCACATGTCCCAGCGCTGCACTGGGTCAGGGCTGTGCAAAGTAAATACAACTGACAATGTAATTGATGTGGGTTGTTGTTTTTTATCCTTTTTTTCCAAGTGAGTCAAGAGAATTTTGTTTGTCTGGGTTTGAACGTCAGATGGCTGCAGCTCGTTTCATCGGTGCGTTATCAAATTCCTTTCTTCCAGGTAAGAGGGTGCAACCAAATCATGGCTAAGAGGATTACTGAACATGTGTGGCACCTGAGTCTAAATTAAATTCAGGTGAGAATGAACTGAAAAAATACCTTCATCATCTAATGACCAGGTATCCACAAAGCATTCACTATTTCTACCAGAGCAGCCAAAAGCCGGTGCCAGATGCCAGCAGTAGTCCATGTGAATCACCCCTGCGGTGAAGCTGTAGAACAAGATGTTGGTCTGCTGTGTTCCTGCTAGATAAATCACAGCATTACAAATCCAGAAAAAGGCAGGAAGGCTTGTCTGTCACTCAGCATCTCTTGATGTGGGGATTTGGAGGTCTGCAGCAGGAAGCACGTCTTTCTGGGAGCAGCACATGGGAAGGATGGTCTCACCGGACAGCAGTGCAGCCCAGAAGTCCTGTACCACCTGCAAACTCTCACATAACCTGGGTGATTCGCTTCTTTTAGCCTTTTCCTCTGAAAATGGAGGTAAATTTCCTCAATGACCTAATGATCTGATACCGACCAAAGTCAGTCTTGAAACCATGGTGATGTGGCTGTGCAAGGAACAGAAGAGATATGCTAAATAAATAGCTGAAGGATTCAGCCCAAGGAGAAGCACATCTGTGGAACAGACCAAGGGAGGCCACGGAAGCATCAGCAGAACTGCCAGCTGATGTAAGCCAGTGCTGACGGGTTGGCTTTTCCACTGGCAATTCGAGCCACGAGTAAGGTACCTGTATGTGAGCTCGGAGAAGGGAAAGCAGCTGGGATTTTATGAGGATAAAGCCCTTGTCCCCATGAGGCATTGCCTCTGCAACCAAGGAGGCAGGTTGGCCACGGGCACATGGGATTGGCACCTGCATTTACTGTAACCTGCAAGGGAGAGAGCTGTGGATGAGGAAGGAGATGTTAATTTACTCTGAGGCGAGCAGGGACCCACCCATGAAGTATCAGGTTGGTTTTCTGAAGGGATTAAGGTGTCCTCACCCTTTTGGGAATTCTCTGTGCTGTTTTTGTTGCTGTCATCCAACAAAGGTGCGGCAGCAGAGAGGTCACAGGAGAGGTGAGCAACGTGTTGAGAGCTCTGCTTCCCCCAGGATGGAGCAACACGTAGCAACCGAGCCAGGTGAGTCAGAACAGGGGGAAAACAGTAGGGAAGACTTCACTGCAGCACAGAAATTTGTGTCAGGGCTTCCTGATGAGAGCTCTGTCCCTTGTAATCCTTTACAATCAATTCTGGTAGCTACTGAGTTGCGTATTCCTGAAAGAAATGGAATTTTTCTTCAGCTAAAGAGCTTGCCCTGTGGGGCTTGCAAGGAAGCAGCTTTCTCCCCACTGAGAGCTATTCTGAGGGCTGCAAAGAGTCATTCTTGAACACAAACACAATAAAAAAAAAAAAAAAAAAAAGGAAATCCCAAACTCCTGCCCATATGACTTGAAGGGAAGTTGCTGTGATGATGGCCGAAATCTTCTTGGTAATGGCTGGTAGGGGTGATAGCCACTTCTTGTGGCTGGTAAGGTGCAGATGGGACACAAAGATAAAAAAAAAAAAAAAAAAAAAAAATGCACCTCTCCTGGTGTCATCCTGGGAAGCAACAGGGTCTGCTCTTCTCCAGTTCCTCCCAGTAGGCACAGAGTCCCCCTTCCAGCAGAGGGTTGTGCCCGGGGACCTGCTGGAAGGAGCTGAGCTGTGCAGGGGGCCCATTTTCTCCACTGGCAGGTCAGAAGGACAGAGCTGGGAGTTGAGCTTTGCAGCCATTATCCTCTTCTGACCACCTACAGGGAACCTCTTCTATGCAGCACTCAGCAAATTAAGAGGTTTCACCAGGAAACTCTGGGAACAACTTGTTTTGAGGCACAAGACGACCACCCACTGCCCTGCTGCCCCCACGCTGATGCTGCAGATAATGCCATTTCATAACTCCTAAGGATGCTCTTTTGCTGAGGCCACTAAAAAGGTGTACTTCAAGCCTTCAAATGGCAGGAAAAGAATGGCTTTCAGCACCAGAAAACTGATACATGCAGCAGCTAGTCACTGGGCACATGCTTGGCTGTTAGCAGCTCCGTGGAAGCCGCTGGAAATGGCTGTGGGATTTTTTAAGGGCACATCAAATTGATTTGGATCTGTTAAAACCTAACGCCTTGAGCTCCATCTGTGTTTCAAGTGTCCCTGCTGGAGGAGCAGAGGGAAGAACAAACACAAGCAGAGAACAGGATTTTCCTTGCCTTATCCCCAACCAAGTATGTTTGTTTAACAAGATGGGTGGAACCGAAGCCATGCATGGGTGAAGCTAAAAGGAGGCGATGTATGTGCCGTACTGCTTCACACTAGCACATTTGCACAAGCACATTTCCTTGCAGGACGAAAAAAAAACACAATGGAGTACACGCAGCTTGCCCAGCTCAACACCTAATTTCTCCTGAAAAAATCATTGCTTGCCATCGAGGCCTTCAAATTTAGCCTTTTTCCCCCCTCACTATTTCACTTCTTCCTGCTTTCAGTATCCCAGGCAGTGGGCTTACCCTCCCCGTGTCACACGCCACCTTTTAAAAGGGATGGTATGGGGTGGGGACGGCTCCGTGCCAGCACCCGGAGGGAACGCCCCAGCCTCGGCGCGATGCCTCAGCCCAGGGAGAGGGCGAACATGTCTGCTGCCCGTCCCCTGCCAATCCACGAGTCCACCCCTTGCACAACCTCGGTCTAAAAATGGGCTGAGCGATAGATGGCTTTGCACGGCATCAATACAATTAATGTCAGCAGTGAAGTAATTCTGCAGGAATTCAGCCCGGCGCAAAGCCTCCTTGGCACCCCTCTGCTTTCTGGGAGCAGGTCTTTGGACCGTATCAGATACCTAAGTCAGCCTCGCTGGAGCAAAGGCAGGAAAACATGTTCTGCACCCCTTGCCAAGAGCAGACCAGACATTATTTGCAGTAAGGGGGAGATGCCTCTGGTGTCCCTGGATCACAGCACTGCTCTTCAGAGCATCTTAAGCTATTTAAGACCTTTGAGAGCACCGAACCTAAGCCATGCCCAGCAGACTTCAGGTAAAGGGGCTGCTACACCAACCCAAGATGGGTGTGCTAAACCTGGAGTGACTCTCCTAGAACAATTTGTGAGTAAAGGGGTGATGTCCAGAGCAGACAGCATTGCTTCACCATGTCCCCAGAAAGCTCCATTGCCACCTGCACGTGCCTCCCCAGCACGTCCCAGCCTGCTGCTGAGCAGCCTGGCCCCCAGCAGCAGCACCACGCATGGCTGCGCAGGCACACGTGCACCGAGAGACCAGAAAACCAGGGCTAGAGTGGATGGAGAGTTTGGAAACATGTCCTCGGTGAGTAAACACTCCTTTCCTTGAAACAAAACCGAACCTAAAACAACAACAAAACAATTTATTCACACTCTTTGGAAGATGCTAATTAAAGTTTACTTTAAAATACTAGCAGACATGAGTGTGGGCTGTAACAGGAACATGCTGTGAAGTGACAGGTCTGCAATAATCCCATGCCTCAGCCAAGTCTAATTCATTCCGATCACACACAGGTCCGAAAATCCAGGGAGGCTCTCGGAGCAGGAGCATGTGCACTTGTGGGAGGTGCAAGAAGTGGCTCCGGAGCTCCGGAGGTGCGATAGCGAGAACAGGTGTGAGAGCAAGGGTTAATAAACAGGGGGTGCCAAGGAGCCCAGCTCTGCAGAAAGCAGAAGGAAAGCTCTCCCCGCCCCGGTGCAGCAGCACGGCACAGCTCTCCCTCGCTCGCCAGCTCGGAGGAGGCATCTCCTCCTGCAGCACTGATGCTGAGCAGCTCCATGCTGACTGACCACATGCTCCTCAGTGAGCCCCTACACTGGCCTGGAGATCAGGAGCTGGAGAAGGAAGTCACTGGCACCACAGGGCACGGGGCAAGGCTCACGCTTCCACCAGGCACAGAAGTCCTCCACGTGCTCCATCAGTTTCCCAAGGTCAAGCTTGGAATGAAACACCAAATGCTTACAGAGCAGCAAGGAAACCCCACTGCCCAAACGTGAGGGCAATATGGAAATAAAAATTAGTTTGTTCTGGGATGCACGTTCCAGCCAAGTCCCCTATCTCCAGAGTGGCACCTAAGCATTTACATCCAGACAGGTATAGGATGCTGAGGAGAAGGCTGATAAGAGATGGGTTCCACATCCCCAATCCACAATATGCTTGTCTAAACTCATCTAAAGGGTCCTCTACAGCACAAAAGGACAGGAAAAAACTCGTCACAAATTGGCCAGCTTGGGGATTACGCACGCAAAGCCCCAGACCTGCATTTATTCACCAGGAGTGGCGATGAGGAGAGAGACACTGGGCATAATAGGAAATCGTGTCACCTGCTCCCTGCAGCCAGCATCATTTATTTTCATTCCATCTTTCCCCCCCGGCTCTGCATGCCCTGGGAAGGCGTTGCAGGAGTCGGATTTCCCTGGGATCCCACCTGCGCTCGCTGCAGCGCTTCTCTCCCAGGCAGGCTTTAATTAGATGGGGCCCAATAAACCATATGTCAAAATGGGTGATTTCACTTTTAATTACATTTTCCAAAAGGTAATAAATAGCTCCACTACAGGGAACACAAGCAGCCAGGCGCCTGCTGCTGTTGTGTCGTTTCACTGGGCACTCAAAATCTTTTTTAAAAAAGGGGGTGCATCCCCTGAAATGACTCTGGGACTTGCAGCGTCAGAAAAAGGGGGTGTCTGAGTCTAAAAGCTGGCAGGACTAATGTGTCGATGAGCCTCTTAAGCAACTGGAAAAATCACAGCCTTTGTGCAGGGCTGGGGCTTGCTCAGGCTGATTGCTGCCCGGCACAACTTGCAGCCAGGACAGGGAATCACATCGTCATACGACATCTTTAGGAAGTTATCCTCACAGACACCGAGGGGAGAGGCTACCTCACCTCCTCCTGTTCTTCTTGCAACCTGCAGCCCAAAGGTTTTGACGCTTTTCAGCAGGTGAACCTGGCACCCCGCTTCTGGTTGTGCTGCTGGATGCAGCCACACGAGCAAGGAACAACCCTGACCTTGCCTGCGCGCCAGCAGCCCTCTCACCTGCAATTAAGTTTGTGCCCAGACGATACACAAAATCGTTCTCAGACCCTTCACTGATAAACAAAGTTTCATTCATGTTTTTTTTTTCTCCTGGTCTGTGAAATCCCCATTACTCCCTGAGAGATGAATACACATAAATCCTAAAAACTAACCCGACAGATGGGAAGCAGTATAATGAAGGAGCATTACTTCTTACAGAATCTCAAGCTTTCTCCTTGGGCCTCTGAAGAGCTGGAAAACAAGGTCAGTATAAATAATTTTGTATCCCAAAGCTGTTTAATAAAAACATTCCTCTGTTTACCAGACTGCTGCTCAGCCGATTGCGCTGACATCCCCCTAATTGGGGAGCAAGAATGTCAGGGTGGCTGCTTTGCACCGAGCAGGATTTCTGGCCAGAAATCCAGGTCAGATCAAATGTTGCATTTGCTGGGGTTGGACTCCTTTTTTTCCCATATTAGGAGCCTCCCGTTCAAGCCAAAGTATTGCATGTGAAAATAAATATTAGCGGCGAACGTCAAGTGGGAACTGCAACCCCCAGGGGAATTCTTCTTAAAAGCTGGGTTAGATCTGTATCAAATGCATGCTCCTGCGCGCGCTCCTCCCGTACCTTGTGGTCTTGGGGTGACAGGGATGGCTGCCTACAAAACCCAAATGAGCTGACTTCATTTCTGCCACCAGGTAACGGCGCTCAGTGACCAGGACTGTGCAGATAATATGGCCTGCCCTTGCAAAACGAGAAATAGGATTTGCACCATAGTTCCTGACCAGCGAGAGTCACAGACCTGGAAAGCTCCTGAGAAATGAAGCCCAGCAGCTCTCTCGCCCTCTGTGCTGATGTCACTTCAAGGTGGTTTTCCCCCTTGTGCGCAGCTGTGCGCAATGGAGGAGACACATCCCCAAGCATGGGCCCAAGCCCTCCTGAAATATTTCATCTTTTCCATCTCCTCAACTTTTAAGGTACCTGAGTAGCTTGTAACTACCTACAGCTATAGTTTATAACCATATGTAGCTTGTAATTATACCCAACTCTAAGGACAGGTACAACACGCCTTCAGAAGCATCTAGCAACGGGGAGACGGGATTTTGAGGCCAGGCTACATTCAGTTTCCCTAAGTAACATTATTACTGCACTTGGATGTGGCATTTTTGAGCCCTAGTCTCTGAAGGAGCACATGGAGAAATGCCTTCAGGTGCAAAAGCGCCGAGTTATACACCTGCACAGATCCCTGAAAGGTGGACATCAGCACTATCAGCTTCTTCATCTCTACCTGAGAAATGCCTTCATGTTTCATAACCATCACTTACACGTCTGACTAGCTTCCAATCTACAAAGTAGCTCAAAATCCAATTATTTTACACTTTAAAAGAAAACAAAAATGCACAGCTCACATTAGGCATGAAAACTCATAGTCAAAAGTACAGCCTGGTGCGGAAAAAGGGGATAAATACACATTTTGCTTAACCAGTGACAATGGGTAAATAAACTTAGCCAAATTTTAACCATCCAATTTCCAGTTATGTTAAATGACTATGAAAGCGCCCAAATGCCTGATGTTAATGGTCTTCTAGTTCAAGTGTCATTTTTTTTGTTCTTTCCTCATGCATCACCTTATCTAATTGGTCACCCATTTGTCCTTTATCTGGTTGGGAAGGCGTCCTCCCCCCCCCCCAGAACAAAGCTGCATAAAAATCACCTCAAGCTTTCCTCTATTTATGTTGCACTAGAGCCTAAACTGGCCCCAGATCACCTCTTTCTCTGAAGATTTATTAAAGTGTGAAGTTCTAAAACTCCAGTTGCAGTGCTACAGGAGCCTGCATGACAAGTCATTGCAAATGCACAGCACACATAGAGCTCCTCTCGAAAACAGCCACAAAAATCTATTCATCTTCCGTGGCAGGAAACCTCAGACAGTCAGGGTCTGGGTGTGCTTCAGACCAGCATCCCATACCTTAATTACCGGCACATATCTTGTAGCATCCACCCCTTCCACACGTCCAACTTCCCCCAAATGTTTCCTTGCCAAGACACGCTGAAGGCTTACCTGGCCTCTTGCTGTCCTTTTCATGGAAGAGGGGAGGAAAAAATCACTCTGGTATTTCCAGTTGCTGTCACCAGGAGCAGGGGACAGTATTCCTTTAGCATTTTCCACTGGCAAATCTTTGAAAAGATGAACTTTGTGGTCCCCTGAGGTCAGACCTCTCCATCCTAAGTGTCCTCCCAGTACCTGCAGCTCTTGCAGGTGAAGCAGAAGGAGGCAGAGGAAAGTTTCCTTTCCCGGACTCTTCATATCCCGCAGAGAACATGCTGTTAATGCTGACAGGGAAAACTGCTGCTCTCAAAGGGAAATCCAGTCCTCAGCTCCATCAGTAAAGAATAAGAGAGCAGGATTTGACGTGGCACATAGAAAATTCCCATCATCTGAGTTAGACAGGGCCATTGGCAGCTCTTTTCTCCCTAGTTTTGATGGCTCTCAGCTGTTGTCACACCTGGAACGAAGTCAAACGCACGTTATCCTGCTGTGCAAAGTCATTTCAGCTTCTATAATAAATCAAGGGCATTAGCAAACCCGTACACAGGCTGTAATAAAGAACCAGTCTGTATTTAACATGAAACAACTTCCAGCTGAGATTGATTGTGCTCCTTTTTATTTTTCAGTGCTTCGTTTTAGGCCAGCTCATCCCCTCTTCCTTCCAGGCCTGCTCATGCCAAGCACCAGCATCTGCTCCCCGGGGAACTGGTCTCACCTGGGTTGGTCCTACCCAGTTTGCTACTCACCTGGAGAAGCCAGCATGTGGCTTTGTGTTTTCAGAAAAGTCATTCTCAAAACCCTCCTGGCCAACCCCAAAGCACTTCTCTCACACCAGCCATGTGGCTTTGCCTCTCTTGCAGCTGCAGAAGAGATGCTGTGGGTGAAAAGGCGGCGATGCAGTGATCCCACGTGGCCCCACAGCCAGGAGCAGGTGAGCACATCAGCATTTCCACAGCAACACCACGATGCTCCGCACCGTAACATCAGAGAGAAATATGGGCAGGAGCAGAGCCTGAGACACACAGGAAGCAAATCTTCCTCCACAAAGATGGGTTCTTGCTCAAGTGTGTTTCATCTCAGACACCACGATCCAAAAAGGCCATTTCCCTCTGGGTGGGCATCCAAAGAAAGAGGAGGAAGCAGAGGTTGACTGAACATCACCTTGACATGAAGGATGAGAGACCTGGGATCGTTTAATTTAGGGAAGGGACTGAGCAAAGCTATACTGACACCACCCCCCAGCATAAAAGACATATAAAAAGAACAACTTGTTCCTCGCACATCCACTGCTGCTGGATCAAGGAGGAATGTACTTGGATTACGGCATGGGAGATGGTGGATGGGCATGAGGAAAACTCCCCTAGCAAGGAGCAGGGTGGGAGATGGGTCAGGGAGGCTGCAGGAGCTCCATCACTGGGATTTCCTGCAAGTGGGCTGGATAAAATCAGCTCACGGGGACACAGCGTCCGTGCTGGTCTGCTCTCTCCTCCTTCCTGCGCAGTATCGTGCCTCTGGGCCTTTTGACGTGGTCCTGTGCTCCAGGGATGGCAGCTGTTTAGAGGTGATTTCAGCTGTTGTGGGCACTGTTTGAAACAATATTGTAAACCAATTTCCATCCAAAACAGCTTTTACACATGCTCACTCCTCTCCACAAGTCACACGCTGTGGAGCTGCAATAGTTCCTTGGTGCTTCCAGTCAAGTTAGCCTGGAAAGTTTGAGCGAACCCTTTCAGGAAGTTTGGAGAATAATTAATTCGGCACATATTTAAAAAAAAAAGCCAGAGAAACAAAAAATCCCGAAGGCTGCCATTTCTGCAGTCGAGAAAAATGTTTCATTGGCGATCTAACATCACCTACAAAGAGTTGTGAAAATACTGTGCAGTTCTGAAAAATGGGGACTGATACACCGTAAGCTGCTGCTGCAAGAGGATGACGAACGCTTCCCCTTCAGGATGATGGCAGCAGTCCTATATTCTGGCTCAGGCCTGAGTATTTCAAATGAGTTGAGAAATCTGCTGCACGAAATAAAATCATAAATGAAGGACTGAGGAAAGTCTTGACCTTTTTATGTCCGTTTTTCTGTGAAATTTTGTCAACTTTATTAGAGGTAACTTCCTGCATTCACAGAAAGCTGCTTTTCTTTGTTAATACCCCAATAAGTCTGCAGAACTTCGTCAGAGCCAGAACTGCTGAAGAACTGCTTTTAACCGTTTCCTTTCTGATAAATGCGATCACCTGCTCAAGTGCATTTATCGTAAGTCAGCCGAAATCTTTTGCCATCTCTTCACAGGCTGTGTCCCCACTGCAGTATGAACAGTCACGTAACCAACTGGTGACAGCAGGAGATGCGAACTTCGAATAGGTTGACTGTGTCATCCCAAGTCCTAGCTCCATAGCACTAACTTTAATTGCCAGATATTTTCCACCTGCTCCTCTAAAATTTTGTATGAATATACAGAAGATTTCCACTATGAAGTAGCTTTCAACACCATATGGGAGACTAAGTTATTCCCATTTCAAAGATGAGTCTGTGAGACCAAGAAAAACAGCTTGTTGACACTTGAAAATTGACTGGAAGAGCTTTTCTGGATGCTCTTAAACTAGAATAAGAAAATAAATTAAGTCAAGTTAAAATAAATCAAGTCTTCTTCCATATAATGAGGGCTATTGTATTTTGCATTCAGTACATCAGTTATAATGGATGTACTCCTAGATATACATGTAGATGAGTCCTCCAGTTCCCAGAGGCAATGGTTGCACTTTCACTGACTTTGCTGTCAAGCTTTTGACAAAGGAACTGAAGGGCTGCAACCAAGAGCCTTTGGGAGAGCTTCCAGGAGGCTGGTCCTCATAGCAGAAACAGAGATGTCCTCTGTGCTGCAAACAGGTAGGAAGAGCTGCTTGTCTCAAAATGAGATCCTTTTAAGCATCACACCAAAGGGCAGATGACCCAGCTCAACAAAAGGAACAGGAAACCTGTGCGGGGGAATGATGAGGATGGAGGTATCTGTCATATCGCCTCGCCATAGCTCCGTGCTCCTGGGATTTTGTCTTGCTTGAGATTCACTCCTCAACATAGGACTTCCATCTTCCAGTTTAAGAATTTGAGCAGAGTAACTCTCCCTTGCAAAGGGGAAGAAAGAAGCTGTCATTCAGTATCTTACCGGTTAAAGCATTTTTGCCCAATATGAGACCTAATTTCAACCTCTGAATGAAGATCAGATGCATCTTTTCTGCACATTGTAAGAGTGAAATTATCACTCAAGGATAATTCATCCAGGAGAAAAGGTAACTTTCACGATGCAGCCTCCATCACTCAGTGAGACTTGAAGTTATCTGAGGATAATAACTTGAACATAAGTACTCATCATCCAGGCAAATTATAATAAAGTTCGCAGAAGGCTGAGAAGCTCAAAGATGACAAGATGAGCAAGACTGTGGTGCCCAAATCCCTAATAGGCTTTCGTACATCCCACCTACAGCTTATCATAGAAATACCCTATGGAGACTGTAAGCACCGTGTAGGTTTTCTAGCATTAACACTCCCCATTTTAACCACTTGTTCAACCATCAGCAAGGACAACCCCTTCAAACCTCATTTATGTGGTCTTTGACCACCCTGTTGGAGACTTTCTTGACAGAGTTGAGATCTTCCCCCCTCTAAAGAGCCCCACAACCTTAGAGAAAAGCTCTCCCTCAGTCCCAAGCGATGCAAAGCACCTCGGGGCCACCTCCCGTATGCTCAGCACCTGCCTGAAGTCAGACGCCAGCATTCACCACACACCTGCGATCGCTCCTGTCACAAACAAGATGAGCCTTCAAAATTCTTGCCAAGCACGAACGAGACAACGCTGATAAAATACCAACATTAGAAACCGGCTCTGTGATGACCACCTCACATGTGAGACAAAAAGCAGGTGGGGGAGAAATCAGCCAGCAAAACCCAAAGAAAATGGAGCGGTGAATGGCCAGCAGGAGCATCGGATGGCAGAGGAGAGCAAGGAGATGGCCCAAACCCTGACACAGCTCTGGGCAGTGCTATTAGCCCTGGTGCTTAATGAGCATGAAGCACACAAATGAGCAGGCTGGCAGTGGGACACGCGGCCTGATGGAGCAGCAAGCAGGTGAGCTCGGCTGCTCCTTACATAAGGACGCATCTCATGCCTCGGTGTGGGAGGGAGCACAATTTTTTTCTGCCAGAGAGAGTACTCCGTGAGAAATTACAGGTGTGTTTCTCATGCCCAGAGAGAATAATAATGATAGCTTTGGAATTCCTGAATTAGGCCAATCATTCATCCAGGCGGCAAAAAAAAATACAAATCCTGCCTGACAGGCTGCCACCTGAAACCAGAGGCAGGCTCTTGACCTAAAACCAGCCCTCTCCAGAAAGGCTGCTGAAGAAGGTAAAAGGAAGCTCTTTGTTTTTGGAAAGACTTCTTCTTTTTTTTTTTTTTTTTTAAAAAAAAAAAAAAAAAGACGACAAACCACATGGATCTTCAAAACAGCTGCATGACTGTTAGGGCAGTGTAATGTGAGGGGTTTCCACAGTACAACCAGAAAAGGATTGTGTCTTTGCTATCTACACACACATCAACAGAGTTCCTCTCCTAAAGCGCTCGCAAAGGCATTAGAATACTATCTGAAGGCCTAGAAGTGAAATGGGGTTTGAGTTTTTCTTTTCATCTCCACACAGCAGACCTTCGATGTACCTGGAAAATATTGCATCACCAGAGTTTCGTTTCCCCTTCTATTTCTTCAGCCACAGCTCTAAAGGCAGGGAAAACACTAGATAGCAAGCAAAAAGGAGAAATAAAACCATGGAAGAAAGGAAAATCACAGGCAGTAATTAGGCTGTTGTTAGTTTGTGTTTTCCTTCTGTGATGAACGGAAAGGAAAGTAAGAGATGGAGAAAAAATGTTATGCCAATTTTTTAAGAAGCCTGGGCCCTTAAAACTGCTGCATGTTTTAACCCCTGGAGAATAAGGCACCAGCTGAAGCCAACCACAGATTAATCTGCTGCAATTTGCAAACTTATTTTTCTAGCTATTTTGGTGAGCGCTGAATATAATTAGCAAGACAGCATCTGAAAGTACCCGTTTCAGGTATCCTGAGCCTTGTCCATTGTGGCACAGGAGCCCTCCACTGCAGCCATACTGAACAAAGGTTTGAATGTTTTCCAGATTATTTTATTTTTTAACTGTGAGGGTTAAAACTGTTCGTGCATCTGTGCAGTGGTGTTGGTCAGCTCGATCTCCTGCAGTCCATTTCAGCCCTGAACTTCTCTGCTTCTAACTTACTGTTGGAGCTAGGTAAAAAATTGTGTGGGGAGGCAAGGTGGTGGAACAACTTTTGTCACTTTTTATTTATTTATTTTATTTGGTGTGTGTGTGTGAGACTAGTCTTAAAATGATCTCACATCAAAATCTCCACTAAACCAACCCAGGTCCCTGGCTGACGCCTGCACCTCTGCATACAGCAGCACCGTAGGTCTTTCGGATGTAATAGATGTGTCGAGTCCTTTCCTCTCTGAGCACAGAGCAGGTTTTCCCCTCACTGCCTGCTCTCCCCTGTGCCTTTCATGAAACGCTGCCATACCATTGCCTCTTCTCACCCGAGAGTGCAATTGCATGCATGGGTGAATTAGCCAACCCCACCCAGTCTGCCGTGAGCAACCTTCAGCTATTAATCACCTACAGCTCTTTGGTGAACTTTGTGAAATTTGACTGTTTTCCTCCTCTCCTCGATTCAACTTTCTCGTGTGCTTGTGCCTGCCTGGGGGGAGTAAAAAGAAACCACCACTGCTGCTTTAAAATTCAACAGGGCTGCAAAACCCCAGCAGCAAACCTAACAGCACAGGGAAGGGCATCCTGCTTCTACTCTGGTGCGTGTCCTGGTCAGAGGAGGAAATTCAGGATCCACTCACCTGTGGAGCCAAGCCCAGGTCCTGCCCAAGGCGTGGTGTCTGAAGAGGCTGATGCCTTCAGCGGTGGCTCCTTCTCGCCCCAGCCTTTGGGACTTGGCATCTGCCAGCTGTTGGTCGAAGTACAGCCATGGTGTAGATGGACATAGGTGGACCTCTTTCATTATCATGTTTTTCATCAGGCTTGCCTGCAGGTAAAAGCAGAGGTTAATTATCAGATGAACACTAATCCAAAAAGTAAGCCTCCATTGGTAGAGTTACACAGCAGATTATACTGAGAAACAGCAACAATAATTTATTTCCTTTTATTTGAGGTCATTCAACAAATTTTTGTTTACCCTGTAGATGATGCGTCTAAATGTTGCAGACCCACTCAAGCCTTACAACAGGAAAGCGAGAACCTTTCAAGTTCTTCACAAGAACAACTTGAATCATGTCTTTGTCACCAGGATTATTCGATACTGACCTGTTTGGTGCCCAGGTGGGACAACACTTGTTGTCCAACCCAGTTCTCAGAAAACAGGGGTCCAAGTCACACATTAGGCATGTGACAGAGATAGTGGCATTGGAGAGGTGTGAGGCTGACTTCCCAACACAGATGCATTCAGGGACCAGAAGAGTAATGGCTGTTTTATTGGGATTGGACCACTTCAGCCTCAGAAGCCTTTTCACAACTACAAGTTCCCATTCACATGATGGAATCAATAGACAGATAAAATTCTTTCCAAGTTTAACCAAATTCCAGCCTATTTCAGCCCAAGCCCCAAGCAGATCACTTGATGAGGAGGGGCACGTACCACCACAGGAATCATCACATATGTCCCACTTCCTCTGCTCTTCACTGCTCACGAGATCTTTATCACAAGAGATTGCTTGCGCTGTGCTGTTTCCTCTTCTTGTCACAATCTCCTGCACAACAGGGATTTCTCAGAATTTTAATGCTTAATAATATATTTGACCTTTTCATTAATCCTGATTTTGGTTGGCTGTCACATTAGCTTCATTTCTTTGGGTGGCACACGTTGCAAACCAGGTACAAACAGGCACAGATACCAATTTGCATGAGCAAATACTGTAAAAAAACAATATCAGGTTGAGGTACTCCACAGTTAGGTTTCGAAGAATTTGTGAGACATGACGATTTGGAAATTGATACCACCTTTTATTCAAAATAAAAATGGAGCCAAGTGTGTCAGAGATGACTAAGTTTTGAAGAAAAGAAGACATACTTCTCACCTATTGGTAGAAGCTAGACTTAAACAAAATCATGTTATTTGGCATTGCTAGAGACCGCGCTCCCTCGCCGCCTCTGAAGAACAGAGCAAAGAGCAGCAGCACAAATGTCACCTGGTGCCAGGACACCACCACTTCTCACTTCACCGTTCTTGACAGCTCCTAAGAAACTAGCATTAACAGATACTTGGTGTGTGTCTCTGCAGCCTGGTTTTGCTCTTATCTATAAGCTGAACTTCTCTGATGGCAGTATTTCATGCATCAGTGTATTAAAATGCCTGCCTTTGGTTCTCTTTTGAAATACATTTTAAACTACGCTAAACCAAGATACATTTATTGATTCAATTAGTGTTGATTTACTCTGATTCAGGGGCTTATTTGGGACAAAGTAAAGCAAATCAGTTTTATTTGGACTACTGTAGCTTTTTAGATTAACCCATTCCACCTGTGGGTGGTTTCCTGGTTCTCCTTCCCTCACTCCTCCACAGAGATTCAATGCTCGGTCCATTATTTTGGTGAGGATAGCAGTGATGGCAGCCAACTGCCTGATGACGCGTGTGCAGCCCAGTCCAGCTTTTCTTCTGAAATACCCTTTCTGGATCACAATTTGTCTTCTCCGGGCATTTCCCACCATCTACATTTTTCTACAACTCCTCCACAAAAAAAAAAAAAAAAAAAAAAAAAAAAAAGGCATCCTTAGAGCAGAGGAAAGTGCTGCCTTTGGCTGGAGTTCACTTCTGTGCAGTGCCCAGCTTGAGGTGACACGTGAAACAAGTCCAACTAAGCCTTCAGCACCGCATCTCTGGATCCTGAGCGGTACCAGAGTGCTCCACACACCCAAAATACTTCTTTTGACTTCTCAGGCTGTGTTTCCATACCAGTGACCACTATTTTTGTGCACTGTGTTTCTCTCAGCGTGCACACAGACCCCCCAGGCTTTCTGCATATATGTACTTAAAAAAAATAATAGGTGTAGACGTGCATTAGGTTAGGAAACAAAACAATGAGGAGAGCTGAGAAATAGAGATGGCCCGTTCTTCCCACCCCGAAATAAGGGGATTAAAATTAATTGCCGTTACAGGGTCTGAGGTGCGCAAGGGACGAGCTGGGTGCCTTTATCTTGTCATCACCGGCTTACAGCTACCAGGACCTGTTACTCTCCTATTGTGCTTCCTCCGGGGGTGACAAAAATCTGTTTCAAAACGTTCCCAGCTGTGGTTTGAGGCTTTTCTTGCTCAGGGCCCGTAGATAAGAGGGCTCCCGGTCGCTACCACACGGCAAGCCGAGAGCAAGGCTGCGCGCTGCAGCTCTCCCCTCAGCTGGCGCCGAGCGGCACGAGGAGCTCGGCCCTGATCTTATCCCGCCGGCGCGTGCAGCTCCTCGTGGCCGTCCTCTTTCCCAACCCGCCGCTGTCAGTGCCCTGCTTGCCTGTGGTTTTGTTTCCTCACAGTCTTCTCCTCCACACGAGGTTTGTGGTCCTGGAGGGTCTTTTCCTGCTAAGCCTCTGGGAGGGAAACTCCAGCACAGGCAGGGAGTCACTCCCAGATCAAGGCCTGTCCCTCGAGGCGGCGTGACTGGTTCTGCTCACTCGGTTTTCACCAGAAACCCTTTATTTTTATTTTTACTGCATGGATGAGCAAACATATGGTGCCCAGAGAGGCCATGGTGTCCCCAAGCTTGGAGATACTCCAGGAGGACACAGCCCTCGTGGCCCAGCTTGAGCAGTGGGGCTGGACCAGGCCGCCCCCCTCATGCCCACCTCAACCACATCATGGTTCAGAGGACTCCAGCCTGCCTCAGAGCACAGCTGCCAAAAGTGGCCACAGGGAAGGTGGTTCCTCTTCAACATAATTACCATACCCATGGTTTTAATGCCAAACCACCTCAGGCATCCACCACGACCTGGGAGGGTTAGACCCTGTACAAACTCTGAAAGGAAGATTTTACACCTTTCCTCTTTCTACTCGCTCGTACAGACCAAATTACATTTTAATAAATGTAGAACCAATGCCTTGCTTAAAGAGATAGCTTCATTAATAAAAGTGTTTAAATTAAATGTCACGGATGGGATATACTAATCATACTGGTTGGCACAAGTGTCTGGTTTTGTTTTTCCCTCTTCATTGGTGGTGCCTTGTGAGCAGGAGATCTCTGGGTGGAGCAAGTAATTAGGTACAAATTAATTTTAAAGTGACAATGAATAGCAAGAACATGAGAGGTGACAAGCAAAAAATCTGTGACAACTGCAACTCAATATGCCAGCCTAGCGAAATCATAGCTCCACACTGGCTAAATAAAGCAGGTATCTTTCTTCCTCTCCATCCAAGAATGAATGAATACATGGAAAAAAATCAAAGATGACGTGGTGAAATTCTCTCTGGGAAGCAGTGGGTGTAATGGTGACGCTTGATACGATTACCGAAGTAATGAAGGTAAAGGCAAGAACGCCAAAGGCTGTGTGCCATGTAAAGATGCTCACTAACCAAATGCTTGTTTTGCCATTTCCCTAAAGCAAAACCTGGCGACAACCCTTACAGTTGGACGTGCCCATGATTGCATCCAACTCCTTCCTCTCCCTTGAGCTGAAACTAGAGGCCAACCAAGCATCTCATCACCTGCATCTTGGCAGCCACCCCACCAGCCCCTTAAATTTTGGGAGGAAAGGGAATGCCCTTGCGTTAGTCCCACTTCATAACTCTGTCTTCAAATGCTTGAGTTTCCATGGCTGTGTCCCAGCAGTCTATCCTGGACAGTCCAGAGCCTGCAATTCAATAATCTCACTCACAACTGCCAGAATTTTTATTGTACCTTGTTTTGCCAGGCCATCCAGGGGCGATGCACTAACAGAACCATCTCTATCACACCACTGCATTTATTTGCAGAAGAACATTTTCTGAGTGGTCCCAACCACGCTTTGTAGAGCTAAGAACTAATACATAAAATTAACAGTCAGATAGGAAACTGGACTGATTTTTACTTAACTACAAACATGGTATCTCTCCAAGAAGCTATCAGAATTAACACCAGTCAGCTACAGCTGATAAAAACATTTTGATAGATAATCATTCACTAGAAAATGGCTTAAATGTACCAGCTTAATTCTAAAAAGATTAACAAACAAGCCTGCATTGGCTGTAGCTACCAGGGGGCTGAGTTCAAACTGAAATTTGAGAGAAAAAGTATTTCACTGCCTTGATTACCTATATTCAGTCCTTATCTATTTTATTTCTTAGCCTCATAAGGTGAGCAGTAGTCGATTGCTGTTTTTGCTAAAATATTGATCTCCTAGAAATTTGCTTTGGCTATGGGAAAGAGAACACAATCCTGGTGCTATTATTATTATTTTTAAACAGGCAAAGAAAACAAGGTGGCAAGTGTCAAAGGGTTCAAAAAGTTGCTGGGAGATTTTGAAAAAAAATATCTTAAAACCCAGCAATGCCAGCCACATCAGAAATACATTCTCAAAGCTTTGTCCATAGATAATTTATCATCTGATTAAGAATAGAGATTTCACTCCTAATTATGTAAGTGGGGAGAACTTGAAGGGTTGTTCACATTAAAAGAAAGCGAATATTAATCATGAATCACATCCCCACCCCCACCCTGATCCTTACAGCTCTGCTAAAAGCAAGAAGTTAAGTGGGTCAGGAGAAGGGTTATGACAGATGCTGCAAGACCAGAGATAAGCCATCAGGCAGTTAGAAGGGAAAACATTTTATCTAGAAGAACAGGCCTGCCTTTCGTTCCATCTAGATAAGGGCTAGAGCTTCTCTACGTGGGGAAACAGCCCGAAATGTCTGTTGTGGAATACCCCTGCCCACACATCTCCCTGGGCAGATTCGCGGTGTTGAACTGCTTTTTGGTCCTGCACGCAACGGGATGAGCCAAATGTTGCAGTGAATCATTTTTTCCCTAAAAATAAACTTTTTGATGAGGGTTTCTGGCCATCTGCAAGCCTAGCAGAGCAATGGGGCAAGTGACTGAAGACAAAATCACACCAGAGGTCTTCTGCGACTCATTTAGCCTAGCTTAGGCTTGCACAGGTCAGCCTGAAGCAACAGCCAAGGTTCCCCTGCTAGCAGCCCAGGTGTCAAAGTAGTCTTGGTAATGCAGCAATACACGGGGTGAAATGAAGCACAGCAGTGCCTTCACCTGGATTTGGCAGGAGAGGAGAGTCAGAGGTCACTAACAGATCAGGAATTTCACATGAAGCTGAATGAGCCGGCTAGTGATGCTATCTTCAAAACCATACCTTCTCTAAGAGCTTAAGTTTTCTTTTATAACTCGGTCTGTCCCAAACGCAGAAAGCCCTTCACCTTTTACCTGTTACCGAAGGTTGTCTCCTAGGAGTGTCAGAAGTGTCTTGTACGGGATGCATCACATCAGCTTCGTCTTAAACACTTCCTTCCCGGCAGATATGACCGGCATAAGAATGGTATTCTATCAACACTGTTATCGCTTTCTCCCTCTGGAGAAAGCAAAATCAATTCTCACGTATTAAATGGATGGCAGCCCTTCTCTGTACCTGAGAGTTTTCAATAGGAACTGCAAAGGGCATTACCCAGCTGCAGTGTTTCTAGCAGGGTCCCATCTAGCTTTGGTTTTGACCCAGATCATTTAATATCTTATCAAAACATCTACCCAAAAATGGAGAAATAGAGCTGGCAACGTTCACAGATGAGACAGATCTGAGAGAACACGATAAAGACTAGGATAAGTCAGTTATCCAAACCCATCCGGATCTGTTGGGCAGTGGGACTCATTTGACCAACACGTGCTTCAGCACATCTCAGTTTCAGATCAGGCGCCAAAGGCCCAGAAATGTAGGTCACGTTTATAAGGAGGAAGGTTGTGTTCTGGAAAGCAGTTATTCAGGCAAAGCCTAGAGCTAAAATATACACACGTGGCACGTGATTGAAAGCACAGTGCCCTGATACACAAGAATTGAAAAGTAATTCATGGAAACACAAAGAGATTTCTCCATAGTTTTGTACTTCTGTATATACCTGTATATATTATGTATATATATAATGTATTTCTGTATAGTCTCAAGAAGCAGCAAGATGTTAGTTAGAGGGACAGTCACTGGCATACTGTTTCCAAGCCAAGTATCCATGCTTTAACAGATAAAGGATTTGGAATAGCATTACAAAATTCTTTTGACTTCTGAAAATGGGAAGGAACTTGGTTTCTTTTTATACTTAGATTATAAAACCTTTAGTGCTAGCTGGGGCCTATTTTTTGTTCGGTGCTAGTACACCACCTAGCTCTGAAGGCCTTCTAAGAACTAACATAAGGCAAATATAAATATCAGCCTGGATTGATTTAAACCTTGCTCTGTTCTAGTGTCCGCAGACAACTTGCTGTTTTCTTACTGGAGGAAAAGGAAAAAAGTTGAACAAAAAATGAGGAGATATTTGGGAATTTCTTGGGAAATTCCAGTGCTTTTTCTTGAGAATTATAATTCCCAAGAAAAAGCACTGTAAATGCCTCATCATGGCCTAAAAGCAGCACTATATCCTGCAGGCAGCTGAACTGTGCATTCACTGCTTGAGAAACGCAACCATTGCCCAAACACTACACACTTCTCCCACTTCAGCAAAAGGAGCAGCTTCTCGGGCTGGTAGGACTTGGCTTGCTGTCAGGTCAGCCATTAGAGCAAGATGCAGCTCAGCTTTCGTCTGCAGGCAAGTGAATCAACCCATGTGGGCTCATTGGCTTGTGACCCAGCCTCTGCTGTTACCCCGTTCTTCTTTTGGTCATACAACCTGCTGCGGTCATGCACTTATAACTGACAAGTGCCCACAATGCCTTTTTTTTTTTTTTTCCCTGCATTTTTCTCTAAGGCTGATGTTTGACATCTTTTAAGCATCTCTTTGCTGCACGACAAGATGCAGAGGTTGCCAAGGACAGGTAGATTGCATGCTGGCCACAATGGGCAAGCACAGCCACCAGTCTGGAACATACACCATGCGACACCTGAATTTAGGTATCAGGAAGAGCCAAAAGTGACACGAGGCACAACCTCAGGCACGAGCACACCGCAATGACCACAAAAATCTACACCAGGATTTATCCATAAACGGAGGTGTGGACTGAACTGACCGCTAGAAGTCAAGCTGCACTACCACAAGCCGACGCCATCTCCAGCTTTTGGTGGCTATAGTGGCTGTCACCAGAACAGACACACGTGCATATCCTGTGCATAAGAGCATACACATATGAGAGCGCATCCACAAGAACATGCGCAGAAAGATGAAGTTCCTGTGACAAGCAGATGATTGAAGAAGGGCCCAGAGAAGCACTCACACCTCACGGAGCCTTGGGCTGAGCGCTCACACAGCATAAATCAGCTTAGCTCCAGTAAGAGCAGATTTGCAGCAGCCGGGAATCTGGTGCTGTACACCAGCCCCAGGAGAGCTTCTGACCCCCAAGTGTGCCTTACACAACAGCTTGTACTTCGTGCGATGAGACCGGCTCAGGAAAGATGATTTTGGAGAGCCAGAGCTTTGGAGGTATCGCTGACAGAAGGCTGTGAAGTTGCCACTTTGCAGTTCATGCGAAATACAGCGGTGCTTCAGATGTGTCTACTACGACCATCTCAACAGCTTTACTCAAGCCCAGTAACAAGCACAGAGCTCAGTTATCCCTGTTTCTTTACTGTCATGAATCACATCCAAAGGCAAACCTTAAAGCTTTTTTTTTTTATATATATATGTATAAAGTCAGTTATCAAGAGACAGCCACTGGCAGGCTACCATCAGAGATGAATTTGAAAAGGCAGTCCAGTCACATTTTGCAACGAACTGATAAAAACAAATCAACCACAGAAACAAATTCCTCTACTCATTTCAAAGAATAGGAAAAAAATAAATAAAAGAAAAGCTTCAAGCAAGATCTCCCCCTACCCCCAGCCTCATAGATTTCAGGGACTGCTTTGAATGCTTTATTTTAGTAAGGAATAAAAGTCCCTGCTCCTGATAGATTGCAGTGCTCTCTGCCCTGAAGACAGATCAATATTACAGATCACAAATAAAATAGTCAGAAGGATTGAAAACAGGATTTACAACTGAATAGCTACCACACCTACATGAAAATAATAATTTACATTCCTTACCACACCCTATAAACTAGGCACAGGCAGCCTGAAACAGGAAAAGTAACAAAAATAATGGGAAAGAGCAGCAAATTGCGTCCTAACATTATTTGAACTGATATGAAAACAGCTGAGGGGAGGGAAGTATTTCCTCTTGAAACCAAACAAAATAACCCAGAAACCTTCGGAGGGTTTAGAGTTTCAGCCTTTCTTCCTGCGAAAAGAATCCCCAAATCCTCCCAAATCTATGAAAAGCAGACACTTTCCATAGAGAAGGCATTCACCAAAAAAAGCAATTTTCTGTTAAAAATCAGTTTTGACAGGGCAGCTTCATCCAGGCTCAGATGCTGGATGCGAGGGGAGCATTTGCCAGGAATAGAAATGGGATTTTGAGCGCCCAAGTGCCAGGCAGACGGGGTTAAGGACTTTTTCTTGCCCTGCGGAGAGGTTTCCTCCGTCCCAGGAATGGCCTTGGCTGCAGGAACAGCTCAGAAGGGATAGAGGTTCACGATTTGTGTGGGAGTCTTGAATAATCTGTTCCTATTTTAATGTGAACACGGGTGGTAACGTGGAATTACAGCATGTGGAGGCGGGCTGGCGCGCATGGATTAATGAAAAATAATGAGATAATATTGAGCATTCATGTCGTCTCATTAGAAGGGCTCAATTCCTCTACTAACAGAAATCTCTGGGAAATGTATTCTGAGACTCCATCCGTAATCTCTGTCGCAGGAATTAGTAGGACACGGGCCTATTAATTCACGAGTATATTCATTTGAGAAGAGCTTTCATTGTCAGCCTTAAATTTTAAGCAACCGAAGTACTTACACAGTAATCCTTTCACCTTGCATTTCATCGTATCCAGAAGTCATTGTGGCTCCTAAGGTGCTCTGCTGTGAAAAAAAAGAATAAATACTAATAACTGCATGCTGGAAATTATGCCATGCTTATGCGATGCACCAAGAGAGACAAAAATAAGCACCGAAGGGCAGGAGGGTAGAGCTGAGTTTACTGAGGACTAACTACATTAGGATTGACTAAAAAGAAATAATAAAAAAACATCAAGCACATTCAAAGTGCAATCTGAGCAAAAATTATTTTTAGCCCCTCAATTATTGTGAGTTTCATAATGCGATTTATAGGGCCTGGCGCTCCTGCACGCGAGCACCGTTGTGTCTTAGCGGGGAGTGATTCACTGGAGGGCTGGGATCGCACAGTCAGGCACAGAGATGGAGAAAGCCAGCTTTGATTCACCCGTTTCTAAGAACACAAATTCACCCTCAGATAGAGTTTCAGTAATTTCTTGAAAGTACTGCATAAAACTGGAGATATTAGAGCTATTGAGGGGAAAGCCAGGAACATGATATTTATTAACCAGGGAGATGATACTGGCTTCAGTAAAGCTGCAGAAGGCACGTGTCAAAACTCACTTGGGCCGTCACTGCCTCTTGGTGACAAGGTGAATTTGAGCTTAATCCCAGCGTGCTGGACACGTGGGTCAGAAACACACTGCTTACCTCACTACTAGGCTGGCCCAGTCAATGAACAGAGGGTGATGATGTAGTCACAGCAGGTCTTCTAACCTGCAGCATCTGATCCAGTAAAGACAACGCACAGAAAACCATGAAATATTTTGAAACTGCCTCACCTACACCAAATTAAGGCTTGGTAATTGCAGAACATGCAGACACTGGCTGCTAATAAAGCAGGAAAGGGCTATTTTCAATAGAACGAGGGCTTTTCCAGCAAAAGTACTGCAGGGAAAGGATTATGCATGATTTCCTGTTGCCTAAATAGAGCCAAATGAGTGAGATTGCCCTTTGCTTGAAGGGTGATTTTGAGACATAGGCAATGGTACACCTTTGTGTGACTTGTACCTGGACCATGCACAGAACCTTACTCCTGCAGACAAAGAGCTTGGTAGCCCTAATAATTATGGCTCATTTAGCTTCTGCCTATGGCTCCCCTCCTTGTCTTTGAATCTTCTCTGAAGAGTCTGAAGTCAAGGAAAAGATCACCACCATCTGCAGTAAGTCTTAGGGCAGGACCTCAAGTGGATCAAGTCCGTCTTTTCAGTCTTAAAACTTTACAGCACAACCTGATGTCTTGTCTATGCTTTAAATAATTGGATTGTCACGTTAGCTGAATCTTGGGTCTTTCTGTAGCAAAACCAGTGAGCTGGCACTCCCGAGTGAAGCAAAACGGGAATTTCTGCCCGGCAAGCAGAGGCATTCCTCAGAAACAACATACATCAAGCAACTTAAAGAAAGATTAAGTTTTATTCAGATGATATCTGAAGGAGTTTCCATTCTCACGTCAATGATGAACACTTTTATTACCAGGGAGAGGCTGGTTAATCTTTAACCAAGAATTTACAATTCTTAAAACAAACAACACAACTTCAGAAGCTTCATGAGATCTTCTTTTTATTCTGGAGTGTTGTTTTTTTTTTTTTTTCTTCTTTTTTCTTTTTCCCCTCCCTTTAAGCCATGAACACCACCAGATTGATGGCTGTGTTACGAAAGAAAGAATGAGTTGGGCAATGTGAACTACCCCATAAATCCATACGGCTAAGATCACCCCTGGACACGGCACAGGGGAACTCAGCCAAAAACCCAAGCTGAGGGAAGGGGTCAAAGTCATTGCCTACGTGATCTGAGCACTTTTCAGCACAAGTTGGACCTCAGGCCACTAATTTATTTCAAAACCAGGGTGGACCAAGTGGCAGGTACCTGATGCCACCATTTCACGTAACAGTACCTTAGAGGGAATACTACTCTAACTCATGCTGAAAAACTTGATGTGCTCAGCTGGTGGAAAGATCCTAAGTCTCAACATACTCTTAAAGTGGATCTTGGCCCCATTCCTCAGCCTCCTAATGCATACTCATAACCCCAACTCATAACTCGTTCAGCCTCTCTAGGTAGTTAATAGGATTTGTTACGAGGTAGAAATGTGATTCCTCCGAGGTGCAAAATTACCACTCACGGTTCCTGCTGTAAGAAAGAAAAATGTATGCATACACCAATGTTTCCAGAAAGCTTGAATGGAAAACCCTTTCATGTCAGAAGTTTATTTTTATTGGTAAAATATTAAATAATATACAGAATTAAAAACTGCACTTACACTTCTGAGAAGAAATAATTCTTGGACAAATTATATGCTTGTTCCTGAGATTCCCTACATTTATTCCAGTAGCTGTGCACTCAAGACAGTACAAACCTTTATAATATAATCCTTTTCACAAAGTATTACAAAGTTTCTGCAGCTTTTTTTATTTATACACACATACAGACTCACACTCTCACATGGCTGTACAACACTCACACATGTACAGAGTACACACATACAGATGTGGAACCATATGTATGCATGTACACTAAGGAGAAAAAAATAACAAGTCCCATAGTTCAGTCTACAGCGGCAAAACTCTTTAGCAGGGGGATGCAGGTTTACATTGGGGTTGCTCACATGCACCACTGTGATTGTTTCTGAACTCCAATTTAACAGCATGTCCCAAGGGTTTTGGAATGAAGTCGGATTTTTATTCTTTTAGATTCCTCAATTTGAGTTCAGAACATCTGTTGCAGAACTAAAAATCATAACCTGGGAGAAAACTTTTTTTTTTTTTGTGTTGTTTTTCATTTGCCAGATTACTCACCAAATCTTATCCTGCTCCAGAAATTGACCGATGTCCAGTTCGGCACTAGAGTGGGCAGAGTGCATCCCCGCACGAGTCACGAAGATGCTGACAAACGGGTCAAGACCTGACAGTCTGAAATAGTGCTCACAAGATCTCACATGCTTTGCTACAATCCCACTGCTTCAGTGCGGTCCCCGTTCGCGGGAGGACCTGAACAACCTGCGGGAGGTTGCCCGAATTTGGCCCTAGGAGTGTGACCCCGCGGGCAACTGCGACAGTCGCCCACTGAATACATTTTTCTGCTTGAACTCAAACAGTCCAATCTGGGAAATTATTTTGGCAATCTGTCAGAATGGGATATAGTCTCCTCACCTTTGCTGTTATTAAAAAGAAATAATCTTAAATAGAAATTTAGAAGACAAAAGTGGCCACTGTGCATGCGCAGTAACTGCCTTTCAAAGAATCTCAATGGGATTTTTATTACGTACCTAAATACATATTTACAGAACAGCGGTTTCAGTCTACTGGGGTGGAAAAAAAAGGCATTAAAAATACACTATATATAAATATGTATGATATGTAAAACAAGTCCCATCTAAACGTATATAAGACAAGGACAACTCTAAAGAAGCTTTTCTGGTCTCTCAG
Source organism: Netta rufina (assembly GCF_964035555.1). Taxonomy (NCBI): domain Eukaryota; kingdom Metazoa; phylum Chordata; class Aves; order Anseriformes; family Anatidae; genus Netta; species Netta rufina. Next base: position 8,768,067 of record NC_140129.1, read on the forward strand.
GTAGATAAAGGACACGAGTCCTGTAATTCTTACGCGGGCAAATCTCTCCCATCAGAGTAAATGGCAGTTTTGCCCTAGCTAAGAGCTTAGGCCTAATCCAAAATCCATCATCAAAGTCACAAGAGTCTCCACTGAGTGGGTTTTGGATCAGACCAACCGATCTTTTTATTTTTTGTTATTTTCAATAAACATCAATATTAAGTGCTTATTTAAGAGGAAAAAAAAAAAAAAAAAAAAAGAAAGCTGCAATTACAAAAGAAAATGAAGGAAGAGGCAAGAACACATTTGTCCTTATTTCAGACCACTGGATGTGTTTCAATGTCAAATAAAAGCCAGAGTTAAGGTCTGGGCTTTAGCCTTAACTTACAGTTTCTCACCTTTTGTCAGTCAATCTTAATTTACATGGTTACTTGATGCTTATCTTTGAATGTATTTAAGATACAGAATTTCATTTCAATGATTTGTATTGACTGAGGAAAGAGAAAATAAACCCTCATACATTAATAAGACGTCAGGGAAAGTATTGCACTTGAACAGAAAGATAACCCCAAAAGGTGGTTTTGTCTTTTTTTTTTTTTTTTAAACTAATGTAAGCAAATCATCCATGTCTGCAATGAGCATCTTTAGAAAGCAAGATCCAAGAATGAAGCATACGAAGGAAATTTGGGGTCGGTAACCCCCACCCTGGAATACAACAGTAGTAAAACTTTTTAAAGCATTTTCTTCCAACAGGAAAAAAAAGTTATATGACTTTTTTTTTTTTTTTTTTTTTTTGACTTTACAATTTTTAAATCTTTCTAAACATTTGCATTAAAAGTTTCCAGTTTCTCATAAAAAGATATACATTTTAGGAAAAAAAAATACAACCAGAAAATAAAACCAACTAAAAAGGCAAATATACAATATTATAATTACATCACTGTGGAGTCATCTCTGAAGGTACCCTAGGTCTTTAAAGTGTTACAAAGAGTACGTACCTTAATATTTTTTTCTCAAATCAACTATCTTTTTTTCTTTTTCCTGTTTTTAATATAAAACTACACTTGAGTACAAAAATATGTAAACAGACTGTACAGCCAATGAACAAAAAACCCCCAAAAAACAAAAAACCCTAGACAGCCCAAAGCTACAGGAGATAAGAGCAGGCCCAGACTTAAAGCTAAGAGAAGGAAAAGGGGGAGAAAGAGAAAACAATTGGAAACCGGAGGAAACTGCTACATGACAGAGGAAGTGAACACGTTCAAGCTCTGAGAACACTTGACAATTAGTCAAAGAATTGATCACAGTTTCAGAATCTGAACTACTACAAAAAATAACCAGAAGTCCTTCCCTTGTTACAGCGTGTTCAGAAGCGAACATCCATTTCCAGTAAGTAATGTCAAATCCCAGTAAGTGCATAGTCGGGGATTCAGTGACCTCTACCCCTTCAAGAAGCTTTTCTTATTCCATGTCACTTGAGGTAAAACTAAATGGCCCAATTTACTGCCAACTGGCCTCTTTGTGCCAACAGTGGAGTCATGCTGTCCCCTCTGCCTTGCAGGAGGCTCCCGTATTTTACCCTTGATGGATAATACAGACTACAGGCTACTGGTACGCACATACCGCCAAGCACGAGGGATTAAGGCTGCTACACCAACGCACGTGAATCCATGCTCACCGCCGAACCCCACTGCCAAGTGCTATCAACCTTGGACCTTGCCATGCTGTACCACGGAGCAAGTAAGGCCCTGATTTAACAAATTAAGCACATGGTTAATGGTAAAGCTGCCATGCACTTCGAAACTGAATCGAAAGGGTCCACATGGGGCTCATGGCGTGCTCCTATACTTGCTTGGTGCAGTGGGCTGAGTCAAATGGCTGCTGCAGGAAGGAAACGTCGGCCGCCTTCAGCAAGCTTTGGGTCAAGCTGCTGCCCTTCTCCCAGTGGAGAACATGTAACACAACACCCTCAAGACATGATCTGATTAACTTCATCATCATTCACTCTGTAAAATACTTCACGTACTGCTAGTGAATACACCATAGTATTTTTTTTTTTAATTGCAAATAATATTGGGATTTACTACAGCAGGGTACATCTTTGCTGAAATGGTTGCTGCTGTCCTCCCATCAATGAAGTCCCATGATTTTTATCTTAACTTTTTAGAGCATGGGGGTGCATGGACAGCTGTACTCCCAGATGGGGATCCACGTGAGACCAGTAACCACCTTTCCAAGGGCTGGAAGTGAACTGGAGTAAGTGGGAATGTTGTTGTTTGAGCCTAGAATAGAAACCAGCAATGTTCTCCTTGTCCTATCCTTCAGCACAATTCTTAATGGGATGAATGGGAACACATCTGTTGTCAAGCAGATTCTGCCTCCTCTCTACCTAGTTCCTGGTTCCTGCTCCCACGTCCTCACTGTGGCCGCCGTGACCCCAAGCCCAGAGGGATGGTGGGTGGCTTGGACCCCGTGGGAGATGCGCTGGGGACCGGACCTCCTCCCCTGCCCGCACCCTCGGATGCTGCACCCGTGCAGGGTAAATAACCAGACCTGAAAGTAGGTCACCAGCCTGCCAGGAAAGTACCAAAACAATACTGCACTTTTCACCCAAGCGTGCCAGCTAATAAAGCCCCGCAGAGGAGAACGAGCTCACCCCAGCCTCAGAGGTGAACCTGCCCCACAACATCACCCCCCGGCGGGTTTCTCTTTGCTCCATGTCAATGATTCAGGCGGCGTCACAGTCAAGCAAAGTCCAACGCTGCGTTGGTTGGGACCAGCGCCGAGACCAGCTCTGGCTGGAATGCACTTTGCTAGGGCAATGCCAGCCCTTCCCACTTCTAACGCCAGCTTTCTGCAGGAAATCTCATAGCTAAATACTAAGACAGCCTTCCCTCCCAGCTGAGCTGCAAAAAAGGGTGTGGGGGGGGACCGGGATCTGCCTTGCCGTGTCGTACAAGAAGGGATTTTTACTTTGGGTTGGTTTTTGTCGTGCATTCTGAAAGGGCAGGGAAAGATATCACGAATGACATCATGAACTTTCAAAATGCATTAGAAAAAGGCACATATACAATAAAGCATGTATCTAATTATACGATACCATATATATAAATATACTTTCTCAAAATCTCCAGCTGCTCTTGACCGCACGCCATCACTACCATCCACCTTTGTTCTGAAAGGACACTAAGCCGAGCTAACATGCACATTTCTAGCACCAAAGCCAATTTCATCACACTTTTCCTAAAAACCTCGAGTTTAGGTGATTCAGGTAACAGTGCAGACTCCCTTCTCCCTCATTATAATATAATGCACAGAAACAGGTAAGTAAAGGAGTATCATCTAGTGAAGGAACCTTATTACTGCTGCTCCTGTCCTTGGCTGAAATATGCACCTTTCCCTAAATTGTCTCCAAAGTTTCTCTCAGGAGGAAAGATTGTTTTCTGGCTTCTTTCAATGTATTCTCAAGTATGGAAAAAACAAAAAAAAAAAAAACAAAAAAAACCAAAACTGAAATAACAGCTCAGGACCCAGACAACATTAATAATATCCTATTAAAGATCATTTTTGAAGGGTTTGGTTGAATTCATGGCCGCCTCCTCCTCTGCCTGACAGCTGCAATTTAAGAACACCCTTGTAAACAGAGAAATTTTGAAACTCTTTAAAATTGAGAATTTCTTCACTTTTAAGTAAATATACTTTATTTCCACGTGGCTATTATGTGAGCTGTCCTCTCAGACCGCAGAAACTACCACCACCAAAAAAAAAAAAAAAAGGCCAATTTACAGATTTAGATTCTTTCTCTCTAATACAGACCAATAGAGGTTAATGCCTAGACACCTTTCACATCACTTCATAGATGGAAGCACTTTTTAAGGAGAAAAAAATTGTTTTAATCTCATAAGTTACTGAGTAAAGAGCTGGCTTTCCTGAAAAACGCTATATATTTTGATGTGCACTCCTAACTGATTGCAAAGAAAGGTGGCTGTAAAATTCATTGGCCATAACAGCAGATATATAGATAATGCCCTTTGCTCCAAGAACATGGATCATATCAAGAAGAGAATAAGCAGGCACACTTCTATTTAAATTAATAGGCTTGTACTACTCTAAATTGAGTCAGAATCTTGCCATTTTGGATGTAAAAAGAAGTGAAAGGGTTTACTGGCAGGGATGTTTGCAGAAATGGCTTTTTTTTTTTTATATAATGAAAATGGGGAATGTTTGCAGGAAGCCAATTCTAAATTTGCAAATGCATGTTTTTAACTGGAAACCCAATTCCAAGAATTTCAAGAGTCCAGTAAAAATCAGCCAGGTTTGATTTCAAGCACCAAATACTTAGAACAAATGGATCTGCAGGCCAAGGCTTATCTACTCAAATTCCTAGTACACTTTGACTAATGGATTTGACAAAACTCAAGAGCTTTTCTTAGCAAAGTGCAGAGAACGAGCAAGAAACAAAACAAAAAAAAAAACCACCAACTCAAAGGCCCCAAATTTGCACACGCCCATGTAGGGGCAAAGTGATTTGTACAAAACTCTATTAATTTTACCTAGATCAACTAGGCACCTGATTTTGAAGAACTGAGGACTGCCTTTTTTTCCCTACTCCTCTATCCCAACAAAAATGCCAAGTGGGAACTCAATGCTAAAAATATATACTAGATATACTAGTTGAAAGCTTGGTTCAAAACTTCAACTGGAATTTAGTCTTTCTTCCTTCCCTAGTTCTAGGATGAAAAACTTCAGTGAGCCTTAAGAAAACCCTAAAAAAAGGACACTGATACTAGAAATTAATGCAACCATTCAGCTTCTTGCTCTCTAAAAAATATAGCTTTTGGAAGGTGACAAACAGTGAGTGCCCTCCCCACTGTGTCTCCCGTCCTCTATTTCCGTGATACTAGGACAGGGCACTGCTCACAAACCGATCTTGAGTGCTGCCATTGGAACAAGAAGTTGGGCTTGACTGAAGCCAGCTACAAAACCACCGAGCCTCCCTGTCTCATCTTTTAAACATCTCCAGCATATACACTGCAGGAGGTATCAATGAATCATCAGTGACTGAAAGTGCACACTCACAAACTGTGGGTATAATCACAGTCAACGTATTTGTGGATACACAAACGTTGCTCCTCCTTTCCCTGTTCCTCTGGTTTTCCATACATAGGCTTTTTTTTTTTTTTTTTTTTTTTTTTAACACTTTCTCCCTAATGCTAGCTGTTCCAAGAAACCAAAGCCTGTTCTTTCCACTGACCAGAGGGAAGCATAGACTGTTACCCCCCGAGACTTTAAGTGATTCTTGGCCACCCTTTGCTCTCGCACATACATGGGGCTATCTGGAGTTCCATGCAAGCCTAGTGACCTTCAAGCCCAGCACCTTTCCCTTTGCACATGGTTCTTAGAAAACCCTTGCTGCCTTGGAAGAAGTCGCAACCACCTTCCCTCTCCCCAACCCTTGTTTTGTGACATGCTGTAAAAGCAACCCCCTTTTTTTTGATTTCCAACCAGGATGATGCAGAATGCAGCCAGCCACCTCCTAAGCCAACCTTCCTAGCTCTAGACAATCACCCATACAAAACCTAAGCGCTGCCCTCCAGCACGTACCCCTTTTTCTCCTGCACAATCTCCTTCAGTTACACCAAGTGCAAGAAAAGGAGAAAGGGCTGGAGGTTAGTTTGCCTGAGCTTCCTCTGCATTAGAAAGAAGAAAGAAGGAGGGGGAGGAACCCAACGACATTAAGAACAATGTTGGGAATAGGTCTTTAAATCTGTCTCTCCAAAGCCCGTATATTCCCAGCCTTGATAGCTCTCACATTACACAAGATGACATTTCTCTCCATATTGTATTATAATTAATAGGCTACTGCAAGACTTTACCAGCTCCTACTTAATAGCATTTCAGTGCTGGGAAGCAGTCATCAGGTAATCTGGCCATGATCTACTGTATCCTTTCTAAACACAGGTTCTAGCTGCCAAGAATGTCACCATAAAAAGATTTCAATCGATACCACTCAGCTCCTTACTTTCAAACGCTCCAGGTCTAGGAAGAGAAGAAAAAACCCAGTACCCTCAAAACAAACAGCAAACTGGCATGTGCATAGCGTATGCAGATTGAAGCGAGCAGATGGGAACTCATTATGGCCTGATCTTGCTCTCTTCTTTTATACTTTAGTAACTCCATACTTTGGAAAAGGTCTCGCCAAGTGCATGGGGACTACTTGCATGGAGGGGGTTAAACCCATGCATTTCTTTCCATTCTCAAGCTGTGCTCTTGTTGCCAAACAACAACATTTCAATTGTGATTGGTACAAACAGTTGGGTTGCAATGGCAATCTGTTACGTAGGTTTAAGCCCAGTTTTTACTGCTGCAACCTGCAACTTGGGTGGTTGCTGGCTTTGCTACTTTTTGGGAGAGAAAGAAAGGAAACAAAACAGATTGGTTGTTTTTCTTTCTTTTTTTTTTTTTTTTTTTCTTGTCCAGTCTGTAGCTCAAGGAATTGCTCTGGAGTTTGTTTCTTTATTTGTTTTCTCTACAGCGAAATTAATAAATTATAAATAAAAATGAAGTCTGTGAATTGAAATCAAAAGCACAGCACCTGCATATCTCCATGCATCAATTTCTAAAGAAGTAGGGAAGTTCATATGAGATCTGTTTGTTTGCAAGGCTTGTGGGCTCTCCAGGAGCAAAGGCTATCTAGCAAAACCTGCACTTTCACCCCTAAATTAAAGAAGAATTGATGACAAGAAAACAAAGGGAAATCACTGTTTCAGCAAATAAGATGTCAACAAGAGGAAAAAAAAAAAAAAACAATCGAGGCTCAGACCTTGACGTAGCTGAAATAGTTGGGTTAGTTCCATTAAATTCAATGGAGCTAAGAGGATTAATGCTGGCTGACGATCTGACTCCTAGCGTTTTCTCAGCTGCAAGTCTCAAGTTTAGGCTGTTGCCAAGAGGTTAACACTGTGATAATAGAATGAGAAAGTATTTATACAGGTATATATAGATATATAATTATATTTAAAGAACACTTTGCTACCAGTACTTTTGTCATTTTAAAATCTGTAATTTTAAAACAAAATTATTTTAGAAGAGCAGCAGAACCTCTTGAGTAAACTACAGACTCCCTCGCCCACTCCTAGGCAACTTACTGTCCTAGAAGCAACTTTAAATGTTATTTGCAAATGATATTTCTTAAACCATAGGGTGCAACTAAATATGTAAGGCTCCCAAGGGTCTCTAAGAAGCCAGTGAGTCAACACATAGGCATGGAGTAATGGCAAATCAACAATTCTAAAAAAGGTGCTTCATAAGTTAAGGAAAATAAAAGTACAGAGCCTCAGACTTACCACAGAAGGCCCTCAGGACTTATGAAACTAAACTGCTGTTACGTGGTACAGTGTTAAGACATACATTTCTTTTTTTTTTTCTTTTTTTTTTTTTCTATACCTTCTAGAGGGGCAATACACACTGAACCCAGAAAAGCAGCTCACCCTAGAAAGTAATTTTGAAAAGAATATTGACTTTGATTCGTGCTCCTAAATCCCTAAACAGTTTTGCTTTAAATGCAATTGTTCATTCTGTAGAATAAAGATCCCCCAGTCTTCTCCAACCACCAAACCCCCCACCGTATCTGCACATTTGAAAAAGGCTCTCCTCTGAAATGTTTCTACCTATTTGTCTGAAATTATAAATGAGCGGCAACTCATCGTGACTTTAAAGCACCTAGCAGGGTTGAGCAACATCCCAAAATAGGACATGATATACAGCTGATCGAGACAGAAACAGACTGCCTTTCAACTCCCACAGAAAGCAAGTCAGGTCACTCACCAAGAAGTGACAGCAACAACAAACCCTTCTTTTATCCCTTCCCTTCCTTCTTTCCATTCTTAAGCTGGGCAGAGCAAATGAGGTTGGGTCCACAAAAAAAAAAAAAAAAAAAGGTTAATAATAATAATTAAACAACAGCAACAACAACAACAGCAACAACAACAAAATAGGCGCATCAATGTCTGAGGAAAAGTGGGATTGTAAGTGCAGTATTTCTTCATGTGCAGTTCTTCTACTTCATAAGAGTCCCCTTTGGATGAGAAGGCCTAGTGGAATGTGTGCTCCCCTCGGACAATGTGCGACGAGAACTCATAGCGGTCCTGGCTTCGGTAGCCACAGATGTTGCACTCTAGCGGGTCCCGGTAGCCGTGGCAGCCCATGTGGATGGTGTACATGACATGGTCCAGGAAAAGAACGCGACAGTGCTCACATTTGAAAGCCCTAATCTGCTCCCCTTCTCCATTGATGACCTTGTAGATATCCTTTAAAGAGCCCTTAGAAGCTTTGGTGGCATCCAAAGCCTTGGCGTCCTCCTTCATATAAGCCGGGCTTGGCTTCCTCTTGGGATTTAAGGCAGAGTTTCCTTGGTAGGACTGGCGGTCTTCGTGGCTGCTCTCTGAGTCAGTAGAATCCAGGCAGCTATTGCTGGGGGAGCCCTCTCTATCCTGGGTTCGACTCTTTGGTCTGATGAGGGAGATCGGGCCATCCATGTTGTTCTCGTGACTGTCAGCTGTTTCCCTGCTGATGGGCCTTTCTATCCTGTTCGGATGATAGACCTGAGCGTAAGCCGAGCTGATGACCGGGGCCACCTCTGCAATTGTGCTTGGTGTGTGCTGCATCAGGGGGTGAAGTGCCTCAGCTCCAAGGTAGGTGATTGCATTGTTGATGGCTTGGTCCATCATGTGAGACTGCATCAGCTCAGCCTCCTTCTCATAGGGTAGGTTCATATCAAAGTGAATATCTGGATAGCCAAATCTCATGAGCTTTTCACCTAAGGGACAAGAGCAAATCAGTGAGAAACATCAATGCAATCGCTCCACGGTTTTACTGTACAAGGGGTGGGGAGGGACAGAAACACCTGGCTTGAAGTAGAATTCATTCCAGAGCCCAAAATTTGCCTCCTTCTTGTTAACAGAGCTCGTACAAAGTTTCTGTCTTGAGATGGGTAAAACAGCACCATCACCTACAGCTTTATTGTTATTCTGGGTGAAGCAAGCAGCTGCAGTGACCTCCAGACCGCTTCCAAACCTTCCAGTAGGCCTCCCTGTGCTCACGCTTCCAGTTAGAAAACACATGTGAACAGGGAGAAAATGGGATTGTAATGCTGAAGTCAATGAAGCTTTACCAGTTGATACCTTTAGACATAGTCTCCCCAAATTAAAGGAGGCAGTAACACCTGCCCCCCCCACTCTACAGTGCCTCATACCTACCTTACATCGGGGCTGCATAATCACAAGTTTAAGCAACAGCTACTGAGGGCTGGTAAGGCGGGGACCTAACAGCTTTAGAGCCACAGTTATGTAAATCCTTCATCCAACAGAAAAACAATATTAAAATGTGACTACACTTGATGACAGAATGCAGCAAATAATGTGATCACCTGACATCTTGCGTTCAGGGTAAAGCATTTTTGCAGCTCATCCCCTCAAAACAAGAAACAAAGCCTTTCCCAGCATTTGGGGATGAAGAAAAGGACAAAAAAAAAACGTTCAAGTGGCTGTCTAGGCAGGAAAGCAGAATAGAGAAACCACATGTACAGCTTAGTTTCATTTAGTAAAAGGCAAAAGCATCTTTCATTGACATCGGATAAATAAATATATAATGATGATGAAAGCTGGCTGATTCATTACTATGTGAATCCAAATTTAAATCTTTGTAGCCTTTTAAAATCAATGGCGTTACAGATAACAAAACCAGAACCACAAACTGGTAAATTATGCTAGTCACAGGGCACGTTGTGTATGGCAGATCTCCTTTGAAGTTACAAAATCACAGCTACTTACATCAGGGCTCAGCTTAGCAGCACTGCTTTTCCAGTGATGGCTTTAGTGTGTTAGTTAGTACAAGGAAAGTTCATTTAACAGCTCTTCTTAACTAAATATAAAAGATTATATGCTTACTGCATGCAAAAAAGATATACACACTCACATGTTCACGCATTAATATTAGTTAATTGTTAAGAGTTAATTTTTGAAACTGATTTTACAAGTCTGATAAATAATTTTGGTGGATTTTCATTGCCTTTGTTACTTTTTGGTGCCTTGGAACATAAGAGCACACTATTCTTCAATAGTGTAAGCTAATCAATTCAGGGAGTCACTACATACAATGGGTTTGGCTATCCAAGCATTACAAAAACTCAAAAATCTTGTGTTACCTTTTGCCAAAATTGCTTGGAACAAAATGTGTATAAACCAACATAAGACAGAAACAGAACTGTAATCCCAAATCTCTTCCAAATAGCATTAGTACATTTCAACATAGCTATCATTCAGCATTTTATTTTTGACTATAATAATTCATCCCATTTAGTATGGCTTATCTTAAAGTGATGCATGAAGAGGGAAATAATTTCACATTACCCATGGAACAATCAGGTTATCCTTGGAGATGATGCATCACTTTTGCTTGGGAACTCAGCCCTGATTAGCAAGGTAATTAAATGCAAGTTTAAAGTGAGGCACGTGAATATTCCTACTCTCTGGCAGCACTGTTCATGTGCTTCTGATTAGGGACCATGTTTGTATATCTCATTATAGTTCCCTACAGCCAGCTGTGTTACACTTATAGCTCAATGAAAGCAAGCATAACATAGAAAACCATTCCTTTGTTGCACATTAGACATTTGGAGAAAAATAGGGAAGGAAGAACCATACAGTATTGCAGTGATGGCCTTTGTTATCTAATGTGACTTAAGGATGATTCCTGTAGTCCAACATCCCCTTTTAGCATTTCTGTCTTGCTGTCAGTTGTGGCTGTCCTGCCACAGATAGGCTGGGTGACTCTTTAATGGGAGGTGGGTACAGCCCCACTCAAAAGAGAGCAGCTGCTTCCCAGGTAGGGCCAAAGTGTGGCTGGAGGAGAGTTGCAGGAGATGTCGGATGCCTCCGGCACAGTGAGAGAAAGAAAAGGAAATGGAAGAGGCTGCTGCACTCTGACACCCACTCAGGCCAACTGTATCGCTCCTGTGATGAATAGGTAATTGGATCTGGTGAAAAAGGGTCCAATCCAGTCTCCAAACATGCTGTCAGTCCTTTGTAAGCTAGATAGATCAAGAAATAGCACCTGTCCTTTACGGGCAACTTGGATGAACAATGCAGACCTTATTTTGATTCCTTTTACCTTCCATATTTAGCAACTCCACCAGACAGCAGAGTAGAGAAAATAGTAAGTTGCCAGTGATCTGAATTATTCATTCCTTTAATTATGCTTCAAAGATGTCAGAGCCTTAAAAATGGCATGTGACACACAACAGTAAAATAAATGCTAACATGGAGAGAAGGGGGCATAAAACAGAGAGCTCAGAAGAAACATTAGCAAACCAATCCAACATGGTTTTCTATTTCAGCTCCTCTTCAGCCAAAGCTGGACTTAAAACTAACTAATCAGATTCATCATTTTTAATTTCTTCAAAACAATGCTCAAATTCTACGCATCCTTATCCTACATTACTGAAATGGAAGAAGAAATTCTCCACTGTGGTCATCTTACCGTATGACATCCAAAAAAATACCCCACAAAACAGATACAGCAAGCTAGATCAAGGAATACAGACACATCTGTCCTGTGTACCTGCAGTCCATTTTGTCAAGTATCTACAGCAACTGCAGTGTCAGAAACTTTGGATAAAGCTGTAAGAAACCTTGGAGAAATCAGATACAGAATTTACCACTGGGTACATTTCTTCCTGACCCCCATTAACTAGAAGCTGACCAACTCTGAAGCAGGTTGATCTTCATCTCTTCTGAGATGCCTGCACATTTTTAATTCTTACTATAACAACTGTGGTCTTATCGTAAGATGTATAAATGTCTTCTTTTGTATCCTGCCAAGTTCTTAACCTCAATGACAGTCTAGGACTGTGAGTACAACATTCAAATTAAGAATACGTGAATCTGCTTCATGTGATCAGCTTGAAGATAGCTTTAAATGTCTGGCTCTCCATAGAAAGAGAGGCAAAAAGTATTCAGACTGCTGCGGATCTTAAGTTATATTTCTGCCTCCACTATCTCAACGGAGCTAGCAGGACTAGTACCTCAGTGACAGATATATAACCAAGTTCCTCAATCAGAAATTAACTCTCTTTGCCGTATGCTGCTTCCTCTCCTCCCGAAATTTCAGCAAAGAGTAGAGACTGTGGTCCATAACCAAGGTCCCTTGGAGACTGCTGATCAGAAAGAGCAGTAAAGCATTGATAGATGTAGCATGCAAAGATTTGAGCTTACGCTTACATGACCTTCTCATAAACACCATTAAGTTGTTTTGGACAAGTGCCATACTTGCAGTATGCACAGGAAAATTTCCTGCAAGCAAGAGAACCATTACAAGTTCTTCCTGATAGAGTTGAACAATATTTCATTGGGGAGAAAACGGGAAGAAAAGTGAGGTCATGGTGAAAAACAAAGGTAGCAAAGCAGAGAGACTGCTGGTTTTCAGCTCAGACAGTGCTGCCAGGAAAGATTAGAAATTGCAGAAAAATACAATACAGTAAATATGAAAGAGGACACTTTTCCCCTACAGCTGAATCTGGATAAAAAGCTGCATGCCAGGTGAAACCCCAAGTTCCTAGCCTCAGAAAAATGGAATAACAAAGTCATCTGTTATGCCTATAAATGAAACAGGTTCATCTTAAAACAAAGAAATATACCATACTGAAGAGAGTAATAAAAAGTTTTAGCATATCTCACACAAGGATTTCCGAGCAGTAAGTTTGCCTTTTAAGACAGTAACAACATATGGCCAAATGCACGTTGAGTGGACAAATAAAATAACCTTCCTGGTCTAAAAAAAGAGGTCATCATCTACAGCTTCCAAAAATTGATTGGATTTATATCATCCTCAGTTGTGAAGGACATTGTTAAAGTTTTACTTTAACAAGTAAAACTATGCTGCTTCTGACAGCAGCATAGCTACTCCAAAATTTAAGGGGGAAGGGAGAGAGGTCTCCAGTCCTCCCAGATGAATTCTGTAGCCCCAGAAAAGGTAACTTTTAGGAGGTGTTGTAAATACAATTATGTCTACATCTGTGGACAACTTGAAGGAAAAAAAGGGGGAAAAAAAGGCAAGAGTGAGAGGTGAGAACTGCCCTTCTTCCAAGGCTGCAGTGGGTCTGCTGTCTAGTACATCAATTTAAAGTCAGCATGGGTAACTATTTCACTGTTGATCACGATATGCAGGAAAGTACCGCACTTGCTGAGACAACACTAAGGAGATCTGTTATGATGGAGCTACGTTTACTGTATCATATAGCTGGATTGGGCTTGGCAGTATAGAGCCCCGCTCCTGTTGTCACCCTTTTCAACCATAACTAGTGCCACAGCAGTAGATTAAAGCATCCTCCAGTTCTTACTAGCTGTACAGTAACTCATTTCAGAGCACTCAAAGACAATAAAATAAGAACTAAGCTTTTATCTCAGGAGGGCTAATAACAATATAGGAAAAAAAAAAATGAACCCTCCTAGCATTTCTTGTGTGGGTTGGATTGTTCCTGACCTAAGCCAGGCTTAGAAGGAAAAGAAAGGACATGAAAATTTTTAATCAGTGCATGGAAGAAGCCTCGCACTGATATTTTTTGGCATGGGCAGATGACCGAGAGCAGCCAGGTCAGTGTGTCAGCACCCCTCAGGTGAGGAGCTGCATGCTGTTAGCCCCCTACAATTCAAAACCATGTGGGTTAGCTTAACATCACCCTCAGTGGTGATTTAACAAATCCATCTGAATCTCCATTTAACTGAGGGGCAATGACTTTCCCAAATTGCTGTCTTAATTGCCTACAGCCCTCTGGATCCTCTCTTCATAAGTGTCCTCAGTGTAGGCAGAATGAGTATTCGACACCTTTAAAATCTGTATGACTGTCCTTACAGGGAGTGAGTGTGGAAAACACACATTACATTAGGTCAGAGTCTAGCAGCATACACTTACCCCAAATAATTCTCTGTCCTACCTCCCCTCCTAAGTAGCTTAACACTGCCTCAATAGCTGTGAAAATTACCTTTAGCTGGACCTCAAGTAAAATTGTCAATACTGTCTCCTGTTACTAGCAGAACAATTCTAAGATGTCAAGATACAAAGCAAAATACAAACTTGGGGCTAGGATTCTAAATTTGGTAACCAAAAGTAATCCGATGCTGTTTTATATTCATTAAGTTTATCAGGTACACAACACTGCACTTGGAGCAAGCACTTCTTCCAATACAAGTGATGTGATTTTGCTTCCCCATGCTGATATTATCAGACCAGTTGTTTCCAACTCTCAGGAATTTAATACAAGTTACAAGTCTTGTGATACTTTTTTTTTTTTTTTAAACACACACACGTAGATGGATAATCATACGAGTTTTATATTTTACTTGCTGGGGTGAAGAGAGGGAAAGATGACAAGTCCTTGTCAAAAAGACAGAGGGTCAGAGAAATGTTTAAAAAAATTGACTTAAGGCACAGAGAAAAGCTCAAGACCTTCTAATCCATTTTTGTGATTATGGGGACCTCAATTTTGAATAGCCTGGGCTGGCAAAACTAATGCCACTGTTTGCATAATTTCTTGCTGTGATTTAACCATCTCAGGTGTTGCCCCTCCCCATCACATCCAAGTTCTGAGAGTGCTACTTTTCCCCTTGTTCTTTTGGCTATCGTTCACAAGTTACAAGCAACCTATACCTACAGGCTAAAAATAATAAAAGGCGTATCTCAAGCTTACCCACAAACTTCTGTGGGGTGGAGCTTTTACGCTTTCCCATGTTGCTTGTCAGCTTCTCTATAACAGCAGGTCTCTCAAAAGGCACCAGAGAAATATTGTTGTCCATCACAGGCTCTTGTTCCTTACAATCTTCCATAGGAGGTACTACATAAAACCAAAAAATCGTATCAGAGAAGTCCGGTCTACACTTCACAGACGACAACAAATCATTTGAGCCTTGTTGATCGCGCAACAAGTGCAACGCAAAACAAAGCAAGGTGCAAGAACACAACGGGCATCAAGACAGTATTTACCCTTGAGCAGTCAGAGCCAAGCTTTTCAATTCCCTCTCTTTGGGACCATCTTATTTTGCAGAAGCCCAGCTTTAAGCATTTATTAAAGAACTTATTTTGTTCTTAATACCGAAGATTCCCAGCAAGGTGGGAAGAGAGCACTAAGTAATGGTGCACGGCACTTCGGAAAATTCCCTCTGCAGATCTCCCATTTTCTGTTATTCTCCCTCTAGTACAGTCCCATGACAACCTTAAA
The DNA here is from genome assembly GCF_964035555.1 of Netta rufina. Lineage (NCBI taxonomy): Eukaryota > Metazoa > Chordata > Aves > Anseriformes > Anatidae > Netta > Netta rufina. The sequence goes on from NC_140129.1 coordinate 8,783,317, forward strand.
GTTACACCAGTAACATTCTTCACGCATTCATTTAACATCAAGCTTATCACGTGCTATGTTTACCCATCTTATTTCCTTATCGCGCTAATCTCAATGACTAGAAAACATACAAGGAGTTAGTGATACGAGTTTCCTGGGCCTGGCTTTGCACTCCCCAAGACAAAGGCTTACAGAATGAACAACGTTTAAGGTGTGTTTCCCTTTTTCTAGACATGACACCAAAAATTCACCAAACACCACACTGAAATTGCAGGATTAACGTTATATGGAGATTCCCTCTAGAATCAGTGAAAGAAACTAACAAGTTTTTGAACTAACATTTTCCCCTTCACATGCAGACTTAACAGCTGGTAAATGCCACTCTTCTTCATCTGTCTTCTTGCTGTTTGGGACCAGCAGAGAGCATCCCTGTGCCACCTGTGCTTGAGGAACGCTCATATATTGTCTTTGAAACAATAACAAGAAATTAATGACCTCTTCTGTCTCCTCATTTCACTCCTCACTGCTTGCTGGGTTAGAAAATAAAGTGCTAGTGCAAAAAAATAGTACAGGAATTCCATGGGCTACCAACCAAGCTAGGGTCCAAACAGCACTTTATTTTTGTCACTTGCTGACATGTTGTTCGCTAAATATCTACAGAATATTGTTTTTGTTGAGCATCCTCTTACAAACACCAGAAGAGTCAGTGGTAACATGCTGAGGATTAAACTCAGAAACCCTGAGTCATTTGAAATATATGCCAAGTGTAGCTATTCCCACCACTCTGCAGCAAGGAATTTCATATACGGCCTGACCGTTCCTCACTCATCTCCAGAAAGTAGCGAGAGAAACATGAGAGGGATCATCCACTAATGTCTGCGGGCTAATAGGAAGGTCAAATAATAAGAAAATTATTTGAGAAGAATGGATGGCAGAGAAATAGGAATTGGGATAATGTGGCAAAGAGTTCCCATTTCTAAGCTGTGAACATCCCATCACATTCTCTCTATCAGGTCAAACTTCCAGTGAAGTCACAGGTGCTCTTGCAGAGGTAGTGAAGACTGACCACATCTTCTGCCAGTTCTTCCCTGCTGTTCCTGCAGCAGCCTCGCATGTCATTTCTCATTCAGTTACCTTATCCCCGAGATGGTGCCATAAGTGAGCACCGCCAGCCTGCTTTCCTCCCCTGGAACTCGGCTGCCTTTAGGATCCTAATAGGGAATAATCACTTGCCTGTTCTTGAACATGCAGCTGTTTGCTAGCACATAATATATGAAAAACGAGGTGATAAAAGCCTTGTCTTTGCCTTCTTTCTAGTAAGGAAGAGCAAATACCAGGCAATCACAAAACAAGAATATCTGCTCAGGTGAACTTCTCAGTTCAGACATTCATAATAAGAAAACATGGCAATTTATTCATTTGATTCCATTTGTGCCTCTGCTGCTAGGGAAAGCTGAGTACTTGGAGTTTTAGAATCTCCCATATGCTATAAAATGATTTACTCTGCTGCTTTTTTATTTGTACAGGATGCTCCCCCTGAGAAACACAATGGTTTCTCATTTACAAGGCAGTCCTGCTGGCATCAGTGAAAGAGAGGAAGAAAAAGCACAAATATGAAATGAATCTAATGTTGCAACAAACTGGGATGCAGCGTTCAAGTGACCTAATTAATACCCAGCACAGTCTGGGAGGTCTGAAATATTATAATAGATATGGCTAAATTCTTAAGGTTACGTAAACGCCCTGCTTGGGCCACAGCTCTCTGAGCTAGCCCTACTCAAGTATTTACCGAGGAGATTTGTAAGAAAGGAGTGATTACATCTGCTGATTTCCACTGGGAACTGGTGTCTGACTGTCTTTTTGGCTTAATAAAACTCAGCATATGCAGATGCACACATGCTCCATGTGAAACCCTGGATTCCTGCTCAGTGGCAATACCTGTCCTCGCTGTGATGGGAACAGGTCTGTACGCAAGGACCACGTCAAGGATTTCCAGCCCTTACCTGTAGAATGCACAGGACTTGTGGCGAGAACATAAGGAGGGGCAGAGGGCTCTAAATCTCTCCTATGAAGACCTGCAGGCTTTGTAGCACTGCATGCCCACAAAATCAATTGAAAGCCTCCTAATTACTTTCATTGCTGTGTGATTAAGCCCAAAATGTAGTGACATTTGTACGTCTTATAAAGATTAATAATTGAATAATTTGACTGTTGGGCATATGTGTGCAAAATTTCCTAGATGGAATTTGAAACCTTTCTTCCACAAAAATGAGTAGTGCTAAAAGAGACATCTGCTCTTCTCTAAGTCAGGCAAAAATTCTGCTAGGACTTCTAAAAGTAAAAGCATCACCAATAAAATCATTTTCTTTTCTGCATTTGATCCTGCAAGCTCTTTTTCCCACCTCAGAACTCAACTCTATAATCCAGGGCACGGTTCTTTTGCAAAAGAACTGCTCAATCACACCAATATTTGCGTTAGGATGGGAATAAGTTACCAGAAAGCATCTTGTTATGTAGATTTCCTGGAATCAGGGAGAGATGGAAATAGGCTACTTTCCAGAACTATTTAAAGCACATGCAAACCTGGACCAAACAGGTGAGATGTCACAACTTACAGACCCGAAGAGTTAAGCTAAAGATCACATTATCAATTCCACATGCATTAATTTTCATTTCAGTTCCAAAATATACAGATGAAGGTCAAGCAGGCCAGCCTGCATCATTTTTTGGAGGAAAAAAAAAAGCATTAAACCAACAGTTAACACTTATCAGCTGCTCTGTGATGGAAACTCACATGCACACGTTTACTCTGCAGTAAACGCAATTCCTTTTGCATTGCATTTTATTGTATTTCATCACTTTGGGTAGTGGGAGCTACTGAAGAACAACTGACACATTATAACTAGGTTTGATGCAACAACTTATTTTATCCTGTGAACTTATGGTCTCAGCTCAGGAGGGCTTTTTTATTACAAAAAAAAGAGAGTATCTAGTCCATGAAAAGCCCATGCCTGAGCCTGTTTCAGTTAAAGGATGTTCTTCCTTTATCAGGGGGCACTCCTGGACTGCCTGTGCAAATTTTCACTGACAATGCTGATGTCCTCAACTGCAGTTAACACCAAACAGGGTTTTTAAGCTCAAACTCTCCATACACAAATCTGGATGGTCTTCAGAACAAAATCTTAATTTTCCTGAAGAGATTGGTCTCAGGGTCGTAGTGCTCAAATTGGATTTTTTTTTTTTTAGTTTTTGCTTCCTCGTTGAAAAGAAACCATACACACTATTAACAAAAAAAAAAAAAAGTTTATGCTGTTCCAATGAGGAAAAAATAGGGAAAAAACAAGGCAAAACTTACCCAGCGTGTGTTTTGCTGATAAACATTTCTGTGTGCAGACAACAGACACTGGGCTACATCTCAGCTGGTACAAATTAGTATTACTCCACCACCCTCAGTTTCCTTTCTTAAGCTCACAATATTTGCTATTTTAAAAAGTTTGTGCGCACGCACTGAGAAATGACAGGCAATAATCCCATGGACCCTAGTGTGAAGTATCCTGTGGGACTAGCATTTTAACTACATTTTAAGCAAGTATGTAAGAGGGAAGGACACAAAGCCATTGTGTGTTTTATGTGGAGCTGGCCTTTGAGCCTTTCACAGCCTACGGCTAAACTCCTTTCTCCTTCTCCTAAAAGGAGTATTCTTCTCCACTTTGTTTTAAGAATTTCCCTGGACTTTTTGCTTTGTAGAGATGAAGAAGAATATATATCTGAGTATAAACCATAGCTGGCATTCACTTTTTTTCCCTATTTGTTCATGCAAAGATCACATTCTTTGCCTTCAGAGACTGTCACTTGTGTCACCCCCAACACACCGCTAGCTCGTAGACTGCAGACTAATTTCTACCCCAAGAGCCAGAGCTGCTTAGCTGAGAATTGCTGCCGACAATGTCACAGGAGCTCTCTTGCAGCAGGCAGCACGCGAGCGAGCCACGGTGCTGAGCTGGGACCGGGACCCAGCCACGAGGAGGGGCAGCTCAGCAAGCAGCCGGCACCCTGCAAAAGGATGGAGAGAGCCCTGGTGCCAGAAACTTGTACATTCCTACCCACACGCTGAAACTAAGCCTCTCTGCCTGCCTCTTGCTTCCCCTTGTGGCTTTGGTCAGGTGATCTAGCCATCTGCAAGGCAAAGATAATTGAAATCAAAGTAAATATTTGCAGCGTGCCTATAATTTGACCAAGCAGAATACAGTGCTTGAAAAAAAACCCTAACGCTCAAGGGGCTGCCCCAAGTCTATCGGAATGAATCTCTGCAAGAATAATTTAGCTGATGTTAAATGTTGACTGAAATGGTTGGGACCCAGCACTGCCGCCTGCACCCTTAAAGCAGAATGCTGGTAGGAACGAGCAAATCCCCAAGTTCACCCATTTTGTGCTTCACGGTGGTAAAGGTGTGAAGAGGAATCACACTGATGTGTTCAGAGCCTGGTGTGAACGTACAGATCCAGGTAATCCAATTCTAGGAATCGTTGCAAGTGGCTGGAGAACATCCTGCTCCCAGCTGGGCTCAGAGTGCTCAGTGAAAACAAGATTCTTCAAAAGAATTTAGAAAGAGAGTAAGGCCAGCTTAATGCTCGTATGATGTAAAATAAAGGAACGGCTGAAATCTCTAAGGCACACCCTCACTCAGCCTCAGGAATATCTTTTCAAAGTGTGACACGGGAGAGAAGGAAATTAAGGCATTTTTCAGAGGCAGACTGAGACCCAACTTCAAACAAAGAGCAGAGAAATCATTTGTGTGTCCTTCCCTGGTGATTTTATACTCCCCAGAGGAAGGACTCGGCTACAGATCCGTACGGTATGGTGCTCACAACCCTCTGGCACACACAGAGCTTCCCAGGCGGGAGTACAGGGATGTGAGGTGAGATTTATTACCGGTGCCCAGCCAGACCTGCGGCTCCCTGTCGCTGCCCATCCTCACTCTGCCCTCTCTAAGCAGCATGATGCGAAGTGTGGATCAAACATCCCTGAAACGTTCACCAGGGGACATTTAGGCATGTTTACCAAAGGGAGAAAGAGGCACTAGTGGAATTCAAAGTGCTGTTTTAAGCTAATTTTGCTGAGAAAAGTGAACTATTTGTGTGAAGGCTTCTATTTCAAGCCCCAGCAAAGGCAGTCAGGCTGTAAATAAAATAACTGTCCACATGGGGTTCACACTGGTTTAACTTCAGCTGGTGGAAAAATCAATGCAAGGTCAGCCATACCAGCTTCTCTGGGTGGACAAGGTTAGGGACTTAGCCCTCTTGTCACAGCATTAAGCAGCTTGGAAAAAGCTTTAGATTCCCTCAGAAGCACACTATCAACAACAGTAATCCCATTTTGAATAAATAACTTAACAATAAACCTAGAAGTTGAGTGGAATTTGGGCACAACTTCCATAAAGTGATCTCTGAAAGAGTCTGGCTGTCGCAACGCTGCTGATCGACTGTTATTTCCCTAAGAAAAGGCTGGCTGATACCATCACCTAGCTGGTTAATAAGACAGGCAGACCCGTGCAGAGCAACGAGCACATATTTTGTTGGGAATGGAGTAGGTGGCTAAACTCCTTCTATCACCTGAAGTGCTCTGTCTAACAGACGAAGCGTGCAACAGGTCCCTCCAAATAGTGGAGCCTTAAAATCAGTCTTCCCACTGACTTTTACAAGCATAAAGTAAGGCCTAAAGTAGATAATCACTACATTCAAGGACTTTGAAGTCATCCATTACATTTTAAGGGTTGATTTTAGTCCCCAGCCTACCTAAAAGGATAGTATTTACCTAATAGAGCCGTATGAACATTTTGAGTATATGTACAGCATGTATTTTGAATGCCTTTACAGATTTGAAATTTTCTCAGAAAGGTACTCTTTAAAATATTTTGGTGATTATTTTCATCAAAAAATACCTAACATTAGAAATGTCGAATAGGTTTTGTTTCAGCTTGTCTTTTTAGTTTGTTTGTTTTTTTTTTTAAAAAAAAATACCTCTCAGAACTTTTATCTAATTTCCAAATGATGCTAGATGACTACACTCTACAATGAAAGGCAAAATGAAAAAGTTTTCTCCTTTTTCATTCACCTACTGTCTAGCTTTTTGATATTCTAAGGTGTAAAGTATTTTCTACTCAAAATGGAAAAAGGATGTCATTTTTACATTTCTTTCAACGTGAAAATTTAAAATACTTCCATTACCAAATAAAGATAATCTTCAAAAGTTAAACAGACGTTCAATTTCCAAAACACTAATTTTGAATGAAAAGATAATTTTTGGACAGCTACTATTATTTAGCACTACAGATATACCTATAACCCCGCAGTCAGAGATGCTATGCTCATTACCCATACCAATAGCTACAGAGATTTCTGAAAACAAATTCACAGAGTTTGACATTTCTTGCTTTCAACAATCTTTTTGGCAATCTTCAGTCTTTCTGTATATTAACACATGTAGTGTTAGTTAGCATATTAATACCAACACATGTAAATGCATATAAACATTTTTTTATATATATAATTACTTTCAACACTGTTGACTTCCATGCTGCTCTGTAGGTTTTTACATCCAATTCCCCCCTCCTTTTTTTTTTTCCTTGATGGAATATGTTATTATAAGGAGTAGAAATAATGACCTCTGAGTACCTCCACTATCCTTACCTCTTAAAATTACCAGTCACCATCACAGCAGGGGGGAAGACAATTTATACATGCCTTAGTTTTTACAGTAACTTTGCACAGGTGACTTTGATCACTTAAAAGTCTGCATATTTGTACAACCAAAAAAGTGAAATACTGACTTCAAAGCAACAACAAAAAGCCAGCAAAAAATAGCTGTTAAATCAGAGTGGGGATTTTAGCCCATCTTTTTTCCTCTTGCATATCCAAGTGCAAGCAATCTATAAGACGGAAGCGATGCAAAGCGCAAAGGAAGGAAGAAAAACAGATGGAAAAAAAAAAAAAAACGCGAGAGATGCTCCAAGTCCAAGAGACCTCAAAACGCGGTTTCCACCCACCGTGGTGACTCATGACCTGCCCGGCAGCCTCCATGCTGACGTTCTGCAGATAGTTGTGGCAGCGTTCCTTGTGCTCTTCCAGCGAACTGCGCTGCTTGTAGCTCCGGCCGCAGTAGTTGCACTTGTGAGGCTTCCCCACTGTGGAAAGAACGAGAGCTTCAGGTCAAATCCACGGCAACCCACTTTTGCTATCGACATGGCATCTTCGCAACAAACCCACTCTCGAGATGGAAAGACACCTCAGAAAGGTTACTCAAGTCCCAGGCCTTCTTCCCAGCCCCGTTTTCCCACCACACACACCTCCTCCCACCCGCCGGGTACTTGGCCCCATCAGTTTTTCACACTAACGCCCGGTACCGGCAGAAGCCAAGAGAGGCGAACTCGCTGGTCGCAAAGCAAACAAACAGACTGCAAGAGGGGAAAGCAAACCAAACAGCTGAATCACACCCCGGTGCTGCCCGTGTGTCACCAAGCCTCGTGGGAAAGAGACTTCTGAGATGTTTTGCCCATGGTACGAGCGGCTGCCCTCGCAAAAACGTGCTGCCCCAGTGGCCTCATTCTGCTCCGAACCGGGAGAAGCCATCGTGGGGCACAGAGGGGTTCTTTCATCGAGACAACTTGGCCAAAATTACCAGGGGAAGGTTTAAAAAAAAAAACACAGAAGAGACAACAGAAAGTAACGTTGGTAACGGCCTCCGTTACACGCCAGGGCTGAGCTGTCACCAGTAATTCACAGAGACCGGATAATATTAAAAAAAAGGCCGAGTACAACAAAAACCGAGCCAGATGAACGCAAGACATAACTCCAATTCTTTTGTGTGTGTGTTTCACTCAGCAGCAATATGACTAAATGGCAAATGCCTCTTAATACATGCAAAACCTGGCACCAGATCCCCATAAAGTATATCCCTTTCATAGCATGTCATTAAGTAACCACAAGAATGGCCTAACCCAAGGCCAGAAAGCTAGCCAGAAGTGTAGTTTGCCAAGCCATGCTAATAAAGGTTTTTAATATAATTCCAACTCGTAGAACACAAGCATTTATTCTCTAATAACTAAAGAGCTATTAAGTCAGCGCTGCAAGTCCAGTAAAACACCACAGGCTGAGGTTTTCAGAGCTGCCTGAGGGATGGGGAAGGTCAAACTTCTCACAGAGTTTTGCAAGTCTTTGGTAAGAACTTCAGTTTCCAGCCAAAGAAATCGAGAATATCCTCTGTTGGATACTATACATGTTCCTACTGGGGTTTGTCCCAGTCCTGAAAGCTTTTTGCTGTCATTTACTTAATGAAACCCAAGCTGCACTGACAGCAGCCAAGAGGCACCGTCATCGGGGGCAGCCGGTCCCTTCCTCCTGCTGCGGGACACGGTGGCACGACGGGACCGACACCGCTCCCAGAGCCTCCAACCCAGCCAAAAGCTGACTCCGTTACCCCTCGATGCTGCTCTCCATGGGCTTCCAACCCAAAAAGCTTGGGGGTGCTTCCCTGCTGGGATGGGAGCTACAGGGGACACAGTGGGAGGACATCCATGACCAACAGCAAGTGGGACAGGGGATTTCTTGAGGTGGGGCTGAAGCCCTCAACATGGAAGGCCCAGAGGCAGGGAATTTTTTTTTTCCCCCCGCAGGGGAGAAAAAGCTGCTTTTAATAAGCAGCCAAACTGTGGATTTCTCTCTCTTTATTTGGAGATCAAGTTCACCCTCAGGGAAGCAATGTGTCTCAGACCAAAACAGTTCTTGCGGTCCATATTTTTCTCACATTGTTGCCCTAACTGGTATTGTTACTGGGAGACTCAGCTGAGGCCAAGGACGGGAGGCTCGTTATCATTCCCAGAGTAATTGCCCTTGATGTGAACAAGATCAAGCCTCAGCTCTTACATGCACGCCATCTTTCTCATCCTGCAGGCTCCTTCAGGAAAATGTACCGGTAGCTCCCTGGAATGGAAAAACTTTCATCATCACAATTAAAATGTTTCGTCATGCACCTAGATGGCTTCAATGTCCGTCAGTCTGATGCCTTTATTAGAAGCTAGCTTAATGTCTAATCAAGAAATCTAAAGCAGTTGGAGGGATTAAGTTAACAGAGCTGAAGCAGGGCCGAATTAGCCCACCCAGTTTGGCTACACCAGGTTCTCAAACAACTTAGACAAACTGTAAGACACAAGGGAAATGGATGATTGCTCTCAGTTATTCCAGAGGTAGCTGCTATTAATTAAACATATGATCACTTAGCACAGAGAAACATATTCTCCTGCAAACCTGCAGTACGAAAAAAAATGATTCAACACTAAAAAAACCACCTGATATTTTACCTCTACAAATGTCTGTTCCTTGCCTTGCAACCATTTCACGAACTGTTCACAGACAACAACACTGAGCTTCTCCAGTGGTATCTAGGAGAGCCAGCCATCCAAATTCCATCAAATTTCAAGGTTCATAGGAGATGATAAAAGCTAATGATAAAGGCAAGATTTCTACATGCAATATGGGATTTGAGGAACGTAACTCCCCAAGGAAAGAAATACTCCAGCACACAAGCTCCTTCCTCTGGGGAGAAGATAAGAGAATAAACAACATGTGACAAATATTAGTCATGTTGCCTAATACACAACTGGAAGTTGCTCAAACACAACAGGGAAGAGCGAAGTTTGTGCATTCCAGTTCAGTAGACTTGAATATAACTCCCTTGGGTTCACTCGCCAAGTTGGTCCCCTGGCTCTGTAGATGCAATCACACCATAGCACTGCACACGACACTGGGAAAAACGCGATTTACGCTACAAAATTACACAAAGTGTCTGCAACTTGGGCCATGGTACACTTGATCTAGACAGATCACAACGGAGTAGGTTTGAGTAGCAGCAGGTTGTGTCACCAGCCACGCTCGCAATCCAGTCGGTAAGAAGCGCGGCTAGCAGTGGAAGCAATTGCGGTCTAGATTTTAGGAACCTGGTCGTTGTGACAAATGCCAAGACATTGAAATAGCTGCAAATTTCCCCTCACACTCTCATCAAAGCAGCTCGCGACAAAAAAATACATGTTTGTGAATATGAACTTCGCCAGTGGGTGTACATTTTTCCATATTTTGTGTTACCCAACAGAAAGCTGTAAAAGCTTATTAGAGAATTCAGTTCTGGTGATCTCCTCAACAACAACAACAAAAAGTGTATTTTGTTCCACGTAACAAACCACCAAATGAAACCGCATAGCTGCTGAGAGAGTCTTCAGCCTTTGTTGTATATTATGTAGTAAGTAAATGCTAATGGGCACGAGTTGCCCCCAGAACATAAGGCTTATGCTACTGGGCTCAGGGGGTCCTGGTCTTTGGGCAATTGCCCTGAAGGCAAAGAGTTCCTCAGAGCCCACCAAAAACCTCCCTGAGCCCCACTGAAGGCAGCTCTTTCAACCATGTCCTTATGGAGCCACCCAATGTTTGGTTTAGCTTGCTTGGTACCAAGTTGCCTCCTCTGAGCTCCTGACTGAGGACCCTGGTGCCCGGACATCACGTTCAGTGCTGGACATCACTGCTGCTGCCAATGGCAGCGGCACGTCGGCAAACACAGTTTGGAAATCCCTGGCTTGGGGCAATTGTTCCTATACCACCTTTTCAGGGTAAGTAATCAGATAAAAAATTACCATCACTCATTCTCATAAAAATGACACAATACAGCGAAGGCAAACAAACCCAGAAATCTTGAGAAACCTTCGATTTGTTGTTGAACTGGGAAAGACCAGGGCACCGGGCAAAACCCAGCGGCCATACCTATGAAACAGCTGACTTAAGAATACAAAAAACACACTTCGTATTTCTTTCTAAAATGTCAGAGTTTCCATGCATTTAAGCTCAGATTCATACAGATGACAATGTGGCACAGAAAACCCACAGTGGAGTCTCAGCCTCAAGTGGAAAATATTATGACAGTCACAGTGAAAAAAGATATTTCAATTTGAAGTAGAATTTTTACCATGAAACAGGTAAACCACTCGCTGAAATTCACAGAGCAACCGAGTTTGCTCGTGAAATTAAAATGTTCGTGTGCAGAGAGGAGGGGGAAGAGGAGGAGGAGGACGCAACAGGCAAAGTGCTCATGAGTTAGGAATACTTTGAGTCCTGTGGGTGAACTTTGATAGCTGAGAAGTCTGCAAGCAGTGACAACGAGATGGTGCAACTCTCAGGTCAATATTCAAGACAGAAAGCAGACTTGGGCCTAGGGAAACTGCTTTTAAGTCATAAAAAAGGTCAGTGCAAGAAGAAGAGCCCGTAAGGCATTTGTGCAGCTTTTTGTTCTCAAAAGAGACGGGAGCACATAGCAGAATATAAAGTAAGTCAAAGGGAAATAACAAGGCATCCCAGGTAATACCTTGCCATGAGCAGACAACGTGAGAAAGGCTTACAGAACACGTTCACTAAGCTAAAACCCTGCCTTCATTAACACCAGTGACAAAACATTCACTGGTTTCAAAAACCAGGATTAACTACTCCCACATTCCCCTCTTTTGGGAATCACATGCTTCTCCACAGCAGTGTGGAGCAGGACTCCTTCCCATCCGTCTGTCCGCGTCCTGAGTCCCTGCAACAGCTCAACCACTAATAGCACCGGCTTGTGTAGGGAAATGCCTTACTACAGCTGTCTTGTGTGGGTCAGCCCAATTGAAGGGCTGTTAAAGCATCTTCCAACCTTTACACTGAGCTCTGTATCAGTATTTTTCAACTTTTTTCTCAGAAGGAAAGCCCGTTTTCTGGACTAAGTGTCCATCTTTGCACCTGATGGAGCCCTCCTGATGGCAGCACACCCAGCCTGATGCAGGTCTGTAAAATCTGAACTCCCACTCTGCCCCTAACACCTCAGGGCTGGAAGAAACCTCCATATTCCCCACAAGAAGCTTTCTGAAGCAGCTTCAAAGTAGTTTAAATGTTCTCTGGGGCTAAGACACACAAGAGCGAGGCTGTAGAATCCACTGTCACAACCATAACCAATATTGATTCATTAATTCTCCTTTCTTCCCTACATCTGGAAGCTGCCTGGGACAGAGGAGATGCCCTGCAGATGTGCACTACCTACCACAAAGCAGCCTTCAATGGGACTCGCCATACCAAGAGTAGTTTTAACGCAGCAGTAGGAAATATGATTAAGGCACTGGATTGGGACTCAGGAGCCTAGGGTTCAATTCTTAGGCTACAAATTTTGTGACTGCAGGCAAGTTACTCTGATTTCCCGTGCTTCAATTATTCATACGTATGATTAAGGCAATAATTCCCTTCTTTGCAGCATGTAAATGAATTCAGGCACTTTGCAAGATGCACAGAGGCTAATTCGGTGGAGCTCATACAAGTAGGTAGACATAGGAAAATATGGCCCATATCTCTACTGAGAAATTAAGGACTTAATAATACACTGATTTTATTAGATATGGGAGTGAACATTAAAGAGCAGGAGGAGATATTTAGGATAGCACAGAGTAGAGGATCAAGAGGGAATAAGAAAATCAAATCAGAGAAAAAAGTAGGTGGCATATTAGGCAATTTGCAAGCATGGTGTCCTTTTGGGCTGTGAAATGGTCAGCCTGGAGAAATGTAAAATGCCATTTAGCTTGGTGACTTTTACCACCACAAATGACAAAAAAAGAGTGCTGGGGTAGTATTAAGGTGTTGGCAGGAGAACTAAGGCAGCAGAGACACAGCAACAACTGGTCCCCTGGGTCACAGCTGCAATGAAACAGCGCACCTTCGCTTTTCTAAGTGTCCATCCCAAAGCTCGACACACAAAAACATTTACATGAGGAATAGACCCTTGAACTAATCAGAAAAAATAAAGTGAGACGTTAGCCTGTGCTGGCTCTGAGCAGCACGTAGCTTTACAAAGGAAACTGCCTCCCACTCCAATGCTGTATCTCACTGCTGTGCCTAATGACTGTAAATGTGTTCATTGAAATTCATGGGGGCTCTTTGTCTTGTTTTTTTGTTGTTGTGTGTTTTTTGCTTTTTTTTTTTTTTTTTTTTAACGTTTTTTGTTTTAACGTACAGGCACAAAATAATCAGTCTATACCCAAGTTCAGAAATAACAGCAAGTCCCACAACTAAACCAAGATCGTCCAAGACAACCTGCATGCAGAAGTCACAACATGTAAACATCTCACACAAGTCTGCAGGCTGCCAGAGCACACAAACACACAGACTTGAGACAGTGTCAGGTACCTCCACTTCTGAGCAACTCAACTTGTGACATCTTAACGCAGCCTGACTTTCAGAAAGAGCCCAATCTCTATTCATACTACGAAAACTTTGCTTTAACCTTTTAATGCTTGCCAGTCCAAACCAGCAAAAATTCTCGCGGTATGTGTTGATGTCTCAGCACCTGAGTGGCAGCTAAATGCAGAGATACTTTGCCTTATCATGGCTCAGAAATAAAGCTGTGCTTACTAATAAACTGTAGATCCACTGGAAGGAAGCCTCCTCCTATTGTGTGATGGGTGGGGAAGGGAAGAAAGACAAAACATAACAATAACTTGATTACAGGTAACACAACAGGGGTTGCTACTTCCAACTATTCCCCACCTTCAACAGCTGGTGAAGTTCAATCCTGATTTTTTTGCTTCTTTGACTTCTGGAAGCAGAAGCAAGCTTTATATCTTAAAGATTCACTGTCCTAAATGAGATGCAGACTCCCTTCTGGATCTCACGGAGTTCTGACATCTCTGTTTGCTAAGCGCTTTTTAAGATTATCATATTTTGGGCCAAGTGTCAGGGTTTGTGAGGACGTGCTAACAGACAGGCTCGCCAAGTCATGCAGTAGAGGAGAGACCATAGAGATAGATCTGCACCTCCAAACATTTTGGGATACTCTCGAAGCCTCAACAAACACAATGCAGCAGGATGACAGGAGAAGCCTCCACACACACCTTTCAGCAACTCGTACCTTCCTGACTTGGCACCTGAAATAGCCCATTTGACTCACTTCACAACCTCACGGCCCAATGCCTCTTAGTAAAGATTATCATCAATTGCCTATTGATACATAACGTGGCTGTTCAAGATTTTGGGAGCCTCCCAGCAACTGCAAAACAGCTCGCCCTGCATTTCTGCACAGTAGCAGCCAAGGGTAAGTTATTTCTGCCGACAGCCACCACGTACTATTACGGCAACCCCAGCCAGCTAGCAGTGAAACACCACTGGATGCTTATAGTACGTCAGCACGCAGTAAAACAATGGCAAAACATTACACCTACACACCCTTTGTTTTCTAGGCACGCCTGCCTTTCCTATAAATATCTCCGGGGCACAAAACAGCAGCATGACACCTGCACCTACCTGCCAGTTGTTTATGGTATTGTAAAGCAAGTGGCTAGCAGTGCAGTGCTGCGCTGCCATCCAGCTCTTCCTCAATCTTCTGTGGCAAGCAGCGTTAAACATCTGATTATATATAAACTCCAAAGACTTCATCCATGCTACATTCTGGCTAGAAGGAACCCAAGAAAACACGTACAGAGGACAAGCAAACACACTAGTCAGTGCAAACTTTGAAGCAACTATACCTTCTCTACGTATAACGCACGCCAGCCACAATGTGGTGTAAATCAGTGCCCGACAGCTACAGCATTGGGGTCCTTATTTGTACCTTCAGGATGGTTCTGTCTGCAGCTTTTTTATTACTTCACTAGTTCATTGCGATTTATCTCACAGCTACTGGCGGTTATTGGCTCTACTGTTTAATCTGATTCATCAGATTGTGTTTATTTATTAACTGATCTGCACAGTTTTACAGATAAAACAATGTTCCAATCTGCCACCAGGGTTATAAATAAGTAGGCAGCATTTTTTGTGCCAGGAGTTTAACAAACAAACAAACAAACTCCTGTTCCATTGGCACCATCACATAATTACTGAAATCTCCCTAGCCATCCAGACGCTTACAGGGCTCCTGTCACACTCTCTCAGCACCCATTCAATCAATCAAAACCAGGAAAGCAAAAAGCTTGCACCCCATTTTCTCCCTTTGCAACGCACAAGACAAATCGTTTACTTTGCAGGTTTGTATGCTGCATCTATGTAAATGTATGTATGAAAACAGAAGAAAAGTCTATTTGTCTAAGTGAAACCATGTAAATAAATTACACAGTAAATCAAGGAAAACACAGATAAGGACATCAGGGCTGTACTAAGCTCTGAAAAGGATGTAATCCACAGTTACTTGCTCTGAATTCATGTCCCATAAAACATCTATTGCAACAGATAGCAGCTCTCTTCACATATTTTTCTTGGCTTACCTCTCTTACCTTCAAAATAAGAGCTTCAAAGCTAGCAGAAAGGACCCAACCTGTTTAGCTGCTATTAATGGCAACGGAGCTCTAAGGTCCCCACTTTGTTTGGGAATCTCAGCACAGATGCCCTGCGAGCCCCCTGTCCTCACGCCCCACCAGCACGTCCCAATCCTTCGGGCACCCCTGGCACTGGGGGGGGTGTCCCCAGGAATTTTACAGCAACTCTGAAATGGTTAAACACTGTGTTGAAACAGCAGCGTGGCGGTGAGATAAATGGCAAAAACCAGGAAGTCCACAAATAACTGGATGTTTTTTTATCACCTTGCCAGCTTCAAAATTGCTTAAAGGCAATGAGGTTTGCTGCAGCTTACTTCTATGGGAGAGGCCCTGTAAAAAATGTGAGAGGGGGACTCCTCAAGTTTGATGGTCTGTTCAGGACAGGAGCCTTCCGCTCTATCTGGATGTGGGTGGAAGCGGGATGGGGGTTAAATCTTAACCGCATTTACGGGCTCTGTACTTTCCACTCTGCTACGGACCTTTACCATTATGTTAAAGTTGACTTGATATGCGGAGTGTTAATCCGTTTACGCAACAAAAGCCTTCCAAAATACGCTCTCTTCACTTCAACCTGCTCCAGCGACACAGCAAATAGGAAAAAAAAAAAAAAAAAAAAAAAAAAAGAAAAGAACAAGTTTAGGTGGGTCTGTTGTTCTCTGCCCTGTCCTGTCCACTCCCGTCAGCGGCACAGCGAAGCGGGAGCCGAAGGAGGGGGACCCAGACGTCACCGCGAGTCACGCTCGGCAGCGGCCGGCTCCGAGGGGAGAGGAGCAGCTCGCACACGCAGCACAGGGTGGGGATGCCTCACTTCAGAGCAGGAATGCTGCTGGACAAACACTCCCTCGAGAAGTGCTCGTTTGTTGTTTTTTTTTTTTTTCCCCCCCTTTGGGGAAAACAAGCGTAGACGTTAGGCTAGATTTATAGGTGGTGTAAATGGAAGTGATTCCCCGAAGCCAATTTACATCAGCTGCTTACAGTTTATAGTTGTTACAAGTGCAGCCCCTTTGCATATCTTGCAGAAGCCCTTCAGCATTTGACTGTAAAGTCAACACAAGCTATGAATTATCTGAAGCAAGCAGTGCCAAACATCGTGTTACCGGTTATTTTATACTGTACAAACAACGGGATGGGGAATACACAACATCTACCTTTCACTATAGCACTAGAGAGTTTTTTTTCCCCGCACAAAACCACCAAATGAGCCCTTAACTCTAGCCAACTCCTCATCCCATGGCAATGACTTCCACCTATACATTACTGCATGAGAGAAATCTATTTCTTTTAGACTTCTAGTTTTGTGTTCTTCCTATATCCTAATATGAGACAACTTCCCGTTTCCCTAAAGTTTTCTCTTTTCTTTTCAATGCCTTAACCAGAGCCTTGGAAGCAGCCCATTAACAGCAAGCTGTTGTGAACTTAATAGCGACAAGGGAGGAATAATACTGACAGCTCCTCTGCTTTTCCTAACCATTGAAGCTGGGAGTTTTCACTTATTTTGATCAAGGCCAGCAACGAAATGAACCTTGCTTCCAAAAAACAGGTCAGGCAGCAAAACTAATGGGTTCCTTTGGGACATGAAGGTTTTTAGTCATACTTTCCCTGTTGCCCAAGAACCAGTGCCACTGTGTTAGTCCTGTAAAGAGCTGCTGTTCAGAGGTTTTGTCATCTCTAGCACAGATGTCAAACGAGGGCAAACCGAAAATGAGCCGACCGACTCCTTTTACCTATGCAGCTTTCCTACCTGCTCGTGTTGCTTTCTGCCAGCGTGCCTGACAACATATATATTTAACACCAGCATTACAGAATAGCTTAAAATAGGGGGGTGAGACTTTCCTAAAACAGACAGTGCTAAGCCCAGCTGTGCTGCATTGGTGCTGAAAACCACGTGCTAAAGGCTCTTCCAGCTCACTGCTCTCAAAAACTCTTCCGACACCCAGAACACTTACTCCAGCTTCATTAAGACAAATGAGTTCAATGCCATGAGGGCTGGACAGACAGCTCCTCTCCCACCACGCTTGCCACCACCAGAGAGATGTGGAATTGTGCTGACACTCGTGGTGGTCACTGCTCCACGTTCCAAGACAGCCACAGCATTTAGCAGGGGGGAGAATCAGGATCATTTCTTTATGAGAACAACTTTCAGCACAACAAATATTAAAATACCTTTTAAAAGACAATGGATCCTTTAGCTGAGAAATGAACTGAGGCTCCTGGACAGTTTCTGTTCTACTGCAAACCTCTATACATCAAGTGCCTACATCTGACATCGAAATTACATTATTCTCTTTTGGGTATTAAAATCCAGCAATTCCTGTTAGTCTTGATATCTTCCCTAGACTTTTTATGTAGCAGAAAAAATAAATAATGACAGTTCCAGAGCACTTGCAGTTCCCTTGATTTTTTTTTTTTTTTAGGTTTGGTCAGCTGAGAGAATGAGAAAGGAGGGAGAGGAAGAAAGGAAAGATTTGGGGTTTTAGGGTGTTTCTTTTTTGGTGTGATTAGTTTTGCAATACAAGCCCTGGATAGATTCAAAAACTGTATCCTGGCTGAAAGAAAGGCAGGCAAAATGAAAGGAAATTAAATATGGGTGTGAAATTAAACCAAAAGAAAGTAAAAGAAAAGAATGAAAGCAAAAGCATCTACTTGGGTTGAAAGTAGACAGAAAAGCTGGAAAACACAAGACACAGCTCTCTAAACATCCAGAAATGCTTTAAAAAGGTTTCCTGTAAAAACAGGGAGTTTAGGAAACTCTGAATACATTTAATTGCATTCTTTGATGAAAGGAAAAAAAAATCATACTGACGGCTCCACTACACTATTCAAAACAAGCGATTTCTCTGAGAAATCTGAAGCAAGAATGAAAGGCAATAAAACTTCTTATTGCACAATATCTGGAAGAAAAAAATTTCTCATTTTCTTACATCTACTATTTTTTCCTTGGTGTGTGGAGAGCCTTGTAACAGAGTCAGGGACTGGAAATTTAGGACATCTGGGTTCATTCCCATCTGCAGCACTGGTATCTTGAATGTCTTTGGCAAGTCCCTTTTCGCCTGTATTCCAGGTTTGTCCTCTGCAGAATGTGGTCGGGCAGTAAGCCTTCCTGTCTTTTTGTCTCAGGCTTGAACTCTCAGAATTAACTGTTACAGATTACCTGACACAAAGCGGTCCTTTCCTGTCTCTTTACCAACTGTGCAATCCTGTCCCAGCAACTGCATGCCAGCCAGCTCAAATTCATCCTGGAGTTTACGCTGATGAAGGCAGAAATCTCATGCATCTGAACCAAATCTGCACTTGCAGTCTCTTGAAGTTGGCTCCTCATTAGCCCTTGGGACAAACTCATCGTTTGCAGAAGACTAATGACATGAACATAATGGATACATTTTTCACAATATAGCTACCGTGGACATTTTACTGTGGCACATAAAAGTCAAACGAAGCACTTTTTCTGGTGGATGATCTATTCTTTGAATTTGAGCAGCTTCATTCCAACAAAACATGCCAAAAATCCATCCTTTGGAGCTGCTCAGTAGTAATGTAGGTATGGATATTGATACAGATCTGACTCTACAGCGTTACCAACACCTGCAGTTCCTCTCCAAGTCAGATATGACACTGCTTTCCTTCAGCTTCCACCTCCTGGAGTCGGTTGACCAAAGGGAAAGGTTAGCTTGCATGTTTTCTCCCTCCCTCCCCACTCATGAAGTAAGTGTCTTCAGGTGAATAAAAAGGGCAATTTAGCACCTTGCACTCTCCTCATTTATAAGCCTCTGTGACCTGGAGGATCCAGATTCTTCTTTTTTTTTTTTTTTTTCTTTTTTTAATTCCTGGGGTTAGAAACACATCAATAATGTACACTCTGAGGAATTCTGCCAATATCAGCGGAGTTCCTTCAGATTACTACAGCTACAATTGATATCAAAGCACTGCCATTTATTTCAAAAGCACATTTGTGTACAACCTATTTTCTTGCTGGAATTTTCCACTCTCCTGTTGTTTTAAAATCCAGTGCAGCTGAGATGCCATTCTCCCTAAATGTGCTCTTACTTATGCCTCAAATCATTTCCCTGTTCCATCCTGGTGTTTTATAGGAAGAAAACTAATCTTATAAATGAATCACAGAATAAAGTGCCTCCTACAAAAGACATCACTCTATTAGGAACGCATTAAGTGGCACATTTACTGTGCATTTAATTTTCATTTACAGTATGTGCTCTATACCCAGCGCACTGCCTATATCAGCTTTTGTTTTCATAACCTATTCCTGACACCTAACAAGAACTGGGAGTGCTGCTCCAGGATTTGGCAAGAAGGAACAGGTTGTGGATGAGCAGGTTTCTCTGACTCACCTACACGGATCAACAAGGAAAAATAAAAAAAGGGAGAGGGTGGAGATTACAAAGGAAAAAAAAAAAAAAAAAAAAGAGAAGGGGGGGAGTGACGTGTTCCTGTGGATGCGGTGTGTAATGCAGCTGGCAGGCCGCCCGCTCGCAGTGCCACCGAGTTCCAGACGTGCCAGTCCAGCTGACTCAGCTCTTTGGAAGAAGGAAAAGGGAAGGGAGAAATTTCACAAACATTTCTGGTTGCTGAGGGACCGAGGTTGCTGGACTCTCCTCGAGGCTTTCACACCAGGGATTCACGCCGTGTCCCCAGAGAGGTACTGGGGACAGATGCTCACTCGATAACCTCACACAGAACCGCTTACACCGTTACCAAATGATGCCTGCACAGCCTCTGGAGAGCTCAGCAGCACAGCTTCGCCCCCCAGACCTGAGACGCCAGGCCTCTCCTCGCCAAGGCGAGCTGCTCTCAGACGAGCCACTGTCTCCAAGGAGACGAGCAAAGCGCATGCAGATGAAGGGTATCCAAGTGAGAGACAGCCTGTGGCCCGTGTCGCTTTTCCACACAAAAATCTCACCGTCACTTCTCAGCAGCAGGTCCTTGATACGTGGTTTATTTTCTAGCCCTTAAACAGCCCAGGCCCTGCCCACCTGCGGGAGCAGCTCTGTCCCACGTGTCTGAGGGCTGCCAGAAGGCACAGGCAGCCCCTGAATCTGACAGAAAACAAGAAGACCTCAGGGCTTTTACAAATGATGGCTGAGGTGAACTGGCCCCAAAACCAGCACTAGGCACTGAGCTTGTCTTAAATCCCCAGCCAGGATCCTCACCACAGGCCCTCAGAGCACGTGTGAGGAGCACGCTGCCCCGGCCTTCATACTGACCGCTGGCTCCCTGGGCACGAGGAGTCTTGGGACAGCAGCATCCTGAGGAAATCTGTGGCCTGACACCAAAAAGCCTCCCGAATAACACTGCCCCACCAACTCACAGCACAGATGTACGGCTACTCTTGCAGATTTAACGTGAACAGAAGGAACAACGTTAAAGCAGAGGCTTTCCCAAAAGCAAGAGCTTGTGAGCACACAGATAACTGTGCGGCCGAGCCAGGTGCTCTTTGTCAAAGTTTCAATAGGCAGGGCCTCGGCAGCATTTCTCCAGCTTCAGGAATGAAGATAGAGATCTTGTCTCTCTGTTGCAAAGCAAGGAGGGAACTTGGGGCACTCTGTCTGAAATCAACACAGCACAGTTATGCAAAACATGTGTGCAACTGGCATCTCTTGTGTAATCCTCGCTGTAATCAACTTCGCTAACTACTCCAGCAAAGAAGGAGGGGCAGAGGGTGGAGAAAGTTCACACTTAGATCAAATAAAAAATGGGAAAATATCCAGAGAGCTTTAGTCAGGTAAAAACACAGTTCCCTCTCATGGGAAACCTCCAGGACAAGTTTCCTTGAACTTCATACAGGGTTATAAATAGGAGGAGAGTCACTCAGAGTTCAGTACAGGTTCACTATAAAAAAAAAAGTAGACATTCTCATTTTCCTTCTTGAGTGATATCCATCAATATCTTAGCTGTAAGCCAATTCATAATTACAGGTTGCTGAGAGCTCAGAAGAATACAGCAGTAGCAGCTCTCTGCAGCTCTGCCGTGGTACAGTGTTAACCACGTTTGTTTTTTTTTTTTCCCTTCAGTTTCTTTTGGCTTCCTTTCCAGATGGCAAAAAAAAATAATCTCTTACACCTTGAAGCACTCATATATTTTCTAAATGTTGGTGGCAGTTTTCCATTTTACATTGCCCCATAAAAAATCTGAGATAGCAATGAAAGATGGCCTCAAACCAGTCCGTGGTTCCAAGCTCCAACTTTCTTAAGCTGGAGGGTTTCACAAGCTCCTTCGAGAACTGACAAAGGCCACTTCCAAACGCTGCATTTCCTTTCCTCAGAGGCAAAATGCAAAAGCTTCTCACCCCTGAAAATAGTTTTCTCAGGGGAAAGAAAAATAGGTTTTTCCTCCTTAGGGCTGCTGTGGTATTTTGCTGCTCAAACAGAGTACGTGCAAGCAGCGGTTGGTCTTGGTTTTGCTGCGATGTGGCTTCGTCAAGTCAAAAACCATGTTCTCAAGTGCACGAGAAAGCTCTGTCACCCCTTAGTCTTCTTGTTCTGCAAAAACAACCTCAGAAGGCTGCTTCTGGAGCAGGGGGACTCCTGATTCACTGTGCCATGTCCCTCAAGGGTATTGCAGTGCCATGAGACACCCAGCTCCCAGAGGAGGTCTGCAGGCTGGCTGTGCAATGCCTGCGTTTACAGCTGCACCTTCAATTCCAGTTTTGCCAATCGGAGCCTACAAATATAGGATTTGTGTAATAATCCCTGCTGACAGGGAAAACAAGGCCCAAAAGAGGCCTCTGGAGGTTGAGCTTAAAAGAACTAAGGGACTACCTATCTTTAAACATCTCAGC